>NC_090437.1:721726043-722926043 GCF_031143425.1 Pleurodeles waltl | reverse complement strand
TCAAAGGGTCAGCCGTGCAAGGAAAGCCGCGAATTCTGATTTGAAGGTTGGTGATCAGGTATTACTTAAGCAGACTCTGCCTGGTAGCAAGTTTCGTACACCTTTTTCGACAGTCCCGTGGAGAGTGATTCAACGACATGGGTCAGCTGTGGTGGCGCAGCGAGGAAATGACACCGTGACACGAAACATGTCATTGTTTAAAAAATTTCATGGTGAGAGTGAAATTCGAGAGGAAGTTGGCGAGGATGCTGAGGCCAGTAATCCTGTGTGCGAGGGGCCTGAGGCTGGCATCCCTACAAGAGGATCGTTGGTTGGCGTTGGAGATGGTCAAGTGTCGGTCCCCTCTGAATCTGAGACTGATGGTTCTTCCACCGAAATAGTTTCTCAGCGACATGGGTCTTCCAGATATGGTCTGCGGGGCAATCCTTGTCCTTCATCCCGTCTCCGGGATTATGTGTGTGATTATTGATTTACATTTCAGGATGGTAACTTTCCGTTGTGTGGTTTTTGCATTTTGGGGAGGAATGTAATGTCGCTGGCCAGTGACGGAACTGGCCAGCACAATTAGTATACGGGTGTGGGGGTGGCGAGTTCAGTGGGTGAAATACCCGGATGTGTTCGGGGCATTTCCCCTGTTAATTGTTGTTGTTTGGTTTGCTCCTCGGCCTGCGGCCGGGAGCTATATAATAAAGAAGGGCGTGGCTGGGTGCGACAGAAGCGCACGGAGACACGCCAGTAAAGCAAGCCCGTGCGGACGGGCTGAGAACGAAACGCGCACGCACTCGGCCGCACCTTAATAAAACAAAGGCCGGTTGTAATTGTTTTATTGCCGCGCGTCGCGCGCAACGCTTACCGAATGTCCCAGCCCTTATAAGGGCTGAGGAAATAACAGAGTGACTTTCCATTTGCTCTCCACATTTCTCGTGTGCCGTAGGTTTCCCAGTTCGTTTCACTATTGCTTTATACCTTAAATTAACTGAATTTCCAGTTAATGCTTTTTTCTCTTGCCACAAGGCACGTTCTACCAGCTTTCTTACTTCCAGATTTGGGGAGTTGAACCCTTCGTTAAATTTCTCCTTCGTAAGATCGACAGATCTTTCATTCTTTTCCTGTACTCCATTGCATACTTAAAGCAACATAATTTATATTTACTGTTGTCGTGTTACCAACCTACTAGCAGCTTTCCACAGAAGTAGTGCTATGCTTTCAGAAACAATTTCCTCCCTGTAGAGTGTTGTCTAAATGTATTACGGACTCAAGGTAAGTTATTGATTTTTGAACGTAAAATTCACATATTTTTCCCACTTTCGAAACAGTAGGATACACGGTGCAACCGATGAACGATTTATTCAGGAACATAAGTGCATAGGGATTAAAGAACACCCACTTGAAATTCAGCTGGTCAGTCCCATAAGATAAGTGAAGGAACCATTGCTCTGTACCTGTTTCTAAAGATGATGTAATATAATGAGTGGCTAATCCGGTCACGTGCTAAATTCACCCAGTCATTAGTACATCCATCAACAAGCATTTCCAAACAATGCACACACAATGAAAACAGACGCATGTTGTCAAAAAGTAGAAAAAGAATGTCAAATGATGGGGTATAGGGTCTAGTGATAGGTCGTATCCATTGCGTGTTTGTGAGGAGACAAATGCCTGAGTAAAATAGTGCCCGAGTCTAGGTATGGAAACTAAACTTGGAGGCGGTCAAAAAAAAAAAAATAAAATAATGTATATTAATATATATATTAATGTCCAAATGGGAAATCTGGCATATTAAAATCAAAAGGTCCTTAAAAATTACAATTAAAGAAAATGTAAAGGACCTCATTTACATGTCGCCAGAGGAAATACTCCGCCACAAATGTGACGGATATCTTATCCGCCATATTACAATCCCCATAGGATAAAATGGGATTGTATTACGGCAGATGGGATATCCATCACGTTTGTGATGGAGTATTACCCCACGCTGACTTTTAAATCAGGCCCAAAGTCTGAAAAAGTCCAACATAAAAATTAAGACATTTTACCATGCTAGACATGGTGTCCTCTTGGCAGTCCTAAGTTGGTGCTACACACTCATAATCACTCTCAGTGTCCAATGTTATGTCCACCTGGATCTCTTCCTCAAGAGCCGCCATGATGATTTGCAACGCATGACCAGATACCATATGAGGAATGGACAAGAAGGGAGCAGAATCCTAGTCAGGGTAAGTCACAACACAACCCAAATTATCCTGTGCTCACCCTCTGGTAGTTTGGCACATAGCAGGCAAGCTTAACTTAGAAGCCAATATGTAAAGTATTTGTACAATAAGTCATACAGCAACGCAGTGAAAACATCCCAAAAATACACCACACGGATTTAGAAAACTAGACAATATTTAGCTGAATAAAATGATATCAAAACAACATAAACCCAATATGCACAAGTCGAGATATCACATTTTAAAGGTTTAAAAGTGTCTCAATTCTCAAGAATCAGTTTGTTGCATTTTTGCAACATGCAGTACCTTTGATGCCTCAAAAATAACGATGCACGCGGGCCGCAAAGGAGGAGATGCGTAGAACAATAAGGGGCTGCAAGGTGATGCGTCGATTTCCAGGAGCACAGCTGTGGTTCCTCACTGTGATGCGGGGATATTTTGGTGCCCAGGGACAATGTGCTTAAAATTCTGGACACGCTGGTATAAAGGGGTAGGTGCTGCATAAATCCAGTAGGTGTTGCAGTGATTTTTCATTGGTGAGCAGGCGCTGTGCCAGATTTCCAGTTGCGAGTCTGGCGCCGCATCGGTTAGCGGTGGAGCTATTTTCCTGCCACGATGCAGGTGCTGCATTGATTTCTGCAGGCTCTGCGTTGATTTTCAGACGTACAAGGATTTCCTGATGGGGTGAAGTCTTTGTTGGCCTTGAGACTTCAGAAACAGGAGGCAAGCTCAGTCCAAGCCCTTGAAGAGCACTTTAGGAGGAAGGCAGAGTCATTCCAGAAGAGTCAGGAGCACCAGGGTAACAATCAGGAAAGCAATCTTTCAGCAAAGCTGTGCAGAGGAGTCTTTGAGCAGCCAGACAGTTTCTCTGACAAAATCCAGGTGTAGGTCCAGAGGTGTATGATCTGGTGGGGTCAGAGACCCAGTTTATATAGTGAAGTGGGGGAAACGTCAAAAAGTGGTTTGGAAGTACACACGCTCCCCTTTCAATCCAGTCCTGTCTGCAGGGTTCCTGTGGGGGGGGGGGGGGGGGTTATTAGTCCTTTGTGTGAGGGCAGGCCAGTGGGCTTCGAAGTGTAAAAGAGAGCCCCTCCACCCAGGGTGACCTGCAGATGTGACTGAGTGTCCTGTGTTTATGGTTGTCTGGGTGGAATGCACCAGGGGAGCTGTCAAGCAGCACAGACCAGACATGGATTATAGACAGAGCTGTGAGGCACATATGGCAGAAAGTGCAGAGAAATTCCAACTTTGTAAAAGTGGCATTTCTAAAATATTAAATCCAACGTCACCAGTAAGCAGAAATTTCTATTACCATTCTGGCAATACTAAACATGACTGGGCTTCTCCTTCCAGATCAGAATCTACCTCTTAAAAGTATATGAGGCCAGTTCTTATGCTAGTCTATGAAAGGAGCAGGACTCACAGTAGTGGAAAATGAATGTTTGAGTTTTTCACTACCAGGACACATAAAACAAATGAGTACATACCCTGCCTTTTACTTACTTAGGACCCTGCCCTATGGGTTATCTAGGGCCTACCTTAGGGGTGACACATATGCAGAAAAAGGGTAGTTTCAGGCTTGGCAAGTAGTTTTAAATGGCAAGTCAAAGTGGTAGTGAAACTGCGCACACAGGCCTTTTCAATGTCAGGCCTGAGACATGGTTAAGGGGCTACTTATATGGGTGGTGCAATCAGTGCTATATGCCCACTGGTAGCATTTGATTTACAGGCCCTGGGCACATGTGGGACACTTTTCTAAGGATTTACAGGTAAAATAAATATGCCAATTGGCTACAAACCAATGTTACCGTGTTTAGGGGAGAGAGCACATGCACTTTAGCACTGGTCAGCAGTGTTAAGTCCTAAAAGCAGCAAAAACAGTCAGAAAAATAGAGGGAGGCAGGAAAAGTTGGGGAATGAGCACCCAAAGGCTATTAGGTCTAACAGAAAGACCCACTAAAATACCCTCAAATGTGATCACCAGGCATGCAGTGTTGCTCAATTGAGGGTTATGTTAGAAGATCTCCCTCAAAAGATGTCAACGTATTAGGAGCAAAGTTGGGGCCCTGTCACTGCATTCCTCAGATGTTTTTGAGCGCAAATACAACCAATATAGTATCAGGTCTACATGTACAAGAAGGTGAATGAAAAGTCTAAAACAAGCTACTAAGCACACTAACCTGTGACAGTACTGAACCACTCCCCATGTTTGATTAGGTCATCTGACGTGCAGCTTGAATATGCTCAAAGTGTGATAGGTTGCATACATCTAGGTCCCCTGTTGGAAGTCACAAGGGGATGAGGAGATGGGGAATGGGGCCATACACAGAATCTCCTGCAAAAAACATGTAATATTTGGTTGACAGTTGGTACCATGAAAATGCTCCAGACATTTCATACATGTTTGTTTTAATGTAACTGTCATAGATATATTAGGATGTGGTGATTATCTAGGTGAATCGATTCCATTCCTTAGGAATAGAAGCAGACTCAGTGAATTACCTGCATTCCTGTAACTGGACATTGAAGATCCAGTCACTGAAGTAAGGAGGATGGAGTCAGGGCTACCTTTAAGAATTCCATAAAGCCTTTTTTAGCAATGAGCTTCTGATTAGTTCTTACTAAGCACTGACATTTGGTAAGTGTAGAGGTAGAGGGTGGGAATGATGTTGCTGACATTCAAGATGGGGGAGTATCTAGGTCAGGCCTGTCATTTTATCTGTCAATGATTACCGATTTAGAAAAGCTGATGAAAGCCAGGTGCAGAGATCACCCACTACATTGTGTCCATGCAGTGCTTGGAGTCAGCGCCAGTGCTACCTACTGTGAGAAGCATCACTTTTGTCAAGGACTGCATCTGAAGAGCCACCTGATGAGGACAATAGAAAGAACAACAAGCCTAAACTGATTCAGATCTTGAAAGCAATGGATGCAGATCCAGTGGCAGGAAATTCTGTGTAAAGTTGACTCAAAACCACCCATTTTGTTCCACTCCTAAGCCCTTCTTGACCAAGGAAGTGAGAGTACTGCATAGTCGGGCAGCTGTTGTATATCCAGGGGCGGTCTATTCATGACAGAAATCTTCCAGAGATGAGAAGACATCATCTGACGTTTGATGAGGTAGCTGAGGGGTTGCCTTGTACCTAGAAACCTGCCTGCTTGCCGAGAGAGGGATCATCAAATCAAGCTGAATCCTTACCCTGAATTGTAGGCTAGCCATAGAAATTCTGACTGTGTTCTGTTTACCTTCTGTAGATTAAAAGGGCCATTATTGTAATTGTGCCAGTGATGTTAAACACACATCTTGCCTTACTGACATGGGTGCAAGTTGTGCAACCCTTTAGACTTCTGAATTTCTTTCTTTAGTTATTTTGGGCATATCCGCGCCTACAGTTGATATTTCCAACCAACGAGTTCCCCACCACACAACTGATCCAGTGTCCATTTTTGTGGTACCCTTATCACTAATGGGTACCCATAAGTGGTATTCATTTCTGCTTAGTACCACATTCTCTGACAAACTCACATTGCAGATTTACACTCTTCAAATTAAATTTCAATATGTTTTGCACAATAGAAAGGATGTTTTTGAATATATCTCAAAGACCAAAATAACTGAATAAAACATGACACATTTCTTTAGAGATTAAATCTCAGTAAAGCATTTAGAAACACAATGACCCTCATTATGAGATTGGCAGCAAATGGCGCCTACCGCCACGGCGACGGCCACCAACATACCGTCTCAGTGCCTACCGACCGTGCATGCCATTATGACCGTAGCCAGAATTCTGCCAGAAGGATGGTGGAATTCCTGCAACGGTCATGGCGGCGGATGGCGGTAAGGTGGCGCGGCTGCCAGCAGCAGCGCCACACCAGCAAAACACTGTCTACCATATCATGTCCCATGATATGGCCTGGGGGTGTTATGCTGGCGGACAGCGCCACATCCCGTCTCCTGCCAGAGGACCCCCTACAAGCAAGTAAGTTGGGTTCCCTGACAGGAGAGGGAGTGAGGGGTGTTGTGTACGTGTGTAGGGGTGTGTGTGAATGTGTTTGAATGCGTGCATGCATGTGTAATGCGTGTGTGCATGAGTGGGTGTGTGTCTACATGCATGTTGTGTCATGTGAGTGCGTGTGTGCCTGGATGTATGTTCGTGAGTGTTGCTGTTAGTGTGTATGCACTTATGCATGCGTGGGTGAATGTGTGTGTGTACGGGTGTGTATGTATGTGCGTGGATGTGTGTATATGTGGGGACACGGGCAGAAGTGGGAGGGTGGGAGAGCACTATGGGGAGGGGAAGGGGGGTGAGGGAGACCCCTATCAGTGCCAGGGAAGGAATTCCCAGGCACTGATAGTACCTACCGCCATGGTTTCCATTGCGGTACAGAAACCACAGAAACCATGACGCTGGGCTGGGTTGCAAACGCGCCTTAGAATCCTAGCTATTATCTACAGTGAATAGTGGATTCTGCGCTAGAGGACAATGGATCAAAGCGACATAGGTTTGAGGGGATGTCATCAATGAACATTGTGAGTATCAACAAAGGTTAATAACAATCAATGTATCAAATTTCAATCAATAACCACACCAGTTTATTAAGAAGAATTCATAGATTTATTTCCCTATATTAACAATGCTAATGTCACGAAAATAACTCTCAAACACAAATGATAAGCATGTAAGATCAATAGCGGTTGGTTAAAGCATCTTATAGATCTCAATTTGATCAAGATAATTAAACTAATTATCTCCAAAAGAATCACACTTATTAATAATACAAAGACCGGTAATAATGGCAAAGTATACATTAGTTCAGCATCAAATGATTTCAAAATAAGTCATGAGCATTTCAAATTAGTTCCCTCACTATCCACAAATTAGCATCAACATGTTGGGCTTCATGTGAAAAGAATTTAGTAACACAAATTTTGAAAAAAACCTTTATCTCAGTTACGGATTAAAAACATATAATTATGATGCCGCAACTGAGTCATAAGTTGCAACTGCTACCTAGAAAGCAAAAGGGACACATATTGCATTACAATGACATACATTACCGATGGTAAAAGTAGAAACAGCAAGTTATATGCTTCAGCCAGGGAACACCATCAGTTATGGCCTAACGACAGCTAACCCACAGAGCCAATACGAACTTCAACTGCTCCTGTCTGCTCTACAAACTCTACAATTGTAAAAATCATACTAACTCCTAAAGAATTCTACCCAAGTTGTTATACTAAATCCTAATAAGCTTATGCTTGGTCAGTTTATGGGGTGGTTTCATTTCAGCCAATCAACAACTAAATTGATGACAACAACACAACAAATCTACGCTAACTATAACATTTTCTTCAAAAGTAGCTTTTCTTCTTCTGTCTCGTCTGTAGCTCCATTGTTTCACCGCCTCTCAAATATCTTGTCTCAGGAAGAAACGTTTACAATTTCAACTCACTTCCATCCTCGAGGAAAGACCAGATATTAGTAACATTCTCAAACAATAGGACGTTTCAACTAATGCAATGCTTGGTTAAGACATGACCTTGTAAGACATAACGCAGCAATCCACTAGGAGTAGCTGTGAGCACATCTACACAAACTTCGAAAACACCTTTATGTAAGCTTTTGAATCATGGAAAATAACTACGGCTTTTAGTTCAAATTTCAGTCAGCTAAAAACTGAAAAACAAACATTTTCAAGTGTCACTCGTTTTGCACGTTACTATATTACATATTTTAGTATAAAAATCATTAATAGACATATTAGAAAGTTTACACTCTCACAGTCCCTCCTCTGATGACTATTTATGTCATCACATCAATCCATAATAAATGTATTTATTGTCATTAGTTTCAAAATTTTGTCTTATTTATCCTCAAATTATTTATTTTTCTTCTTTTATTCCCTTTGTAAAATGTATTCATTTGTATTTCAAAATGTCTTCTATTCTTTTACAATTTTCTTCTCTTAACACATTTTATCACTTTATACATTCCACAAATTCCAATTAAACAAAATACAATTATTGACTCCCATTTTGCTGATGTCCAAATAACATTTCTCCCCACATTGCTAAACCAATTTCCCACAGCTTCAATCCCTTTTCCAGCCTTTTCCCAAACTGTAGTTTCTGTTAGTTCTTTTAGATCCTTACTATTAGTGTTCGTTACATTAGTAATTAACTCCTTGACTTTACCCGCGTTATTGGGAATGAAAGAACAACAATGATTAGAACCTAATAATTTACAAACTCTGCCCTCTTTCACCAAAAGAATGTCTAACGCAAGGCGATTCTGAAGTGCCATAGCTCTTGTAGCAGCCAATTCTGTATCCAGAAGAAGGATAGCTCCGGAATACCCTGTTCACATGTTATCTACTATTGTAGACAACTTCTGAATCCTAATCGAATTTAGGACTACTCACAGTAAAGGAATTATAGCCCCGAATATGTCTCCCACAATGCTAGAAATTGATTCTCGCTTGTGTCTCGTTTGAAGTTTCATTAAATCAGGAATCTTACTCAAATCTTCCAACTGATAGATTTTTGGAAAGACTATTCCCAAATAGCATGTTCCATACCATCCTCTAGGAAGACCGTAATATGCATTTCTTCCACAAATATAGTAAATCCCAGGTATTGGAGGATCCTGTCCATTCATCATAAAATCCCACTTACTCCTAAACATAAAAACATGTCTACATTGACTCTTTCCAACAAACACTCTATCATTTTTACTCCAAGGTCTATGTATACAAAGTTTTCCTACGTGCTCAGCATCTATTAGATTTCCTTGTTTAGTAATGTCACTATAAGCATAATCTATTCCAGGCTTTCAACTTATGATTCCCTTATCTATTTTTGCCTTTATTTCTCTCCTTCAATCTTCTGTGTTATCCAAAAACGTATTTTCTTCTGGTTTTAGTAATCAAGTTAAATTGTTGTGATGTGCAAAAGCTGTGCCAAAAGTTAAAGTAGGCTCAAAGAAATCTCTCAAAATTACTATGTTATTTTCTTTGGCTATTTTATTAAAATAGCCTATAACAGGTACAAAAGATAATACCATGTCATAGTTTGTATAAAAATACTGGATATATTCTTGGTCATAGAAACGCGTTAGCAAAAGACTGCAACTTATAGCATAAGTTACAGGCAGGCTATGATAAGTACTTCTTCCTTCCACTGAAGTCGGAATCTGTATACATACATAACAATCATTCACGTCCTCTTTGTGTAAGTATTTAACATCGATCCTAAATGTATCTTTTGTTAGCGACTCATCGACCAAATCTGAAGAACTTATTTTTGTAGTCTAGTTAGCTCCATCCATCTCATAAACAGACACTACTACGAACAACAATAAACATATTAGCACACTCACTACCTCTAATCCAATACTAAACACTTTCCAAAAATTATTGCTACGGTTTTGGTTATGTGAGTTACTTATATTTCTATGTTAAAAAAATAAAAAGCAAAAATTTCCCAAAAACTTCAAAAATCCCTCCTATTTTTTTTTCTCAATATTTAATTCACTCTTAAACTGTTCCTTTGTAAGGTTCAGTATAGCAGCTTGTCTAATTCAGTAATTCATTTGTGTTTTCCAGTAATTTTCATTTTTTTTCTCTTCAGTATGAGTTTTATAACTCAATTTTCATTCTCTTTACTCAAAGTTTCTTTCTTGAAAGTCTTCATGTTCCAAAATAAGAATTTTCTAAGTCCCTGTCAAAACAATAACTCAAATGTTCTTCTTGCCAGTCACTTGTATTCACCATCCTTCAAGGACACCCTACTCAGGTCGAAATCAGTCTTATCTCTTTCTACTTGGACTGATTCTTCTACTCCTTTTGCAGCTTGTTCAACTTCTTCACTACTACGTTCTTTTTCATCTACTATAGGAGTAGGTACATCTCTGTCATTCTCTGCATCTTGCTCTCTTTCTTTCTCCTTGTTTTCAATGTTGTCAACTGTTGGTAATCTCAACAGTTTCTCTTCTCTTTCTGTTGGATAACACACTTTTCTCAGATGGCTCGCATGCACCCAAGTCAGCAAACCAGCATACTTCACAGCAGTTGTTGTAGTGAGCACCATCTAATAGATCCCGTCCACCATGGCTCAAGGCAAGACTTTGCTTTCTTATAAGCACCCAGTCTCCGGCTCTCAGACAGTGACCTTGACCTTGCGTTTGTTGAGCTGTTGCAACTTCCACCTGATGAGAAAAAGACCGAACTACATCAGCCAGGCTTTTGCAGTAATCTAGCACCATATCACCTGTAATATTCACAAGTGCATTCACATGTATTGCTGGCACTCTCATTGCTCTCCCCATCAATATTTCATGAGGAGACAACCCAGTCTTCTTGTCAGGTGTACTTCTCATTGACATTATTACAAGAGGTAAAGCATCTGGCCATTTCAAATTTGTCAAGGGACACACTTTGGCCAATCTTGATTTTAATGTTCCATTCATTTGCTGTACAAGATCTGAAGCCTCTGGTCGATAGCTGCAATGTAGTCTCTACTGAATGTTTAATGTCGAAAAAAGCATTTTTGTCACCTCATTTTTAAAATGTGTACCCCTATCTGATTCAATTGAGACCGGAAAACCAAAATGTAGAATTAGTTCTCGCAAAAGCAACTCGACCACTGTAAGGCTGTCATTTCTCCTGGTTGGGTAAGCCTCAATCCAATGCACACAATCACCAGCACGTATTTTAAACCAGCACATGCAGGCATCTCAATGAAATCCATCTGCATTCTACTGAATAGGCATCCTGCCATGCTTATGTGACCCATGTTGACAATTGTTCCTTTGCCGACGTTCATCTGTTGGCAAATTATGCACCTATGGCACACCAGCTCTGCCACTTGTCTGAATTTAGGATTGTACCAGAACTGTTTAAATCTCCTGATTGTGAGAGAACAGGGCTGATTGCAGAGGCCCCCTAACTTTTTGCCCCCATTTTCCACTTTTTGCTCGTGTCTTCCTGACCCTGATGGTGCCCTGGGTACTGCTAACCAGTCCCAGGGCCTGTGCTCTGTATAAAATCAGTATGAAAATTAGGCTAATTATAATTGGCTAAGTCAACCTACTAATAAGTCCCTAGTATATGGTGGGGCATGTAGGTTTAGGGACCCCAGCATAGGTAGTGCACCCATAGATGCACTGCTGAGGTGCCCAGTGTCATTTTAAAGGCAGGCTTGCCTTGCTGGCTGCTTTTAAATTAAAGTTAAATGCAAATTCGACTTTGGAATTAAAAGTAGTTCTTAAGTCTTAAAGTACCTTATTTTTACATATAAGTCACCCTAAGTTGTGCTCTATGTGACCCTAGGGCTGGGTGCCATGTAACTATAAGCAGGGACCTTATAAAAATAGTTTTATAAGCCCTGGTGAGGTAAAACAGCCAAATTCGTTTTTCCCTCATTGTAGTGAATGGCCTCCATAGGCTACAATGGGGAGACTTTATTTTAATTTTAAAAGTCCCCTTATGTAACAGATACCAGAAGTTTGGTATCAAATTCAGTGTTATGATAAATCCCACAACTTCCAGTTGTTGGATTTAATATAACTTGTTCAGGTAAAGAGTTTTAAACTTTACCTGCAAAGTTACCAACTTCAGCCCTGCAGTGTTTTTGCTGCTGTGCTCTGATTGGCCAGCCTCTGGCAGCCTGGCCAGGCTGCCTTGATGAGGTGTGAAGTGGCCTGGCTCCACACAAAGAGATGAGCCTGGGGGAGGAGATCTCCCCTCATCAGATGGTGAAGCAGGAAGGGGAGGGCTGTCGCTCGTTGCCAATCTACCAAGTGTTGAGCTAGGTTTAATTTAGTGAGACCTAACTGGAGGATAGTGTCCTATTGCTAAGTTTAGGTACTTAACTGCCCTTACCAATGACCCATTTTGCAACACTGATCATTGCATCTCTTCCAATATGCGTTTGACCATGGTAGCACCTAGCCATTTGATTTAACAAACTGTTTGGCAAGACTACCTTTCCCTCTATGGTTACCCAAATGTCATATTCCCTTTGTATGCATCGATGCCTAATCCAATCTCTGCTCTCCTCCTCTGGAACATTATTCTGTATTGATTTCAACTCATCTAGTGTCTCCAATATCTGCATAGTACAATTTGCATACATTTCTTAATTTCCAGACATCAATTCCCAATTTCCTTTGAATAAAATCCCATTCAGAGCACAACATTTTGCAACCTGGTCTGCATAAGCATTACCCAAAGTTACATAATCTGGTTCATTCTGGTTTGCATTGCATTTAACCATGGCAATTTTCTTTGTTTTCTTTACTGCTTGTAACAAATCATGTATTCTTTCTCCATTTCTCACAGGTGAACCTGAAGAAGTCAGGAACCCCCTTTGCGACCAAATCTGCCCAAAACGGTGTACAATACCAAATCCATATTGGCTATCAGTGTAGGTTATTCTCACAAAGAGGACAAGGAATGATGCCTGGTGTCAAAAGTTGTCATTTTGAATAGGCCAAAACATGTTGACCCTCTACAGAGATTGGGTTGTACAGGTAACTAATTCCTGAAAACACCAGCAATACATTTTTTAATCCTGTCTAGGCTGCAGTAGAATAAAATAGGATAAGTGGTCAGCCTGAGTCAGTTCTATGTCTCTTTCTGTTGTCCGTCTTTGGTTCCTGTGCCATGATTGTTGGTCTTGTCTAATGTGCTTTTATGTTCCCCCACCCTTACTGCTCCACTCCAAAGGGGATTTATATCTCGGAGTGTGTTAGCAGGGCCCTATGATAAAGCATGCCACAAATTGTGGGTGAGAGCCGTTTTTTCAAAATATTGATGACACCAGACATCATTCCTTGTCCTCTTTGTGAGAATAATATTGGTTTAGGGAGGTCGGACAGGAATTCCCTCTGACCCATTTATAGTGTTTTGAGATCAGTGTATATTGTCACTTTCATTTGATCTGATAATTGACATGCTCTAGTAAGAGCCACCAACTCTGAGACTTGTGCAGAAATCACTCCTTCAAGCCATGAAGCTTCTAATATGCCTGTGACTGTGCACACTGCATATCCTGCTCTTAATGCACCTCTATTGTCTCGTAAAAAGAAACCATCAACAAAGAGAATTCGATCATTGTCTTCCAGACAAGTATCTTTGATATCATCTCTTGGTTTGGTACATAATTCTTTCACTTCCAAACAATCATGTTCAACATTGTCTATGTTAGAGAGATATTCCCCCTCATTTGGTAATAGAGTTGTCGGGTTAAGCACTGTACACCTTTTTATTGTTAAATTTGGTACCCCAAAAATCACTGTTTCATATTGTGTCAGTCTTGCATTTGTCAATTATTTTGTGTTTGACCTGGTCAATAGGATTTCTATTGAATGAGGTACCATCACTGTCAGAGGATAACCCATCACAATATTTTCACTTTGTGTTATACTTTGCACAACTGCTGCAACTGCTCGTAAACATCCAGGTAAGGCTGCTGCAACATTATCCAAAGTAGCTGAAAAATATGCTACTGGACAATTTACACCACCATGTTTTTGTGTCAAAACTGACAAGGAACATCCATCTCTCTCATGACAAAACAATAGAACAGGTTTTGTGTAATCAGGCATACCTAAAGCTGGTGCTTGACACAAATACTCTCTTATCTCAGTAAAAGCTCTCACGCATTCATCTGAAACATCCTTATGTGTCAACCTTTGCAATGGTTTTGAAACAGCTGAAAAATTTGGGATCCACTGATGAAAATATCCTACCATTCCCAAAAACATTCTTACCTCTTTTTGTGAACTGGGCATTTTCATTTTCATTATTGCCGCTACTCTCTCTCTGGAAATTCTCCTCGACCCTTTCTCAATCAAATGTCCCAAATATTCCACTTCTTGCTGACAATACTGCAACTTAGAAGGAGAAACTTTATGACCATTGTCTCCCTGAAAATTCAGCAATGCAATTTTATCCTCTTTGCAGCCTTCCTTCGTTTTCGATGCAATCAACAAATCATCAATGTACTGTACTAAAGTCAACTGATAAGCTATTACCAATGACTCCAGGTTATTTTTCGAGATCTGGTTGAAAATCAATGGTGATTCTGAAAACCCTTATGGAATTCTACACCAACAGTAGACTCTGGCCTGGAATTTGAAACAAAAGAGATATCTGCTATCCTCATGTACAGGTACTGAAAAGAAAGCTTGGCACAAATCAATGACTGTGAACCATTCTGTATCACATGGAATCTGAAACATTATTACTGCTGGATTTGGTACAAGCAGACAACACTTCACCACTATGTCATTTATTTTCTCAAATCCTGGGCCAGGCGTATTTTCCCATTTGGCTTTTTCAAACCCATTATTGGTGAATTACACGGACTGCTCATCACTTCTTTCAAAACTCCTTGCTCCAAATAGTGTTCTATCTATGGTCTTATCCCTTCCATTGTCTCATTTGTCATCGGGTATTGAGCAGTTTGTGGAAACACCACATTCTCTTTCAGTGCCACTCTGATTCTTTCAACTCCTTTAATCAAACCAATGTCTTTTCCTGAAAAATCCTAAACCTTTGTTCTGACCCTTTCCTGCAAATCATTCGGCATATCCTTCCTTTAAAAAACTGGAAAGAAATTGATGAAATCTTCCAGATTGTGCTCTTCGTTTGTCTCTTCTTCGTCGATTGCCTGATCATCCTCAACATTCAGTAAATCTAATTCACAAGATGTCATCCTTTTCTTTTCATCTTTTTCATTGTCACTAAAGGTCTCCATCGTGATTCCCTTTCTTGAACATATAATCAAACAATTTATCTTGCACAGTAAGTCTCTTCCCAATAGTGATACTGGACTGGAGTCACAAACAACCAAACTATGACAATCTCTAAAATTTCCAATTTTCACAAGAACTGGCTCTGTAAGAGTGTTAACCAACTGTTTATTTGCAACGCCTACTAGGTGCACCGTGCTTTCTGAAACAGGTATGTTTGGAACCTCTGTCGTCCTTATCGTTGAGCATGTCACTCCTGTGTTAACCAAAAAATTAACCTCACGACCATGTATTTTGCTCTGCACATAAGGACCTCTCTGATCCACATCTAATGATGCAGCCATCATATACTCCTCCTCATCTGAACTATGCAACGGCCATTCAGAGTTTATTTTATTCCCAATTTGTAAGGGAAATTGTTGAACTGTTTTTGCACTTATGTTTTTACTCTGATTTGTGACCACTTCCGAAAGCATGACCTGTTGCTATTAAATTGGGCTCTGTATCATTTGAACCTGTCTAAGTATGTGCCTTTGCTGTACAGGCACCATCTGCACCTGTGGCTGCATTTGTTGTATTTGTGGCTTTTGTACCTGAGGTTGTACATTTCGCATTTGTTGCACTGGTTGTAAAGGCTGAAAACCTTGCATATTATTCACATTATGGAAATTTTGATTTTGACCTCCCATTCTAGGTCCTCTCATGCCTCGAAATAAATTGACACCATTTGTTTGCTGAACCATTCCTCCCTGATTCAACATTGGACACTGTCTTTTCCATTGTTCCAGCAAACCGCAAATGTGACAAGGTAACACCTTTCGCCTTTGTTGCTTATCGTGCATCACCACTGAACTCAAATCTACATTTCGATTAACTACCGGAAGCATCATTCCACCTCGACCTCTACCTTGACTCAGAAACACACCATTTCCCTGTGGCACTTGTTGATAATTTCCTTGCAATCCTGTCTGTGCAGCCTTAATCTGCATCACCACTGCTTTCTCCTTCAGCTTTTTCTGCTTCAACTCAATTTCATCACTACAGTATTTAACATACTGCAAAATTTCATCAATCGGCTTTGCTTGCCAGCAGATCAAATGATTCTTGATTATTTGACTTACTTCTGGTTTCAACCCGTCGACAAATCTGAACACCAAGTGATTCATGCTCTCCTTCTCAATTGTTTCTGCACCACTGAATTGTTTAAATGCCTTCAACAACCTTTCATAATACACATGAACTGATTCCATCCCTTCCTGTGTTGTTCTGTCTATGCGCTGCCAATCCACATTTTTCTGCAAAATTCTCATTTTCAAAAACTCAATAACTCTATAGTAATGTTTCATAACTTCAGGAGATGGGGAACCTGTTTTTAAATCCCTTTGCGGTTCACTCGTCGGCCGATCAACACTTCTCTTGCATTCAATCCACAAATCTGCTGGAACAACAATGTCAAAAACTGTATTCAAGTCTTCCCACATACATTTCTGTCTGCTGGTACCACTGCATTGGCTTCTCCCTCAGTCTTGGGTAATCATTTGTAAAACTTATAATAATACTTCTATTCCAGGGTATATGTATAAAATTGCCTCCTGGCGTTTCTCTCATTCGTAACATCTTCACTGCATCTCTCATCTTTCTTTAATCTCTCTCTTTTCCTGTCCCATTTGTCCAATGCCCTCCAAACCTGTACTTTCTCAAGTAATTCTTTAAGATGTGTTCTCATCCCTGCAGATCTCATGTGAATGAAGTCTTCTTCCTCCAAATGTAATCTATAACTTCTTTTTAGTGTTTTCATTTTTGTCAAATCAATGTCATAATCGTCTGCTACATCTTGTAACTGTTGATAAACCCTGTTTGCTCCATTTGTAATGACTTTACATAGATATCTCAATCATCTTTCGATATGGGATTCAAGTCTTTTCACCCTCATGGTCCCTTCTAAAAGTTCACTCCATTCCATGTTTAATCTCACCTTGTTTATTGTCTCTTCTTCTTTATCCCTTCTCTCTTCTTGCTTTGAATTGTTTAAATCTTCCAGCCATTCTGTGATTTCTTGTGCAGACAAGCCTTTCAATGATACTCCATTGGCTTGCGCACCTGCTTTTGCCCGAACTCGTACTCTGCTGCGGAGCCATTGTCCCCAAATCTTCAACAGGTGACAAATCTATTAAAGAATTTGTCTCATTTAAAGTTTGTCCTTGTCTTTTCTGCACATTTATCAATGAAACCTCTCCACTATTGTCAACACGAACATAGAATTGGGTAACCGGACCCATTGTGATAGGTACAGTAATTGCATCTGGATTAATCAGTGTTCCAACTTTCTGTGTCTGTTGTGCACTCATGCTCTGCATCTGTGGAATATGTATATGTACAGGTTTTCTTAAATTCATCCCTTGGCGACCTAGTGATAACACTAAGGCCCTCATTACAACCCTGGCAGTAAATGCGTGCTGACGGCCGCCAACATACCATGACAGCGGCGGTATTCCGCTACGGGTGTCATGACCCACAATGAGAAATCAGTCACTATACAGACACCACCACAAGTCCGCCAGACAAAAGGTCAGTGATAAACTGGCGGTACCAAAACCCACACCGTTACGGCAAAAGAAATACGCCCACACTAGCAGGACCCACAAATCACCTCAGCGGTCTTTGAACCGCGGTAAACCATTGGTGGTACATACCGCCACGCTCAAAATACACACACCCTAACAAAACACCACCACATTTGGACAATTCAAACTACACACACCTGACACACATACACACACCACACCCATACACCCACAACACTATAAAATACACACCCACAACATCCACAACCCTTTACGACCCAAACATTTTGGCAAGTGAGAGAGAGAGAAGCCAGGAGCACCCACTCAATCAGAGCCACAAAACACCATCACCCACACACCATCCACGCACCTCACACCCCACACCCCAACACAGCAGCCCATACACCTGCACACATCTCACTCACACCACATCCATGACACCCCAAAGACACCCCAGGTTTTCAGAGGAGGAGCTAAGGGTCATGGTGGAGGAAATCATCAGGGTAAAGCCACAGCTATTCGGATCACAGCTGCAGCAGACATCCATTGCTAGGAAGGTGGAGCTATGGCGGAGAATCGTGGACAGGGTCAATGCCGTGTGACAGGACCCCAGAACAAGGGATGACATCAGGAAGAGGTGGAACGACCTACGGGGGAAGGTGTGTTCCGTGGTTGCAAGACACCAGGTAGCAGTACAGAGGACTAGCGGTGGACCCCCACCTCCTCCCCCACAACTAACAACATGGGAGGAGTAAGTCTTGGCTATCATGCATCCTAAGGGCCTCGCAGGAGTAGCAGGAGGACTGCACTCTGGTAAGTCAAATCTTTACTAATATATCCCCCACCCTACCTGCATGCAATCACAAACAACAACCCTTACCCTCACCCCCATCACTCCACCACCTCACATATACATCACTATCACAACCCACCCATCCCAATACCAAGCCCTGCATGTAACACCAATGGATGGTCACCCATCACAGACCTGTATGGAAACCCATCACCACAGCATCCACACTAGTGACAATCACTTAGCCAAACCAAGCACGACTCACACAAACCAAAGCTGCCTTGGGAATAACAATCATAGTGGGGAACATACCCATGCACAAGATGGCACACACAGAAAAAAGAACACTACATTTGCATCCCCACAGGACCCCTACTCAACATCACCAGAGAGGAATTGCCAGCAACATCCAGTCCCCCCACAGAGGAGGCCCACAGTGATGACAGCAGCTCTGCACGCCTGGATCAGGATGACCAACCTGGCACATCAGGGACCTCCAGACAGTCGGTTACCCTGCCACAGTCCCATACCACCACAGAGCCTCCCCCCTCAGGAAACACCAGCACAGCACCCACCCAGCAGGCCCAGGCCACTGTCCCCAGGACACGTCAATCAGCAGTGTGTCCTCCACTACAGCGACCACAGGCAAACCCACAAACCCATGACGATCAGAGACCGGGGTCAGTGGCAGTGGGCACACGGTTCAGGGGACAGATGCACAGGACAACAGGGAAGCTGAGAGGACTTTTGTGCGACGGGGGAGGACAGGCACAGGGAACCCACTCTCCAGGAGGCACTCACAAACATCCTGGGAGCATACCACCATTCCCAGGAGACCATGGGACAGATACTGGCCAAGTTGCAGGAGACCCAGCGGCTGCAGGAGGGACAGTACCTGGGGATCAGGGAGGACCTACAAAACATTTACACCATCTTTGTCACCATTGCAGGGGTGCTGGGTGACATGGCCAACACCATGAGGGAGGCAGTGGCACAACAATGGGCCCCTGACACTAGCCACACCGAAGAACAGCCCTCCACCTCCGCCGGCGCTAGTGGACAGGAGGTCCGCCACTGGAACAACAGGCCACCAGCATCCCACCCCCAGCAGAAGGAGAACCACCCCGCAAACGGTCCCTGCGATCCAGGCAGTAGGCAGAAAACATTGCCAAGACCCCCGCTAGGAAATAAGACTCTCCTGATTGTCACCCTTCTGTCCCACTTTGTCACCCTGTACACCTTACTGTCATTGCTCCACTTCCTATGCCCCCTTGGACAATGCACCTGTGATACCAAGAGACTGGACTCTACCCTGAACTTTTCTCCACCATCACCCCAACCCATTGCACATCCCCCTCTACTGATGAGCACTTAAACACCCTTGGAACAAATAAAAATCTGGAGTATGTCAAATGATTCAAATATGTATTAGTACAACATTAGCAAAGCATAGCAAGTCATATGTACAGTTACATTTTCTTTGGAATGACCTTTAGTGGGCAGCAGTAAACACACCAGGAGCCAGAGTGGGCCACAGAGATCTGAAAATAGAGATGCCAAAGGGTACAGTAAGTGGCCATAGACATAGGGAAATCAGGCTGCCATGTCCAATGTCCAACAGAAAAATGAAAAGAAAAGTGAAGTTACAGTGTCACTGGAAGTACTGCTGTATTATATTACTTCTGTTGTCCACAGCTTCTTCCTCCTCTTCCTCACTGTCCACAGGCTCCACCGCTGCCACAAGACCATCTACAGGCTCATCCCCCTGCAGAAAAGGCACCTGGCATCTCAAGGCTAGGTTGTGCAACATGCATGACCACAATTTTCTATCTGTTCACTCGCTTGCTACCTGACCTTCAACAGGAGAGGACCTACACTGCAAGTGCTGCTGTGACCTGTGTCTGGAAGCGACAATGGCTCATGGGTCTTTGGAAAGGGTCCCTGCCTTCACTGCATAGGTGTTGGAGAAACTGGTGGATGGGGTCCTACCCCAGTACACGTTACTCTACGGTCCTCCAGACAAACAGGTGAGTACACTGTGTGCATGATGCGTGGGCCACGAATGTATGGATTGCTGTTTGTGTAAGCCACATGTAGGGGGAGGCAGAGGCATCCTGGCCGGAGTCCTGCATGTATGGTGGTCAATGTGTGTGCGTCAAGGGATGGGAGGGATATAGTGGGCCATGAGTGTGATGGTCCGGACGTTTGACTAATTCCCTTTTCTGCTGTCTTTTCCATGTAGGTCAGCGCCCACCAGAAAAAGGGTATTTAGCGTGCCATCGCCAAGGAGGTGCGAAGACTAGGGGTCATTGACAGGCGGAGCATCCAGTGGCGCAAACGGTGGGAGGACCAGCACCGCTGGGCAAAGAAGACGGCGGAGGCCCAGCTGGGGCGGGCCTCCCAACGAAGAAGGAGTGTCCTTCGCACCATGACCCCACTGAGGTTCTGCATCCTGGCGGTTGCCTATCCGGAGTCGGAAGGGTGCCTGAAGGCATCACAGCAGCCACAAGGGGGTGAGCACAGATTCAGAATCCTGACTTTGCGTGCGCTAAAGGTTACCTGGATGGGGGATGGGGGATGTGGGCTGTGGGTGCCCCTACGCCAGGGCGAAGATGGCAGGGCAGGTCTCTTGTTGAGCAGGCACTGAAGCACTCCTACCCCAATGGTGTTAGTGGGCATCTACTACTGGGCAGGGTCCTGTGGGTTTCAGGTGTGCAACTAATGGCGGTAGGCATTGTACTCCATGGGCTGGTGACTATCTTAGTAACTGGTAGTGGATGGCTTAGTGCATAGGGCTGCTACCTGTGTGTTGTGGACGCCAACGGTGGTGGTGTTGCTGGCATTGACCAAGTATATCCTCTGTCTCTCCCCCCCTTTTTGTTTTGTCACCTTGTCCTTGTGGTCATTAGCATAATCTGGCGGAGGAGCAGAGGCACCAGCGACGGAGGGAGCTGCATGCCACATGAGCCTGGAGGCTGAATCCACCTACGGTAAGGGCACCAGTGGGACGGAGGGCGAGGGGAGCACTACGACGGGGACAGGACGGGACACCACAGACAGTGACTCCTCCTCCGATGGAAGCTCCCTGGCGGTGGCGGACACCTCTGTGCCCACCCCAACAACAGGTACAGCTGCCACCCCGACCAGCACCACCCTCCCAACAGCCCCTCAGCATGTTTCCCGTGCCTGCTCACCTAGGAGGGTAGGCATCTCCTTTGCCCCAGGCACCTAAGGCCCTGCCACAGTCAGCCCTGCTGTCCTCAGTGAGAAGGCTATTGACCTCCTGAGATCCCTCACTGTTGGGCAGTCAACTATTCTGAATGTCATCCAGGGTGTCGAGAGGCATTTGCAACAAACAGATGCATACCTGGAGGGCATTCACTCTGGCGTGGCGGCCCAACAGAGAGCATTTCAGGCTCTGGCCTCCTCCCTGATGGCAGCCCTTGTCCCTGTCTCCAGCCTCCCCCACTAACTTGCTCTATCCAGTCCCAATCCCCTCAACCGCAGCCTATCCCAAGCACACCTTCAGACCAGCATTCACCCAAATTAACACTCAAAAGTGGCTCAGGCAAACACAAGCACCACCCTTCATCTCACAGGCACTCACACAAGCACAATCCCTATGCAGACACACCAACATCCACAGCCTCCACTGTGTCCCCCTCCTCCTCATCATCATCCACCTCCCTCCCAGTAGCGTCTCCACTCACACCTGCATGCACTACATCCTCATCCACTACCTCCATTTTCAGCAGGCCCATCACAACACACCCCTCACTGGAAGTTACCACCCCCACATCCATACACACATCCCCTCTGTCCTCTCTCAGTGTGTCTGTGACCCCTCCTCCCAAAGTACACAAACGCAACCACCCACTGACCCAACAGCCATCCACCTTACAACAGCATCCAGCCTATGCACCTGCACCCAAACACAGCAGAAAGACACCTCCTACAACCACTCCCTCTTCCTCCACTCCAAAACCCTCTCCCTCTTCCCGCCCCAGTTTCTCTAAGAAGCTTTTCCTGGCAAACATTGACCTCTTCTCTTCCCCTCCCCCCTTGTCCTTCCTCTCAGGCCAGGGTGTCCAGAACCCAGCCCAGCACCTCAGCCACCAAGTCGACGTCCGCTGTGGTTCCTGCAGCTAACAGAGGCTCAAAGGGGGCACCCGTCAGCCCATCCAGTGTGCCACCAACACCTGCCAAGGACAAAACCATTCCGTCACCTGCTTAGGTGAAGAGGGGGACAGCATGCAGCACGGGGAAGGAGCACCAACCACCCAGCAAGGCCACCTCAAAGACTCCAGCTGCCAGAGCCAAGGTGACACCACCATCTGCCAAGGTGAGGAAGGGGCAGAAAACACCAGGCAAGGCACTTCAGCCGTCAGAGGCTGCAGGTGAAGGCCTGGTGGCTACCAGCACAACTGCCAGCACCGCCACCTGCAACGCCACCTGCACCGCTGCAAGCACCACTACTGTCAGCAGCAGCAGCCCCAGTGGTCAGCCGTCCGAGGCTGCAGGAGAAGGGCTGGGGCCTCCACCCACCACTGACAGCACCTGCACCATCACCAGCACCGCCACCTGCATCACCACAGGCACCGCTGCAAGCTCCACCACCTGCACCGCTGACAGTAGCACCACTACCAGCAGCAGCAGCCCCAGTGGGCAGCCGTCTGAGGCTGCAGGAGATGGGCTGGTGCCTCCCACCACCACTGGCAGCACCCCCAGGACCAAGCAGTGGGCATGGAGCCCCTCGAGGAGCAGTGGCGTTATTCCATCTTCCGTCTGAGGTGCCCCCCTTCCATATCCCCCCTAGGAGCCTGTGTGTTTTCGACCTGATGCCCCTGCAGTGTTCTCTCCGTATTGAGGCAGGAGCCAAGTGTGGGCTTGGCCCATGATTTTTGGCCCAGTAGCCAACGGACATTTTGAATGGACAATGTACCGCCTTATGTACATATTGAATTTTTTTGCAAATACTGTTTTTCTATTTATTACTTATATCTGCCTATTTCAAAAATATCACTGATTTAACTCTATTCTTTTTGTCCTTGCATTCTTCCAGGGGGTTACAGGCTGTAAATGTAATTTTGATCCATGTGTATCTGTGTATGGTGTTGTGGGTGG
This sequence comes from Pleurodeles waltl, assembly GCF_031143425.1. Lineage (NCBI taxonomy): Eukaryota > Metazoa > Chordata > Amphibia > Caudata > Salamandridae > Pleurodeles > Pleurodeles waltl. The sequence continues at coordinate 722,902,588 of NC_090437.1, read as the reverse complement.
GGGTGGGGGTGTTGCATGTTGCATGAATGTGTCACTCTCTTTTTCCTCCACCCTCCCCTGTGTACTAGGTGCAGTACTCACCGTGGTCGTTGCCACCGCCTTTTTGTATTCCTGGTAAATGAGGAGGTAGACAAGCATGGGCAGGACCTGCAGCTCGGGCTCCATTTCGTTCTGGTTCTTCGTTTGTGTCGAGCGGTGATGCTTTTGATGGCGTTGGTACCACCCCGGAAAAGCTGGCAGATAGGCGGGTTGTGATGTGGTGGGCGGTACATTGTCTTCCGCCTGTCTGTTGGCGGTTATTGTTGCGGTGTTTGTTGCCTCCGCCGTGGCAGTCGGAGTGTTAAAGTCGCTGTCTGTGTTGGCGGTTTCCGCCGTGGTCGTGATCCCATTTTTTTTACCGCCGGCCTGTTGGCGGTATTACCGCTGCTTTAACACCGACCACCAGGGTTGTAATGAGGGCCTAATTAGTAGTTGTTTTCACAATCTGAGCCTCTGGCTGTATCTCAGGAATGTTCATTTCAAACTGCTGTCTGTTGCTCAATGAATCATTAAAACTACTCTGCATTTGAACTCTCTCATTGTCCAGGATACTCTTTGTTGATTCTGAAATCATAGATGCAGTAGGAGTTGTATTGCTAATTACACTCTCATTTGATCTGTTATCATACTGCTGTCTCACATTTGGTGGAGGATATGTTTCTAAAACATGAGTAACTATCTCATCGTCCTCCATTTCATCATCATTAAACATAACTCATTTCTTTTTCTTTCCATCTTTTGGCTCAATATCATCTTCCTTCATTCTCTCAGGAAATAATCTGACCCCATGCAATGTTTCCACTCTCTACCTTTTCTGCTCTTCATCCCGTACAGCTTCAGATAACGTCTTTTTTACTCTTCTCATTTGCTTTTCAAATTTTAAAGCCTGTTGCTGCTTCACTACCAGTTCCCATATTGCTAATGCTTCGTACTGTGCTGGCTTCGGTGAAGGTTTTAAACTGTACAACATTTCTGACCTCAAATTATCTAGGATTCTTGAATTAAATGTACCATGTTCTGGAAAGGCTAGACAACCTTCTTTCTTTGTAATCTTATCCCAATGTTTCAACCAAACACATGCTTCTGCACCTCTCCTATCAAACACGATACATGCAGGAGTATTCTCTGGAGGACAAACCTTGCCTTTGAGTGCCGGAATGTATTCATCACCCCTCAGCGCACTTCTCAGAGCTTTGAAAAACTCCATTCACCATTTTCAACTAAAATTATTCAAACCCTGATATCTACAGCAACAATTATTCTTAAACTCAATTAAACAAAGCAAATACAAACAATAAACAAAGATTAAATCGCGTCACTCTGTTGTCGAACTCATTGACGAATCCGTGTGCGATTCCTTTTGGCTAATCAACCAATTCCAGCGCGGCACCAATTACATCACACCCACACATTCACTGAGATGCTGACAAAGTCTGTCATAGCAGTCTTTCCCAACCCACAAACAAAATCAATGTAATATTAATTTGCGAGCTATCTTAAAATAAAGAAAACAAATTTGCTCATTTACTAAAAGTAGGGTAACAGAAACCCCTCAGAACCTTCCAAAGAAACCTTCAGATTTCGCCTACACCTTTTTCACAGTTCCCACAACCGTAAGCAAAATTTGACCTGAGGACTTCACTTCTCTACTGTTCCTTGGATTATTGTCTAGTGCACTTAGTACTCACCAAGTCTTCAGTATAATTTCATTCACACTAATTTCTCACAAACTCGACTTACCAATCACAACGGATCGGTCTACTAAATTAGCGAATTACAACATATACCAAGTGTCTCTCTACACTTATCAATATACTCTGGAGTCCCAGACCTCTCTCCTTAGGTCTCTCATCGACAACCACGTGGATAATTTTTCCTGCATCAAGCGCCTCACTCAAATGCAGGACTCCGCTTCCCTACTCTCATACCTATAGGAGTAAGCCCATGCCATCTAATCAACTAATTTGTATATTTCTACTCCTCTAGACTCATATCCAACACAATCATTTGCAAATTAGCTAAACCTGTGCAAGCGCAAAAACACTTCATTTGAATACGATCAAATTCCTTCAGTAACATACCCTTCAACCTAGGGGGTCTCCAAGGACTGGGGAAAGTCACTTAAGGCTACTAGCAACTCATCATGTCAAATTCGTTTTACAATTTGAAAAAGAAAAGAAAGAACAAACCAACAACTTTAGCGCACGCAAACGTCACAACCTCATTATGACATCATCAAAACAATGACGTAACCGTAATCTGCTACCAAGAACTGCAAACGCCCCTTAGAATCCTAGCTATTATCTACAGTGAAAAGTGGATCCTGCACTAGAGGACGATGGATCGAAGCAACATAGGTTTGAAGGGACGTCATCAATGAACGTCGTGATTATCAACAAAGGTTAATAACAATCAATATATCAAACTTCAGTCAATAACCACACCAGTTTATTAAGAAGAATTCATAGATTTATTTCCCTATATTAACAATGCTAATGTCACAAAGATAACTTTCAAACACAAATGATAAGCATATAAGATCAATAGCGGTTGGTTAAAGCGTCTTATATAGCTCAATTTGATCAAGACAATTAAATAAATCATCTCCAAAAGACTCACCCTTATTAATAATACAAAGACCGGTAATAATGGCAAAGTATACATTAGTTCAGCATCCAAAGATTTCAAAATAAGTCATGAGCATTTTAAATTAGTTCCCTCACTATCCACAAATTAGCATCAACATGTTGGGCTTCATGTGAAAAGAATGTAATAACACAAATTTACAAAAAACCCTTTATCTCAGTTACTGATTAAAAAAATATTATTAGTATGCAGCAATTGAGTCATAAGTTGCAACTGGTACCTAGAAAGCAAAAGAGACACATATTACATTACAATGACATACATTACCAATGGTAAAATTAGAAACATCAAGTTGTAGGCTTCAGCCAGGGGACACCATCAGTTATGGCCTAACAACAGCTAACCCACTGAGTCAATACAAACCTTATCTGCTCCTGTCTGCTCTCCTAACTCTAAAATTGTAATAATCATACTAACTACTAAATAATTCTACCCAAGTTGTTATACTAAATCCTAATAAGCTTATGATTGGTCAGTCTATGGGGTGGTTTCATTTCAGCCAATCAACAACTAAATTGATGACAATAACACATCAAATCTACGCTAACTATAACATTTTCCTCAAAAGTAGTTTTTCCTCTTCTGTCTCGTCTGTAGCTCCAGTGTTTCACGGCCTCTTGAATATCTTTTCTCAGGAAGAAACTTTCACAATTTCAACTCACTTCCATCCTCGAGGAAAGACCAAATATTAGTAACATTCTCAAATAAAAGGACATTTCAACGTATGCAATGCTTGGTTAAGACATGACCTTGTAAGACATAACGCAGCAACCCACTAGGGGTAGCTGTGAGCACATCTACACAAACTTCGAAAACACATTTATGTAAGGTTTTGAATCATGGAAAATAACCACGGCTTTTAGTTAGAATTTCACTCAGCTAAGAACTGAAAAACGAACATGTTCAAAAGTCAATAGTTTTGCACGTTAATCCATTACACATTTTAGTATAAAAATCATTAATAAACATGTTAGAAAATTTACACTCTCACAGGGTCAAAATACCAGGGGCGGCCTAGTGATGACCACCGTGCTGGAGACTGTAGTCTCCAGCCTGGTGGTCATTACCGCCGTGGCGGTCGGTGTGGTAACTTGGCGGTTTGGCTTTGGCAAACCGCCAATGTCATAATAGTGGAGGTATGTACCGCCAGCCTGTTGTGGATAATACTTCCACTATTACACTGACTGCCGGGGTCGTAATGACCCCCAATTTCTCCAACTGGGGCTATCACAACATCATTGACAGAGTTGTTCCCAACAGTCCAACGCCTCTCGCAAGGGAGTGCGGGCCGGTCATGGAGTCACACGGACCTGAAGCACAGGACCTTTGGAAAACAATGAAACAAAGATGTTGCATGGAGCCGGGGAGGTGAGAATTTGCTGGAGCTGGTGCAGCGTCGGTTACTTACTGCTAACAGGGAGGTGAGGCGTTGGTTCCTCACTGCAAGGCAGGGAAGAAGAGGTGTCAGTTCTTTACAGTTGCAGGGGAGGTGATGCAGCGTTGATGGCGAGGCGTTGGTTCCTTACAATCCGGCGGGGGTCGATGACTCAACCAGGTTGAGATGCACAGCGTCGACTTTGTGGTATTGGAATCACTACACAGGGCCACAGGTGCATCAGGTGTCCCGGATGTCGGAAACACAGCACTCAGGGCTCAGCTCTGGTGCAGGCAGCTGCGTGGAGTTGAAGAGCGGCGCTAGTTCTGAAGTCAATCTGGAACTGATGTACTTGGTTTCTTCTTGGTTACTCCAGAGCTCATTCACAAGGGCCCAGGAACTGGATTTGGCACCACTTGGTGAGTTAGGACTCTCAGCAAGAGAGCCACAATGCTGCAGATGAATTATTTGATGCCCCTGAGACTTCATACAGGAGGCAAACTCAATCTAAGCCCTTGGAGAACCTTTGGAAGAAGGATGTAGAAAGCAAAGCCCAGTCCTTTCAGCCCCAGGACAGAAGCATCAATCAACGGGCCAGCACAATCAAGGAACAGACAGAGTAGCAGTCCCTAGCATCTAGCTCTTCTTCCTGGCAGAATGTCCTCAGTCCAGAAGGATTCTATAGTTCTGGTCTCAGAAGTCCAATACTTATACTCATTTCTGCCTTTGAAGTAGGCACACGTCAAAGGAAAGTTGTTGTAGTATACAAGACCTTGGCCCAGACACACTCCAGGGGGTTGGAGACTGCTTTGTGTAAGGACTGGCACAGCCCTATTCAGGAGCAGGTATCAGCTCCTCCCACCACTCTAGCCCAGGAAGAACCATCAGGATATGCAGGGCACACCTCAGCTCACTTTGTGTGACTGTCTAGAGTGAATTCACAAACAATCCAACAGTCATCCTGACCCAGACATGTATTTCGCAGCTAGGCAGAGGCACAGAATGGTTAAGCAAGAAAAAGCCCACTTTCTTAAAGTGGTATTTTTAAACTTACAATTTAAATACCAACTTGACCAAAAGATATATTTTACGATTGTGAGTTCAGAGACCCCAGATTCCATATCTCTAGCTGCTCCCAATGGGAATTTACACTTAATAGATATTTCAAGGCAATCCCCGGTTACCCTATGGGAGAGATAGGCCTTGTCACAGTGAAAACCAAATTTAGCAGTATTTCACTGTCAGGACATGTAGAACACACCAGTACATGTATTACCTTTTAAATACATTGCACTCTGCCCAGGGGCCTACCCTGGGCCTAACGTAGGGGTGACTTACATGTAGTAAATGGGTAGGTTGGGGCCTGGCAAGTAGGTGCACTTGCCAGGTCAAACTGGCAGTTAAAACTGCACACACAGACACTACAGTGACAGGTTTAGGTTTACAGGGCTACTACTGTGAGTGGCACAAGCAGTGTTGCAGGCCCACTAGTAGCATTTGATTTCCACGCCCTGGCCACACCTAGTGCACATTAATAGGGACTTAATAGTGAATCAGATAATGCCAATCATGGATAAACCAATCACCAATACCATTTAGTCAGAGAGCACTTGCACTTTAGCACTGGTCAGCAGTGGTTTAATGCCCAAAGCCTTAAAAACTGAAAAAAATTCAATTCAGCAAAGGAGGTCAGAAGCCAAAAAATACAGGGGAGACCTGCAGAAAGGGCCATTTCCAACAAACAGGATTCTCATTCACAAGTACCGTCCACATAGTAGTCCACCGGGCTAAAAAATGTGAGACTCCTGTCCTTGATGGAACCCTTAAAGGTGAAGGTTGAGCCTCGTAAATCGCTACCCAGAATTTTTCAGTACCTGTTAAACCTTAAGGTGGAGGAAGGCACCCGGCCAGTAGTAGCAAATTTGAGTAAGCAAGTGGTTCTAGTTCCTACTGTTAGTAAATACAACACCCTGAATCTCCTGACAGGCAAAGCATGGAATGTTGTGTGTAGGTTCATACAGAAATATAAGACTGTTCATAATGTGGTCATCTGAGTTTCCCTGTGGGCCCTAACCATCCTTCCATTCTCGCCTACATTTCTGTCACCAGGTCAATTGTTCACTGAGGTTGATCCTTGTTCCACTTTCATTTCCATCCCCAAACATGAGGAGTCAGTACCTCTCCTTGTTCACATTCCGTGGGGTACAAGTTTCATGGACTTGTCTCTCTCAAAGATTTACAGTCTCCCTCAATCTTTTTTCAAGCCAGAATAAAGGATTTTAACATTTTGGTTTTCAACAGGTGGTCTACTCTAATCCAATACACTTGTGATATATATTTAGGCTCTGTTGCTCTACATAAGTGAAAGGAAGACTTAGATTATCTCCTCACTGAATTATCTAATAAGGGGCACAAGGCTTCCAAGGAAATATTTCAGTTCTGCATTCAACAAATGTGATCTCTTTGCCATGAAACTTTCGCTGGTAGGTGCACCTTGTCCTCTGAAAAGTTGAAACCATTCGTAAATTGCCCTTATCTGTAACTGTTTACCAGATACAAACCTTTTGGGAATGGCTGAGTATTGCAGACAGTTGATTTTGGTTTATGCCAAAATGGCCAAACCTTTTGCAAGAATTTATTTGAAAGGATGCACTTGTACTCTTTCAGTGGTGTAGTGAAGCCAAAATGCATTTAAAAAATCAAACAAGTGCGGGCTTTACCCTACTCATTAGGGTCCCTGTTTATGCTAAACTGTTAACCATGTACATGTAGATTTGCACTTAGAGTGTTTGTAAAATGACACAGGGATTACAAAAAGCCAATAGCTTTTTATTCCTCAGTTTTGGACCTAGGCATAACTGGACTCCCACCTTGTTTATGGTCTGTGGCAATTGCCATAAACCTTGTTGAGGCTTCTAAAAATATTGCATTGAGTTATCTTGTAGCTGTGTCTGACTCTGTTACTCTTCAACCTGGTTTCTAAAACTCAGCATTTCTGTACAGTTCACCTGCCTCAATATGAATTACTGCTGTTGTCTTCCCCCCATACTAATTTGCTTCACTGTCTCCCCGAAGCCTGCTGCTCTAACACCTACCAGTGAGGATGTGTTAGACCTGACAGCCTAAGGGTGGTTACCCCTAACTTTTTGCCTGCCTCCCTCCACTTTTTAGATACTGTTTTTGCTGGTTTTTAGACTCTGCACACTTTACCACTGCTAACCAGTGCCAAAGTGCATATGCTCTCTACCTTTAAACATGGTAACATTGGATCATACCCAATTGGACTATTTAATTTACTTATAAGCCCCTAGTAGAGTGCACTATATGTGCCTGGGGCCAGTAGATTAAATGCTACTAGTGGGCCTGCAACACTGATTGTGCCATCCAGTTAAGTAGCCCCTTAACCTTATCTCAGGCCTGCCATTGCACTGTGTGTGCAGTTTCACTGTCAATTCTACTTGGCATTTAAAAGTACTTGCCAAGCCTAAAACTCCCCTTTTTCTACATATAAGACACCCCTAAGGTATACCCTAGGTAACCCATAGGGCACAGTGCTGTGTAGGCAAAAGGCACGCCATGTACTTGGGTAGTTTACATGTCCTGGTAGTGTAGAACTCCTAAATTCGTTTTTACACTGCTGTGAGGCCTACTCCCTTCATAGGTTAACATTGCGGGGCCCTCATACATTGTTGAGTGGTAGCTGCTGATCTGAAAAGAGTAGGAAGGTCATATTTAGTATGGCCAGAATGGTGATATAAAATCCTGCTGGCTGGTGAAGATGGACTTAATATTGCCACTTTTAGAAATCTTTCTGTGTCTTACAATCCAAGTCTGGCTGGGTTTAGTTGACAGCTCCTTGTGCATTCACTCAGACACACCCCAAACACAGGATATTCAGCCTCTCTTGCACACATCTGCATTTTGAATGGGTCTTCCTGGGCTGGGAGGCTGGAGGGCCTGCTCTCACACAAAGCACTGCCACACCCCCTACTAGGACCCTGGCAGACAGGATTGAACCGAAAGGGGACCTGGTGTACTTCTAAGCCACTCTTTCAAGTCTCCCACACTTCAAAGGCACATTTGGGTATATAAACAGGGCCTTTGCCCCTACCAACTCAGACACTTCCTGAAGAAGAAACCTGTAACCAGAACCTGCATCCTGCCAAGAAGAACTGCCTGGCTGGTCAAAGGACTCACCTGACTGCTTTCTGTGAAGGACTGCTGCCTTGCTGTTGCCTTGCTGCTGTCTGGCTGTGGTGAAGAAGTGCTCTCCAAGGGCTTGGATAGAGCTTGCCTCCTGTTCCCTGAAGTCTCCGGAACAAAAAGACTTAGGGCCAGATGTAGCAATCTTCCAAATTGCGACTTGCAATTTGCGAGTCCCAGCGACTCGCAAATTGCAACTCGCAATTTGGAATGCAGAAAGGTGTCTCAGACACCTTCTGCGAGTCGCTATGGGGTTGCAAAGACCCACCTCATTAATATTAATGAGGTGGGTCGCAATGTGCGACCCCATAGCGATTCAGGGCACTCACGGGGATGGTGGCCTGCTGGGAACAGCAGACCACCATGTCCGTGACTGCTTTTAAATAAAGCAGTTTTTTTTCTTCAAAGTGCAACCCGTTTTCCTTAAAGGAAAACGAGCTGCACTTTGAAAGAAAAACCGAAACCTTTAGTTTCTGTATTTTTCAGGGCAGGTGGTGGTCTATTGGACCACTGCCTGCCCTGAAAAAATATTTTTTGTGCCAGACACAAAGGGGAAGGGGTCCCATGGGGACCCCTTCCTGTTTGCGCCTGGGTTACCATCCACTTCAAGTGGATGGTAACTGCTCTTTCATTTGCGACCGCAATCGCGGTCGCAAATGAAAATGCATACCATTGCGACTCGCAAATAGGAAGGGAACACCCCTTCCTATTTGCAACTCGGAAATGCATTTTGCGAGTCGGTTCCGACTCGCAAAATACATCTCAACATAGCAAAGACGCATTTGCGACTCGCAAACGGCAATTTTCGCCGTTTGCGAGTCGCAAAGTCTTTGCTACATCTGGCCCTTAATCTCTTCAAGAAGGACTCCTTGTGCGGTGAAATTTGACGCACAGCCTGGCAGAGAAGACCCACAGCCTTTCCCACGGTGAAAATTTCTCTGCATGCCGTACCTGAACAACGCAGCCCGACTTTGTGACAAGAAGATCGACGCAGGGCCAGCGTAGCGACCAGAAATTCGAACCACGGCCCACTGGATCGACGCACAGCCTACTCGGAACGACGCAGCCCAACTTCCAGAGAAGAATCGACGCAGCAATGCGGTAGAAAATTTGATGCAATGCCCATTCGCTCGACACAGCTCCTGTGACTTTGTCCTGCCAGCGCAGGAAATCCATACATCGTCCCAATGGCATCTGAAAATCCCACCACCGGCAGAGGATCCACAACCGAGTGCCAGAAATCGACGCACAGCCATCCCTGCATGAAAACTAAATGACGCATCGCCGTGTGCGGCCCGAGAAATCGAAGCACACCCCTTTGTTTCCACGCATCTCCTCCCCTGCGGTTCTTTGCGATTTTTCACAGGAACTAGGTACTTTGTGCTTGAAAGAGACTTTGTTTGCTTTTAAAAGACTTAAGACACATTGGGACTCATTGCAACCGCAGCGGGCGCCGGAATACCGCCAGTGCTGGCATTATTCCTGGCACCCTATTTCGACTTTTACGCTGGGCCAGCGGAAAAGTCACATCAACATTGCTGCCGGCTCATAATAGAGCCGGCGGCTATGCTTATGTGCAGCGGGTACAGTAGCACCCGTCGTGCATTTCACTGCCTGAAATTCAGGCAGTGAAATGCGCGATGGGGCTATGCCTGGGGGCCCCTGCACTGCCCATGCCAAGTGCATGGCCAGTGCAGGGGCACCGAGGGGCACACCAAGTCCCCCTTACCTCCAGCCCTTCCATGGCTGTGGGGACTTTTAATCCCTAGGGCAGCGGTGCTTGCACCACTGCCCTGGGGATTATTACTGCCAGGCGAAAGCCTGGTGGTATATTGGGGGGGCCGGAGGTATGGCCGTGGCTATTGGGCCACGGTCATAATAGCTGGCGGAACACCGCCAGCCTGTTGGCGGTGTTACCGCCAGCTTACCGCCGGCTGCCAGGATCGTAATGAGGCCCTTTATATCACTTTCCAGTGATATCTCAACATATACTTATTGCATTTTAATCGTTTTGACCTGCATTTAACCAGATAAATATTATATATTTGTCTAAACACTGTGTGGTATATTTTTGTGGTGCTATATTGTGTTATTGTATGATTTATTGCAAAAATACTTTACACATTGCCTTCTAAGTTAAGCCTGACTGCTCTGTGCCAAGCTCCCAGAGGATATGCACAGGATAATTTGGATTGTGTGTGACTTACCCTGACTAGAGTGAGGGTCCTTGATTGGACAGGGGGTAACCTGACTGCCAACCACAGACCCATTTCTAACAGGAAGGTTAGCCACTTTACTGTGTTTTAACCACTGCTCATGTTACTAAGGGCAGGGGCAGCTTTAGGGAGCTTTGAAATGTGCTCCCACACCTGTCGCTGACTCCGGTGGGGGGCACTGTGTTTAAAAATACCTTTTGGTTGAAAAGCACATTTGCGTTCAGCAGTCCTCAGGCAAATATAAGAATGCCAAAATAACTAGAGATTATTGTTTCTACTAGTGAGAGATCAGAATTTCATCTAGTGGCAGTTTTGGCTCATCATAAAGTAGCACAGAGGGTTAATGTGCCTGCTTTATAGAAAGTGTATCCTGCAGGTCACAGAACTGACTGAGTGAACTATGAGTAGCACTAAAAAAATTACATTTATGTCAGAAGGAGGCTATGGAGAGACAAGGTGCATCTTTCGAGAGTGATAGTGAGGGAATTCATGGAGAACGAGGTCTAGTGAGGGTGCCAAAAAAGACTGTCACATGGGGTGCCACCGGTGCTATAGCTATAGGGAACCCTGTGCTGCCTGTACTCCTTCCACTGCAGGTGCTAAAACAGTCAATGTGGCCTTATCACACCCTCACCCTCTTTTCATCAGGTGCCTGGTGCTCTACTTGCTCTACTTCCCCAGCAGTCCCATATGTAATTTTTTTCAGGCTTTATCTGTGGCTTCACCCAATTCATCAGCTCCAGCAAAAGACTGGGATTACGCTCCAGTACTTCATTTATCACCAGCCATTTACCCACATGTAGTGATCTTGGCCATTGTCCCGAAATTTCTTCCTAAAGTCACTGAAAGCATTACCCAGCTAATGAACCAGGTTACCCAATGGCTCTATTCCCATTACTGGTGCCAGACCAATTTGTTCTCATGTATCTCGCTCACCCACAGAGTGGCTTGGGTGGGCCACCTGCAAAAAGAGCTTGAGGGAGACTGTGTGGTTGTTAACTGCCAACCCATCTGTTGCAGGTGATCTCATTCATTCCTTCTTCCAATTTTTGACTATGACAAGTGAAGTGTCTTTCCCCCACGTGCAAAGTGTGCCATATCCCATCGCCACACAATAGATTCTCTGCCCTGACAGGGTTGGATGACAATGAATGACTTAATAAACCTAAGTTAATGGGGGAGTCATGAGAACCAGGTGAATGATCGCAGTGAGTCATGCCAGCATGACCCAGGATCGAGTCCCCTAACTATCTGTATTCCTACACCTGTTAGGGTACCGAGGAATAGTTGGAATGAACTAAGACTTCTTTCTTGGAATGTAGCTGACTTAGGCTTCAAGCTTAGGAATCCAAGCTGGGGTACTTTTGTTGACTCATTCCATGTGTGTTTCTTCTAGGAAACTTGGGCAGTTTTCATAGATCAGGTTTTCTCAACTACAGTGTTGATGCAATACCATTAACCTCAGGTCATCCCTCTGGGGGGGTTAAGCTATTAGAAATAAGATCCCGAAATATTCTGTGGCTATTTGTTTCTTCTGAAAGGTTTCCTTCTGTAAACATCTTTACTGTTTACATTTGTTATCCCCAAGGTAAGAAGTACTTCACAACCTTACAGGTATTGGGCGACTACCTAAATTAAAATACCAATAGATGTTTTTTATTAGTTGCAGGTGACTTTAACATAAACTTTGAGCCCCAAAGAACCCTAAGTGAGTTGGTTAAAGAAGAAGATAGGGTCTGGGATATATTTCTGAGCTAAATATACCTTATAAAGATAAGATAACTCTTGTAGCCTCCCAGTTAGGGTTATTTGCTCTTACTCCTAGGTTACAAGCATGCAGTAGTCGATCACTTTCTGATCATACACCTAGATTCACCCATATGAGTGCCAAGAGTAAAAGTAGAAAATATAACATCTTGCTGGATCTATGCCTGTGGGCAAATATGGGAAAATATAGGGGACATGGTGGTGGCTGACAGGACAGATAGTGAACTCAATGCCATCATATTGCTATTAACAATAGAAGGACTATCAGGGGGCCATGTATCAAAGACTCACCGGGGAAATATGCAGTAATTTATGGAACTGCAGCTGATTTATTTGAACTAGATTTTAAAACCTTCTCTGAGGGAGTCCCAGTTATGGCTATCCATAGTTGCATTGTAGACTATCTTAGTGATCACTTCACTAAGTTGCTTTCATCTCAGTAAATCATGGTCACAGTATTCTGCTTTGCTTAGGACTGGGAGAGAAGAAAGCTAAAGAATACAAATATTGCAGCACTCTTTGTTTGAGAAATTTATTTTTAAGGCACTTCCCAGGTTTCATACACGCGAAGACAATAACGTGAACGCTTAGTGTGAATGCAGCAACACACGTGCGACTCAAAATAATCATGGCAGTAGATGAATAATAATCAAAGAAAATGCAATACATCAACAATGAATATATATATGCAGTGACTATGTATATTTATGCATGCACACAGTAAAAGCTACATATTAAAAATGCATCACCCTGGGGCTCGAATCCAACATCATCCTTGTCTGCCAACTTCAAGCTGTGGAACCCGTGACAGCTGAGACAGAAGAGACCACCCCAACAGAATTACTCAGAGCAATGCGTCCACTCTTGGAGATGAGTTCCTTCTCTCTCAGTGTCAAGCTTCCTTACCTTATATACCTTAAACAAACATAAGTTGAAGGTTCTAGAAACCCACCTTCCATTGAGCATGTTGTGAAATTCAAGTGCTTGCCGTACTAGGTCAGTGTTGAAAAAAAAATGCCAGATCACAAGATGTATTTCCAAGATCGAGCTACACCCTTCTTTACCATAAACATTCTCAGCCTTGTATAGTCTTATCAATGTTTCGCCCCCCCTCATTATTTTCTCATCCCTGTTGAGAAAAGAGAAAACACATTAACAAGCTGTGCGTGGAAAAATATCTGCACCGCCAATGTGACAGCATTTGAAGCTAAGCTAAGCACAAAATGGAGTAAGTGTTGTAGGAAAGTACCATCTTGCCTGGCATGTTACCCCCATTTTTACTTGTGTGTCAGTTTGTTTTTGCCTGTCTCACTGGGATTCTGCTAGCCAGGACCTCAGTGCTCATAGTTGTGGCCTGAATGTGTTCCCTGTGTGGTGCCTAACTGTGTCACTGAGGCTCTGCTAATCAGAACCTCAGTGCTTATGCTCTCTCTGCCTTTAAAATTGTCACTGGAGGCTAGTGACCATTTTTACAAATTCTAATTGGCACACTGGAACACCCTTATAATTCCCTAGTATATGGTACCTAGGTACCCAGGGTATTGGGGTTCCAGGAGATCTTTATGGGCTGCAGCATTTCTTTTGCCACCCATAGGGAGCTCAGACGATTCTTACACAGGACTGCCACTGCAGCCTGAGTGAAATAACATCCACGTTATTTCACAGCCATTTTACACTGCACTTAAGTAACTTATAAGTCACCTATATGTCTAACCATCACTTGGTGAAGGTTAGGTGCAAAATTACTAAGTGTGAAGGCACCCTGGCACTAGCCAAGGTGCCCCCACATAGTTCAGGGCAGTTTCCCCCGACTTTGTGAGTGCGGGGACACCATTACACGTGTGCACTACATATAGGTCAATACCTATATGTAGCTTCACAATCGTAACTCTTAATATGGCCATGTAACATGTCTAAGATCATAGAATTGTCCTCTGATGCCAAATCTGGTAATGGGGTGCCAATCCCATGCATCCCCGGGGCTTCAGCATGGACCCTGGTTACTGCCAAACCAGCTCTCTGGGGTTTTCACTGCAGCTACCGCTGCTGCCAACCCACAGACAGGCTTCTGCCATCCTGAGGTGTGGGCCGCCCAGTCCCAGGAAGGCAGAACAAAGAATTTCCTCTGAGAGAGGGTGATACACCCTCTCCCTTTGGAAATAGGTGTCAAGGGCTGGGGAGGAGTAGCCTCCCCCAGCCTCTGGAAATGCTTTGAAGGGCACAGATGGTGCCCTCCTTGCATAAGCCAGTCTACACTGGTTCAGGGAGCCCCCAGCGCCTGCTCTGGCATGAAACTGGACAAAGGAAAAGGGAGTGACCACTCCCCTGTCCAGCACCACCCAGGGGTGGTTCCCAGAGCTCCTCCAGTGTGTCACAGACCTCTGCCATCTTGAATGCAGAGGTGTGAGGGCACAATGGAGGCCTCTGAGTGGCCAGTGCCAGTAGGTGATGTCAGAGACTCCTCCTGATAGGTGCTTACCTGACTAGATGGCAAATCCTCCTCTGAGGGCTTTTTAGGGTCTTTCCTGTGGGCTTCTCTTCAGATGACGAATGCAAGAGCTCACCAGAGTTCCCCTGCATCTCCCTCTTTGACTTCTGCCAAGGATCAACCGCTGACTGCTCCAGGACGCCTGCAAAACTGCAAAAATTTACAAGAAGACTACCAGCGACATTGTAGAGCCTAATCCTGCCGGCTTTCTCGACTGTTTCCTGGTGGTGCATGCACTGGGGGGTGTTTGCCTTCACCCTGCACTGGAAGCCAAGAAGAAATCTCCCTGTGGGTCGACGGAATCTTGCCCCTGCTAGCGCAGGCACCAAACTTCTGCTTCACCGGTCCTCAGGGTCCACTCTCATCATGACCAGCGTGGTCCCTGGAACACAGGAGCTGAATCCAAGTTACCCCAACAGGCAAGTGGTCCATCTGTCCAAATTTGGTGGAGGTGAGTCCTTGCCTCCTCATGCCAGACAATATTCCTGTGTACTGCATGAACTGCAGCTGCTAGGGCTTCTGTGCACTTTAGCAAGGAATCCTTTGAGCACAGCCCAGGTCCCCAGCACTCCATCCTGCATTGCTCAACTCACTGAGTTGACCACCGGCTTCGTGGGACCCTCCTTTGTAGTGTTGAGATGACTGCCGTGCTCAGTTTTCTTGAACCCGTGTTCAAGCACTTCTGCGGGTGCTGCCTTCTTCTGCATGGGCTCTCTGTGTTGCTGAGCACCCCCTATGTCTCCTCTTCCAAGGGGCGACCTCCTGGTCCTTCCTGGGCCCGGGCAGCATCCATTTTCTTCGACCGCAACCTTTGCAGCTAGCAAGGCTTGTTTGCGGTCTTTCTGCGTGCATCCTCCAGCACGCCGTGGGACATCTTCTATGCAAAGGAGAAGTTCCTGGCATCTTCTGTTGTTGCAGAATCTTCAGCTTCTTCCACACAGAGGCAGCCATTGTGCACCTTCATCCGGGGATTAGTGGGCTCCTGCCCCTCCTGTACACTTTTGTGACTCTTGGACTTGGTCCCCTTCCTTTACAGGTCCTCAGGTCTGGGAATCCATCTTCAGTGCTTTGCAGTCAGTTGTGGTCTTTGCAGAATCTCCTATCACGACTTCAGTGTGTTTCTGGGGAAGTAGGGTCACTTTACTCCTACATTTTAGGGTCTTGGGGTGGGGTATCTTGGACACCCTTAGTGTTTTCTTACACTCCCAGCGACCCCCTACACACTACACTAGGCCTGGGGTCCCTAAGTGGTTCACATTAAACTGTCTTAGTATATGATTTGTGTTGCCCCTAGGCCTACTGCATCCTATTGTATTTTACAGTGTTTGCACTACTTTTTACTTACCTGATTTTGGTTTGTGTGTATATTTTGTGTATTTTACTTACCTCCTAAGGGAATATATCCTCTGAGATATTTTTGGCACATTGTCACTAAAATAAAGTACTTTTATTTTTAGTAACTCTGAGTATTGTGATTCTTATGATATAGTGATATATGATATAAGTGGTATAGTAGGAGCTTTGCATGCCTCCTAGTTCAGCCTAAGCTGCTCTGCTATAGCTACCTCTATCAGCCTAAGCTGCTAGAACACTACTAATCTACTAATAAGGGATAACTGGACCTGGCACAAGGTGTAAGTACCATCGGGTACCCACTATAAGCCAGGCCAGCCTCCTACAAATGTTCAAAATGGAGTTGGTGGTTAAATACAGGTAGTATTACACTCCACCCTTTAACCAGTGACTTCCATAACATACTGGTTTAAAAGTGACCTTTTTTTATTTAAACATTGTAAATAGATTAGGTATGCATTGTACAAAGCAACATAGCATGATTATAATACAAATCACTACAAGTATCCCTCCTAAAATATTGTGTGGTTGGGCAAAATCAGCTATCCATTTAAGTAACCAGTCGCACCACCCTTGGTCTACATCTTGTTTTACTCCTTTTACCAATTCATACAAGGCGTCAAAATGAGATTGAATGGATTTAGAATGGTTTGATGAGTCAAAAGAGCACATGCCCTCAAATTCTGAGCAACCATGATCATGCTATAACAGTAAATAGACAATGCCGGCCCTTTTTTGTAACAGAGCTTTTCTAGTACCTTATATATATAGCAATAACTCAGCTAAAGCAATGGATGAATGAGTGATGTTCTTATCCATTAAACATGCTAACTTGTTAATAACTTGAGTATTATAAACAGCTAATCCTAGAACTCCTACTTTAGACATGCTTAAACTCATATATTCTGATTTAGATAATAATTGAATTTGAGAGTCACAGTCTTCGCTTAATTTAACTGTTTCCCTTGGATAACGAGTATGTACAGAGTGAAATGGAAACATCATGAGTCCTAATCCTGTAACGGTACACGGTCCACCAGTTATATTAGCA
The DNA here is from genome assembly GCF_031143425.1 of Pleurodeles waltl. NCBI lineage: Eukaryota > Metazoa > Chordata > Amphibia > Caudata > Salamandridae > Pleurodeles > Pleurodeles waltl. Next base: position 722,885,450 of record NC_090437.1, on the reverse strand, counting down.
TGAATGAATGTAAAAGTGGTATTTCCATAAGAGAACAATCATCCAGCTGGTAGTTTGACATGCTTGATGTGACTAGCAGCAGTCACCATGTGAAGACAAGACATGCTATTATCCATATTCTTACAATGTTATAATATTTCTATGCTGACATAGTGTTTGTTGCTCACACAGGATCTCTTGAGGAGACCCCGTTGTTGCCTCTAGGCACATTTGAGCAAATTTTCTGATTTTGTGAAAACTACAAGTTAGGTTATAACAAACATCACCAGTGGTAATATTGTATGTAATCACCTGGGTCAAATTGCCCCATTTTTCGTCCGTTACCTCTTGGCAAAACCTACAATATTCATAGGGAATAAAATGAAATGACAGGTCACTTTATGTAACTGCTCCATCTTTGTTGGTGGCATTGAATATTTGTAATAAAACCTTGGCAGGAGTGGGGATTGCCATCAAACAGGTGGAGATGGCATCCACCGTACTTTGCATCTGAGTCATGCAGAAGTACGACCTGTTGAGTACGACTCCTGCCAGATGAGTCCAAACATTTTCAGTCAAGTGCAGTAAAGGTGTCGATTGGCATGGTTGGTCAATCATTTTGGAGCAGGGGGTTTTTGATCCCTCCCGACCCCACAGGCCCGAAGGGAGACCACATAGCATAGCTAGCACACAGACACATTGTAGTATGATCTGTAAAAGAGACAAGTACCGTCATTCTTGTAAATAACATTTATACACTGGTACATATTCCTACAGTTCTCTACCTGGTTTCATGACTAGCAGGGCTTTGTCATTGCCGTTGGATATGATTTCTGCTGGTTCTGGAGGATGATTTGGGGAGTCTACCCACACCTTAGCACCCGGGTTTTTGTCAGTTGAGACAAAACCTACCTCCCACGCACTATAAGAAGGGCTGGGCCAGTCCCTTTTTTCACTATTCTTCCATACACTGGGATAATTACAATCTGCACAATTCTGTCTCCAGACTGAATTATTAAGTCAGTGTCTTCACTATACAGAAAAATGACTTTGAGTTCTCCTTGGTAGTCTGCTTGGATCACTCCCCCCAAGTCCTGAATACCTTTGAGTGTCAACCCTGATCTGGGAGCAATCAATCTGAAATGCTCAGTGGAATCTGTATTCCAAGCAGGTGCGGCTCCTTCACTATGGCGAAGAAGCGGCGCCCCCCTGGCCAAGATCCAGGAGAAGAAAAATAAAACAATAGTTTTCTATCATTTCATTTTTCAGGGGAAGGGTGGGGCTGGGCCACAGGAGGTGGGAGCAGGAAGGGGGGAGATGGGGAGAGGCACTAAGTTCACATGTGTGTTTGGCTGGCCAACTGAGGCCAGCCAAACACACATTAGCACTTAGGTTTCTCCAACCTGGCTGCATACACAGCCGAGCTGCAGAAGCTGTACAGACCCCAGGCTTGTGTCTGAGCGGCAGTTGCTGCCACTTAGACCAATCTTGATGCTGCTTATGCTATGTTTAGGATGTAATCAGCACCAGGATTGCTGGGGAGCCTGTGCTGGATTTCCAGCGAGTCTCTGCATTTGTCAATGATCTGTTATTTAAAATTTGGAGGGCTTCATTTAAATGCTCTATCCAGTTTTTTAAAGTTCCAACTAATATTTTTCATAATTGGGCTTTCAGCAAGCCATTCTTTCTCTCGATCAGTCCTGCAGCTTGTGGATAATATGGAATGTGATAAATCCACTCAATATTGTGTTGTGAACAATAATCTTGTACCAATTTTCCTTTGAATTGTAACCCGTTGTCGCTCTGGACTTGGAGTGGGATTCCGTAATGTAACATTAACAAGTCCAGGGTCTTGATGTGTTGTACTGGATGGCACGTTTGCAAGGGACAGCAATCAGGTAACCAGAATAAGTGTCACTACTGTGCAAGCGTATTGCCACCCACAACTAGTTGCTAATGGCCTAATATAATACATTTTCTATATCTGCCCCAGCAACTTCCCTCTCTCCAGCTGACATTTAACTGTTTGTGGTACAGATCTCTGTTGTGTGTGTTGATAGATAAGCCACTGCATATTCACAGTTTTTATCAAGTATAGGGGAATGTGCATCCCTCTAATCTCTGCCCAGCTGTAAGTGGCCTTCTCTCCCAGATGTCCACATTCTTGGTGAGCCCACTTAGCCATCTCCACCAAGTCAGAATCCTGTGTCGCCACTTCTGCCTCTGAGATTTTAGCTTTGTTGTCTTCAAGAGAATTGAACTATCATCCTGTTGATTCGCTGGGACAGTGGACATGTACATGATACACAGTAACGTTACTTTGCTCTAGCATTTCCCAAATTTCTTTGCCACAACTCTGCTCCACACCTCCTCAGAATGTATTTGCCACTTATGTGTATGCCATATGGGAACCCAAGTGGCTAACCTATTGGCGGTAGACCAAGAATCAGTATAAATGTGACATGTCCAGGCAATTCATGTTTCAGTGCCTAGTACAATTCTGCATATTGACTACTCATCCCTTCCCCTTTGATAGACAACAACTTCTTGGTGACTGGATTATATGACACTGCCTTCCAATGTCTTTTGGCCCCCACATACTTGGCTGAACATCGGTAAACCATACATGCTTTCTATCCTCAGGGGACAAGGATTCCAATGGCTCACCCCATCTCACTGGTGACTCTTTTATCTGTGGTACCTCCTGCACCATCTCATCATTCTGCACAGGGGCTTGCGACACCTGTTCATGATGATGCTAGACCCACTCGGGCCCTGTCCTGCATGTACCATTTCCATCTGATAATACTGGCCTCCTGTTCATGTCCTGTGCAGTGAGTTTTATGTGAACTCATCACCCACTGCATTATTGGAATATCTGGCCTTAGAATCAAATTATGACATAGGGTAATTTTCTCAGTGTCCACTAGAGCCCAGTAACAAGCAAGTAGCTGTTTCTCAAAGGAAGTATATTGCTCTACAGCTTCACATAGCTTTTTGTCCAGAACCCGCAGGGCACCCTCATTCTTCTCTGTTTTTGCCACATACTCCAATTTGCATTTTGCCCATGAACAGTTACATGCAACTCAATATCTCCTTCCTGTTCTGGCCATAAGTCCAAAGCCTGTTGAATTGCTTCCTTTGCCAAGACAAATGCACACTATTGCTGCTCTCCCCATTCAAACTTATGTTTCTTTCTTGTCACTTTGTACAAAGGGGCCAAAATCTGATTCAAGTGACAGATCTGCTGTTGCCAAATATCAAACAATCCAATGAATTGCTGAGTCTCCTGCTTGGTACGGGGAGTGGCAAAATCTAAGATCTTTTGTTTGGCCTGCGGCAACACCTCTCGATGTCCCTGATTCTACTGAATTCCTAAAAACTTAAAATTTTGAGAGGGTCCTTGTGTTTTATCTGGACCAGTCATCCACCCTTTGCTCTGCAAGAGTTCAACAACCCGGTCCAACTGAGTATGCACCTGTTCTTGTGTCTCTCCCTGAATCATCACATCATCAATGTAATGGGTCAATTGCACCCCTGGAATGACAGATACGTAACCCAGGTGTTCTGCCACCAACTGGTGACAGATGGTGGGGCTATGTACATACCTTATAGGCAAGGGTAGCATCTTAAATTGTTTGCCACCATGCAAAAAACTGAATTGCACTTGACTCTCAGAGGCCAATTGTATAGAAAAGAAAGCATTAGCAATATCAATGGTTGCATACAAGGTCCATTTATGTTTTTGTATTCTTGTAATCAAAGTGATGGTGGCAGGGAACACAGCAGGCAAAGGGGGTGTATATTTATTCTATTTGTGGTAATCAACAGTCACTCTACAGTGCCCATCTGGTTTGCGCATAGGCCGTAGAGGATTACTCCGTTCAGTGGTGACTGGAGCCACCACACCAGCCTACATCCACTCCTGTGTAGTCTCACGTATTTCCTCATTCCCTCCTGGAATATGATATGAATATGATTTTGTTTCAAACGAACCACCTTGGTTGCTGGGAGCACCTTCACTGGGAGTATCTTGCCCACTCCCTGTCCAAATCTTCCTCCTCTTTCTCTTATGAAGAAACATTTTTCTCCCTCTCTTTTCCATCCTCCTGCATCTGTGGCTGACCCTGATTTGATTGGTTATTATCTTGCTTGTTAACTTTCCTGCTTCCTGTCTTTCTGTCCAGCCCTCTCTTACGGTGCATGTCCCCCATGCTTTTAGTATATGTCCCATCAATCTGCTCCTTGTTTACACCATCCTTCAGTTATGCCATAAGCATGTCTCTCCTAGATACTCTGTTATTATCTGTGCGACCCTCAGACCTCGAGGCTCTCTCAGGTTTTGTCCAGTCTCCAAGCTCTCCAAACTCAGGAACTACCTCCGGCACATCTTTCATTGTCTACCCTGTCTGGTTAGTTAAGAGAGTACATATTAACTGCCTGTAAGCTGGAGGAGCAAGTCAAATGATTTTAATTCACACTAACACAGAGAGCATTTTGATTAGCAGACGGTGAGCATCACCCAGGAAAATAGCAGTTCTCATTCCCTCCTCTTTAATTCTCTTCATTACATCTCTTAAGTTGTACCAGGCCTTGTCATTTGTGGTCAATCTGAATCCGTAGGATACTTATGGGTTATATGCCACGACTGCTAGCTGCAGTAGGGTGATCTGTTGGTTACCTTGATAACCCCTGAACTGCTCCTGTATTATGGGGGTCAGTGCTAAGAGTGCAAAACGTAGGAGCGTGTCCTATAGCTAACGTTACTCAAGAGGCTCCTGAGTCAAATAATCGCACCATCCATGTAAGTAATGTTTCCCCAGATCTCTGCTTGAATCTGTCTATAATAACATTAACTTCTTGCTGGGTGTAATCTTTTGGGGAGTACATCTCAATTCCAATGCGTCGCATGTCCAATGCGTCCACTCTCATATGAGTTCCTTCTCTCTCAGTGTCAAGCTTTCCCACCTTATAAACTTTAAAAAAAACTTAAGAGGAAGGTTCTGGAAACCCCCTTCTATCAAATAAGTTGTGAAATTCAGGCACTGGTCATATAAGGTCAGTGTTGAAAAAACACACCAGAGATTGGCCAGATCCTAAGTTGTATTTCCTAGACCGAGCTGTACCCTTCTTTACCATGAACATTCTGAGCCTTGTACAGTCTTATCAGTGTTTCATCCCCCACATTATGTTCCCTTCTCTTATGAGAAAAGTTAAAACACGTTAACAAACTGTGCGTGGAAAAATACCTGCACCACCAATGTTACAGCATTTGAAGCTAAGCTAAGCACAAAATGGAGTCAGTGATCAAGATGAAGTCCGTGGTTAAATACAGATAGCATTACACACAGGCACTTGTTGGTTTAACATTTCTTTCAGGAAGGTTCTGTCTGACCTAACCAAGGCAATCAATGGGGAAGCGAGATCTATGATTAAAGCTGCCAGAAAGAAGTATGTGCTCATCCAAAGTACCAGCAAGAGGGAATGGGAGGCAAGGAATGGCACAATTTAACTGATTACCTGGAAACAATAGGAGTAGGAATTCTTGCATCTCTTTTCACAGGTCAGTGTTGATACTATCAAGATAGATGAGTTTCAGATTCAACCGCGGTATGGTACAAGCACTTTAAGGATCTGTAAGCATTAGCTGATCAGAGTCTTGACCCCAATGTTACTATTGACAGGCCCTTAAGAAGTAAAGATGGAAGCAGCCCAGACCATATTGTCTTCATTCTAGATAAAACAGTGGGGTAATTAATTCTATGAAGGGGGGTAAAGCAGCTGGACTAGACAAGATCCCATGTGACTTCTGTGGCTCCAAAATAACTGCTAGGGTCCGTACCTGAAACTTATTAGATAAGTTCTGATATCCATACCACTTGAAGAGGGACAGAAATTATTCCTATTTACAGAAGAGCTCTAGGGATAATCCAGATAATTTTTGACCTACTAGCCTCATGGACACTGCCCAAAAAATCTTTAGTAGACAGATTTAAGGAGGAGTCCAGGACAGGCTGTATAAGGCAAAGGTTCTCTCCTACGATCAAATTTTCCTCTTTTCATAATGATCTGGAAGACTGTAAAGTTGAAGTGTGAGCATCTTTATGTAGCACTTATGAATTTAAGGGCAGCATTTGACCATGTTCCCAGGAGCCTGCTTTGGCTAGATCCACTGTTATCCATTATTGTATGACTGCACAGTAATAACTTTGTACAGGTTAGATCGGGGATGAGGGGAAGCTGACAGACAGAATCCCAGAAGAGGTTTTCCTCCAAGGCTGTGTGCTAGCTCCAACCTTATTCAGTCTCTACTTTAATGGGATAATTCAACAAATGAATAATTGCAATAATGACTCCCCCAATTTGGGAGGTGAGAATATTCTGGCCCTCGTTTTTGCTGATGACACTCTCTTACTAACAAAAACTCCAAGAGTTCTGCAATCTTTCCTACGAGAATTCACCAGCTTCTGTGACTCCTTTGGGCTAAAAATGTATATCAATAAAACAAAGATAATGGCTTTTCACCTGCCTAGATTCTTTAATGGTAAAATATAAATCCAAGGTGTCCCTTGAAGATAGTCAAGGAGCTTGATTATGTTGGAGTCCGACTGATGAATAGTCTTTGGTGGTCACCTCAAACCCTGAAAAGTAAGTTGCTGTTGCGGCATACGGATGGGGCTGTACTGAGGGCCTGAAAATCTTCTACCATTCACCCCCTATCACTAGCACTGCAGATATATCATGCTATGGTTCTGAGGGGTAGGGGGATGGCAAGGTGTCTCAGTTGATAACTATAGAGAACAGCTTTGTTCATTCTTTTACTGGTCTACTACAAAGTGTCCTTTTGATTCCTATAAGGCTTCATTTGGCACAGCAAAATATTGCAGACATTGTAAATCTTAAGCCCCTTTTATACTGAGTCAGGTTGTGGTTGTCTGAAGATTTGAAACATTACTGATTAGCTCTCAAGAAGTTAAAAGATCTGGATGTTGGTTCTAGACAACCTGGCCCAAATTTTTTAAGACTTGGCTCTCCAATCTTGATCTGAGTGAGCTGTGGAATACTCCTTCTGAATGTAATAAGGGGATAGTGGAACATCTGAATAGCAGGTACTGGACCTTTATTGATAGCACAGTTACATGAAGTATTGCTCGAGTAGTCTAATGGAAACATACTTAAATGTAAAATGCCCTGCTCAAATTGAAGAAGTTGACAAAATAGAGCCTCCTGAGGCAAGATCCCTGAATATGAAATTTCGATATGGAATTTAAACTGTGAAAAAGCATGGATGTATTTGGAGTGTGCAGTCAATAATAATTCCAAATTGCCTGTGCTACACATCTCCTCTTGAAACAGTGGCACACTTTATGTATTGTGTCCCGCATATGCAGGCATTAGGAAATATTGGTTGGTCCCTGTGTGCAGAAAAGTGGAAGAGGAATTTTAATTAAATGTATTACTGATCTATATGTGTATTCTGTGGACAAATACTTGTATAAAGCCTGGAGGCCAAGATGCAAGTTTTGCATGGATAAATCATCCCTGTCAGAGGACTGCAGTTATTTTTGATAAGCAATTGTAAGTAGTTTGGAGCTCAAGATATATGATAACCGTAGACTAGTCTTTCCCATGAAATGAACATCAAAGAACTGTTGTAAACTGAATAAGCTCTGACCTTTTAGACACTAGTGAATCATGAGGCTATTGCTATGAATTTGTAGGAATTATCCAAAATTATGTTGATGATTTGTTTACTGATTGCACTACCCGATGGCTAGCTGTATTTGGCCTTTTTTTAATGTATTTTAATTGATTTTTAGTAATTTTAATGTTGCTAACTCTCAATTACTGTACCCTCTCAATTGAACTGCAATTTCTGCATGTTTTGTTTGCACTTTATTGAATGCTTGACGATTTTTCATTATATTTTTATGATATTTTATGGCAGTGATTGGCCGAAATAAAGAAGAAGAAGTCCGTTCTAAGTTACATATTTATTTGAGTGATGTACCCCTTAACTGGTGGGAATTAAATCTTTTTGTGGATAGATCTGTCTCTGAAATTATAAAGGTGCTTTATTTGCAGGTTATGATGTTTATCCTGTGCATCTAATTGTGGAAACCTACAACTTACCTACTGGGAAATCAGCCCAAATTGCAGAACTTATTGCTCTCACTTAGGCTTGCATCCTGACAAATTAAGACTATTACGGTGGACACAAACTCAAAGTATACCTTTCGAGTGACACCGAATTTGGCTCCTTTGAATGCAAAGAGGTTTCGTCACCTCGGCATGTACCCCTATATGAAATTAGCAGTACATTCTCAATCTTTTAAATGCTTTACAGTTGTTGGAAGGATGGTGGTGAAGTGGTGAAGTGAGCTGCTCATCAGCAGCCTTCTAATGATGTTTCAAGAGGAAGTGCCCTAACCCAGTTCAGCTACTAAAATACCACAATGCCTAAATCTGCTGATGTTGCTCTGGATGTTGTGAGAACTGATTTATTTTTGGTACCCAGATTTGTCTCATTTGCTAGTGCAAGAGTCGGAAAATGAAAACCAGTCCTGTATGAAGCAACAATATAAATGAGACCCTGAGGGGGTGTTGAGCAAGTTCACTGAGCATGTGGTAGCACTGAAATTTATCTCCCCAACCTCGCCAGTTTGCATCATGTGCAGCCCACCTAGGTAGGGATGAGGTGAATTATGCAAATGCAACCTATTGGTATGTACCCAAATCCTGTACCACCTGTCTTTCATACAATAACGGTGAAGGGGTTCAGGCTACCCCCACTGATCATTCTCTTCCTTGGCATACATTTGTGCACATACAGATAAATTAATTTAGATGCCCAAATGCACAAATTGCTCCTATGGTCTTCTTGTGGTGTGTATGTTTTTAGGATGCGTGGAGCATATCCTTTTGCCCATATAAATACTGTCATGGTAGATAAGTGGGTCCTTTTAGACTTAGGGCCTGAATTAGATCTTGGTGGTGTTACCACCAATACGCCGCAGCAGCAGACCCGAAAACAGCTTCAAGTTGATGGTGTTCCATCAGCTGTATTTAGGTGTATTGGGCTGAGCTGCGAACCACCACAGTGGGGTGTTCTTCCTAGCCATCGGGCTGGCGGGTTCCTGGCAGCCCTATTTGGATGTTGCAGTCCTGCAGGTGGTATACAGGTGGCAGATTACTGATGGAGGGAGACCATCTCTGGACTCAATGGGCATCGGACAATGACAGAGGCTATGGAACAGAGATAAATCACACACAGACACACACACTGTACCTGAGCCACATGTGTCCCCCTGCACAATAAACCACACAACATACTGCATACATACTATTATCTGTTGCCATTCCAACACCATGCAATACTTACATGACGAAAATCAATCAATCAATCAATCACATCATATTTACATAGCGCTGCTTCTAGCGGGTCTCCAGGCGCTGTGCTGCTGTGTCATTCAAAGAGACAGGTTTTGAGTCCTTTGCTGAAGAAGGTCAGCAAAGGTGCAGTGTAGAGGTGGAGAGGAAGGTTGTTCCAGGTCCTGGCGGCTAGGTAGGAGAAGGATCGACCCCCTGTGCAGCAACATCGGATGTGAGGTATCTGAACAAGGGCTTGGTGGGAGGACTGGAGGTTTTTGGGGATCGGTGGAAAGTCAGGTGGTAGTTCAGGTAGACAGGATCAATGTTGTGGAGGGGTTTGTAGGCATGGGTGAGTAGTTTGAATACACATCTTTTCTGAATGGGAAGCCAATAGAGGTTTTTGAGGTGCTGGGTGATGTGAGTCCTCCTGTGGAGGTTCATGGTGTGTCTGGCTGCTGCGTTCTGGATCGTCCTGAGTCTTCTCAAAAGTACAATGGTGATGGTGCTGACAAATACTACGGTGTCACAGTTCAGTCTTCTGGTGTTGAGTGCCGGCATCACAGTGTTCCTGGTGCTTTGGGATAGCCATTTGAAGATCTTGTGGAGCATGCTGAGGGTTGGAAACATGATGAAGTGACCACTTTGACCTGGCATAACATGGAAAGTTTGCTATCCAGGATGATGCAGAGGTTCTGGGAATGGTCTTTGGGAGTGTGGGTGGTTCTAGTTCTGCTGGCCACCAGGAGTCATTCTAGAGGGAAACGTGTCTGCTGAATATCAGTACTTCAGTTTTGTGTGTGTTAAGCTTCAGGCAGTTGTTCATCATCAAGGCTGAGACATTCTTCATGCAGTTGTGGAAGTTGGTCTTTTTTGTTATGGGGTCCAGTGGAAGCAAGAGGATGAGCTTGGTGTCATCATCGTAGGAGACTATGTTGAGATCAGGTTTTCTAATAATGTCTGCAAGTAGTGTCATGCAGATACTGAAGAGGATAACTCTGAGGGACGAGCCTTGCGGGAGGCCGCAGATGGTGTGTTTGGGTTGAGAGGTGAAGGGTGAGAGGTGGATTCTCTGGGAGGGTCCAGAGAGAAAGGAGGTGATCCATTTGAGTGTGTCACCAGTGATTCCTGTCTGTCGCAGTCAGTTGATGATAGTGCTGGGAGACAGTGTTGAAGCCTGGGGAGAAGTTGAGCAAAATTAGGGAGGCTGATTCTCCTCGTGAAGGGTGTAGATGTGATTGATTGTGGTGATAAGGGCGGTTTTGGTTCTATGGTTTGCTCTGAAAACTGACTGCGAGGGGTGCAGTAGTCTGTTTCTCTCCAGGTCTTCTCTGAGTTGGAGGTTGATGGCCTTCCCTAGGACTTTGGTAGAAACTGAGAGCAAGGTGATGGGACAGTAGTTTTTGAGTTCGCTGGGGTCTGCCGAGGGTTTCTTGAGGAGGGGTCTGATGTCTGTGTGCTTCCAGGCCTCCGGATAGGTGGCTGTTACGATGGAGGTATTGAGGAGATGGTGGTAAGCTGATGGCTGATCTTGTCTCTTCCGAGATTGAACCATTAGTGGGGGCAGGGATCGATAGGTGTGCCAGAGTGTTCATCAGCATTGTTGTGTTCTCAGTACTGAGTTGTTCCCATGCAGTGAGCGCGTGAACAGCTGTTGTGGTGGAAGGGATGCAGCAGGATTTGGTGATTTGGGGACTGAGGTTTTTGTAGATGTTTGCTATCTTGTTATGAAAGTAGTCAGCAAGGGCATAGAAGAGGTCTTGTGAGGGGGGATTGCATTTTTGGTGGCTGCCAGGCAGGTGAACTCTTTGACGATGGTGAGAGTTCCTTAGTTTGGTTGGCACTGTTCTTGATCTGGCGTGTAAGGGTCTCCTTCTTCGAGGATTTGAGCTGGTGGTGGTAGTTGTTCAGGGCTGTCTTGAAGGAGACTTGGCCTGTGCTGGTCCTACTAGTCTGCCACTTCCTTCCTAGTTATTTACATCAGAATTTAGCATTGCTGAGATCTGGTGTGAACTAGCTGGCTTGTTTGTTCGATTTGTGCATTTTGGCTGTTTTTTGGGGTGCGACTAGGTTGGTGACACAGGAGATCTAAGAGTTGAAGTTTTCTACTGCCTGGATCAATTCTAAGGTGACTATGGGTTGGGTGATGCTGAGGGAGTCTTTCCACTGGTGCTGGGTGACCGTGGCCCAACAGCACCCAGATGTTTTACAGTTGTTGAGGGGAACAGGGAGGGGTACGGTGATGGTAAAGTATATGATGTAGTAGTCCGTCCAGGTGAGTTTGATGCTGGACATGAAGATGGGCTCCAACACGTGTCCTGCTTTGTGCATGGGATCCATGACCAGTTGCATGAGGCCGGTGTTGTTCAGTCATTCGAGGAGGTTAGTGGAGTTGGTATCTGTGTGATCATTTAGGTAGAAGTTCAAGTCTCCAAGGAACAGGTAGTGTTTCGATTCTAAGGTGAGCGGGGTGATAAATTCCGCAATGGCGTCGCTGAAGCCAGTTCGGGGTCATTGGGGGTCTGTAGGCGAGGGTGCCTTTGATGGTGGTTTTCTCTCCGGGGCACAGCTGGAAGTTCATGTGTTCCATGAACTGCGTGGTGTCATCATCTGTGATTGTGCAGCCGATTGCGTCTTTGTGAATGATGGCAATGCTGGCTCTGTCTGTTAATGTGGTTGTGGTGTTTTATCTTGCAACAACTGGGTGTAGTGGTGGCGATGTATTGGGCAGACGCAGAGGTGAGCTATGTCTCGATGATGAAGGTGACATCAGGTACAAGGAAGGAGATGGTGTCCCAGTTGAAAAGGAGACAGCTAAGTTGTTTGGGCAGAGATCCAGCTGTTGGGGATGTCATGGTGCTGGTTGCTGTGGTGGTAGTTGATCTGATGGTGGATGTAAACAGGAAGCGGGTGCAGATGAGAAGACCTGCTGTAGAATGAGCAGATGCAAGGTAGCAGTTATTGTTCCGTCCGGGGTTCAGTGTGAGGAGATCGGCAGCAAAGTATCCACAGGAGCATGATGGGCCAGAACTCCTGGTGCTGGGTGAAGTCCAAACAGGTGCAGATGAGCTTGCCTTTGGTACATGTTTCGTACACCAGTGGTGTGGCACTGTGTCCTGTGAACCTGGGCCCTGGGGACATGCTCAGGTCTTGGGCTGAATTGGCAGCAGGGGGAGCTGGCACAAACCTGCTTAACACACATTGCCATACATCCATGACACAACACACACACAATTGACCCTGCACACGACACAACCACATCAACCAACACATCTGCACACTGACCTACTGAAACATACTCACTCACAAGCACAACTACTCATGTCATGACAACGATAACCAAACACTCACCTGGATGTTGCACACAGCAACACAACACACAATCAAGCATGCACACCAACATTAAACCCACATGCAATTGGCACACGTACAGACCCAACCACACCATCCACTCCAGCTCACTATATCTCAACCAGCCAATCCACTCACACACACACACACACACACACACACACATACTAACTCACATACACAACTGTAGGCACTACATCACAGGTACAGGTCCCATTGCAATGTACACACATGGACATAGTCGATTGATGTGAATGTAACATCATGGTGGTGCCTGCCTTCGGCAATGAATACTGACAACACAATGACAGTTGTGTATGTGTGCAATATATGTCATGTACCAGTGTGTCCACATCCATGTCCCACACACATGTGTTCCCGACATATGTAAGCAGTGACCAAACAACGTATACAGCCAATGTGGGTTCTCTAGCTTTAAGTCCGGCAATGGGGAGAGGAGGTTGTGTTTTCTCTGTGGTCCAGTGGCAGCAGTGACCACAGGTCTGTCTAGTTGTGTCCAGTCAAAAACAAAAGTGGAATAGGGAAAAAAGATAGGTTTGTACCTCATTTCCACCAACTCATGTGAAGAGGTCGGACCACCACAGTTGTCTTGGTGATAAGGTACATCCAAATCTGCTGCCAGGTGGCTGAAGTCCTGCCATCTGCCCCTATTCTCAATGTTGCCTTTGAGGCGGTTGGAGATTCTTGGCGGAGTAAGCCTAAGGGACCACCAGCATCTAAATTGGGCAGGCGGACCACCAAGGCGTCAGATGGGTTTTCTGATGGAAAACAGGCAGCTGGACCATTACCACCAAGATATAAATCAGGCCCTAATTCCTACACACAAGATTAGTAGTAATTGAGGATCCACCTTTATGTCAGAAGCAGTGCAGGCAGTAAGGCTCCAGGATCTAACCAGCATGTCCATTGTGTCTATCACCCCAGGTTCAGAGGCAGGGTAGAGAGGAATAATTGGACCCTGTAGAATAAGACAGCAAAGAGATACTCAGAGATACAGTTAAAATGGCACAATACCGTGTCATTTGTCCTTGAAGCGAACCCTGCCAAGAATACATAGTTGAACCTATAATGAATATTCATGGGCTGACCTTCAATCCCATCAAATTCCCTTTTTTGACCATTCTGGAATTGCAGTAAAAAAATGATGATGTTTCCAATATTGAAGGACATTTTATACAATTTCTTTCACAGTTTCCATTCTCAGGTGAGAGCCACCTTACCTGAATGTCCAACTGAGGCCTGCCTTATCCTCGAGCCAGGGGATTGGGTATGCATTAGTGTATATCAGAGGAAGACAGCACTACAGTCTTGCTGGCATGGTCCATAACAGATCCGGCTCATTGAATCCGTTAAATGCAACATGAATCATTTTTTCCCACTGCAAATGCATTGCTACCCCTAGAGACAGCTGTGCTTCAGCAGCCGCTACTTCAGAGCCCATGCCTGGTCCCACATCATCTGCTGAAACTGTTCCTGCTGCAGCTTTCTCATCTTTTGGTGGAGTAAAGTCTCTGTGCCCACTTTCTTTGTTGGCTACATAACCACCAATTGTTGCTGCCTTGATAGCCTGGCATTGCTACTGCCTCTGTCTCAGCTAGGCAACCTCCTTCTGTACTACAGTTCCCCATGTTGATCTTGTCTGCTACCTGCCTTATGGCTTTGAGTATCTGTATGGTGGTTTGGTACATCTTTACTGCAGAATGGGGAATCATTTCAATATAAAACTCAAACTGTACTGTACCTAGCCTTGCATGGAACCTCTTCTCCCATCATCAGGGTAACTCTGGGGGTGGGGCTATAATTGACATCTGTGCATCAATCTCCAAAACACTTAACGCTTTACCCAAATTACCATCAAGACTCTAAGACTGTCCCAGTGAAAGCATTGCATTTCATATCTTGAAAAGTGAAAAACTCATTTTACTGATTGGATTTTCGGCGCGTTGGTCTTATTCACTTATTCAACTCAGATACAAATTCTCTATTTTTCCAGTCCTTTGTGGAGTCCTTTTTGTGGCATTATCTTTGGGTTACTGTATGTATGTTTTGCACAAATACTTTATACATTGTCTCTTAAGTTAACCCTGCCTGCTCTGAACCCAGCTACCACGGAGTGAGCACAGGTTAATTTAAAGTGAGTATCTGACTTACCCTGACTAGGATTGTGGTCCTTGCTTGGACAGGGCGCAAACCACTGGCAAGTAGAGACCAAATTATAACATATGTGGAAAACATCTCCTCATATAATAGATCAATCTTACAAGTAACTAGTCCATGGTTAAAATCTCCTATGGAAACCTTGAGAAAATCAAATCATCCTTAAAAGTCCCCATCTTGACATCATACTAAACATAATCCCCAACTTGAAGATACATATTCATCACAATTATACTCTCAAAAGGTGTTTTCACATAACATAGCTGTAAGCCACATGCTAATATCCAGTTCATTTCCCATACCCTTGAAGCCACTGTAATTCAGGATACCAACAGAGGGGTGTTATGTGGTATTCTTTACAGGTCTCTGGGAGACCTACACGATGCCATTTATCTAAGGGTGGCCTCTGCACCGCCATGTCTCCTAGAATCACATGATCTTGTATGAACTGATTTGTGCTGAGCCCAGCATGACATTTTAGACAACACTTTCCAGGGGCCTTCCTGTTTGTGAGTTTCCATTCTTGTATAAACCTTGTTCATAGGTAAAGCAATTCACTTTTAATATGTCATCTCTTACTAGCCTAGAGTTCAATAAAATAATTGTCACCTAACTACCTGATTTACTTTGAAAAAAGCCCACTTGTTTTGTATCATTTGATGCAATTAGACAAAGCTGTGGGTATTTTAAAAATATCTGAAGAAGTGTAGACCTATTTAAAGGATTTAGGGCCGTATTTATACTTTTTGGCGCACAACTGCGCCAACGCAGTTGTGCGTCAAAAAATTTAACGCCAGCTAACGCCATTCCAAAGCGCCATGCGGGCGCCTTATTTATGGAATGACGTTAGCCGGCGGAGCTGATTGGTGTGCGTCAAAAAAAATGACCCACACCAGGCAGCACCGGCGTAGGGGAAAATGGAGCTTGGGCGTCAAAGAATGGGGCAAGTCGGTCTGAGGCAAAAAATCTGCCTCAACCCGATTAGCGCCATTTTTTTTGACTCCCACCCTCCATTGACATGACTCCTGTCTTAGCAAAGACAGGAGTCATGCCCCCTTGCCCAATGGCCATGCCCAGGGGACTTCTGTCCCCTGGGCATGGTCATTGGGCATAGTGGCACAAATCAGGCCCCCCTATGCCACAAAAAAAAAAAAAAAAAATACTTACCTGAACTTACCTTAAGTTCCCTGGGATGGGTCCCTCCATCCTTGGGCGTCCTCCTACGGTGGGCAAGGGTGGCAGGGGGTGTCCCTGGGGGCATGGGAGGGCACCTCTGGGCTCCTTCCGAGCCCACAGGTCCCTTAACGCCTGCCCTGACCAGGCGTTAAGAAATGACGCAAAAGCGGCTGGATGTCATTTTTTTTTACCCGTCCACTCCCGGGCGTCATTTTTGCCCGGGAGTATAAATACGGCGCACATGCCTCGGAGTCATTTTTTAGAAGGGAACGCCTACCTTGCATATCATTAACACAAGGAAGGTGTCCACGCTAAAAAATGACGCAAACTCCAAGATCTTTGGCGCTAGACGTGTCTAACGCCAAAGTATAAATATGGAGTTAGTTTTGCGTCGGATTTGCGTAAAAAAAAACTACGCAAATCCGGCGCAAACAGAGTATAAATATGCCCCTTAATTTCCTTTGCCTTTTATGCTGCTTTTCTTTTTTGTCAGGCACCATAAATACGCAATTTACATCCTTGCTCAATGTTTTTCTTTACCCTTCTTGAGTATGTCCCTTAATATCTCTGTTATTACCTACTGGAGGTTCCACCCTTGCTAGATAAACTTTGTCATTGCAGCTAGCCTTGCTTTCCTTTGCTGGTTTTTATTGTGGGGGTTTCAACGTTTTCCCTTTTTTCAGGCTCTATATTCCTAACCCTTTCTCTCAGGGGGCCCCATTTATATTTACGGCAATTGGGCTAACTTCCAAATTGCTCAACTTGGGCTCTCCTATCTCTCATCCTTTTTCTACAAGGGCCACACTGCTTCCTATTTGCTATTAATGTTGTATTTGTTTGTGCATGGCTCCCAAGACTTAGGCTATCCTCTGACTGGCTGCTTGCAATGTCATCTTTATTCCCTCTTTTGCTTGTGGGTTTAACATTTTCCCACTTTGGTTTAAGGAGTAAAAACTTTTTTTTTTAACTTTTCCTAGCCAGGCCTATCCTTTCCACCCTTTCTCTTGTCCATCTTTTTATTCTACTTTGCGGCCCCAGTCTCCCTAAGATAGTATTTTGAAAAACTAAGAAGTGTCTCTGTCTTTTTTTATTGGTATAGGGTGCTTTGAAACATGCACAGTGGAGGGTGCTTCAGGCGATTGCTCTACATCCATGCTGCCCCTTACTTCCTTCACAACGGCATCCTCCAATCTTTCCACTGGTCTTTCAAGAGAAGGCATGCACACAGTTATTTGTTGCAAATCGTTGGCTATTGTCTGAAGGAAGTATTTATGTCATTTCATAGTATCAGTATTTGACTGTAGCCTCAAAGATTAATTGTGAAGCCTCTTGCATCAACACCATTACATCCAGCATGGAGGAAGATGAATTGGGGGACATTTCCTTATCCCAGGATAAGGGAAAGTCTTGCGGGATGTACTCAATTTATTCCCATTTTTTATATTCCCTGGGTCCCTAGAGTTTCATAATTAACAGTCTTGAAAGTTCTTGGTCATAGGACCACTGTCTAGAAGATTAGCATCTTTACCAATGTCCAGCTTAAAAGTCTTCTGTAGAATATCAATTCTTTATCTGTTTGTATCACTTCGGAGGGTGTTATCTAGTGAATTTCCCCTAAATATACTCAGGGAAGATGACAATCTAGGTTACAATCTTTGTACACCAAGCCCATTGCATCGTGCAGCTCAGCTTCTGAGCTGTTATGGCAT
Organism: Pleurodeles waltl; assembly: GCF_031143425.1. NCBI lineage: Eukaryota > Metazoa > Chordata > Amphibia > Caudata > Salamandridae > Pleurodeles > Pleurodeles waltl. Next base: position 722,867,688 of record NC_090437.1, on the reverse strand, counting down.
GGTCTGTTCTCAGGCCCGAGGTTGATAAATGCAACCTTCACCTCCTTCCTACTCTGTTCATGAAATGCTTTCTCACAAAGTCCTTTATAGATTTTACCATTGGTGAGGTCTTGGCTATCAGGGCTTCATCAAGGACTCCCAAGTTGGTCTCAGTGTGTTGTCCACAAAGGAGTTTTCTGAGGGAGCAGGCTGGTATCAGCTTTTGCACCTTTCTATTCTGACTCTGTCAGGTTGATGGTATTCCTGTCCCTACAGACTTACTCAAGTGCCTTTTGCCTTTTAGAACTATTTATACTATGAGTTTTGTGTGGGTGTTTGTCCCCTTTTTATCCACATGCCCTTTGCGAGCTGACACCTTTACCTGAACACCAGTTATGTCCTTTTATCATAGTACATTTTTTGAGGTCTTATCATTTTAGAAAAAGTACAAAGATATACAGGAAGGACAACCCACAAGGTGGGCATCCTGAAAACAACAGATTTACAAAACATAGTTGTCAGAACGGCCATCAAATAAAGGTAAATGTTTTGATACATAGAACAGTAGAGTGTGCATCCATCCATCAGTAATAGGGTCAACAGTTGGGTATAACATAGCATAGCACAGTTGTGGCTGAGCAGTAAGAGGCACATTGAGAAATAAAAGGCAGTAGGGCAAAAGGTGTATCACAGTCCATGCTTGTCCGAATACTGGCGTTCCTGTAATAACAGATATTCATTAATTGGTTGCCATATGTCCTTTGGTCTGGATGTGGGAGGTTGGAGTGTGGTATATACCTCACTGGCGGTATTGCTGTTTGTCATGCTTTTTAGCCAGTTAGAGACATAATGGTTAATGCCGACTGCCCCAGTATGGCAATCTCCCACTTTACCTATAGCAGAGCTATAGTCATGAATCTGCGGACTCTGCGTGGTACCTTCTCCACATACCCTAGTAACACTAGGTCGGTCCCAATCATTAAGGAGATTTGACTGAAAACTGAAGTGCAAAAGATGCCTATGAAGCTACAGGATCATGTCAAATGTGCAAAGTTTGCATCTGCGGTATAGCAGTTCAGGCAATTGGAGGATCTCGAGGGGTCTATCTTTCTTAGGGCACTGGGTGTGGTGTAGGTGCGCCACATAAATTTGTAATGTATGAGTTTGCGTCTGTGGTTAGATGATATGAGCTTTGTTTGGCTGCAGCAATATATCAGATTTTGTTGGAGTGGGGTCCGCCCAATTCATCTTCCCAGACTTTCCGGAGTCTGGTATCCCGAGTTGTCAGCAGTGCCACACATGCATGGTAGAGTTTGGACAGTATGCGCCCCCCTCCAGGATCAGTTATGACCAACAACAGAGGAGTGAACTCCTCAGGAGTTAGTGGGTATGAGGGAATATGTGCACAGAGGGCACTGTGGCATTGGCATAGGATGAAATGGTCCATTGGCGTAGCATTAGCAAATCGAACGTCATCGGTGTATGACAGGGTGTGGCTGTCTGGAAACAGGTCCCCAAACATATGTAAAGTGTGACGTGTCAGTGTTCGTTGAACCAGTTTCTCCCGCTTTAGGAGTATGCATTGGATATCTGCTAATGGCGGTGCAGGGAAGCAGAGGAGATCCCCCGCAAGTAAACAGAGTAGCTTCCTCAACACCCAACAAGTGGTAGAAGTGCCAGAATGTCAGTAGGGTCTAACAGGAGACACCATGGGAGGATGTAGGGGAATGTTGTGGGGTCTGCCTGTCTGTGTTCTGGTATGGCATATTGAAGCTGGGCTTCTCAATGGTTCCAATGGTACGTGAAATGACATTGAGCAGCCAGGTAGTAAAGTTGAGAATGTGGTACCACAAACCCCACTCCATCATAAGGAAGCACTAAGGTGTCCCATACCAACCTGAGGCTTACGGCCTGTCCAGGCTAGCTGCAGGAGAAGAGTTCGCAAAATTGTGAATAATATTATAGTAAGCGGCATCAGAATGCTTGAAAAAAAATACAGAAAGTGGGGGAGTACAGCCATTTTGATAATGGTAATTCGATCAGCCATTTGATAGCACCAGATGAAGTGACCCCTCATTTTGTGTGTTAATTTGTCTCATGCATGACTGTAATTCAGTTGAATTACCTGTTATTTGTCAGAATGCAATAGAATGCCAAGGTAGCAGACAGGGCCATCGCACCGCTTCAAGGGGAACTTGAAGGCTACCTGCACACTGGCATCAGTAAGCGGGAAGAGTTCAGTCTTGTTCCAGTTTATGGTGATGCCGGAGAACTAGTGATGCCGGAGAACGTGCCAAAGTGAACAATCTCCAAAATTATGAGGGCCATGTTGTCAGCTGGGTGGCTAACATATTAAGAAATCATCAGTAGTAGCTAGCTTGGTTTAAATTGTAACCCTCAATGGAGATGCCTCTCCTGTAGATGTCAGGCCATGAATATGAGAGTGGATTAAGGACAGCCCTGTCTAGTCCCTCCAGTGACATCAAAGGAATCTGTGAGAGAGCTATTGGCTCTTATGTGGGCTGTTGGAATATAATAACATAACGTGCAACAAACCTACAAGGGAGCCTGAGTTTCTGTAAGGTTGCATGCAAGAAAGGCCACTTCATAGAGTCGAAGCTTTCTCTGTGTCTAGCAGGCCAACTGCTGCCTGGACTTTGGGGGAATTTCTGTTCAGTACAGAGAACACTGTGTGCAGGTTAAGAGAGGTGGAGCAACACAGGACAAAACCCAGCTTCAATGGTAATGTAATTTGATCTAGCAAAAGCGACATCTTGATTGTCAGTACCTTGGCTAGTATCTTGTTAGCGAAATTAAGTAGTCCAATATGAGGTTAAACTCCGTCCCAAGTGTGATGTCAGGGTATGGATAAAATTCAGGGAGTCTGTGTTTGCAGCGTAAACATTGAGAAGCAGGATGGATTGGACCACCAGGATGTCTATGACCGCTAAGTATCTGCCATTGTCATCAGTGAAGTGAGCTGTGGGGTGAAATGGATTGGATCTGTGGACCAAAATGCACACGCCTCAGGAATATGTACTGCAGTTGGAGAAGCATCTGAGTGGGCCCCATGAGGAAGCAAAACAGTGTGAATTGCTGGGGGGGAGATGAGTCTCCTGTAGGAATACAATTTTTATACAGCGGCATGCGAGGTATTGTAGCACCTGTGTGCCCTTTTGTAGATTGTAGATGTACCAGGTGCTCCTGGATAGAAATGGGAGTTCAACTACTGTGCCCCAATTGTCATGCATCACCATCAAGTATGGTCATATAAGCAGACGCAGCCCAGTACCGCTGTGAGGTTGATCCCTTTCTGTGAGTTCAACAAACAAACATAAGGAGAACCCCCGAGAACCACAACCTCCCATGTTCCACCCAGACTGGGCAAGTAACCACCCAGCGAAACACCAAGCCCATAACCAACAGCAAAAATGCAAATAATCCAATAGTCCGCAATCTGGTGTACACCTCAGAGAATGAACAATGCCACTGCATCTGGGTCTCTGTGATGGGTTAAAGATAAAGCAGTGAAGATTTAAATGGGTCATGATTTAATAAAGGTTTAGTTCAAGGTTTAATAAAGGTGTAAAGTTAGTGGGCTGCTAATGCTACAGAAGTGGTGCAGTGTCACATGTAGAGCAGCTGGAGAGTGTCAGGAGGTGAGCAACCTGAATTACACTATGGTGAAAATCAGTATGACAGAAAGAGGTCTGTGCTGGTCATTGCATGCACATCTAGGAGTAGTGCTCTGGTGTGGTGCTATGCGGGGGATTTTCTTTGCTGTCCTCTTTGCAAAAGGTCAGGCCATCTTCAGGGATGTCAAAGATACAGGTCTTGCCTTTTACATAAATCTGCAAACGGGACAGATAGGGCATGCCGTATGTCAGGCACAAGTTCTTTAGCTTGATCTTGGCCTCTGCATCCTGCACCACCATAGTGAAGCCTGAAAGAAGGAGAGCCAGGATCCTTGATGTTGCACTTCTCCCATCTCATACAACAGGCAGAGTGCAGTGTTGCAGTCCTGAAAGTTCAGGAGATGGACGATTATGAGGTGTGACGGCTTACCAGTGGATTGCTGCAGTCCAAGAGAGTGGAGGGCACATTCCACCACACATGTGGTGGTGAAATATTGGCAGCCGAATGGGACCTGAAAGAAGTCGCTCAGCAAAGAGTTCCATTTGGCCCATGTCTGCAGTTTGGAGAACTCCCAGGAGGCGTAGGTTGTTGCAGTGGGATCTGGCTTCTAGATCCTCATTCTTGTTGGCAACAGTTTTCAATATACGCTCAATTTTCCCTAGCTGCTTATGCACAGTTGATGCCCCATCTTCAAAAGGTTGAGATTCGTTCATCAGCACCATCCATCTGAATATTCTGGCAGTTGAGGCACTCCCCTAATCTGTCAATTCTACTTGCTAGGGTATCAAACAGGCGTCCGTGGTGTGGAACCCTGCAAGGAGCTCCTCCATAAAAGCGGCTCTGTCAGAAGAGTGTTCTTGGTCCACATTTCCTATTGCTCCACCCTCCATTTTGTTGGGGATCCCTGACTTCTCCAGGTCTCTGCCACACTTGAAGAGGAGTTTGCACTGCTTTGCATCTCCTTACCCCATAATCAATGAGGGCCAAGCTAAAGATTTCATCATGCTAGGTAAGAGAATGGCAACTGTGGGTACAGTGGTCCTGGCGGTGCTGGTGCAGTTGCAAACAAGCCATTGTTTTAGGGGAGTGAATACTGCAGTTTCTTGACAATCCAAAGTGGAACTGGGCCAAGTGGGTGGTCGCTAGGGAGGGTGATAGCAACAAGAGCAGGGATAGCAGTAGGAGCACTGTTTCCCTAGGTCCGTGCAATGTCCCAGGCCCTTAAAATGTAAGCAGCATAATTAGGGCACCAAAGATGCCATCAATGTGAACAGGGTGAAAATCAAGATCCCCTCTTGCAAATTCCTTCTCACATGGGGGGGTGGCTACTGTCACGGTGTAAAGGGCTTCTGGGAGTCTATGGTACCACTTGGGGCAGCGGTGTTCATGCAGCCAATCCAACAGTGTTGAGTATGAGGCAAATAGGTGCCCCCCCACACCTACACTCTATCGCTGCAGGGCCAGGGGTTAAGCATTATGAGGCTCACAGCAATGCCTGTAGACCAGGGCAGACACACAGTGATGATGCCGCCAGGGTGCTGCTGGGCATTGCTGGTCAGGAAGTCCTCCCCTATGTTAGGTAGACCAGAATGTCCAAATCTCACTGTGCATCCAAAGACAGCGGCGCCGCAGACCATGCACTGCACTAAATCTCATTCACACATCCAGTCACTCTAGTCTATTCAGCACCGTCACACACAAGCACAACTACATACATCACCGCTGACCGTGCGCTGCACTAAATGTCATTCACGCAGCCAGTCACTCTAGTCTATTCAGCACCATCACACACAAGCACAACTACATACATCATGACAGTGACTGCCAAACAACATAAGAATGTGCCACACAGCAACACAACATACACAATGACATTGATCTCTAATGCCATTAACACACACACAGACACAACCACAGCACCCACTACAGCACCGTCCACCTCAACAGCTAATCCACACACGCACACACATACACACAGATGTATTGACTAACATACACAACAGATAGCACAAACCTACTTTTATAGATCCTCTTGCAACATGCATACATGGACACCACTCCCAATGTAAGTGTACCATCATTGTGGTGCCAGAATTCATTTTGCAAGGAATTATGACATCATAATGACAGTTCTGTATGGGTGCGATATGCATGTTGTGCCCCTGTGTCCCCAGCCATGTGTGACACCATCCCGTACCCCACATATGCATGTCACGGTAATTTGAAAACATTACTGTGAAATGCAGAAGTCTGCAGAGGCCCCAACCTCCCATGCAGTGCCCATCCAATTTAACTTGGCATTGCAGCATCCCTACCTTCATGCACGGTGACAGCTGGGTTGTGTTTTCTCAGTGGCTGCAGTGACAACAGATGTTGTCAAGTCGTGTCCAGTGGAAGACGGGGTAAAATGGGGGAAAAGGTGAGCCTTCACCCTTCTTCCCCCAATCCACCAACTCAAACATGGAGGTCAGACCACCACTATTTTTGTGGCAGTAAGGCACATCTAAATCTGCACGGTGAGAAGGGTGTCTGTGATTCTGCTCTCAGCCACTTTTCCTATTGTGCCATTGGTTTCTTGTGTCCCTTAGTGCCCCCCTAACTCCACCATGTGTGCACAGTATTTAAAATACGGTGAATCACAACAATAGTTATGGGACTAGGGCTGAACTTTTTTACGCTAGTCCTTCGCTTTGCAGGATTAGTGTAAAAAAATTTGACAGTAATCCTGCAAAGCACACAGAGGCCTATTATAACCAATGGAAGCCTCCTTTTAATGCTCTCAATTTCTTCAAAACTTTTGCCACCTCACGACAAGCTTCATTAGATAACCTTTGGTATTCCAGTTTATTGTTGGATTCAATCAGTAGCATAAGTAGTCTATGTAAAGTTATTCCTTTGATATTGTGTGCAACTAATCCAGTAGGTGCTGTTACTACATGAAAAAAGTTTGATTCTGTAGTCTTGTGTAAGTAACTGGAGAGAAGTTAGGAAAAATGCTTTTTCTGGTACCAGCCTGGCCTCTGACATATAAAAGTATTGATGAGCAATTGCATTTGTTCTTCTCATGTAGAAATCTATGTTCTATTTTGTCTTTTACTTCAATATAAATGTCTTTCTGTTCATTGTTGAGTCCTGCAACTAACTGTTTCAGATCTACAGATTCCTGTCTTGCTTGCTCCATTACATTTTTCACTTCATTCATAGCTATTGCAGCTCCATTTTTAATAATAGGTTGCCCAACAGGATCCTATCTCAGTGGTCCAGAATTTTGACCACTATCAAAACTTTCCTTTGATACCTCAGCAGCAACTGTTACTTCTTCTTGTATCTCATCATTTAACATTCATAATTTGTGAAAACTTAACACTGAATAACATCTTTTACAGCATTGAAAGAATCTTCGTAGCAGTCATAGTCTCCAAGTAATTCAAATTCATTACACCAAGGCTTGAACAGTTGAAGAAGAGCCAAATAGAAAAACTCTCTTTTGTCAGGAGTTTGGCATCTAAGTTTTCGGTAGTTAAATAGATTTTCTTTTGCCTGTTTGACTAAACAATGACTCATCCAAATACTGCTTATTTCCCTTCTTCAATGTTTTCACTTTTATTGCTTCTATATCTGTAGTGTTGAAGAATTTCATAAAGGCACTTGTCTTCTAGATGTGGACTCCTTCTTGGATAGTATGTATGCAACATATTTGATTTTACAATGTCTGTACTTTGTGGGTCAAACTCTGCTAGGTACTGAATTTCTGGGAAAGACTTTAACACTCTATTTTATGGACTCCCAAGGTCTAGACTTACCCAATTTCCTTTGATTTTGAGAACAAACTTGCTGAACTCAACCTGCTACAGGTTTCATGGGATCCCATTTCCCTACGGGAAAGCATTTTCAAGCTGAAGGAGTACAATTTATTGGTAAGTGTCTTCTTGGCAGGAATCTCCTCCCACGTCTCCTTCATCACCGTCTTTTCTGATTTTGTAATGTATGAATTGAGGTACTGAGCCACAGTGATAGTGTTGTCTGCAACAAATTGTATCCCCCATATTAGCATTCCACGTTTTCAGAATAACAGGGCTTTAGTCATTAATATATTTGGAAGCCCCTGTTCTTCTTAGGGTTTATGTGTTCTTTGGTGATTTCCATGTCAGTGTATGTCTGACTGAAGACAAATAGCTCTTCACTCTTCCTTTGGAAATGACAGGTCGTGGAAATCCAAATCGATACCTTGAATAATACTTTCTTTATTTACAAAGGCAGTACTTCCCACATCTATGTATTTGGAAATTCTAAATTTGTTATCTGAAACCTCTTTCGCCAGTGTCTTTTGGTATGGTTCATGTCACATATTGTTCTATGAAAGACAGTACAGACTCTTCAGTGTCTGCTCCAAAGTTGGGTGCATCTTTTATCCAAAACGGCATGTGAATATGAGGAGCACCTCTTGCTCAGTACTCTTGGGGCCAAAGAAATCAGTTAAATCTCCAAGTGGAGAACTGCTTTTGTTGCAGATGAATGCCAACATAGCATAGAAAATGTGGTTAAAATATCTACAAACATTAGCAGGATCTAGTGAGCAAAGTTCTCCAGCTGTCTTTACATTGATGTCCTTTAGGTATGAGTTTGTCTGTCTCAAAAATTGAAGCAGTCATCCCACGCATTCTCAGTGCAACTAAATGTAAGAAACAAGGAAGGTGCTCCCAGGTTTCTTGGCATACATTTGAGTTGTCCATGACGAAGATACCAATACTCTTTGGTACCACCTTGGTATGCCACTAAATGAATCAAATTGTATTCTAAATTTTGGTCCTTTCCATGAACGTTGTCAAAAAATTGTCTTGAAGAGAGATTTTGAAGATTAACTCACGTCTTGAAAATGTGGCTTACTTCATGTGAAACTCCAGACAAGTGGCTCTCAAACAGAAGATGAAATATCTGTGGAATACACTGGTAAAATCTTGGATCCTTTAAACATAATCATGCTGATCAGCTACTGGTATTTGTATGGGCCAGTCATCATAGCGACCACCTGCTCCAATGGCAAACAATTGGGGAAAACAGTGAGCCTCTAAACTTTTTTCCCACACACTCATGGGTGCTGCTTTTGCTAGTTTTGTTTGAAAGATCTCAATAGCATCATGGATGACTTATTTACAATGTAAGAGATGGATACTGTAGCGCTCACCAACTTCTTCCGATCAGGATCAATCTACTTTTTCTATCTGATCACATGCTGACAAAGCTTCATCATCCACATCTGCTATATCTAGTTCAAAATCAATAATTTTCAAATAAACATTGTTTTGTGCCAGGTATAATGTTGCTTGTTTTATTTTATTAACATGACTCTTGCCAGATTTTGTATTCTTAGTTGACAGACCATTCTCTAGAATGATAAGTGGTGCATCAATGTCTTCATCTACGCCACAGTTTCAATATTCTGTTCAAATTATAATAGCAAATATACTACTCTTCCTTTACGATTTTCTATAACTCTGCTGAATGCAATTTACCTGTTTTTGGTTCCAATTGTATAATTGCTTGAAATGGAAATACAGATTGTATAAGTATAGATTCATAAACATTTAAATCTTGTATTTGGTGTTGAACAGTCACTAGTTATAACTTGTTATGTACTGCTGTATCTGGCAATTTATTATCCTCTAAATTATCATAGCAGTACTCACATATAGTTTGCTGCACGGACAAGTCAAAACACTCCTCTACAGATGTATAAGCAGCAAATTCTTGCCACTTATCATTGTTTTCCTCTGTGGTTTTGGAGAATACATCTACATTGCAAAATTGACTTTTGTAGTGTGTCAACAACAAATACAACACAGTTTGGTTTTCCATAAAACACGATGTTAAAGTTCATAGTCTCTTGTGAAAGGTTCTCACTACTAGTACCTCAACAACTGCACATTCTCACAGAAGTTGTCTACCTCTGCTATTGTACCATGAAAAATCACTCTATACATTTCCCCTAAACAAAAGGCTGGAGTCTTCACATAGTAAAACCTCCTAACTAAATTTTGCATTTTTGAGTGGTAAATTGCCACCATTCTTAAGTGAAGAAAGGTGCTTTGGCACACGTTCTTTGATGGACATGCTAGTGACTGTCCTTGTAAATTACTATGCTTTCTTACTTGCATGGATCTAATCCTTGCAAAATTGTCATTTTTTGTTTCAGACTTCTGCATGGAAAATCATATACAAAATTTCTTAATAAATCAATTGATTGATGCTGAATACTGCAAATACTGCTACAGTTCCATTTGTATGCAGTGGCGTCCCTGTACCTATTCAGCTATTACTTCTTCAACATTTCTAGGAACAATCTCTTCTTTTTCAATGGGTCTACCATCCTTCAACTCATAACATCAACCTGTTGAATCAACTGCATGCACTAATGTGTTCTCTTGGAAGTATATCATTCTTCATTAAAGAAAGACTCTCTACTGGAATTATGCTTCAATTCACCATTAAAGATTTTACATAAATTACTTATTAACAAATCTTTTCCATTGGCTTCACATCTTCATACACAGGTGTTCTCATTCTTGTAAGAATCAAAATAAAAAACGTCTCCTTCGAGGCAAATGCTTTATAAACTACAGCCTCAACGCATTACTTTTGTTTCACTTCCTCTCTTCTCTTTTTGAACTGCTTCACATTTTTAGTAAGATTCTGAATTACCCCTCCACTGAACATTCTAAATTTAATTTTCTTAAACTGTTGCTGTCTTCTGTTTAAGCTATCTGCTTTCTTCATTACTTTCTTACTGTTATTCTGACATGATTTGTGTCCTTTGTTGACTGATTTCAGTGCCTTTTCATTTACTTGATATTGGAAACTTTGCAGTTTCTCATATACAAGTTTAAGAATTTTTTTGGTTTTCTTACCAGCAGCTCTTTTCTCTTTAACCACATTGTCAACATGTTATCCCTTTTGTTTCTCTGTTGCAAGTAGATAGTATGCTTTACTCAGTTTCTTTTGTGTTTCTGTTTTTCTGCATTTTAGATATTTATTTTTATATAGAAATAGATGTCTCAAATAAAAAAAACATATGAACACATTTGCATTGTCATTATATACTGTCCAATTGCATATCATAAGCATTTAATTATAATACAGCCACATCACTATGTTGTAGGCAGTCTCCATCTGTTAGTATCCATATTTAAAGGAGAGTATGTATGCCTCTGTCCTTATAGAAATCAGTGTCTGACTCACAGTCATATTTAAGAAAAGTGGTGCTGCACCCAGTGCACGCCACCTTCCTTGCACCCCTTAGCCCACCCCGACCGCCACCTTGTGTGTGCTGTATTTAAAATATGGCGCACCATAGCACAGGGTAGGGGGCAATAGCATCAGAATGTTGATGCTATTGATGTACTGTTCAGGGTTAGCACCACAATTTGGTCATTTTATGCTTCAGTGTGTATATAGGAGTGTAGCTGTAAACATCAGTGTGTCACTGGGTGTCTTGGCGTAAGCATCAGTGTGTACCTGGGCATGTTAGTGTATATATGAGTGTATGCCTGGGTGTGTTAGTGTATGCATGAGTGTGTGCCTGACTCTCTTAGTGTATGTATGAGTCTATGCCTGGGTGTACTCTCTGAATATGTTCTAAATATTTAATTTTCCAAATATCTTTTTGACTGCGTGGGTGAGTATGACTATGCTTTTCAGAACAGGTTGGTGAGACACTCGACATTTAATTCACCATCTATAACTAGAAGTGAAGAAGTGATAAACTATAACTTCAAACTATGGGCCAGATGCAGGTAGGTTTCCTTTTGCGAGTTGCAAATTGCTAGTCCCAGCGACTCGCAATTTGCAACTCGCAAAAGGAAATGCAGAAAGGTGTCTCAGACACCTTCTGCGACTCGCTATGGGGTCGCAAAGACCCACCTCATGAATATTAATGAGGTGGGTCGCAGTTTGCAACCCCATAGTGAGTCTAGGCACTCACAGGGATGGTGGCCTGCTGGAGACAGCAGACCACCATGTCTGTGACTGCTTTTAAATAAAGCAGTTTTTTTTTCTTTTTGCAGCCCGTTTTCCTTAAAGGAAAACGAGCTGCAAAAAGAAAAATTATCGAAACCATTTAGTTTCGTTTTTTTTCCAGAGTAGGCAGTGGTCCATAGGACCACTGCCTGCTCTGAAAAAGTATTTTTTTTGCATTCACAAAGGGGAAGGGGTCCGATGCGGACCCCTTCCCTTTTGCGAATGAGTTACCATCCACTTCAAGTGGATGGTAACTGCGAGTTGGTTTGCGACCGCTTTCGCGGTCACAAATCAACTCTACATCGCGATGCGGTCGCATCTAGGAAGGGAACACCCCTTCCTATTTGTGAGTCAGAATCACATTTTGCGAGGCAGTACCTACTTGCAAAATGTGACTCTGCATCGCGGAAGGCCTTTTGCGCCTCGCAAACTGCGTTTTTCGCCGTTTGCGAGGCGCAAATGGCTACCTACATCTGGCCCTATATCTCTTACCTTATAAGCACATGTCTCCTTCCTTATAACCTACATATATCCTACTTTAGACGTAACTTATATCTAGTAAAAAGGAAGTCTAAGTCTAGGAATGTGGTGATAAATGCCAACTCAACTTGGAACTGAAAGTCTGCAAATAAAGACTGCTCTACCATGCAAAAGGTATGGTATACAATCTACTAGTATTAATCCTTTTTGTGAAGAATAAATACCATGCTACACATGAATAAAAGCATCAATACCTCTCTGGCTGTATCTGAGACACTATACTATTGTCTATGTCACATACACTCTAATTCACATACCTGTTAAATTGTTTTCGTTGATAGATAAAATACTGTCACAATATCTCTTTAACTCTTTTTTAATAAGCATAAAATCTCAGCATAAGAATAGTGCACCATTCTCAATCCAAGGACTCATTAATTGCAACTTATTCAACTTTGGTCTCAGTGATACTGTATTAGTTAACAAATCAAACCCTGTGCCTTATATTTTATTTTTCTTATCCCACATCTGAAACGGTTAGTGGCTTTCAACCCTTCCTTGTAGTTTTAGAAAGAAGACCAATTTGGTTGTGGGTGCAGTTATAGTCGCAACACTGTCGCTGCCCTCAGTGCACCCCCCTGTGTAACTTTGTGATGGAGTTGCGACTCCAGACAAGGGGTCAAAAATGTATATACCACTGTGTTTCAGTCATTTTTTAGGTATGTTTTAACACACAATGATAATAGTAATTTTGAAAAATATTTATTTTCGAAAGATATTCTACCAAAACAACTCTTATTTGACTATTTTAACTATGCTTTACTAGCTCCCTTCCTCCCACAGTCTTTCACCTCAGATGCCATAGCAACCTCCTTTGGAACACTCCACTGTACCAGTAGTTCAAAAGTTCACAGCACCCTCTGTCTGTCAGCAGCAAACTAGCTTTAAATTGTTCTGTAACAGGTGTGGTTGACTTAATGTTTTAAATCACTACCTATTTTTATCTAACAATGTATTTCCGATATCCAATGAAATGTGTGTGTTTTTTTAAACCATGAGCTTCCATCCATTTTAACCACCTCACATTTTAGAAACTGCCTCATTGAACTCCAGCCTTCTCCTGTGTGTCTCTGCTCCTTCCCTTCAAAAGAGTTAGAATGTAAATTGTAGGTCACGGCTATGTTCTTTGGGCTAGTAAGTATACTAGAAAGAGGGACCTTGGTTTGTCTAATGTGGATATTACTTGGGTTGACCCTAGAGGGCTAACGTGGCACCAATTGCTTCCATTGGTTGGAAACATTGTTGATTCCCAACTCCCTTACCTCATGATTGTGCACTGTGGAGATAATGACCTGGGAATATTGACTGGGGTACGACAGGAAATTCTAATGATGGATACCTTTGTTCAACTAATAACATTTTCCCTCACACTGCCTTGTGTTCTCTAACGTATGCCAAAGGCAGAAATGGAAGTGGTCAACTGAATTCTGTCCACAGATAGGCGAATGTCCTGCCATTTGATTAATTTTGTTTGACCAATGACTTTGTGTTTCACCACTGCGCATATTAGTTGCTCAATGTAGCACATTGTATGTTTTGTTCAGTTTAGCCGCCTATTGGCTTTGACATGGCATTAGCCATTACTTTCTGTATCCAGTTTCGCCGCCTATTGGTTTTTACATTGCATTAGCCATTACATTCTGTATTCTGCCTATTGGCTTTGACATGCTGTATCCAGTCTAGCCGCCTATTGGCTTTGACATTGCATTAGCCATTACATTCTGTATTCTGCCTATTGGCTTTGACATGATGTATTCAGCTTAACTGCCTATTGGCTTTGACATGATATTATATATTACATTTTGTAGTCAGCCCAGCTGCCTATTGGCTTTGACATGATATTATACATTGCATTTTATATTCAGCTCAGCTGCCTATTGGCTTTGATATGACACTAGACATTGCATTTGATATTTAGGTTAGCTGCCTATTGCCTTTAACGTGAAGTTAGACATTGCAGTTGAGAATCCAAGCTGTATTTTTCCAAGCTGTGTTTTTGCACAAGATGAACCAAGCTGTTTTTCTTCTCACAGTAGACTAGACCTGATAAGAGAGGGTACATTGGGTGTTTTTCTCCGCTTGAGCTTAGGAAGAGGAGCAGTCTCGGAGATCTGGTGAGTCTCCAAAGGCTTGCGTAGTTTTCCCGAGTCTGAGAGGAGGGGGCACACCTTTGTAACAAATGTCACAGGCTTCAGAGAATTAGATTCGAATCTGCCTGACTTCGTGCTGGAACTAGGCGCCAGTTGCCAGCATCCCATGTGGGTATATAAATCTCTTTCTCGCAGCTGACAGGGAGTCATCAGCTTGCAGACCCTAGAAAGATGAAGCTGTAAATAGTTTCCCACACGGTGAAGTATTTGTTTTGCTTTGCATTCAATATCTTATAAATATAACCTGCTGTGTATATTGCAAACTGATATATTTTGTTTTCATTAACGTGTGCTTGAAATCTACTAATCCGTCATTCATAAAAATTGCGGCTGGGGAAGAATTAACAACAATAAAAGTCTTCTTTGAACTCAGAAGTGCATTCCTGATATGTTATGTAAGTGCTAAAAACTAGATAAGAGCAAAAGCACTACAGCGAAGCCAGGAAACATGTTTAGAAAACTGTTTCAGCATTCCTCAGAGACCATAACATTGGCTCTATCTACAATAATAACCTGCACTTTGACATTGATGCAATAGAATATATGGAAGAGATGGTGTTCACTTCATGGACGAAGACAACAAGGTGTTTATGAGCAACTTGAAACTCTGCATCCACTCTTATGTGTACTAATCATATACACAAAACAGCACTAAAGCTCTTCTCAGTGCCACCCTGTTTCCCAAACACTAGTTAATTTTGTAACAAAATCTGATTTTCTTTTTACAAAAGATTTGGAATCGTGACTTCAGCGCAGATTCACAAACCAAAAGCACACATTTAATGCACAACACCAAACTTATTATTCATATGTATTTGGTTTAATTTATACCTGTCCCAATAGCGTTCTCAATACCTGTGGCAATGTCTAATTCACTCTGTGAGTGGGTGTGTGAGCGACTGAGTGGATATGTGAGTGGGTGCATGTGTGTTTTGGTACATCTGTGAGTGGGTGCATGTGTGTCAGTGGATCTGTGAGTGAACATATAAGTGTCTGAGGATTTAAGTGACTGGGTGCGTGAAGGTGTGAGTGGATATGTAAGTGGGTGCACGCATTACTGACTGCAAGTGGGTGCATGAGTGTGGTAGTGGATCCGTGAGTGGGTGTATGAGTGTCTGCGTGGGTCTGTGAGTGGGTGCATGAGTGTGTGAGTAGATCTGTTACTGGGTGTGTGGTTGGGTGTGTGAGTGTCTGAGTGGGTATGAGTGTGGGTGCACGAGTCACTGAGTGGCTTTATAAGTGGGTGTATGAGTGTGTGAGTAGGTCCGTGAGTGGGTGTGAGTGTCAAAGTGGGTTTAGAAGTGTGTTGCAAGTGTCTGTGGGTCTGTGAGTGGGTGTGTGAGTGTGACTGGGTCTGTAAGTGGGTGCTTGAGTGGGTCTGTGAGTGAGTGTGTGAGTGTGTTTGTGAGTGGGTGTGTGATTGGGTCTGTGAGAGGGTGCTTGAGTATGTGAGTGCGTATGTGAGTGTCTGAGTGGACATGTGAGTGGGTGTGAGTGTCTGCCTGCGTGTGTGAATGGGTGTGAGAGTACCTGAGTGGGTCTGTGAGTGGGTGTACAAGTGTATGTGTGGGTCTAGGAGCGGGTATGTGAGTGGGTCTAAGCGGGTACATGATTGTGTGAGTTGGTCTGTGAGTGGGTGCCTGAGGGTCTGAGTAGGTTAGTGAATGTGTGCATGGATCACTGAGTGGGTCTGTGAGTGAGTGCATGAGTGTGTGAATAGGTGTGTGAGTGTCTGACTGGCAAGTTGAAATTGGTAAGAAGGAAATTTGGTTTAAAAAAAACCTTGACTTACATTGAAAAAGAGGAGGATTTAGGCAGGAGACAGATAAAATAAAGCCCTTGAGTCTCCTGCCTGAATCAGGTATGTTGGTATATATTGTTGTACTGCCACTGCCTCTTCCTTCTACCCTCAATGGTCTGTTATATTGACACAGCCACACTTGCCTGTCCTGCCGGTTGGATTGTTGCCCCTGCTCCCCTTTCCCCTTTCCCCTGCCCTCCATTCTCCGTTGTCCTGCCACTGCCCCTCCAGCATTCCCAGTGTGGTCAACATGTTACCTCTGCACCCTCCTCCCTGCCCTCAGTTATCCGAGTCCGTGACCCTGACCTCTGCCTCCCCATATTATTGAACAACTAGATTGCTAATGTTCTATATTTAATATTAGAGTGTGGCACGCCTGACGTCATCTTGTTATAACCAAAACTGTAATACCTAAAACATTTCATTTAAAAATTATGAAAGTGAGAGGGTCTTATTCCCAAAGAAATTATGGTTAGTGCAGTGCTCTAAAAAAACTAAAATGTGGACATATGTACTGAGTTCTCAAATAGTGACAAAGCACTTTTAAATGATTTGCTATCTTTATGTTTTTTTTATCTAATTGATCACTTGATTACACTTAGAGAAGATGATGTGGCATTACTGTCAGAGCTGCAGACTTTGCAAATGGGGAACCAGCTTTAAGTTTCGGCGTCAGCTCAATCTTGTGATTCTGGGCAAATCAATTAATTTCCCCATGCCTATAATTAAAATGAATGTGTCCTTGTGTAATGTAAGTGATGCTCATGTAATGCACTTCAATACCTTGATTGAAGTCTGCACTATATAAAAATACAAACCCCTTTAAAATGAGCTTATTTACAAGCCCCTTGTGCCTCCGGTGCGTCACCTTTTATATGGAAAAAATAGACACACCAGCGATGCAAGGGCCTTGTAAATAAGCCTCTAGGTATTTTTCACACTTGTGTCATTGGGCTATACTTGGGCTACATTTGGGGGTTATTTGGGCACCATTTGGACTATTTTTCTCTGGTGGCCATTTTGGGAGACTTATTTGTTATGAAGTTCCCTAATGTCCTCATTTACTGCAGTATCCTCTGTAGAAAATGTTTTCAGTTTTCTACTTTGATTCCATTAAGATGAGGTTCATATGTGCCACACTTGTGACATATATTCCGAATGTTAGCACTCAAATTGATCATTAGAACACTGTAGTAAAGCTGCTGATCACCAAAGGGTTAACTGGCAGTCTGGTGCTGGTATTGAAAGTGCATGTTTCAGTATGCATGTCAGAATGTTTTAATGAAATAAAATAGGAAAAACAATCTGAGAAATCACCTAAAATGTGTTCTAATTTTTCTTTCAACAGCACTAACCATAATTTATATGACAACATGAACCCCCTCATTTTGTTTGTTTCTAAATTAAATGTTTTAAGTTTTACCAATTTGATTCAATCAAGATTGCTTCAGGTGTTCCACACTTTTGTCATAAGTAAGACTGTTAGCACTCTAGTTGTTCTAGTTGTTCTTCAAAACACTCTGGGAGGCTGGAGGAGAACACAAGGGAATCAACTGACAGGCTGCTACTGTTGGAAGTACATGTTTTACTGAGGATGTCAGACTTCATTCTCATATAACCTAGAAAGATAGTGTGAATTTACAGAAAATATGCTCTAATTTTAGCTTCCGGAGCACCTTCCATACCCTCTATGGAAAAATCATGAGAAAACAGTTCTCTCGCAAACATGATTCATGAAATCCCCGCAGAGGGCTTTTTTCACAAGATAAAGTCAACTGAGAACATACCACCATTCCCAAAATGAGTATGTACCGTCAAATGATTTACATTATAACT
Organism: Pleurodeles waltl; assembly: GCF_031143425.1. Taxonomy (NCBI): domain Eukaryota; kingdom Metazoa; phylum Chordata; class Amphibia; order Caudata; family Salamandridae; genus Pleurodeles; species Pleurodeles waltl. Next base: position 722,849,733 of record NC_090437.1, on the reverse strand, counting down.
CAAATCTGTTATCACCCTCCATATGTTCTCCTTTTTGTGACCTTCAAAACCTGCCATTCACTTCAACGCATTTCAATTGGATCCATGTCCCAGAGTCCTGTAATGGCTGCCACATATATATAACAAATCACAAGAGAAAGTCCTGGTCAGTTCAAATGACAACTGTCTTTGATCTTTTGCAATGCTGCTTGCTTTGTTTTTAACACAAGTTAAACTGTTCGGCTTCATAAAGTTTGTTTTTAATTTTCAACCTCAGCACCTACATTTGTGCATGCTCAGCAAACCACTCTGTTATCATGCTGGGATGGTTCTTGTCCTTCGAGGTAAAGTGTGTGGGCACCCATGAGAGTGATTGCAATCACTGCACCCATTGTTGTGGAGGTATTATTTTACAAATCGGTGTTCCTGGGACCGCATGATACTTCCCCAGATTGGCCGCACAGCCTGCATGTGCACTGTTGATCCCCCAGCTCAGTTTTAAGAGCGGGATGACCCATCCATGTTGTTTAGGCCAATTGTCTAAGGCCAAAATTGCATAGGTGCACAAATCTCAGCATTGCTGTTTGTATTTTCTTTACAACACACGTAATGCGACCAAATATCCGAGACATGATGAAATGGAGTACACAGATTTTACGAGGAACTGCACCAAAATTGCCAGCGGTGCACTGAGTCACTTCAGAAACACAGGGATGCCCTGTAATTACAAAAATACAGCTCACCTCTGTGAATCCCCTAGCGCTAGCCTTAAATTTAGCTACCTAGCGACAACACAGGCATACTTGCATCATAGTGTGTCCCTTCCTGCACATAAGCAATCAATAATAGTCATTTGCTAGTTCGATGTGTGCTGCATTAATGGTGTTTTGCATTTTCTATGTGTGCTGCAAAATGCAGCACGCAGAGAAAAAGCAAAAACAAGGAGAAATACAAGTATTTCTTCTCATTGAGCCATGCTAATGCCACCCCTGGGGTGGCATTCCTTTTTGGTGCTACCTCAGGTTTACGATTCGTCTTAAATCAAGGGCAGCATCAAAATGCAATAGGTGTTGCAGTGGAACGTCCACAGCAACACCCATTGTACATCCCTTCTACGCTAAGTGATGCATGTAAAGGGGCCATGTTTACAAGGTTGCGTTAATCCACAAAAAGTGGGCAAGGCATTGTGCCACCAGATCATTGCTAAAAGTGATGCTTCAGTGGTACATGGGCCTCATTGGTGAGGCCCTCAATGTGTAAAACGCAGTCAGAGAACATTAGCTGGCACTTTTAAAGACATTTTTGGTTCATAAGTTGGATATGCCATTTAATTTTCCCCATTTCTTCAAATAGCTTTTTTAATGGGAAAAAAAAAACAATCCGTGCTTTGTTGTTTCATGCAACAGCACGCTCAAATGGTTAATCTTTCAAAGTATTGATCAGCGTGAAATCACAAACTTTGATGTCAATTTCTACTTTGTTATTCGGCTATCAGAAAAAATGCCATTGCTCTTGCAGAGAAAATCAGCTGCAGAAAAATAATGCATCATGCTTCTAAGTCTGTCTAAATAAGATTTATCATTATTTTTAAAATGTTTCTGGTGTCGTAATTGTGTATGCCTCATGTGAAGGCACAGATCTGAAAGCACATCCATTCATTACCCATGTCATTATCTGCGGCATATTTTAATTACTCTAATTCGAGTTTTTTATTGAGGAAAATGAATGTACCATAATTTACTTCAGAATACCTGGGACGGTTGTGTAGAATTTTTTGGTAGATAGATTGTTCAAAGTGGTACAGGGAGGATTTTAAATAAAGATAGATGTTCTAATTTCAGTCCACCTAAAGGTTAATTAACAGAAACGAAGAACAGTGATAAAAACCCAATCTGTCTTCAACTGTTTATAAAAAGGAAGCAACTTTCATGGTGACTGCAGGGAACACGGCTGCCAGTCAGCAGTACGAAGTATTATAAACGAGTGCAAAACTCCAGGTCAATTAAAAGTGTTTTCGTTCATCTCAGCACGTTCACCTGTCGCATGTGTGCCTCTCAGATACAAATAACTGCTTGTACTACTCAAAATTAACACACCACTGGACGCTGATACTGGAGAAGATTGAAAATGTTAGGCCCATATTTATACTTTTTAGCGCCGCATTTGTGTCATTTTTTGACGCAAAAGCGGAGCAAACTTACAAAATACTATTGTATTTTGTGTTTGCTCCGCTTTTGCGTCAAAAAGCGGCGCAAATGCAGCACTAAAAAAGTACAAATATGGGCCTTAATCCGCGAAGTTTTTTCCAGTGCCTTTCCATGATCTGGCTACAGACAGATTTATGTACAGAAGACTTCATGTCACCACACAAAACACACAGAATACACACATCACAAATACACATAACACACAAGATTCAAATGGGGCTTTGAGTCAGCCCTCTTTTGTCATCAGCTTGTTTAGGTATGCTTCCTTGAAGTATTGACCTATGGGCATTTCGGTCATTTTCTGGAGCAACCCATGGCATTTTGCACATGATCACATTAGGGAACTATGAGAAATATGTAAACCATTTATTAGTACTAATACAGTTAAAAAGTAGCAAAAACAACAACCTAAAAAGTTCACTGCAATCTACAAACATGTTAAAGAAACAAATAAACACCAAAATAACAATCTTATGATGTAGGGACCGTAGATATGTTTTTTCAAAGTTTTAGATGTTTTTAGAGCCACAAAAACTCAAAGTGCCAACTGTGGGCATATGAGCATGCTAGATCGGTTATATGACGGAACCACGGGTGCGTCAAGCACCCGTGGCTCAACAACGAGGCTGGAACAACAACCTCGTTCTAACCACTAATGCCTTTACCACGAATGTGTTTACAACGATTTTACCGTTGTAAACGCATTCCTGGTAAAGGCATTAGCGATCAGCATGCACAGTTCCAGCATGCTTCCCTCCCTTACCCCCACCCCCAAAAATTACCGCGACCCCCATCCCCACAACTACCCCAACCCCCAAAATTACCAGAACCCCAACCCCCCTCCCCTACTAACCTAAACCACCCCAACCCCCCAACCCACCCCTTAAACCTAAACCCCTCCCCCACTCCACCAAACCCTAATCACCCCCAGCCCCCCACCCCACCCCAAAAACTAAAAATACCCCGAGTCCCCACCTCGCCCCTAAAACCTAAACACCCCAACCCCCAACCCACCCATTAAACCTAAACCCTGCCCCCAGACCCTAATCACCCCCAGCCCCCCACCCCACCCCACCCCAAAAACTAAAAATACCCTGAGTCCCCACCCCACCCCACCCCTAAAACCTAAACACCCCAACCCACCCCTTAAACCTAAACCCTGCCCCCCACCTCCCCTAATTCCTAATCACCCAGAGCCCCCACCCCCAAAAAACAGCCCCAGTCCCACCCCAACGTACCTCCTCCTTCACCGCGTCGACTCCGTCTCCCTTCTTCTGTACCTTAGCCAAGCATGTATGTAGTTCAGACATGCGTGGTTAAGGTACCAAAACCAGGAAGTCGACGAAAATGAAAGCATTGTTTCACTTTCGTTTTTCACAACTTCGTGGTTTCGGAGTCGTTGTTCCAAGTGTTTCCCTCTAGATCAGGTAAAAGGCAAAAGTTAAGGCTGACTGCAATGAAGCGTAGGTGAGTTACAGGGACCAGGTTTATCCTGGAGGAAAGTTTACTTCTGCGTTAGAAGATTGTCTTGAGAAAAGTCATTCTTGAAAGGTCACTGGTAGCTTGGGCCAAAAGGTGGGCTCAGCAATGGCTGCCAGTTGAAGCATGGGTCCTCAATGGGAGCCCCAGCTCTGGCGGGAAACTGTGGGAAACCTCCGAGTAGGCAAAGTCCACCACCAAAGAAGGTCTCCTCAGCTGTCAGATGCTGTTATACTTTGACCGCAGTGAATACTTTCTACGATCGGACCTAGAAACTTTTCTTGAGGTTAAAATCCTTATAGCTGGGACAACCTGCAAGTTAAGTCTGACAGGCTATTAGCCGTCCACGGTTACGGTATTGCTCCACTTATTCTCTATAATAAAAGACCTGTCAAGGTTCTGAGTGTCCAGTTTTGCCGATTTTAAGGTCAGAGGAATACACTTTAGCATCGGTACCTTGCGGGCATCTCTTGGAGGTTAGAACATATGCTGTCAGAAGCCACCATCAGGGTCCAGGGCAAATCCAATTGGAGCTGGACTCAGCAGAGATTTGGGCTTCCTGCTGGGTTTGTGTTCCTGGAGCTGAACAGGAGGCTAGTCAGGATGCAAGTTTTGAGGAAGCAGGTCCAGCCCCTGGGGTTTCTCTCCACAGGTTCAACAGCAGGTGCAGTCCTTATTCTGTCATCCACTGAGTTTTCCTGAAAAGGGTACTGAGGGTGTTACTTTTATGCTCCAGTGTCACATCCCTCTCTTGCGCCCTCTGTACTGTTGGTTTGGTGCACTGGCCTCATGTTATCTCTCCCTTTTGGCACTTTATCGCTCCTGCAAACGATGGCCTCCCTCTTAGAGTGCTTGAGCCTCTTGTACCACTGTTTAATCAGTTTGCACTCTTGTCCATGAACCACATGTTTCCTGGTTAATTAGTTCTATCCTCCATAACCTATTCACTGTAACCATTGATGTTTATTGGTTCCAACTACCATGACATATTGACTCCAATAGCTAGTGATTTTTTGTTTCCTCTCCCATGGTTAATTGAAGCCAAACATCACTTGCACCTACCTTCAGAAAAAGGTCATATCCATTATTTTAACATTGGCTCTCTCCCAGGTTTCCTTTAGAACTTTCCAGCCTTCCATGTGAGCTACATGCCTTTCTGGAACAGTCACTCCCAGAAAGGGTATAAATACCCCTTCTGAACCTGAGTCGGGGCTTTTCCTCAGTCTAGTCCTGCACAAGCACTCACCTCCTGAGTCACCTGGAACCCTCCAGTGCTGTGGTCTTTCAAGCCTTAATGGTTGATCCTGTGATCCTGACTCTGTTGACTTTTTCTAGTGTCTCCGTGTCCAGTGCTACGATTCCATCTCCTCTTGGGCTTCTTGTACTAAAGCATCCAGCCTTCTCTGGATTCTAGCTGAATAATTAAAGACAAGGCTAAGTATTTGATCCTCAGGTTTGTGCACACTAATCCAGAGATAAATTTAACATTAAGCCAAGACAGTGTTCTTTGAAGGTGAAAACTGGGTCTTGATATTATCTTTCATTGTACCAGCTCGCAAGCAATTTTTGTGATAAATCATGTAAGTGTATATTATTGTAAAAACTCTTTAAACAGTATATGCTGAGAACTGTTGGTAAAAAATTATTCTTGTTGTTTCTAGTGCACTGCACCCGCATCAACACTAAAAGGACCAGGGAGTACAGAACCCCCAATGCAGTGCCACAAGGCAGCAGAGCCGACCCAGTGATGCAAGTCTATTGTTCTTCTTTTCTTGTTTTATCCCAACCCCCCTCTCTTTGGGAATAGTGAGTAAATTAAGATTGTAATTACTTGTTTCCTTTGCTGCCCCAGGTAGGATTAGAGGTCCAGCATTGTCTCCGTGGCCAGAACCAGGTAAATGTGTGACAACCAGTTCAGCTTATTCTTGGGGGAAAATTCTTGGCCAGTTCTTATCTGGTGGGGTACAGGTTCCAAGGGGTTCCAAGGGGGGCCTCCATCCACTTTTGAAGGACTTCCTGTGCGTTTTATTTGAAACTATCCACAGTGCCACTCTCTATATAAACCAATACGGCAGAACATTCCTCCTCTTCTGAAGATCGAGGCGGTCAGTTTCAGCAGGCCAGCTGGATAGTTGCAGGTAGACTTCTGGAACTTCTTCTGCCTCTGTAGCTGAAACCTTCAAGTGACTCTGGTTAGCCGGGGATAAAGGCAAGCTGGTCCAGTCTTCCATCTCAGACAGCAAGGCAGACCTCAATCAGCAGGGCAGTCCTCTGGCAGCAGGCCAGTCTAGGAATGTTCTGAAGGGGTGTTCTGAGGGTCCATTATTGATACCGTGCACCATTCTTTCTGTGTGGAGGAACACCCTGTCCTCCCACACATCGAGTTCTAGAAAGTTTGTCCCTTCCCCTGGCAATGCGCCAAGAAGGCTAAGAGGAAGAAATTCCAGTGTCAGGTTCCTTTGGAAGAGCTGGAATGAGCCCTTTGAACTACAAGAGGTGTTGGGTGCAGCACTGACCCAGCCATCTTGGAAGGATGGCCCATACTTTCCACATCAGAGCCCTTTTTATGTCGCTGTCTGGCAGGAATATGCAAACTTCAACAGCAGAGCAATTCATAGTCATGTGACCACGGACACTAGCAGGAGGCACAAATGGTTAAAAAAATTGTCAATTTTCTTTGTTTATTGACATATGTAACACTTTTTGAACCTCCCTTTTTCTCTGAACTCAGATTTATTTTCGCAGTGTTTTCTTATTTTTGATCGATGCTTGTATTGACTCAGTAGGCTAAAAGGGCATGTGTATGTTAATTCATCATAAACAAAAGCATATGAACAGTACAGTTTAAGTGAACAATAGGGTTCACTGTAGCTTCCCCAATTAAAGTGAGTGCACTCTAATCCACTCCATTCTGCCTGGCCTACCTCTTAAGAGGATAGTTCATCACAGAGTGTTTCCCATTGAATTATTTTTTTTTAGACTCGTCTAAAGCACAGATGTCTCACACCAATTACGTTTGAGTGGATATGGTAAGGATTGCATAAAGTAACAGATGTAAGGTGAAGAGTCTAAGGCTGGGTTGGGAAACACATATACATCTCCATTTTATTAGCCCACTGACATTGTTGATAGCGCTTATTTGTTGTTCCTTTATTTATGTTCTTTATGTAGCGTCCATCAGTTCTGTGTCCTGAGTAGAACCCGGAATTCAGTGTGGGGTTCGAAACGCGGACTATTGATTGGCACCGTCTGGTCATAACCCACTGGATGGGGGAACCGATTATCATGGAATAGAGACGAGCCACTCATGGGTGTTGAAGCTCAGAACTAGGACATATCCTTTTGTTGAATTGTTATCATTATTTTGGCGTCAATTGTTGAAGTATTGTATCATGTTATATGTTTATTGGGCTACTCACAAAACAAAATTAACATATTCACATCGAATTCTGGCACTTCTGTGTGAATATTTGTTACATATGTCAATGAACAAAGTATGTATTAAATAGTAGACAAATGTTGATCACACTCATTGAATGAGGTGATCATGTACACAAAGGAATGTCTTTATAAGTAATGTCAGTACTGGCATTTATTTTTGGCCTAGCCTTGCTGAAATTAAAAAAAGCCCAACCCCTCCATTTTTGGTAATTTTCAGAATTGTGGCTTAAAATCCAGCTTTACCATTACATTACATTACAATTCTACGGTTGTAAACACCAAATCACTACCTGCTCCCAATGTAAAGGTATCACTTATTAAATGTAATAAGGTAACCCAGTGTTAGTCAATGGGGGGGGAAAGGCCATATAGCAGTAAAAAACAACTTTAGGCGTTTTTCACTGACAGGTTGCATAAAACTTAAAAATACAGGTGCTACTTTTAAAATCCAAAATACCCTGTTTTATGAGCCATTAGGGCCTATGTTAGGGGTGACGTACATGTATAAAAACAGAAGGATCTGGCCTGGCAAAATGTTTGTTTTCCAAGATTTGAAAAGCTGTTCAAAACTGCACTAAAGGCTGCAGTACCAGGCCTGAAACATGTTTTAAAAGGCTACTTTAGTGGGTCTCACAATTAGAGTTCCAGGCCCATTCGTAGCATTTAACTTACAATCCGTGGGACAAGAACATTATTAAATATACCAATCAGGTTTAAGCCCATTAACTATGTTTTAGGAAGAGAGTACAAGCACTTTAGCACTGGTTGGCAGTGGTAAAGTGCACATAGTCCTAAAAGCCAACAAAAATGGGTTCAGCAAAGGAATGGAGTGACCGAAATAAGCTTGGGGTGACTCTGCAGAGAGGTCCTGGTTCAACGGTGCTGCAGTCCACTAGTGACATTTGACTTACAGGCCCTGGGTACACACATTACTATGCACTAGGGACTTATAGGTAAGTTAAAAATGCTAATCAGGTATTAGCCAATTTTACATGCTCTTTAGGCATCAGAACACAAACACTGGGCACTGGATGGCAGCAGTAAATAAAATATAGCAAACAGTGGAGGGAAGGAGAACATGTAAAAGGGGCATTTTCCCACTTAAACAAAGTAGTCCATTGTCTCTGTGAACACCACTGTTCTTCGTGATCATAAATACATTCTATTTCTTTCCAAACGCACAGAAATGAGGATTAATAATTTTGACTTTGTGCCACAGTTAGTTGTCTCTCCAGCCCAGCATAGCCCGATCCCAGCCAGACATCATTGAGGGAAGTAATATTATTATTATTAGTAGTAGTAGTAGTAGTATTAATATTATTTGGTTGGACTGGAAACCAAAATCAGCACTGGCAAAAAGTTCAAAATAGCTCCAGTCTGCAGGAAGCTAGAATGCATCTGGTTTATGGAATCCCATCCAGCTCTAAAATCAGCCTCCACCCTGCAGTCACACAGGTAAATGCAAGAGTCCCACATTCTTAATAATTACATATTGACACAACTTGTGAATTTATGAATGTCAGTATTCGCTGTGACTTCTAGTTAATCTTTGGTGGAAAGCTGAACTTAGCCTTCTGCCACATTTTCCCCTATTGCCTCCCAGATGCCTGTTACAAGATGGGGAAGTGGTGAGGATATTGCTATGAATGATGTGGATTGTGATATTCCCAACCAGTATTTCACATAGACATACAGAGAGGAAGGACTGTGTTGTGACAAGAAAGGTCTCTTCCAACTCTGTGCTGGTGATAGTTCTTTTCTATTTGGTGTTCTGAGAATCCTCAGTGGTGGCCCATGACTTACCATATGGATTAGGATGGAGCCCCGTGGTGTGGGAAAGTAAAGGGAGATGCCTCCTGTCACCTCCCACCAAAAGGTATCATGATAATCTATTCAACTACTTTCCTTGAGTACACAAATCACTCTACACTCTGAGAAACAAAAAATCCCAAGGATTTCTTCACCAGTATTGTATTGGAGTCACTTGCATGGCTAAGGGAATGTAATGCTAAGGATTACTGATTTTTTTCAACCCCTGACATCTTTTGTATTCTCCAGAATCATCACCACTGCTCTGCATACACTTCAATATAGTGACATTCAGGCTCCAAGGCAGAGTTTGGGTGACAGGATACTCCACCACAAGTGTGGCAGAGCACATTGCCCGGCAAACTGACATCTACCAATTCTTATAAGTTAGTCAGATCATCATTCTCCCTACACTGATGCCCTAATGGAGTTGGGACAGTCAGTGTAGGTGCATCACTTCATTCAGCAGATTTTGAGTGGGAAGTCCTATGTACTTGTCTCAATTTGGGGTCAGCAGGTAAACACTAGTGGTCCAAAACAGAAAAAAATCAAAATCACCCAAGACCTTAGTAGAAAACTTCTAGGGTGAGAAGGTCATTATGTTTTTTTATCAGAAACAGACTTCCACTTTGGAAGTCTGCCTTTTAAAACAAATTATTTTGTTGAATGAGGGTCTGTAGCATGGTGGAAGCTCAGCAAGCACTAAACTTTCAGTGCAAAGATTTCTGACATCACAGAGATCTATGCAGGGCCGATGGAGATCTCAGAACATGGTGGGTGACTAGGGTGATGGAGGCAATGATGTCCGACACATTGAAGAACAATGCACAATTTGCATTGTTCCAAATCAGGCTCTTAGACATTTTCCAACAGGCCAGTAATTCTAAAGTTCTTAAACTGCTTGGGTGGAGACTATCACATGCCATGGTTTTGGAAAGTATCACAACTACTATCAGTTTTTGAGAGATGTCAGCCCATCAGGAAAATTTCAATTGACAATGACTCTGAGAACATGGTAGAATAATTCACATATTAAGCATACAGTTGCAACCACAAATATTTGGTCAGCCCCAGCCTTGCTAGGCTATTAGAAACTTTAACAAGTTTACTGACAGGCTCTACCCATTAGTAGTTGGGTCAAGTCAGTAACCCACTGAGGTTACAGGTATGCCTCTACTAACAAGTAAGTGGCACCATCCTTCTTGACTGATCCCTGTCAGCCAGGGCATTCCACATCACAAGTAATAAAATGCTGAATACAGAGAGCCACCTTTGCATGTGGGAATCAGGATTTCCATGGTGTAGTCGAGTGTTACAGGAATAACCATGTGTGATGAAATATAGAGTTATATAATAGGGGTATGTAACACAGTGGATTGCTTTATAAGAGGAAAAAGACAAGCCACAATTCCAACAAACGCCTGTTCAAAACAATCAAATATGCTATGGAAAGGAATAAAACTTTTGCTGATTAGTAGTGTTGTTATCAATAGTAGAAGACAACTAAAAAGCAGTCAGACCTAGCAGCAACAAAAAGAGCCAGTGTACAGTGCTTTCACATTACAGTCTTTTGTTGATACTCTTGACTGCACAATGCAAGTGAGCAGTGGGTAGGTAGAAAAAATGATCATTAAAATTGTGTCATACATGTTGGTAGAGATGGAAATGAAACTCATGCCTTGAATAAGAAGACCAATGATGTTCATGAAGAATATGAAATTTTACATCCGCCGCTTGGAAGTGCACTAGTTAAAACAAAAACAACCCCTAGGTACACAAAACCATTTTACAGACAAAACCACACACCATTACCCTTCAAATATCTCAAAGACAATTTTTATTACAAATATCATATAAATATGTAAATACAATTTTGAACTACCCCTATCATATCACAGAAAAATATAAAGGAGAGCCAGTGCAGAAAAATTGAAATATAAGTGCTGGTGTGCAAAGATAAAGAACGAATTCCCTTAAAACCATTCAAGAAGGAAAATCCAAAAAGTTTTTAGATATACGCTTTAGAATACAGCCTGTTGGTTAATCTTTTAACCACATTAAATCATCCTATCATTTCTTCAAGATAGAGTCTTATCCTCCAAATTTCCAATCCATCCACGAGATACAACCAATCCAGGCATGAGCAATATCGTTGACGTTTCGACCCCCTCACACTCCTGGGCCAGATAACTGCTCCATTCGGGTCTTCATCGGGACTGATAGATAGGGGAACCTATAATTAATCCAATGATATCAATCAAACTCCATAGAATCTAATTCATTGTCCAGGTAATGCCTCACATACAACATACTCACCCATATGAATCCACACTAGTTGTAGTATCCTTCTTTCTCCTAAATTCTTACTGAATACATAAAAAACTTTCATATAGACTCACAAAACCAACATACTAACTAACATACCCAACCATACAATCTCAACTCTTACCTTAATTCATATAGTCCACATTTATTTTCAAAATTTAGGCGTCCTTACTACCTCGTTAGACTCCTCCAAGGTACCACCTCTACTCCAATCGCAAAACCTTAAACAAAAAACAAAGATTACTCGTATAATTTCCTAAACCTATAACCCATATAGATTCTAAAGCTCTTTCAAATACTAGACGTCCTATATTAAACAGAGCCAGAAATTTCGCTATTTCCTAAACAGTTCTCAGCCTCTCTCCGGTACTGGAGGTTAATTATTATTATCGGTCATCCGTTACTCAGGAGTTTTTAATTTAACACCCCATGTTAACTTTATCAATATTGCAACATCATTCTACAACGATAACCAAAGTGGCGGATGGCTCACCTTTCATTCGGCAAACCGCGACTGAAAACCTCTGCTCACTAAACAGCCGATGTGGTCAAACTCTGCATTTAAATGCTGGCGCCTACAGATATCAGCGCGTCGACGCGCCCAAAATGCAGAAGTAACCCCTCCCGATTAGATTATAGTGTCTCAAACCAGCGCATGCGCGTCCGAAAGGCATATCTAGGGAACAGGGGAATTCCCTCCTACCTTTGCGTCACACCTGTTACAAACCAGACTAAATTGTCCGGCAGGTGTCCACCTCCCCAACACAGCCGTGCTGGCGGGTGATTTGACCACCCATGTGTTATCTTTCAATATTGCATCAACAATCTCAAACGATAACCAGAAGGCCAGGCAGCTCACCTTTTCACTCGGCAAAACTCGTCTAAATCAGACCGCTCACTAGAAAGCCGATGTGTTCAGTCTACGCATTTAAATACACATGCGCGTACAGATGTCAACGCATCGGCACGCAAATTTGCGGAAGTAGCCCCTCATATTGAATTAAGATATCTTGATCCGGCACATGCACAACCAAAGGGCACAACCAGAGGCCGAAGGACTCACCTCTACCTACATGTCATTCCTGTCATTCGTCAGACAGATTTGTCTGACGTGTGTACACCTCCCCCACACCGCCGCGCTAGGGGCTGATCACAACACTTATTATCACAGTTTAAAGAGAACCCAACATCTTTCCAAAGGATTTCCCAGATCTTAGTCACATATACATGTAAAGGTCACAATCCCAATACGAGGATCTATTAATAAAGTTTCTTAATGAACACGTGTATTCTATTCCCCAATATGGGGAATTAGCACAAAACTAGATCTCGTTTGCACAAGATCTAATATTTCAAAGAGATTTCAGATCCAACCGCTCCATTCCGTACATATCCAGATAGGGTAGCAGCCTAGATAACTCCAATCACTTTAACCATTCGACAAACTAGCAGTTTGTCTTGCTATTTCCTCATATTCATTTAGACCATGGGAGACCGTATCCAAAACATGAATCCATTTGCATTCCCTTAAATTAAGGTTATCCAGAAGGTTCCCCCCTCGTACATTTACCTTAATTCTCTCCAATACAAGCCATCTCAACAAGTCAACTGGATGATTCAATGTGATGAAATGATCAACCAAAGGAGCCCGCTGAGTTTTGCATCGTATTCGGCTACAATGTTGCATAATACGTACTTTCACTTTTTGTCTTGTTTGACCAACATATAGTAGGTCACAGGGACATTGAATAACATAAATAACATTGCTGCTTTTACAGTTTGTGTGTTCCTTCAGATTCACTGAAAGATGTTTATATTTGAATACCTGCGTCTCTAAACACTGTCACACATCTTACACGATCCACATTTCAAATGTCCAACCACTTCTGGTAAATTCAAAATTGTAGCCAGTGATGGTCTCACTGGTTCCGGCAAAAAGGAACTCACCACCCAATCCTTAATGTTCTTGACCCTTTTGAAGGCATACATTGGGGGGTCATTAATTTCAAGTTCATCTGCAATCAAATTCCAATGATAGTTAATAATCTTTTTAATGTCTGTACTCCTAGTACAGAAAGTGGTAACACATATCATCCTGGCATTTTCCCCATCAACACGTTTTCTTGGTTTAAGTAAGAATTCACAATGGCAAAAACCATGCTCTTTTACGAGCTTTTCTCACCAAGCCCTTTGGGTAACCTCGCATCTGGAATAGGTTCATTAATTCCTCAGATTCGCTAAAATAATCATTTTTCGGGAACAATTCCGACGGAGACGAAGGAATTGACCATATGGTACATTGTCTCTTAGACTCCGTGGGTGGTGGCTTGTATATTGTAAAAGAGAGTTCCTTTCACTCTCTTTTCTATACAAGGTGGTGTAAAGACACCCATCCTGTACCTTAATAGTGAGATCCAAAAAATGTATCTCCCGAGTACTATATTGTATAGTGAATTGTATATCTCCTGTACGCATATTAAGCCATCTGTGGAAATCCAACAATTCATTCACAGTACCCGTCCAGATCAGTAACACATCATCTATATAATGTTTCTGCATGGTTATATGTGTTAGAAAAGGTGACATCTGATCAAAAATATACCACATCTCAAAGTTATTCATATATAAGATTGCCACATCAGGGGCAAAAGTTGCCCCCAACGCTACTCCCTTCATTTGAATATAGTACTCCCCTTGGAACAAGAAAAAATTTGTCATCATTGCTATCTCCAATAAACTCACAATGAAATCCGTTGGTACTTGAACCGGTTGTGGTCTAATATCCAATGTCCCTCTGATAACTTCTAGGATATGACCTTGAGGAAGGTTAGTGTATAGAGAGACAATATCTATTGTTACAAGGATTTGATTCCTACAATCAAAATGTGCCCCATCTATCGTTTGGATCATATCCATAGAATCTTTCACATAGGCCATTGATGCTGGTACTAGGGGTTTCAGAAAAAAATCAATATATTTGCACACTGGTTCAAGTATAGAGCCACACCCGGAAATAATGGGGCGACCCAGGGGTTTAGTCAAGTTCTTATGTGTTTTTGGAAGTCTGTAAATTGTGGGAACTCAAGGGTTCTTCCTATCCAAATATTCATATTCCAAATCTGACAAAAAATCTTCAGTTTTCCCTTCATTAATCACCTGCCTAATCAAATCCCTTGTTTAATTTGTAGGGTCCCTCTCCAATCTTCTATAGCTAACCTGATCTGATAGTTGCGTTAGAATCTCATTTTTATAATCATTGGTATTTTGTACCACTATGGCTCCTCCCTTATCCGCCATTTTGATTACTATCTCCTTATGAAGGCCCAAAGATGGTAGGGCCTCCCTCTCACTTTTGGTAATATTATATTTTACATACCTTCCTTTTGAAATCAGATCCATAGTATTCCTCATAACTGCCTGTTCAAATGACAGAATTTTATGTGACATCAAATGAGCTGGTGGGGTAAACATAGAGGGTACTCTGAGGTCTGTCACAGATGGAGTTGTCTTACACGTAGAGTGTCTAAAATAATACCTCAATCTTACTTTACAAAAAAAATTGTGAAGCTCCATTTTTAAACTAAAGGAATTGGGCAGATTGGTAGGAACAAAAGATAGGCCTTTCGATAAAGCCTGTTCGTCGGATGGCAACAACTGATAAGATGATAAATTAACCACTGGACTAGTTTGGCCTACTACCTGTAATGCTGTCTTCGGGTTTGTATTTCTCCATGTTCCTCCTGTTGAAAATGCACCTGTCTCCTACCTCTGTATTTGCCCCTGCCCCATCCTCGTTCTCTTGGGAAGCCCTGGTGCAAGGTTCTGCCTCCCCCTCTGGGTTGTGTCCATTGTGTCTGTCCTAAAAAAGGCCCCGATGACAAATCTGAATATGAGTCAGGGTCATGCTGTACTGGTACTTGGCTGTTCATTCTCACTCTCACCACCACTTCCCCCTGAGGATTCCGAGAACGTGTTGGAAGTGCACTAGGGCATAAAGTGCATGTAATCTTTAAGGAAATGGTAGATGGAGTATATAGAGTGGCAATAAAAGAATTGAAGTTGCAAAGTGGAGTTGTGTACTAGAGAAAGAAGGTGGTAGAAAGAGAGACAGAGAAAGAAGAGAAATGAGAGGGCACACACAAAGCTTTGAGGGAGCTCCACTGATAGGGGAGATGACAAGCAGAAATCTAAAGTAGCCTCAAGACAACAGGAATTTATCATTGGATTAACATAATTTCATCTGCTTCTAATTTCAACATATTGACAAAGTACCTACTGCTGGATACTATAACAGTTGCATGCCAGAAAGTGGATTATTTTGGGAAGGATGTTCCCTTGCCAGCCTAATAAGCATATCCTGCTTAGGCTACAACCCAGTTCCCGTAAAATCGGTGTTCAAATCCCTGGTAGGTGCGGCACAAACAGCAGGCAATCCCTCAGTAAACTGCAAGTTAAGTTCAAGCAATACCAATGATGTACAAAAACAATGCAATAACATTTGCAAAACTAAGTCAGAAAAGTAATAGAAATAGAGAAATAATATTGAGTAGAATGATACTGGAACTTGAGGGTTTATTTTTTTAAGTTGTAAGTGAAAAAGCCTGTATAAAAACACAGTGCAAATGTCCATGCATAATGTGTGGTAGATGAAGACCTACTCTGGATTTAAGACGGAAAGTTTAGGTAAATGGGATACACCAGTCAAACGAATTTCCCTAAAAGGGTAACTCAAAGTCAGATACATTGTTGTCAAACTCCAGCTGCACTACTCATACACACTACTCTCAAGGTCAAATGTATTGCTTCACAGGACATGCCATACAGGATTGCACCTTCTTTCTTAAATGCACCAAATTTAATTAGGCATGTATACTTTCATTAAATGTTTACAGAACTATGGCTGACTTGTTTTATCCTTGGTCTCATTTGGCTCACTGGAGTTGAAAACACTACCTTATTTACCACTTCTAATAAGTAGTTTTATGTTGTGTATGATAGCCTCTCAAATTGTGTGCCATTCTGCTAGTTGTTGTGAAACATGTTATACTACATGCCTCAATGATAAAGTATCTAAAATTACTATGTTGAATGCATAACTTGTTTGCCTGAAACTTGGGAGGTACTCCTAAGCCCATTTGACAATTACAAATGTGTCACTCATTTCCAAGGTAATGCTTATAAATCTTTATTTTTTGGTGGGTAAAGAAAGGGAATGGACAATATATACACAGCTTTCTGGGCGTGATTTGGCTCTCTGCATAAGGATCCACCCCCTTGCCTCAACCCTGGAGATTCATTTGAAGTTAATGATTAATGCAGAGATAGAACAACAGATGCAATGTTTTCCTGAAATGGATTAATCTGCCATCTTTGAAATACAGGAAAACACGAAAATCTTTAGTGAGTTGAGCAATCAAAGAATGTTGTCAAGGGACCTACGTTGTGGAAAGGCACAAATAAGAAGAGTTACTAACATTACAGATTGTTTGGTGATTCGTAGAAGGTGAGAACAGAACCTAGTTGTCTGTTTGTTAGAAGTTTTGTTAAGCTGGAATTGTCTACCATAAAACAAATAAGAGAACTTCACGGGGCGGAGCTTGGCTACCAACAAAGATGGCCACCTGAGATTGAGTCTCCTGATAGGTACTGCATACTAAAAAGGATCTTGGCCCGTCCTGGTGGCATCCACATTCCAGCATGCCCGACTCCTGACCCCATGTGGAGCCTTTGAACACCTTTATTGACTCCCTACGTGGAAAGTCTGAGGGTTGTGGAGCACATTCCACTGAGTACTTAAGAGCAATCTGCCTCCCAGACTGTTTACTGCAGCCCACCTGTCACTGTTGCTCGAGTTAGGTCTTCATGTTAGATTTTTATTTTTAGCTTGACATCTCTTTCTAATAGTGGCTTTTCACTTACCTTTCTACTACCATGAGAAAATGCTGCACATGCATTTATTCTTGGTGGGCATTGTTGCCCTGTAGTCTGCACATTCAATCCAGGGATGTACAATCAGAACACAATACCGTCGTTTTGCTTTTCTGTGCTCGTTAGGAGAAAAACTGTTTGTGCAAGATGAACCAAAGTGGATGTTCGGCACCTCTGTCACAGTACAATAGGGAGAGTGTTTTATTATATAAACAGCATCCGTGCTACACTCATTGAGTGGAGCACTTGAACCTCAGTGAACTGTGACTGAGAAGCAGCCCTCCTGACTCTGACCTCCATCCTGCAAAGGAAGATAACTTGTACACTTAGATCAGCTTCCTGACATCTAAGGACATGTATGAGGTTAGATAATCCCAACTGATCTGGCAGGATGTACGCCAGATATGCTCTCTTTGACATAGTATTAGATACAAATAGTAATGAGCCAATATTAGTAACAATTAACATGGTTGAATTCTTTATATTGCTTACCATTCTGATAATGCTGATTTCAGTAGCATATCTCATCCTTCTAATAAGCTCATGCTTTTCTTGCAAGAATATGATAATTCTAATCACTGTTTGAAAATGCATTTTTGTATCTTTCTTGTGTTTACCTTTGGCATATGAGGGTGACCAAATGAAAGGGTTTGATCTGTTTCCATGGATTCCTTGGGAATAAAAGTGTCATGTTCGAGGTTGCCAATAACAACTATTGTCTTGGTTGGTTTAGGAGTTTGGATGTGGTACTGTGAGCTAGCCAAGACAAACCAACAATTACTGATTATATATGTAGACTAAGGCTCATATTTATACTTTTTTAGTGCTGCATGTGTGTCATTTTTTTACATAAAAGCGGCGCAAACTTGCAAAATACAATTGTATTTTGTAAGTTTGCACCATTTTTGTGTCAAAACGTGGCACAAATGCGGCGCTAAAAAAGTATAAATATAGTCTCTGTATTGTGAAGTTCTTGTTATATACACAGTCCTACTAACCTCATAGGAACCTTATAACAGGGCACCACCAATATTTAATGGATCGCCTGTGTATTTTCTCATGTGTGCCCAAGGCTCATTTTTCACCTCTACACAGAGATGTCCATGGTGAAAAAGATTCATCTTCCTCAGCTCAATAGGAAGCACCTATTTATGTCTGTAGGTTGTTCAAGCTTGAATGCTTTAAAAGTATTACCCCACTATAGATTTACCTTTCTTTGAATTCTATTAATGAAATTTGGCACCAACCATTGAATATGTCTGTTCATTGTAGACAGACAGTAACTGCACATTTAACTGCAGATGGCCTCGGCAATGGTGCTGGAGATATTATCTTAGTGTCTGAGGCATACATAGCTTAGAAATGTGACTTTATTTCCCTGAGTTAATTTTCCTGCAGTTAATGGTTATATACACACATTTCATGCATAAGCTGAGCTGAGGCAGCGGTTCCAGCTGCATATAGACCTTATGGATGTTTGAAAATTCCTTTCACATATCAGGAACATCAAAATTGTCTCCAAGGCACCCTCCAACATACACTAAAAGATGGAAGACTGGATCCACTCAGTGATTATGGGACAACATGGCCAGTCTTAGCCAGCTACACAACACATCCAAATGCAGGAGTATTAAATAATTATAATGTGCTTGGTCTCCATACCCATTTACTTAGATTGCATGGACGTCTAAGGCAGATTGTATATAAAATACCCACCAAACAAGAGGAAATTCCATTTTGGATTGCACAAAATGAAAACAGTTTTAAGCATTTTTTTTCCATACAGGACCCCAAAATAAATTTAGAAATGTCACTATGTACCTTCCTCTTAGTAGGGTTTCCCCGGTTGAAGATTGTGTGACATGGGGTACTATCTTTGCTGCCATATATACTATAACACACAGTACCATATCAACTGTTGTTGTGCTAAGGCAAATTCAAAATGAACATGGGCAACCCCTTTCCTCGATTTGAGGATAAAATTAATTGGCAACTATGCCACAGTATCCTTGATGATTTTAAGTAACATCAAAAGGGAGGCAGCATCTTTTGCAATACACCAATGTCTTGCACTGGTTCCTGCTCTGGATTAGGAACATGCGCTACCTAAAACTATTTCTGAGACCTATGCACCTATAGGTCATGATAATTTTGTCACAAGGCCTGGTAAGCCACAACTTAAAATGAAATCTGATACAGACACCAGAGTCTTCTAAAAAGCCATGAGATAAAAATAAAGAGGATAATACAAAAACACAAACTGGATCTCTGCAACCGAGGTCCACTTGAAAACGTTACAATTGACATAACAATTATGTAATTAAACAGCCTGATAGGTATCAGTATTCTGATAAACAGCCCTCTCATTTCTCTTAGGACTCTTCAGACAGAAAGTCAAAGAGAGTGTGCCGAGGCACACACAGACAGGAAGTATATGTGAAACTGAAAAAGGGTTCACAACATTCCTCTCATCTCATCATAATAAAGGAAGAGACCCTTCCACAACAAAAAACACAATTTAAAACAAAGAAAGTGGCAAGACGTTCCTCTAAATATGCCACAAATTCTAAGGACACTTCTCTTGAACAAGACTTGGGTGAAAACAGTGTTCAACAGTGCAGCAAATGTCACAATAGTTTTCCAGACTCTTCAAGAGCTTCTGGCCGCGAAGACTAATAATGTCAAAGAAGTTGAAGCTCCAGATCAACGACTAAGACCTCCTGAAAAACTCTATGATTTGGGCATCCAAATTGAGGGTGAGACACTGCATAATATTAAAGTAATATTCTGGCAGACTCTAAAACTTATGACATTTTCTTGGCTGAGGTAGGTTGGCCTCATGAGTTTATTTGAAAAGCCCCACAGGGGGAGGATGTCTTATTACCATCCTATTCTATTCTTGTTCTCAAAGACATTAAGGCAACATATGCTCCTGAATGGGCTTGTGCACATACCATAGCATTATTTCGCAATCAAGCAGGCTGGAATAAAGATTCACCTTATCACGTTATACCTATGTGGTCCAGCCCACAAGTGCTACCACAATACCCTATCAAACATGAAAGTAAGGCCCATATTTATTATTTTTTAGCACGCATTTGCGTCATTTTTTGATGCAAAAGCGGTGCTAAAAAAGTATAAATATGGGCCTAAGCACCCTGTTAGGGATATTCTATCACAATTAGAATAGTAAAGTGTCATTGAAACTTACATCTCTCCTACGAATAATACTTTATTTCCTGAAGCTGAACCTTATCATTCCTCTACACTGTCTTAGACTATAGACATTTAAACAGCCATACACTGACATCTGCTATACAAATTTCACAAAGTAGAGCTTTAATGAACAACATTGTTTGTAAAACATACAAAACTACATTGGACATTTCCAATGGCTTGTTCAGTCAAAATATAGCACCTGAAAGCAAAGATTTCATGGTGTTTACTGCTTTAGGGACCCAGAGACGATTCTGTGGACTTCCTAGGGCATAAGGAAAGTCCAGGTCTGTTTGCTGCCCATGTAATGTCAATTTTACAAGAAATTTACTCAGAAGCATTGTCTTAAGTTGATGACATTTACTTCATGTATGATGATTTAAACACACATTTGGTGAGAGTGGATCATATACTTCTAGGATTCAATGAAAATGGCCCCAAATTAAATTTTCCCAAATCTATAATTGCTTTTCTTAGTGTGGTGTACGTTGGGATATTAATTATCCAATGAAGGTAGAAGGCTTGCACCACACTTGATAGAGAGTGTGCTTTCTTACAACCACCAAATACATTAACAAAAAGTACAATCACTTTTGGGCTTTTCAAAAGTTTGGTAGAACATAGATAGCATATTATGCACAATGGGTCAAACTGTGTTGGAAAATGGGTTATTGGTAGGGCAGGTAGGTACCTACACCTAGCAACAAGCCACTAACCTCCACATAGGTACAGTTAGGTCTCAGTAAATTAATCCCAGCTCTACCCTTGGTAGCTTGGCATCGAGCGTCAAGGCTTAACTTAGGAGACAAAGTGTAAAGCATTCAAATATCACAAAACAGTAATTAAATAAAACACAGGAAACAGTTTAAAAATCCAAAACCAATTTATAAAAATAGCTTATATTTTTATCTTTAAAATGACACAAAAACGATTAAAATCGGTTCAGGGGAACCGGAGATATGAATTTTTAAAGTATTATTATTTTCTAGCGCTTAGAAACAAAAAGCGCCAATCGGGTCATCTGGTTGCACCAGGACCGGGGCAAAGTCAAACTTTCAGGCCGACCGCGATGGAGCCCTGCTCAGCTACAAGTCGCGGGAGGCCTTGGTTAAAAAGTTACCTTCTGACTTAGGCCCTCATTCTGACCCTGGCGGTTCTCTACCGCCAGGGCCAACGGGGGCGGGAGCACCGCCGACAGGCCGGCGGTGCTCCCTTGGTCATTCTGACCGCGGCGCTTTGGCCGCGGTCAGAACGGGAAAACCGGCAGTCTCCCGCCGGTTTTCCACTGACCCTTAGAATCCTCCAAGGCGGCGCAGCTCGCTGCGCCGCCGAGGGGATTCTGACCCCCCCTACCGCCATCCTGTTCATGGCGGGAAAGCCGCCATGAACAGGATGGCGGTAGGGGGGGTCGCGGGGCCCCATGGGCACGGCAGGGGCCCCCTAACAGGTCCCAACTAGGCTTTTCAGTGTCTGCGATGCAGACACTGAAAAGCGCGACGGGTGCTGCTGCACCCGTCGCACGCCTTCCACTCCGCCGGCTCGATTCCGAGCCGGCTTCCTTGTGGAAGGCGCTTTCCCGCTGGGCCGGCGGGCGATCTGAATCAGATCGCCCGCCGGCCCAGCGGGAAAGTCAGAATACCCCTCGCGGTCTATTGACCGCGGGGCGGTATTCAGGCGGATTCCGACGGGCGGGCGGCAACCGCCGCCCGCCTAGGTCGGAATGACCACCTTAGTCTCTTTTTTGATGTTTTTCTTCCCCGGGACGAACCTGCCAGTTGAATCCGACCTCCTGGAGCCCTTGTCCGGATACGCGAAGTCGGTTTCCTCGGTGGTGATTTTTACCTTCGGACTTAGTCGTTTTTTCGAGGTGAAAATCCTTCGACCGGGGTAAACCTGGATCTTGATCCGACGTCCGTGGAGCCCTTCTCGGATACGATGGCTGGGAGGTCCCGGTCAACTTTTTACCTTCGGACTTAGTCTCTTTTTTGGATGTTTTTCTTTACCGGGACGAACCACGAAGTCAGGCCGGGTCGCGGTTGAGGCAAGCCGGCTAGAATTTCTGCGTCGGGTCGGTCACTTTATGGAGCTTTTTTTTCAAAAATTCTCCAATCTTTTCCAAACTTCTGGGGCTTCACCCAGATGTTCTTTCAAGGTTCTTTTGGGGTCCACAGCTCACCCCAAGGGTCCAGAAGTTCTGTGATGGTCCTTGGGGGGTGCGGACTTCAACTCCCAGAATGCACCTGGCGCAAACTCCTTTTTGGCCACTGGACAGTGGTCAGCTGGTCGCTTTCTTCAGGAGTTGGTGCAGTGGACTCTGGTTTAGCAATTTTTCACCTGTAGCAAACAGGGAGTCCCTCCTTGAACCAGTTGAAGCCAGGCAAAGTCCTTCTTGTGGTGAAGCCCAAGTGTGCAGCTGGTGCAGTCCTTCTGGGTGCAGGCCAGGGGTCCAGCAGGGCAGTCCTTCTTCTTCTTTAGTTCCTTTCTTGTTGAATTCTGGAGGGGATCTGAGGTGTGGGTGCAGGTCTGCCAGTTTTATCCTTGCTCCTGGGTGAAAAGCAGGGGGGCCCTGGTTCTCCAATCAGGTACAGGGTCGTCCCCCTGTGATGACCACTTCCTGGGAAGTGTGGCAAAAATCCATCCCAAAAGGCAACAGTCTCTAAAAATCCAACATGGCTGAATCAGATTTTTGGAGGTTACATCTGGCTGAGCCCACCCACTGGTGTGGCTAAAAATCATAAACACACCCCTCTCCTGCCCTCTCCTAATCTAATCAAGGGGGCACCTAGCTGTCTGGGGTTGCAGGATGTGGGGGTGTTGCTGGGTGCTCCAGATGTCCTTCTCTTCCTTTGAAGACCAGTTTGGCAGCCCTCCCCCTTCCTGCCTCACCATCTGCTGAGGGGAGATTCTCTCCCCCAAGCACATTCCTTTGTGTGAAGTCAGGCCACTTCACACCTAATCAAGGCAGCCTGGCAGAAGCTGCTGCAGGCTGGCCAATCAGAGCACAGCAACAAAAACAATGCAGAGCTGAAATTGGCAACTTTTTAGGTAAAGTCTAAACTTTTTACCTGGATAAGTTATATTAAATCCAACAACTGGAAGTTGTGGGATTTATTACAACAATCAATTTGATACCAAATTCTTGGTATGTAACATTTAAGGAGACTTTAAAATTTAAAATAAAGTCTGCCCATTCTAGCCTATGAAGGCCATTTACTTCAATGAGGGAAAAACGAATTTGGCTGTTTTTACCTCACCAGGGCTTATAAATCTATTTTTATAAAGTCCCTGCTTATAGTTACATGGCACCCAGCCCTAGGGGCACATAGGGCACACCTTAGGGGTGACTTATATGTAAAAATAAGGTAGTTTAAGACTTTGGAAGTACCTTTAATTCCAAAGTCGAATTTGCATATAACTTTAATTTAAAAGCAGCCAGCAAGGCAGGCTTGCTTTTAAAATGACACTGGGCACCTCAGCAATGCACCTAGGTGTGCACCACCTATGCTGTGGTCCCTAAACCTACATGCCCTACCATATACTAGGGACTTATAGGTAGGTTAACTTAGCCAATTATAATTAGCCTAATTTGCATATCCATTTTACACAGAGCACAGGCCCTGGGACTGGTTAGCAGTACCCAGGGCACCATCAGAGTCAGGAAAACACCAGCATAAAGTGGAAAATGGGGGCAAAAAGTTATGGGGCCTCTGCAATCAGCCCTAGTTTCTCACACAACCCCCCCCAGCCCACACGCCCAGGAGACTCAGCCCAACCCTGGGAGAGTCTTCCTGGCTTGTTAGGCGAGGAAGACAGTGAAGAAAACTGGCTGTCCCTTTGCAGGGCCTACTCTGCCTTATATCCTCCTGTCAGGGTCACTCCCTCTGGGTAGTGAAGCCATCCCAACAGTAAAAGGACCCAATTCAAACTGAAACTTCCCTCTAGGGGGTCTTCCTCCTCTCTCTCTGCCAACTTGGGTAGTGAGGTGCCCACCTCCCCTACTCCTAACTTTGCTAGGGCAACACCTAGCTTACCCAAAGAGGTCACCCAACACTTGAGCAACCCCACCATGACCAACAGGGTCAGGGGGCCTACTTTGCTATTGGCCTTGGGGTCTGCCTCCAAGGCCAAGTACAGTGCTGCCAGGAAGGCTAGCACCCATCAGAGGCTACTGACAGCTGTCAGTACCCAGAACCACACCCTAAGCTCTCCACTGACAGGTGGCTGAGCTGCTTTAGGGGCATCTTTGGGGTCCTGGCACCCCTCTTGCTGTCTAGAGTGGGGGGCTACCACCTCCTGTGGCAGACACCCTCCTTCCACTCTCCCTTCTGTCAGTGCAGGGGCAACACCTTGCATCTGGACAGCTGCCTGACTACTCAGGACTTCCTTGGGGTCAGGTGAGGCCTCACCAGTGCCAACTCTGGGCTCCCCCCTTACTGGGTCAGAGGGCCCTTGGCTCCCTGGAACTCTCTTTAAGAGTGGCCTACCCTTCCTTTTCTTCTTTCCTTTTCTTGGGGACCCCTGTCTCCTAACTGTAGGGACTGACTCCCCAGGACTTTGGGTTGGGGGGGCGCCCTGGGCGACCACCCCATCTGTGACCAGACTCACCTCTGGGAGGTCATTGCCCAGGATGCAATCTAGGGGAAGGTCAGCACTGACTACCACCCTAATCCAGTCAAGAATACCCTCCCTCTCTAGGGGCACTATGGCTACAGGTTTGGAGGTGACCTCCCCTGTGGCTATCCTGACTTTCTTTGTCTTTCCTGGGACATACATGTCTGCCGTCACTAACCGGTCACTCACTATAGTGTGACTGGCACAGGTGTCTCTCAGGCCAGTGGTAGGGATCCCATTCACTTGAATGTGGTGGAAGTGCCTACTCCCACCCTCAGGGATCACCAGCTTACCATCTGGTCCTGTCTCCCAGCACAATGCTAGGAGGACTTCATCATCTGAGGAATCCTCCTCTATGGTTACACTGGACAGCCCAGTGCTAACCACCTTCCTTGGACAGGCTGCATCTCCTCTGAAGTGACCTGTCTGCTGACAGTCAAAGCAAGCCCTACTGTCCAAGAGTTTTTTTAACCCTGGGTCTCCCTGTCTCTGCTTGTCAGAGTGGGAGTGGGATTTACTCTCCTCCTTCTTAGGGTTCTGGGGTACAGAGGGAGTCTCTGTGGTGGGCTTACCACCTCCCTCCTTAGGTTTTTGGGGACCTGTCCCCCCCTTCTTGGAGTCTCCCCCCTGGGACTTGACAACCACCCTGGTTCTCAACCACTCATCAGCTGCCTCCCCTAGCTCTCTAGGGTTGGTCTGCTTAGAGTCCACTAGATGCTGGCGTAACCTTTCTTGGGTACAATTGGTCAAGATGTGCTCTCTCATGATCAGATTGTATAACCCCTCATAAGTATCTACTTTGTTACCAATAATCCAGCCCTCTAGTGCCTTTAGTGAAATGTCCACAAAGTCAACCCAAGACTGGGTACTGACCTTCTGGGTGTCCCTGAACTTCATTCTATATTGCTCTGGGGTAAGACCAAACTTCTTGGCTAAGCACCTCTTCATACTAGGGTATGAATCTGCCTCCTCCCCCCTTAAGGTCAGAAGCCTATCCCTCCCTGAGTTGGGGACCAACTCCCACAAAAGGGAACCCCAGTATTGAGGCCTAACCCTTCTCATTTGGAGTGCCCTCTCAAAGGCCTCCAGCCATTTATCTATGTCATCCCCCTCTACATAAGCAGGAACTACCCCCTTGGGTAATCTGGGGCAAACTCCCCCACCCATGGACACCTCAGCTTCTTTATCGCTGCTTCCATCTCTTTTCTCTTTGTATGCCCACTTTTTCTTTTCTAGGGCCAGCTTCTCTGCTTCCAAAGCTATGTATGCTAGCTGGGCCTCCAGCTCTCTTTCTCTGACGGATGGGTTCTCTCCTCCTGAAAGGACCCCCTTCCCACCACTAGCTTTGGATCTGCCCCTAGTGACTGTATCTACTGAGGACCGTTCTTCCTCATCCTCACTTAGGCTCAGATGCCTTCCCTCCCCTGAGTGGTTAGAGCTTGCATCCTCCCTTCTTTCTCCCTCCTCTGGAGCTTCTTCTGACTCTCCCTCTTGGGCCTCAGCCCATGCTGTCAGGGATGTGATCAGGATTTGCTTCCTGAGATCAGTGGTTGCAGGCAACCCTCTTTCAATACACAACCCCCTAAGCTGGACTACTGTCAGTGTGGGTAGGCTAGCCAGATCAAGCTCCATGGTTCCCTAGTTTTGTGTCAACAAAAACTTTTTGCAAAAATTGGAAACAAGAATTTAGAAAAATTACAAAAATTCAATAATTGAAATTAATCCAAATTAAAAATTAAAAACAATTTTTGCACTAGGACAATTTAAAGGATTTTTAATTTGTTTTACCTAAAAGTGTAATGTGATATTGAACACAAGTACAGGATCCCGTCGCTGCTTCCAATTATGTTGGAAAATGGGTTATTGGTAGGGCAGGTAGGTACCTACACCTAGCAACAAGCCACTAACCTCCACATAGGTACAGTTAGGTCTCAGTAAATTAATCCCAGCTCTACCCTTGGTAGCTTGGCATCGAGCGTCAAGGCTTAACTTAGGAGACAAAGGCCCTCATTCTGACCCTGGCGGTCGGCGGAGAGACGGCGGTCGGACCGCGAACAGACCGGCGGTATTAAAAATGGCATTCTGACCGCGGCGGTCCCCGCCGCGACCGACCGCTACTTCTCCACTCCGACCGCCACGGCGGTCATGACCGCGGGGCTGGAGTTTGCGCACTCCGGCCCGGCGGTCGTCCCAAGACCGCCAAGGGTATTATGACCCTGCCTACCGCCGCGGTTTCTTGCGGGCGGGAACCGCCGTGCGAACCATGGCGGTAAGCACTATCGGGGCCAGGGAATTCCTTCCCTGGCACTGATAGGGGTCTCCCCCACCCCCCACTACCCACCCGAGTCCTCCCCCCACACCCTCCACCCCCCTGCCACCCCCCAGAGGTGGTACGAACCCCCTCCCCACCCCCACCCCGACATGCACATACATGTACCCCGACATGCACACACCCCCAACATGCACATATACACACCCCCTACACACACATACACAACGGGGACACATACCCGCACACATACATGCCGACATGCGCACCTGCCGAACAGCACACATTACCCATAGACACAGCAGCACCCCCCGCCCGCATACACGCACTCACACACCCCCTCTACACACTCACACGCACACCCCCATGCACGCCCACATCACACAACACCCCCCCACCCCCTCCCCTCACGGACGATCAACTTACCTTGTGCGTTGGTCCTCCGGGAGGCGACGGGAGCCATAGGGACGTGACCGCCAACAGAAGACCGCCAACAGAAGACCGCCACACAGAAATGTGGGTCGTAATTCTGTGGGCGGTGTTCTGCTGGCGTGGCGGTGGAGGTTGACCAGTCTCCACTTTCCCGCCGACCGCCAGTGTGGCTGCTGGCGGTTTTCCGGCGGAACGCTCCCAGCGGTCAGAATGCGCACAGCGGCACACCGCCGCGGTCGGCGGTCTTCACCGCGGCGGTAACTCAGCGGTCTTGCTAAAAGACCGCCAAGGTCAGAATGAGGGCCTAAGTGTAAAGCATTCAAATATCACAAAACAGTAATTAAATAAAACACAGGAAACAGTTTAAAAATCCAAAACCAATTTATAAAAATAGCTTATATTTTTATCTTTAAAATGACACAAAAACGATTAAAATCGGTTCAGGGGAACCGGAGATATGAATTTTTAAAGTATTATTATTTTCTAGCGCTTAGAAACAAAAAGCGCCAATCGGGTCATCTGGTTGCACCAGGACCGGGGCAAAGTCAAACTTTCAGGCCGACCGCGATGGAGCCCTGCTCGGCTACAAGTCGCGGGAGGCCTCGGTTAAAAAGTTACCTTCTGACTTAGTCTCTTTTTTGATGTTTTTCTTCCCCGGGACGAACCTGCCAGTTGAATCCGACCTCCTGAAGCCCTTGTCCGGATACGCGAAGTCGGTTTCCTCGGTGGTGATTTTTACCTTCGGACTTAGTCATTTTTTCGAGATGAAAATCCTTCGACCGGGGTAAACCTGGATCTTGATCCGACGTCCGTGGAGCCCTTCTCGGATACGATGGCTGGGAGGTCCCGGTCAACTTTTTACCTTCGGACTTAGTCTCTTTTTTGGATGTTTTTCTTTACCGGGACGAACCACGAAGTCAGGCCGGGTTGCGGTTGAGGCAAGCCGGCTAGAATTTCCGCGTCGGGTCGGTCACTTTATGGAGCTTTTTTTTCAAAAATTCTCCAATCTTTTCCAAACTTCTGGGGCTTCACCCAGATGTTCTTTCAAGGTTCTTTTGGGGTCCACAGCTCACCCCAAGGGTCCAGAAGTTCTGTGATGGTCCTTGGGGGGTGCGGACTTCAACTCCCAGAATGCACCTGGCGCAAACTCCTTTTTGGCCACTGGACAGTGGTCAGCTGGTCGCTTTCTTCAGGAGTTGGTGCAGGGGACTCTGGTTTAGCAATTTTTCAACTGTAGCAAACAGGGAGTCCCTCCTTGAACCAGTTGAAGCCAGGCAAAGTCCTTCTTGTGGTGAAGCCCAAGTGTGCAGCTAGTGCAGTCCTTCTGAGTGCAGGGTCCAGGTGCAGGCCAGGGGTCCAGCAGGGCAGTCCTTCTTCTTCTTTAGTTCCTTTCTTGTTGAATTCTGGAGGGGATCTGAGGTGTGGGTGCAGGTCTGCCAGTTTTATCCTTGCTCCTGGGTGAAAAGCAGGGGGGCCCTGGTTCTCCAATCAGGTACAGGGTCGTCCCCCTGTGATGACCACTTCCTGGGAAGTGTGGCAAAAATCCATCCCAAAAGGCAACAGTCTCTAAAAATCCAACATGGCTGAATCTGATTTTTGGAGGTTACATCTGGCTGAGCCCACCCACTGGTGTGGCTAAAAATCATAAACACACCCCTCTCCTGCCCTCTCCTAATCTAATCAAGGGGGCACCTAGCTGTCTGGGGTTGCAGGATGTGGGGGTGTTGCTGGGTGCTCCAGATGTCCTTCTCTGCCTTTGAAGACCAGTTTGGCAGCCCTCCCCCTTCCTGCCTCACCATCTGCTGAGGGGAGATTCTCTCCCCCAAGCACATTCCTTTGTGTGAAGTCAGGCCACTTCACACCTAATCAAGGCAGCCTGGCAGAAGCTGCTGTAGGCTGGCCAATCAGAGCACAGCAGC
Organism: Pleurodeles waltl; assembly: GCF_031143425.1. Classification (NCBI taxonomy): domain Eukaryota; kingdom Metazoa; phylum Chordata; class Amphibia; order Caudata; family Salamandridae; genus Pleurodeles; species Pleurodeles waltl. The sequence goes on along the minus strand of NC_090437.1, from coordinate 722,820,118 downwards.
AAAAACAATGCAGAGCTGAAATTGGCAACTTTTTAGGTAAAGTCTAAACTTTTTACCTGGATAAGTTATATTAAATCCAACAACTGGAAGTTGTGGGATTTATTACAACAATCAATTTGATACCAAATTCTTGGTATGTAACATTTAAGGAGACTTTAAAATTTAAAATAAAGTCTGTCCATTCTAGCCTATGAAGGCCATTTACTTCAATGAGGGAAAAACGAATTTGGCTGTTTTTACCTCATCAGGGCTTATAAATCTATTTTTATAAAGTCCCTGCTTATAGTTACATGGCACCCAGCCCTAGGGGCACATAGGGCACACCTTAGGGGTGACTTATATGTAAAAATAAGGTAGTTTAAGACTTTGGAAGTACCTTTAATTCCAAAGTCGAATTTGCATATAACTTTAATTTAAAAGCAGCCAGCAAGGCAGGCTTGCTTTTAAAATGACACTGGGCACCTCAGCAATGCACCTAGGTGTGCACCACCTATGCTGTGGTCCCTAAACCTACATGCCCTACCATATACTAGGGACTTATAGGTAGGTTAACTTAGCCAATTATAATTAGCCTAATTTGCATATCCATTTTACACAGAGCACAGGCCCTGGGACTGGTTAGCAGTACCCAGGGCACCATCAGAGTCAGGAAAACACCAGCATAAAGTGGAAAATGGGGGCAAAAAGTTATGGGGCCTCTGCAATCAGCCCTAGTTTCTCACAAACTGTTGTACGATTTCATTCATCCTGATTTTTTCAGACAAACATTGGACTAAATAACACTACTATTCTTAGAACACTGCAAAAAGACGTGCATGTATCCAAACACTTACAAACTTGTGTTAATACCCCTAATTTAGCTATCCGTATAATTGTTCTACAGGCTACACCTATGTCACTTTTAATGAAGGAGAAACTCAGCTACCACCATATAAATTGCATTCCTATTTTAATGCAGATATGTGTTTTGCATCAACATAACAAATTCTGACTGCAGTTCAAACATCGTCCATTGGCTCAGGAGAAATACATAATTGTGATTTGTTCCATTCCAGTCTTCAAGGATGTCACAAAAGCAAGTGTCCTAAAGCCAAAGCCTTATATCCACGGTGGATCCAGCGGGTCACTTCCTTGACAAGAACAAATGTAGATCATGCTTGTGGCCTTTCACTTAGAACTCAGTCGTTTCTCCTGTATGTACAAAAATATCCCATGTCAAATGAAATTTTGCCTCTAGATCAGTATGACTATGTAAAACATATTGATGTTTCAGCCCAGATCGGGGTTGGTACTACGCATAAGTACTCAAAAGGATCTGCTTTAGAAAAGGGTGTCATGAAATATGGCAAATTTGAGGCACAAAAAACAAATAATAAAACTTTGGGTAACTCTAATGTTAAGCTTGTGGAATTGGTTCTGACTCTTTAGAATATGGGTACATAATTCCTGACACTTACAGTGTGTGATTCCTATTACTGTGTCCAGTCCTATAATGACAATTGACATTATTGGTGCTTGAATGGATTCTGAGACTTTAAAGGTAACGTTTTTAAGCTTAAGTTGCTTTGGGGAAAGGTGGCAACTCTTAAAGAGGCTTTGTCTCAGGCTCCCATCATTCACATATCAAGTTATCAAAGTGTTGGGGTACAGGTTGTATGAAATTCATTGGCTAAGGAAGCTGCTAAAGCAACTGATCAGACTGTTAGGGTAGGTGCGATTACTTGTTCACATAGATGATGACATTATAGTGGCAGTCACTGCTTCAGCTAGTGGCACACCCCTTTTAAAACTTTATCCAACAAACACTTTTATTTGTTGAGAACTCAAAATATTCCTTTTGCCTGAAGTCCCGGGATGAAGGATCGAGTGATACCCAACTAGGACCATAGAATAGAATTAATAGTTGTTGCTTATAAAGGATTAGTGTTTGCTCATACTGTTGTGGCGGCTACAGTTTCCTTGCTACTGAATCACTATTGGTGGAAGGGTCTTTATAAACAGACTAAAAAATATGTCCTGTCTTGTGACATTTGTCAACAAATTAAAGGTTTGACTCTTGCCAGTCCACTGAAGACACCCCTTCTTGTTTTAAATAAGCTACTACAATGTGTCTATTTCGATCTTTGCAGACCGCCTCATATGTATGGTTTGTTAAAATTTATTTAATTGACTGTTGACTTATGCTGTCAATTTCTATGGGTATGGCCCTGGCAACTGGCTGATGCTTGGATTTGTATTGAATATTTGCAGGTCTTTATTGGCACATAAGCAGTAGCAGGATTCCACTGGAACCAGGGACCAGTTTTTGCCTCTAAGGCTTACTGGGACACAAGGGGAATCCTGGGTGCTGCTGTCCATTATTCCACCCCCTATCATCTGGAGGGAATAGCAGAATGGAAAGAACCAAGGACCATATGTACGAACACATTTTCCCATAGGCACAGAATGGGCAAAACTGCTTGCTACATCTGGCCCCATGTCTTTAACAGCTAGAGTATTAGGTCCAGGTCGTAGCTGGGCTCATCGCCTATATGGAGTCTGGAGAGCTTTACATAATCTGCCAAGAGTATCCTTGGGTGGTCAAACTCCCTATGGGGTCCGTATGGGGTCCAAGTGTATGTTTCAGATCTTGATAACCCTGGCACAGTGACAGCAGATGTGCACTTTAATGTCAATGAAAAATTTGCTGTCTTACAGGAATTATAAGACTTCAGAGATGACTGGTCAAATGTGAACTCTAAACATTCTGGCTCTGACAGAGCGAAGGCGCAACCAGCAACCTCTGGCTTTAATTCTGAAGTTGAGGACCTAGTACAGGAGAAAGATTGCAGATAAAAATAAAAAAAACTCGGCCCTTCCTACCAAGCTCAGGTGCATGTCCTTGCTGTTCAAAGTCCTTGAACTTTGATTTTGCCAACATTTGCTTGCTGTAAACAAAAATGATAAGTTTCAAGTGATTTTATCAAGTTACTTTATGTGGCTAGTTCTCCACAGTAGGCAACAAGGATACCTGGGTATCTCCGTAGCTCCTCTGCCTACCCTGTAAGAGTTCCCTCTACAAGCATAAAGCACCTTTGATGCTGAAATTTTCCTGGTGCCTGTTACTCTTGCCAATACAGAATACATTTATGATGTAGGTCTACAATTATCAACCACCTCTGGATAAACCTACTGCCTCTCTTTTGCCTCATGAGGGTCTGGTTTGTACAGACTGCATGGGGTTATTTTTCTGACATTGATGCTTTTTCTTCTAATTCTTTACATATTTCATATTTCTTTACATGATGCACACACACACTGTTGTTTGGTTGAAAAAGAATTATTTGATTCCTCCATGGATTGGATTTTTCTTGCACTGTTTTTCTCTTTTTCTGGATTGGATTTGTTAAAGTTGTCTTTTTTTGTTTTTGAATGGACACTATTTCGCCGATCGTTCTTCTCTAGAACTGTAAACTGAACTACTGAAGCCCTATTCTTCCTCACATAAGGTCCAAAGAGACGTGTCCTTGTAAGCATTACTGCATTTTCTGTCCATGATTGTACTGTTTGGAATAAAGTACCCTATGACATTTTTGGTCCCACAAAAACTTTGCAAACGTCTTTTGTTTTTAAATTGCAATGGGCAATTTCGCCACCCCAGGTTCTATCTCAGATGAATGGCATGTTGGGATTGTTTCTAATATGCTATCAGAATTACAATCCTGTACAGTATTTGAAAATGAGGATTTGTATTTGAGTTCTGCAATCTATGGTGAAATGTGTTGCTACCATCATTATGCACATCATTATTTACACAGAGCTAGTACTGTATGTGCTGTTTTTAATTATACAGAGTAGGAACATTACCTAACACCACCTGGAGGGAGTCCCCAACAATATTTTAAAAAGTTCCCTTACTTTTCACAGACCCGGTTTCATTTTATTATAGGCTCACGCCATCCCAAGCTAGAAGAAACACACTGACACAAATTAAATTCATCTATTTTGATTTCTTTAATTCCAGTTTTGGGGAGATGACACTGGCAGGTCCAGGGCACTGATGTTTTTTTCAGGGTTTGTCTAATCCCTGAACAAATTATATTTTTAAACAAAACAGTACAGCAGACTATTGCACTCATTACAACCCTGGCGGTGGGTGATAAAGTGGCAGTAATACCGCCAACAGGCTGGTGGTGAGTACTGCCAAATTAAGACCATGGTGTGATATCTCCTATAGACAGCCATTGTACCACACCAAACGCCACCAACAGCCAGACGGAAGACAAAGTACTGCACATCATATTTTTACCCTGCAAGCGGCCACCTTTTCTGGGACGGTACCAACGCCAACAAAAGCCTGGCCGAAACAGAGCTCAGAAGTGAAAGGACTCACCATTGGAGACACAGGAAAGATCCACGCCACCATGGAACCGGAATTGCGTACTTTCCCGATGATCTTCTACGTTATGCTCCACCTGGAACACCAATGCCGATGAAGATGACGACGGTGAGTATAGCCGCCTAGCACACAAGCGAGGGTGGCAGGAAAACGAGAGTGACACAAACACACGCACCACACACACGTGACACACACACACTATACACACAACCAGCTGCACACAAAAATCAATTTGTCACCAAAAAATGGCAGAATAACGCAAGGACAACAGGAATTGACTAAAGTGATTGTAATCAGATCAACATCAAAATTAATAATTAAATTTGTCAATGAAACAGGTATGTACACATGTACACAATTGGACACTGCCCAGTCCAATGTTCAAAGGACCTACATGGCCACACGCACAGTCTAAGGCCCAACTCGAGTCCTGACCACATCCAGATAGTACACTGCAGGGGCATCAATTTGCAAATAGGCAGGGACCTCAGGGGGAGGTAGGGCACACTAGCCTAGGTTGAGGAGGCTCCTGGACAGTCCCTGCACTCACTGATGGTTGCATGGTGGTGGTTGTTGGGGGAGGCTACTGGGCATCCCCTGCAATCACTGATGGCTGCACATCCACAGCTGGTGGTGGGGGCCCGTGACAGCTGGTGGTGGTGGCGGTGTTTGCCTGAAAAGCTTCTGCTGGCATCAAGTGCCTCGTCTCCTCCTGTTCATGGGTTGGGGATCCCTTACACTTCCTGGCAGGGATGGATGGGTTCTTCCCCTCTCTGCCTGGTGGTGCTAGCTCCTTCCCCACAGCTGGTGCAGGCCCCTTTCCCTTCCTCACAGCTAGTGCAGGACTCTTCCCTTTCATCCCTGGTGGTGCTGGCTCCTTCCCTTTCAGTGTCGTAGGTCCTTACCAGCACGAGTAGGTGGTGCTACCACTGTCCCCGTGGACTATTTGGCTGAGGTACTGGGGTGTGTCCTTGGAACACTGCCCATACGTCCAGGATGGGGGGGACTAGGGATGAGGTCGAGTTGGGCAAGGAAAAGCTTTTCAGGGACGTTGGGGCGGGAGGAGGGAGGAGTATTAGGAGTGGAGGACAAGGGAGTAGTTGTTGGAGGTGTATGTCTGCTGGATGTGTATACAGGTGCATGGGCTGTATGCTGATGTGAGGTGGATGGCTGTTGGGTGTCTGAGTGCTTGCGTTTGTGTCCTTTAGAAGGGGGGGACAGACACTGTGGGAGAGGATACAGGGGATACATGCATGGGTGTTTTGGAGGTGTTTGCCAGTGAGGTGTGTGTTCTGTTTGGTGTGGTGATGCTGATAGTGGATGTAGATGTAGTGCTTGCAGGTGTGAATGTGGACGTAACTGGGAGGGAGGTGCAGGAGGTGGGGGAGACAGTGGAGGCTGTGGATGTTGTTGTGTCTGCAACGGTATGTTGTTTGTGTGAGTGCCTGTGGGATGAAGTGTGGTGCTTGTGTTTGCCTGTGCCACTCTTGTGTGTTGCCTTGTGTGCATGCTTGTCTGTCTGTGTGCTTGGGATGGGTTGGGGTTGAGGAGAATGGGACTGGGAAGTAGAATTTGGAGGGGGGACGGTAGAAACAGGGACAGTGGCTGCCACCAGAGAGAAGGCCAGAGCCTGAATTGATCTCTGTTGGACTGCCAAACCTCCATGAATGCCCTCCAGAAATGCATTGCATTGCTGCATCTGGGACGCCGGTCCCTGGATGGCATTCACAATGGTTGGCTGCCCTACAGAGATGGATCTCAGGAGGTCAAATGCCTCCTCACTCAGGGCAGCAGAGCTCACTGGGGCAGGGCCTGAGGTGCATGGGGCGAAGGAGATGCCCCCCTCCTGGGTGAGTGGGCACGGGCAACTCGCTGAGGGGCTACTAGGAGGGTGGTACTGGTACGGGGTGGCAGCTGTACCTGCAGCTGGGGTGGTCACAGAGGTGTCCCCCACCACCAGGGAGTTCCCATCGAAGGAAGTATCAGAGTCTGTGTTGTCCCCTCCAGTCTCCGCTGTGGTGCTCCCCTCGCCTTCCATCCCACTTGTTCCCATGGAGTCCGTGGACTCTGCCGCCAGGGTCCTGTGGGATGCAGCTCCCTATGTCACCGGTGCCTCTGCTCCTCAGCTAGATGATGCTAATGCAGGATGACAAAACAAGAAAGGGGGAGAGAGACAAGGATACACTAGGTCAATGACCGCATCAACACCACTGTTGGCGTACACAGCACCCTCATACACAGGGAACAGGCCTACGCACTGTGCATTGAACTACCAGTAAAATGGCTAGTCACCAAGGCATGAGGAGGAGCACACACCACCAACTGCAGCACACCTAGGACCCACGCAGCCCTGCCTAGAAGTGAATACTAACGAGCTAGGTTACCTGTATTTACCATGAAACCATTACCCTTCTGAGGACCTTTGCTGCTATGTCTGCCCTGGCCTTAGGCGCACCCACTAACACACAACCACCACCCGGATACCACACCACCGGCCATAAGTTGTAATGATACCCACAGTACTCACCCCTTTGTGGCTGCTGTAATTCCCTCAAGCACCCATCCAGCTCTGTGTAGGCCACCGCCGGTATGCAGGCCATCAGGTGGGTCAGGGTCTGACGGGCACTTCTTCCTCGTTGGGAGGCTTTCCCCAGCTGGGCCTCCGCGGTCTTCCGTGCCCAGCATCTCAGGTCTTCCACCATTTCCAACAGACCTTTCCAACAGACCTTTGCAACAGCCTTCCATAAACCCCCAGGGTATGCATGTCCTTGGCGATGGCACGCCATAATCCCTTCTTTTGATGGGCGCTGACCTGCAGAGGTAATGCATACAGGAGGACTACATTAAACAAACAGTCCAGCCTGTCACACACATGGCCCACCATACCCAATCCCATCACCATTGCAACACACATAGGTCAGCTCACAACATGTACACTGCCAACAGACAATTCCCCCACCCCCACCCACCCTTACATGATGCCTTCACACACATCTCCATGCCTTCATGCCACATGCATCGTGCCCACAGTGTATTCACCTGTTGGACTGGAGGCCGATACAGCAGTCCGTACAGGGGTAGGACCCCATCCACCAGTCGCTCCAACTCCTCCGAGGTGAAGGCTGGGGCCCTTTCCCCAGTCACACGGGCCATGGTAGGTTCCAGACACATTTCACAGCAGCACATGCACTGTAGGTCTTCTCCTGTGGAAGGTCAGGAAACAAGTGAGGATTGAGATAGAAATTGGCACTCACGTCTGCGGCGGTGTACACCATCACAGCCGGTGAAGATCCCCATTGGCCACTTTACGCCATATGGCCCAATATAATTCAATGAGGAATTGCATGGTGCTTCACAACCGCCTACTGCCACGGCACACAACGTCAACGGAATTACCTCACTTCCACCTCTCACTCCACACAGGACAGGCGGTCACCATTTCATGGGGGGTGAACAGGCCTATCGATAATTTCTGCGCCACAGGATAAATAGGCACATACTTTCAAATTACACTGTCCCAAAACATGATTGCACGATGTGGACTGCTGTTGTGGTATAGCTGTTCAAATTGTGACAGCCTACTCACTCTTGTGTCCCTTAGATTCCTACCGCTGCGTATGAATAGGAGATGGAGACATACCCCCATGTACAGACCCCTGGTGGACTTAGCTACACTGGAGGACAGGCACATAATACTCACCTATAGACTGGACAGGGCCACAATCACAGAGCTGTGTGCCTAGTTGGAGCCTGGCCTAATCTCAGCTATCCGTCATCCCACAAGATCCCCCCCTATTGTGCAGGATCTATCAGTGCTCCATTTCCTGGCAACTGTTTCTTTCCACTGCTGACAGTGGGCTTGGCAGCAGGAATGTCACAGCCAATGTTCTCAATCATGCTGGCAAGAGTCTTGTCCGCCCTGGTAAAACACATGTGCAGCTACATTGCTTTCCCCCAGGTGGAAGATTTGGCCACTGTGAAAGCTGGATTTTGTGCAATGGGACATATCCCCAATATTATTGGGGTGATTGACGGTACACATATTGCGTTTGTCCCCCCCCCGGCAGAATGTACAGGTGTTCAGGAATCATAAGAGTTTCCACTCATGAATGTGCAGATGGTGTGCCAGGCGAATCAGTACATCTCCAACGTCAATGCTAAATATCCAGGGTCGGTGCATGATGCCTTTGTTCTGAGGAATAGCAGCATCCCAAATGTGATGTCCCAACTACAGAGGCACAGGGTGCGGCTTCTAGGAGAGCCTTGGTCCCCACCCAGTGTCAGTTGGTGTATGCCTCTGCTGTTAGCAAAATAGGATAGTGTCTGGCTAAATGTTGTCCCTCAATACTTGCAGGTGACTCTGGCTACCCAAACCTATTGTGGCTGCTGACCCCTGTGAGGGATGCCAGGACAAGGGATGAAGAATGTTATAATGAGGCATATGGGCGAACCAGAAGGATAATTAAGAGGACCTTCGGCTTCCTGACGGCTAGGTTCAGGTGCCTCCATCTGACAGGTGGATCCCTGTGCTACTCACTCGAGCAGGTCTGCCAGATAGTAATGGCATGCTGCATGTTGCACAACCTGGCCCTCAGATGCCATGTAACTTTTCTGCAAGAGGAAGAGACCTAACATGCCCCGGTGGCAGCAGTGGACCCTGAGGACAGTGAAGATGAGGATGTGGACAACAGAACATTAGTGATCCGTCAGTACTTCCGATGACACAAAGGTGAGACAGTGCAACTTCACATTTTTATGACTATTGTATTCTGTGTGGCATTGGCATGCTGGCATTACCCACTTTTTACCTCTACTTACTGTCACCTATAGATTATCATTTTACAGATGTTGGTGATATTACAACAATCCCTTGATGTGATCACAACAGCGAGCAACAGATCATCCATTCTATGCTCTCACTATGGGCGAACCAGAAGGATAATTGAGAGGACCTTCGGCTTCCTGAAAGCTAGGTTCAGGTGTCTCCATCTGACAGGTGGATCCCTGTGCTACTCACCCGAGAAGGTCTGCCAGATAGTAGTAGCATGCTGCATGTTGCACAACCTGGCCCTCAGATGCCATGTACCTTTTCTGCAGGAGGAGGAGACTGAGGACAGTGAGGATGAGGAGTCCGAGGATGAGGATGTGGACAACAGAACATTAGTGATCCGTTAGTACTTCCAATGACACACAGGTGAGACAGTGCATCTTCACATTTCTATGACTATTGTTGTATTTTGTGTGGCATTGGCATGCTGGCATTACCCACTTTTTACCTCTACTTACTGTCACCTATGGATTATCATTTTACAGATGTTGGTGATATGACAACAATGCCTTGATGTGATCACAACAGCCAGCAACAGATCATCCATTCTATGCTCTCAATATGTACAGTTCATTTGCAATGGATGTGGCTGTTTCAATTAATACAAATTTGCAATACATGAAATACTAGTATTCGAGTTTTATCCAAGGGTGTTTATTGTAGTGCTAAGAAATTGAGGGGAAAGTGCAATGGAATGGGTGATGATGGAGGAAAGTCCAGGGTATTGTTCCAGTCTGTTTGTCAGTCTGTTGGTAGCACAGGTGCAGTGTCCAAGGGGACATAGTGGGCAATTCAAGGTAGACAAAGTGACATAGTGGGACACAAGGGGATCAGGGGAGTCTCATTGCCTGGCGGTGGTCTTGGCAAGTGTCTCTGGCTTCTGTCTGGGTCGCAGGGAACATTTGCAGGGTGGTTCACCTTCTGCAGGGGGAGGGGTGCTGGTGGCATGTGGGACCTGTGGCGGGGCCTCCTGACCACTAGCGGCAGCAGAAGTGGAGAGCTGTACAGTTGACTGGATAGTGGTAGGGGCCCGCTGGTGTGCTGTTGCCGCCCTCATCATGTTGACCATGTCTGTCATCACCCCTGCAATGGGCATCAGGGTGGTGGTATAAGCCCGAAAGTCCTCCCTGATCCCCTGATTCTGTCCCTCCTGCAGCCGCTTGTTCTCCTGCACGTTGTCAAGGATCTGGCCCATCGTGTCCTGGGAATGTTGGTAGGCTCCCAGGATCTCAGAGAGTGCCTCCTGGAGAGTCAGTTCCCTAATCCAGTCCTCCCCCTGGCGCACAGCAGTCCTCCCAGTGCCCCCGTTGGCCTGTGTCCCTGTCCCCTGAACAGTGTGCCCACTGCCACTGACCCCAGGTCCCTGATTGTCTTGACGTGTCCTGGGGACAGATGTGTGGCTATGCTGGGTGGGTGCCCTCATGTTGGTTTCTGATAGGAGAGGCTCTGTGGTGGTCTGTGAGTGGGCTTGGGTGAACGGCTGTCCACTGGTCCCTGAGGGGCTAGGTAGGTCCTCCAGGACCAGAAGTCCAGAGTTACTGTCATCACTGGGTGCCTCTTCTAATGGGGAACTGGATAGTGGTGGCACCTCCTCTCCACTGACATTGGCTGGGGAACATGTGGGGATGTAAATGATGTATCGTGCTTTATGTGTATGACATTTGTACTTCCGTAGCTTCCCCTCCTTGGTTTGTGTTGCCCTGCCAGCTTTTGCTTGTGTATGGTGATGTATTGTGGTTATGTTAGTTTCCCTATGCTGTACATGCTTTAGTAATGGGTGTCCATGCAGGGCTGGGAGGACTGTCCATGGTATGGCATGCAGGGCTGGGCATTGTGGTTAGTCATATGTGTAGGTGCAAAGTGTGGGATGGTGTGGAGTGATGAGAGTGAGGGTGAGGGGGTGTGATGGCATGCAGGTATGGGGGGGTTGATAAGTAGTAAATGTTGACTTACCAGTGTCCAGTTCTCCGGCTACTCCAGTGAGTCCTTCTGGATGCAGTATTGCCAGTACCTGCTCCTCCCATGTTGTGAGCTGTGAGGGGGTCAGGTGGTCCACTGCCAGTCCTCTGCATGGTGAGCTGGTGTCTTGCTGCTATGGAACGTACCTTCCCCCGTAGGTCATTCCACCTCTTCCTGATGTCATCCATTGTTCTTGGGTGCTGTCCCACGGCGTTGACCCTGTCCACAATTCTCCACCATAGCTCCATCTTCCTTGCTATAGATATTTGCTGTACCTGTGTTCCAAACAGCTGTGGCTCTACCCTGACAATTTCCTCCACCATGACCCTTAACTCCTCCTTAGTGAAACGGGGGTGCCTTTGTGGTGCCATGGGTGTTGTGTGATGTGTGTTGGTGAGGGTGTGTTGGGTAATGTGGTGGGGTGTGTGATGTGGAGTGCGTGAGGGGTGTACGGCTGTATTTGGTGTGTGTGTCTAGTTGTCTCTGTGCTCTTCTTCTCAGTCTCCTGGCAGTAATTGTTGTTTGTAAAGGGTTGTGGGTAATGTGAGTGTGTATTTTATAGTACTGTGGTTGAGTTGGTGTGGTGTGTGTATGGTTGTCAGGTGTGTATTTTTCGTATTGACCACTGTAGTGTTGTGTTGTATATGGGTGTCCATTCTGAACGGTAGGTACCGCCAATGGTTTACCACCATTGAATGTCCGCTGTGGTGATGCGTGGTTCATAATGTGATGGGTGTTGTTTGTTGGCGTAACGGTATGGGCTGTGGGACCGGCACTTTATTACTGAACTTTGGTATGGCGGATTTGTGTATGTGGCTGAGTTCTGTCGGACTGGTGTGTGTGTGTCATAATATGGTGAACGGATTTCCACCACCTTGGTGGTAAGTTGGTGGCCGTCAGCGTGGGGATAAGCGGGTTTTGCCACCTGTGTCATGACGAGGGCCTATGTGCCTTGGATTAGATAATGTTACAAAATTAAATACACCTAGCATTCTCTCTGTTGCATGGTTTGACAAATGATAACAGTTCATTAATATCACAGACGACCAGCCTAATGAAATGGTGTAGAATGGTAGAAACAACTCTTCACTTTCCAGTTCAGATGGGTGGTTGTTGTGGCCTGTTGTCACTAATGGCTGCAATTCATGTTTTTAAAACTCCTCCACAGACTTTCAGGTTGGCAAACCATAGCCCGTTATATTCAGTCACAACATACATGTGTAGCAACTTTCTATGGTGTAGGTAAGTTATGCCTGCAATGGTGAGAACATTCCACTATGTCTGCTGTTAAATAACACTTGTCACTTCTTTCAGACAAGGATTTACAATTATGTTTGGAAAGTTTTACAACAAGAAGCTGCTGAAAAGTTGGATCAACTTGATAATGGAAATTTAGAAAAAGCATTAGCTGTTGTCAATAATGGCATGATTACATTGTCTACTCATATTTATTCATTGAATAATATTGTGCCATTTGCATTGATATCGTACATAATGAAATGTCTGCCCTTTTAAATGGTCAAAGTCAATTGAGATCGATTGACATTCGCATCTGAATATTTGAATGCAACAGAATTGTTTTCATCTTATAAATTGTCAAATCTCCAACAGGTTAAAATGTGACCAACAATATGCTTAACATAGAGCATCTAGAAAAACTGCCCATCACAATAGCAAGTTCTTGTTGGTATATACAAAACCCTACTAACGTTGTAGGAACTGTATAACACCACACACTAATGGAATCCTTCCAGCCTTACCGGAGTACTCGCCAGCTCATGCTGAGTGTGGTTGGTGCCTTTCGGAGAGGCCCACATCCTCTTGCCTCATGGAGGCACGCAGGGAGATGTCCCCTGCCTGCCTTAGACTGAAACTCATCGGGACACCATGAGATGACTCTTCTCTTTTTGGCAAGCCTCTTTGGAGACTGTGGGACCCCCCTGTACTTCTGGAGTCATGGGACATACCTGCTGTGGCTCCTAAGTTCTATGGTGGCCTTTACTGCCCCTCAGAGGGGGCCATCCTTCTAGTCCCACCCTCACTGGATTGGCCTACAGTGACTTGGGGCACCGGGGGCAGCCCACTTCTTTTCAGTGTTCACCCATGGACCAACTTCACATGGCCGAATGTGCTGCTTGGGCCTCTCAAGGGTATATATATATATATATATATATATATATATATATAATGAAAATTACTGTATGTTAAAAAAAAACATAGAAATTCACTGATTAAAAAAACAAAGGTTACAGGGATGTTGTTGTTAGGAAATAGACTTTAAAAAAAAAAAAAAAGGAATTCGCTTAGAAAAAAAGTAAAGGTTACAGGGCAGTAAGGGCATTTTTAGGTTTTAGGGTTGGTTTGGGTTGGAAGGCATGTTTAGGGTGGGGGGAATGGTTGTTTTGGGGTGATAAATGCATTTTTAAGGTTTAGTATTGTGGTCAGGGTTTTTGGGTGGCGAGGGATATACATATATATGTTTTTTTTAACATATAGTAATTTTAATTACAACACGTTAGTCAAACCACTGCATGTGCATGGCCAGTGTCCGTATTGTGCGCAGCCTTTGCCTGTGCATGGCAGGGGTTGACCACAAGGCCTGGCCTGCAGCCAGACCTTCTGGCCAAACCCGCTAACCTTCCAACCCCACAATGTGCATAGCCCCTTGGCCATGTGTGGGAGGAGTTGACCACAGCATGTCTCTCTGGGTGTGTGAGTAGGTGTAAGAGGGTGTATCTCAGAATGAGAGTAGCTGTGAGAATCTCCTGCTGGGTGTGAGAGTGAATGCATCAGTGTCTTAGTGGGTGCTTTTAACAGCAGCTCACTGGTTGCTGGAGCAATGCTTTCATCTGTGTGCAGGGAAGGCAGATGAAATTTTAGCTTTCTGACAGTGGGACATATTTAACAGGTCCTGCTGTTAGAAAACGGAGTGCTTGCTGTGACTTGGCTGCAGCTTTCAAAGCTGCAGCCAAGCCACAACACACAGCTAAGCCCTGGGGTGGAAATCCTGGGACATATCAGGAGCCGTCCATAGGGGATGGTGGTCCTCAGGGTGAAGCCCCACTCCAACAACAAGATCTCAGAGAGGTGGTGGTCCAGGGGCTAAGGAATTTCGACACAGATCCCTTCTGATCATTTTTAATAAAGCCCCAGGGAGGTGGTGGTCCCTGGGGCTGCCGGGGTGCGGGAGGCTCCCCAGCACCCCAATAAATTGAAGCCCTGGGAAAGGCCGCAGTGTCCCCCTGCATATATTTTCATAATCGCCCCGGGGAAGTGGTGGTCCCCAGGGCTGTTGGGGAGGCAGACAAGCCTCCCAAACAGAAATAAAACATTTTGCTCTGAGGAGGTGGCAGTCCCCAGGGCTATGGGGGTGGTAGGGCAGCCCACCCGTTACTTTAAAACAATGCCTCTGGGGCTTGGCCCACCGGGGGGGCATCAAATAAATTAAACACAGATCCACCACAACTCCCACTCAAATAAAAAAAAAAATGCTTTTTAGCTCTGGGGGACGGGGGTTTCTCTGGGACCACACCACCTGAGCTAAGGAGTCTGGTGGCCTGTAGCTTTGGCCCTTTTTTTTAAACATTTTTGCGTGTGACTCAGCTCCCAACTATGCTGCCAACACTTCCTTGTTAAAGTGTTAGCAGCCGATCAGATCTCAGCATGAGATCGAGAGGGGTTGTGAATCCTTTGCATCCCTATACATACAAATTTGAATTTCCTTTAATTTCTCAAACACTGCTGAACACATTTACACCAAATAACAAAAAGTGCTCTTTCTGGACCAAGAATTACCTTCCTGCCAAATTTGGTGTAATTTCGTCCAGTGTTTTTAATGCTATCACTATTCAATTTTTCATATGGGAATTAAAATTGGAAATGCTCTAAATTTCACTCCTTGTCAGGGCTACTTTTCCACGGGGTCTGTATGAAGCTCAACAGGGCCCACCTCCAGATACCTCCAAATCTGAATGCTCTCATAGCGCAGATTTTTGGAGTGATCTGATGAGGGCAAAGGTGTGGGATGGGATCAGTAGGGAAGGAGATCTGAGAAAACAAAAGGTCACAGGAAAACAATACAAAGCATGTTAACAATTCTGCACAGACTTGAACTGTAGTCGGGCGTAAGGGTTTCAGATTACTTTGAATTTTGAGTTACAGTATGGAAAGATGATTGAGAAAATGAAAAGGCATCAGGACTTTCAGCAGTGGGTTTTGTCAAGCCTTTCCCTAATAAACATGCAATTGGTCGTCTAATGATAACTTCTTTAATGTACTATATATGCCACAATATTCACCCACTTATACTATGCATGCATCATGAAGATCAAAAGTCAGCAATAAAACTCTTCAACTTGTAATCCTATTTATCAAGTTTATAAAACTCTTGACTTCAGAGTTAGTTGCAGGCTAAACAATATTTTCAAAAGAATTCAGTGTGCCTTTAATTGTATGAAAACATTCTGCCTGGAAGATGCTGAACTCAGAGTGACCATGTAATAAATCAACACACACTTCAGGACACAAAACTCAAATAACTGGAAAGTTACATGTAACCCAGATGCACTTTCTTAGGAAGAATAATCTCACCTTCAGAGCATGGCCTGCTCTGGAAATGCACTCCGCTAGAGCCTCACGCAAAGATTAATGAGCAAGATGACTACAGCTGATAACAGGAGAGACTTCTGCAGGAAAGCTGCCATGACAGCTGCCTGAATGGGTTGAAGAAAATACCCTTAGGAATGCATTAACCGTGATGAGAGCAACCCGGACTGCCACCAGGGAGCCCCAGAACAATAGTGAGCATTGTTTGAGGGGTGGGGCCAGTTTTATGCTAGGTGCCACGCCCAAGATGGTGGCTGTACATCCTGCTGGGAATTGTAGTGCCTTTCAGACTACTACAATGAAGCTGCACAACGCTAGCAAACAGCTATATGGAGGAACAAACATTTGTTTAACATTAAAGACATGCCATATAATACCATAAAATATCTCATAGGGTAATAACACAGTTTAATGAAAAAACGAACAACGAGACCAGCAGTTAGCTTTGCAGGCGGCTTCATGAGCTTTCCCACAAGATGTTTTGGCACACAATGGTAACAATGAGGGCACAGGTAACTTATCTGGGCCGGGCCCTAGATCGTGCACAAGCCGTGTTCTAACACTCCTCACCTTCTTCTCTGTTTCCGCTTCACAGATTGCCCCGAAACTTTCCAGACAGCAGCTCACATGACTGTCAAAATTTTTGGGAAATTTTCACGAAATTTCGTCAAGTGGCACCAATTATATAGGCAGGCAAAAAACATCATGTTCTGTAGAAACTAGGTCCTTACAACCACCACTAGGTAATATATAAAACACTTATTACTTACCTGTATTTACCTGTAATACCTTTACCACACATATACATATACCATTCATGTCTTTACAAAATAAAAAAATATATTATTTACCATTAAAACCTTTACCATGCATGTGCCTTTGCCATTCATGCTTTTAGAACAAAATTCATTGGAAAGGCATGCGTGGTAAAGGTATGTTTGTGGTAAAAGCATGCGTGGTAAGGCATGCATGATAAAAGCATATGTGTGGTAATGGCTTCATGGTAACAGTCATGCATGGTAATGACCACATTGTAATGGCTGTTTATCACTGAGGCAACCTCCTGCCACAGTCAGAAACAAATGGCAACTCATTAATTGAAATCAATGCACATTCTAATTATGTAAGAAGAAACTTATGGGTGCTCATACACTGAAACACATCGTTGCCCTGATGTGTAAAACCAGGTTTATAAATAAACCTGTTCTAGTAATAAGGAAACAAACCAGTGGGGCACACCAACAAAACAATATCTATACTTTAGAGATAATATGATATATTGATGAGACAAAATGACGAATCATAATAAATTCAACTAGAATGCTTGTTTGGTCCTCTCTCTTCCTTAAACAAAGTAAACAATCACAAATCTGACCAAAAAATATGAAATACACAAATGCAAAACTAACCAAGAAAAAAGTATGTCCATGCAGATAGAAATTTTAATACAACAAGAATATATCTTCTTATATACATAAACATATACATATATACACAAAACATATAGAAAAAGAATGAATAGCCATCAGACGACACGTGTTTCGTCCTGACTGGACTTCTTCAAGGCTGAGAAAATCACAACAAACAACAATCAATCACAACAAACATCTATATACAATTTTACACAAAAATTTAAAAATATATACATTTTGTTCTATTATTTTCCAAGATAACCAAACAAAGGGATTTGTTTGGTCAGTTGAATACCCAAAATGTTATATACACATCATGTTTATAATCTTGATTTAAATCTGAGCAAGAAACTACAAAGGAAAAGAAGAGAACCACCACCAAGTACTCTTAGTGGCAAAGTGTTATTTAATGTCCGAAGGTATAGCATAAAATACTACCCATGTCTCCAAGAATTGGTATATTAAAGCCACAGTAATAATTAAACATGCCACATGCAAACCCAAGTGTGAAAGGATTTCTCTTTTGTTGGCATTAGACCGCTTCATATCTAGAAATTCTCTTTTGTTGGTATTGGACCACTTCATGCCTAAGATAACACTTCCTTATAAAATAGTGAGGAAGAAAATATCCAATAAGTATGTATCTTTGATCACTTCTAAGTCCGTTATACTCATATCCCATCTACCATACTATAAAAAGAGGGGGGGGGAATGACAATTCCATTAACCTCCTTTTGCTTGTCAAAAATATTCCTCAAAAATGTGAATGTTATTTATTGTAATGCCATTACTGACCTGTTTCAAACCACAGTCGATCACCTATTTTCCTTCTTCGTAATCAATCTAAATACTGGGCATCGCAAGTTTCATCTATTGGTGAATCAACTGAAATACAAATAATTGAAATATCTCTAGTGGCCTCTCTAAAAAAACAAAACACCTCAGTTTCTATCATTACTATGTAACCACCGTCCATCCACCTAGCAAAATTTATATCAGTATCTCCATAGTTTCCAATAATGGAACAGAAACCCTAATGAGGCTCCATTTTTCCATTGCTTACATTAAATACACTTCCCAAATTCGTGCTATTAACTTACCTATCCACCCCTCTTTCTGTTCTTTTGTTTCTTCACAATCCCGTTTGCTAATATATCTCAGCAAAATCGTCTAGGGAATTATGTGCCTCCTGTCAGTCTTCCGACTTTTTTTTATATAAAATCAATGCGAGCCCCTCGCCGGCATTTTAAATGCTGCGTTTCTATTCAAGACAAGCTAATTTACAGCGAAGAAGGAGGGAATTGTGTGCCTCCTGTCAGTCTTCCGGCTTTTTAAGACTGAACGCGAGCCCCGCGCCGGCATTTAAAATGCCGCGTTCATATTCAAAACAAGCTAGCGAACAACGAAGACGGACTTCCGCCTTTCCATCAGGACTATGGCGGCCATTTTGAAGTGGTTTATTAATTCAATAACAAATTACCAAACAGCGAAGACGGATTGCTGTCTGTTATGTGTATATACGGCGGCCATTTTTGGAGTGGTGATTTTAATATATCATGTCCTTCACCTAATAGGCCAGCCACATTACCAACCTCTTATAAATCTTTCCGCTTTGCCTAAAGTGAATACAAATCCCCTGCCGCAGCGAAGACAAACTACCCCCCATCCGTTGTGACTACAACTGCCATTATGAAATGATTTGTGTTACATAGATACTAGCAAACAACGAGGACGAAATTCCGTCCATTGAATACAAATGCGGCGGCCATTTTAAAATGGTGATTATAGTACATCGTATCTTTCAACTAGTACACCAGCCAAATTCACGACCCATTAAAAAACTGGCAGAAAAGCTTATACCTAATCGATTTTCTCTCTACTGAGCCATATTAAAGTACGGACAGGAGAGATTTCGTCACCAATTGCAATAGTCTTACTCCTAGATTGGATATTACATCTTACGGAAGAGAATTATACCTTCATTTAAAATGTGACGCAATTGTACTAAATGTAATATACTAGTTATATCTATCTATAGTTTTATTAGTACAACCTTTTCAGCATTATGTACTAATTGAAATGGACAAATCATATGTATCTCCAAAAATCATCGTTGTTAATGAGTCGGCAATATGCTTCAAAATTTCTAAAAGAATACAAATTAGATCTATTTACCAACAAAAGGGATGAATTTTCCCTTAACTTTCAGCCATCAAGTTCCATGATGGCAACGTAATTAATGCCCCAAATATGTACAGAAGTGTCACATCAGTACACATGCAGAGTAAAGGAGTAAAAGGTCCCCCCAGTATATACAAAATTAGGGTAAGAGAAGGAAAGATCCCCCCAATATATGGGGGATTAGGGTATGCAGTATATGTCACCAGAGTAAGTTGCTCATATTATATATATGTTATTCTTCATCAATAGTATACCAAGTAGATACATTCAGAGGAAATGATACAATTCGTCATCCAAATTCATGCCCATTTCGATCGTTCTCAATTTAATGATCCATTTTGCTTCATTTTTTCGCAAATCCAATGTTCTGTTGCCACCCCTAACGTTTATCGGGATGTGATTTATACCCATATATTTTACTAATGGGACCTCAGTTGAATTTATTATGATTCGTCATTTTGTCTCATCAATATATCATATTATCTCTAACCTCCTGCCACAGGTTGACCTGCACACCTCAATAACCATCCTTCTCTCGACTGGAACAATTGCCCCTCCTTAGGGGAGGGTGTGAACCCACTCCCTCTGTTGATGTGACCCCTTGGATTCTGCTTGGTCATTGCATGTTTTGTGTGACCCATACAACTATGGGCTATTTTTTCGTGTGCCCCCCCCCCCCCCCCCACAGCACCCAACCTGAATTGTGGCCTGACCTCTCTCTACTGAGCAGTGGAAACCTCTATCCTGCATTGTGGAACACCCACAGCCTCTGAATATGTGGGGTCCCCATGGCATGGCTCCTGAGAATTTATGAAGCTTGACTTATCAGGTGGGTGAGAGAGGGGCAAAGGCGCTGGTCTGGTGCCAATTGCGGCTCCCTTAGTCCCTCTGCCCCGCCGTGCATGCTGTCCATCGCTTCTGGGAAGGTGACCCACCAGCTGCTCTTCACTGAGGTTGCGGCCCAGCACAGAACCACTGGTGTGTCCAGAAGACCCAATGGAGCATATTCTACAGGAACTTACTGCAGTAAGTCACAGGCTGGAAGTGATGAGTGCGAAGATCATGGACCCTATCATTGACACCAAATCCATCTAACAGAGAGTGGGGCATTCCAGGGCAGCCTGGATGGCATTGATGTCTGCCTCAATGCACTGGGCTTCTGGATGCTGCAAACAGACTCCCTGGAACTGGAACTGGAACTCCTATGCCTCCAGCATAATAATAATTAATGTAGCTATGCTCAGACTCTAGGGGAAAAGAAATAGGTATTAAAGGCAGAGATGGGGGTGACCAGAAGCTAGTGCACCAGTGTGTGTCCTCTTTCCTTAAGAAGGATATTAATTGCATCTGAATGTTACTGCTTGTTCTTCAAATATTTAAATGTGAATACGACCAAATAGATATTTCCTCATGTCCTGTTCACTCTGGCTTGGCAGTAAAATGCATCCACTACAGACCGGTTCAGACATTAATCAGAAGACTGTACTAAAGTACATTCACTAATCATATGCAACATCACCATTAAACTTTAGCAATAGTCTCTGATGAGAGTTTCTTCTATTGAGGTGATCTGCACCATGTGTATCCATGGGTGAGAAATATTCATGGAGAGAATAAGAGAGAGGGAGAGAGACTCCTTAAGGGTGAGAGAGAGAAAGAGAGAGAGGGAGAGAGAAGGGTGCTAGAGGTAGAAAGAGATAGAGAGATGTGATTGATGGGAAATGTCCAGCAGAACAGAATACCTTGCATCAAGCATCAGACATCAAGGGCTACCTTCAACAGTGTAGACATTTTCTCAATAAGAGTTTCTTCACAACTGATACCCAAAGAAACAACCTAATCTCGTCTTTATGTTTGTAGCAAACCCACCTTTTCTGCATGGTCACTTTGGATTCTATGCCTTGTTCTAGCCTCTTTTTTTGTTAAATTTAGAGCTCTGCATTTTATCACTGTTTTACAGGAGTAAAGTGCCTGTTATCCTTATAAACATGGTTAAATTGGCTTATCCCTTGCTGATTCTTTTACATTAGCTATAAATCCCTAATACTTTGTATAAAAATGTATACATGTTAAATGCCACCTGTAGACAGTAGCACCTATTGTGCTACCCATAGAGTGGACCTGAAAAACATAACTTCATGACTATAACATATAGCCTTAATACACCAATCTAAAAACCTGCAGATAAACCTGACCCTGATAAAATAGTTCACTTTCACACGCAGAAAACCCTGCTGTTGAATTTAAATAAGTCACCTCTAAGTAAAACCTGTTGCCCACAGGATAGGGTACTTTATATTTAAAATTAGAAAATGCACATAATTAACATTTGCATGATTCTCTCGTGACTAGGCCTTAAGATAGTTTTTCACTGGCAAGGCTGAAGCTCGATCCTAGAAAATGTCAAAGTCCAGCTTAAAAACTGTAATCTGTAACATTTGACAGGAACCAAGTACAAAAGTAATTTAATAACTATTTTAATATTTAGTACGAATCGTATTTAATGATTTAATAAGTATTTCGAAAACCCCCAATTTTTATAAAGCTATCTTTTCCCTGCTTGAACTTCTAGTCGGCTAATTAACATTAGCCTTGTGGCGGCTGGTCCGCCAGTGCTTGGCCTTAATGAGGTATGAAAACTGCTTCTATAGCAGGATCAATTGCCTGGGTGTGAGGAAAGGTTTTCTTCCCCTTGCAGGAAGACCAGTTATGGTGGACCCAGGATCTTGATTAACTAATAAAGGACCTAGAGAAGGCAAAACTTTGTCCCCCCTCTGCCAAGCTGTCACCAATTCCAATGCTGAACTGCATTTACCAGGAGGCAAAGGGGTGAACTGTGCTGGGATGTGAGGCAGCGTGCTCCCAACCCCACCCCCCCTTCCTGTTTAAAAGGCTCCCTTGAGCCAGTGAACTGACAAGCTTTGGAGATGCACCTGTGTGCCTGTGAGTGGTACTTGACCTGAAAGGAATTTGGCAGCATTTCCAGCAACCCCAGATGGATTTTCTTAGTTCTCTACTCTCTACTGATGAAGGACTGAACCCAGAAACACGTGTCTAGAAATATACAGCAATGTCAGCACCAACTTTGGTGAAAAACCACAGATAATTTTGAAGTAAGCGCGAACTGTGAATTGCATTTACCAGGATGCAAAGGGGCGAACTGTGCTGGGATGTGAGGCAGTGTGCTCCCAACCCCCCCTTCCTGTTTAAATGGCTCCCTTGAGCCAGTGAGCTGACAAGCTTTGGAGATGCACCTGTGTGCCTGTGAGTGTTACTTGACCTGAAAGGAATTTGGCAGCATTTCCAGCAAACCCAGATGAATTTTCTTTGTTCTCTACTCTCTACTGATGAAGGGCTGAACCCAGGTACACATGTCTAGAGATATACAGCAATATCTGCACCAACTTTGGTGAAAAACCACAGATAATTTTGAAGTAAGCGCTGACTGTGAACTGACGAGCTTTGGAGATGCACCTGTGTGCCTGTGAGTGGTACTTGAACTGAATGGATTTTGGCAGCATTTCTAGCAACCCCAGATGAATTTTCTTAGTTCTGTCGTAGTTTTGACTCTTGCTCTGGGCAAGACTGCTGGTTAAAGGATGAGAGTACTTTTGTTTGTAGGCGACTTCGCCTTTCCTACAACAAGTCACAACTGTTTGTCCCAACCTTACCAGCTCACTAGCAGCACCTCACCAGGAACACAATAGTAAAAGGTGATTTGTGGCAGCCTTTACGCATGGACTCGAGAATAAGACATCTCAGGTAGTTTCGTTGTTAAACGGACATTACCCTTTTCTCACAGATATATCATGTCTCATACAAACACAGGCAATGACAAAGATGCAGTAAAATTTCAATAGTTTTTATTCAATATAACTGCAATTTGCGATGAGTTGCATGGGCTGCAATGATTAGGATAATGAATAATGCAAGAAACAGTATTGTGAAGATGAGAGTCATTATTACAAAGACCCCCACCATCTTGCAATGCATAGAGAAGACATACGAGATGTAATATGTCCTAATACCCTAATGTGAAAGGCCTAACCTCCTACCTAAAGGAGAGCTGGGTTTGTTAAACCTAATCTGCCAATGCCATGTCCATGAGAGGAGCCCCCAACCCTCGTTACCTTGGAATGAGGTCTCTATCTCAGACTCTGCAGCAACACGAAGACTGGGTCAACGTCAAGACGACGGCAGCATCGATATTAGCGATGGTGGCGATGCCCTCTGGTCAGAATCCCTCTGATTATCTGTCTAAAGTGTGATGTATTTGTACAGATCTACAAGGACCCCTGACATAGGTGTGTTCCCAAACAATAGATAACAGACATGCTTGGGACGGCAATTAATGTAAACAATCCCTCGAAAGTATAGAGAGGGAAAATCCCTAAGTGTGAACACCTACTGTTTGTTTGTCTTTGGTGCTTGATCTTGACACCTTAGCACGGTGACACTGATAATGTAACTCATAACAAGTGGCCTAACTATAAACAAGGCAGCCATCTTAGAAGAATTAAATAATTAAATGGGCTAAAACAGAGCAAGCTAAGTAGGTTAAAAGTCACTAGGTGATGGGGGCACGAATCTGTAAGCCAGAGGCTAAGCTAACTCCTGTTATCCCATTAAAACGAACTAGGATTCACTACGGTTCTCTACTCTCTAATGATGGAGGGCTGAACCCAGAAACACTTGTCTAGAGATATACAGCAATGTCTGCACCAATTTTGGTGAAACACCACAGATAATTTTTAAGTAAGCGCTAACTGTGAACTGTATTTACCAGGATGCAGGCAGGGATGTGAGGCAGTGTGCTCCCAACCCCCCTCCCTTCCTGTTTAAAAGGCTCCCTTGAGCCAGTGAGCTGACGAGCTTTGGAGATGCCCCTGTGTGCCTGTGAGCGGTACTTGACCTGAAAGGAATTTGACAGCATTTCCAGCAACCCCAGATTAATTTTCTTAGTTCTCTACTCTCTACTGATGAAGAGCTGAACCCAAAAACACATGTCTAGAGATATACAGCAATGTCTGCATCAACTTTGGTGAAAAACCACAGATAATTTTGAAGTAAGCGCTAACTGTGAACTGCATTTACCAGGATGCAAAGGGGCAAACTGTGCTGGGATGTAAGGCAGTGTGCTCCAAACCCCACCCGCCCATTCCTTTGTAAAAGCTCCCTTGAGCCATTGAGGTGACAAGCTTTGGAGATGTACCTTTTATGCCTGTGAGTGGTACTTGACCTGAAAGGAATTTGGCAGCATTTCCAGCAACCCCAGATGAATTGTCTTAGTTCTCAACTCTCTACTGATGAAGGGCTGAACTCAGAAACATGTGTCTAGAGATATACAGCAATGTCTGCACCAACTTTGGTGAAAAACCACAGATAATTTTGAAGTAAGCGCTAACTGTGAACTGCATTTACCAGGATGCAAAGGGGCGAACTGTGCTGGGATGTGAGGCAGTGTGCTCCAACCCCCCCCCTTCCTTTGTAAAAGGTCCCTTGAGCCATTGAGCTGACAAGCTTTGGAGATGTACCTTTGTGCCTGTGAGTGGTACTTGACCTGAAAGGAATTTGGCAGCATTTCCAGCAACCCCAGATGAATTGTCTTAGTTCTCTACTCTCTACTGATGAAGGGCTGAACCCAGAAACACGTGTCTAGAGATATACAGCAATGTCTGCACCAACTTTGGTGAAAAACCACAGGTAATTTTGAATTAAGCACTAACTGTGAACTGCATTTACCAGGATGCAAAGGGATGAACTGTGCTGGGATGAGAGGCATTGTGGTCCCAATCCCCCCTTCCTGTTTAAAAGGCTCCCTTGAGCTAGTGAGCTGAGGAGCTCTGGAGATGCACCTGTGTGCCTGTGAGTGGTACTTGACCTGAAAGGAATTTGGCAGCATTTCCAGCAACCCCAGATGAATTTTCTTAGTTTTCTACTCTCTACTGATGATGGGTTGAACCCAGAAACACATGTCTAGAGATATACAGCAATGTCTGCACCAACTTTGGTGAAAAACCACAGATAATTTAGAAGTAAGCGCTAACTGTGAACTGCATTTACCAGGATGCAAAGGGGCGAACTGTGCTGGGATGTGAGGCAGTGTGCTTCAAACCCCCACCCCTCCTTTATAAGGCTCCCTTGAGCCAGTGAGCTGACGAGCTTTGGAGATGTACCTGTGTGCCTGTGAGTGGTCCTTGACCTGAAAGGAATTTGGCAGCATTTCCAGCAACCCCAGATGAATTTTCTTAGTTCTCAACTCTCTACTGATGAAGGGCTGAACCCAGAAACATGTGTCTAGAGATATACAACAATGTCTGCCCCAACTTTGGTGAAAAACCACAGATAATTTTGAAGTAAGCGCTAACTGTGTACTGCATTTACCAGGGTGCAAAGGGGTGAACTGTGCTGGGATGTGAGGCAGTGTGTTCCCAACCCCACCCCAATTCCTGTTTAAAAGGCTCCCTTGAGCTAGTGAGCTGATGAGCTTTGGAGATGCACCTGTGTGCCTGAGAATGGTACTTGAACTGAAAGGAATTTGGCAGCATTTCCAGCAACCCCAGATGAATTTTCTTAGTTCTCTACTCTCTAGTGATGATGGGTTGAACCCAGAAACACATGTCTAGAGATATACAGCAATGACTGCACCAACTTTGGTGAAACACCACAGATAATTTTGAAGTAAGCGCTAACTGTGAACTGCATTTACCAGGATGCACAGGGGTGAACTGTGCTGGGATGTGAGGCAGTGTGCTCCCAACCCCACCTTCCTTCCTGTTTAAAAGGCTCCCTTGAGCCAGTGAGCTGACGAGCTTTGGAGATGCCCCTGTGTGCCTATGAGTGGTACTTGACCTGAAAGGAATTTGGCAGCATTTCCAGCAACCCCAGATGAATTTTCTTAGTTCTCTACTCTCTACTGATGAAGGGCTGAAACCAAAAACACGTGTCTAGAGATATACAGCAATGTCTGCACAAACTTTGGTGAAAAACCACAGATAATTTTGAAGTAAGCGCTAACTGTGAACTGCATTTACCAGGATGCAAAGAGGCGAACTGTGCTGGGATGTGAGGCAGTGTGCTCCAAACCCCCACCCCTCCTTTGTAAAGGCTCCCTTGAGCCAGTGAGCTGACGAGCTTTGGAGATGTACCTGTGTGCCTGTGAGTGGTACTTGACCTGAAAGGAATTTGGCAGCATTTCCAGCAACCCCAGATGAATTGTCTTAGTTCTCTACTCTCTACTGATGAAGGGCTGAACCCAGAAACACATGTCTAGATATACAGAAATGTCTGCACCAACTTTGGTGAAAAACCACAGATAATTTTGAAGTAATCGCTAACTGTGAACTGCATTTACCAGGATGCAAAGGGACAAACTGTGCTGGGAGGTGAGGCAGTGTGCTCCCAAACCCCCCTTCCTGTTTAAAAGGCTCCTTTGAGCCAGTGAGCTGACGATCTTTAGAGATGCACCTGTGTGCCTGTGAGTGGTACTTGACCTGAAAGGAATTTGGCAGCATTTCCAGCAACCCCAGATGAAATTTCTTAGTTCTCTACTCTCTACTGATGAAGGGCTGAACCCAGAAACACGTGTCTAGAGATATACAACAATGTCTGCACGAAACTTGGTGAAAAACCACAGATAATTTTGAAGTAAGCTCTAACTGTGTACTGCATTTACCAGGATGCAAAGGGGTGAACTGTGCTGGGATGTGAGGCAGTGTGCTCCCTACCCCCCCTTCCCACCTCAAATACTAATCCACTTTTTTCCACAATTTGCCAATGAAACTTTGAAAACTAGTTTGCTGGGCACATTTGTGACTCCCTTCCCCCAGAAAAGAAACTATGAATGTAATGTTATGTTCAAGATGTCTGCCACTGTGGTTGCTGTCTTTCATTGAAAATATCCCCACCAAGAATAACAGGGGCCTCTTGAGGAAGAAAACATGGTGATAAGTCTGCGATTCCAAGTGGTTGTCAAAACTGCTGCTGTTTATGTAAATCCTAGAGACATACCCCAAAGAGTTGAGTCAATTTCCAGAACTCAGATTACAATTATCCCCACTTGTTGTGAAATTTAAAATGTTCTTCAATTCAAGGGAAGTTAAACAAATTCCCACCTAATGTAATTTCCCGCTGATTTACATTACAAATGTATAGCTTGCCTAAGCAGTAGCCCACTGGAGGTGGCTGTTTCAGTTCTTTGTTGTTGACTAATGTCTCATTAGTTAAAAGGGAGAATAGTTTGATTATTTATTCAAACTGGGCTTCTAACATAATTTTTTTATCAAATTAAGATAGTGCTGTAAGTTAAGCATTAGTTACTCTAGCCCTCAGGGTCTAGATGTGCTTTTTGGTACAGGGCCTGAAGAGACTGTATTAAACTGTGCAGCTGAAAATGCCTTATTGATACATATGTTTTCATGATGTTGAGCAGCTGCTTTTTTGGTCATGATCAGTATAGGGGTCAGGGTTTTCATAAAGATATTTTCAGTTGAGTGGGAAAGAAATCACATATATAACTACGTGTGTTAGAATTAATAAATATTTTGAATTTGCTGACACATTTACAAGGACTTCAGTGTGTCAAATATGAGATATTCTTACAGGTGGGGATTATATACTGATTTACCTTTACATGTCTATTGATCGAATACGCAATTCGGAAGGTTTATTTGCCAGACTGCAATGGCTTCAATGGCAATCCTAGACAGGAGGCACTCCATTATTGTAGGCACTATGGCCCTCATTACAACCCTGGCGGTCGGTGTTAAAGCGGCGGTAAGACCGCCAACAGGCCGGCGAAAAAAAAAAAAATGGAATTACGACTGTGGTGGAAACCGCCAGCAAAGACAGCCACTTTAACACTCCGACCGCCACGGCGGTACAAACAAACAGCGCAGCGGTCACTGCCAACAGACAGGTGGGAGACAAGGTACCACCCACAGTATCACAACCTACGAATCCGCCACCTTTTCCAGGGCAGATTCAACGCGAACAAAAACACGGCGGAAACAGGATTCCGAAGGGAAAACGCTCACCTCTGCACAACCCACGGGGAACCAGGACGCCATGGAACCAGAGCTCCACATTTTCCCAGCCTTTATCTTCTTGCTCCTCTACCAGGAGCACGAACGCCAGCGGCGAAGACCACAGTGAGTACTGCACCTATGACACAGGGGAGGGGGAGGGAAAAAACAGTGACACACACATGCAACACGCAACACCCGCACCCCTACCCTCACCCACGACAACACACACACTAATAAAGCATGATACATTACAGTTACACCCCACAACCCCCCCACCGGAAGAATGCAAAGACAAAAGGAAATGAGGTGAACGATTGTAATATATTAAAATTCAGTAGTCAAATAATTTACATAGACTATTTACAAATATATACACCAAGAATATTAGTCCAAGGTATTCCACCCTTAAAGTCCGTGGACCACTGGGCCCACACTGTATGGGCGGGGCCCACACAAGATACCCGAACATGATGGAGAGAACACTGCAGGGGCATCAGATAGAAATAAAACAGGCACCTCAGGGGGAAGGGAAAGGGTGGGCACCTCAGCCGGTTCAGTGCACAATGCCAAATCCACGAGGGGGGACCATGCCCACTGTTCAATCCTGGGGAGTGCAAAGCCACAGTCTCACAAGTCTCTACAGTGGGTGGGTTGCCCACTGCTATATCCTGGGGAGTGCAAAGCCACAGTCTCTCAAGTCTCCACAGTGGGTGGTTTGCCCACTGTTCAATCCTGGGGAGTGCAAAGCCACAGTATCACAAGTCTCTACAGTGGGTTGTTTGCCCACTGTTCAATCCTGGGGAGTGCAAAGCCACAGTCTCTCAAGTCTCTACAGTGGGTGGTTTGCCCACTGTTAAATCCTGGGGAGTGCAAAGCCACAGTCTCACAGGTCTCTACAGTGGGTGGTTTGGCCACTGTTCAATCCTGGGGAGTGCAAAGCCACAGTCTCACAAGTCTCTACAGTGGGTGGGTTGCCCACTGCTATATCCTGGGGAG
Organism: Pleurodeles waltl; assembly: GCF_031143425.1. Taxonomy (NCBI): domain Eukaryota; kingdom Metazoa; phylum Chordata; class Amphibia; order Caudata; family Salamandridae; genus Pleurodeles; species Pleurodeles waltl. The sequence continues at coordinate 722,790,733 of NC_090437.1, read as the reverse complement.
TGCAAAGCCACAGTCTCTCAAGTGGATATCAGTCTCCAGGTGCCCAGAGTGCTTCATCCTGCCAAGGACAGAGGTAGTGGATGTAAATCTCCACTGGTTCTGGAGGGGGCTTGGTGCCCAGAGTGCTTCATCCTGCCAAGGACAGAGGTAGTGGATGTAAATCTCCACTGGTTCTGGAGGGGGCTTGGTGCCCAGAGTGCTTCATCCTGCTCGTGGCGGCCTCAGTAGCGTCAGGGCTTTTGGCGCTCATGGGCCTGCGGTGCTTGTGGCGGCGGTGTCCTTGGCAGCGGTGCTTGTGGCAGCGGTGTCTTTTGCAGCGGTGCTTGTGGCGGCGGTGTCTTTGGCAGCGGTGATTGTGGCGGCGGTGTCCTTGGCAGCGCTTCAGCTGCTGGCGGTCCTGTCTTGGGCAGCGGGGCTGCTGGCAGTCACCTCCTGGGAAGCGGGGCTGCTGCTGGCGGTCCTGTGTGGGGCAGCGGGGCTGCTGCTGGCGGTCCTGTCTGGGCCAGCGTGGCTGCTGCTCGCAGTCACCTCCTGGGCAGCGGGGCTGATGCTGGTGGTCCTGTATGGGCCAGCGGGGCTGCTGCTGGCGGTCCTGTCTGGGGCAGCGGGCCTGCTGTTTGCAGGCTCCTGGGCAGCAGGGCTGATGGCGGTCATCTTGGCCGTGCTTATCTTCCCAGACTTGCTGGGTTTCTTGTGCCCCTTCCCCACCTTGAAAGGTGTCGCAGCTGACTCCACACTCCCACCTGTACCCCTGGGAGCGGCTTTGGTGGCTGTTGTCTTCCCCCTCTCTCGCCGGGCACTGGACAACTTTTGATGCTTGACAGGTGGGGGACTGTCCGTGCTGTTGCTCCTTGCCACACTGGCTGCCCTGCTGCCTGGTGCACTCCAGAATCCGGTGACTACTGGCAATACTAGTCCCACCGATGTTGTGGCTGAGGTGCTAGGTTGGTACCTGGAGAGTCGGGCCCTAGGAGACTGACGGGGTGGGGGAGGTGAGGGAAAGAGGTCAAGGGTGGACAGGAAAAGTTTCTTAGGAACACTGGGACGGGTAGCTGGAGGGGGTTTGGGAGTGGATAAAGAGGTTGTGGTTGTAGGAGGTGTACGTTTGGTGACTTTTGGTGAAGGTGCATGCGCTGGAGGCTGTCGTGAGGTGGATGGCTGTTGGGTGGGTGTGTGCCTGCGTTTGTGTACCTTGGGAGGTGGCGTCACAGACATACTGGGAGAGGACACAGGGGATGTGTGAATGGCAGTATGGGTGGTGACTGGATGTGAGCGGGGTGTGGTGGTGGGTGTGCTGGTGATGGAAGTAGTGGCTGTAGATGTAATGCATGCAGGTGTGAGTGGAGACGAGACTGGGAGGGAGGAGGGAGACGAGGAGAAGGGGGACACAGTGGAGGCACTGGATATTGCTATGTCTGCATGTGTGTGATGCTTGCGTGAGTGCCTGTGGGATGTGTGGTGCTTATGTTTGCCTGAGCTTCCTGTGTGTGTGGAGGTGTGTGCATGCTGGTCTGATGGTGTGCTTGGGGTAGGCTGAGGTACAGGGGATTGGGTCTGGGTGGAGGAAGTTGGAGGAGGGAGGCTAGAGACAGGGACAATGGCTGCCATCAGTGCTGAGGCCAGAGTCTGAAAAGCTTGCTGAAGGGCTGCCTGACCAGAATGAATGCCCTCCAGGAATGCATTGGTTTGGTGCAAATGCCTCCCTATACCTTGGATGGCATTGAAAATGGTTGACTGCCCAACAGTGAGGGACCTGAGGAGGTCAATGGCCTCCTCACTGAGGGCAGCAGGGGTGACTGGGGCAGGGCCTGAGGTGCCTGGGGCGACGGAGATGCCCACCCTCCTGGGTGAGCGGGCACGGGGCAAAGGCTGAGGGGCTGCTGGGAGGGCGGTGCTGGAGGGGGGGTGGCGGCTGTACCTGTAGATACAGGGGGCACAGATGGGGCCGCCACTACAAGGGAGCTCCGGTGCCACTGCTCCTCCGCCTGATGATGGTAATGCACACATGTACAGGGGGACCACAAAAAGGGGGGGGGGGAAAGAAGAAAGACATGTTGAGTGCATGCATTACCGCTACAGTTGGCGGACACGACAGACACAGAAGCCCCCTGCACTACGCCACACACTCGGGGTCCACTATTCAATCCCTGGGACATGGCCTAAGAGGCTATGGCCGATATCTGCACACATGGATGTCACAGGAGCCTGACTAGGTGAGTTGGCACTGTACCCAGGTGGGGTGGGGTGCAACAGGGTCTGCCTGAAAAAGGGGACTTAACTAGCACACTCGCCCTGGCCTAGGGAAACCCACAACCCACCTCCCCCACCCAGACACCTCCAGTGCGCACAGAATCAGCAGAATGAGAGTGTACTCACCCCCTTGTTGCTGCTGTGATGCCCTCAAGTGCCCATCCAACTCCGGGTACGCCACCGCCAGGATCCTGAACATCAGGGGGGTCATGGTGCAACGGGCACCCCTCCCACGTTGGGAGGCTATCCCTAGCAGGGCCTCCGCCGTCTTCTTGCTCCAGCGGCAAATGTCCTCCCATCTTTTCCAGCAGTGGGTGCTCCGCCTGTGATAGACCCCCAGGGTCCGGACGTCCTTGGCGATGGCACGGCAAATATCCTTTTTCTGGTGGGCGCTGACCTACAGGAATTGTACAGGGGAAAAAGAGAAGTTATTACCAACTGCACCGTTACAGTCATTGGCCCGCATCCCTATTCTTGCCATGTGGCATATGCACTCACTGTCGTTTCATGCACGCAACATTCTCCCCCCCTATCTTTCATCCACATCACTCCACACAGGCATTGCCCATACAGCATGCTCACAGTGTACTTACCTGTTTGTTTGGGGGACCGTAGAGTAGCGTGTACTGGGGGAGGACCCCATCCATGAGCTTCTCCAACTCCTTCGTGCTGAAGGCAGGGGCCCTTTTCCCAGATGCACGAGCCATTGTCTCTACGAGACTGAGGTCACAGCAGCACTTGCAGTGTAGGTCCTCTCCTGTCGAAGATCAGGTATCGAGTGATTGAACAGATAGAAAATGGCGGTCACGTCCACGGCGGTGTGTACCGTCACCACCGGCGTACATCGTCATTGGCTCCTGGAACCCATAGGGTCCAATGTTAACCAATGCAGAACTGCGCCGCGGTTTTCGACCACCTACCATGACGGTGTACAACGCCAGCACAGTTACCTCACATCCCATTGTCCCACTTCACAGGTCAGGCAGCCGCCATTTCAGCAGCCCACATGGCTTTATTTTTAACTGCGTCACACATACCTAGGCCTTGCCTCAACACTCATACAGGCAAAATTCGGGTTATAAATGGTTTTCTGAGTAAGCTGTGTTTACGTACCTCTGAGTTGGTTGACTCTGTGCTCGCTGTTGTCCTTCATAGGCACCGTCTGCTGGGACATGTGAGGAGATGGCAGCATCCTCCGGTGTACAGACCTCTGGTGGACCTGTCGACAATGGAGGAAAGACATGTAATCATCACCTACAGGCTTCAACTGTGTGCCCAGTTGGAGCCAGACCTGATGTCAACTATCCGCCATCCCACTGGAATCCCCCCTCAAGTGCAGGTGCTGTCAGTACTCCATTTCCTTGCAAGTGGGTCTTTTCAAACTACAATGGCCATAGCATCAGGGATGTCCCAGCATATGTTTTCCAACGTGTTGTCCAAAGTGTTGTCTGCCTTGCTGAAACACATGCGGAGCTACATCGTGTTCCCTCAGGTGGACGATTTGCCTACAGTGAAATGTTCTATGCCCTGGGACATATTCCCAACATCATAGGTGCCATTGATGGGACACATGTGGCCTTGGTCCCCCCCGCAGGAGTGAGCAGGTGTACAGAAACCGGAAGAGTTACCATTCGATGAACGTGCAGATGGTGTGTTTGGCAGACCAGTACATCTCCCATGTTAATGCCAAATTCCCTGGCTCAGTGCATGATGCTTACATCCTGCGGAATAGCAGCATGCCTTATGTGATGGGGCAACTCCAGAGGCACAGTGTGTGGCTATTAGGGTGAGCACCTGGAACCAAATCAGTGGGAATAGTTGTCTGTGGATATCCTTACAGGTTAGTGTGTGTCTGACAGTTGTCCCTCGCCATTTGAAGGTGACTCTGGCTACCCCAACTTGTCATGGCGACTGACCCCAGTGAGGAATCCCAGGACAAGGGCAGAGGAACACTACAATGAGGCACATGGGCGAACTAGGAGGTTTATAGAGTGGACCTTCGGCCTCCTGAAGGCCAGGTTCCGGTGCCTCCATATGACAGGTGGTTCCCTATTCTACTCACCAAAGAAGGTGTACCAGATCATCGTGGCCTGCTGTATGCTTCACAACTTAGCTTTGCGACGACAGGTGCCTTTTCTGCAGGAGGATGGTCCAGATGGAGGTGTGGTGGCAGCTGTGCAGCCTGTGGACAGTGAAGACGAGGAAGCAGAAGAAGAGGACATCGACAACAGGAACTCTGTGATCCTGCAATACTTCCAGTGAGACACAGGTAAGAAGACAAACCTGCCTACTACATGTACTTTAACACTACTACCTCGTCACTGAGTTGTCACTTTCCCTTACGATTTCACAGATGTGGGTCCCACTGTGTGACATCTGCTTTGTTTCCTCATGGACTAGAGCTGTGTGACATAGGTATGTTAACATTACAATTGAAAGAGCATTTTGTCACTGTAATTGCTAATACACTATTTCGAACTCACAGAAAGACTCCAGATTGTTTTGTGCTTTAAGGATGTTTAAGTGCTCAATAATGGAGGCGGTTGTAAAATGGTGAGGGGTGATGGTGGAGGAATGTCCATGGCAGAGTCCAGTCTATCAGTCTCACAGGTGCATTGTCCAAAGAGGCATAGGAAGTGGAGCTGGGGCAGTTTGATGGACAGGGTGACAAGGTGGGACAAAAGGATGACATTCAGGGGGTTCCAATTTCTTGGCGGGGGTCTTGGCATCGTTCTCTGTCTTTGTCCTGGATCTCAGGGACCGTTTGCGGGGTGGTTCTCCCTCTGCAGGGGTTGGGGTGCTGGTGTGGTGGTCCAGAGGCGGTGCCTCCTGTCCGCTAGCGCCGGCGGAGGTGGTGGGCAGTTCATCATCCAGGTTAGTGTCAGGGGCCCCTTGTTGTGCCACAGTGTCCCTCCTGGTGTTGAGGACTTCCTTCAGAACCCCTACAATGGTGCCCAGGGTGGAAATGATGGATCTGAGTTCCTCCCTAAAGCTCAAATACTGTTCCTCCGGCAGCCGCTGGGTCTCCTGAAACTTGGCCAGTACCGTTGCCATCGTCTCCTGGGAATGATGGTACGCTCCCATGATGTTGGAGAGGGCCTCGTGGAGAGTGGGTTCCCTGGGCCTGTCCTCCCCCTGTCGCACAGCAGCCCTCCCAGTTCCCCTGTTTGCCTGGGCCTCTGTCCACTGAACGGTATGCCCACTGCCACTGCCCCCAGGTCCCTGTTGTTGGTAGGGTGGTGGGTTAGCCTGGGTTCCCTCTAGTGGTGGACACACTGCTGATTGATGTGTCCTGGGGACAGAGGTATGGGTCCGCTGGGTGGGTGCTGTGCTGGTGTTTCCAGAGGGGGCAAGCTCTGTAGTGGCCTGTGCCAGTGTGAGGGGAACCGACTGTCCTGATGTCCCAGATGGGCCGGGCTGGTCGTCTAGATCTAGTTGGACAGAGGTGCTGTCATCACTGTGGGCCTCTTCTGTTGGTGGTGTGGATATGTGTGGACCCTCCTGTGCGGTGACGTTGGGTAGGGGTCCTGCAGGGGTGTAAAAGCATGATTATTGCATCTGGGTGCACCATGGTGTGCAATGGGTGGGTGACCGTGTACCCCAGTGCTTGCATTCCTGTGTGGGACCTTGGGTGATGATGGTTTAGGGGGGTGTATGGGTATGTGCAGTGGCCATGGAATGGTGATGGGTGTCCATGCTTTGTTGTTGCATGCAGGGCTTTGTGTTGGGATGTGTGGTTTGTGATATTGGGACATTTGTGAGGAGTAGAAGTGATGGGCGTGAGGGCGATGGTGGGGGTATGTGATGGCATGCAGGTAGGGTGGGGGATATAGTAGTTAAGGTTTGACTTACCAGAGTCCATTCCTCCAGCTACTCCTTCGAGGCACTCAGGATGCAGAATAGCCAAGACTTGCTCCTCTGTGGAAAAATAGTTTCTCACCCTTCGTGCAACCACTGTTCATTTGATATCAGGACAACCATATTGAATATGGCATCCATTTTGTGAGTGTTTTAAACACCCCATCGCAGAGGAAATAGGCAGAAAAAGATGCAGCTTGAAAGCAGCTACATCGTGTAATATGCCTAAGGCCGAATACCAGACCGGCCACATACCTGCGGTTAAGCCAATTTTGAGAAAAACTAATTTCCACGGAATAACCTGCAATTGGAACAAGGTCATACATGCCATTTACTACACACTATTATACGCTTCAGCTGTTTGCACATTTTTGTTTGTAAGCAATCTCCCACTCCTCTCCCCTGAGGCATACAAATGTTTTTATACCTAACTAGTGGAAAATGATTGAACCTCTGCCATTTGTTTGCATGTAGTAGAAAAATGTATAAAAGCTCTATGCTGCGCGAAGTAAGACAGACTACTCCCTAGCCCGCTTGGTGAAGGAGCTCTCCCTTAACTCGAGTTATTGAATAAATCCCGATTATTCTCTACATCTCGGACCCCGTCTCTTTCCTTTTTTATTATTTATTTAACTTACAAGGAAAATTCAGAGGTATTTTAAATTATTTACCACATTTTGGCACCCGAACAGGGACTTTCCCTTCTCTACACGCGCCGGTTTTGCCGGTCGCAGGTTTTTCCCCTACTCTCTCTCGCAACTGACTTTAGGTGCACCCGGTGGGGATTTCCCGCTGAACTCCCTCGGAGACCTAGGGGCGGACCAGCGCCCGGCATACACATGAGGCGGTGAGAGACGCGGAAAGTCCATACCCGAGTGCGACAACGAGGAGAAGAGGAGTCCGAGACGTCCGAGATCCCTCAAAACGTGCAGCGTCTGGATTCGATAGAAGAATAACGAGTTTGCTTTTCGGTGAGTACTGCTGAAAAGTATCAAGACGTTTTCTGTTTAAACAGAAACAGTACAGATTTACATTAGGAATGTCATTATTTACTAAATTCAAGTATCGGGCAAAAGAGAAAAAATTGTTAGAGAAGGCGATTGCACTCCCACCCAAGGACACTCCTTCGGGCCCGCCATACTGATTATTGGGAGAAAGAAATGTATCGACAATACCCTCTTAGAGAGGTCCATCCTAGAGTAAACGCCGCAAATGAATTGCAGAAAGTTTTTGTGTATACACCTCTTACTAAATTAGAAATAATGAAAATGAAAGAAATGGTACCACCGCATTCTAAGGATCCTGTTGTGTTTTTTAAGGAACTCACAGACGTCCTTACTATGGGAATATATACCTTAACAGATCAAACAATTATACTAAAAAAATTGCTGCCCCCAGGTATTTATGAGAAATTAAGGGGACAAGACTGGTTAGTGGATAACGCTAATTTGAATTGGGCCGCCCTAGAGACAAATGACAACGCCAGGACAGCTGGAGCCGACATACCAGATGATGTGAAATTAGCACCGACCCTCATTCTTAAAGTGTTGCCCCAACTTCTTACCACAAGGAAAGAGGATTGGGATGCTATCTCCGCCTGTAAACAAAAGCCAGGTGAAGATATAGGGGATTATTATACGAGATTCGAGAAATGTTTCACTGCCAATAGTGGTCTTAAATTAGAAAGTGATTCATATGCACATCTTTTTGTATCCAAATTGGTGGAAAACAGCCTCCCGAAGTTAAGGGAAAGAGTTCAGAAGGTAGAGAGCTCCTGGCAAGCACAAAGTCCCTCCCAAGTCCTACGAATATTACAATACCACCAAAACAGGATAAGGGGGGAAGAAGAAAGCGAAAAGGTGAGGGTAAAGGAGACTAAGTTAAGAGCACTAGTGGCACAAACAGTGATGCCCAAATCAGGGCCACAACCTCAGGTACAAAGAAAGGTTAATAATTCTAAAGGTGTTTGTAACTATTGTAAAAAACCAGGACATTATGTTAAAGATTTACAAGGGAACGTTACGTGCCCAGTTCTAAAACATAATGTGGCCACTGGGAAAACTAAACCCAGAATACATGTTTCTCGAGATCAGTACAGACCTCAAGAAGGAACGCCCCAAGAACAGAATCAGGGAATACCAAATACAACGCAAATGTACATATCTGATGAAAATACTGGATATGCCGATTTTCCCAGTTTTTTATGAGGCTGCCCAGGGGGGGTTGAGGATAAATTGCCCCTTATCCCTATACCTGTGGACCAAACTGGTCCATATGTAGACGTTCACCTCCTGGGACAAGACAAGAAATTCCTATTGGATACAGGGGCAAGTAAGACAACGAAAGATCATAACGAGCTCCTGCAAGCTCCACTCTCTGGGAATAAAAATATTTCACTGGGTTTCTCTGGTCAACCCATTACAAGTAATACATCAGAGCCACTACCCTTACAAATTGGCCCCCTTACCACTACGACAGATCTTCTCTTGACTGATGCTTGCCCCGAGAATCTATTAGGAATAAAACAATTGAAAGAATTAGGAGCCATAATAGTGTGCTCCCCCCAGGATGTGCGTCTGTTCCTTCGAGACTTCAAGGGCCATTATACAGTCAGAGATTTAGATCCTCGATTTGCCAACCTCCCAGCTGAGTTGTGGGCCACCAGTCCCACATCGGTCGGGCGGATGGTCATTACGCCCCACAAGATCATTTTAAAGGAGGGAGCCATACTACCACGACTCCGTCAATATAAAATGCCTCCACAAGCTGAGAAAGACCTTACTTCCATTATAGAGGCCCTCATCACTAGTGAGGTGGTGATCGAAGTACTATCAAATACCGTGAATTCACCCGTATTACCTGTGGCAAAGAAAGTACAACAAGGAGAAAATACCAACTATAGACTTGTGGTAGACTTACGGGAATTAAATAAATGTGTTGTGGCACAACATCCTGTCGTACCAGACATATCTACCCTTTTAACAACAATTGATTGTGAAGCCACACATTTTACTGTTATCGATCTCAAAAACGCGTTTTTCAGTGTACCAATACATGAAGACAGTCAATATTTGTTTGGGTTCTCATTATCCGGAAGGAGTTTCCGGTTTACCCGAGCTCCTCAAGGATTTACTGACAGCCCGAGCATTTATAGCCAAGCACTAAAAAGACAGCTAGACACCATACAAATGCCTGATCAAACAGCCCTTCTGCAGTATGTCGATGATATACTCATTACGGCCAGATCTGAGCAGTCATGTGTCGAAGCTTCATTATTGGTATTAACATTCTTGGCTGAAAATGGCCACAAAGTGTCACCAAAGAAATTGCAATTCTGTCAACAGAAAGTGACCTACTTAGGGCACTTGCTGTCAAAGGAGGGAAGACAGCTAACGAAGGAGAGAATACAATTGATACAAAATATACCACAGCCAAAAACACAGAGACAGGTACGCGAATTCACAGGACTAACATCCTACTGCAGACAAAGGATACCCCAATTTGCACTAATATCAAAACCACTTGTAAATTTGACAACATTAGAAGCCAGCACGTCTCCCCAGCTTCCCTGGACAGAGGAACACATGCTCGCTTTCAAAACATTGAAAGAGGCGATGTGTCAGGCCCCGGTGTTGGCCACCCCTGATTATCATAAAGATTTTACACTATTCGTCACTGAAAAGAATGGGACCGCTCTATCGGTCCTGACACAAGAGCAAGCTGGAAAACAAAGACCATGTGGATATTTTTCATCCACCTTAGATCCTGTAGCAAAAGTCTTCCCGCATGCCTGAAGGCTGTAGCAGCAACAGCTCAAGCTATTAGACAAAGCGATGCTATAGTATTGGGACATCCTTTGATAGTACGAGTTCCCCATGCAGTAGAACTATTGCTTAACAGAACACAGACACAACATCTAACAATAGCAAGACTGTCAGGGTATGAACTGACACTTTTTCAACCTCACATACAGATCTTAAGATGCAATACCCTGAACCCTTCTACACTCTTACCCATTCACAAGAACATAGATGAGGTACATGATTGTATGGAAGTGATTGAACAAGTGACAAAACCACAAACAGATTTAAAAGACACTCCATTACCAGATGCAGAAGAAAATATTTACGTGGATGGTTCTTGTAAAAGAACAGAAAAGGGGGAGATAAGGGCCGCCTACGCTGTTACCACAAATACTCAAATTTTAGAAAGAAAACAGATACCCATTCTCTCAGCACAAGCGGCTGAGTTGATAGCATTGAGCAGGGCCTGTCGATTGGGTAAAGGAAAAAAATGTAATATTTATACTGATTCACAGTACGCTTTTGGAGTAGTACACAATTTTGGAACATTATGGAGAGAAAGAGGATTCATGACATCGCATGGATCAAAAATACAACATGCAGACTTGATAACACAATTGTTAGATGATATACATCTACCAGAACAAATAGCTATAATAAAATGCAAAGCACACACAAAGGGGACAGATCATGTTATATTAGGAAATGCATTAGCAGATCAAACAGCTCAAGACATGACACAGAAAGACGTAGAGAGTACGCTGCATCACGGTCCCGAATTTATGCATATGCAGGTCACACGAGATATAACTATGGACATCCAAGACATACAGAGTCATGCCACAAATGAGGAAAAAGAAAAATGGAAAGAGGAAGGAGGGATACTAACAGATCAAGGATGGATGACACCACATAAAGCAGTATGGTATCTTCCCGATGCCATGGTGCAGATTATTATAGATACAATACATGGACCAGCCCACCTTGGGGAAAAAGCTATGCTAGACGCAATACAACATATATGGGACAATAAACATCTTAGGGCAGCAGCCAAACAAAGAGTCCAAACATGTATGATATGTTGTCAGTATAATATTGGAAAAGGCACAACAGTAGGGGCAGGAGGATTTCATCCTCCTGAACACCCTTTTGAAGTTATACAGATGGACTATATACAAATGGAAAGGTGCAGAGGACAGAAGTATGTACTCGTAGTAGTATGTGCATTAACACAATGGACCGAAGCTTATCCTGTACCTGACTATACTGCCAGCACTACAGCTAAACAATTGATTAAGGAGTATTTCCCTAGGCTCGGTCTGCCCCGAGTTATATATTCTGATAATGGTCAACCATTCTCGTCTGAATTAATGAAAAAGATATCGCTCCTGTTGGGATACCAGTGGAAATTTCACTGTGTGCGTCATCCAAAGGCAGCAGGCCTGGTTGAGTGACATAACCAGACTTTAAAAAACAAGATGGCAAAGATATGTGCTGAAAAGGGAGTTGATTGGATTACTGCCTTACCAGTAGCTCTGTTTTACATGCGTATGATTCCTCATTCCAGAACGGGGCTCGCGCCCTACGAGATAGTTTTTGGTAGGCCTCCTAACATATGGGGAATACCACGTGCGAAAGCTACAACAGATATTGAAATGCCTGTACTGACTGATTACCTGGCTTCCTTGATGTCTGCACTTCAATCTTGTCGTTCACAGGTTGCAGCCGCATTTCCTGATAATACTGAGCCCAAAGAGCACCAGATCAAACCAGGCGATTGGGTTTATATTCGTAATTTTGATCGAACAACACCTCTTGAGCCTCGATGGAAGGAACCGAAGCTCGTTCTACTGGTTACCAGGACAGCTGTAAAAGTCGAAGGTCGTCAGGGATGGCTCCATGCCAGTCACTGTAAGAAACATTTTTCCAAGGAAAAAAGCGGACAGACACCGCCACTTCAGACTCAACAGAAGGCAGAACAATTGACATTACCCACAGAAGAAAGTCTCCACCAGACTTATAGATCTAAACTCAGATCATCTACTCGAGCCCAAGTCAATTAAGTCCAAACAAGCTCTACTTGTTGGTGAAACGGCAGGGGCTCTGAGAAGTATACCTGACAAAAATGACGATGGACACAGTGAAGCAGAAGATAAATACAGAAAGAAAATGTGTGCGGAAAGAAATTTTTGTATAATGATGTTAATGTTGTTTCTGGCAGCAGCAATGGGTTTAGGTTAGGTTTTACATTTAATTTTTCCATCTAGTCAACTCCCTATATTCTCACCCAACAGTACACAAGAACATACCTATTATGATCTTACGCCTCATGAACGGGCCCACAGATTAGCTATGCAAAATAACTCCTTTGTACGGATGTTGCACTATACTCACCAGGTTGCCAATACTACCGATTGCTGGATATGCGGACAGATTCCCCCTCATCAGAATGACGGAGGGATGCCACTGGTACCTTTCCCATTTTCATATAATGGTACCTGTGAGGCTTGGTTTGCCTTAATAACAGCGTACAATACCTCCAATTCCGCATGCCCTGAAGGAGGTGCTCGGATATGTAAGAATGGGTGGCCATGGGGAGATATGAATACCGTCCTTAATCAAGTCTGTAATCCCGACGATAATGGAATACCACAGGCTAAGGGGACTATATTCGAAAGTGAAGAGTACAAACGGGAGTATTGGTCTTCCAAATTAGTAAATACCAAGCCTAAAAAGAGAGGCGGACCAACCTCCATATCTGTTTCCAAAATGAAAGGACAGCTGTGTGTCCAGAAGACTGGTATAATCCAGGTAGGACACAGTGAATGTAATATTACTGTGAGTTTCGAGGACAAAGGCCAATCAACGTTTCCAGCGTCTAGACATACATATTTTGTCTGTGGAGAGATAGCCTATATACGTCTTCCCCTCGGATGGGGAGGAAGATGCTATATATCTTTCCTATTGCCTCCCGTTTTCCTTGCCCCGCCGATGTATCATAAGGATCGCCTACTCCCTAATGAGAGGCATAAGAGATCTATAGATACTTCGGGGATAGACCAAACAAAGACTACCCTGGAACAGTATACAGACTTCAATAGAGGTTTCTTCTTCTTTATTGGACCGATTCAGAATAGTAAGCTTATCCGTAGGCTTACTCGAACAGGAGAAGCAGTTGTAAATCAGACTATAGCCGCTCTGGGAAATTTGACACAGGAACAATCCGATATCAGAATGGTATCGCTTCAAAATCGTCTTGTTCTTGATGTCATACTAGCAGAGAGGGGCGGAGCATGTAAAATTATCGGGTCGAGCTGCTGTGTTTTCATACCTGATAATGCCCCCTCTGTCTATGAGGCTATTTCTAGATTGCACAAAATTGCGTCCAGTTTACACCAGGATCCTGGCAACTGGACCTGGTCAGGATGGTTTTGGGGACTAGTCTCCACATGGGGCTGGAAATTGATTTCTGCTATTGGCATAGCATTGTTTACATTAATGGGATGCTGCCTGTGCATCCAGTGCGGCCCGCCACTCTGTGGATTGTGTGCTACCATGTGCATTCCTAAACCACACATCCAGAAAAAAGAAAATGTTAAGATTATGCTCCAAGATCATATTGATGATCTTATGACCATCGAGATAGAGGACAATGGTTGCACTCTGGTGCAAGGAGGGAATGTGGAAAAATAGTTTCTCACCCTTCGTGCAACCACTGTTCATTTGATATCAGGACAGCCATATTGAATATGGCATCCATTTTGTGAGTGTTTTAAACACCCCGTCGCAGAGGAAATAGGCAGAAAAAGATGCAGCTTGAAAGCAGCTACATCGTGTAATATGCCTAAGGCCGAATACCAGACCGGCCACATACCTGCGGTTAAGCCAATTTTGAGAAAAACTAATTTCCACGGAATAACCTGCAATTGGAACAAGGTCATACCTGCCATTTACTACACACTATTATACGCTTCAGCTGTTTGCACATTTTTGTTTGTAAGCAATCTCCCACTCCTCTCCCCTGAGGCATACAAATGTTTTTATACCTAACTAGTGGAAAATGATTGAACCTCTGCCATTTGTTTGCATGTAGTAGAAAAATGTATAAAAGCTCTATGCTGCGCGAAGTAAGACAGACTACTCCCTAACCCGCTTGGTGAAGGAGCTCTCCCTTAACTTGAGTTATTGCATAAATCCCGATTATTCTCTACATCTCGGACCCCGTCTCTTTCCTTTTTTATTATTTATTTAACTTACAAGGAAAATTCAGAGGTATTTTAAATTATTTACCACACCTCCCATGTTGTTAGTTGTGGGGAGGAGGTGGGGGTCCGCCGCCAGTCCTCTGAACCGCAAGGTGGTGTCTTGAGACCACGGAACGCACCTTCCCACGTAGGTCATTCCACCTCTTCCTGATGTCATCCCTATTTCTTGGGTGCTGTCCCACTGCGTTGACCCTATCCACTATTCTTTGCCATAGCTCCAACTTCCTAGCTATGGAGGTGTGCTGCACCTGTGATCCAAATAGCTGTGGCTCTACCCAGATGATTTCCTCCACCATGACTCTGAGCTCCTCCTCAGAGAACCTGGGGTGTCTTTGCCGTGCCATGGGGTGGTGTGGGTGATGTGTGGGGTGGTGTGTGTTGTGATATGTGGGGTGATATTTAGTGGTGTGTTGTGTGAGGTGCGTGGATGTTACGTGAGTAATGGTATTGTGTGCCTGTGGATGCTTGGTTGTAGATTGTAGTGTCTCTCTCTGGCCTTCTGTCGCAATTGTGGTAGGAGGGGTTTGTGGGTGATGTGGGTGTGTGTTTTATATTGTAGTGGGTGTGTGGGAGTGGTGTGTGTATGTGTATCAGGTGTGTGTATTTGTAATTGTCCAATGTGGTAGTGTTTTGTAAATGTGTGTGTATTTTGAGCGCAGCAGTGTGTACCGCCAATGGAATACCGTGGTTGAAAGACCGCCGTGTGGATTCGTGGGTCGTGATAGTGTGGGTGTATTTCTGTTGGCGTGACGGTGGACGTTTTGTTATCGCCAGTTTATCACTGACCTTTGGTGTGGCGGACTTGTGTGGGTGTCTCAATTTTGGCGTATTCCGAGCTGTGGGTCATAATAACCGTGGCGGAATTCCGCTGCCGCGGCGGTGTGTTAGCAGTCTTCTGCATGGCGGTAAGCGGCTTTTACCGCCAGTGTTGTAATGAGGGCCTATGTCTGCCAATTTGGTGTTCACAAGGAGCCACTGGTGTGGCGCATTCACAGGAACACTGTGAATTGCTGCATTTAAGATGGGGCATCAATTGAGAGGGATAGGTTGAAAGTACTACACACTGCTGCCTTCCAAATGGCGTAGCAATTGAGGGAGATGAATCATATTCTCTTTTTGCTTCTGTCCCACTGAATAGGGCCATAGATATATGTAGCTGTAGACAATTACAACTTTCCTTTTCAGAGTGATCCCCATCTAAACATTTGTCCTTTCTGTTTTTCTGGATTTTGAATTCTTAATGCTTTACCCCTGTTAATTAGTAGTAAAGGGCTTGTGCTCCCTCTTTAAACATGGTTGAACTAGCATACTCAAAATTGAGATATTTTAACTTGTCCATAAGTCCCTAGTATATGGCACAAAGTGCACAAGGGTTTGGAAGTTAAACGTCAGTAGTAGACTGTAATACATACTGTGCCACCTCTACAGTGGCAATGCAAATAAGGCCTTAGGCCTACCACACAAGAATATTAATTCTGATACCTCAGTGCAGGTACTAGCTAGAATAGGCATTTAACAACTCTTTTTAATATTTATTAAAACCTCAACTCATTTGTGAAGTCAGACTTTTAATAACTTGCAAGGAATATTAACTTTTATAAAAGTTATCTATTCCCTGTCTGAAACTGCAAAATGCTAATTTACATTGACTTTCCAACTGTATTCCAACCTGTGAATGTCAATGAATGAAAAGTGCTCCCAGAGCAGAGACAAATGCCTGGGTGTTCCCCTGCCATGGTGGCCAGTTGTGGAACGTAATTTACTTCAGAGAGGCTTCCACTGTCATAAGCAAATATTAGCTGATATCTGGGCAGTTCCTTCCCTTTGTTCACTCATTCAGGCAAGCACCAAACCCAGTGGAAGGACAGCTGTTCCCAACACTGTTCGTTATCCGGTCCACACCCCTGAGTGGGCACCTCGACTCTGTTGATGGGGAGAAGGGTTTCACTTATTTGGATTTTAGGAGTGACGGGGCACTGTTGGATTGTTTGCAGTAGGGCAGACAGGAAGTGATGCATAGTTGGGTAGGATTACCCATGGGAATTTTTACCCCATTGGTTAGAGAGGGGCCAAGAGTCGCAATCACCTACAAGGTAGTAGCAGGCATAAATGAGCCATGCCTTGGCACCCTCTTCAGAACACCACTGGAACTGATTAAAATCAGGCCTGCTGTCTGTGGCTGCTCCCTCTTGTACCCCAGTCTTTCCAGCATCTGCTTAGCTGGCCTGTTTCAACTGGACATGCCCTCGACCCTGTTGCAGTAAGTCCTGACCCTTGAGATCCGTTGCTGTCGTCCTAGAACACTTGGGTGTGTCTGACTGGATTTCTCCTAACACCTGTGAAAACCTGGGACTTAGAAGCTCTTTCAGCTTCAAGGCCTCCATAGGACTTGCACTAACCTGCCAAGCCAACCCATCCATAGTTTGTTGCTGGTATGTTACAAATGCATGTTTCTCTCACTCAGAGCTTCTCTGCAGCAGCAGATTTGACTCAGTGGGAAGCCTGCCTCTTTGCCCTGCTGAAGGAGTCCAAGCTCAGAAAACCTGATTAATTGTGAACATAGGAACCTTGACCATGTGAAGGTGTCAAATGTATCTGGGTGGCTAAAGGACTTACAGGGTGCGAAATTCAAATTCCCACCCGAGCTTTTCCCACCAAAGTCAATGACTTCACTGGGACTGCATTCAATGGATTTCTGACTTCACTGAGCCCTCAACTCATTGAGCAGGGAACAACCTGCTGTTTTACCCCACTGAAGATTTTTTCTTTCATTTTTTAGATTAAAGGCCTAATTTATATATTGGGGAAATGGAACTCCATCGCAACCGCAACAGGGTCCTCCCACACTCACATTAAGGTCTGACCACCTGATTTAGAGTCAGGAGGTCCATCGATTTGATGAAGGTGGATACTACTCTCTCTCTGTCTTGGTCAAACCCCTTCGATGGCCTGATGGAGTTAGGGCCATTGGAAGTTTGGCTGGATGTCTGTTGACATTATTTAGATGGGCAGCCACTCAGCTGATTTTCAATGCCGTCACCTCCAGACAAAACCTGGCTCTCATCCCCAGGAGGAAAAACCTTGAGGTAAGGGACATTGAAAAGTGCTCAATACCCAAGCTGAGGGAAGCATTGTTATTTTTATTTTCAAAAAGAAAAAGTTGTGAGTTTGACAACCAGCTCCGTCATGTGGACAGACTTACATCTCTAATGTAATAGAGAAGAGTAAAGTTCTCCACTATTGCAACAGTAATTAATCAATCTACAGATATATTAATCATCCCCTAAGTCCCAAGATAAATCCTGCAACCATGTAAATCCTAGTTTCTGTATCTGACCGATCTTTCTTGCAGTCAACCTCAAATAATGCCTAGGTGTCAGTCTGCTGCGATACACAGTTGGCGCTTAATGCTTTTTTATATTATTTTTATTTTAAAGTTTAAACAATCCCATCTTTGCCAATTTAGGGCCATTTTATCCATTAAACTATACACTGTTTTTCTAATACTCTTTGCAATTTATTATGTCCTACATTTGACTTTATTATTGTTTGTACTGCAGAAATACTTCACACATTGCCCTAAGTTAAGCCTGTCTGCTCAGTGCTATAGCTACCCGGGACTGAGCTCTGGTTAAATGAGTGACTTTAAAGCTAACCCTGACAAGAATTGTGACTGTTACCTGAGGTAGGTAGTCACCCCCTCAGCAAGTAACCTAGATTGTTATTGTAATCATTTGTCAGCATTTATATGTATACAGTGCAGATGCAGTGTCAAATTGTGTTGACTCACAGGAGTGAATTCACATACTTTAGTAAATCCCACGCTTAGAATCTTGCTCTTTCTGCCACTGCCTTCATGACCCTTGGCACTAGATGTAGCAGTGGAAATGTCAGGGGTAACAAAGGGGTAGCAGCTGCTAGTCTTGGCAACTTCTGATTGATGTAATTGAGTTAGGCCATTGGATTTACTAACATTTGATTACTCCTGCAGCTATTTGTATGGCGTCCTGTTTTAAAGGATAAAATAAAATCTAACACATTTCCTCAGTAGTGTATTTATATCTTAAATATATGCAAAACGGAAATGAGCATTTTTCTTAGCCTTCCCGTATGCTTTATTGCATAAAATAGATAACAGAAAAATATCGCTGCCATTTACGAGTCATGGGCACCAGTATATAATGTTCTTCTCATGGAAATGAGACAATACTGTGCGTGAACTGTGATCACAGAGATATGCAAAAATAAATCGAAATAATATTCCAAGACTGCTGAGATCGTGCAGTGAGGGAATGTGATTCTTTACTGCATTGGGAAGGAAATGTGTGAAGTTGGGTTTTTTTCTAGTATATTTATCATCCAGTAAACTTTAGCTTAAAAAATATTCAAAAATAATATCCTGTTTGTTATGAGAGCTTGAAAGATGATGGGGCTCAGATTTACTATGAGTTTGCGTCGAGGTTGTGTTACTTTTGTGGCTTTACCCCGATGCAAAATCATTTTGGGCATTTTCTAAGCCATTCAAATAAATTTTGCGTGGCTGTGCATAGTTTAGTGAATACAAAGTAACACAAGACAGTGCATAGCGCTGCCTTGTGTTGCTTTGAGACGAGTAGGCATCACTGTGTTGGAGCATGTGCGTTCCCATGCATCCACCAATGTATTCTGACCTAAACCTAGATTTACAAAGATTTGTAAACCTGGGTTTGGACCAAAAAGGTCCACCTACCTGACAGAGTAGTAATGAGAAATATCTTTATTTCTCTTCTTTACTTTTTCTTTCTGTTTGGGTTGCAATTTGCTGCACACATAGAAAGAGGACAAAGACTTATTATTATTCCAGCACAAGTGTGATGGATATCTCGTCTGCCGTATTTCAAGTGCATTGGATATAATGCACTTGTGATATGATGGACAGGTTATCTGTCACTGTTTGTAACCAGTGCGCTGAACTCTAAATGAGATCCAGAATTACTTGGGTGCACAAAGGTTTCCTTTCCTGCACAAAAACAATCCTGCTCGTAATGCAGGCACCCTTGCACTACAGTGAAAGTGTGACTGCATTGGCGCTAGGCAGCACACAGTGCACCAAGACAAGGAGAGGGCAGCTATGGTCCATATCTTTGTAAATATGTAATATTTATGCATTCTCTCTTCCACGCAATACAGCACAATAAGTTCTGTTGGTGCACCGCATTGTGTGAAATAATAGTGAATGTGCCCCTTGGTTTTTCTGAAGGTAGTAAAAACTACACATACACAAACTTGTTGTATTTATTGTTTTGGTGATTTGCCACAAAGCCCTCTTCACCAACATTGTAATATTCAGCATTTAGAAATGCTGGAGCATCATAATTAATTCTTCATCATTAAGCTTTCAGATAATTTTGAGCTGCAGTCTGTTAAATGTGAATTATGAATTCAAGGAGTGAAAATTAGCCAACCGCACAGCATCTACAAAAATCCAGACATGAGATCAGCAAGATACAACCCCACAGGATTCTCCAACAGTTGTATCTTTTTCCACAAAGTTATTGGATCAGTATATACAAGCCTGCCAAACTGAGGGCCAGATTTATACTTTTTGATGAAAAACTGCGCTAACACAGTTTTGCGTAATTTTTTTTAGCCCTTGCTAGTGTAATTTCTTAATGCCACCCGTGCGTCAAATTTATACTTTGAAGCTGGGTAGCGCTAAGAATAGGTTTGAGTCATTTTTCCTGAAGCTGTCCATTGCGCCTTGTCATAAGGTAAAATGACATTAATGCATGAAAAATGACTCTAATCCGGTTTGCGACATGGAAAAACATTGCAAAACAGATATGTGCCATTTTTCACCGCAATAGCATCAAAAAGAGATGCAAACAGATCAAACAGTGCTAAGGAGCCCCAAAATGGATCCCAGAAGCTATGAGAGAGCCTAGGGAGACTCCACAACCAGGGACTAGCCAGGAGGACACAGACAAGACCCAGGAGAGAGGCAAGAAGAAGAGGAAGTGACGCTTCAGTGCAGAGAAGCATGAAATTCTGGTGAGAAAGGTGACAGAGCACCAGCATCAACTCTTCATCACCTCTAAATTGTCAATAGAGAGGAGAAAGGAAATTTGACAATAGATTGTGGACAAAATTATCTGTGGCAGAGGTCAGGAGAACTGTCACTGAGTGCAAGAAACGCTGGCATGACTCAAGCGCAGGACAAAGGAGAAAATGGCAAGGAACAGGAAAGCAGCACTGCAGACCGGAGGTGAAAGTCCAGCACCACAAGAGGAACTGGACGAGATTGAGGAGATGGTTGCAGCTGTGATCCCGGAGGAAATCCTCAATGGTATCGCAGGACAGGACAGCGCAGAATACCAGGAAACAACACATTTTCAGGGTAAGTTGCATGGGGGACAAAAATACCTAAATGTCAAGTGCAAGAAGGGGGAGGCACATACCTACTTCACACTGCATGTCAGCCCTGAAAATCAGGCAGTGGAAAGGGGCACGGCACAGGACTCCCTGCACTGCCCATGCCAGATGCATGGGCTATGCAGGGGCATCGAGGCGCACAGCACAACACAGCACCAACAACCTTTGCATGGGGGTACACCGCTATGTCATGGCTGCAAGAAATGCTGAAGCAGACCAGGAGGGTAGGGTAGAACGTAAAACTGGTCTGGTGTCACAGGACAGCTGGTATTGTCAGAAAGTAAACTAGAGGACAGTGCCCGGTCTCAGGCCATTGGCTCAAGCAGCATTTACCATTGACAACAGTTGCCACTACTACCTGTGCTGTGTGTTGTGGTCAATTAGGAAATAGCAGTTAGGTGCCATTGGCACAAACACACTCAAAATGAGGGTTCAGTATGACTACGTGATCTATCCCCATTAATCCCTATCCAAGTGCAACTCCTGTCAACTGCTCCTATCGATAGACTCAATAACCATCAGGCATTGTCACAAACATAATGATGTACACAGCAGTAATCTCATACCTAAGCTGCCCACTCCTGGGTTTACCCCTTGTGAATGTGTCACAATAGCTACAATGCCACCATGCAACATCTCAGGTGTCATAGTGCTAAGACAACTGCATTGAGGGGGAGGACATATGTGTGTAGGTAGGCAAACACACCCGCACAGTCATAAGAGGAAATGGAACTCTGCCAGGCCCATCAGCGCAATGCAGTATAGCACACATACGCAACCATCAACATGATGGTGATCATGGTGACACCTGTATCATTTCATGGAAATGCAATATATGGTATGGTCCTAGGTCTCAGCACCGCATAGGTGTATGTGAAAAATGATAGCCTGGTTCAGGGCCATATTGTTATGTGTGGTGCATGTGGCATCAGCACACCAACATTCATTAAGGCCTCACCATGCTAATGGAAGCAGAGGGAGGGTTGATGAGGACAAGAAGGTGGCAAGCCACTATTTGGACAGCACCAGAACAGACAATTCCCCAAACTGCCCACATTACATGTGACATGCAGGTGGGGCGTAGGGCTGAGAGACCTCAAACAATGACAGGAACAATGCATGGGAACCAAGAAAACAATGTACCACCAATAGGACGTCAGTGACATCACATTACAACTGCCACAACACAGACACACTAATTGTACAATATCTGTTGCGGTTCTCAATGGTCTTACCCTCGCAGCGGAGAGGTGTAGGGGAACGGTCCTTGTTCCGACGGGTTCTGCTCTGGCCGAGGTAGGGGCGACCCCTTCCGGTAGCCACGGTGCTGTTTGGTATGAGCGAACCACTACAGTCCGTGCCCTCCAGAAGGAGTCCCAGAGGAAAAACCCCAGTAGGGTAAAAAACCTCCACGGGAACTCCCTGAAACGAAAAGGAGGACACCAGGGTATTAGGACCGCAGTTCAGGAAGGCAGGAAAACAAGGCAAATCAGGAACAGACAGGATTCGCAGGAGGATATCAAATAGGAGCGTGACTATCACCAAGGAGTGTTGCAACGCAATGAACAGGCAGTTGAAATCCCCTTATATACCCCTAGACAGGAAGTAAAAAACAGGAAGTAGAAATGCCACCATCTTGAATTGGGGAAAAGAAAACAATAGTGAATCAGAAACATGCGTCTGACAATGCATGCTGGGCAGAGAGGAAGAGGTCAGCATGCTGGGAAGAAAAAGGGGAAGTATAAAGTGCTCCTTGTGTAATGGTTCGGGTTTGTTCCCAGGATATCGGTAAGTGAACATGCAGTAAATAAATGGTTAAGCGCATAAAGCGCTGTACGTTGCCAAGTAGCGTCTGCCTTTATGGCAGAGCTTAAAATAAGGTAGGCGGCGAGTGCCGCAACCCGTAAACCGGCTCCTAGGAGCCTCCACGGCTCCTGCCTGAGCCGCGGTATCCCCCGCGACCCAGGCATCAGCCGCGGTGTCCCCTGTGGACTGAGCGCCGGTCGCGGCGCTCTCCGCGACCCGGGTGTCGGCCGCGGAGATATTGAGGTGCCGTGCCGCGGCACCCTGAGCCCGCGGCCTCGGTGAGCGCCGCGGCGAGAGCCGCGGCGTAACAGTATGCACCCTCCCCGAGGCCCCGGGTTTGTGAGGGCAAAGCCGAAAAAAGCGGCTGATCAAAAGAGGAGCATGAACTGAGGAGGCATCCTCCCAGCGACATTCACTCATAGGGTAGCCCTTCCAATGAATAAGATACTGGAGGTGCCCATGGAAAAACCGAGAGTCACAGATCTCTTGAACTTCGTACTCAGGCACGTTATCAACCAACAGAGGAGGGGGACAGGGCAACTGCCTATGAAAAAGATCAGGACTGTAAGGTTTCAGGTGCGAGACATGGAATACAGGGTGGATCTTCCACGTCCGAGGTAGGCGAAGACGCATAGATACTGGGTTGATTTTCTTGAGAATGAGAAAGGGACCATAAAAGCGGGGTTTGAATTTGTTTTGGGTGAGTCGGAGAGGTAGGAATCTAGAGGAGAGCCAGACTTTATCATGGACCTGATATAGAGGAGCTGCACAGCATCTCCTATCTGCCATCTTCTTCATACGGGACTTGGTGGACACAAGGTTGGAATGGATAATTCGCTGTATACCCCGTAGCCGTCGAACGAAAGAGGAGATGGCGGGAAGATTGGAGATGTCTCTCAGGGGAGTTGGGAAGGCCCTGGGATGGAAACCATAAGAGCCATAGAAAGGAGAGTGTTTAGAGGCACTGTGTAGAGAGTTATTATAGGAGAATTCTGCAAGCGGTAAGTAGGGAGCCCAATTACTTTGTGTAGCGTTACAGAAGCTACGTAAGTACTGTTCGAGACCCTGATTGAGTCGTTCCGTTTGTCCATTGGTTTGAGGGTGGAACCCGGATGATAAGGCTACCTGGATCCCCAAGATCTTGCAGAATTGATTCCAGAAACGGGAGATATATTGAGGACCCCTGTCCGAAATAATAACTTGGGGTAGCCCATGTAGCCTGAATATTTCTTGAGTAAAGACCTGACTTAATTCCTTTGCCGTAGGTAACTTTCTCAAGGCTGTGAAGTGGGCCATCTTGGTGAAGGAGTCCACAGTTACCTTTATGACGTGGTTTCCCATTGAGGAAGGTAAAGCGCACATAAAATCGGTGGATATGGTATGCCATGGGCCTGGGGGAACAGGTAATGGGCGGAGTAACCCCACAGGTCTGGTTCGGGGTGTCTTGGCTTGAGCACATGTAGGACAGGATAACACATATGCCTCAGCGCCAGCCTTGAGAGTCGGCCACCAGAAAGAGCGAAGCAAAAGATCTTGAGTCGCTTTCATTCCTCGATGACCTGCAATGGGGGAATCATGGCACATGCGTAAAGCTTCGATTTGCACTGTTTTAGTGGGTAAAAACAGGGCCTTATCATGATAATAGTAGTCACGATCTATGTGCAACTGTGGACGTAACCTTTTTAGTTCTGTTTCGTGTAGACGAGCATATTCAGACTTGACTTGATCTAAAAAGGTCTGTGTTACCCCTATGATTTTATTGTTGTCAAATAAGTTTTGAACCGCAGAATCACCGCACCCAGGATAACGTCGGGACAGGGCATCCGCCAGAATGTTCTGAGAACCAGGGATGTAGGTGATATAGAAATCATATTGGCTGAAGAAGAAGGCCCATCGAGCCTGCCGGCTGTTTTGGCACTGGAAATTTCTTAAACACTGTAGATTTCTGTGATCGGTCCGGGCTTCGAAGGGCTCCTTGGATCCCATCAAAAAGTGTCTCCATTCGGTGCACGCGACCTTTAAGGCGAGTAATTCACGTTCTAGCACGGAATAGTTTCGCTCGGAATCAGATAGTATGTGTGACAGATAAAATACAGGGTGTTCTAGGTCATCATCGTCTTGTTTTTGTAACAAGGCAGCCCCAATGGCTCTTTCTGAGGCGTCTGTGACAACAATGAATTGTTTGCTGGTGTCTGGGTGTCGAAGAATAGGGGCTTGAATAAAGGCTTTCTTTAAGTCCTGAAAAGCTGACTCAGCCCCTGGTGTCCAACAAAAACCTTTCTTTAGGTGTTCTCTTTTGAGGGTTTGGGTAATGAAGCTGGTTCTCTGGGCAAAGTCTGCTATGAACTGTCGGTAGAAGTTGGCTAGTCCCAGAAAACATTGAGTCTCCTTAATGGAAGAAGGAGATGGCCAATCCAATATTGCCTGTACTTTGTCTGAGTCCATGGCAACTCCGGTTTGGTCTATACAGTATCCCAAATATTTTACTTCTATCTGATCAAATTCAAATTTTTCAGGCTTACAGAACAAATGATGTTGTCGGAGTCTCTCTAAGACTTGGCGGACGTGCTTGGAATGTTCCTCTGGATGGACCGAATAAATTAGGATATCGTCAAGATACACTACCACTGTTTGTTGCAAAAGATCAGAAAAGATAGATTCCATGAATATTTGAAAGATGGACGGGGCATTAGTGAGTCCGAAGGGCATTACTCTATATTCGAAGTGACCAAAAGGTGTTCTAAAGGCGGTCTTCCATTCATCACCTTCTCTGATTCTTAGTAGATGATAGGCTCCTCGGAGATCCAGCTTAGTGAATCTCTTGGCTCCTCTGACTGCTTCTAAGATGTCTTTGATGAGGGGTAACGGATACCGGTCTTTGATAGTGATCCTGTTTAACCCTCTGAAATCGATACAGGGACGCAGATCTTTGGTTTTCTTTGGTACAAAGAAAAGAGGAGCCCCGGCGGGTGAAGAGGAGGGAGTTATTAACCCACTTTGTAGATTCTCATCTAGGTACTCCTTCAAAATTTGTTTCTCTGGTTCGGTGAGGGAGTACATCCGCCCAAAAGGAACTACAGTGTCTGGCTCTAAAGAAATGGCACAGTCGTATTCTCTGTGGGGTGGCAATTCAGGTCTTTCTGGCTTCTGGAATACATCGATATAGTCCTGATACTGTCTGGGAACTCCCTGTAGGACATTAATGGATCCTCCCACCTGAGAAGGTGTTTTTGAGAGATTTTTTGGGGACCAATAATCCCCGGCCGGATAGCAGTGGTGTTGACAAAAATGGGAGGATAACAAAATGGTTTTTGTTTCCCAGTTGATGTAAGGATTGTGCCGGGTAAGCCATGGAATTCCCAGGATCATGACATGGTGTGGTGACGAGATTAAGTCAAACGAGAGAATCTCCTGATGTTTACCGAACTGTAAACAGAAGGAAGGGGTGGTGTATTGTACAGGCCCAGAGGCCAAGAGCGATCCATCAACGGTATGTACCTGTTCTGGTATTTCTTTGGGTATTTGTGCTATCTGTCGTTCTTTGGCCCAGGTTTCATCTATATAAAGGCCACTGGCTCCGCAGTCCAATAAAGCCAAAGTTCTTGCTTCACGTCCATCAGTTAAATGGAGGGTAACTGGTAAGAGAAAAAGAGCAGTTCCTCCCTCCCTGGAAGAGCAAATAGAAGGTATATCACGATATCCCGTCCTCGCCCTTCTTACCGGGGACGGGAGTTGGCGTTTCCCAAGGGCTTGGTTGGACGAATGGGGCAGGCGCGAATTAGGTGACCAGCTGCACCACAATATAGGCAAAGCCCCTTCCTTCGTCGATGTTCCCTTTCACTGGCGGATAACGGTCCGCGAGCTGTGTCAATCTGCATGGGCTCTTCCTCGGTATTCCCTTTGGATTCAGGGCGGACTTCCTCGGAACGATGGGCGAAGGGACGAGATGGTACTGAGTGAGAAGGCAACCGACTCTTCTTTTTCTCCATTCTTCGTTCACTCAACCGATACTCTATCGTTAGTGCCTGGTCCATCAACCCTTTGAGGTTTTCTATCCTGGCAGAATGTACTAGTTCATCTTTGATGTCCTCTCTTAGACCTCTACGGAAGAGTGTCACCAAGGTACGTTCCACCCAGGTTGTTTCTGCAGCTAATTGTCTGAAATGGGTGATGTATTGTAATACATCTTGACTCCCTTGTTGGACTTCGCAAAGAGCCTCTTCTGCTGACGCCTCGAGTCCAGGGCGTTCGAACATCTGTTTAAAAGTAGTGATAAAGGTGGAATAATTAGATAGACAGGGATCGTTTCTGGTTACTAGAGGTGTGGCCCAGGCCAAGGCTGGTCCTGATAAGGCGCTAATCAAATACCCCACCTTGGTCTTATCTTGTACAAATTGCGAGGGACGAAAGGCAAAGTACACCGTTAAGGCATCCAGGAATTCTTTTAATGTGGTGGGATCCCCGGAAAATCGAGGTGTAGAGGCGGCTACTGCAGGGACATCTGTGGTCCGGGAGGCAAAGGCTTGCCGATAAACAGTATTCTCAGTACGTAGTTGCTGGAGTTCTTGAGCCTGTTGTTGTATCGTCGCCAGTAGGTCCTGGTTAGCAGGTTCTGTGCTTGCCACTGGGTTATCCATAGTTCCGGACTGCAACTGGAATTTGTGGGCGTTGCAATCTGTCGCGGTTCTCAATGGTCTTACACTCGCAGTGGAGAGGTGTAGGGGAACGGTCCTTGTTCCGACGGGTTCTGCTCTGGCCGAGGTAGGGGCGACCCCTTCCAGTAGCCACGGTGCTGTTTGGTATGAGCGAACCACTACAGTCCGTGCCCTCCAGAAGGAGTCCCAGAGGAAAAACCCCAGTAGGGTAAAAAACCTCCACGGGAACTCCCTGAAACGAAAAGGAGGACACCAGGGTATTAGGACCGCAGTTCAGGAAGGCAGGAAAACAAGGCAAATCAGGAACAGACAGGATTCGCAGAAGGATATCAAATAGGAGCGTGACTATCACCAAGGAGTGTTGCAACGCAATGAACAGGCAGTTGAAATCCCCTTATATACCCCTAGACAGGAAGTAAAAAACAGGAAGTAGAAATGCCACCATCTTGAATTGGGGAAAAGAAAACAATAGTGAATCAGAAACATGCGTCTGACAATGCATGCTGGGCAGAGAGGAAGAGGTCAGCATGCTGGGAAGAAAAAGGGGAAGTATAAAGTGCTCCTTGTGTAATGGTTCGGGTTTGTTCCCAGGATATCGGTAAGTGAACATGCAGTAAATAAATGGTTAAGCGCATAAAGCGCTGTACGTTGCCAAGTAGCGTCTGCCTTTATGGCAGAGCTTAAAATAAGGTAGGCGGCGAGTGCCGCAACCCGTAAACCGGCTCCTGCCTGAGCCGCGGTATCCCCCGCGACCCAGGCATCAGCCGCGGTGTCCCCTGTGGACCGAGCGCCGGTCGCGGCGCTCTCCGTGACCCGGGTGTCGGCCGCGGAGATATTGAGGTGCCGCGGCACCCTGAGCCTGCGGCCTCGGTGAGCGCCGCGGCGAGAGCCGCGGCGTAACAATATCTCCTTCCAGAGGACGATGGCTCTCCTGTGGATCTGTAGGCCTGGACTACCCAGATGACCTAGATGACCAGCTGACAACCATCAGCCAGGAAACCCTCCAAGATGTTCTCGGAACCCTCCAGACACCACTTCCAGTTGCAAGGAAGAGCCAAATGTTGCAGCCATCCCAGAGGAATAGTAGTACTACCTGCCAGCTCAAACACAGCTGGGGACTCTGATGACACAGGGACCACCTTTGAGAGGACAGTAGTGGGACTACAGTGGGAGCTGGCCAAGAGGTGCGGTGGGGATGCAAACTATGGCAGCCAGCCTTGAAGGATGCGGATGTGCATGATGACATCCGCAGAACAGTCAGCAGCCATACAAATCACACAATCCCTACTGCACGGAGTCCAACAGTGTGTGAGGGACCTCACCACTGCTGTGAGTAGTTGCCATAACACCTGCCCTCCCAGCCTTGCAGCTGCATACATGACAACAAGCTAGACTCCTTGCACCGGGAACTGGCCTCCCTCAGGGCAGACATGGCTGCCTACCACAGGGATGTTGCTGCCATACTGAATAATCAGCAGCTCCTCCTTGCTTCAATTATGCCTTATGTAGTTCCACAGACTGCAGCTGCCGGGAATTTGGTGTCCACTTCTCCAACCACTGAAGTGTGTGTTGCCCCCTCAAACCCACCAGCACCACCATCAAGGGCAGAGGAGAAGACACACACATCAGAGGATGAAGATGT
The DNA here is from genome assembly GCF_031143425.1 of Pleurodeles waltl. Taxonomy (NCBI): domain Eukaryota; kingdom Metazoa; phylum Chordata; class Amphibia; order Caudata; family Salamandridae; genus Pleurodeles; species Pleurodeles waltl. Next base: position 722,762,043 of record NC_090437.1, on the reverse strand, counting down.
GGAACAGATCATATTCACCCGTAGGAGTTCCCAGTAGCACCAGCCCATGCCACATGGGCACTGATTTTCCTTTGTCCTGTGCTTGACAACATGCAAGTGTTGCTACAGTTGGTGATATGCAGTCCTCACCAACACATTGTTAACCTTACCACTATGGACTGCAATTGTCTTTCACTACTGAACTGGCAATTCATGTTCCTCTGCAGTGAACTACACTTCATCTCAGCATGTCAAATTACATGTCCTTCAACCTTGTGTTGCGTCACAATAGAATGATTTACACTAATGGGTCACAGACCTAGACTATGTAAATATTGAACTACAGCACTTTAAAATAAATAGCACCTACACACCCACGTTGTCTCTGTGTAATGTGACACATCTACTTTGCTGGAGACTTGTGATGCATGTCTATGGTGACAGAGTGTCAATACCAGGGTGCAGAAATAATGTGGGCAGATATCTATGCACAAGGGCCCTGATTTTTACTTTTTCTGCACTGCATTTGCATTATTGTTTTAGCAAAAGCAGTGCAAACTTACAAAATATAATTGGATATTGTAAGATCGCGCTGCTTTTGCGTCAAAAATGAGGCAAATGCAGTGCAATAATAGTATAATTGAGGGCTAAGGTCTACAAGTTGAAAGTCAATGCTGGCCACATCCCCTACAAGCAAGGCATTGTGTATGTGACATTTGCTTTAAAACATACATGCCTCATCCACAACATACAGCAGGAATGGCTGTGTAAGAGTGTTTGGCCAATAACGTCAGCTGGAAGTACAAGTACAAGTAAAACACATAGGCGTGAAATTTGTATTACTCGACCTCATCTGAAATTGAAACTATTCAGTTTAGCAGTGTTGACATGAACTTCAGGCTGCATGCAGAAGTCCCACAGTGCCCAACATTCCGACACAGAACCCAAACAATGACAGCTTGAAAAACACACCTACCTGTCCAATACATGGGAACCATAGTTATGCTGAGTGGGGGTACTATGGATGGCAAATGCATTGAGATTTAAATTTGTTGTAGCTGCCAATGTGACAGCTCAGTTGGAAGTGGCAATTAACATGTCAAGAAAGGGATGTGGATGCAGTACGGAATACACAGGCCAACAGACAATTGGCACTGTACACTCATAAATATACCCTGAGCCCCAAGCATATGACACATGCAGTAAGGGAGTACCCAAATCTTTCATAACTATGTACAAAACAGAAGTTAAAACTATGTAACACACCTATACTAACCTAATCTATCCTAACTATACATTACCCACAACTGTCCCTAACTACCCGATGCCAAGCTTACTTACCACATTTAACAACACACTCTAAACATTTGCCCCCACCCCCCTTATATGATGAGACACATGTAGGACAACATATACTAACCTAACATGTACTAACTAATACTAAATAAATATATATATTTTTTGTATTAAAAAAAAAATATATATACATATATATATATATTAATACACAGAAGCCCCAACATTAACCCCACCCACCCACAAAAGAACATGTAATAATAAAAACTACTAACCTACTCTAACCTATCACAAACCCCCCTAAACCCACAAAAAAACAGGATGATAAATGAGGAGGGAGGGGACTGAATTAGGGATGAGGGGAGGCAAGAGTTCACAGTTTTGCCTCCTCAGTGTCTTCTTAATAGCTTTGAGCCTCCAGGTATTTTTGTCCACGTCCCTCTGTATAGTGTCAAGCTTTCTCAACACTTTCCTCTTGTCCCTCTGGAGTTCGGAAATTGCGGCCATGTCCAATGCTGCAGATGAGGTGGTCTGTGTTGCAGAGGTTGTTGCTCCAGCAGGTATTGTGGTCGGTGCTGCTGACATTAAAGGTGCAGCAGGTGTGGTGGTTGGTGGTGCCGAGGTTGACGGTGCAGCAGGTGGGGCTGATGTGGTGGTGGCCGCTGTGGTACTGGCTGTAGTTGTGGTGGTGGCTCTAACATTTGTGGCCAATGCCGGTCCCCTTTGGCTGAAAGCCCGCCATTCTCCTGTGGCTCGCTCTATCCTCCAGTACACAGACTCAACATCCAATACGTGTCTGTATCTCACTGCCTGCTTCTGGAAAGGCCTGTTCTCTGCTACACCAATTTTGGTAGGTGTAAAAATGAGACAGACAACCGTCAGTGTCATCATTGTGTGATGCATTCACAGATGATAACCTAAACACTTTGCCTCAATTTGCACATGCAGTCCAAATCACAGTCCAGATGATATAATGACACTGATGAATAAAATGTCAATGCTGCCTACCCATCAAGTACAGCACAGTAAAGCACAACAAGAGGTGGACCAAATAAAGTGATCTGTGCATTGATGTAGTGCAACGAGTCACAATGCAAAAGCAGCACCTACTTCACATGGGCCAGGTCGACTAATCTTTATCATCTGAGTTAACCTCAAAGCACCCAAGACCAGTGATTTGTAGATGTAATTGGCAGGATGGTATGCACTGGCTAATCATAAGGGGTCAGTGTTGTTTGGGACACATGCATGCTTGAATGAGATGACTGTCATCTACACTGTGACCATCACATCTACCTACATATATGTTCTTCACCTACCACTGTATCTCAGGGGAGATGGGGATGCAATACATCATCACAACTGTCAAGGACAACCACAAAGCCATGTCCACTTGTACATGGATATAGTGAGTGGAACACATGTGAGGAGGGCTGTCACCTAGGAATGTGGTATCCATAGGTCATTCACATCCACACTCAAGCGGCCAATTTTGGACAACCATCAACATCTGATCTGCCAACACAATTCCCAAAACACCCACATTGATGACAGCACACGTCTGGCCTTGACCTGCATGCACGCCTATTACATACCACATAAGTGTCACGTAAATGGAGTACAATGTATGGGGCTAGATGCTGGGGGACAGTTACCCCTACAGTCCTACATGTACATTACAATACAGGGATGCACAATTTTGTGCGGAAAACTGATGCATCACTGTCTTGTGAAAATGAGGGTATGACTCAGTGACAATATTTTGACACTGAAGCACTTCCAAGTCACATGTGGGCATACATGTGGCTACTGATCACCTTTTTACATGCTGCTGCCTATTGCGCAACACAAGACTCCCAAGATATGACTCTCTGCTGGGAATGTCTAACCATTGCACAGAACACTATGTCAACATCCAGTCAAGTAATATATCAGATCATGTCCCAGCTCATCATGTCTTCCAATGAGTGCAACACACAAGAGCCACTCACACAACAGCTGCAATCACTACACAGGACAGATATTATCACACATACAGGATACGTGTGGGTACTAGAATCAAGCCACTCCCCGGAAGGTATAGGGGGCCGGTCCACCTGCAAGACAGGGAAGGGAAATATATGCTCAATGTCAGATCACTGTACAAACATGTGGACAACATATCACAGTGTGTATCATTTTATATGAGTGAGCTGCTGATCCTGCATGTAAACACTCCAACAGGCATACCACTGCAAACTCACATTGACACTGAAACTCCAGTGAGTGATAGACACACATCTGCACACATGCACTGGGCCTAACAATCTGACTACAAACATTTGTGGCTAATCCATTTCAGATGGTACTCCATATCATGATTTGTATTTGGGTGACAATTTCAATGGCACTTCCCTGGTGCACTGCAATACAAGTGACTCAGGTATTGTGGCTTGTGCATCAAGGGACATTGAGTTACTGTTTGATGGACATGTGGCTCAATTTTCAGTCTGCAATTTTCAAGCATTCAGTGGTCCATAACAGATGTGTCACAGTTGTATGTAGGTAACAAATGCCCCATTGGCAGTGTCCCCTAAGCCGTATATGCCCCCTTTGCCAACATAATGGCAGGGATCATGTGTGTGTAATGATGACAATGTAGCGCTAAACATGGACTGCCCACTTTGATGTCCCGATACAGTGAAATGTGGTATGCTGACAGTGTCTTATCTGGTCATCATTGACAGAATGCATTGGCATAGGTTTTGTCATAGCACCTGAAATGTGTTACTAAGGGCCACATGTACCAAGATCAGGTTTTGTGAGTCACACATTGCGAGACTTAGCAACTCACAATTTGCAAGTAGGATGATCTGAGGTAGAACACTGTCAATGACACTGTTTGCAAATCACAATTGTGATAGCAAATGACCTACCTCCTGAATATTAATGAGGTAGGTCTCATTTTGCAAACCCCTTGGGAATAGTGACACTCACAGGGATACTGGCTTGCTGGGCTCAGCAGACCACCATGTCTGTGACGGCTTTCAAATAGAGAGGTATATTTCTTTTAAATGCAGTTAATTTCATTAAGGGTAAACAGAAAGCTTTTCAAAAAGCAATATTATGACTTTAATAATTTTGTTGAAGCATTCAGTGGTCGTTGGACCACTTCCTGCTCTGACACCATTTTTGGGCATGCATTCCCAAAGGGGAAGGGATCCCCTGGGGACCCTTCCCCTTATGCAAATGGGTTAGCACCAACTTGAAACGGCTGGTAACTGCAATTGTTTAGTGCCAGCATTTGTGGTCAACAAACATCCAATCAGCGGACTGCGACTCGATAATAGGAAAGGAACGCCCCTTCCTCAATGCCACTAGCAAACAATGTTTTGTGATTGGGCAATGTGATAGCAGAATGGCAAAATTGGTGGTGTCCATTGAAATTAAAAAAAAATTCTGACGTAAACACAAAAATCTGAAAACTAGGCCGTTTGTGGCAATTAAAAATAGCTTGGTACATGTGCCCCTAAGCAATAGGGCTCAGGACTGCATTGTTAATATGTATACACATGTGGAATACATCTCAGTACTGGGACACTAATAGTTTGTTCTACTTGTATGCAAAAAGGCCACAAACATTGCATGCAGCACGTCAAGACATCTGCTACTGTCACTCAGGAGCATTCTACTGTACACATTTGTCAATGTGATACTCACCAACAGGGCCACCAATCACCACAGCCAGGTGGTCCAGCAGATACTGTGCTCTGGCCACCAGGTAAGCCCTGCAATGCTTCAGCTGGTGCTCATTTCTTGTCGTGTGGAATACGCGTTTGAGGTGGTAGAGCACCTTGCCCCACAGCAGCCGCCTTGCCTCTGTGTGATCTCCCAGATCACATGCCCACCCATCACCAGCATCAATGGCAGAAAGTGGCTCACCAGCCACACAAAGCCCCCAAGCTCCTCTTCCCCCATACGGGTCTGCCTCGCCCTTCCTGACATGTCCTTGCACAACAATACAAAACAGAAAAAGTGAAAAAGGAAGGAAAATAAATGTGAAAAAGGAAACTTACAGCCCAAACTACGAACCCCAACTAACCCAACTAATGTATCCCCCAAACAGACACCCGACAGTACGAATACAATCCAAAAGACACTAAACTACACAAGAGTACATAAACAGGTTCAATATTCAAATAGAATACATAAAAGACACAAAAGAGACACCACAAGATACAAAAAACGCAATTCAGACACCAGCAACACCAAGACACTGCCACATAGTCAAGGAAAAGCACGGATTGTAAAGTGAAAGTGAAAGTACACCGACTGTACCATGCCTGTAAACAGGATTTCCTATGTATGTATGTATGTATATGGAGATTTATATAGCGTGTTCCGGCCTTAGCATCGAAGCGCTCAGGGACATAAATAACGAGAGGACGACCAAAAGCCAGTGGCCCTACCGTGGAAACAGCCAAGTTTTCACCCGCTTCCCAAAATATCGTGAAATTGTGTTCTTTCCTGATGCATAGCGGTAGAGCATTCCAATATCTGGCAGCCGCCACTGTGAAAGCTTTATCTCCCCACCTGACTCTACACGTTCGACAGACCTGAATCAGGTAGGAATTGTCTGATCTTAGGACTCTTCCTGGACAATACCACCTGAGTCTATCAGTCAGGTGTTCAGCACTGTCCCCATAAAGCGCTTTAAAGGTTAGGCAGAGGGCTTTAAAAATAATCCTCTTGCCAACCGGAAGCCAGTGAAGACATTTTGGGCTATGGGAAGCCGACGCTAAGTGTGGAAGTGCCAAAATCATACATAAAAGCATTATTCTGAATTAGTTGCAATTTCCTCAAAGAACTCTCATCAATATCCAACAACAGAGAGTTGCAGTAATCCAATCTGGACATGATCAATACTAACATAACCGTAACTCTTTCCTCCTTCTTCAGGAACTGTAAGATTTTTCTCAGGATTTTCAGGGTCCAATAGCTAGCTTTGACTATAGCACTAACCTGCGGTTTAAAATTTAATGAGTCATCAAAGATCACTCCTAAATTTCTGGTAGCCCCGCCCGGGACCGGTAATTGCCCACAATTATCCGGCCACTATTGCGGATTCCACAGATCCTTACTGCAGCCATACAAGACAATCTCCGTCTTGTTAGTATTAAGCTTAAGCCAATTCTGTCTCATCCACCGATTAATATCCTGCATACAATTATTAAACCGATCTGCCACTTCCTCCCAGTTGCTCCTGGACACCGGAATGATAAGTTGTGTGTCATCAGCATAAGAGGAAGGGATAAAACCATATGAGTGGATAAGTCTTGCCAAGGGGGCCACATAGACATTAAAAAGCGTTGGACTCAATGCCGAGCCCTGATGTACACCACATGGCAGATGAAAAGCCGGTGCTTTAAAGCCCTCCCAGCTTACAATATTAGATCTATCACTTAAAAAAGACTCCAGGATTTTAAGAGCTGAATGTCTTATTCCAGCATGATGGAGGCGAGAGACCAAGATCACAGGCGAGATGGTATCAAATGCCGCAGACAGATCTAATAGTACAAGAACATCACCTTGCCCCTCATCCAGTAGTTTCCGGATGGAGTCAGATGTCGTTGGTAGCGCTGATTCCGTGCTATGAGCCCTTCTAAACCCATGTTGTGACTGATCAAAGCCTCAAGCCTGGTTAAGAAACATGGACAGTTCATTATTAATGTGTTTTTCAAATATCTTAGCCAATGTCGGTAGCAAGGAAATAGGTCGCAGGTTGCTTAGATCAAAGGCAGTTTGATCGAGCTTCTTTTTGAGGGGAATAACAGTGGCCTGCTTCTATGTAGAAGGGAAGACCCCTTAGGATAGAACTTTCTCAAAAATGGTAGCTAATTTCGGAGCCACAAAATCAGAAATCATCTGCATCTGCAAAATGCCGGGTGGACAAGGATCCATAGGTGAGCCAGATTTAATCCCTAATAGGAATTCTTTAATCCTATCCGGCAACAACGGAGGGAAACATGTAAGCAGGGGGGTATCCTGATTTGGAGAGTCCAGGGGGGCTATCCAAGGATCCATCAAGGGGAAATCTGCATGCATTTGCCGGATTTTGGTTTAAAAAAACACCGCAATTTGATTACAAGTTGCCTAAGAATTAGGTGAGGTGGTAGGGGGAAAAGGAGGCGTGATTAGCGAGAGAACTACCTCAAATAGTTCTTTAGGCGCATTAGATGCATTTTTAATTTTAGTAGAAAAAAAGGCTGATTTCGCCTCAAAACAAGCTGCCTTGTACATTTTTAAAACGATTCTTAATTTCTCCTTCTCTGTCTCATTAGGATATAACTTCCATCGTCTTTCTTGTTGACGGTACTTCCTCTGAAGCACCTTCAAATCACTATTAAACCAGGGCCAACTAGTTTTCTTAGGCCTGATCTCCAGCTTTAATATCACCGGGGCCAACTTATCCATGGAGAGAGCTAAACCTGAATTAAAAACCTCCAGAGCAGGCAAATGAAAATTCTCCGCTACCTCCCAGCCTTCTTTTACTGCCGGGCCCAGCTGAGTCTCAGTAATTTTATTCCATAACCGCAATGATTTGTTGCCTGATTTTATCTGTTGGTTGGGGAACCCCTTAGCACTTTTAAACAGGAGAAGGTGGTGATCAGTCCAAGCCAAGGGAGTATTGGACACAGTCACCAGATCCTCTGGTTCAATAAGAAAGGGCCAATCTAACATGAACAAAGCAGCTGAGCCTGGTGGTCTATAAATCAATAGGCCCTCAATCAGAATACAATGATTCTGGCGAATTCTAAAATATAAACCCTCACAAGACTTATGTGGAGAACTGGCCAGTTCCCACTGGCAAGACAGAGTAGACCTACAAATAATGGCAAGCACTCGTCCCATACCTGCTCGCCTATCCAGTCTGAAAAAGGAATAACCACTAGGAGAGGCTTCAATAAAATTTGGGTTGGAGTCTGCCTTGGCCCATGATTCTGTTATAAAAAGACAGTCCACTTCTTTTGAGATAATCATCTCCGCAATTTCGGTCTTATGTTTCGCCACTGACCGTGCATTAATCAATGCATAAACTACAGGTTTAGTAACCTCCAACCTCTTAGGAAGGGCCACTTCAGATTCACCTAGTGTCATAAATGACTGGGAGGTCACTGGAGCCCATCCACAATCCCTGCAAACCCTCTTTGCACGGAACAGCCGGAGCCCTATCCTGGAGCACGGGTCCTGAGTAAAAGATACGGCTCGGTATTACCCTGCCCTGAGCAGACCCCCCGGCCCCCGTCCTCAACCGTGCGCGGACATCACATCACTTCCTGTCCCCTTTGTGGCCCATTTTCCATCTTGTGTGTATATGTTTGACGCATACAATGTTTGTGTGAATATTTTCAACACATCACCTACATGTGCGGCAAAATACCACGCATTACCGGTAAACTTCTATTTCAATGGATATTTGCATGCATGTAGTGCGCTGGTGGAATTAAGGCTTAGGGCCTATGCATGTTTAGTTAGCATTTGCGTGATATTTCAACACATTTGCGTCAACATTTTTGACTCAAACTGTGTTTGTGTGAATTTCAATTATTTAACATGCATGCACCCTGTATCAAGATGAGGATAGGATGGTATGGCATGCAGTGTGTGGTATAGTGGTTGGCCACATGTGGTAGAGAATGCAGCTGTGTGTTTTGTGTGTGAATGATCTGTAGCAACAATATGTGTGCTCCTGAAGGAATGACATGCAATACATTGGACGTAAAGTCATGATATGTGTTTGGAATATGTTTTTGACTCATTTGATCTGTGCAGTTGTTTGACTTTGGGAACATTACATTTCACACGACAAACAAAACTCAGGGATTATTGAAGATGGCTGATGAGTGCTAGGTCAGATGTGTTACCCCTCATATGTCATTGATTGTTGGCTACGACTTCATGGTGACTTGTGTGTGAACTTCCCATATGTCCGCCATGTGTACAGGTTTGGTACGTACAATGTTTGAAACACTGTGCCTTAATTCCACCCATATTGTGTACCCTTGTTATGTACACGTCAATTTGACTCATAAGAATTACCTATGCAACTCATGTTGCTGTTGTAGACCTGCTCAGGATTGGGCTCCATGGTATTATGATTTCCTGCGGGTCTAGTCAGGAGTCTGTTAGGGGCAACCCTTGAGTTCACAGAGTATCTTGCAAGTAAGTAGTGTACCAAAGTAGAAGAGCTGCTAAAGACATACAAGGGGAAAGGCCAGCTATGGTAAGGCAGAAAAAAACAGAAAAGTGAAGGCAGAGCAACCTTAGTGTGAACAAATTCGGAACGGGTCAGTAATGGACAAACATGCAGGGCTTATCACTAAGATTGTACACAGGGAAGGGCTCAGAACTTCCCACAGCAACAGGGAACGTCAGTGCCTCTGTGCAGGTTAATCTTACAGCTAGTCACCACGCAAGCCCCATATAAAGAAGGTAGGATAAGTGAATCTGTGTCTGGACCCTTAGGGCACAAACAAGGATTGTACTTACATACACAAGACTAGCCCTTGTTTGTCCGGCTGGAGACACAGTAACAATTCCTGGAATACAGCCATAGCACATTATCACTGTTAGGCACTAATGACTACATGCAGCACAAGACAAAGGATGGGGGCTGGATTTGTCTCCTGGAATCCAGGTGCCTGACCAAATACAATGGAAAACACTTCTAGACAGATGAGGACTGATAGGACACTTACCAGACATGATAACCCAAGAAAAAACAGAAAGCGAGGGAACCAACTAGGAGGCAAAGCCAGGCACAGGGAACAGGCTCAGGTTGAGACAAAGGCTGGAACAGGTCTGGGTATCAGAAAGCAGGCTTTGGCAGAAACAAACATGAACAAGACTGAGAAACAGGGAACAGACTCTGACTGGAACAAGCAGGAACAGGACAGGGTAAACAGAGAGCAGGTTCAGGCATAATCAGGACTGTAATACAATCCAACAAGGGGTCTGGAACACAAATGAATCGTACTCCAATGCATGACAAGGAGCTTCAGGGAATGGCAGCTTCTAAGCAGTTCCAGGCAGCAGCAAGGCCAGGGCAAAGTCACATGGCTGGGCTGCACAAGAGAGGTCACAGGTGTGTGCAGCTTCAGTCTCTTAAAAGTCCTGGAGGAGAGAATCCAGTATAAAGGGACAACAGGACTTTTCCCATAGGAAGCAATGGATAGAAGATTACAGGTCTTACCGACTACCAGGTAGTGCATTATGGGACCTGAAGTCCATGCAGGCTAATGTAGTTCTTCTATAGCATGCCATATGAAAAAGGGAAGCAAACATGACTCAGAAAGTGACTCTGTGTGAGTGTTAATGATGATTGCCAGGGGCACCACACTTGAGTCCATTTACAGCCCCCCTACAGATGGGAGGAGACTTAACACATTGCAGTGGCAGGACTTATTTCCAGGGATGGACTGCACAGGGCATGTGTTGTGAACATTGCTTGTCATACCTGGGACACTCATGCTATCCCATTTTCAGAACTGATGCCCTTCTTATCACACAAGCTTCTTGCAGAGATTGCAAATGTCACACTTACTAATGGCAGGGGTCTGTTCATACATTTCTATTTCCACTGATATTTTACGTCCACTGCCTCATGTATGGTGCGCTTATTTACCTTATGATTGGAGATGTCATAGTTGTGTGTCATTTGCTACAGTTGACCATGTTGGCAATGTGAATGTGTGTCATATGCCGTGGTCCATTGATTTTGTCCTTCATATGTTGAATTCAAAAGATGAGTATTTTTTATATGCGTGTGATGTTTGCTGCACAATCATACGCATCACATATGATGTTGCATCAGAAGTAGTCAGATTTGTCTTTGTAACATGCTCCCTGAGGTAATACTCACATTCCTAAAGAACATGTGAGGGAGACAGAAGAAACCAGAGCAGGATTGTGTGACTAAGTAAGGTGTTTAATTACACATCCTAACAATGTGTATACAGTGGCTATTGGTTAAGATTGTTTGAACAATCTGCTGTCTACGGCACATTCCTACAGCTGTGTTTTGATGTTCTCCTTCATTTTTCCTGGCACCATCCTCCTCCTCCTCCTCAGGCAGTTCTTGGTCTGGCTCCCATAGGGGGATGTTCCTCCTCACACAAATGTTGTGCAGGATAGTACATGTAAGTATGTTTTTGCAAACAATCTGTGGGACATATAGGAGGTGCATCCTGAGATGTCCAGGCACCTGAATCTGTACTTCAGGATGCCAAAGGTCCTTTATACAATGGTGCTTGTACTTCGATGTGTCTCATTATAGGCACGCTCTGCTGCTGTGCTTGGGTTGGGGAATGGGGTCATAATTCATGGCTGGATCCCGTAACCCTGATCAGCTGAAAAAGAAAATAAGAGTGAGTATTTTGTTAGTGCTTGCAACAGGAATGTCATGTAGCATGGCAGTTGATATCTTGTGTCGTCTGTCACTCATATGTGTTTGTGGTGTTGTGTGAGATCCTGTGCTTCCGTGAGGTTTTTTCTGCAGTGGGTTGTTTGACTTGACAACTTGTGTTTGGCTCATTGACCTGGGATCTATGATTTTGTTTCCAAACTGCTGGTCAATATGTATGTACCATGAATTGTGTAGTGACCAACACGTTTGAGTGTGCCTTCACTGGAGGGGACATGATACTTCCACACACACAATAGTTTCCGATGTGGTGGTAACATGGTTGCACTACATGGCCTGGACATCCCATCCAATTAGACGTGTCATTGCAGATGAAATGCAACAATGAGGCCCTTTGATTTGGATTGGTGACAATGCACAACACATCTCCATCAGTTGGCAGCCCTGAGATGTTCAGTATTGACAATGCACAATTGGCCCTTCTGTGACTTTGTTCTAGGCAAAACTTTCTAGTTCTCTCTGCCAGTGGCTCATGTGCAACCGTGCACCTACACTACCAAACTTGCTCCAGGTAACCTGGCTAACTGCCTTGTGGAGGTGGATGTATCTGTGCAGGAAGGGCCATCTCCCTGTGCATATATTATTTTGATGGACAATTGGCTCTTTCAGTGTGTGCAGCAGTGTACAGTTTGCATTAGTGGCACATCAATATGTATTCATAGCACAGTCCACTTCCTTATTGCTACCTGGCAATGGCACCCTAGGAGTGATGTATGATGTTGGGACTGCCTCAGTATTTCTGTGTTACCTACATGTGTGTCTGCATCATCATGCTATGTGTCTCATGGTGTTAGACCTGCAGTAACACACATTGCACACCTCTTCCGTGGTACATATTGCAAGCGAGGGTGTCGGATTGACTATGTGGCATAATGTAATTGTAAATGGTTAATCTTCCAAGTTGTACTTTCAGTGCAGGCCATGTCATTGTCACTGTGTGCTTTGTCATTGGTCCCTTGTAGCTCTAGAGTGGCAGCTATTGCTTGTGGCAGCCATCATTTGTCCATTGGTGTGTATCCCATTGTGCCAGGGTGACAAAACATAACTACCTGTGTCACTCCTCAGTGTCTTCCTGCCCATGTGTCAATGTAGTGGTGTATGTATTGTGTGTCCTGCAGGATTGCTGTGCTGTGTCTATATTGCTAGGTTTATGGACTTACCGACAAGAAGGCCATTGCCATATTGTCCATCCTGGAAGTACTCATTGATTGTGCTGTGATGGAAGATGAAGGAATCATGTACACTCCCAAGATACTTGGCCAAGATGTTGGTAAAAAATCTCTGGTGGTCAACTATGGCCTGCACATTTATGGAGTGGGTGTGCTTTCTGTTCCGGAAAATAGATGCTCTGTTGCTGCAGGTGGTACGATCTGGACATGGGTGCAGTCAATTGCACCAAGCACATGCGGGAAGCCATGTATTTGAAAAAAAAACTTGTTTGATCTCCTGCTGCTTCTGCTGGGTGTTGGGGAAGTTGATGTGGCAGGGTGTGAGGGAGATGATGGCATCTAGGATTCTTGGGAAGGAAGGCGTAGAATGGCGATCAGGGCACCAGTTATTTGGAAGGAGCCACTTGCTAACATATGCAGGAAAGCTAGCAGCTTGGTCACCGGTGGTATATAGTGTGGTGTCTGCAGGCTGGCTGTTATTTGTGGCTTAACTTGGCACAGCAGCTGCTGTAAAGCTTCCCAGTTGAGCCTATACCTCCAGATAATGTTCTGTTCCCTGATGCCATGGAGGGTTATCCTGTTCCTGAAGACCATCTCCTGCCTTTTGTGTTGCCTTTGGGGGTCATGTTGGGGTGGTGGTGGCTGCTGCTGTTGGTCCTGTGCTCTGCGTCGTTTAACATGCTGCATCAGTAGAACCTCCATGTTGTCCTGTTGGGCTATGATGTTGCCTGTGTGTCTTTTTCTTAAATAGTGGTGTGATTGCCTCATTTTAATACCTGCCCTGACACAGGCATTAAAATTTGATGCAAATCGGGTCTGCCTCCCACCAGTTAGTCATTTTTGCCCTGTTAGAAAAATATGGAGCTAAGGTGTTTGAGTCATTTTTAGGCCAGGAACATCTACCTAGCATCTCATTGATGCAAGGTGGTTTCACGCATCCTTAAAATAACACAAACTCCATATTTTTGATGTTCGATGTGTCTAGCGTCAAAATATAAATATGGAGTTAAGTTTGCGCTGGATTTGCGTAAAAGCAGATGACGCAAATCCGGCGTAAACAGAGTATAAATATAGGGCTGAATGCTCCTGTGTGTTCCTTGACCCATGTCATCAAGTCCCCTTTGTTTTTTTAGCAAATAACCTTAACATAAATGAAGTAAAATAAATGAATATATAAATTAATGCTATAAATCCTAGGAACAAATCACTCTTTCACGAGGAAAAACTGCAGTCTTTTAATTATTTTCCCTAATAAAAATTTTAAATAGTGCTCACAGAAACATTTGGTGGATAACCAGTATATCGGACCCACCTCTCAACCAATAATGATTTATGAGAAGAAAATGTTTAGTGGCATTATTATGAACCCCTTTACACCGCTTTTGCACCACACAACATGGTGCAAGAAAGAAACAAATGAACAATTCGATTTATTAAGCCACACAGGGCCACCTTGCATGGCACTGCATGGCATAATAAATCTTAAGTAATGTAACACAGTGCAAATCACTGCGTTGCATTACTCTGTGCCAGGGAAGTATTTAAATGGGTGTTACCTGGGTGTTCCATGGGTGTTTGATGTATTCCAAGATTTACAAGAACAGGTAAACCTGTAAATGAGCCAAAAACCTATGACTCCCCAGGTGAGGTTTAAAAATATGAAATATCTTTATTTCTCCCCATTATTCCTCTTTTCGTGTGCTGCATTTTGTGCTGTATTTTGCAGCACACATAGAAAGAGATGAAAGCATAAAGGGATTGTTCTTATGTGGGAAGGTTCCCTTTCCTGCACAAAAACATTCATGCATGCAGGATTGTTTTTGTGCAGGAAGGGTCTCCATCTCACACAAATGTCATTTAATAGATGTGGGTGCAGACACAAACAGGTCCTTAAGAGGGGCACTAACAGTGTACGACAAAAAGGTGGTGCATTGTCATTATGCCACTTGAAGGCAGCCCTTTGGAGGGGAAAAATGAATTTGATGGACCCCCCCAGAGATCCCCCTCGAGGCGGGTACAGTAACTCACTGCACTGCCTGCAGGCTGCTCCTGGCTGCTGCCTGCACTGTGAAACATGCAGCAGATTTGAAGCAACTGCTCCGTATTTTACTGAATGTGACTGCCCTGGGGACAATGCATTGTTTGTAATAAGCTAAACTCTCTTTGTATGAACCCGGCGCACCTGTTTAAAGGTGGGGTGTGGTGAAAACAGTGACAAATTCCTATAGCTAGTGATTGTGAGATCATTCAGCTTTTGACCATGTAGTATTGAAGGTTCATTTGTACCATTCTTAGTTCTCAACACCATCAGATTTGCTGCTGAAAGGCTGAGGAAGAGTAAAGATTGGAACCTGCATGAGATTTTTTCATAATTTACTAAATAATCAACAACTCATAAACACACATCAGCACTCTGAATTTCAGTTTCTGCAGGCAGATCAGAAATATTCACCTCCTCCTACCTTTAAAACATCAACAAACCTAGAACTAAAAAACTACTCTACATCATTGTAATCTAGATCACCAAGAGAACACCATTTCAATGATTGGAATCTCCTTCATGTCTGTGATCTCCTCAAACAGCCTAATAAATGTTTGCAAAACAAGCAAATATTTTTCTTTATTATTCCCTACTCAAACTACATTGTATTCATAAAGACAATGCCTGTCCACATGGAACATGGACCCCGACCATGAAACCTTTACTACCAAGTAGGCTTTTCTACTAAAACAATCGGCCGCTAAAGTTAAAAACGTTCAGAGACTGAAAAGTTCAAACCAGGGGTATGTTTTCTATTTTTAAGTGGGAAGAGTAGTTCAATTTTCAAACTGCTTCTTCTGGGGCTATATCCCTATTTGATTTTACATAAAAATATTCATCTGTGAAACATGCTCAATTTGACATCATTTTCAACTGGCCCATTTTTAGAATTTTGTACTTTCACTGTTTGTAAGGCTCATTGGTTATTCAATGATAGTTTAGCATTTGTGACTGACAAACTATTTCATTCTGATTTACTGGTTCGCTGGTGATTCAAGAGGAAAAAGGTTTATACAAATTGCACACAAAAATCAAACAATTCTAATGTAGATACATACAGGAATTTACAAAACTTTCATCAATCCGCATTCATCAAGTCAAATGAGGTCTTTGACTTTCAATATGAGGCAAGATGCATACATAGGGGGTTATTCCAACTTTGGAGGAGGTGGTAATCCGTCCCAAATGGGACGGATTTACCACCAGCCGTATTACGAGTTCCATAGGATATAATGGACTCGTAATACGGCTGGTGGTATATCCGTCACTTTACCGTCACTTTTGGGACGGATTACCACTTCCTCCAAAGTTGGAATAACCCCCTTAGTCTACTAAAGTTCATTCATTAAATGTCTGAGTTAAAAAAAAAATATTTAATGTTGAGGGTTTATTATGGATGAGGTCTCACATTTACTTTTATGTTTCATTAATTTATTCAATTCTAACAATCTTATTTGGTGTTTTTTTTATTCAGTGAGTTCGCTATCATATTCACAGAGATCACTATGTTAGAGCAATAGGGCCACATTCAGCCTTCTTCAAGACCAAAGGGAGGCCTCATTCAAATGAATCACATGTCCCACTTGTTAACTCTGGTAGCCAGTTGCACATTGAGCCATTTATTTCTTAATATGACAAGTGGACCGTGGGCACTTAATTAAGTATGTCTCAAGTGGCCAGGGAAAGAAAGTTATGACATGAAGGTAAGCATCACCTAAGATCATCTAAGACTGATCCATGAGGATAAAATACTCTTTTTCATTCTGGTGTTATTGTGCTTACAGTCCAGGGGCCCTATTCACATAGGACACAGTTTCTCCGCTTTGAAACAGGTGTGCTGGGTGCAAACAGAAAAATTGTGCTCTTTTACATTGAATATGCTGCTCCAGGGGCAGCGCATTCAGTGAAAAACAGAATGGATTTGAAGCAGCAGTTTCTTTGTTTCACTGTGCAAGTGCCAACCTGCCTGAACTTTTAAGGGAGATTAGCGATCCCCTTGCAGGCAGAGTGAGTGACTGCATCCACCTGTAAGGTGATGTCTGGAGGGTCCATAGGACCCCCTAACCCTCCTCCTGAGGACTGCCATCAGGTGGCACACTCACAGTGCATCACCTTTGAGGTGGCACATTGTCACTGCACCTCCTGACAGCTCATTTGCCTCTGCTCCAACATCTATAATACGACACGGGCACAGAGGCAAAAGGATTCCTTCATTTGCATGGGGCCACATCCTCCTGCAAATGAGGAAACACCTTCTGGTGATAGCGCTGGTGCTATATTTGCACCAGCGCTATTTGTGTTACAGAAAGGGCAACACATGCATCTGCGGCTCTTTCTGTAATACCAAAGAGCTCCAGCAGGGAGGGGGACGAAAAATCAGAAGCACGTGTCCTTTGCACCCCAGGGGCACTTTTTTTAATACAGCACCTGGAGGTTAAAGGGCTTCACTTACTTATGTCTCACTACAGAAAGCTTTAACAGGCCACCAGACAGCATGTGACAAAAAAGGAAAATACAGTGATAAAAGAGGTACATTCACTGTTTATTTGAACAATTCTAGATTTTGCATTATTTTGACAAATGTTAGATGATGTACAGATAATTGTTTTTTGGTAAGCTTCTCTCACTGTTTCAGTTGTTTTGTTTACTATGAAGTGTTTGCTTATATGTATATGATTGCAATTGAATTAAAAATCCAAGTTACAGCAGTAATATTTACTTAAGTTAACCATCACTGGTGAATTTCTGTCTTTTTCATTTTAAAATGTTATGTTTTAACCGTCATTTTCATCTAGCTATAATCTCATGTGAACCTTTGTTTTTTCAGTGAATTTCTGAATTTTTTAATGTAAACTAAAATATTATAATCATACCTAAGACGTCACTCTAATCTTTTTTTCCAGTGAATTTATATGAGGTTTTTAATGGCAAATAACAATTTCAAGGGGTCAAATCTTTAATATAGTAGACCTACTGAGTTTATCAAAGGGTCAGAACATCAATTTATAAAACACAGCCCTATTGACCTTATCAAGGGGTCTGCACATCAACATATATAAAACAGACCTATTGGCTTTGTAAAAGAATCCGCACAATAATTTATCAATAGCCATAATCCAACACATACTTTATTAAAACACATGAAAACACTCAATAATAATTGTCACACGAATATTTAAAATAAAGGCGGTCATTCTGACCGCGGCGGGCGGCGGTCGCAGCCCG
This sequence comes from Pleurodeles waltl, assembly GCF_031143425.1. Classification (NCBI taxonomy): domain Eukaryota; kingdom Metazoa; phylum Chordata; class Amphibia; order Caudata; family Salamandridae; genus Pleurodeles; species Pleurodeles waltl. The sequence goes on along the minus strand of NC_090437.1, from coordinate 722,743,871 downwards.
CCATGCGGTTACTGCCAAAAGGCCGCCCGCCGGCCCAGCGGGAAAGCCCCTGCAACGAGGAAGCTGGCTCGGAATGGAACAGGTGGAGTTGCAGGGGTGCGACGGGTGCAGTGGCACCCGTCGCGATTTTCACTGTCTGCAAAGCTTTTGCTTCTGCTCTCGTTGGGCGGGAGCAATGCTGTGTTTCCTGCCCTCGAGAGTGTAAGTTGGGAGATAAATTCTGCTCCCACCCAGCAGGAGCATTTCTGCTCCTGCCAGCTTGGAGTAATGAAGTGTTCATTGCCTGTTCTTTTAGGGGGAAGCAATAACACACAGTGTTCTAGGGTATGGGGTTCCCTTGACACTGTCTAGCATCAGGCCCCAGGGGATGTGGGTCAAATATACCTGGGGTCAGTAAATATCTCAGGGAGGGGACCCTATCTCCACCTCAAACAAATAGATAATGCACCAGGCCCAGGGGGCAGGGTCCTGGACCCCAATATGTGCCCCGGGAGGGGAACACAGACATGCCCCTTCCCCAAATGAATGGAGAAGGTGTTGGGTTCTGAGGGATGGGGTCCCCCAGGCAATTAAGTGTCTCAAGAAGGAGGGCACAGGCACACCCCTTACCCATATAAAAAATAAACCGACCACCGGACCGTGGCCTACACCTGGGCAGATTATGTTTCAATATTGAAACATTTTTTTTATCATGGTACAGCTGCACTACCACTGTACTGCTAAAAAAAAACCTATTTTTTGGCTAAGGGGTAGGTCCCTCTGGGACCTTCCGCCCCACCACCCTTAAGGGGTCAGGGTATCCCTACTCTGTCCCCTATATGCTATTTTGTTCAGGGCATGGGGGCTATATTCTAAAATGGATGCCAGATGTCTTTGTTGATCTGAGGCAGTCAATCAGACCTTATCTTTGATTGTCTGATCCTGATGTATTTCTGCATTTCTAGATATCTATACATTTTTTATTTTAATTTCTCAAAAAATAAATTAATCACAAATCACTGGCTAAAGATATAGCATTTTGCAATTTTAGTGTAATTCGATTCACCAATTCTTGCAGTAGCTGTGTCTAAAGACCCATGGGACGCTACATGTGGAAAATGAATTTGGGACCCTCCCTTTTTCTCGGCCCTCTCTTGGCTGACCACCGAGAAGCATTCTGGGAAGGAGATGAGGTGGATGAACCTTTTTTTAGGACATTTGATGAGGATTCATCAAACAGCTCCAAAGTTACAAGGAAACTAAAAAAATAATTTTCAATGGAAAGCTGGTTTTAATTATAAATACACAGTGGTGACTGCCACTGTACAATATATATGTATACATTTTGTGTTGTGATTTTCTTAATTGGTGTTGGAGAGACAAGTGCAGTATTTCAGGATCACTCTATGTAGCTTCCCAGGGTCATGCATTGCCAGCAGCTGTGGCACTGTTTTTACTCCTGTACAAGTTCTGCTCTCTGAACTCCCTGTGATTCTCCAAAAAATGAAATAAGGCAAAGATGAATAATTGATAACATAGCAACTCAAGACCCCAACGGACATGCCCTGTCATGTCAGGCACCTAATTCCCCTGTCTGAGTGGGGCTAGGTACTGAGAGAGCTAAAGTTTTATTAATACATTAGTGGTGTAGAAGTTAGCATATGTTGATAAATTAACATACATTTAAAAGCTTAACAGAGAAAGTAACACACGTTGTAAATGTGAATGTTTGAATTATGGAGAACCACGTGGCCACTATTCGTATTATGCACCACGTTTTAACATGAGAATTTTGCTTTTATATTAAATGAAGTACTAATGTGAATTAATATTAAGAGTGTTATTGAAAGTATTAAATAAAAATGAATTCAATTCATTTATCTTGAATGAAGGAATTTTATTAATATGAGTTACATATGTACAAAAAAATAAATGCACGTTTAAAATCAGTTCTAACATGTCATAAACAATGTTTGCAATGAAATAATTTGTTTTGCATATTTGATGTGAATCCTAAGGTGCTCAATAGTTTTATTAATGTATTAATACATTATTGGTTATTGAGTCTTTCTTCGCTTGACTAGGCCTGGAAGATTCATTTTGCAGCAGTAATGAAAAATCATTTGTTTATTTTGTTACCTCTGACCTGAATTCTTTTCCTAGGATGTTAATGTGATGAAGAATGTCCTACTGTTTAAAAGGCAAGAAACATGTTTGTTGGTAACAATGTTGCAGAGTTTGTTTTAGCTGTCAAACGAGGCAGAAAATTCATGATTTATATGTGCAACAGGTTTAGTTTTGTGAGAGAAGAAGTCAATGTTGCAAGTTATTTGAGAGGACTTAGAATAGTTGCAAATTCAATAGTGCCATCTGCAGCCATTGGATGCTGAATCTGACGTTTGGCGTGAGACAACCCGAAGGACCAATTAATGGATTTTGCATATTAGTGAGGAACTTTGGAAATAGAGAGTCAGTCAGTTAGCGAGTCTTCAGTTTTTTAGTTAGTCCACTTCTGCCTTGAAGCAAGTCTGCTGTCACTCTTTTCTTTTCTTGATGTCCCCTGATGAATTTCTCATTGTAGTCTTAGTTGTTTAAATTTGTTATGAGGTTTAGTACTAAGCACAAACAATTCTGAACTGCTCATTTGTCCTATGTGTAGCCCGTATTCTGCACTGTTCTGATGCTTCTGTTAACCGATGCTGGAAGAAGGTGACTGTCCTGCCTGATTAACTACTCTTGTATGCTGTCCAGGAGGAGAGGTATATTTAAATGTGGTTCTTGTTTCCTTTTCAGTTAGATAATAACACCAGAATATTTTTTTATAGTGAATTGCCCTAGTTTAGATGTTTTTACATTATTTTTGTCTTTTTTGTTGTTGTTTTTGCCTGCATGTGTTAGCCCGTTCCCACACATGCAAGTCCAAATTCATTTTAGCGATAGGAATGGCCCGGCTCTGAAATCTGAAGTCTGAAATTGATTGCGAAGACTGTATTTTGATGATTTACTGATGACACAATCATCTGCTTTGAATTCTAATAATGTGCATATTGTGTTGTGGATAATCTATATTGTTCTTTTGGAGTGTTTAACAGTGTGGATGTTTAGTAGGTTAAATCTTTTTAGTTGTTACATTCAGCCTATGGTTTTCATGTAGCTGATAACTTAATTTTGCCTACTATCTATGTGACATTGTTTTTAGGATTGTAAAAAAGCTTTGAAATTTCATTTGGTTTGGAGTTTGATTTTGTGTTGTTTAGAATTGTTTGTGGTATAATGTCATTGATTTGTGATTGAATGATTCCGACTACTACACTCTTCATCAAGTCCAAAGATCTAGTTGGACTTGAAAGGTGAAAATAGGGATGGTGGCTCACCGGTGATTTGGTGGTTATTGAATCCAGAATGGGGAGAAAACTCCTCCCTGGCCCAGTATGTCAACAGTACCATGACGGTGCAGGCTTCCCTGAGGTTCCAGTTCTAGTTAGTTATCAAGAAGACCACTCCTACAGTGCTTCCTGTGTTGTCCTCTGCTTTTCTTCCTAGTCCACTAACTCATTCTCCACCATGACCTCCCAGTTCTTGTCCACCAGGACTGCAGCTGCCACTGCCCCAGCCTTCACCCTCAGGCAGCACGAGGAGCAGCATCCCCAACACGAGTGGTGGCAGTAACATCAGTCTGTTACTTGGCAGCAGTGGCAATAGCTTAGGTTTGAAATGACTGAAAAGTTGTAAATCCATTGGTGGCAGTAGCCTACCATCCCCAAATACATCCTGACATCTCTCTGTGTGGCTGGGGGACTCATCTGCAATATGTCTGTGACCCTTTCTCTGGAACTTTTCCTTTTTTCCTTCTCAGTCTGGTGACCCAAATATCTCACTTCTTTCTGACAGTATTGTAATTTAAGTGGGGACACTTTATGACCATTCTTTCCTAAATGGTTCAATAAGGCTATCGTGTCATGCTTGGACTCTTCCCTTGTTTTGGATGCAATCAACAAATCATCAATGTTCTGTACAAATGTCAATTAGAAAGGCATTTCCAATGACTCCAGGTTCTTTTTCAAGATCTGGTTGAATATGGAAGGTGACTCTGAAAACCCTTGAGGAATTCTACACCAACAGTAAACTTGATCTAAAAATTTGACACAGAAGAGAAATTGACTATCCTCATGAAGAGGCACAGAAAAGAAGGCTTGTGACAAGTCTACAACGGTGAACCATTCAGCATCACATCGCATGGAATCGCAAACAGAATCACGGCTGGATTTGGCACTACAGGTAAAAATGTAATCACAATATCATTTATTTTTCTCAAGTCTTGAACAATCTGAACTTTCCCACAGGGCTTTAACAATCCCATTATCAGTTAATTAAATGAATCGCTCACCACTTCTTTAAAAACTCCTTGGTTTACAAATTCTGCAATTATGGGAGCAACCTTCTTAATGATGTCCTGTGTCATGTGGTACTGGAGAATCTGGGGAAAAAGTGTCTTCGGCTTCACTGGAATCTTAACTGGCTCAACTCCCTTTATCAGGCCAATGTCTTTCGCTGTCAAATCCCCCACTCTCTCTTTAACTGTTCCTTGCAAGTCAGAAGGAAGATTCTTTACTGTGAAAACTGGAAAAAACTAATCAGGCAGTACTCCTCGTTTATTATTTCATACCCTGTCGCTGGAGGTGGGTCATGCTCATCATCACTATTTGTGTGTATCTTAATTCCATCATTTGAGCAAGAAATCAAGCATCTTGTTTTACACAGCAAGTCCCTTCTCAGTAGGGATACTGGACTTGAATCACAAACCACAAATTTATGTAATCCTTTAGAGTTGCCAATCTTAACCTGAACTGGTTCTTTAATTGGGTTGGCTAATACTGATTTGCTACTCCTACAATCTGGACTGTTTTCCATGAAAGGGGAAAGTTTGGAACTTCTGCAGTTCTCACTGTAGAGTGTGTAGCTCCTGTGTCAACCAAGAATGAAACTTTGTGACCCATTACTTTTCCCTTCACATATGGACTTTCTGATCTACTTATAAAAAAGCTGCAAGCACACATTCCTCTTTGTCCGAACTCTCGCTCATCCAATCATTGATTATTCCATTCTCACTTTGTAATGGAAATGGGTGTTATGTGTTATTACGCTGGTTAAACTTCTGACCTGTGATCGGTTGAGGAAGCATCACCTGCTGCTGCTTCATTGGGGCTTCAGATATTTGGATTTGCTGTCTAGGTACAATTTGAACCTGCTGTTTCATTGGTTGTGACTGCACCATCTGCATACATGACACCTGCTGTATGGGTTGAACATTTTGTATCTGATTCACAAGTTTTTGAAAATTTGGATTATGACTTCTCATTCTTGGTCCTCTCATATTTTGAAACAAATTGATGTCACTTGTTTGCTGAACAATGCGTTCCTGTATCATCATCGGACACTCCCGTTTTCAATGTCCTATTCTTCCGCAAGCATGACACGGTGCCAATCTCTTCATTCCCTGTGCATCAATCTGAACCACTACAGTACCCAAATCGGGACTACAGTTTCCATTTCCCATTCCTCTGTGACCTCTGCAACTTGACTGATTTTGAAATACCACATTTCCCTGCTGTTGCTGCTGCAGTTGTTGTGGAAAATGTCCTTGCATCCCTGTTTGTGCTGCTCTAATCTGCATCACCAATGCCTTTTCTTTCAACTTTCTCTGTTTCAACTCAATCTTGTCACTACAGTACTTTGCATACTGCAATACCTCATCAATCTGCTTTGCTTGCCAGCAAATCAAATGACTCTTAATCATCTGGCTAATTTCAGGTCTCAATCCTTGTATGGATTCTTTCGCTTCCTGGGCTGTCCTGTCTGTTCTGTGCCAGTCGATCTTTTTGGGCAAAATTCTAATTTTCAAAACTTCTGTCACCTTATGGTAGTATTTCATTACCTTGAGAGATGATGTGCTTCTAATCTGATCTCTCTCTGGGCCTTTGTCGGCCAGTCTACGCTTCTCTTGCACTCATTCCATAAGTCTGCTGGAACTACTATCTCTAATACGGTGTTCAAAGCCTCCCACAGGCATTTTGCAAGTTTCACGAACCTGTCTGTCTGCTGGTGCCATTTACTGGTTTCTCTCTCAACCTGGGATAATTGTTTATTAAGGACAAAATGTCAGTTCTGCGCCAAGGGACATGGACAAAATTCTCTCCTGGAATGTCTCTCATCTTTAAAAATTTTACTGGATCCTCAATCTGCTGCACATTCACAGTAAGATTTGCGGAATCCCTTTTCTGCTTAACTTTTTTCTTTACCATCTGCCTTCCCACTTATCTAATGCTCCCCATGTCTGGACGCTTTGAAGTAATTCCCAAAGGTGTTACTTCATTCCTGCAGATCTCATGTGTTCAAAATCTTTTGATTCAAAATCTAACCTGAAACTTCTCTTCAAGTGTTTTGTTTTCGCCATTTCTTTGCCATTCTTCTCTGCTAAGTCTGCTAGCTTTTGATGCACCTCGCTCACTTCGCTTGTAATTTTTGGGCAGAAGTATCTCAATTCTGCTTCGGTGTAGGATTCGAGTCTGTTCACGCCAATATTCCTTCAATAGGCTCACCTGCTTCCAACCCTAGTTTAGTATAGTTCAAGTACTCTTCTCCTCTAGGAGAACTCTTCAGGCTATTCAGCTTATCTAACCATTCAGTCAATTGTTGGGCAGTCAAACCTTGCAGTGAAATGTTTTTAGGCTGCACATTTGGCAACTGTCCTACAGTTAGTTTTAGAGACTGTTGTGTCAGTAACTTCAGGCTATGCCTCATGTTTGACCCTGTTCCAGAATTCAGAGGTACTCCGAATGGACTAAGGTCCAACAATGATCTAGTTCCGTCAAAGGTTTGTCCCACAGGAGAGACTACTCTGGCACTGTCTTTGAGCCCTCCCCTCACTGAATTCTGACTCAGGACTCCCTGTCCATTTGTGCTGTTATTTCCCTGGGCAAACAAAGGTATGACTGGACCAATGGTGACATGTACAGATCAGCATCTGGGCTTGGTCTAATGTTCGGGTTCTGTAGGTGCATACTTCCCATATTCTGGCTCATTAGTACAGACAAGTCCGTCTGTGTTCCTGTTATAGTAGGGTACTTTGGCTTTGCTTGTGACTACACTTGAGGCAGTAAGAGTGGAGTTGGCTCTGTCTGAACCAATGTCAGTTTCGGAAAAACCTGTCCTTTTCGTACTATTAAGGTTTTGGCCATTTCCACAATAGGTACATCAGGGTAAACTCTCAGGACATTCGGCTGTGGCATCTCATTTTGAGCTTTTGATGTAGTAGGCAGATTAAGATTGTTCTGCATTGGGCTCTGTTTCATGCTAGGATTAATCTGCACTGGACTCGCTTTCATGTTAACTGGTGTCGGTCCCGAAGGGTTTACACTAGTGCTCGGACCGCTCTCTTGTGCTGCATATGGTGGGGGACGATTTCTCAGTGACTGTAAAATGAACTCATCATCATCTGATTCTTCCTCAAGTGTTAGAGATTTCCTAGACGATTCTGATTTCCGCTTCCTACTCTTGGAGGGACATCTGTTTGTCTTTCTGGTAGTTTTGCTTTCTCCTCTCTCCCTGTCCTGTGTAATTGTAGGATACAACTTAATTCCCTGTAAAGTCTTGTCTCCTCAAAATTTCTGATTTCTGTCTCATTTAGCCCCATTAGTGCCTTTTCTGCCTTTCTCATTTTCCTCTCAAACTTCTGTTACTGTTCCTGTCTGGCTACTAATTCCCAGATTGTTAATGCCTCGAACTGTGGTGGTCTCGGAGGAGGTTTCAAATCATACAGTACCCTCCTCAAATTCTCTAACCTCCTCAAATTAAATGTTCCATGGGCAGGGAACGCCAAACTCCTGTCTTTCTCTGTTACTTTGCACCATTGTTTCAGCCAAAGACATGGCGCAGCACCCTTTTCTTAGATTACAATGTAAGCAGGTGTACCTTCTGGTGGGGCAATATCTCCTATACTTGTTGTAAAATACGTATCTCCCCTTAAAGCTTTGACAAATGTAATTTCTGTGACCTTTATGTTATTCTAAATCCAATCAGGAAGTGACTTTCAATCCCAGAATCCCTTTTGCCGACCTTCTCAACCAATTGTGCTTCACGGTTGTCTGCCAATCCGTGTGCAACCCTTCTCACTAACCAACCTATCCCAGCGCAGCTCCAATGACGTCACACTCATGCGTACAGTGGCTGACAAAGTCTTGTGGCTTGTCCTCCTAAACTCAGATTCACACTCAACTAATACAAAATTATTGTGAGCACTAAACAAAATCAAAACCCAATTTGTTGGTTTACTTCAGGTAGGATAACACAATCACTTCAGAAACCTTAATGATTTTTCAGTGATGGTACTTCATTCTAGCAGCTACTCCTTCTTTCTCAGTTCCCCTGATTCCCAAGCAAAATTTCACCCTCCAATTTCACTCTCAACTGATCAGTGGACCTGTCCTGGTGCACATAGGACTTGCCAGATCTCAGTCGAAAAATTATTTCGCTCACAAGACTCACACTCTGAATTGTCGACCACGCCTGATCAACCTATTAAACCCAGACAAACTACAACAAAAACCAGTCTCATACACTTTTTCAATATACTCCTGAGACTCCGATCTCACAGGGTCCATACACCAACAACCACATGGAAAAGTTTTGAGCACAAAGCGCCACACACATGTGAAGTTCGACGACTTCCCTACTCTCACAATTCAGAGTATGCAAAATCCTTCAACAACTTTATTTGGAGTACGTAAACTCCCTAAACCCTCACAAACATCACAATTCACCTGTGATTTGTATAAGCTGTGCAAGCACAGAACTTACTTCATTCACACTGTCACTAGAACCCCGGGAACATCCTCAAACAATCATTGGCAAGCTCCAGGGAAAGTCATTCTAAGAACTTAGGGACACATTTTCTCTCCAATTTGTATAATCGAATCTGGAAATCCAAACTTTCTGTGAATTATTTTCTCTTAAGGGGACTAACCTTGTACTTGGCCTTTATGATGGGCTCTTAAGGAGAAAAAACATCATACTCTGCTACGATCACTGTTGGCGCATCTGGCCTTATTTGGTTATTTATCATTAATTTATAGAGGGACGTGTCAGAGGTTAGTTGGACATTTTGAGTGCACTTAGAGTAGTTCCCACCACAAACTCAGTTCCGGTACAAATCGATGCTATTGATATCAATCAATAACATCAATAATCTTAGGCGTCAGTAATTTTCATGCACCATGACCCCTTCGCCATGAATAACCATACCTTTCTGTAAAAGTTGGAATGTTTATTTCCCTATATTAACAATGCTAATATCACATAACTTAGGTGGTCATTCCAAGTTTGCCGGTCATCACCGTAGACCACTGTGCAAGCGGCCATCAAAAGACCGCCAGTGATGGGAGAGTGAAGACCGCCATATTATGAGTCACCCACACAACACTGCCCAAAATACACCCAAAAAACGACAGCGTCAACTGAAACAACGGCATGAAGGAGGCAGCTGCACCACCAGCACCGCCACGCTGAGAATATCCCGCCCGCCAAATAATGACTCACAAATCAGCACCATGGACCCAACATGGCGTAAATCCATTGGTGGTCCGAACTGCTGCAGAATAAAAAGGCACCACCACATTGGACAATACCATTAACTGGCACTTGAGACACATACACACACCTGTCCACAGCACTACAAACACACCCCACACATACCCAGAACCCTTTGCAACCAGAAACTCTGACAGAGCGAGGCAAGAGCACACTGAAAGGAGGCACTGCATCTAGATACCACAGGCACATTCACACTGAACATGCATCACACAACACACTACTGCATACAAACATCACAGAGCACACACACATACCACTACACAAACACACATCAACAAAGAACACACCCAGAATCGCTGCACAACAAACTCCCCCACCCAGAAAACAACCACCATGGCACCACCAAAACACTCATGATTCACAGAAGTGGAGCAATGACTGTTTGGAGCACAGGTCCAGCAGACATCCATAGCCCGGAAGAACGACCTATAGCAGAAGATAGTCATCAGGGTGAATGCAGTGGGGAACCATCCACACACAAGGGAGGACATTAGGAAGAGGAGGAACGACCTCAGGGGGAAGGTACGGGCCATGGCTTCCAGGCACCAAATCGCTGTTATGAGGACAGGTTGTGGACCTCTACAGGCTCCCCCAGAAATGTCACTGTGGGAAGAGAAGGTCCTGGCCATTCTACATCCAGAAGGGCTGACGGGAATACCTAGTGGACTGGACACTGGTAAGTCTACTGTACTCCCTAGCCAACATGTCCCTGTGCACAGCACGTACCCCCACCACTCTCTCACCCCCTCACACTACCCTAACGTGCACAAACTCACCATGGACCCAATACCCACTCTTGCATGCCACAGCACCCTACTGAAACCATTCCCTCACAGGCCCACCTAGTGCATGGATACCTCAAACTGCAGCAAGTACCACATCTACCACAATGCAGCACTCCCTACCCTTACATGGCTGCTACGTTCACATCACTCTCTGCAATTGCATGTTAAACCATGTCACTCCCCATCACCAATAAGTATAAGGAATGCACATCAGTACATGACAATGACTGTTGGGAAGGCTAACATTAACTATCCTCCAAAATAGTCCTATTGTAATATTCCACTGTTGGTAACAAAAGCAGTGGACCGGTAACTGCCAATGCCATTACTGCCCTGCAAATCCAGTTAATGATGGCATATAACCATGTGTGTCACTGCTACAATACCATCATCTGACACAATACCTCTCATTACACAGGTCTCCCTAGTACTGCCACACAGCAGAGGAGCCCAGTGACAGAAAGCAAAGGCCTGGAAGCAGGTCCACTAGGGGAAGTCTTCCCTAGGAAGTCTGGATATGGGCGACGAACCTGGCTCATCAGGCATGAGTGGTCAGTCCACCTCCACCAGCCTCACCCTGCCCACAACTGAAACCACCTCCCCTGTGGCAGCCAGTGCACAGCAGAGCCCACCTTCCCATACCTGTGTACCCAGGTCATATCAAACAACAGTGTGCCCCACATGACAGGGGCAGGAGTCAACCGTGCAAAGACAATCACGGTCCTGGTGTCAGTGGGAGGGGCACACTGCACCAGGGGCACAGGCACAGGGGACAAGGGCCAGTGGGAGGGCAATTGTGGGCCAAGGGACGAGGCTGGTACAGGACACGACTGGCCAGGATACCATCTCCAGAGTCCTGGGAGCCTACCAGCAAACCCAGGACAAGATGGGCCAGATACTCACCACCTTGCAGGACACGCAAATGCTGCAGGGGGAATACCACCAGGAGGCAATGTAGCAGTGGCAGGCACTCAATGCCACCATGATATCCATATTAGGGGAGTTCAAGGAATTGAACAACAACCTTCGGACATCCTCAACCCAACAGCAGGCCCCATCCAATAGTCAGGCAACACCACTGCCAACAACATCAGCACCTGCTACTGGAATTGAGGCACAGCAGGAGGACCCACAGGCCACCAGCACTACAACCCCTGCAGCTGAGGGACCCCTCCGCAAAAGAGGCCGCCCATCCAGATATCCTGCAGGATCTGAGGCCAAGACCAATCCCCCCACCAGGATATGATCCTTCTTCTGAACTGTCACCTTTGTGTGCCACTGTTACACCCTGTTGGCTGTCCAATACAAAGTACACAGCATATACATTACCTGTGAGACAAACAGCTGTACCACCCACTCTGATCAGCACCCACACCATTACCCCACTCCTCTGGACTTTGATGTCATACACTTGATAAACACAAATTCACACAAGTCATGGTGCACGTCTCTCCATTGTATGTGGTGGCAATCTTGTTTCCAAGCAGCAAATATATGCAGATATCGGCACCCCAACAATGTTGAAGTGACAGGTGTAGTGGGGCATCCAGGCAGGTATGTAAGTACATCCAAATTGTAATGATATCCAGTGTCAACGATGGCAACAGACAATACAGAAATCAGCTTACAGACAGAGATGTGACCTGAAGAGGAAAAATGAAATGGAATATAGCACAAAGTTGTAAGACATGTGAATCAATACATACATTCACAGCATTTGAACACATACACAGGATGACTGGCCCAGCAGCTATCATACCACATATGTAAGGGCCTCCATAGGCACTCACACACGTGTGGTACAGGAAGGTTGTAACATAGGAAACATCCTCTATTGTTCACCTCCCTGAGTAGCCAGGAACAGGTACTTGCCACGCAGCAGCTGACAATGCAGCATGAAATGCCTACACAGCAGGACAAGACTGATAAGTCCCCCCAACATATCCCCAAACAGGCAGACTGAGGACCCTAAAGCTTTGGTACAACTATAAGGCTGTACCGCAATGGCACCAGCATTCCACGCATGTACATAGCAGCAGTGCATTACCACTACCCCTTATGGTAAGTCAACTGCCCTTCAAGTTCGGAAACCAAGATGGAAGGCTTTAGTCACCACACACACCTTGATGAATGCAAATACTGGCTACAGACTGGCTTCATCAATGCATCTTCCATGTGCAGGTGACATACAATTCACACATACCTGCACATCATTGAAAATAGTGACGAATCTTGTCAGTCCTGTTGTCATGTGCCTCATCCTCCTCTGCCTCCCCATCAGCATCAGAGTCACGGACCCCCAACACTCCTCCAGCATCAATGTCCCCCTCCTCCAACAGTGGGATGTGCCTTCTGAGGGACAGATTATGGAGCATGCAGCATGCAACAATGATCTTGCAGACTTTCCCTGGTCGGTGCTGTAGGGCACCACCAGACACATGAAGGCAACAAAATCTAGCTTTCAAGAGACCAAAAGTCCACTCAATCACTCGCCTCACCCGGCCATGTGCCTCATTGTACCTGTTCTTCCCTCCTGTAGTTGGGTGTCTCAAAGGTATCAGTAGCCATGGCAGGTTGAGGTATCCGGAGTCACCTGTGTGGAGAAGGGAACATGACCTTAGGTAACAAAGCTAGACAGAGTGCTGACTGTGTAATGAGGGGTTCAAACATCTGCAATGGAGGGCAGTACACATACCCATGAGCCAGGCCCTTTCTCCCTGTAGCTGTGACATCATTGCAGGGACACTGCTGTTCATCAGGACGTAGGAATCATGCGCTGATCCTGGGAATTTTGCGTTCACATGTGTTATGTACTTGTCTGCAAGACACACCACTTGTACATTGAGCGAATATGTACTCTACCTGTTTCTGTAGACCTGTTGATTGGTCCTCGGAGGTACCAATGCAATGTGAGTTCCATCAACGGCCCCAATTACATGTGGGACATTTGATATGTTGCAGAAGGCTGCTTTTACAGTGGGCAATTCTGGAGGTGTGGGAACCTAATGTACCTGTGTTCATGCTTGAGTAGGGCATCCAGCACATCCTGCAACACCTTACTGAACTGGGGCTGTGAAAATGCAGCAGCCAGTCCTACTGTAACCTGAAAAGGCAGGACTGACAACACCTAGACTGTTGGAGGAATGGCATGGGGATTTCTCATACTCTGCAGGAGGTCTGGCTTCAACTGGGCAACCAATTCCATAATGCACAAACGGTTAAGTCAATAGGTCAGGATGATGTGGTGCTCTTCCATGGTATCAAGATCTACGAGTGGCCGGTTAACTGGTGCATTTCTCATCACTCTATTGTGGCGATATCTGTGCGGGGACACAAACAACAATCTGAGAACCTCTCACAAAGTAGGGCATCAAGTATGACATACAACAGTCATGAAGTGTTATTCATGCAAGTTGGTTGTCATGTTGTGGGAAGGCACATTACTCCACACTCCATTCCTAACCAGACGATGGCACATGATCCCTGTGGCAATGGACGTATGCAGGACATATTCACGTATACTTTCCATGTGTTCCACTATACTGACCATATATACTGACAACTGTAGTGACAAGTGTGGTGATGTCACCAGACACTCACTACATTTGTCATTATCCAAAATGTGTGAACTGATGTATCCGTGACAACATGCAGGTAATTATGCAGTGGGAACCCAGGACAGGCATGTTACAGATTAATATGGCATCCGCCTGTCCGGCATGGATTGTACAACTGGAAGTGACCTAGTTCCGCCGGTGCAAGTCGTCATGGCAGAAGACGATCTGAACCACTGTGCAACCCTCCATTGGTTAACATTGGTGTGTATGGGAGACTGGGACCAATGACGATCACCGCCGGCGGTGACGGTCATGACCGCTGCGGTCGTAACCGCCATTTTGTATGGGCCAGCCCACTTGACTCCTGGCTTTCAGGCAAGACAGACCTCCACTTCGTGTGGTGCTGTGTCCTGTCTCTTGGAGCAATGATGACACGCACTGCAGGGGATAGGGTCCAAGCCTACATTATGGAGGAACTGGAGAAACTGGTGGAAGGGGTCCTATCCCTGCATTCGCGGTTGTACGGTGCTCCAGAGCAACAGGTCAGTACTGCGTCCTTTGTCCCACATGTCAGGTGGTGTTTGACAATGTATGTGTGTGCACATTGACATGTCATGAAAGATCAGGTGTTTAGCATGCACAGGATATGTGAGGGATATTGGCAGTGTGGATGATCCGTGTTTGTTGTGTGTCGCCAAAGGGTACCGCTGTATTGTTGTAATTAACATCATGTCCCCCATTTTCAGAATGTTTCCCATGCAGGTCAGCTCCCACCAGAAAAAAGGGTTATGTAGAGCCATCGCCAAGGAAGTGCAGACCCTGGGGGTCCATAGCTGGCGGAGCACCCACTGCAGGAAGTGGTGGAAGGACCTGAGGCTCTGGGCCCAGAAGACCACAGAGGCCCAGCTGGGGATGGCCTCCCAACGGACCCTGACCCCCCCAATGGCCCGCAAACTGGCGGTGGCCAATTCAGAGTTTGATGGGCTCTTGAAGGCAGCACAGCAGCCACAAGGGGGTAAGTGTTGACTGTCAGGTGACTACTGCATGGTTGTTTACTGTGACCATCACAGGACTTGGAATTTGCGTGGTCAGATGTGATTTAGGGAATGTAGAGTTCTAGTTGTCACACCCATCATGTAGGAGTGTGTGACATTAGCCATGCAGGAAAAGAAGTGGTGGTACTGTAACACACATTTACCTGTACTTATGGGTCCCTCAAGTATGCTATCATGTCACTGGCTGCATCCTCCATCTCTGCATGTACTGTTGTAGTACAAGGTGGTTATTTTGGCACTGTATATGGGTAATGACAGGCATGTTACATGAACATTGCAATTGCTTCACTTACTACATCAGTGGACCTCTGTTCCACATGTACTCCACACATTCCTGTCAGTTAGTTAGTGTTCTCAGTCCCTCTGTGCTCAGATTTGTATCATCACGTAATGGATGACATGTGGATGGGTAGGTTCCTGGGCTGGTTTGTTGGATAAGTCATTTAGGCAGTTGAAAGCAATGTAGTGGTCTTCATTCAGGTGTTTATGCTGCAGGGATGAGGTGAGTTTGAGTATCGCTTGCATGACTCAATAGTAAATGATTGCTAAATGGTCTCTTGTTTCTACGGCATGGGCTGTTATCTGTATTGATTGTATGTGAAGTGGATGTGTGGGTCAACATCATTTCCTCCCTTTCTGTTTCTCCCACCCTCCTTCTGTCGCTCCACCTCTGTCTATGTGTGCATTAGCATCATCTGGCGAGGGAGGAAGGGCACCGGCGAGTAGGGATACAGCAGCCCACAGGACCTAGGAGGGGGACACCAGTGAACCTGAAGGGACCAGTGCGATGGAGGGCGAGGAAAGCACCACGGGGAGACTGGAGCTACCAACACATCTGATACGGATTCCTCCTCCGATGGCGGCTCCCTTGTGGTGGGGACCCATCCTGGACCACCAGAGCACCATCCTTGTCTACCAACCCCTTACCAGCCCCACCCTCCCTGTAGCATCACACCCAGTTGCCCATGCCCGCTCACCCAGGAGGGTGGGCGTCTCCTTCGCCGCAGGCACCTCTGCCCCAGCCCCAGTCAGCCCTCCTGCCCTCAATGAGGCGGCTATTGACCTCCTGAGGTCCATCTCTGTGGCGCACACAAGAATTGTAAATACCATACAGGGACTAGCATCCCAGATGCAGCAGTCCAGTGCGTTCCTGAAAGGCATTCACGGTGCCTTGTCTGGCCTACAGAGATCGTTTCAGGCTCTGGCCTCCTCGTTGACAGCAGCCAGTGTCCCTTCATCTTCCATCCCCCCTCCAGCTACCTGTTCCCAATCCACAACCCCTCTCCCTTCACCCATCCAAAGCACATCTACAGACCAGCATATACCCACTACAACAGACAAGGTGCGCAAAGACAGTCATAGGCATCGTAAATGTTCACACAGGCATGCGCACACAACACACATCAGCAGACACAACAACAGCCACTTCCCCCACCACCTCCTCCCTTGCAGTCACATCTCCACTCACACCTGCCAGCACTGCATCATCAGACACTGGTCCTGCTATCATTCCTGTCATACCTTCAATCACCACAACTCCAGATTCACAGACACACACCCCACACACCACATCTGCACTCACCACAACTGCTGTCTCTGCAATCTGCAGCACATCCACCTCACTTGCACACACCACTGCAACATTCACTCACACATCTTCCATTCCTTCTCCCTGCATCTCTGCCCCCTCCTGCCAATGAATGCACACACACACCCACTCACCCACCCAACATTCAGCCACCACACACATACACACATTGCATCCACGTACAGCACACAACACATCAGATGAGCACTCACTCTACCTCCACTCCCAACCCTCAATCATGTGCCCGCCCCATGTAACTAAGAACGTTTTCCTTGCTGCCCTTGACCTCTTCCCTACTCCTCTCCGATCACGTGTTCCCCTTAAATGCTGTGTTCCCCTGCCCCTCTCAGGCCCTTCCACCTCCCGTTCCTCGGGTGCCCCCTCTGGTGTTTCCCCTACCCCTCCACCCAGGAAGAAATCCACCCCTCCAAGTTCCAAAGTCACCCCTCCCAAGCTGAAACATGCCCTTCCACATCCAAGCCTCCACCACCACACCCCTGAGGTACCTGCCTGTCCCACTGATGCCCCTATGATGTGGAGGCCTATTTGCTGTCAGGAGTCAAGTTGGGCCCATGATTTATGGACGTTGGACTTGCCAGTGGTGCATATTTTATATAGTTAATTTTATAATTTGTTGTAGAATACAACTGCCCACATTACTGTTGTTGGCAAGTTGAGATGCTTGTCCTGGTTTCCTTCTACATGGTGGTGTGACATCTGTGTGTAATGGTGTGTGAGGTTTGTGTATGGACTGTGTCTGTGTTGTTGCATGAGCTGGGTAGATGGTTTGGGCCATAGGAGTGTTTTCATGAGTGTGACTGCTTGCTTGTGGGATTGTCTGGGGAGTTGCGTGCGTCCGTGTGTATGGTGCTGCATGTGTGGATTTCCTTGATTGTTGGTTGTACGTGTTGTGTCTCCTGTGTCATTGCTGAATATGTGTTCACTGCTATTGATTGCGTGTTATTGCTACATATAGTTCATGGTGTATGTGTGGTGTAGCACAATGTGCCTGTCTATGCTTGCGTTGAGGTGTTTGTGGTCTAGTTGTCGTTGTGTGGTTATGGGTTGTGTTAGTTGGCGTTGTTCTGTATGTTTGGTACGTATCTGCTTGGCTTTGTGTGTGTATTGGGTACTTGCCATTGACGTATATATTGTGTGTTCCTGTGTGTGGCCTTAGCTGTCTGTGCGAGGAATGTGTGTTAAGTGTGGGAGTGTAACACTTCCATTTCCTCCTCTCTGTGTTAGGCATACTTACAGTTGTCATCTTCGTCATTGTCAGTGGCCCTGAAGGTGTATGGGGAGATACAATGCTGGGAAGACTAGCAGTTCATCTGCCATGACAGCTGCGGAGGCATCTCTGTGCCTGGAGATGGGTGTCTCCTTTTGTACTTTCTGTTTCCTCCAGGGTTTTCGTAGCGACCAGCACGCCTCGGATATCCTGACGGTGTGGTGACTCAGAATATGGCAGGCTGGACATTGGCTTCCGCAAGCATGAAGTTGGCTTCTGCCTCCAGTTGCTGCTCATCGGCAGTGGCGGTGCTGGTGGTGAGTTGTCTGTGTTGCGTTGGGTTCACCGCCTTTCTCGTTATATGGTGCTCTGCACTGCCACCCTGTTTGTGGTCAAAAGACCTCCATCAGCGTGGCGGTTCAGTTACTGCCATACTCGGAGTGTGACCCTCAGTCTCAAAATCAAATGATAAGCATACAGAAACAATACTGGTTGACCGAATCTTCTAAAGAATCTCAATTTAATCAAAGCTTGGATCACTACACATTTTAAAGTTACAGTACAAATCAACAGCAAGAATAACTGCTCAATAGAAATGGCATACATTTAGATTCAGCAAAGAAAAGACATCAACTGTTGTTAATATTTAGCAGGCATCAATCAGAGAGTATCCTAACTAACCTTCAGATTATAATAACATGTTTGGGCTTCATGCAAAACAATTTAGTCAACACAAATTTGGAAAACGTCTAACTATGGCTCTATCAAGATTAGCAGTTGGCACCAAAGCAAACAGACATCGCAATCAGTAATATCGTCTTATACCTCTCCTCAGTATGATTCAGCAAGCTGTGACTGTCTTCGTCAATTGGACATCATTTCAGTCAGCAAAGCATCGGAATTCAGCATTAAAATTCAAGACAGAAATGTCTCAGGAACGGACATAATAGAATGTTGCTCCTTGGCAATAAAGTTAGGAAAAGAAGCATGTCTCATTTCAGGGCGGTCAAGAAAAAATTGTGGCGAATGACCCCTCTCCTCTCGGTGCAGTCTGGCTAAGTTAGATTCTCTAAAACCACTTCCCACGTTGATATTGGTCAGAGAATCATACGTTTACGTTTAGTCCAATGAAAGTAGAGGAAGAGACACCTTCTTGCACAAAAACAATCCAGAGAGGCACTTACCTCTTTCTATGTGTCCTGCAGAATGCAGAAAGCAAAATGCAGCGCACATGGAAAGAGGAAACAACGAGGAGAAATAAAGATATTTCTCTGTGTTGCGCCTGCCCTGGGGAGGCATTCAGTTGTGACGCATTCCCAGGTTTACAGGTTCTTGTAAATCTGGGGATGTGTTGGAAGCCATCGGTGCTGCACAGGAACACCCACCACAACGCTCATGGAATGCCTGCATGACGCAGTGTAGGGCAATGCAGCAACTTGCGCTGGTTTGCCTGATACCATATCTACAAGGCCATGAAAAGCCACGGAAAGCAGCTTTGCATGGCCTTTTATATATGGGCCTTCAGTATGAGCCACCGGTGTGCACACAAAAAGGGACGCACTGACGGTACACTTGGCTTGTTAATATGCCCTGGGCAGTATACTGTGAGGAATATGAGAATGCATCATAATTATCTTGCAATGCAATGACAATGTGTTGGATGTTTATGGACGCAGACAACTTACCAAAATATAAGCAAGTGCAACCTTAGGTGTCGACCACTACATGTGTCACAAGAAAAAAAGCACTGGCAAAGCCAATGGTCTGCATCAATATGCTAAAAGAGGCCAATATAATTTCTCCATTTAGCAAATTAATGCAAGACCTGTTATTTTTTCAGGACTTAATGTTACCGTTTACTTTATTAAATAGAACCATTGGACTCTGCGACTTAAAACACCTATTTCCAAACCTACAACATTTTATTAATTGGGTAAATAATGGGCAAATCAAAAGCAGCCCAGCCTTAATGATTAATTTACACTACTACCAAATTAGGCTCCAAAATAATCAGTGAGTGATACAGATTAGAAGCAGCTTCCTGCAGTATTTCGTTGTTTGCTTAATGAAAATATCAGTAAAACAATATGAAAATCGGAATTTATTTAACTTTTAAGGCAATGAAAGCTCATTTATGCAAATATCGTAACTTCTTAAATTCCTTTCGTACAGGCCATAGTATTTGTTTTTTTACATTTTAATAACATACAGGGATCTCAAATTAGTTGTTATTTTGGAATGAACATAGCCTAAAATTCTAAATTTTAAATTCCATGATTTGACAGCTGCCAATTTTCATTCCTATAGCAGCAGAGAATATGAACTTTGTAGTGTACATATTTGCACTTTTACACATGTACTGCTACAGTGCAAATGTGAACTGACATGCTTTTGCCACAGTAAAGTAAAAATAATATGAAAAAAGGCAACTTAGTGTTGTCTCACAGAATGCATGTTACAGTGACATGACAGAGGAAAATACATATTTCAACAATCTCAAAACCTATGCAGTGTGATTTTATCTCCACTCATGGGTTTAACCCCTTATTTTGTTTAATGCAGGGGTCTCCAAACTTTTCTCTAACAAAAGCTCTTTATGTTCAACGAAAACTATGCTGAGCTACTAGCACTCTTAGTGTTGGAATGGTGACAACATCAGAAAATATTACATTAACCCCTTAGCGGCTGATGGACAGAATGCAGAACCAATCAAACACTCACCCCCAGTCACATCTATCACCATGGCTGATGAAGGGTGATACCCTGACACGGGTCCCATGATGCTTGTTTCTGGTCCAGATAGGACCTGGCCTGGCAGTTCGGGCTGGACTTTTACCATGGGGCACAGGGTCAAGACTGATTTGTATGTCGCTGGGTCCAAACAGAAGTGGTGTGGTGAGCAAAAGTTTTGATATATTAAACCTAGATCTGTTACTGGGGGCGAATGTTAGATTGGTTCCGCATTTTGTCCATCATTTGTGTTTGTTTGCTTTTGTTGCCCTAAGTACGCTGGGTATGCCCAGTTGTGGGTCCCAGGCTCACTATGTCACTGGATTCAAGCTAGCCTGGCTGGTGAAGGGTGATACCCTGAAACTGGTCCCAAGAGGCTTGTTTCTGGTCCATGGAGGACCTGGCCTGGCTGGTCGGGCTGGACTGTTCCCATGGGGAACAGGGTCAAGACTGAATTGCATATGACTGGGTCCAAACTGAGGTGGCATGGTCCGCAAATAAATTGATGGATTAAACCTAGATCCGTGACTGGGGGTGAATATTTAATTGGTTCTGCATTCCATCCATCATTTGCGTTTGTTTGCTCATGACAGTGAATGGCTCAAAACACAACATGGACGCCCATACATTTTTCCACTAAAAACTGAACCTTTTTTCCAATGTGGCTAGCTGTAGATTTTGAACTCTGGCTCAGCCAGCATCTAGAGAAACCTAGCAAACCTGTACATTTTTTACATTTTAAACTAGCCACCTAAGGATATCTAGGGAGGGCAGGCGTATGTGGCTTTTACCAGGTCTTTTACCCATAATTCCTTCCAAACCTCAAACTTTGCCTAAAAATACTAATTTCCTCACATTTCTGTGATGAAAAGTTCTGGACTCTGTGGAGAGCCACAAATTTTATACCACATAGCATTGTCATGACTTATGCGTTGCTTGAACCTGGAGTCCCCTGAACGAGTGGCAAGGTTCTTATTCCTGAATGTTCGGCCTTGGCCCAGGTAGGGGTGACTCTTTCTGGTAGCCATGGTGCTGCAGGCAATAGGAACACCAAGGGCAGTCCGTGTCCTTCAGAAGTAGTGCCAGAGGGAAAAAAAAACTAAAAAGGGGAAAAAAACTCAAAAAGATAATTTCCTGGAACAGGAGCAAAAATCAATAGGTAAATATAAGATCAAAAAATGAACAGGAAAACACTGGAACAGACTAGTAACCAGTATCTGACACAAGGAAAAAGGAGCGAAGACACCAGCCAAACAGAAAGTGTTGCAGAGCAAGGAGGGAAAGAATCACAGCCCTTAAATACCCCAAAACAGGAAGTGACCAACAGGAAGTGCAAGGACACCATATTAGATAGGGAAAGACACATAGAAAGTAATGGACAAGGAGCCATAGAGAGTAGGGAACCAATGCATGCTGGGAAGAGAGGGGAATAATGGGAAAGAAGGAAAAACATAAAGGGAAGCACAAATGAGGGCAACAGAAAGAAAGGACAACAATAGCAGGTGAGTGGGGGAGAGGTTAGATATGCCAGAAAGCGTGCCCTGCTAGAAAGAAACGAGGCCCCATGCCCAATTTGGGGCCTCGGATACTGCAAGAGAGACTGGTGGCGCGGCATGTCTCAGCGCTGCGCACCGCGGCCCGAGCCAAATGTGCGGCCCGCGCTGCGCGCCGCGCGCCGCGGTGCGACATTAGTTCCCCACCCGAGGCCCCAGGTATGTGCGGACACAAGTGGTGAAAGTGACGAATCAGAAGAGGGGCATGAACAGAAGACGCATCTTCCCAAGAGCATTCGCTAAGAGGGTAACCCTTCCAATGAATCAGATATTGAAGACGGTTGCAAAAGACACAAGAGCCACAAATTTCCTGTACCTCATATTCTGGTTCATCATTCACCAACAAGGAAGGAGGACAAGGAATCTGTCAGGAGAAAGGATCAGGCATATAGGGTTTGAGCTGGAAAACATGAAAGACTGGATGGATTTTCCAGGTACGAGGTAAGTGAAGACGGACAGTGACAGGATTAATCAGCTGAAGAATACTGAAAGGACTGTAGTAACGAGGTGTAAACTTGTTCTGAGAGAGTTGCAAAGGCAGAAATTTCGAAGAAAGCCAGACTTTATCCTGGATGTGATATACTGGGGCAACCCTGAGCTTCGTATCTGCCATTCTCTTCATGTATCGCTTAGTGTCCAGCAAGTTAGATCGAATCAATCTATGGATCTTTCAAAGTTGTTTGGAAAATGAGATGACAGCAGGAAGAGAAGAGGTAGACTGAGGAGTAGTAGGAAAAGAGGTAGGATGATAGCCATAGGAACAGAAAAAGGGGTGACTTTGGAGGCACTATGGGCAGTGTTGTTGTAAGAGAATTCAGCGATAGGAAGGTAAGTGTTCCAGTTACTCTGAGTAGAATAGTAAAAGCAGCGAAGGTACTGCTCTAGTCCTTGGTTGAGACGTTCGGTTTGCCCATTGGTTTGGCGATGGAAACCAGATGACAATGCTATATTGATATTCAGGATCTTAAAGAAATGTTTCCAAAACCGAGAGATGTACTGAGGTCCCCAGTCTCATACAATACTGTGTGGGAGTCCATGTAGACGAAAAACATGATAGATGAATATCTGACTTAGTTCTTGAGAGGTAGGTAATTTCTTCAGGGCAGTGAAGTGAGCCATTTTCGTAAAGGAATTTATCGCCACCATGATAACCTGATTTCCTGCTGATGGAGGTAGTGAACACATGAAATCGGTAGAAATGGTGTGCCAGGGAGCAGATGGAACAGGTAACGGTTGCAGTAATCCCGCTGGTCTGGTACGGGGTATCTTTACTTGGGCACATATGGGACAGGCCTGTACATAATTTTTGACATCCGATTTCCAAGTAGGTCACCAGAAAGATCGCGAGAGTAATTCCTGCGTGGCCTTGATGCCTCTATGACCAGCAAACGGAGAATCATGGCACATCTGCAGCGCCTTTTCTCGTACTCCTCTTGTAGGGAGGAACAACAGGTTCCTATAATAATAATATCCCTTCTGTTTACGTATTAGGGGGTTTAAGTTCTCCAGTTCTTGTGCAGAAAGGTTGGAATATTCCAGTTGTACCTCATCCAGGAATGATTGAGCTACACCGATGATCTTGCCGGGCTCAAGTAGATATTGTGATGTGGTAGGAGTACAATCTGGATAACGGCGAGACAGAGCATCGGCCAGTATGTTTTGGGATACAGGAATGTAGGGGACATAGAAGTCGTACTGACTAAAGAAAAAGGCCCAATGAGCATGACGACTGTTCTGGCATTGAAAGTTACGTAAACATTGTAAATTCTGATGGTCCGCTCTCACCTCGAAGGGCTCTTTGGAACCCATAAGGAATTGTCTCCACTCTCTGCAGGCAGTCTTCAGGGCTAATAACTCCCTTTCCAATACTGAGTAATGTTGTTCAGACACAGAGAGTACATGAGACAGATAAAACACAGGATGTTCTAGACCATCATCATCCTGTTGTTGGAGTAAGACTGCTCCGATGGCTCTTTCGGAAGCATCAATAACAACCACAAATTGTTTGTTGGTATCTGGATGTCTCAGTATCGGTGCTTGAGTGAAGGCCTTTTTTAGACTTTGAAAAGCTGTTTCAGCCGCCTTTGTCCAGACAAATCCATTGGATAAATTCTCCTTCTTTAATGTTTGAGTAATGTGACTGGTCTGTTCCGCAAAGTCTAAAATAAACTGTCGATAAAAATTGGCCAGTCCTAGAAAACATTGAGTCTCCTTGATGGAGGAAGGGGAAGGCCAGTCTAGGATGGCTTGTACCTTTTCCAGATCCATAGCTATTCCAGCGGGACTAAGGTGATAACCCAAATATTTGACTTCAGTCTTATCAAACTCACATTTCTCTGGTTTACAGGACAGTTGATGTTGCCTGAGTCTTTGGAGGACTTGTTTAACGTGTGTAGAATGAAGTTCAGGACGTCTAGAATATATAAGGATATCGTCTAAGTAGATTACTACTGTATGGTTCAATAGATCAGAAAACACAGAGTCCATAAATCTTTGGAAAATTGAGGGGCATTAGTGAGGCCAAAAGGCATAACTCTGTATTCATAATGACCAAATGGAGTTCGAATGGCAGTCTTCCACTCATCTCCTTCTTTGATGCGCAAAAGGTGGTAAACTCCACGATGATCTAATTTGGTAAATCATTGAGCCCCTCTGACTGCCTCCAGAATATCTTTGATGAGGGGTAAAGGATAACGGTCTTTTATAGTGATCTTATTTAAACCACGAAAATCCAGGCAGGGATGAAGATCTTTAGTCTTCTTGGGTACAAAAAAAGTGAGGAGCCCCCGCCGGAGAGGAAGATGGTACAATAAGACCACTGTGCAAATTTTCTTGGAGATAATCTTTGAGAACTTCCTTATCAGGTACCGTGAGAGAATACATTCACCCAAAGGGAACGATCGCCCCCATGTGCCAGTGGAATTGTACAGTCATAATGTCGATGTGGAGGCAAAACAGGTCTGGATGGTTTTTGGAACACATCTTGAAATTCTAGATAGTGATCGGGGACTCCTTGGACTGTATTGATGGAACAACCTGTAGTGAGTTCAGTAGGCATCAATTTCTTGGGTGACCAGTACATGTCTGAGGCAAAACAATTTTCATGACAAAACTGTGAGGACAAGGAAATAGTTCTGGTTTCCCAATTTATATAAGGATTATGTCTTATGAACCACGGAATCCCTAAGATTATAGTATGATTGGGAGATGATATTAAGTCAAAGGAGACGTGTTCTTGATGGCTCCCAAATTGTAAACTTAGAATCAGGGTAGTAGTATCGACTGGGCCAGAGGATATTAAGGACCCATCCACTGTGTGTACTTGTTCTGGGACTTCCTGGGGTCGTGTTGGTATTTGTTGTGTTGTGGCCCAAGACTTATCCATATAAATGCCACTAGCACCACAATCAAGTAAAGCCATTGTTCTCTCCTCACGACTGTCAGGTAACTGCAGAGTCATAGGAAGCATAAACAAAGTAGTGGCATTGTCCTTGAAATAACTAATGGAAGGTATAGCAGATGATCCCGTCCCCTCCCTTCTTACAGAGGACAGGAAGTAGCGTTTCCCGATGGCCTTAGAGGACGAACAGGGCATGTACGAAGCATATGACCGGCAGCACCACAATACAAGCACAATCCTTTTTTACATCTTTCTTCCCACTCACGGACAGAAAGTGGGCCACGAGTAGTATCCACCTGCGTAGGCTCACCTTCGGTTTCTCTGATGGGAAGGTGAGGTTCCTCCGGATGGTGCAAAAAGACACGTGAGGTACTTGGCTGGGAAGGCCCTATGTTTCTTCTTTTTTCCAAACGTCGTTCTTGGAGACGATATTCGATGGAAAGAGCTAAATCCATAAGACCGCGAAGATCTTCAACTCGGGTGGAGTGCACTAACTCGTCTTTGATTTCCTTCTTTAGCCCTCTACGAAATAGAGTAACCAGAGTTCGCTGCACCCAGGTTGTCTCGGCCGCAAGCTGTCGAAAGCGTGTAATATATTGGAGGACATCTTGAGAGCCTTGTTGGATGTCACACAGCGCTTCTTCAGCAGAGGCCTCCAATCCTGGACGACTAAACATCTGTTTAAACCGATGCACAAAGGCTGGATAATCAGACAATACTGGGCCATTGGATGATACCATCAGAGTCGCCCAGGCCAGGGCAAGACCGGATAGGGCACTGATAAGATAACCCACCTTTGTCTTGTCGTGAGAAAATTGTGTGGGTCGGAAGGCAAAGTAAACAGTCAATTCATCTAAGAACTCTTGCAGTTTTGTTGGTTCACCGGAGTAGCGAGGAGTTGAGGTGGAAACAGTAGGAACATCTGTACTACGGAAGGCCAAAGCTTGTCGTAAGGCAGCATTCTCGTTGTGTAATTGTTGCAGTTCCTGAGCCTGTTGCTGAACGGTTGCCAGAAGGGACTGATCAGGATCTGCAGCTGCCGCCACTGTATCATCCATGGTGTTAGACGAAGTCCGGTGTATTTGGCCCTGCAATCTGTCACGACTTACGCGTTGCTTGAACCTGGAGTCCGCTGAATGAGTGGCGAGGTTCTTGTTGCTGAATGTTCGACCTTGGCCCAGGTAGGGGTGACTCTTTCTGGTAGCCACGGTGCTGCAAGCGATAGGAACGCCAAGGGAAGTCCGTGTCCTTCAGAAGTAGTGCCAGAGGGAGAAAAAAAAACTAAAAAGGGGAGAAAACCTCAAAAAGAAAATTTCCTGGAACAGGAGCAAAAATCAATAGATAAATATAAGATCAAAAAATGAACAGGAAAACACTGGAACAGACGAGTAACCAGTATCTGACACCAGGAAAAAGGAGCGAAGACACCATCCAAACAGAAAGTGTTGCAGCGCAAGGAGGGATAGAATCACAGCCCTTAAATACCCCAAAAAAGGAAGCGACCAACAGGAAGTGCAAGGACACCATATTAGATAGGGAAAGACACATAGAAAGTAATGGACAAGGAGCCATAGAGAGTAGGGAAACAATGCATGCGGGGAAGAGAGGGGAATAATGGGAAAGAAGGAAAAACATAAAGGGAAGCACAAATGAGGGCAACAGAAAGAAAGGACAACAAAAGCAGGTGAGTGGGGGAGAGGTTAGATATGCCAGAAAGCATTCCGCGCTAGAAAGAAACGAGGCCCCATGTCCAATTCTGGGCCTCGGATACTGCAAGAGAGACTGGGGGCACGGCGTATCTTAGCGCTGCACGCCGCAGCCCAAGCCGAATTTTCAGCTCGCATCGCGCTACGCGCAGCGCGACAAGCATTGCCTTAAGTCTTGTGATAAAAACGGTAGCTCACATGTATAGCTGGGCCTTGTGTCTGTTACAGAAAAGTATTAAATCAAGGTCAACAGGAACCCTCTGGTGAGGTTTGAGCAGTTCCTGTAGCAGGTACTATGCCCAGTCACACAAGTGGGGCAGCATTTGTATCTGCGTAAGTAGGGTAATGCAGAGTGGTAGGAATTTTGTGGATCCCTGCGGATTCCAGAAGGAAAATGTGTGATTTCAGTCAGAGTTTGAGATTAGCAGAGCATGATGGATAAGAAACCTAATGAGATCCACACAAGGCACACCATCCTGGACTTCCTTGGTTGTCTAGATTTGAAAAATGCCTGTGTTTGCATGGGTGCCACCACAGCATGGCCTCAAAGCAACACTTACTACTAATGCTTATCTCTCAACATAGTGAGTTAGTACCTTTTGTGTTATTTTCTTTTGGGCCACCCACACAAGCTAGGTACAGTTCTTATGGAGAGATGTGTGGGAACTCAGTGTGGGATGAAAACTGTGGCTCCATGCAGATACCATGACTTTCGGTCACAGAATTATGATGAAAATATGAGTTTCTAATCAAAGTTTGATGTTTGCAAGGTCTTCTGGGTAATATTATCTGGTGAGAGCCATGAAGTCATGTACCCCTGCACTCCCCTAGTTGTCTAGTTTTCAAAAATGTGCAGGGGCTGGCTGAGTAGGGCCCAAAATCCACAGCTACCCACAAGGGAAAAAACAAGGAGTTCTTCTTAGCAAGTGACATCTTTACATTGTGGCGAACAAAGAATACTCCATCGCCTTGGCTGAGGACTTAGGGGCATATTTATACTTGTTTTGCGCCAAATTTGTGTAATTTTTGGATGCACATTTGGTGCAAAACTAACTCTATATTTATACATTGGCACTAGACCCGTCTAGCCCCAAATTTATGGAGTTAAAGACATTTTTGGGACGTGGAAACCTACTTTGTGTCAATGAGATGCAAAGTAGGTGTTCCAGTGCAAAAAATGACTAGGGCCTTAGTGCCATATTTATCTTCCTGTGCTAAAATCTGGCTCAGTGTGGGCATTAGGGGACCTGTGGGCCTTTTTTCCATTGTGGAACACCATGGAATAAGCCCACAGGTGCCCTCCTCAGGCCCCAGGGACACCCCCACCCACACCAGAGGGACAGAGGAGGATGGGGGACCCCATCCCAGGTAAGTATAGGTAAGTACAGGTAAGTATTTTTTTTAAGTGCCATTTGGGGCCCTTAAATGGGCCCCCTTACAGGGCACTGGGTGCAATGACCATGCCCAGGGGACCCTGGTGCCCTGTGCTTGCCATTAGGGAGGTGGGCATGACTCCTGTCTTTTCTAAGATATGAGTCATGTGGTATGGTTGGTTTTGTGTCAGAAAATGGTGATAGGAAGGGTAGAGTCTTTTTTTTTTACTCTAACCTGCCAAACATCAGTTTTTGGAGAAAAATCCCCTTCTTCCATACCACTTTCCCCACCCGGCTAATGTAATTTTTTTTTTACACTAGCCTACTCTTTGCACTGGCTTGCACCATTCTATAAATATGGTGCCAAGCTGGTGCTCAGAAATGGTGCAAACCGGTGCTAAACTTTTTGGTGCAAAACTGCGTTAGTGCAGTTTTGCACCAAAAAATATAAATGAGGGCCTTTATGTCTGCCATGCTGAGATTACCCTACCTGCTAAAATTAGAAATGACTGCCAAGCTGGCAGTCATTTCAAAAACATTGACAGGGCCCACTGAAATGGCACTTTCTGTCAATATCTTTTTATGTTTGATGTAGTACTCCATCAAAATAGCAGAGCCGTCCATCAATTTAAAAAAAAAAAATTAAAACAAAATCCTGAGGTCGGATTTTCAGTTGGAAAAAAGTGCCCCTCTCACCATGGGAGTTATCTCCCATGGCAAGGGGGACATTAGATATTACTCACCCTAACACTATGGTTTTCCAGGTGGTAATGTGCGGCGAAAACGGTCCTGTATGTCTGCACAGATGGCCCTTACTCAATCAGGACATGGGAGGGAGGCAACCAGGCCACGGATGGAGAAGTCTTCCCTGCAGTTTCCCCAAAGCTCCATCCACATATATATCAGGTGGCTAGACCATTATCTTCACAGTAAGGATACTCTTTTGAAATTGCAACAAAGTATCCTTACTGCCACTGATATAAATCTGTTGCACATGAAAAATGGTTTGACCTAAAAACACTGCAAGGCTGGGCCAAATATCAGACAAAAAAGAGCAAAAAACGCCAATGCTGAAGACATTTAATTACCAAATTCCTTGGATATACCTGAAAGCGTAAATTAATTATCACTTCCACCAATTTAATTAAGAGAAATTTTAAAAGCTCAATCAATCACTTACATTGGTTTGTCAAACACAAGAAGACAAACAAACATTATACTAAGCCATCAATAGATGAATTAGCACTAACACAAATTGTTCTTCAAGAACAATTATGTACAAATAATGGAACCAAATTGTTAAAATATGTTGCATCCAGGTTCTGACAATTTTGTGGAAAATCAGAGCAAAAGGAGTTCTCAGGATTTTGTTTAAGCTCCTAATGTGAGAGCTCAATACAGAGGTGCGCAGCTTCAGTATTATATATGACCACTGCAGGGATGATGAACAATCTGGAACTTTTTATTACAATTGTCCCTGTTTGATCATCCTACTTTAGTGCACTCTCTGGATGCTCCATACGGTCGACGCGTTACTACCCACCCAACTCCAGTGTTCTCATCAAGACACAGACCACTTGGATGACACTAAAAAAGAAGAAAAAAAGGAAACCACCCTCAACATATCATGTAATATAGTGCCTATGGAGCACCAACTAGTCTGCCACTTCCACAGCAATACCTGACACCAAATGAAAGTGGCAAGTCCTGAAATGAACCACAACCATATATATACCAAGAGGGGTGGGACAGCAAAAATGTTTCCGCCAATGATTCTAAAAGGAAAACAGGGAAAAACAAGTCTAGGGAATTATAGGCGAATTTAGCAATGTGGAAAAGAGCTCTATGGGAGATCAACCAAGAAAGCATAAATCAAAAGACATTCACTGACAACTGGAAACAATGTTGCATTACCCTGTACATTGAGCCCTGCGACCTTGGAAAAGGGAACCACTAACTAGAGAGAAGCCTCACGGAGCCACTAACTGTCTCATCATTACTGTACACGACTCTAGAAACAATGTAAACAAGCTTGCGCATGGCCACTAACAAAGAAAAAAAGAATTAAAAGAATTCTTACTGTGCAACATATGCACTCACCAAAGGAGGTTGAGTGACTGCTTCAAGAACAATTTATATGTGGAATGACATAAAATCACGAAAGTATTTAAATGAGCGGCAGTCTTGAATGTTCAAATTAAATTCACCTTTGTTGCATCCCTACAAGTTAAGGTAATACTTACATCCAGGTGAGATGGCATGATTTATTGTTTAACTCTATCTGCCACTCATTAAAATGCTCTTTTTTGACTGATGTAAATCTGGCTGTATTTTTAAAATTTATTCCGACACTTACATTGGTTGGTTTTAGCACCTCCAGAAATGTTAGCTTCAAATCAAAGTATCTGAATATTGAAATCAATATGACTATGAGCTATAAAGCCATGTCAACGCACTATCTGCTTAATGGCCCATTCTCATGCCATTCATGCACCACACAGAAGACTTTCATACCACTGGCCCAATCCAACAGATCAGTGCACCCACAACAACATACAGCCTCCATGCAAAGACACATAACATACATACACCATATGACAAAATCCCCATTTATTTCCATTCATATTGAAGATTGATTGAACCCAGATCTGTGACTGGGGGTTAGTGTCTGAAAAGTTTCAACACTCCATCCATCATTTCATTTTGTGATATTGCCTTGTGCACACTAAGTGACTAGGGTATGCCCAGACGTGGGTCCCTTGCTTGCTGTCCCACTGGATTCCAGCTAGCCTGGCTGATGAAGGGTGATACCCTGAAACCGGTTCCAGGATGCTTGAATACTGTCCAGGGAGGACCTGGCTTGGCAGTTCAGGGTGGACTGTTCCCATTGGGATCAGGGTCAAAACTGGTATGCATATAGGTGGGTCCGAACTGGGGTGATGTGGCAAGCAAAATAACAATGGATTAAACCCCAATCTGTGACTGGGGGTGAGCGTTTGACAAGTTTCAACACTCTGGGCCTGAGTACAACTTTGGAGGAGGTGTTAATCCGTCCCAAATGTGACGGATATACCACCAGCCATATTACGAGTTCCATAGGATATAATGGACTCGTAATACGGCTGGTGGTATATCCGTCACTTTACCGTCACTTTTGGGACGGATTAACACCTCCTCCAAAGTTGTAATCAGGCCCTCTGTCCATCATTTTATTTTGTGATATTGCCTTGTGTGCCCTAAGGGACATGGGTCCCTTGCTTGCTGCACCACTGGATTCAAGCTAGCCTGGCTGATGAAAGGAAATACCCTGAAACCAATCCCATGATGCTTGAATCCTGTCCAGGAAGGACCTGGCTTGGTAGTTTGGGCTGGACTGTTCACATTTGGATCAGGGTCAAGACTGATTTGCATATACCTGTGTCCGAACTGGGGTGACGTGGCAAGCAAAATAACGACGGATTAAACCAAGTTCTGTGACTGGGGTTGAGTATTTGAAAAGTTTCAACACTCCGTCCATCATTTTATTTTGTGATATTGCCTGCCGATTGATGCATCCACAACTTTCACAAATGAAAAAAAAAAGTTTGAGTAAATTTTTACCACCCGTCAAGTAACCGCCACATGAGGCTCAGGAAGACCTGCTTTACATGTGTCTTTAGCACTCTCACTGTGGTAAATCCAACTCTTTCCAGTTTGTGGATGTAAGTTGGGGGTGTCTGAGTATACCTCTGAGGTGTCATTCTTTGAGCTGAGTGATCATATCTACCTTTGAAAGTAAGGCAAACATGATAGGGAATACTCCCAAAGTTCCCTAAAGAGAATGTCATAAAGTTTGCAGAACTGTAGTTTTTGACACACAGGGTAGTCCGTGAGAATGTAACATATGTCCCACCCACCATTATATGCAGTGCTGTGACTTTTTAGTACACTTATCATATAGCTAACTGAACATCTTCTAAGTTATTACAGAGGATGAGCATGGCAAGCAGGACAAACATTTTACCCATATGTGTAGTGTTGGGTACAGATTTCTCTGTATTTGGCATGATGTTTTTGTAAAACTCACTGCCACCTGAGAGGGTATTCTGTCACTGATTCAAGAACAATCAGTGGTGATCTTTGGAATAACCTAGTTGAAGAGCCAAGCGCATAATGCACTTATTTTAGAGACTGCTTATATGTGTAGGTCACTCTGCCCTTTTGGAGCCAATTAGGAGGAATCTATTCTCCTTGCTCTAGTGCTGCCTGTCCTGAGCAAAGGTGTCTGGAAGGTTTCTGAAATATGCTGGCCTATTGTTGTAAAAGACTTTGAACTTCTGCTTCAGGAGTTTAAAAAGAGCTGTGATTGGGAGTCAGTGAAGCTGATTCAGGTGCTGGGTGTATATGTGTTGGGATGTTGAGGAAAGAGGCTGCCTGCTACATTCTGTATGGTTTGGAGTCATCTGCTTCATTGAGTGAGGGAGTAATTTAGTATTGAGACACGTGTGGCGTCAATGGGTTTGAATTCATAGGTAATGATTAATTGATGGCATGCATATCTGTACTATCTTTACTGCAGCCTTCCACATATGTGAAAATCCCTCTGAAAGCACACCTACCCTAAGCTTTTTTTTGTATACCCATGTATGTCTCTGTCCTCATCAGAGTCCTGACTAGTCCTGTGTACTTGCCAAGTGAATCTATACTAACACCTTGCGCCGCTAGCTACTTGAAGCTCAAGAAAACACGTCTTTCATGCAACTTCAGTGTACTCACTGTGCTATTATTAACTCCTCCCAATTTGTGGATGCAAGTTGGGGATGTCCAAGTATAACTTCTGAGGCTTCATTCCTCAAACTGAGTGACATATATAATGTTGAGACTAAGGCAAATATATTGGGTAATGCTTTCCAAGTTCCCAAAAAATAATCGGCCAAATAAATGTCCTGTGGGACTCATTCACCTACACTTCCATTTTTGCTGTGAAAGTTTGAACCCTCAATTATTTACTTGTACCATACCCAATATTATTAAAAATTGGTGCAGGACACAATGGGCCTGATTTAGAGTATTGCTTATTCTGTCACAAACTTGACAGATATCCAATGCGCTGAATTACAATATCCATGGGTTATAATGGAATCTTAAGAAGGTGGACGGAATACCCGTCTCGTTTGTGATGGAGTAACCCCATCTGCAAAAACTATAAATCAGGCTCAATATCTTATATGATGACAGTTTTCACATTGTTAGTATAAGAATATACGTTTCCTCACATATCCAAATTAGTGCAGATGACACAGTGCTCAGATAGTGAATATAAAACGACATAGAACAAGAACAGATCCCAAGGTTGCATAGGATGTTATGTCAAACAAACATAAGGGGAGAGCCTGCCTGCTCACATATTGTATCTCCTGGCAAAACATGACATGTTTTGAAAGCAACTTAGGGAGGGGATGTTGATGTTTCAACCTGTAGTTAGTCCTCAGGTCACATCAGCATAAAAGTCTTCTGACTAAACTTCCCTAGAATGTGTGTAATCCTGGGACCTTCAATAAGGCATGCTAAAAGCAGTTAATGCAAGAATACTTCAAGACAGAGTCTGAAATGTATATAGGATCACACGGTTAGGACAGTTTTGGTGGGGTAGGCAAATTAATGAGAAAAAGTACACCTTTGTATTGGGTGAAGAATGTGGTCACCCCTGTGAAATGGGCCACTCAGTTCCTTAGACGGTCCAGTAAATGTAAATATATTGAAACACAAGCTTTATTTGGTCATAAAAAACCATCAAAGCAAATAACCACAATGCTACATATAAATACAGAATTGAATTAAAAAGATAAATAGGAACAATTAAAAACATCATACATTATTAAGAATAAAAATTGATTACATCTCTCAGTCCTTGCCGTCTAACATACATATTTACATATCACTGATGTTGTAAAAGGCGAGTGCGAAT
The DNA here is from genome assembly GCF_031143425.1 of Pleurodeles waltl. Lineage (NCBI taxonomy): Eukaryota > Metazoa > Chordata > Amphibia > Caudata > Salamandridae > Pleurodeles > Pleurodeles waltl. Next base: position 722,709,322 of record NC_090437.1, on the reverse strand, counting down.
ATGCCGTGCAGCCACAAGGAATTTGCTACCTGCATATATCAATATGATAGAAGTGTCGTTCTTTAAAATCCTAAGGTAATAACATGTTGTCTAATGCCCACATTCTGACAGACTGGGCAGATCCACTTGCATTTTGGGAAAGCGTATGCTGTGCAAAAGAACAAAAAGAGTTTAACCGATTCTGGAACATTGTTACAGCCTGGACATAGGTTGGGTACTGGCAATGCCCTCCATCTACTAGTAAAAGAGATTAACGGTAAACAACCATAGGGAAAACGGGCATACAGGCTCATTCCTAGGGGATCGGGGATAAGATCTAAAAAAGGTCCATACTGGGGGTAACATTTAAAATCGAGGAATTGGTTAGTCAACCGCCCATGGGAAGTGCCAGGAAGATAGTTATTCCTACAGGAGTGTGGAATTTATTAAAATATCTACTTGTCCAGGGGACAGGTTGCTTCTCAAATCTACTTGTCCTGTAAAAAGATCTACTTGTCCCTTTGGTGCCATGTAGTGTGGCGACAAATTATGGCAGCAATTAATAGCCTCTCTGATTATGCCAGGGCTACTACCATAGTAGGGCTTGAATACTTGGAGTTTCAATCCCTACTGTAGCAATTTCCTTATTTTGCCACCTTTCTGCAGATCTGCATACTGGGGCTGGAGGAAGCAGTAAGCAATAGTTCCAGGGCTGGAATGCCTTTGAGTCTGCAAACCTACTAACCTGCATGTTTTAAAGATTTTTACCAGCTTCTCTCTAATATTTTCCCATAATAAGAAAGGTTGGACATTTACTCCTGACAATGGCAGAATTAGAACTTCTTCCAGGGTTGGGAAGAAAGTGGCTGGAGGGAAAATGAACTTGCAAATGCTCAATAGATTTTCACATGAGCAAATCTACACATCGTATTTACCCACGCTAAAATACAGTTCACAAATATTTTATAGGGGTACGACATATACCATGGGTGCACTTTTGTGACTTTCTTTAAGAATTTGGGGCCACAAGTAGGTAGGTTCAGATTTGTGACCTGCAAATTGTGAGTCGCAAATCCGAATGTAGGATGGTGTCCTTGACACCATCTGTGATTCGCAAGGGCTTCGCAAATGCCCACATCATGAATAATCATGAGGTGGGTCGCAATTTGCGACCCCCTCACGAATGGTGGCCTGCTGGAGACAGCAGACCACCATGTCTGTGACTGCTTTTCAATAAAGCAGTTTTTTTTTGTAATGCAGCCCGTTTTCCTTAAAGGAAAACGAGATGCATAACAAAAACGAAAATTGAAACGTTTTCGTTTCATTTTTTCAGAGCAAGCAGTGGTCCACAGGACCACTGCTTGCTCTGAAAAAATGTTTACAGTGACATTCACAATGGGAAAGGGGTCCCATGGGGATCCCTTCCCTTTTGCGAAAGTGTTAGCACCCATTTGAAATGGGTGCAAACTGCGATTGGTTTGCGCCCGCGTTCGCGGTCACAAAACAATCCTACATTGCACTGCGAGTTGCAATTAGGAAGGGAACACCCCTTACTAATTGCGAGTCGTAATCCCGTTTTGTGATTCGGTAACCAGGTTACTGAATCGCAAAACTGGGTTTGTGCATCGCAATGTGCTTTTTGCACGTCGCAAACAGCGAAAGTCGCTGTTTGCGACATGCAAAAAGCTACCTACATGTGGGTCTTGGTCCCTAATTAGGTCTGGTGTTAACAAAGACATTTTGTTTTTATTAAACTTCTATTTCTCTCTCTTTCGGCTGGCTTTACTGTGAGTGATCGCATTCTGCTCTTCCACAAGGAGCATATTGCCACACAAAGTAGTTTTGTTCAGTGTCAGGAACTACAGTGGCAATCAGTGACGTAACGAAACTGGAGGGTGCCCCTTTGCAAAGAACATGGAGGAGCCCCCTCTCCAGACTCACTCAGGGCAGGTGCTGTGCTGACGGGGCCCCCTGGAGGGCGGCTGCGGGGCCTTTGTTATGCCGCTGGTGGCAACGTGTGCTTTAAGAGTTCAAAAACTTTTTGGGGGGGTTTTGCCAATGTTTGTTACAATGTTGAGGGCCTGGTAGCTCCCACAACAATAAAGTGTTACAAAAGCCATGTCAAAACAAGACACGCATTGATGAAACTAAAAGACTTATAAAAATATGTCAGATCAGTTGGCTTTGTCAGTGTTTGTTTATTTTCATGCTTCCCATAATCGTGTTGAAAATGGTTACACTGATTTTCCATTAGAAATATTTTTGGGAAATACTAGCATGCATCAACACATTTTACTAAATGACACTTCATTTGCATATAATCAGAGAGCATTCTGGGAGCATTATACTTAGCCTCTTAGCCTAAACTTTTCAAACATGTGTGTACATGTTTTTTTGTTTTGTACTGGAACAACGTCAGTAGTGAAGTGTGACCTTAAAACATTTATTTACAGCACGCACCCTAATAATGAAGGCTTTTAAATAATGAACCATAAATACAAGTTCGAACAGCATTATCTTTTGGAAACACATTACCTCAACTGCAGAGAGTTCAACTCTCTGTAAACAGGCAGCCAAAGGGTTTGTGCTGCAGGGGGTTGGGCCTACTTGTCCCAAGGACAAAGTAAACATAAACACTGGTAGGCTATTTTCAATGTTTGTTTCTGGGCCTTCCCTAAGTCCTGGGGGTTCTCCCAATAACCACCAAGACCCAAAGTGTGGAACCAGTTTGACACATGCCTAAACCATGGGATAGAAGCTAAATTAGGTATTTTTAAAAGGTCAAGAACTGAGTCCCTATAAATAGTAAGCTCTGGGGTGGTCTAAATCCTTACCCAAAAAAGTAGCGGTCTCTAAGCTAATCAATCTGAGATACGATTAAAGCCAAGATCCAGAAAGATAGGAATCAAAGGAGTGCTGCCTGGGCACGCAAATGGTGCTCTGGCAAAGCTATTTTCACTCACAGACAATTTGGGAGCTTTACAGAAACCCCACATCTCAGCACAATAGAAAGCAGAATTTTGTGCTTTTGCCAAAGAAATCTTAATAGCCTGAGAAATGGATTTTATGGCAGTACTTTTATGTAGGCGTAAAATGGCACATGATCTGTGTTGGAGGAGACACACACTTTTACTGATCTGATCTTCCCAATTTAAATTATTGGAAATCCTCACGCTCCACTAGTCTATCGAGCTGACTTTATCCAAAGGAACACCAGCTATGTTAATACTGCATCTCGTGGCTGTTCCTGGGCTAAACACCATTAGTTTGGTTTTGCTGACATTCAGTTCCAACCCACGGTCTTCACAGAATTCTATAAACTTAATAACCAGAGTCTGGAGCCCCATTGGAGTCTTAGAGATGAGGAGGCAGTCGTCCGCAAAGAGTAATATAGGGATTTTTTGAACATTTAGGGAGGGGGCATTGTTCTGGCAGTGAGACACAGCTTGAACCACCTCATTTAAATAGAAAGTAAATAGTGTTGGTGTCAGGACACAGCCTTGGCAAACCCCCCACTGGATGGCAATATGGTTTGTTAATTAGCCCTGGTTCACACATCTCACCTGAGCATATGTGCACTCGTGTAGTCACTGTAGGAGATGAATTATGATCCCTGGAGTGCCTATTTTGTGTAAAACACCCGACAATTTCTCTTTACGTACTGTATCAAAAGCAGACCGAAGGTCCCCAAACACAAATATAAATTTTGTTTAGCAAGGGTTACATATTTCCAATAGAGGAGTGCCAACCTAAAAACTTGATCCACTGTACTAGTTTTGGAGCGGAAACCGGCCTGGAGTGGCGAGATCACTTGATGAGCATCAGCCCAATCCAACAACCTATCCAAAAGTTGTTTTGCAAAGATTTTTGGGAGATTATCAATAAGGCTGTAAATGTATTACTCAGGAAAAAAACATATTTGCATTATGTTATGCTGCTGTTAGGAGAAAAACCCTATTAACATAAAACGATCTGGGCCCAACAGGCGGTCAGACCGTTTGTCAGGTGGGCCAACCCCCTGACAATTTCATAAAAATGTTTTCTTTTTTTAACGTTTTTTTCATCACCTCTGGGAGAGTGATTGCACCCCTTAGGTACACATACTTTTTAAAAAGTAATGTCCCCCTGGGAGATGTTCCGCCAGTGCACCACAAGTGCTGACCCCCAAACACTGGTCCATGATGGCCTGTAGGGTTTCCTGTCAGTGGCTCTTGGTGCACCCATGTTTCACTGCCAGGAAACTGTTTCAGGAAGGCGTCATTGGAGAGGGGAGGCTCTCCAATTTCCAATGAGGCCTCCCTGAAATGCAAGGAGGCCTTTTTTGGGAGGCCTTTTTCCCCAACTGAGGGAACACCTACCTGCATCTTCTTGCTGCTTCAGTTGGGAAACATAATTCAGCATGCCTCGTAGTACGCTGACAGCACAGATGAGCGGTAGGCGCTTCGTGTCTCCTTCACTCTTTTTGGAAAAAAATTAAATACTCTGGTGATTGTACCGGAGCATCCTTCAGTCCTCCCTGGTGTTAGCCAGTGACTGACAGATGCACCAGGGAGGGTGAGCAGGTGTCGGCCACTGGCTGACACCAGCACTTAATGGCTTAATGAGCACGTAATGCGAGAGTGGCAGCAATGATCAACTCAGTGCATCAAGCAGGGTTATCAACAGCAGCGGAAACAAACATTGTCTATTTGGAATGCCTTTACACAGATAATACATAACAGCCATAGCAGCAATTGTCGTAGCACCACAGTAATAATATTAGTAATTAATCTCTCCAACATCACATGATTGTCTTTTGAATTTTAGCTTTAACATATTTTGGCAGGTAAGCATTTTTTTAACATCATCTTATGGGTTCTGACAACACACACATTTTTGTCTCAAATACACACTTTTCAATCTTACTACAAATATATTCAGAGAAGTAAAAGCATCTAATTTAGTAGGCTGGGCTGCCCTCAAGTGAGATACTCACAAGCAACTGGAGAGCTACCAGTAGCTCACGAGCTACATGTTAAAGAAGCATGATTCATTGGATAAATATTTTTGCTTGTGACTGTCATACAAATCAAAATAGCATGGCCCACATTTGCAGGTCTACAGAGATTAACATGCATGCACCCTTCCATCACTCCTCCTACCCTGTGAAGGCTCATGTACATCTCATTAACATGACCACAGGTAAGAACAGAGACAACCACAAGCAGAAATGCCTCAGCCCTGCCCACACTGAAAGGTACCTTCTAAAGTAGAATAACGAGAGCAATATCTCCTCACCGCTCCTCTTTTCGACGTCCCTCCTCGGCTATCAGTAAACGTCCCTGCACAGACTGGTATTGGAAGCCGTTCATGTTAAAATTACAGCTCCACCTATTTGAAAACCTCCTGAAATGCATAGGTGCTGCAAAATGAATATGACACACACCAGAATGAATTTACTGAAATTAATATGGCCCTCATTGTAAGCAATAAAGCAATCACTGAAACAAACACAATATTCCCCAAAAAGAATGGGGCATGTCTTGAAATGATTGACTTATGCCAAGAGAAATATGACATACATTGAAATTAATATGGCAGATTGAAAATAATATAAAGTATTGAAATGAATGTATTATATTCTGAAAAGAAAACAATGCACATTGAAACTAATACAACGTACATTGAAATGAACATTAAACATATTGCAATGAATTTGAATTGGAGATGATTTAAAATGAATATGGCTTGTGTTGAAATTAATGCAATCCCATTGAAGTGAAGTTGACATGCCTTCAAATGAGTATGACCAGAGCTGAAATTCACATGAGATTTGTTAAAATGAATATGGTACGCCTTGAAATTAATATGACACATATTCAAATTAATATGGTACATATTCAAATTAAAATGATATATGTTAAAATTGATAAGTTGTATCTTAAGATGAATATGACAAGTGTTAATATGAATATGACATCCATTGAAATAAACTTAGCATTGATTGAAAAGAATATAACACATGTTAAAATGAATATTACATGAGTTGAAATGAATATGACCTTCATTAAAATGAATTTGACATGTTTTAAAATTAATACAAGTAACATTAAAATGATCATGAAATGTATCACAATGAATATGGATTGCATTGAAAGTGATATGATATGCACTGACATGATTATGATATATGTTGCAATAGATATGATTCATGTTAAAATTGAGATGTGTTAATATGAACGAAGCATCCATTGAAAGAAATATGACACATGCTAAGATGAATATGACATGCATTGAAACAAATATGAGCTCCACCGAAATGAATTTAACATGTCTTAAACTGAATATGACCAATGCTGAAATTAAAATGAAACTTGTCAAAATGAATATGTTGTGCTTTGAAATTGATATGATACACAGCAAAATAAATACTGCATATATTGAAATTAATATGACCTATGTTGATATGGATATGACCCGTGTTAAAATTATTATGACAGGTGTTAAGGTGAATGAAATGAATGACATTCATAGAAAGGAATATGACACACTTTGAAATGAATATGACAACTGGTGAAATTAATATGGCCCACATCAAAAGTAATATGACATTCTGTAACATGAATATCACACTTTTTTAAATGAAAATGAAACTGTGAGATAAATGCAACATGCTTTGAAATGAATTAGGCAAATATTGAAATGAACACAAGCCATGTTTAAATAAATATGACTGTTGTTTAAATGAATATGGCTTGCTCTGAATGTATGTGGATTTGCTTTAAAATTAATATTACATATTGAAATTAATGTTGTATATTCTCAAAGGGTCGCGTTACGAGTTTGGCGGTTTGTGCACCAACATGGCGGCCATGTGACCGCCATCTGCTTGGCAGTCAGACCACAGTATTACGATGCTGGCAGTCCCATAGGGAAAGACTGCTGCAGTCCCGCCAGCACCACCAGGCACCTCAGACCACCGCGGTTGCGAGGCAGGGCAAAAAGCCCGCCAGAGCCAGTGTTTCGGATTGGAAACATTATGCTGTTGCCTACCGCCAACATGACCGTGGCAGTCCAACCACCACATCCCAGCAGTTGGAAACGGAAAGCATAAAGGAAGCAACTCACCTGCAGGCAGTGTTACATGGCCTGTGCCGCCATGGAGCCCATCACACACATGTCCTGCCGCAGGTGCTCCTCATCGATGGACCCACACAGCACCCACATTGCAACACAATGGAAGGTAAATGGGATGCTCAATAAGTTGTGAAACAAATATCCAAAGCTCACAATGCAAACAGTACCTGCATAATAGTGATGGTGACATCAGGAGCATTCATGGACACATTTCACTTTGCACATGCCCCTAAAACAGCATTTGCAGAGGAACTGACCCTTCATTTATCTCAGGGACAAACAATATTTGAGCCAAGTGATATGCCTAGCTGCCAAATGTACAAGGGCAAGTCAAGAAAGCACATACAATGGTCCAGACATCCAGATGATGTAGCTGTAAGGTACACACATCAAAGTGGACACATAGGGCCTCATTCTGAGACCGCGGAGGCCATTCTGGCTTTCCCGCTGGGCTGGCGGGCGACCGCCAGAAGGCCGCCCGCCAGCCCAGCGGGAAACCCCTTCCCACGAGGAAGCCGGCTCCGAATGGAGCCGGCGGAGTGGGAAGGGTGCGACGGGTGCAGTAGCACCCGTCGCGAATTTCAGTGTCTGCTAAGCAGACACTGAAATTCAAAGTGGGGACCTCTTACAGGGGCCCCTGCAGTGCCCATGCCATTGGCATGGGCACTGCAGGGGCCGCCAGGGGCCCCACGACACCCCTCACCGCCATCCTGTTCCTGGCGGTCGGCACCGCCAGGAACAGGATGGCGGTGAGGGGGTCGGAATCCCCCATGGCGGCGCAGCAAGCTGCGCCGCCATGGGGGATTCCTCAGGGCAGTGGAAAACCGGCGGGACACCGCCGGTTTTCCTGTTCTGACCGCGGCCATACCGCCGCGGTCAGAATGCCCTGCGGAGCACCGCCAGCCGGTTGGCGGTGCTCCCGCCGGCCCCGGCGGTCCTTGACCGCCGGGGTCGGAATGACCCCCATAGTCAGTCAAATACAAAGGAAGCTACCACAGTTTAACACCCTCCATGTGTGGACAAAAACAAATCTATCTCCTGCACATGAGACGAAAGTACAATCTATACCAGGGGACAAATCTACACCATACATGCTGACGTTGGCCAACACAAGATTAAATACTTACCCTAGCAAGCATAACACAATGCAATGACACCCCAATTGGATCAACACCCACATATCCCTACAGTGAACATCTACTATTGTCTTGGGTGACCAACACTTCCTACAAAGTTAGATATTGAAAAACAACACCAAATGTGGTGGATGTGTTTGTGGGTGTTGTGGTGGTGTCTGGGGGTATGGTGACTAAGATGTGTGGGGCTGTGGGTTGTGAGCTGTTGTAGGAGGCTGGCCTGGCTTGTAGTGTGTACCTTAGGTACTTACACCTTATACCAGGTCCAGTTATCCTTTATTAGTGAAATGTAGTAGTGTTCTAGCAGCTTAGGCTGATAGAAGTAGCTGTAGCAGAGCAGCTTAGGCTAAACTAGGAGACATGCAAAGCTCCAGCAATACCACTTATAGTTACACAGTACTTATACACAATAAAAGACAATACTCAGTGTTACCAAAAATAAAGGTACTTTATTTTAGTGACACAAGATCAAAATTATCTTAGAGGCAATACTCCTCCTGGAGGTAAGTATTATACACAATATATACACTAGACAGCAAAATCAGGTAAGTAAATAGTCATAGGATAGTGCAAACAACAGAAAATACCATACAATGCAATAGGAAGAAATAGGCCTTGGGGCAACACAAACCATAGAATGCAATAGAAAGAAATAGGCCTTGGGGCAACACAAACCATATACTAAGAAAGTGGAATGCGAATCACAAATTTCCCCCTAGGCATGTGTAGTGTGTAGAGGGGTGCTGGGAGTATAAGAAAACTACAACGGTTGGTAAAATACCCCACCCCAGTGCCCAGGAGTAAAGTACTGCAAGTTTCCTTAGGACACACTAAAAGTCGTCAATAGAGTTATTGCAAGAACCAAGAAAGACTGCAAGCAACAAATGGTGGATTCCTGGACCTGAAGACCTGAAGACCTGAAGTCCAGAAGTCGCAGAAGATTCCAGGAAGGGCAGAAGCCCCTGCCAACCCTAGAAGATGGTGCAAAAGAGGATTGTCTGGTTGGAAGAAGTCTGCAGAAGAGCACCAAAGAAGATGGCTGTGGCTTCCTGGGTGATGCAAACGATGTCCAACGTGGAGAGGTTGGATGCAGGCGAGTTGTAGTGCTGGATTAGTCCAACAAGCCTTGGTTCAAGCAATGTCGCAGATTGTGTCAAAATGGCGCTGCCTGGACCCAGGAGGGACCTGGGGGGCTCAACTCAGACTGAGGAGGCAGAGGGGGATCCCAACACTGGAGGGAACCCACAGATGACCAGGCAGCACCCACAGAGGTCCCAGGACATGGGGACAAAGGAGGTGCAAATTGTAGTTGCTGCAGCACTACAAAAGAAGGTCCCACGCCGCCGGCGGACAACTCAGCGAGGTGAGCATCGCAGGATAGAGTGCTGGAGACCTGGGCCAGGCTGTGCATGAGGGATTCTTGCAAATAGTGTACAGAGGCCTCAGTAGGTGAAGATGACATGGTGCACAGGGGTACTGTCGCAAACGGGGAAGGCAAGCTCTTAGCTCCTCCAAATTTGGACAGCTGGAGCTTAGGACAGTCCCAGAGAACCGGTCAACGGGGAGTACCCAGAGTGTGCACACTATGGAAACTGTTGCAGTTGCTGGCTGGAGCTGAAGTTGTGGAGTCGCAGTAGCCTTTCTGGATACTTTGTTGCAGTTACAGCGGTTCCTGGAGCAGTATGCGGTTGATCTGAGGTCAGAGAATGAAGCAGGAGTTGCAGAGGATTCCTGGTGAAAACTTGCAAGCCAAATCCGAAGAGGAACCCACAGGAGAGACCCTAAATAGCCCTGAGAGGCGGTTTGGCTACCTACCCAGGTATGCACCTATCAGGAGGGGTCTCTGACATCACCTGTTGGCACTGGCTACTCAGAGATCTCCAGATTGTCCCCACACCTTGGAAAACAAGATGGCTAACGCCAGGGACACAATGCAGGAGCTCTGGGCACCATCCCTGGGGTGGTGATGGACAGGGGAGTGGTCACTCCCCTTCCCATTGTCCAGGTTGGCGCCAGAGCAGGGGACAAGGGGTCTCTGAACCAGTGTAGACTGGTTTATGCAAGGAGGGCACCATCTGTGCCCTTCAAAGCATTTCCAGAGGCTGGGGGGGCTACCCTTCCCAGCCTGTAACACATATTTCCAAAGGGAGAGGGTGTAACACCATGGTTTCAGAGGAAATGCTTTGTTCTGCCTTCCTGGGACTGAGCTGCTCGGACCCCAGGAGGGCAGAACCCTGTCTGTGAGGTGGCAGCAGCTGTAGTTGCAGTGCAAGCCTGAGAGAGCTGGTTTGGCAGTACTGGGGGTCCATGCTGGAACCTCCAGGATGCTGGAATTGGCTCGCCAATACCAAATTTTGAATGGGGGACAATTCCAAGATCTTAGACATGTTACATGGCCATATTCGGAGTTACCATTGTGAAGCTCCATATAGGTATTGACCTATATGTAGTGCACGCGTGTAATGGCGTCCCCGCACTCACAAAGTCCTGGGAAATGGCCCTGAACTATGTGGGAGCATCTTTGCTAGTGCAAGGGTTCCTTCACACTTAGTAACTTTGCACCTAACCTTCAGCAAGTGGAGGTTAGACATATAGGTGACTAATAAGTTACTTAAGTGCAGTGAAAATAGCTGTGAAATAGTGTGTGCACTATTTCACACAGGCTACAATGGCAGGACTGTGCAAGAGTTTGTCAGAGCTCCCTATGGGTGGCAAAAGAAATGCTTCAGCCCATTTGGATCTCCTGGAACCTCAATGCCCTGGGTACCTAGGTACCATATACTAGGGAATTATTAGGGGGGTCCAGTGTGCCAATTGAAATTGGTAAATTAAGTCACTAGCTTACAGTGCCAAATTTAAAAGCAGAGAGAGCATAAGCACTGAGGTTCTGGTTAGCAGAGCCTCAGTGACACAATCAAGCACTATATAGACACACACATTTTTTTTAAAAAAAAATTGGGGTTGTTATACTAGATATCTATGAATTTCTGCTCTCTTTTTATCACACTTATCTACTCATCACTCTTATGTCATGTCTCTATCAAACTATCCTCCATTCCCACTCGGACTCATCCCAAATCCCTTCGACCACTTTCATCTCCTAAATATCTCTGCCTAAGCTCTTCCCTCCACCTCCACATCTAACTCACCAAACCTCACTCTACCTCTGTGACCTCCCACACAACCCTACTAAATTTTCCTGCATTCATCTCACCCTGCTACTATGCTCTCCCTAACCCTTCCACATCCTCTTTCCCCTCCGCTCCACTTTTATTCATCTCAAGCCTTTGGATTGAGTAAATGAAGGATAAACTCCCAATTAACACTTCTGGATTTCTTTCCTCCTCCACCCCTCCATTACTCCAGTCAATCTAACTAACAAACTCTCATATCCGCAACTCAAATTAACTCATAATAATACTAAAACTGTACTCCTTATTAAATTATACTAATCCATCACTAATTCTTGTTGGGTACCGGAGTAGCGTGCTACTCATCGAAAAGCGCTTCGACGCCTCGTCAGGGGTAGTAAGCGCTATATAAATACGATTACAATTACAATTACAATTACATAAGGCCATGCACTATGAGCACTGGGGTCCTGACCAGCAGGATCCCAGTGAGACATGCAAAAACATACTGACATACAGGTAAAAATGGGGGTAACATGCCAAGGAAGATAGCACTTTCCTACACAACCCCCCTCCCCCCCAAACGCGAGACAATAAGGCTAACGTGGCCCAGATGAGTCTTCATTGTCTAAGTGGAAATATCTGGAGAGTCTATCTGCACTGGAGTGGGTACTCCCTGGTCTATGTTCCACTGTATTGTCCATCCCATGTAGGGAAATGGACCTCCTCAACATTTTAGGGTTTTCACCTTTCATTTGTTTAAGCCATAATAGAGGTTTGTGGTCTGTTTGAACAATGAAGTGAGTCCCAAACAATTAGGGTCTCAGCTTCTTCAGTGCCCAGACCACAGCAAAGGACTCCCTCCCTATGGCAGACCAACACTTTTCTCTAGGGATCAACCTTCTGCTAATGAAAGCAACAGGTTGATCCTGGCCCTCTGAGTCCGGTTGTGATAGTACATCCCCTACCCCTAATTCAGAAGCAACTGTTTGAACAACAAATGTTTTGGAGTAGTTTGGGCTCTTTAAGACAGGTGCAGAGCACATTGCCTGCTTAAGCTCCTCAAAAGCTTTCTGACAGCTAGCTGTCCACAATACCTTTGTAGGCATCTTTTTGCTGGTGAGGTCATTAGGGGGGGCTGCAATGGAGCCATAGTTCTTAATGAACCTCCTGTAATATCCAGTGAGACCTAAGAAGGCTCTGTTCTGGGTCTGAGTAGTAGGGGGCCCAGTCCATAATGGTCTGAATCTTCCCCTGTAGTGGTGCAATCTGTTCTCCACCTACCAGGTGACCCTGATAAACCACTTTTCCCTGCCCTATCTGGCACTTGAAGCCTTGATAGTTAGGCCTGCCTTTTGCAGGGCCTCCAAAACTTTCCACCGGTGGACCAGGTGATCATCCCAGGTGGAGCTAAAGACAGCAATATCATCCAAATATGTTGCACTAAAAGCTTCCAAACCTTGGAAGACTGTATTCACCAGCCTATGAGAAGTGGCAGGTGTATTTTTCAAACCAAAGGGCATAACTGTGAATTGATAATGCCCTCCTATGGTAGAAAATGCAGTTTTTGCTTTAGCATCTTCTGACATTTTGATCTGCCAATACCCTGCAGTCAAATCAAAAGTGCTTAGATACTTGGCAGATGCCAGTGTATCTATTAGCTCGCCTGCCCTGAGTATAGGGTGAGCATCTGTTTTGGTTACTGTATTGAGACCCCTATAGTCCACATAAAACCACATTTCTCTCTTTACTTCTTTCCTATGCGGTTTGGGGACAAGCACCACTGAGCTCGCCAGGGGCCATCAGAGGGCTCAATAACTCCAAGGTCTAACATTTTCTGAACTTCAGCTTTTATGCAATCTCTGACATGGTCAGGTTGCCTGTAAACTTTACTTTTGACAGGTAAACTTTCTCCAGTGTCAATTGTATGTCACACCAAGTAGTTGTACCAGGTGTCAGTGAGAAGAGTTCAGAAAACTGATCAAGGAGATTTTTACAATCTTCCTTCTGCTCAGCAGTAAGGCAGTCTGCCAGAACCACTCCTTCCACTAAGCCATCAGCTTCAGTGTTGATGAAGAGATCAGGAAGAGGGTCACTCTCTTCTTCCTGTACCTCATCTGTAGCCATGAGTAGGGTTAAGTCAGCCCTTTCATAGTAAGGCTTTACGCGATTGACATGAAGCTCCCTAAGGGGGCTTCTGGCAGTGCCCAGGTCCATCAGGTAGGTGACCTCACCTTTCTTTTCTACAATTAGATGGGGTCCACTCCATTTGTCCTAGAGTGGTCTTGGGGCACCAGGCTCTAATACCCACACCTTCTGTCCTGGGTGGTACTCTGTCAGGACAGCCTTCTGGTCAAACCATTGCTTTTGGAGCTCTTGGCTGGCCTGAAGGTTTTTGCTACCCTTTTTCATGTACGCAGCCATTCTACTTCTCAGGCCAAGCATATAGTCCACAATGTCTTGTTTTGGAGCTTTTAAAGGTTGTTCCCAACCCTCCTTAACAAGAACAAGGGGACCCCTAACAGGGTGACCAAATAGGAGTTCAAATGGGCTGTAGCCCACTCCCTTTTGGGGTACCTCCCTGTAAGTGAAGAGGAGGCATGGTAATAGGACATCCCATCTCCTTCTGAGTTTTTCAGAGAGTCCCATAATCATATCCAGTCCAGTCCATTAGTTTGTGGATGATAAGGGGTGGTGAACTCGTAGGTAACACCACACTCCTTACACATTGCTTTTAGGTATACAGATATGAAGTTACTACCTCTGTCTGACACCACTTCCTTAAGGAAGCCCATCCTGGAAAAGATTCCCAGGAGGGCCTTTGCCACTGCAGGAGCTGTAGTGGTCCTTAAGGGGATAACTTCTGGGTACCTTTGGCATGGTCCACCACCACAAGGATAAATCTATTGCCAGAAGATGTTGCAGGGTCAAGGGGGCCAACAATATCAACCCCTACCCTAACAAAGGGCACTCCAACCACTGGCAGTGGGGTACCACTAGTCTTGCCACTGGCTTGGCAGGTGACACAGGAGCGACAAAACTCCTTTGTGTCTTCTGACATATGGGGCCAATTAAAATGTGGAACACATCTGTCCCATGTTTTACTCTGGCCTAAATGGCCAGCTAAAGGGATGTCATGATCCAGAGTTAGGAGGAATTCCCTGTACTGAAGGGGGATGACCAGTCTCCTGATGGCACCAGGTTTAGGGTCCCTTGCTTCAGTATAAAGGAGATAATTCTCCAAATAAACTCTGTGTGTGTCAGTGACATTACCATTTTGCTGCTTAACAGCTTGCTGTCTGAGGCCCTCCAATGTGGGACAGGTTTGCTGTGCCACACTCAGCTCTTCCCTGTCAGGACCCCCTGCACCCAAATGCTGAGCTGTATCAGCTTCCAGCTCCTCTGGTGTAGGTTCTGCACAGGGAGAGAATTTTTCTTCCTCAAAAGGGGAATCATCTGTGGTGGGAGGGATAGTGGACAAGGGTTTGCCCTTCTTACCCCTAGTTTTTGGGAGCACTTGGTCCATTAATCCAGGATCCAATTTTCCCTGTCCTCTTTGCTTCTTGGCCTGAGCCCTGGTAAGAGCAAAGATATGCCCAGGAATGCCCAGCATTGCTGCATGGGCCACCAACTCCAATTCAGCCCAAGCTGAAGTCTCCAAATCATTGCCTAGCAGATATTCTACAGGTAAATCAGTGGCTACCACAACTTTCTTTGGACCAGTAACCCCCCTAGTTGAGATTCACAACAGCCATGGGGTGGCTTACTGTGTTGCTATGGGCGTCTGTCACTTGGTACTGGTGACCAAGTAGGTGCTGCTCAGGGGCAACCAGTTTTTCCATCACCATGGTGACACTGGCACCAACATGAACACCATCAATCAGGGGTAGCTGCTTGTCTTATCCAAATTAAGGGGACAAGCAACTAAAGTGGCTTGGTCAATGCCACTTTCAGAGATTAAAACAGCCTCAGTGATCTCCCTAACTAGACCAACCCCAACTACATTACCAATGGTGAGCCCAGCTACACCCTTTGATTGGCTATTAGTAGTGTTTTTCCCACCACCACTGCTATTACTAGGGGCATTAGTGGTTGCAGTTGGGGTTGTGGTGGTGGGAGGTTTGGTGTTTCGTTTTGGACAATGACTGTAAGTTGCCCAATGGCCTTTGGCTTTACACATATAACACCAAGGTTTCTTATCTTTGTGAGAAGAGGATTTGGACCCACCACCCCCAGAGGATTTTTGTGGGCCTGATGAAGACTCTAATGATTTTTTATCTTTGTCTCCACCCTTGTCATGTGACTTACCATCCTTCTTCTTGCCATCCTTGTCCCCCCCTGTATGAGGTTTTCTGCTCACCCTTGTTCTGGCCCATTTTTCTGCGTTCTTTCCCAATTCTTGGGGAGAGGTCAGATCTGAGTCCGCAAGATACTGATGTAACAAGTCAGACACACAATTATTCAAAATATGCTCTCTCAGAATCAAGTTATACAGGCTTTCATAGTCTGTCACCTTACTGCCATTTAACCAACCTTCTAGGGCCTTCACAGAACAGTCTACAAAGTCTGTCCAGTCCTGTGATGACTCCTTTCTGGTCTCTCTGAACTTAAGTCTGTACTGTTCAGTGGTTAAGCCCAGACCATCCAAGAGTGCGTTTTTTCAGAATTTTATAGTTATCTGCATCATCCTCTCTGACAATAAGAAGTCTGTCTCTCCCCTTGCCAAAGAAGGATAACCACTGTACATGAGGGACCCTCTGAACTTTACAGGCCCTCTCAAGTGCAGCAAACCACTTGCAGATGTCATCAACATCCTTGTAAGGAGGGACAACTTTGTGCAGATTTCTAGAGTCAAATGAAGGTTCCCTAACATTTGAATTTCTAAAACTGCTGCTGCCACCATGGGGAACTAACACCAAACCCTGCCTCTCTTTCTCCACAGCCAGGGATCCCTGTCTAAGGTCAACTGTTGCTGCATTAGCCTCAGTCTGGCTTCCTCTAACCTCAGCTTTCTGAGTTCCCTATCTAGGGACTGATTCTCACGGTTAGAATTGTGGGATGCCTCTGAAACAGAGGTAACGTGAGAGTATGCAGAGGTAGATCTATCTCTAACAGGGGCCACCCTAGTGACCTGGCCTCTAGGGGTGAAGAGAGCCCTACTTGTGTGTGAACCCTTCCCACTACCAGTTGTACTAAGTGACTTATTGATAGATAGATCTGTGGAAGTACCCTCCCCGGGATTGTCAGTTTGCTCCTCTGAGCCTTCCTGGTTGGAATCATCCTCTACCTCTTCCCCTGTCTGATCTGGACCAGTGCTGAGTCCCTGGTCATCTTGGAGGAGAAGATTTAAGAGGAACTCCTTATTGGGATTCTTCCCAATCCCCAAACTTTTTTCAATACAGAGACCCCTCAAACTTTTAAAGTTAAGATTTTTATATGTTGTTTTCACAACTCTAGGGGTAGCATCTATAGAAGACATATTGAAAGAAAAAAGTTTAGGAAAAGTGAGTAAAACGTTAGTAGAATAACAGAGCTGAATTTTTAGAGAAAAGAACACTTTTCAGAACTTTGTAAAAACGTTTTCAAAGTTAACAGAACTTTTAGAAAGTTAGAAAATTACTTCTAGGTACATAATATAAATGCTCTAAGTATTGCAGCAAGCTTTTCTTTGAAAAGCACAAGTAACAAAGTGATAAAGCAATTGCAAGTACTTATCCCACTGCTGCACCATCAATGTTGGAGGCTGGCCTGGTTTGTAGTGGGTACCTTGGGTACTTACACCTTATACCAGGTCCAGTTACCCCTTATTAGTGAAGTAGTAGTGTTCTACCAGCTTAGGCTGATAGAAGTAGCTATAGCAGAGCAGCTCAGGCTGAACTAGGAGACATGCAAAGCTCATGCAATACCACTTATAGTTACACAGTACTTATACATAAGTAAAGACAATACTCAGTGTTCTCAAAAATAAAGGTATTTATTTGGGTGACAGTGGCACAAATATCTTACAGGAAATACTCCTTCTGGAGGTAAGTATTATACACAATATATACACTAGACACCAAAATAAGGTAAGATATTAGACATAGGATAGTGCAAACAATAGGAAATGCTATAGAATGCAATAGGAGAAAATAGGTCTGGGGCAACACAAACCATATACTAAGAAAGTGGAATGTGAATCACAAATTCCCCCCTAGACAAGTGTAGTGTGTGCAGAATCGCTGGGGGAGTAAGAATACAGTAAAGGTAGGTAAATTACCACACCCCAGAGCTCAGAAAAGCAGGAGTAAAGTACTGCAAGTTTCCTTAGGACACACTACACCTCATGATATGGATTATTGCACTAAACAACCAAGTCTGCAAACAACAACTGCTAGATTCCTGGACCTGAAGACCTGCAAAAGGCTAGGACCAAGTCCAGAAGTCGAAAGAAGTTCCAGGAAGGACAGGAGCCCCTGCCAACCTAGAGGAGGGTGCAAAAGAACAGTCCCCTGTTGGGTGAAGACTGCAGGAATGCACCCTAGGAAGATTCCATCGGGTTCCTGCATGATGCAAAGGATGTCCCATGACGTGAAGATGGATGCAGAAGTGATTTTATGTCGGAAGTCACGAACAAGCCTTGGTTACAACAAATATGCGTTTTGCATCAAAATGGCACTGGCTGGACCCAGGAGGGACGTGGGGGCCTCAACTCTATGTGAGGAGGAAGAGGGGTCTCTCAGCACTTTAGAGAGACCTCAGGATGCCAGGCAGCACCCAAAGAAGTACCAGGACACGGGGACAAAGGAGGTGCAAAATGCGGATTTATGCAGCACAACAAAGGAAGGTCCCACACCGCCACAGAACAACTCAGCAAGTTGAGCGTCGCAGGATAGAGTGCTGGGGACCTGGGCCAGGCTGTCTGTGCATGAAGCAATTTTGCAAATAGTGCACAGAGGCCTCAGAAGGTGAAGAAGATGCAGTACACAGGAGTACCATCGATCTCAGGGAAGGCAAGGTCTTACCGCCTCCAAATTGCATCAGCAGGACCTCAGGACAGCCTATGTCGATGGGGTCCACCCTATGTGTCCCTAGGAGCTTGCTTGTCACTGTGAGAGGAGTCCAAGGTTACTGGTCATTGTCTTGGAAGGTGCCTGCATGAGCAGGGCAGTCACTCTGTCACCCCACGGGAGATTTCTTTGGTCCTTCTGGTGCAGGATGAAGACAGGGACTCCCAAGAACGTGCACACCATGGAAACTCTTGCAGTTGCTAGCTGGAGCTGACGTTGCAGAAGAAAAGTATCCCTTGTGGATACTTTGTTGCTGTTACAGCGGTTCCTGGAGCAGGCTGCGGTTGATCCGAGGTCAGAGGATGAAGTAGTAGTTGCAGAGGATTCCTGAAGGAAACTTGCAAGCAGAATCTGAAAAGAACCCACAGGAGAGACACTAAATAGCCCTGAGAGGGGGATTGGCTATCTTATCAGGTAAGGACCTATCAGAAGGGGTCTCTGATGTCACCTGCTGGCACTGGCTACTCAGAGCCCTCCAGAGTGTCCCCACTCTTGCAAACCAAGATGGCTGAAGTCTGGGACACACTGGAGGAGCTCTGAGCACCACCACTGGGGTGGTGATGGACAGGGGAGTGGTCATTCCCCTTTCCTTTGTCCAGTTTCACACCAGAGGAGGGAACAAGGGGTCCCTGAACCGGTGTAGACTGGTTTATGCCAGGAGGGCACCATATGTGCCCTTCAAAGCATTTCCAGAGGCTGGGGGAGGCTACCCCTCCCCAGCCTGTAACATCTATTTCAAAAGGTACAGGGTGTAACACCCTGCTCTAAGAGGAAATGCTTTGTTCTGCCTTTCTGGGATTGAGCTACTCAGACCACAGGAGGGCAGAACCCTGTCTGTGAGGTGGCAGCAGCTGTAGCTGTAGTGCAAGCCTGAGATAGCTGGTTTGGCAGTACTGGGGGTCCATGCTGGAGCCCCCAGGATGCATGGAATTGGCTCCCCAATACCAGATTTGGAATGGGGACAATTCCATGATCTTAGACATGTGGCCTTATTCGGAGTTAACATTGTGAAGCTACATATAGATATTGACCTATATGTAGTGCACGCGTGTAATGGCGTCCCCACACTCACAAAGTCCCAGGAAATGGCCCTTAACTATGTGGGGGCACCTTTGCTAGTGCACTATTTCACAAAGGCTGCAATGTCAGGCCTGTGCAAGGGTTTGTCTGAGCTCCCTATGGGTGGCAAAATAAATGCTGCAGCCCATATGGATCTCAGGAACCCCAATGCCCTGGGTACCTAGGTACCATATTCTAGGGACTTATAAGGGGGGTCCAGTGTGCCAATTGAAATTGGTAAATAAAGTCACTAGCCTGCCGTGGCAAATTTAAAAGCAGAGAGAGCATAAGCACTGAGGTTCTAGCTAGCAGAGCCTCAGTGACACAATCATGCACTATACACACACACACATTAGGCCATAAACTATGAGCACTGGGGTCCTGACCAGCATGATCCCAGTGAGACAGGCAAAAACATACTGACATACAGGTAAAAATGGGGGCAACATGCCAAGGAAGATGGTACTTTCCTACAGCAGTATTTCATTATCAGGACATGTAAAATACCCCAGTATATGTCCTACCTTTTAAATACACTTGGGCCTACCTTAAGGGGTACCTTACATGTAGGAACAGGGAAGGTTTGGGCCTGGCAAGTGGGTGCACTTGCCAGGTTGAAATGGCAGTTTAAAACTGCACACACAGACACTGCCGTGGCAGGTCTGAAATGTTTACAGGGCTACTCATGTGGGTGGCACAATCAGTGCTGCAGGCCCATTAGTAGCATTTGATTTACAGGTCCTAGGCACACATGTTGCACTATACTAGGGACTTACAGGTAAAACAACTATGCCAATCATGGATAAACCAATCATCAGGTCAATTTAGACAGAGAGCACTTGCACTTTAGCACTGGTCAGCAGTGGTAAAGTGCTCAGGGTCCAAAAGCCGGCAAAAACTAAATGTAGCACATAGTTGAAAACATATATTTATTTTAGTTAATTAATTTGTGTTCATATCATATCCTTTCAGAATATGTAATATTAATTTCAATATGTATTGTTAATTTTAAAGCAAATCAACATCGATTCAAGACAAGCCATATTTAAACAGTGAGCATTTTAATTTCCACATGTCTTTTGTTCATTTCGATATGTGTTTTATTCATTTCAAAGCATGCTATATTTCTCTCATATAGTTTCATATCCATTTCAATAAGTGTCATATTAATTTTAATGAATGTCATATTAATTTTGATATTGGTCATATCAACGTCATCAGATGTCATATTCATTTGGAAATGGTTCATAGAAATCTTAACATGTGTCATATTGCTTTAAATGAATGGCATATTCGAGTCAGTGGATGTCTTATTCATCTTAACACCTGACATTATAATTTTAACATGGGTCGTATCCATTTCAATATATGTCAAATTCATTTCAATATATGCAATATTCATGTTGATGTGTATCATACTGATTTCAACGCATAACATTCATTTTGACAAGTTTCATTTTAATGTCATCATTGGTCATATTCAGTTTAAGGCATTTTGAATTAATTTCAAAAGAGCTCATATTAATTTCATAACATAGTCATCTTAGCATGTGTCATATTCCTTTCAATGTATGTCTCATTCATATTAACGCATGATATTGATTTGAACATGACTCATACCAATTGGAACACATATCATAATCATGTCAATGTGTATCATATTACTTTCAATGCACACCATATTCATTTTTTTAAAAATGTAATGTTCATTGCACATTATATTCCTTTCAGAATAATGCATTTTCATTCCAGTACCTTATATTCATTTCAAGCTGTCATATTCATTCCAATGTGTGTCATATTCGTCTTGGCATATGTCAGTCATTTCAAGAAATGTCTCATTCTTTTTGACAAATATTGTATGTGTTTCAGTGACTACTTTATTATTTACAGTGAGGGCCATATTTATTTCAGTATGATTGATATATATTTCAGTACATCTCTTATTCAATTCTGAGTGTGAGTTATTCATAATAATCACTAAGTAGCATATTCACTTTGCCTGGTTTCATATTTGTTTTGGTTCAAGTCAGATTCACTCTGTCAGGTATCATATTTATTTTAACACATAGTACATTCATTCTGGTGTATGTCATATTCATTGTGCAACACGCTATGCATTCCATGAGGTGTCCTATATAGGGAACTGTAATTTTGACATGAACGGCTTCCCATAGACTGGAGTCACTGTTATCTTCGGATGAGGTAGGCACAATAAGCACCTGCTTTGTATTGTTCTAGCTTGTTGAATGATTGCATGCCTGATTACGTTCCGTCGCAATAACACCTCAGACATTTAAACTAATGCTGCAATGTGATTCATTACGCAGTCTGACGAGTAGAACTAAAAGAGGGTAATCCATAAAAGAATAATGGGGATATAATGGATGGGCAATATACATTCAGAAGAATGTTTTTGCAGTTATTGCCTTAGGGATGACCCTATTTTACTTTTGCTCTTCATACTGTATAATAAATCACAGTATAAGCGTAATAGTTGCAATGGACAATATGCTGTATATCAAGGTCAAATATCATAACTGCAAAAATCTGCATTCGCCTATCCATGGGTTTCCAGGTTTCCTTTGCAGTAACTGCTGGGAGCCATAGTCTCCCTCCTGACAGAGGCTGTATGGCATTATCTGTCAATCATGCCCCAGTGGACAACAGCTGCCTGTTGGATGAGATAGAGAGAATGGCCGTGTCCTATCTCTACAGCGCAGCGAATACCTTGTGAGATTCGGAATCGAGCACCTGGTAGCAAGCTCAACTTTCCTCGTATCACTTCCAAGCTGCCAGAGGGAGGCAGATACAATCAGATTGTATGTTATTACGTGTTAACAGTGCTCGGGTGACAGGGTGCTTGATTTTAAGAGTCTAGAGTGAAATTCTCACCTCTCAGGCAGCTACTTGTTTATTAAACATAAACCATAATGCTTTAAAAATGAATTAAACATGCTCTATTTTCTATAAATTGAAAGTCTATAATGCTCCTGAGAACAGCTTATTTTGATAGAAAGTGAATTCACTTCTCCAAACAGTAAGAGTGTTAATTTGTACAGCAAATACAGCCACGCTGATTGTTCTAAAATGGCATGTCCGTCGAAAATGAGTATCAAATCTTAATAATATGTGCGATATTGTTATAAGGTATGTACAACATGTGAAGAAAAAGTCTAGAAATGTTAAGATGAAACGTTCGCCCCTGGTTTTGAGGCATCGTTTTACTGTAGTCGTTTAGCCTTTATCTTTCACTTCCTTCGTGTAAGGTACTGGTGGTTACTGACTCTTGGCTGTGCCCTGGGTACTGCTTACCAGTCCCAGGGCCAGTGCTCTGTGTAAAATGGATATGCAAATTAGGCTAATTATAATTGGCTAAGTTAACCTACCTATAAGTCCCTAGTATATGGTAGGGCATGTAGGTTTAGGGACCACAGCATAGGTGGTGCACACCTAGGTGCATTGCTGAGGTGCCCAGTGTCATTTTAAAAGCAAGCCTGCCTTGCTGGCTGCTTTTAAATTAAAGTTATATGCAAATTCGACTTTGGAATTAAAGGTACTTCCAAAGTCTTAAACTACCTTATTTTTACATATAAGTCACCCCTAAGGTGTGCCCTATGTGCCCCTGGGGCTGGGTGCCATGTAACTATAAGCAGGGACTTTATAAAAATAGATTTATAAGCCCTGGTGAGGTAAAAACAGCCAAATTCGTTTTTCCCTCATTGAAGTAAATGGCCTTCATAGGCTAGAATGGGCAGACTTTATTTTAAATTTTAAAGTCTCCTTAAATGTTACATACCAAGAATTTGGTATCAAATTGATTGTTATAATAAATCCCACAACTTCCAGTTGTTGGATTTAATATAACTAGTTCAGGTAAAAAGTTTAGACTTTACCCAAAAAGTTGCCAATTTCAGCTCTGCATTGTTTTTGCTGCTGTGCTCTGATTGGCCAGCCTGCAGCAGCTTCTACCAGGCTACTTTAATGAGGTGTGAAGTGGCCTGGCTTCACACAAAGGAATGTGCTTGGGGGAGAGAATCTCCCCTCAGCAGATGGTGAGGCAGGAAGGGGGAGGGCTGCCAAACTGATCTTCAAAGGCAGAGAAGGACATCTGGAGCACCCAACAACACCCCCACATCCTGCAACCCCAGACAGCTAGGTGCCCCCTTGATTAGATTAGGAGAGGGCAGGAGAGGGGTGTGTTTATGATTTTTAGCCACACCAGTGGGTGGGCTCAGCCAGATCTCTCCTCCAAAAATCAGATTCATCCATTTTGGATTTTTAGAGACTGTTGCCTTCTGGGATGGATTTTTGCCACACTTCCCAGGAAGTGGTCATCACAGGGGGACGACCCTGTCCCTGATTGGAGAACCAGGGCCCCCCTGCTTTTCACCCAGGAGCAAGGATAAAACTGGCAGACCTGCACCCACGCCTCAGATCCCCACCAAATTTCAAGACGAAGGAACTACAAGAAGAAGAAGGACTGCCCTGCTGGACCCCTGGCCTGCACCTGGACCCTGCACTCAGAAAGACTGCACCAGCTGCACACTTGGGCTTCACCACAAGAAGGACTTTGCCTGGCTTCCACTGGTTCAAGGAGGGACTCCCTGTTTGCTACAGGTGAAAAATTGCTATCCAGAGTCCCCTGCACCAACTCCTGAAAAAGTGACCAGCTGACCACTGTCCAGTGGCCAAAAAGGAGTTTGTGCCAGGTGTATTCTGGGAGTTGAAGTCCGCACTTCCCAAGGACCATCACAGAACTTCTGGACCCTTGGGGTGAGCTGTGGACCCCAAAAGAACCTTAAAAGAACCTCTGGGTGAAGCCCCAGAAGTTTGGAAAAGATTGGAGAATTTTTTAAAAAAAGCTCCATAAAGTGACCGACCCGACGCGGAAATTCTAGCCGGCTTGCCTCAACCGCGACCCGGCCTGACTTCGTGGTTCGTCCCGGTAAAGAAAAACATCCAAAAAAGAGACTAAGTCCGAACGTAAAAAGTTGACCGGGACCTTCTAGCCATCGTATCCGAGAAGGGCTCCACGGACGTCGGATCAAGATCCAGGTTTACCCCGGTCGAAGGATTTTCATCTCGAAAAAACGACTAAGTCCGAAGGTAAAAATCACCACCGAGGAAACCGACTTCGCGTATCCGGACAAGGGCTCCAGGAGGTCGGATCCAACTGGCAGGTTCGTCCCGGGGAAGAAAAACATCAAAAAAGAGACTAAGTCAGAAGGTAACTTTTTAACCGAGGCCTCCCGCGACTTGTAGCCGAGCAGGGCTCCATCGCGGTCGGCCTGAAAGTTTGACTTTGCCCCGGTCCTGGTGCAACCAGATGACCCGATTGGCGCTTTTTGTTTCTAAGCGCTAGAAAATAATAATACTTTAAAAATTCATATCTCCGGTTCCCCTGAACCGATTTTAATCGTTTTTGTGTCATTTTAAAGATAAAAATATAAGCTATTTTTATAAATTGGTTTTGGATTTTTAAACTGTTTCCTGTGTTTTATTTAATTACTGTTTTGTGATATTTGAATGCTTTACACTTTGTCTCCTAAGTTAAGCCTTGACGCTCGATGCCAAGCTACCAAGGGTAGAGCTGGGATTAATTTACTGAGACCTAACTGTACTTATGTGGAGGTTTGTGGCTTGTTGCTAGGTGTAGGTACCTACCTGCCCTACCAATAACCCATTTTCCAACATAATTGGAAGCAGCAACGGGATCCTGTACTTGTGTTCAATATCACGTTACAGTTTTAGAAAAAACAAATTAAAAATCCTTTAAATTGTCCTAGTGCAAAAATTGTTTTTAATTTGTAATTTTTTTTTTTTTTTTTATTAATTTGGATTAATTTCCATTATTGAATTTTTGTAATTTTTCTAAATTCTTGTTTCCAATTTTTGCAAAAAGTTTTTGTTGACACAAAACTAGGGAACCATGGAGCTTGATCTGGCTAGCCTACCCACACTGACAGTAGTCCAGCTTAGGGGGTTGTGTATTGAGAGAGGGTTGCCTGCAACCCCTGATCTCAGGAAGCAAATCCTGATTAAATCCCTGACAGCATGGGCTGAGGCCCAAGAGGTAGAGACAGAGGAAGCTCCAGAGGGGGAAGAAAAAGGGGAAGATGCTAACTCTAACCACTCAGGGGAGGGAAGGCATCCGAGCCTAAGTGAGGAAGAGGAAGAACGGTCCTCAGTGGATACAGTCACTAGGGGCAGACCCAAAGCTAGTGGTAGGAAGAGGGTCCTTTCAGGAGGAGAGAACCCATCCATCAGGGAAAGAGAGCTGTAAGCCCAGCTAGCCTACATAGCTTTGGAAGCAGATAAGCTTGCCCTAGAAAAGAAAAAGTGGGCAAGCAAAGAAAAAAAAGATGGAGGCAGCGAGAAAGAAACTGAGGTGTCCCTGGGTGGCGGTTTTGCCCCCAGATTACCCAAAGGGGTGGTTCCTGCCTATGTAGAGGGGGATGACATAGATAAGTGGCTGGGGGCCTTTGAGAGGGCCCTCCAGATGAGGAAAGTCAAGCCTCAGTACTGGGGTTCACTCCTTTGGGAGTTAGTTCCCAACTCTGGGAGGGATAGGCTCCTAACCATGAGTGGGGAGGATGCAGACTCATACCCCAGTATGAAGAGTTGCTTGACTAAAAAGTTTGGTCTAACCCCAGAGCAGTATAGGCTTAAGTTTAGGGACACCCAAAAGACAAGCACCCAGTCCTGGGTGGACTTTGTGGACATTTCAGTAAAAGCACTGGAGGGCTGGATACAGGGCAACAGGGTAAGTACCTTTGAGGGGCTGTACAATTTGATTATGAGGGAGCACCTTCTAACTAATTGTGTCCAAGAGAGGCTCCGCCAGTATCTAGTAGACTCTAGGTTGACCAACCCCAGAGAGCTGGGGGAGGCAGCAGATGACTGGTTAAGAACTAGGGTTAACCAGAGACCCCCAGGGGGTGATCAGAAAAAGGGAGGACATGGTTCTTCTCAGGGGAAGAACCAGGGGAAAGATGACAAAAAACCCAAAGAGTCCTCACAAGAGTCCCCAAAAACTTCTCAGGGAGGGGGAGCCCCGAGCCAATTCACTTTTAAAGGGAAAGGGTATCAGGGAAAGAATTATGATCCTGCTAAAGCAGGAAAGTTTCAGGAGCTTGCTAAGGCCGGCAAGTGTTTTGACTGTTATCAGCCAGGACATAAAAGAGGAGATGCTATCTGCACCAAGAAGCCCCCCACTGGTGGGCAATCCCAGGGGATTGCTAGTGTAGGGTTGGGGGTGGAAGTTGGCCCAGGGGTGGAATCAGGGTACACTGAAGTCACCTTAGTATCCGTGGGTGGGGTGGACATTGCAACTATGGCCACCTTACCTCCCATCATGCAGAGGTATAGGCAGAGGCCTAAAGTCAATGGGACTGAAGTGGAAGCTCTGAGAGATACAGGAGCCAGTGTGACAATGGTTGCAGAAAAGCTGGTTTCTCCAGAACAGGTCTTACCTGGTGTCTTCCACCAGGTGACTTATGCAGATACCAGAACCAAACTCCATCCCATGGCTATGGTGAGTCTGGAATGGGGAGGTGTGACTGGCCCTAAAAAAGTAGCTGTAGCTCCTGCCCTCCCAGTAGAGTGTCTGCTGGGAAATGATCTTGAAGCATCTGAATGGTCAGAAGTGGAGAGAAGGGTCCATGCACAGATGCTGGACCTCCCTGAATGGGTGTGTGCTGTGACCAGGTCACAGGCAGCACAACAGGGAAATGCTGGACACTTGGACCCTGGAACAATGGGCCAAGCCTCCAAGAAGAAGAGAAAGGGCACTGGGTCTGGCTTACCAGCCCCAACAAGTACAGAGGGTCAGGAAGAATCCAACCCTGAGGGGGAGGATCTGAACTCTGAGGGAGGGACACCTTCCCTGCAAACTCTGCCTGACTTGGCAGAACTGCAAGGGGCAGGTGGGCCCACCAGAGAAGATTTGTGCCAGGGACAAAGAGAGTGTCCCACTCTTGAGGGCCTGAGGCAGACTGCTGCCAGGCAAGAACAAGGGGATACCAGTGGTACCCACAAGGTTTACTGGGAGGATGGAGTTCTCTACACTGAGGCTAGGACCCTTAAAGAAGGGGCTACTAGGAGAGTAGTGGTCCCACAAAAGTATAGAGAATTCCTCCTTACCTTAAGCCATGATATCCCCTTAGCTGGTCATTTGGGACAGACCAAGACCTGGAGCAGGCTGGTCAACCATTTTTTTTGGCCCGAAATGTCAGAAAAAGTCAGGGAGTTTTGCAGCTCCTGTGTCACCTGTCAAGCCAGTGGCAAGACAGGGGGCAAGCCAAAGGCTCCCTTAATTCCACTGCCAGTGGTTGGGACTCCCTTTGAGAGGGTGGGGATTGACATTGTTGGTCCCCTAGACCCACCAACTGCTTCAGGTAACAGGTACATTGTGGTGGTAGTGGACCATGCCACCAGGTACCCTGAGGCAATACCCCTCCGGACAGTCACTGCTCCCACAGTGGCTAGGGCCCTACTTGGTGTGTTCACCAGAGTGGGATTCCCAAAGGAGGTGGTCTGAGATAGGGGCACAAACTTTATGTCAGCCTATCTGAAAGCCATGTGGGAGGAGTGTGGTGTTACTTATAAGTTCAGCACACCCTACCATCCACAGACCAATGGTCTGGTGGAAAGATTCAATAAGACCCTGAAGGGCATGATCATGGGTTTGTCTGACAAACTCAGGAGGAGATGGGATGTCCTCCTCCCATGCCTGCTGTTTGCCTACAGGGAGGTGCCACAGAAGGGGGTTGGATTCAGCCCCTTTGAGTTACTGTTTGGGCACCCTGTAAGAGGCCCATTGTGCTTGGTGAGAGAGTCTTGGGAAAAGCCTCTCAAGGAATCCAAGGAGAATGTGCTGGATTATGTACTAGGCCTGCGGTCTCGCATGGCTGAGTATATGAAGAAGGCAAGCAGAAACCTGGAGGCCAGTCAGGAGCTCATGAAGCTCTGGCATGATCAAAAGGCTACCATGCCTGAGTATCACCCAGGACAGCTGGTGTGGGTTTTGGAGCCCATGGCTCCTAGGGCACTACAGGCCAAATGGACTGGGCCCTATCCAATCCTAGAGAAAAAAGGTGAGGTCACCTACTTGGTGGACCTTGGCACCCCCAGGAATCCTCACAGGATTCTACATGTAAACAGGATGAAACCCCACCAGGACAGGGCAGACATGACCATGCTGATGGTCACTGATGAAAGGAAGGAGGAGGAGGGTGAACCTCTGCCAGACCTCCTGTCCTCAAAGGAAAAAGATGGGTCAGTGGAGGGAGTGGTACTCTCTCCCAAATTGACAGATCAGCAACAACAAGACTGTAAGCAAGTCTTGGGACAGTTTGCTAGTCTGTTCTCCCTGACCCCTGGACTCACCAATTGGTGTGTCCATGATGTTGACACTGGTGACAGCTTGCCTGTCAAGAACAAGCTGTACAGGCTGTCTGACCAGGTCAAGGCCAACATCAAAGCTGAAGTGGCTAAGATGTTGGACCTGAAGGTAATTGAGCCCTCTGATAGTCCTTGGTCCAGTCCAGTGGTACTGGTGCCCAAAGCTAATCCCCAAGGTGGGAAGAAAGAATTAAGATTCTGTGTGGACTACAGAGGTCTAAATGCAGTCACTAGGACTGATGCTCACCCCATACCTAGAGCTGATGAGCTCATTGACAGGTTGGGGGCTGCCAAATTCCTGAGCACATTTGATCTGACCTCAGGATATTGGCAGATTGCCTTAAGTCCAAGAGCTAAGGAGAGGTCAGCATTTTCCACACCAGAGGGCCACTTTCAGTTCAAGGTGATGCCCTTCGGGATGAAAAATGCTCCTGCCACCTTCCAACGGTTGGTGAATAGAGTCCTATCTGGGTTGGAATCTTTTAGTGCAGCTTATCTGGATGATATAGCTGTATTTAGTTCCACCTGGAGGGACCACCTGGTCCACCTGAAGGAAGTGCTTCAGGCCCTGCTTCAAGCAGGCCTGACTATCAAGGCAAGCAAGTGCCAGATTGGGCAAAGTTCTGTTGTGTACCTGGGCCACCTTGTTGGTGGAGGCCATGTACAACCTCTCCAGCCCAAGATCCAGACTATCCTGAATTGGGAGGCTCCAAAAACCCAGACTCAGGTCAGGGCCTTTCTTGGCCTGACTGGGTATTACAGGAGGTTTGTTAAAAAATTTGGGACCATAGTGGCCCCTCTAACTGAGCTTACCTCCAAGAAACAGCCCAAGAAGGTCATTTGGACCCCAGAGTGTCAGAAAGCTTTTGACACCCTAAAACAGGCTATGTGTTCAGCACCAGTGTTACTGGCCCCTGACTATAGCAAGGAATTTGTAGTGCAAACAGATGCTTCAGAGGAAGGGATTGGGGCAGTGTTAGCACAAGTTAATGAAGAGGGCCATGATCACCCAGTTGCCTTCATCAGCAGGCGACTACTCCCCAGAGAGAAAAAATGGAGTGCCATTGAGAGGGAGGCCTTTGCTGTGGTTTGGTCCCTGAAGAAGTTGAGGCCTTACTTGTTTGGCACTCACTTCCGTGTACAAACTGACCACAGACCTCTCAGATGGTTGATGCAGATGAGGGGGGAGAACCCAAAACTGTTAAGGTGGTCCATTTCCCTACAGGGGATGGACTTCACAGTGGAGCACAGACCTGGGACTGCTCATGCCAATGCAGATGGCCTTTCCAGGTTTTTCCACTTAGCTGATGAGGACTACCAGGGTGTAGGTTAGTACCCATCACCTTTCATCTGGGGGGGGCAGTGTAGGAAAGTCCTTTTTTTTGCCTGATCACCCCCACTCTTTCTGGATAGGTACTGGTGGTTACTGACTCTTGGCTGTGCCCTGGGTACTGCTTACCAGTCCAAGGGCCAGTGCTCTGTGTAAAATGGATATGCAAATTAGGCTAATTATAATTGGCTAAGTTAACCTACCTATAAGTCCCTAGTATATGGTAGGGCATGTAGGTTTAGGGACCACAGCATAGGTGGTGCACACCTAGGTGCATTGCTGAGGTGCCCAGTGTCATTTTAAAAGCAAGCCTGCCTTGCTGGCTGCTTTTAAATTAAAGTTATATGCAAATTCGACTTTGGAATTAAAGGTACTTCCAAAGTCTTAAACTACCTTATTTTTACATATAAGTCACCCCTAAGGTGTGCCCTATGTGCCCCTGGGGCTGGGTGCCATGTAACTATAAGCAGGGACTTTATAAAAATAGATTTATAAGCCCTGGTGAGGTAAAAACAGCCAAATTCGTTTTTCCCTCATTGAAGTAAATGGCCTTCATAGGCTAGAATGGGCAGACTTTATTTTAAATTTTAAAGTCTCCTTAAATGTTACATACCAAGAATTTGGTATCAAATTGATTGTTATAATAAATCCCACTACTTCCAGTTGTTGGATTTAATATAACTAGTTCAGGTAAAAAGTTTAGACTTTACCCAAAAAGTTGCCAATTTCAGCTCTGCATTGTTTTTGCTGCTGTGCTCTGATTGGCCAGCCTGCAGCAGCTTCTACCAGGCTACTTTAATGAGGTGTGAAGTGGCCTGGCTTCACACAAAGGAATGTGCTTGGGGGAGAGAATCTCCCCTCAGCAGATGGTGAGGCAGGAAGGGGGAGGGCTGCCAAACTGATCTTCAAAGGCAGAGAAGGACATCTGGAGCACCCAACAACACCCCCACATCCTGCAACCCCAGACAGCTAGGTGCCCCCTTGATTAGATTAGGAGAGGGCAGGAGAGGGGTGTGTTTATGATTTTTAGCCACACCAGTGGGTGGGCTCAGCCAGATCTCTCCTCCAAAAATCAGATTCATCCATTTTGGATTTTTAGAGACTGTTGCCTTCTGGGATGGATTTTTGCCACACTTCCCAGGAAGTGGTCATCACAGGGGGACGACCCTGTCCCTGATTGGAGAACCAGGGCCCCCCTGCTTTTCACCCAGGAGCAAGGATAAAACTGGCAGACCTGCACCCACGCCTCAGATCCCCACCAAATTTCAAGACGAAGGAACTACAAGAAGAAGAAGGACTGCCCTGCTGGACCCCTGGCCTGCACCTGGACCCTGCACTCAGAAAGACTGCACCAGCTGCACACTTGGGCTTCACCACAAGAAGGACTTTGCCTGGCTTCCACTGGTTCAAGGAGGGACTCCCTGTTTGCTACAGGTGAAAAATTGCTATCCAGAGTCCCCTGCACCAACTCCTGAAAAAGTGACCAGCTGACCACTGTCCAGTGGCCAAAAAGGAGTTTGCGCCAGGTGTATTCTGGGAGTTGAAGTCCGCACTTCCCAAGGACCATCACAGAACTTCTGGACCCTTGGGGTGAGCTGTGGACCCCAAAAGAACCTTAAAAGAACCTCTGGGTGAAGCCCCAGAAGTTTGGAAAAGATTGGAGAATTTTTTTAAAAAAGCTCCATAAAGTGACCGACCCGACGCGGAAATTCTAGCCGGCTTGCCTCAACCGCGACCCGGCCTGACTTCGTGGTTCGTCCCGGTAAAGAAAAACATCCAAAAAAGAGACTAAGTCCGAACGTAAAAAGTTGACCGGGACCTTCTAGCCATCGTATCCGAGAAGGGCTCCACGGACGTCGGATCAAGATCCAGGTTTACCCCGGTCGAAGGATTTTCATCTCGAAAAAACGACTAAGTCCGAAGGTAAAAATCACCACCGAGGAAACCGACTTCGCGTATCCGGACAAGGGCTCCAGGAGGTCGGATCCAACTGCAGGTTCGTCCCGGGGAAGAAAAACATCAAAAAAGAGACTAAGTCAGAAGGTAACTTTTTAACCGAGGCCTCCCGCGACTTGTAGCCGAGCAGGGCTCCATCGCGGTCGGCCTGAAAGTTTGACTTTGCCCCGGTCCTGGTGCAACCAGATGACCCGATTGGCGCTTTTTGTTTCTAAGCGCTAGAAAATAATAATACTTTAAAAATTCATATCTCCGGTTCCCCTGAACCGATTTTAATCGTTTTTGTGTCATTTTAAAGATAAAAATATAAGCTATTTTTATAAATTGGTTTTGGATTTTTAAACTGTTTCCTGTGTTTTATTTAATTACTGTTTTGTGATATTTGAATGCTTTACACTTTGTCTCCTAAGTTAAGCCTTGACGCTCGATGCCAAGCTACCAAGGGTAGAGCTGGGATTAATTTACTGAGACCTAACTGTACTTATGTGGAGGTTTGTGGCTTGTTGCTAGGTGTAGGTACCTACCTGCCCTACCAATAACCCATTTTCCAACACTTCGGATGTTCCTTATTCATTGTCGTTCAGTATTTTGTTAGTTCATCTTTTTTTTATTTTAACTTCAATTGATATTCAAAGTTCTATAGACTTCAAAATATTTTCAGCATGGGATTTGTGATCTCGGTGTCCACCTGGCATATGCATCTTCTTAGAGTGCGAACCTGCCGCTCAAACTTCCTACATATTCTTTACATCCGTCAATAATCTCCATTTGTGTGACTGACAAACGCAACCAGAGTGTGTCAAGTAGAGCTTATTTACAAGTTTCAAACTGGCTGCACATGATCCACTCCGTGTCCAGCTGTAGGAGTGCCAGGCCTGTAAGAGAGAAATTGGATTGGGCACGAGCATCAGCAATGAGCTGAAACCCTGTGATGAACTGAGACAATGAAAGGGGTAACGGGCATGGGAGAGCAGCATAGCATGATGAGTTGGAAAGAGCACCATCAAAACTTCAACC
Organism: Pleurodeles waltl; assembly: GCF_031143425.1. Taxonomy (NCBI): domain Eukaryota; kingdom Metazoa; phylum Chordata; class Amphibia; order Caudata; family Salamandridae; genus Pleurodeles; species Pleurodeles waltl. The sequence continues at coordinate 722,676,144 of NC_090437.1, read as the reverse complement.
AACAAGAGTAGTCTCAGGTAGTCCTTGACTCAGTAATTCAAACCAAAGCCTGAGAAGCGGAGCTGTGGAGAGGAAAATGGGAGGTCCCTAGTTATCCTCTCAGTGGTAGAGTATAGGTCAGAAGGACATTGGCAAGGTAATGTATTTATGAAGCGAATGCAGATCAGTGGGGACACTAGAATCACTGCATTAGCACTGCAACACACTCTCGAGGTGAGACGGGACACACCGTGCAGGCCCACAGACTCAGGAGGACAAGTGGGAAAGCAGTCAAGGATATGCCCCCATCCCATAAGTGGAAGTTTAATCAATCAAAACTGATGAAGCAGGAGTTGGGGGAGTGCAATTGAAAAGAATATGAAGCTTCTTTTTTTAGAGCTGGAAGCTTCCTAAAGAGGACTGCAACAAAGGCACACCATGATGGGGAAGGTTGAAATTACAAGAACAAGAATTGAGCAAACGTGCTACGTCCACAGCCTCTACCTCTCCCCCTCGCTCTCACGTCTGTGTTCTTTGCTGGGATAAATGGAGAGGCTAAGACCTGGGGCCTTAGAACTTGCGCTCAGGCTACAGGCAGTACCGATGAGGTCAAGGGTCTGTGTAAGTGACCCACCCAATTTTCCTTCTGTCTGGAAAACCCTAAGTACCACAGGGGCAGCAAAAGTGATCGAGAGCCCCAAGCGATTTAGGAAGTGGTAAACAAGAGTATTACGCAAGACAGGTATATGAGGCCCAGGGCATGATATCAAGATCCAGGGTACATGAGTGGTATCACTCACCAGGGAGTGCATATGGGGTATCACAGAAAGTGGAATCGCTAATTAATGTACATGGATGGACCTGCTGAACTGTGTAACACACTAAAACATGGCTGTACCACAAACATCTCCTCACTCCTCAGGGTTGGTGTGTACACAAAATATCAAGCTTAAAATATCAGGGGAAATACATTTTGGAAATTAAATATCATGACACACAAATATGATGCACAAATATTGTTGGGCAGAATTTACATTTTTGAGCTAAGTATTTATACTAAATATATATCTTTTTTTTTTTTTGGGGGGGTGATATTAGTGTCAATAGTATTTTTCCTGATATTTTGGTACTTACCATTATAAATATAGGAGCACAATATCGTTGATACAATAGTTCTGTCAAAAGTATTGTTTGCCTCAGTTTTGTGTCAGTGATCCCTTTGGCCAGATAGGAAGAGGAGAGGATGGTTCCACTCCCTCAACACACATGGATGTGGCTTTACAAGTTAGCCGGTCATCACATACCTCCCTCAGGACAAAATTTGAGCAAATTAGTCTTTTGTGCCAAGGCTTCAGGAATGCAGTAGACAGACTGTAGAATTCCTACTTTAAAAAAAAAAAGATATTTCATAACACTAACGTCCCTGTCACCTTTGTGTTTTTTCAGTGAATATATAGGTTTTTTAAAAATGTTAAGTAACATTCAATTACCTTACAGTAATCCAAACCCAGGGCCACATGGCTGGCAAGGCCCTGCAGCCAACACCCCTTTAGGCACCCAAATATGCACTATGCATGACCTTTGCCCATGGGCAGTGGGGGTTGAGGGTCAGTGGCGAACACCCCATAGGCACCTACCCCACACCACACACTGCCTGCAGCCTACACCTCTGACACCTAACCCCTTAGGTGACCTTTTGCCATGTGCAGAGGTGAGTCAACTGCAGGGCCTACTCAGTGGCCAGGCCGTGCAGCTAACCCCCCCATAGGCATGCCCCCACATATCACAAGGCCTTCAGCCGTGCTCAGTTTGTGGCACACCTCATATGCCTTCAATCGAGGAGGGGGGCAGGCTGCCCCCTACCCGGGCCAATTATGTCTCAAGTGATCCCATCCTCCGGGACCAAACCAATTGCTGCAATGAGAGGGGGGCACATGGCAGAGTCCAAGTCCCAAAATGGCTGCCACACTTCCTGGTTGAAGTGTTGGCATCCAATCAGATCTTAGCATGAGATCTGTTGGATCTCAGGAGGACCCGTGTACCTAGACATACACATTTATTTGTCCTTTAGTATCGCTTAAACTACTTAAACGGATTTACACCAAATTACAAAAAAGCATGCGTTCTTGACCAGGCCAACTTTCTGCCAAATGTGGTGTAATTCCATCCAGTTATTCGGGCTGTAGTCATGTGTAAAATCCCAATGGGATATTGCATGGTGAAACTGTGTTTTGGGCATCCCTTTTTTCTCAGCCCCTGTTTGATGAATCACCCCAAAACGTTCAACACAACAGCTGAAGTGCTTGGCAAACTAGTTATGAAAATCCCATGAGGATTTATCAAACACCACCAAAGTTATTGGCAAAACAAGAAACAAGTCTCCTATGGAAAATAGGTCCTAACTAAAAACAAAGGATAAAATGATTTTATAGTTAGATCAAAATGCCAGTTAAAATACTACATTATAAACTCAAAAAAACAATAAAACTTACCAGTTATAGTTAACTGTAATTATATCTCACACCCCACCATGCACAATGTGATCATCAATGGTGTAATTTCAGATGTCGCATAGATGTTATCAATGATGTCATAGAACATGTCATGAATGATGGAATGTATGAGGTAATTAGCAGTGCATGGTGAGGGTGTGAGTTACAGGTTTATCAGATAACTATAACTGATGAAGATCTGTGGTTTTATGGTTTAAAATGTTACATTTAATTGTATTTTGACCCAACAATAATGCCACTATCACCTTTATTTTTTCAGTGAATTTCCAAAGTTAAAAAAAAAATGTAAAGTAAGATATTATTACATACTTAACTATGACATCACTTGAACCTTTAATTTCTGAGTTTGTTTCTAATGTAAAGTAAGATCTTAATTAGATAACTAACTAGAAAGTCACTTTAAGCTTTGTTCTGTTGTTTTCTCCTGTCATTTAACAATATAAAGGAGTGTCTTTTTAAGTAGTGCAGGCCTATTGGCTTTGCCAAAGGATTAGTGCACCAAACTATAAAAGGCAAGCCTATAGGCTTTATTAGGGGATTAGCACGTGAGCTTATTTTGAGCAGGTGTATTGGCTTTGTCAAAAAGTCACCACAAAGTCCAATATTTTCCTTATTAATACATACATTACAATGCTTGAGAATAACAATTGTCACAAAACTATTTAAAATGAAGCATATTTCTTAATAACACCACAAACATGTTTTTTTTAACCCTCAGCAATCATATAACCATACCAACAGAGGCCTTGCACTCCCAGCTGCATAGCAAAAGCACCAGTGCTGGACTGGATCAAAAATAATGAAAAACTCTTCTGGTGTCATGAATTTAGTGATCCAGGAGACTTATTGGTAGTTTTTGTTGACATTTTTGGGGGGACTAATGTGCATTCTGCATCCTCATGCGACACGTCAGCAGTACCTTGGTGGTCCTCCTGCAGCACTGTGGAGCACCACAAGGACTGATAAATGGCCCAAGAAGCCCTTGTAGGGTATTAAGGCACACCCTTGTCAGAGGAGTGGCTATCGGAGCAGCTGACTTGGTCATGTGTGGTTTTAAAAGTCTCACTTGGGGTACCTAGAGACCTTGTTTATTTTGGGGCAGGGCAGGAGCCCACTCTTGGGCTGTCTGGCCAGCACCCTTCTCATTCAGCACAGCTGTTTGTTGGCACAGAAGTAGATATCATCCTCCTTTACTGCTCTATGCAGTAGCCACTCTGCTCCCCCCAAACATGGGCAGTCGGAGCTGGAGCAGCACACTGATAATGTGGGCATGGAAGCATTCACCCTTATTGGTACTCATCAATAGTGCACTGGTCTTTGGGGGATGGGGCTTCTAGGACCAATAAGTGGCTCGGGGAGGGAGGCATAAGCAAACACCCCTCTCCATTGTAAAAACAAAACAGAGAATGAGATGACACCCTGGGCTCTGTCCCATCCAGGAGGGGATTATGATTGTAAAGTGTGGTCTCAACCTTTTAAAAAATAAAAGATTTTCTACAGTACCACAGTACTGCCATGGTACTGTAAAAACAACTGTTTTTACATTTTGGCCCTAGGGACGTTCCACTGGGACCCTGCTACAAGGCCTACGGGGCCAAACATGTTTTTTAAATATTTTGCCATCAACTTTGGGGGATCCAGGAATCCATGGAAAAATAAAAAAAAGAGAGTGCAGGCTTCCCAGCTACTACATTCCCATCCCCTTCATGGTAGGCTAGGACCCGAGGGGTGGCACAAACATTATGTAGGACAGGAGAGAGCAAGGCCCCCCCCACTCGAGCCACAGGAAACATTATTTAGGAGAAGGGAGAACAAAGCCCACCTACTTGAGCCAACAAAAGGTGCAGACATTATTTAGGAAAGGAGAGAGCAAGACCCCCCCTACTTGAGCCACAGGAAGGACCCTGGGACCAATAGGAACTGAAAGGAAAAGGTGTGCGTGGGACTCACTCCCTGAGTCTTAATAGTGCCAGGAACTCCATCTCCTGGGGCCAAATTGCAGTAATAAGGGGAGGGGGCAGAGCTAAATGCTTTAGAAAAGGGGAGGGGGCACGCCACCCACCTCACCAAGCCTTAATAGGCCCTTGGGACCCTATCTCCTAGGACTGAATGCAATAATAAAGGAGCCGGGGTGCACTGCTCACCTCCCTGAGCCTGTAACCCCCAGGGGACACTATCACTAGGGGTGGCTTAATTATCGTGTCCTGGGGAACCCACCACCAGGACAAATACATTTCTCTGTCTGCAAGAGCTCATACCTGGCTGAAGCATTTTTAAAGCTCCCACCTAGAAGGAGCAGACATGGCTTCCATGCCTGCAGAAATGTGTACAGGGAAGGCATATCTGCTCTCACTCAGTAGGAGCTTTAAAAATGCTCCCACTGAGTAGGAGCAGACTTTTGTTTCCCTACCCATGCTCCTGGGGGCAGAGAAACCACATTGCTCCAACCCGGTGGGAACAAAAAAAGAGCTGCTCCCATTGGATGGGAGCAATACCAGCTCCAGCATCACCCAAGATGGTGCATGTAGGGAGCAGGTTGGGGCCCTGGGCTCCCCCTATGGTCAACAATGTATTGTTCGGTATGTGGCTCTGGCCGGCACCGGGGCCCTTGCCCCCTACACAAAAGATATTTTTTGTCCTTGAGGAATAGGGTTCCATAAGAACTATAAGCTCATGGAGGGGAGCCATGTTCACCCCTCTCCTTAATAAAAAAAAGGCCCCAGGAATTAGATCCCCCGGACCTTTAACACCCTAAGGAAATAATATCTTACACCCTTGCCATGCACTGCTAATTAACCCACATATTACATTACTCATGACATTTTATATGACATCATTGATATCATTTACAATGAAATTATTGATGAGGAAGCTTTGCATGGTGGGGGTGCCAGGTGAGCAGATTTTAGAGTGTCACTGGTGTTGTAGGGTGCTCTATATAGGAGCTGCTCTCCACCATTACCTGGAAACTACCCAGAGTTCTATGCTGTGTGTTAGCATATAGTCACTGAAAAACAGTTAAAGTAATGTTATAGTTAAGGTGAATTTGTCTGTGACAACATAAACATTTTGAAAAAAAAATAAATAAATCACCAGTTATAGTTAGCAGCGCTAACTACACCTTGTGCCCCTGCCATGCACTGCTTATGACCTCACATATGAAATCACTCATAACATGTTCTATGACATAATTTATGTCATCACTGCTGCCATCACTGATGTCATCATTGATGACATCATTGTTAACATCACAGATGGCATCATCCAAGCTTCTTTTGTACACATTGCTCCTCAAATGGGTATACCGGCAGACTAGCTTAGAATAATATGAATAGTATGAAGCATATTTACTGCTATCATATGTAAAACGCCAAAAAGTAAAGCAAGTATGTGTTATTTACAACACTGATTCTACAAAATACACTTCTTGGGTAGCCAAGTTCATGTTAACTATGAACCAGAGTTGAAAGGGTAGCATATTGGTAAGTTGGTGAGTGCAAGCAAGAATTTCCTACCCCAAGCAAAATTTTCAGGAGCTGGGGGTGGGGGTGGAGGGCCTGGTGAGGAAGCTACTGCTCTGGTAGAAAATCTACTTGAGCAGCAGTAAAATCGATTTGAACAGCAGCGCCCACGTGGTGCAGTTCATGCTGACATTTCAGTGCAGAATAAGATACTGGTGCAAAAAATCAGTACAAGCAGCGCAACATTTCGATTTTCACCCATAGATGGAACTCCACGGAATCTTGCTGAGTTTTCATGTAGCTCCACAGAATTCCGTTGAGTGAAACTCCATGAGTTCCACCCTCACCCTCACCTACTCCTTACCTATATCAAACCCCTGACAATCACTGAAACTACATGGTGAAATAAAGTGGATATGAGTAGAAACGTGGGTATTGTTAACAGTGTTTATTCTATGGAGGAAGTTTACTTTGTACCACACTGATTGCAAACAGTGAAACTATCATAGGAAATAATCCATATAGTATTTGAAAGTATCTACTAAACACAGTGTATACTCTATGCAACAGTTGTTCAAATAACTACTATTTACTTAAAATAACCAAGGTCTGAAGGTGCTAAAGTTCATAATACCTGCAACCTTCATACTGTGGTGAAAGTTTACAGCTAACTCATATTTTTAAGCAAAACAAGAACAGGCACATAGGCTAGTACATGGTGCACATAGTCTTCTGTCTTATGTAGAAATGTGGAAATTGCTATGCTGAGACACTTCTATCCAATAACTCATGGCTGCTTACAATACTTTGTATGTATTAGGTAGAATCTGTTGGAAACTTTTTCTGCAGAGGCAAAAAACTTGTGTGGAACATGCTGACACAGAGTTGGAAATGGCCCTCTCTGCAGGGGTGTCCTCAAACCTTTGCCTTTCTCCTCCCATTTTTTGGACCCTTTTCTGTTGGCTTTGGACTCTGAGCACTTTGCTGCTGCTAATCATTGCTAAAGTTCATGTGCTCTGTCCCCTAAAACATGGTATGATTGGCTTGCATCTGTTTGCCATATTTAATTTACCAGTAAATCCCTTCCCTTGTAAAGTGGTGTACCATATACCCAGAGACTGTAAATAAAATGCTACTAGTGCACCCCATAGAAATAGCCATTCAAATCTGTCTCAGGCCTGCTACTGCAATGTCTGCATGTGCAGTTTACTACCACATTGATTTGACTTTTCAAACTACTTGCCAAGGTAAAACGTTATTTTTACCATACCTAAATCACCCCTAAGGTAGGACCTAGGTAGCCCTATGGGCAGGGCGCTGTGTAAGGTGGGACATGTACCTTTATGTTTTACATGTCCTAGTGGTGACAAACAACTCATTTCATTTTTAACTACTGTGAGGGCTGCTCCTCTTATAGGTTAGCATTGGGAATTCACATATATATATTTTTAAGTGGTACTTTCTGATCTGGCAGGAGTAGCATGGGTATGTTTGGAATGGTAGTGAGAATTGCTTCTTACTGGTGTCATTGGATTTTACATTACCTATTTAGAAATGCTACTTTTTTAGAAAGTGGGCATTTCTCTGTGTGTTTATAACTCAGCCTGACTCTAAAACACGAATAGGGCAGAGCGACAGCCACACTTTGTGCATACTTTCCAGACAGCCGCAACACAGGAGGAGCTGGGTATGGCAAGTGAGGCATCTGCATCCATCTGCATACTGATGGTCTTCTTGGGCTGGGTGAGAGGGCACACTTACATTTGTATAGGCTGTGTCCTGCCCTCACATAAAAGGCTTATGGCAAAAATAATGCATGGTGAGTGCTTAGTTTTTTCCAAATCCAGTGTGTTATGAGGAGACACTGAGACATAGTACCAGAGTGTGTGTTCAGCGCTTTACAGGCTAGAACAGACTCTACAACATTTCATCACCATGGGGCCCTAAGTGCAGCAAGACAAAAGAGACTAATACCCTCTCCTGTGCTCTACTGGCCCAAGCACAGTGCTTCTTACCACGTGACTCTCAGCATATATGGAGCATCATATATGATCAGACCAGCATGTGGGAAACCCTCCCTCAGCCACACCCATGTGGTCGCAGCCACCAGGCTTTCTTTCTATGGTGTGGCTACGACGAAGGAAGCACACCACCCAAGGAGATCCTGTGGCATACATAGTTCTCTCTTTTCCCTCACAGGTATTGAGAGTGAATGGGGCCGGGGAGGGACAACTGCCCAGCCTGTTGAAGAAGAGCATTAGAACGGACCTCAGAGGTCGTGGTGGCACCTCCCCGCTCTCCTCCAGTGACAGCCCAGTGTGAGACGGTTGCACATCTCCATACCGGGACCGTGGGGGACCTAGCAAGGTCACCCCATGCTAGCGTATCAGGTGGATGCACCCCTATCCCTATTTGAGAATGTACCTTTAGGTCTTTAGAGCTGCTCTCCACATCACGGGTTGAGGCGCTTGAGCACAGAATATAAGCACTGCTGATATTCTGCTAATACTCACACTGCAATTCATCTTGTAGGTGCACAGACACTCCTATGGCCTACTCATAGGGTACATTTACCTTAATTCCAGCTGGGCTCATGAAATCTACCATAACTAGATTAGTTGGAGCGCAGTGGCTCTGCACCCTATGGTTGAGTATTGTGATTTGTGTGCTATCTTGAATCATTTACATCTCTTGCACCGCATTTATAATTCAGGTCACTGTTGTGAGGGTATTACATTCTACCTGAGTGTCTCTAACGTATTGCTGTATTCACACTCATTCGATTCATATATTTGGCTCCTAACTCAACTGTTGCATTTCATGCCTGAATAGAAAGATATATGCTGTGTTGCTTTGCACTACCTGGAGAACCAGTATTGTGTCAGTGATTATCTGAAATGCATATCAAGACTTATGGTCTTTGGTATGTATTCACAATATATAACATATATTTTCATATATTCCTCTGTGAAGTTTTTTTTGTAGTGCATTTCTTGTGTCACTGGTGTGAGTGTGTTGTGCAAACAGTTTACACATGACCTCTGGGGATAAGCCTGACTGCTCGGCACAAAGCTAACAGGGGCTGAGCGCAGGTTATCTTTGGTGTGTAACTTACATGCCCTGACTAGAGTGGTGGGTTCTGCCTGGCTTAGGTGCTGACCATAGCCAACCAGAAACCCCATTTCTACCACACAGGTTGTCAAATGACACCAGCACACAGAGTTACTCTCCAATTCTAAGATTTATAATGAGTTCAATACCGCTACACACTTATGTTGCATTAGGTGCACATTTTGTAAACACTTACTCCGATTAGCTGTACACAAGCTGTACAATATTAGGTGGAAAAGTAATAAGGTAATTACCTGTCACGATGTAAACTTTAAAAAAAAAAAAAACTAACACACTCTTTGAATGATGTCATCAGTGATGTCATTTCAGAGGTCATCAGTGATGTCATCAATAATGCCATGAAACAGGTCATGAATGATGTAATTTATGAGGTCATAAGCAGTGCATGGCAGTAACTCAAATTAAAGATTGCTCTGCTAACTGTAACTGCTGAATTTCTGTGTTTTTTGAAGTTCAAGATGCTAATGTTGTGACAAATAAATGAACCTAATTATAACTTCACTTAAACCTTTGTGTTTTTCAGTGAACCTATATATATATATATATCTATGTATATACTGCAAGGGTCCTGGGTCTTCCCCTGTAACGCCTAATAAGGACCAAGTTGCTGTGTGCCCCAGGTGAGCCCCAGGTGAGCACAGCCGCTCATTTATTATTTACTGCTCCTTTAAAGAACACCCCATTATGCCCTGGGAGCATACAAATATTTTGTTTTTGGTGATTTTCCTAGAAGGGGCACCGTGGAATGGCATAGAGTAGGGTGGCATAGAGTGGAGAATAACATAGAGAGGAGTGAGGTAGAATAAGGTTATGTACAGACGACTGGCATAGAGTACTGTGGCGTAGAGTGAAATGGTGTACAGTGGAGTGGCATTGAATGGAGTACTGTAGAGTGGTGTAACATACCATGAAATAGTGTACAGTGGAGTGGTGACAAAGAGTAGAGTGGAGTAGAGTGGAGTGGGGTAGAGTTTAATAGGACTCTTTGGAGTAGCTTAGAGTAGAGCAGCATATAGTGGTGTCAGGTAGAGTGTAGTGTCATACAGTGGAATAGTATAGAGTGGAGTTGCACAGAATGTAGTGGCAATGAATGGAAGTGGCAAAGAGTGAGATAGCGTACAGTGGAGTGTGGAAGAGCAGAGTGGAGTAGAATGGAAAGATGTACAGCAGAATAGAATACAGTGAAGTAGCATACAGTGGAGTGGAGGACACTGGAGTAACATAAAGTGAAGTGCCGTAAAGTTGAGCAGCATACTGTGGAGAGTGTAGTGGTATGTAGTGGAATAGCATTGAATGACATGACATAGAGAGGAAAACCATAAAGTGGAGTGGTGCACAATGGAATGGCATAGAGTGTGATAGTCTAGCGTGGAGCGGCGTACAGTGGAGTAGCACATAGTGGAGTGGTGTACAGTGGAATGGCATGGGGGGATTGGCATACTGTAAAATAGCATGGAGTGGAGTGGCATAGAGTGGATTGCCATCGAGTTGAATAGTGTGGAGTGGTCTAGCATACAGTAGAGTGGTGTAGAGTATAGTTGCATAGAGTGAAGTGGCATAGAGCAAAGTGGTGTAAAGTGGAACAGCATACAGTAAAGTGGCGTACAGTGGAGTAGCAAAGAGTGGAGTGGCATAAAGTAGAATAACATTGAATGGAGTGGTATACAGTGGAGTTTTGTGCAATGAAACAGCGTAGAGTGGATTGGTGTGCAGTGGAGTGGCATACAGTGGAGTGGTGTGCACTGAAGTGGCATAGAGTGGAGTGACATACAGTGGAATAGTATACCGTGGAGAGGTGTAGAGTGCAGTGGCATAGAGTAAAGTGTGGTACAGTGGACTGGCATACAGTGAAATAGCATACAGTGGAGTGGTGTGAGAGGTGTGATGCAGAGTTGAGTGACATAGAGTGTAATTGTTGGTAGTATGTGTAAATGATACAGGCAGTTTTTAAGTTTAAAGTGTTCTCATACTTAGTTATACATTGTGCCATTGTTAGAAATGAGCTCTCTAGTTGGCAGAGGTATTCACCCTTGTCCAAGTAGGGACCACAATCCTAGTCAGGGTAAATCACACACAATCCAAACTGTCCTGTGCCGACCCTCTGGTAGTTTGGCACTGATCAGTCAAGCTTAACTTAGAAGGCAATGTGTAAAGTATTTGTGCACTTAATCATAAAGTAACACAGTGAAAACATCACAAAAATACACCACACAAGATTAGAAAAATAGATAATGTTTATCTGGCTAAAATAGAGTAAAAATGATAAAGATTCAAGATGCACAAGTTGAAAAATCACTTTTGCATCTTTTGCAAGATTAAAAAAGCGTCTTAAATCTTAGAAATGAACAGTTGTCTCTTGATTACACAAAGTACCTAGTTTGCGTAAAAAATAACACTCATGGAGACTGCAGAGGAGGAGATGTGTGGAAAAATGTGGTGTGCATCAGATTTTCTGACGTGGCACAGACAATGTGTTGTGTCTTTCCACGGTTGGTTCCTCACTGCAATGCGGGGATCTTTTTGACTCCCAGGTACGATGCAGGGAAATCTGGACGCACTGGAAGAAGTCACAGGCATTGAGTTGATCCAATAGGGCAATGCGTCAAATTATCTGTTGCACTGCAGGCACTGCATCGATTTCCCAATTTGGGATTTGGGTTGCATCATTTTGGTTTGGCTGTGCATCGATCCGGTAGGGTGTAGTGTTGATTATTCAATCGCAAGACAGGCACTGCATCAAATTTCCACTCGGGAAGTTGGGCTGCGTCGTTCTGGTTCAGTTGTGCAGCGATTTCTCTGTTGCAAGGCAGGCTGTGCTTCGTTTCTGGCAGGCTGTGCATCGATTTTCAGCACACAAGGAGTTTCCTGAAGAAATTAAGGGGGTAATTTTGACCCTGGAGGTCTTCCAACTGCCAGGGTAAATGTGGTGGTCCCACCGCCAACAGGCTATGGTGCAGACCACCACATTATGAGTGTGGTGGGTTGGCCTCTACCAACCCGCCACATCTCTACTCATACTGCCATGGCGGTCTGAACGGCAGTGCTGGAGAGGACCATCTCCGACCCGGCGGTCCACAGAAGACCGTCAGCAGTATTAGGAGCCGGCCTTCCGACATGGTTTCCACGGCGGTAGCACCGCCACTAAAACCATGGCAAAAGGGCTATCAGTGACAGGGAAATCCCTCCCTGTCACTGGTAGACAGCTCCCCCACCCCCCAGCAAACATATGCACACAGACAGGCACACGCACCAAGCATACACCCGTTCACCTACACTCACATAAACTCTTCCACTCACACGCATCCATGCACATATTCACAACAACATCCATTAACGCATTCACAACTACATTCATACACACATTCAAAACAACATCCATACACTCATTCATGCACACATACTCAAACCTAATCAAACACGCATTCTCACACGCATACACACTTATATGCAGACATGGACCCACTTCAACATTCAGACATGCATACAACCATGCACACACACATTTATGGACACATGCAGACACCACACACTTATACACGCACACACAACGCCCCACACCCTCCCACCCCTCTCCCCTGTCAGACGATCACCTTACCTGTTACGGGGAGAAGGTCATCCGGTAGGGAACGGGATGGGGCGCTTCCACCGCCGGCAGCACCCTGCCAGCAGGACACCACCAGGCCGTAGGGGTATCCTACTGGTGGGGCGAGGCAGGTGGTGGAACCATCAGAGTACCTCCACCCGCCAGCATGACTACTGCTGGATTTCTGCCCAAAGTGTGGCAGAAATCTGGAAGTACCCGCGATATGGTGGGTCGGCTTTGGCGGTCTTCATGGAAGACCACCAAAGTCGTAATGAGGGCCTAAGTCTTTTTCGCCCTGAGACTTCAGAAAACAGGAGGCAAGCTCAATCCAAGCCCATGGAGAGCACTTCTCAGCAAAGTCAGGGATCAGTAGGGCAGCAGTCCTTCTCAGCAAAGCAGTTCAGATGAGTCCTTTGGACAGTGAGGCAGTTCCTCTTGACAGGTTGCAGGTTCAGGTCCAGAAGTGTCTGAGTTGATGGGGTCAGGGACCCAGTTTATATACCCCAAAATCCCTTTGAAGTGGGTGAGTTCCCCTTTCAGTACAGGTCTGTCTGCCAGGATCCCAGTAGGGAGTTTGGCAGTTCATTGTGTGAGGGCAGGCCACTAGCCTTTAAAATATAAGTGTCAGGCCCTCCATTCTTCCAGCCTAGGAAGTCCCATTCGGTATGCAGATGAGGCAAGTGTGACTGAGTGTCCTGTGTTGTCTGGTTGAAATGCACAAGGAAGCTGTTAACCAGGCCAGACCAGGCATTGATTGGAGGCAAGATGTAAGGCACAGATGTTTTTTAAGTGCAGAGAAAGGCTCACTTTCCTAAAGTGGCATTTCTAAAATAGTGATATAAAATCCAACCTTACCAATAAGCATGATTTTTTTTATTACAATTCTGGCTATATTAAAAATGACCTCCTTACCCCTCTTTAATCCGAATCTACCACTCAAACAGTACGTGAGGACAGGCCTAATGTTAGCCTATGAAAGGAGCAGGCATCACAGGAGTGAAAAACCAAGTTAGGAGTTTGACTCTACCAGGACATACAAAACACAGATGTACATGCCCTACCTTTTATCTACATAACACCCTGGCTCATGGGTTACATAGGGCCTACCTTAGGGGTGACTTATGTGTAGAAAATGGGCAGTTTATAATTTGGCAAGTACTTTTAAATGCCAAGTAGAAGTGGCAGTGAGACTGCACACACAGGCCTTGCAAATGAAGACCTGAGACTTGGTTAAGGGGCTACCTATGTGAGTGTCACAATAAGTGCTGCAGGCCCAATAGTAGCATTTATTTTACAGGCCTGGGGCACAGGTAGTGCACTTTACTAGGGACTTACAAGTACATCAATTATGCCAATTGGGAATGAACAAATGTTATCACTTTTAAGGGAGAGAGCATATGCACCTTAGTGGAGTATTAAAGTGCACAGAGTCCTAAAACCAGCAAAAACAGTGTCAGAAAAATGGAGGGAGGCAGGCAAAAAGTTGAGGAATGACCACCCTAAGGTCTAACAACCATGGTATACCACAGTAACTTATTAGTATACCGCAGTGCATGCCAGTGAGAAAGCAGTATCTGATTGCCTAGTGGCTGTCTTTACAAAACATAAAAGGCAGCCATATTGTTTTGAGCAAATTTTCACTGTATTCTGTATTTCACTGTGTTCCATGTTTGGGCCTTAGATATATTTCATTAGTAAATTTTACTGCTATCCCCTACCAATTACATCTTTTTTAAAGTGGTAATATATAGAGAAATGCATGTATATGTTTTTATATTTTTTTACAGCACTTTATGGAGAACTGCATTTTTAAAAACAATTTGTGTAAGTACCACAGAAACTGTAGGTATTACCACGGTACAACATAGACATTTGTGTAAAGATTTCAATATGTAAAACAATGAAAATACACTGTAGTACACTATGGGCCTGATTACAACTTTGGCGGAGGGGGTTAATCCGTCCCAAATGTGACGGATATACCGCCCGCCATATTACAAGTCCATTAAATCCTATGGAACTCGTAATGCAGTGGGCGGGATATCCATCACATTTGGGACAGATTAACCCCCTCGGCCAAAGTTGTAATCAGGCCCTATATTTGTAAAATATAGTGTAGTACAGTGTAATTTTTTTTTTTTTACATATTTAGTTTTTTAAAGTGCCATTGTACTTCCTAGGTAGTACTGTGGGCTCTGTATATACTTGTTTTAATACATATAGAATCATCTAAATAAATATCCCTACCTATTACCAATATAATAAAGTGACAATAGGTAGGGAAAAATATGAACTCTAATACTCACCTAAAGGCGTAGTGCAGAACACAGCCAAAGTCTATTTAAAACAACGTGTCCTCCTTTAATTTCTGAAAAGACAGTCATTGGCCAATCACATAATGCCTTGTCATTGTTATGTACCATGATAGTTCTGTGAAATACAGCGAATTTTGTGAAACATTCTGTGTCACTGCCTGCCTGTGGAATCCAGGTCTGGGTCAGACTGACAGTTGAGTTGTTTGTAAATTCCCTCTAGACAGTGACATAAAGGGAGCTGAGGAGTGCCCCGCATAACCTGATGAATCTCCTTGGCTAGAGTGGGGAGGACGGAGCTGACACATATCTGAAAGGGCTGTGCCTATCCTCACACAATGCAGCCTTCAATTCACTGGTGTGTGTTTGGGGCCAGACCTGGGCAAGACAGAGACTTTCCTTTAAAGTTTGCCTACTTCAAAGGCAGAAATTGGTATAAGTAGTGGACCCAAAACCCCAGACCTTTAGATTACTTCTGGATTAAGAGGAACTTCTGCCAAGGAGAAGAGTTGGAGGAGGAGTACTGCCTCTTTGCCTGTGAGTCTGCTTTGCTGGGTTGGCCTGCAGTTGCTGATTTTACCTTAGAGATGACAAAGAGAGGACTTTGCTGTGTTTTCCTGCTTGTGAACTGTCTTCAAGAGCACCGGAGCTGAGCGGGAGAAAAATCTATGCAGCACCTACATTGCAGCTGAAAATTGACATAGCACCTGCATTGTGCTGGAAAATCAAAGCAACACCTGCTTGCGGCTGCAGAAATCAACGCATCACCCACGCAGTGCGGCTCTCCACCACCATGCCCCAAGGTTTCACATACATCATTGCAGGGCATCAAAATGACAGTGAACCAGCACAGACCCAAGGATACCCATCTGGAAATGAATGCATCACTCTTCTGCGGGAGAGAAAATCGACACCTCACCTACCTGACCTTGGAAGAATAGATGCAGGTCCTCACTTGGGAGTCAGGAGTAGAAGCATTGTTTACTCTCCTGACACGGCCTCGCCTGTGCAGCTTTATTTTTGATGCATACCAGGTACTGTGCATAAAAACAACACATCCATTAATTTCTATGGATTAAGACTCTTTTTTAAATTTAAGAAAACATACCTTTGCTTGTGTATGTTGGATTTTTGTTGTTTTGGTCTTGTCTCATTTAAATAAATATTTGCTATTTTTCTAAACTGGTGTTTGCACTGTATTACTGTGTGTGTTGGTACACATACTTCACACATTGCCTCTGAGACAAGCCTGACTGCTTGTGCCAAGCTACCAATGGGGTGAGCAGGGGTTATCCTAGGCGTGTATCTCCTTTCCCTGACTAGAGTGAGGGTCCCTGCTTAGACAGAGTGCAAACTGACTAACAACAAGAGACCCCATTTTTAACAAACATAATTTCATTTTTAATTGTACTTTTTCAGTGAACTTAAATATTTTTTTATGAGGTACTTAATTTTCAACTCCTGCTGTATAAGTCTATGGCCATGCATAGC
Source organism: Pleurodeles waltl (assembly GCF_031143425.1). NCBI lineage: Eukaryota > Metazoa > Chordata > Amphibia > Caudata > Salamandridae > Pleurodeles > Pleurodeles waltl. The sequence goes on along the minus strand of NC_090437.1, from coordinate 722,659,673 downwards.
AGGGCTGGATGCACAGCCTCCGCTGTGCACATTCTTCGGCCATGAGGGCTTTCCCTAAAGCAAGACCCTGCTCTGAATCTGCAGAGGATGCAGTTCAGCAGAGGTTGGGCACATGATCTGTCCTGTCGTCAGGTCCTGAACTCTTCCACCTGTCTTCTAAGCAAAGCCGCACATTTTAACATTTGGCTTTGTTTTTGCTTTGCTTTTGCTTTTATATTTGCACTGCATGAAACTTGTAAATTACCTGTGACTGAACAGTCAGGGACAAAAGTGTGGTTGAATCCAAACCTTAAAGTGGCTGCTAGCAAGCTTGTGAATCATCTCCGATAAATGAATCATGTGCCAAAAAGTATGCTTTATTCTCAGAAGTGTCCTATATTTTAGGTATCCCTCATCACTGCTATGGGGTCTGACACTTTCAAAGTTGTTTTCCATGGCAATGATTCTTTTCACATCATGAAACTATCAAATGAGAGTTCCCTTCCAAGTTTAAAGATGGCTGTAAATAACATTTTCGGTCCTAATCCAGCCAATCACATTGTGTAGAAAATACAAACATTTGATTGAAATGACTTGCAAGTCTTGACTGTCAAGTTTAAACAACACAGATATACAAAAGGGTAACCCTCTAAATCCCACTGTACGTTTTTTATGTGAATCTCTTAAATTTTACTAAAGAGATTTACATCAAATAAAAAAAAAACACTCTGAGTAAAGTCTTATTGTCATACCATGTTTGGTGTAAATGTTCGGTGTTTTGTGCAAATTTATTCATCAGTTTTTGCTCTATCTTCTGTAAGATTAACTATGGGAGCTAAAATGGGAAATGACATATGTTTTCAACTTCCCTTATTTTCTTACTTTTTTCCCCCAAGGACAGAGTTTCACGCAACCTGGCATGACAAAGCTTAGCTAAGTGAGAAAATAGATCCATGGATCAGAAGGTTATAGGCAAATTAAACAAAAAGAAACACTTTTCAGTGGAAATCAGTTGTCTGATTTATAGTCTGGCAGATGGTTACTCAGTGACAAACCAGATAGATATCTTGTCTGCCTTATTACAAGTGACATAGTATGTATAGCTTTCAGTGCACTGGAAAACTGATATTTTGACCCTGCAAAATAAACATTTCACCAAGATTAAACCTTCCTTTTGGATACTTTTAAGTTACACACACAGAATAACCTGACAGCAAGCTTTTGCCACTGTAGAAAATTTGACGTTTTGACAGGGGAAGAGGAAGAATATTCAAGAACCAAATGTTCGAGTAGGACAGGGAGTCCACCAGGTATAACTATTGGATCTCCAGATCCACTCAGCAGTATGCTCCTGACTTGTTTGAAGATTCAGAAGAAATACTTCCTGCTGCCCTGCTACTCAAAAGACTGCCTTGCTGCATTCCTGTTCGTAGAATGAGCACTCTGCTTGCACCTTGAAATCAGGACCACCAGAGTGACTTCAAGGACTAGTTGGCTGTCCTCCTGTGTGAGCAATAAGGACATAACAAGTTCCTGAGGCTATGAACCCTGCTGCTGGGCTCTTCTAGAGTGAGTCCCACCCCCTCACGAGGTGCTTCCTAATGCTGTGGTGTTAGAGTGGACTTCTCCTATCAGAATCCAAAATGTGAGACGTAGAAGATTTTTCACCAAAAACTGCTCTGAGAGCCAACAAGAGACCAGGACTTACCTGCAAGGCGATCCTCTGAGGGTGCATCGCTAGTGTGATTGACTTCACCAGAGCTCCAGCTACATTATTTTCCACAGTAGCAAATTCTTTTCCGTGAGGCCTCCTTCCCTCATAGAGGCCTCTTTGGCTACAGTTTGCAGCCTCACCTCACTGGGTAAATCCAAGCTCCATAAAGCATATAAGTCCAAAAGTAGAAATCTTCACCATGATTAATGAAGACCAGCACTTGATTGATGAGAATGATGACCTCCTTGGCCTAAAAATCAAGCTTTTCCCACATAAAATGTGCCAGCCCCTTTAAATAGAGAATGTATTAACACATCCCAAAGCACAAATATGTACCCGTTTAGTCTTCTCCAACACCAGACATGTTTTTGAGATGTAACTTCACAAGTCAGCGGGGAAAGAAAACGGAAACAGCAGCAAAGTTTTTACATCACCGACGAGGGCTCACAAAAGAGAACAGACCACGGCTCCTATTATAGCAACACACCAAATGCAGCGTGTGTTGCTGCATACCATTTGTATGGTTTTCCAGTCCACTTCTTCACTTGCTCCAGCGTCCCTGCACAGTGGCATTGTGGGATGTGTGCTAGATGCCCCCAGACATACCCTGTGAACGTTATCTGTACTGTCCATTCTGCTAATTATCTACAGTGCAGTGTTGCAACATGTGCAGTGCATGCAGTGTCTCTTCCCTGAGTACAGATGATACCGTTTGCTGAACAGTCTATGGAATTTATTTACTAATTACAGAGCCTTGCATGCACTGAATTAAGTGCATTCTGCATCGACAACTTTGCTTTCCAAATGCCATTTATTTGCTATGTTCTGTGGGCAGTGACTGCACTGCATGCAAGTGTCCCTTATATGCTGGATGTGTTGTTTGCAGAGTCTCGCTTGCTAGAAGCATGTTTAGTGTCCTCTTGTATGCAACACATTATGTACATATAGGGGGTCATTCCGACCCCGGCGGTCAAGGACCGCCGGGGCCGGGGTTGGCGGGAGCACCGCCAACAGGCTGGCGGTGCCCCGCAGGGCTTTCTGACCGCGGCGGTTTGGCCGCGGTAAGAACAGGAAAACCGGCGGTGTCCCGCCGGTTTTCCGATGCCCTGAGGAATCCCCCATGGCCATGGGGGATTCCGACCCCCTCACCGCCATCCTGTTCCTGGTGGTTCCGACTGCCAGGAACAGGATGGCGGTGAGGGGTGTCGTGGGGCCCCTGGGGGCCCCTGCAGTGCCCATGCCAATGGCATGGGCACTGCAGGGGCCCCCGTAAGCGGGCCCCACATAGAATTTCAGTGTCTGCATGGAGCCATTCGGAGCCGGCGTCCTCGTGGGAAGGGGTTTCCCGCTGGGCTGGCGGGTGGCCTTCTGGCGGTCGCCCGCCAGCCCAGCGGGAAACACAGAATGCCCGCCGGGGTCTGAATGACCCCCATAGTGTTCTCGGTGCTTTACATAAAATTCTGTGTTCAATGTCCAGTTTATATAGAGAGTAGTAGTGCAGTAGCCATGCTTGCAGTGTGTAATCTCTCCAGTGTGCTCTGTGTACAGTAAATTTGTATCTGCAGAGTGCAACATCTGCCCATCAGTGGAGTGTATCAATGTCACCCCCACAGTACCCTGTTTGCAGTATTTGTAGTTTTCTTAGTTCCAAAACTACAGTGCATATCATGACTCTCCGACATTAGCCCATGCAATGTTTGCAGTGCATGTAACGCACTGGCAATGCATGCAGAGTCAGTGCAGTGTAAGCAGTGGACTGTGTTTGTGTATGCAGTAACATTTGGGGTGCATTTATTGTGTACCACGATAGTGGTAGCACAGGAAGTACTCATAATTTCTTTGGGTTCTGGACAGCTGTGACCATTTCGTCACAGACTAATACACTCAGCAGCAGATTCCAGGCTCTCATCTCCAGTGAAAACTAATGTACTAATTCATTCATTCTCTGGGCAGTGCTTGGAAGAGTCAGCCAATCAGGGACCATGATGGGAAGCATGTAGCCAATCAGGGGTCTTTGTGATGAGCAATCCCACTCCTTGGTGCTGGATGTGTTAGTTTCATGGTATCAGACAACAACTTCCAAGATGCAAAGAGATGACAGGTCAATGCTCCAGCCTCCTCTGTGACCCGATTAATCAGTTGATTCTCTTTGAAGCCCGAGAAAAGGTCACTGATGTAAGGTGATTTATTAGTGCTGAATGATTAATTTCAACAATGGAGCCAAGTGGCAGACCTTATCAGTAATTCCCCATTACAAGAGTAACGCAAAATTACTAAATTCCTCCAATTCTGCTGGTGGAATTAAACGTTCTGCCCGCCCCTATATATTACAAATTGCTTCTAGGTTATCCTGACTGTTTTTGTGCCAAGCTATTAGATGATTGAGCACAAGTTAATTTAGTGCCTTTTTGTTGCTCACCCTTATAAGGATTGTGTTTGCTGCCTGTTCTTCCACCTCCCTCAGTCCTTAACTCAGTTGAAAATTCATTTTTGGTACAGTGAGGCCTACCTGTCCCATAGGATAACATTGAGTTACCTTATTGCATTTAACTTTAACTAGTGATAACTTTTGATTGGGAGTGGGAAGGAAGTTCATGTTTAGTGTCTAGGGAATTTTAATGGAAACCCCTCTTTAATAGTAAAGTTGGATTTTAAGTGATAATTCTGAAAATGCCACTTTTAGAAAGTTGACATTTTCTTGACCTAACCATTTGGGGGCATATTTATGAGAGGCTTGCACCACGTTTGCGCCAAAGGTTTTGACACATCGGCAGCACAAGAACTACTTTAAATTTATGAGACAAGGCACTCAGCCAAATGTTTTTTAGTTTTGCATCCTCTAAAAGCTACACCTCAAACAGCTGCATCATGCAGAGATAAATGCACGCAAGATGGCTTTCCCCAATGGATGCTGCATGCATAGCTCAAATGTGCCAAAATATTTTGTGCATCCATAACCCAGGAGTAGGAAATAACGCAGCGGCTATGCTATTCAAACCTGAACATCTGAAAACACTTTGGCAAGCTCAGCTGCGCCATGGAGGTCATCATTCTGCAACTAGGAGTAGTGAGGAGACCACCACGTAGGCAGCAAAGGAAGAGGGAGCGTGTATTCCTTCAGTGCATCTCCCTCATCAACCCAAGGGAGGGTGGGGTCATCAAATTCTATAGGCGCAAGTGGGAGTCCATTATAGAATTGCTGTAGAAGATTGGGCCAAGTCTGCTGCCATCAATAGTCAAGCCCAACAACATCCCTTCCCAGGTGAAACTGATGGTTGTGCTTTGCATGCTTGCCTCTGGGTCATTCCAGGGCACAATAGCAAGAGTGACAGGAATATCACAGGCATCTTTTTCTGCATTCTTGCCCACTTTCCTGGATGCCATCATACACCTGACACCACAGTACCTCCTCCTCCCCAAAACACAACAACAGATGGAGACAAAGCAAGGCTTCTATTCCATTGCAGGGTTTCCACATCTGCAATTGGTTCCCCTCTCTGAAATATCACACCTGTTCTGCAATAGAATGCATAAATACTCCATCAACATCCAGGCCATCGTGGATCATCTGGTAGTTCACCAATGTGCTAGCAAAATACCCGGGTGCACACATGAGGCATACATCTTCATAAAAGAGCTCTTCCAGAATGGGTGATATGGGAATGGCTTACTTGTTGGTAATTAAGACTGAAGTATACAATACACTAATTAAAATGTAGAAATGTATGACATAATAGCCATATCTGTGTCTGTTGACGGAGCTAGGGGCATCTGTATGAGTGGTGTGCCACAAACTTGCACCATGCATCCTGGAACATGTGTAATACAAATCCCTAACTCTGGGCACACAAAGCACCTTTAGGTGGTTTTCAGTGTCAAAACATTTAGGGCTAATGCTACCCTACGCAAATTGCTGTGTTACATCACTGTGTGCAAGGGGGATGTCCCATTTGTGTTGTGTGGGTATTTCCATTAAACTCTCATGGTTGATTATGTATGTCAGGGAAACCTGGTAATGCATCCAAAAAGTAGTGCCCCCCCCAGCTGATGTGTAAGAAGCATAAACAACTGTAATACCTGAAGTCACTTCTGCTTCCCATTTGTGTTGTATTCCGTGGCACATACATAGTTGACTATGCCTCAAGGGTTATATATGTAAAAGAATGTGTCATTTCCTGCACAAAGAGTCATCTGCTTGCAACGCAGGCAACCTTTTACCATGGTTCTAGGGTGCTTATGTCTGTGCTAGGCAACCCATTCTGTGCCAGTGTAGGGTGAAAGGACAGGAAAGTGGTCTTTGGCCCAAATATTGTGCAACATTGCCCTTTCCTAGAGACGCAGTGCAGTGTAGATAGGTGACTTGATGCACTGCACTGTGCCACCCTCTTAAATTTATGGCCCCTAGCATCATGTGCACACAGTGGGAATACTGTACAGCAATATGTAGCTAACGATTTCCCACACTAATCTGTCAAAGTCAGTAGATACAGAACGTCTGTGAGCAGTAATGTGTCACTCTACTCTGTCTGAATGATCTGAACCACATCACCTAAACTAGTTGACAAACCACTTCACAAACCACGTGTATACTAAGCAAGTCCATATGAGTGTGTTAACGCGTCCCTTTATGATAATTTATTACACGTCAGGACTCGTTTTAGGCCAATGAATCTTTTGACCCAGTTGAGAGACACCTTAGGACAAGATAACTAATTAATATGTCAATCAATATATCAATAATCTCACCAATATTTATTACCACAATACATTTCACTTTAGTCAAAGACATTAATCAATTCAAGACACTACCATGTCCTTGCAGTCATGAATAACCACACCAGTTTAGTAGAATTTTATTAGTTTTATTCCCAATTAGTTACAATTCTAAGAGCAAATGTGTTAATCTTAAAACCAAGAAGCAAAGTAGCATAGTCACAATATGGCAAAATCTGATACGATTTGATTAAAGCAAAAATCACGAACATCAGAACATAACACGGCGTAAACATAGATCAACTTTAGCAGAATGTCATTAGCGCGTCGGTCGGTTCAACAAAGCATAGATTCAGTCGTTTGTCTATTTGCGTCCGTTTAGTGAACACCTGTCCTAACAACCGATTAGCATTGGCATGTTGGGCTTCATGCAAAACAATTTAGAACACCAATTGGGAAAACATCTAGCTATGGTCTCTGTCAAAAGTAAGCAGTTGGTACCTAGAAAGGAAAAGCAAATAGAAAATCACAATTTCATTGTCATAGTTACCCTTCAAGGTTTAGGTCAGCGCACAGGTTCAGTCTTCGTCTTCAGGACATCAGTCAGATCGCCATCAGTCAAAACTCAGCTCTCAGGGAAAAGGGGCACTTCCCTCATAAGGAGGTAAAGTGTGAAAATGGGCAATCTAAGGAAAAGGATGGTTTAAGTAAAACCAATAAGTCACCAAACCGAGTGACAGAGTTTCTGGATCAAACCGACAGCATTTCCCTAACCAATCTAATCTCTTCAGTGTGTCATAGGTTTTTATCCCTTTTTCGATGTACATTCCCCTAAAATTTCATTGGTCTGTGGTTATACCCCACTATCTTTACCCAGTTAGAAAACAGGTTATGTCATTAATCTTTCAACCCATATTATTTTACAGGCTTTTTATTGGTCCATATGATTGACGTCTTCAGAGGTAGCACGTCCGGAATGATTTCATCCTTCTGTAATTCTTTGCACATCTTTTGGTCAGTAGCTCACACTGCAAAATAGGAAAAATACATCTAATATGAGAGCCAAGCAGCTAAGCTTCGGTTTATGCTAACTTAAGGCCTACAAGGATTTTAGCACAATTTCAAGAACGCAATCATTAATAATTAGTATAAAACGTATTCAGTATAACAATTCATAAACATTTAGGTGGTCATTACAACCCTGGCGGATGGTGTTAAAGGTGCGGTAATACCGCAAACAGCCCGGTGGACAAAAAAAGGGAATTATGACCAGGGCGGAAACCACCAACATATACAGCCACTTTAACACACCGCCCGCCATGGCGGTACAGACAAGCAGCGCAGCGGTCACCGTCAACAGACAGGCGGAAGACAATGTACCGCCCACAGTATCACAACCTGCCAATCCGCCACCTTTTCCGGGGCGGATTCACCGTGGATAAAAGCACGGCTGAAACAGCTTTTGCAATGGAGAAAACGCTCACCTCAGCACACTCCACGAGGAAGGAGGACACCATGGAGCCGGAATTACAAATACTCCCTGCCCTTGTCTTCCTGCTCATCCCCGAACACCAGCAACGGCGGCGCCGAAGACAACGGTGAGTACTGCAACTACGACATAGGGGAGGGGGGAGGCAAAAGTCAGGGGGGCACACACGCAACACCCCCACCCCCACCCTCGCACATTACAACACACACACCAATGCATTTCCAAACATCACAGTAACAACCCACAATCCCCCCGGAAGAATGCAAAGACAAAACGAAATCAGTCCAAACATTGTAATGTATCAAAATACAGTTCCAAATATATACAGATATATATACACAATCAAAATTATATACATTACGAGAAGTAGTGCAGGTATGCACATATCAATGTTGTTGCGCCACTGGTCCAAAAATGCATGGGCGAGGCACACACTAGATACCTGTCCACAAACGGAGAGAACACTGCAGGGGCATCAGATAGAAATACAACAGGCACCTCAGGGGGAAAGGAAGGGGGTGGGGCACCTCAGCCGGATTACAGCACCACGCCAGATCCACGACGGGGCTCCATGCCCATTGATGTATCCTGGGGAGTGCAAAGCCACAGTCTCTCAAGTCTCTACAGTGGGTGCTTTGCCCACTGTTACATCCTGGGGAGTGCAAAGCCACAGTCTCTCAAGTCTCTACAGTGGGTGGTTTGCCCACTGTTACATCCTGGGGAGTGCAAAGCCACAGTCTCTCAAGTCTCTACAGTGGGTGGTTTGCCCACTGTTACATCCTGGGGAGTGCAAAGCCACAGTCTCTCAAGTGGATAACAGTCTCCACTGGTTCTGGAGGGGGACTGGTGCCCAGAGTGCTTCATCCTGTTAAGGGCAGACGGAGCGGATGCATGTCTCCACTGGTTCTGGAGGGGGAATGGTGCCCAGAGTGCTTCATCCTGTTAAGGACAGACGGAGTGGATGCATGTGTCCACTGGTTCTGGAGGGGGAACAGTGCCCAGACTGCATCAGGCTCCCTGTGACGGTTCCTGTTCCGTCACTGTCCCAGCTGCACATAAGATAACGATGCTTGATGTGGCGGTGCTTTTCCTTGTGCAGCAGTGCTTTGCCATGGCGGTCTCTGACCTGTTCAGCAGTGCTTTGCCCTGTTCAGCGGTGCTTTGCCATGGCGGTCTCTGACCTGTTCAGCGGTGCTTTGCCCTGTTCAGCGGTGCTTTGCCATGGCGGTCTCTGACCTGTTCAGCGGTGCTTTGCCCTGTTCAGCGGTGCTTTGCCATGGCGGTCTCTGACCTGTTCAGCGGTGCTTTTCCTTGTGCAGCTGTGCTTTGCCATGGCGGTCTCTGACCTGTTCAGCTGTGCTTTTCCTTGTGCAGCGGTGCTTTGCCATGGCGGTCTCTGACCTGTTCAGCGGTGCTTTGCCCTGTTCAGCGGTCTTCACCATGGCGGTCTTTTCCTTGTGCGGCGGTGCTTTGCCATGGCGGTCTCTGACCTGTGCATTGGTGTGTGGCATGACGCTCCCTCATTGCCCAGCGGGGCTGTGGCTGCCAGGGCCCTCCTGGGCACTGACTCCGGCGGTGGTCTCCTGACCAGTGACGATACTGCTGCCCTCCTGGGCACTGACTCCGGTGGTGGTCTCCTGACCAGTGACGATACTGCTGCCCTCCTGGGCACTGACTCTGGCGGTGGTCTCCTGACCAGTGACGACGGTGCTGGCGGTGGCGTCCTTGCCGCCGGGGAGGATGCCGCCCTTCTCCACCGTGCTGCACTTACCAGACTTCTTCTGGCCCCTCACCACCTTTGGAGGAGTCACAGCTGACTCTGCAATCCCCCTGGGACCCTTGTGTGCAGTTTTGCCGCCAGGAGTCTTCACCCTGTCCCGTCGGCCACTTTCCAATTTGAGGTGCTTCACAGGGGGTGGACTGGCAGTGCTTTGGCTCCGTGTCACACTGGCTGCCCTGGTGGCCGGTGCACTCCACACACCTTGAACACGCACCACAGGTCCTGGTGTTTTTTTGGCTGAGGTGCTACTACGGGACTTATGAATTGGAGGGGTGGTGGTGGTGGCAAAGAGGTCAACGTTGCTGATGAAGACTGGGATGGGTAGCTGGAGGGGGTCTGGGAGTGGAGGAAGAGGAGGTGGTTGTAGGAGGTGTGACTTTAGGTGTTTTGGGTGCAGGTGCAGGTACTGGAGGCTGTTGTGAGGTGGATGGATGTTGGGTGTGTGGGTGCCCGCGTTTGTGTACTTTGGGCGGGGGCGTCACAGACACACTGGGGGTGGACACAGGGGACTTGTAAATGGTAGTGGGGTAGTGAGTGCAGGTGAGCGGGTGTGGTGCTGGGTGTTCTGGTGTGAGTCCTAGTGCCTGTAGATGTAGTGCATGCAGGTGAGAGTGTAGACGACACTGGGAGGGAGGAGGGAGACGACGAGGAGGGGGACACAGTGGAGGCAGTGGATGTTGCTGTGTCTGTATGTGGGTGATGCTTGCGTGAGTGCCTGTGGGTTGTGTGGTGCCTATGTTTGCCTGAGCTACTGGTGTGTGTTGAGGTGTATGCATGCTTGTTTGATGGTGTGCTTGGGATAGGCTGGGGTACAGGGGATTGGGTCTGGGTGGAGGAAGTTGGAGGGGGGAGGCTAAACACAGGGACAATGGCTGCCATCAGTGCTGAGGCCAGAGATTGCAGGGTTCGATGATGGGCAGCCTGACCAGAATGAATGCCCTCCAGGAATGCATTAGTGTGTTGCAACTCCCTTTCTACACCCTGGATGGCATTCACAATGGTAGACTGCCCAACAGTGAGTGACCTGAGGAGGTCAATGGCCTCCTCACTGAGGGCAGCAGGGGTGACAGGGGCACGGGCTGAGGTGCCTGGGGCGAAGGTGATACCCACCCTCCTGGGTGAGCGGGCACGGGGCGAACGCTGAGGGGCTGCTGGGAGGGCGGTGCTGGGAGGGGAGGTGGCGGCTGTACCTGTAGAAGTGGGGGGCACAGATGGTGCCGCCACCACAAGGGAGCTCCCATTTGCGGACGAGTCCGTGTCGCTGGTTGGTGATCCTCTGCCCGACGTGAAGCTCCCCTTGCCCTCCGTCCCACTGGTGTATTCAGAGTCTGTGGTGTGGCCCTCCATGGCCATGTGGGATGCAGCTCCCTCATGCTCCGGTGCCACTGTACCTCCGCCTGATGATGCTGATGCACAAAAGAACAGGGAGAGCAGAAAAAGGGGGGGGCGACAGAAGAAAGACAGGTTGAGTGCATGGCTTACCGCTACCGTTGGTGGACAATACAGACACAGCAGCCCCCTGCACTACGCCGTGCTCTTGGCCACTACAGATGCAATTCCTGGGATCTGGCCTACATGGCTATGGTTGACATCTACACACATGGATGCCACAGGGGCATGTATACCTGTACTTAGCCCTCTACTGAGGAGGGGTGGAGTGGCACATGGCCTGCATTACAGAGGGGCCTAGCCTACGTAAGTCGCCCTGGCCTAGGGAAACCCACAGCCCTCCTCCCCCACCCAGACCCCTCCACTGCGTGCAAAGTCCCCAGAATGAGAGTGTACTCACGCCCTTGTGTCAGCTGTGATGCCCTCAAGCGCCCATCCAACTCCGGGTAGGCCACCGCCAGGATCCTGAACATCAGGGGGGTCATGGGGCGATAGGCACCCCTCCCACGTTGGGAGGCCATCCCCAGCTGAGCCTCCGCCGTCTTCTTGCTCCAGCGGCGAATGTCCTCCCAATTTTCCGGCAGTGGGTGTCCCGTCTCTGGTGGACCCCCAGGGTCCGGACATCCTTGGTGATGACACGCCAAATGTCCTTCTTCTGGTGGGCGCTGACCTACATGACATGCACAGGGGAAGAAGAGAAGTAATAACCAACTGCCCCGTCCATGTGAGTGGCCCCCATCCCTACCCTTGCCATGTGGCACATGCATTCACAGTCCTTCATGTTCCCTGAACTGTGCCCCCTTCCTTCTTACAACCAGCCCTCTCCACCCAGGAATAGCCCATACAACGTGTTCCCTGTGTACTTACCTGTTGGTCTGGAGGACCGTAGAGTAGCGTGTACTAGGGGAGGACCCCGTCCACGAGCTTCTCCAACTCCTGAGCAGTAAGGGCAGGGGCCCTTTACCCAGACGCAGCAGCCATTGGTTCTTCCAGACCGAGGTCACAGCAGCACTTGCAGTGTAGGTCCTCTCCTGTCGAAGATCAGGTATCGAGTGATTGAACAGATAGAAAATGGCGGTCACGTCCGCGGCGGTGACGTCCGCGGTGGTGCGTATCATCACCGCCGGCGCACTTCATCATTGGCTCCTGGGACCCATAGGGTCCAATTTTAACCAAAGCAGCATTGCGCCGCGGTCTACGACCGCCTACCGCAACGGTGTACAATGCCAGTGCAGATACCTCACATCCCATTGTCCCAGTTTAGAGGTCAGGCAGCCGCCATTTCAGGGGTCCACATGGCTTCATTTACTACTGCGTCACACATACCTAGGCGTACACTCAACACACATACAGGAAGAGTTTTGTGTTTGGTGTCATGTTCTGTGTATCTGTGGGTACATACCTGGAAATTTGTTGACTCTGTGGTCGCTGTTGCACCGTCAGCTTGGACATGTGAGAAGATGGCGGAATCCTCCGGTGTACCGACCGCTAGTGGACCTGTTGACAATGGAGGAGCGACATTTAATCATCACCTAGAGGTTTGACCGTGCCACTATCCAGGAACTATGTACCCAGTTGGAGCCAGACATGTTATCAGCAATCCGCCATCCCACCGGAATCCCCCCTGACGTGCAGGTGCTGTCAGTGTCCATTTCCTTGCAAGTGGGTCTTTTCAGACAACAGTGGCCATGGCATCAGGGATGTCCCAGCCTATGTTTTCCAACGTGTTGTCCAGAGTGTTGTCTGCCCTGCTGAAACATGTAAGGTGCTACATCATTTTTCCTGAGGTGGAAGATTTGGCTACAGTTAAAGGTGACTTCTATGCCCTTGGACATATCCCCAACGTCATAGGTGCTATTGATGGTAACCATGTAGCTCTGGTCCCCCCCCCCCACAGGAGTGAACAGGTGTACAGGAACTGGAAGAGTTATCATTTGATGAATGTACAGATGGTATGTTTGGCAGACCAGTACATCTCCCAGGTAAATGCTATGTTCCCTGGCTCTGTGCATGATGCCTACATCCTGCGGAATAGCAGTATCCCGTATGTGATGGGTCAACTCCAGAGGCACCGTGTGTGGCTATTAGGGGACTCTGGTTACCCCAACCTGCCCTGGCTATTGACCCCAGTGAGGAATCCCAGGACCAGGGCAGAGGAACGCTACAATGAGGCCCATGGGCGGACTAGGAGGGTGATCAAACGCACCTTTGGCCTACTGAAGGCCAGGTTCAGGTGCCTCCATATGACAGGTGGTTCCCTATCCTACTCACCAAGGAAGGTGTGCCAGATCATCATCGCCTGCTCGATGCTTCACAATCTTGCTTTGCGATGCCAGGTGCCTTTTCTGCAGGAGGATGGTCCAGATGGCGGTGTTGTGGCAGCTGTGGAGCCTGTGGAGCCTGTGGACAGTGATGAGGAGGAAGCTGAGGAAGAAGACATAGACAACAGGGAGTCAGTCATACAGCAATATTTCCAGTGACACACAGGTGAGAACTTTTCTTTCTTAACATTTCATTCACTTTCACACTTCTACCTTTATCATGTCTGTCATTCCATAGCACTATTTGGTCACTGAGTTGTACCTTTCCATTACGGTTTCACAGGTGTGGTTACCAACGTGTGTCATCTGCTTGCATCCTTCAAGCACTTGTGATGTGTGACATAGGTATGTTGACTTTACAATAGAAAATGCATTTTGACACTGTCATTGATAATACAGATTTACCAAATCACAGAATGACTCCAGATTGTTTTTGTGGTTCAAGGGTGTTTATTTCAGTGCTCAAAAATGGAGAGGGGTTGTAAAATGGTGATGGGGGACGGTGGAGGAATGTCCATGGCAGAGTCCAGTCTATTGGTCACACAGGTGCACTGCCCATATGGGCATAGGAAGTGGAGCTGGGGCAGTTAAAGTATGGACAGGGTAACAAAGTGAGACAGTGGGATGACAATCATGGTGGTCTCATTTCCTGGTGGGGTCTTGCCATCTTATTCTGTCCTGTTCCTGGATCTCAGGGACCGCTTGCGTGGTGGTTGTCCGTCTGCAGGGGGTAGGCTGCTGGTGTGGTGGTCCTGTGGCGGGGCGTCCTGTCCACTAGTGCCGGCGGAGGTGGTGGCCAGTTCATCGTCCATGCTAGTGTCAGGGGCCCCTTGGAGTGCCACGGTGTCCAGCATGGTGTTTTGTATGTCCTTCAGCACCCCTACGATGGTGCCCAGGGTAGAGCTGATGGTTCTGAGTTCCTCCCTGAACCCCAAATACTGTTCCTCCTGCAGGCGCTGGGTCTCCTGAAACTTGGCCAGGACCATCGCCATCGTCTCCTGGGAGTGGTGGTATGCTCCCATGATGAAGGAGAGGGCCTCGTGGAGAGTGGGTTCCCTTGGCCTGTCCGCCCCCTGTCGCACAGCAGCCCTCCCAGTTCCCCTGTGTTCCTGTGCCTCCGTCCCCTGGACTGTGTGGCCACTACCACTGCCCCCAGGTCCCTGTTGTTGTTGGGGTGGTGGGTTATCCTGGGTTCCCTGTAGTGGTGGACACACCGCTGATTGACGTGTCCTGGGTACGGAGGTATGGGCCCGCTGGGTGGGTGCTGTGCTGGCGTTACCAGAGGATGGAAGGTCAGTGTTGGGCTGTGCCTGTGCAAGGGGAACCGACTGTCCCGAGGCCCACGATGGTCTGGGCTGGTCATCAGGATCCAGTAGGGCAGAGCTGCTGTTGTCACTGTGGGCCTCTTCTGTGGGTGGAGTGGAGATGTCTGGACCCTCCGGTGTGGTGACGTTCCTTAGTGGTCCTGCAGGGATATGAGAGCATGATTATTGCATGTGTGTGTAATGGTGTGCAATGGGTGGGTGTGCGTGTACCCCAGTGCAAGCATTCCTGTGTGTAGGTTTGTGTGATGATGGTTAGGGGGTTGTTCTGGGTATTTGCAGTGAGCATGCTTTGGTGAGGGATGACCATGCTTAGTTGTGTCATGTAGGGCTTGGTGTTGGGATGAGTGGTTTGTGTTATTAGTACATTAGTGAGGATTTGGGGTGATATGGGAGGGTGTGAGGGTTGGGGGGTGTGATAGCATGCAGGTAGGGTGGGGGATATGATGGTTAAGATTTGACTTACCAGTGTCCATTCCTCCACCGACTCCTCCGAGGCCCTCTGGATGCATGATGGTCAAGACTTGCTCCTCCCATGTTGTTAGTTGTGGGGGAGGAGGTGGGGGTTCGCCGCCAGTCCGCTGTACCGCGATGTTGTGCCTGGAGACCACAGAACGCAACTTCCCCCGTAGGTCGTTCCACCTCTTCCTGATGTCCTCCCGATTTCTTGGATGCTGTCCCACAGCGTTGACCCTGTCGACGATTCTGCGCCATAGCTCCATCTTCCTGGCTATGGAGGTGTGCTGCACCTGTGAGCCAAATAGCTGTGGCTCTACCCGTAGGATTCCCTCTGCCATGACCCTGAGCTCCTCCTTGGAAAACCGGGGGTGTCTTTGGCGTGACGTGGTGCTAATCCAAAAATAGTATCTCTGTTGGCCCAACTTCACAATGATACGGAAGCTAGAGTCAGATTTGTGCATAAGGGGCAATGCACCAGCCCCTTTAAGGTTATTATGCGTTATTGCTTCCTTCCTCTTCACATTCTATATAAATGGTCTAGAGGAAGCTCTGATAGATGAAAAGGCATATTCCCCCTAAGATTGCTGACAGGCCATGTATGTCGATGATTGTGTCCTGATGACATGAACTGGATGGGGCTTCCAAAAACTTTTAAACAGATATGTGGATTTCATGAAGGCTTCGGGATTGTCCGCAAACAAAACAAAATCATATACTACGATCTGTGGCCACCCGAAAACTAGAGCCTCTCAGTTTTATATTAAAGGCATCCAACTGAGCAGTGTGAATACCTTCACGTATATGGGGATTCCCTTTGATAATGGGTCTAACTGGAAGCACCTTAGAGAAATTAGGGTCACACAATACAACCAAGCAGTGGCAGCTTTATGCAAATTCATTATCAAACTAGGCTGTGGACCACTAAAGCCCATTACCACCATCTATAAGGCAAGGCCTACTTCGATTGTCAGATATGGAGCTGGGATATAGGGCTATATGGGCGCATCATCTCTGCAAATAAGGGAAAACAAAGTTCTGAGAAGTCTACTCTCACAGAGAGTGTTTCCACTACAATTCCTCATGCAGAATTAGGTCTCTCTTTTCTGGAGGACCTGATTAAGTTAGCCCCTTTTGCTCTCTGGATGTCTGTTTGAACTAGGCCAGAAGCAGCTCTCACTCTGACACTGCTTATGGACTGCATGAGGCTGGATGGAGTACAGGGATGTCCCTGGGCTGTGTACATTAAAGAGTCCCTGTGCAGCCTTAACAGATCAGACTTATTATTTAACCCTGGGGCCATAGTCAAGCAGGACATCACAGTAGTAAAAAAATAATTTCAAGAGAAATTGGCTACTGATAGAGAGAGGCACAATTTGGGGAAAGGCATGGTGATAGTTTATCTTCCCTTATTTACCACATTTAAAATCGAACCCTATCTTTTAACTGTCCCACGGCACCATAGATTTTTCCAGACAAGGTTTCACCAGGGCCTGGCTCATTTTTTAGTGGCTTAACCCCATAAGGTGTACCGCAATAGGGACCTAATACCCTGACCATGTGATATGCGTAGAGAACAATCACAAATGCACATGTTTTCATTCTGTAAGCTGTACAAAGAGCAGAGGAAGGTCTTTTTAATGCCACTTCTTAAATCATGAAATGTCGGGAGGTGAAAGGAAGCTATTTTTCATCTGCAGTTACTCCAGTCTGATTTGTTTGTATGGTTATTTATCACTGTATTGCTGCAGGCAGGTTCAGGTGCCTCCATATGACAGGTGGTTCCCTATTCTACTCACCAAGGAAGGTGTGCCAGATCATCATCGCCTGCTCGATGCTTCACAATCTTGCTTTGCGACGCCAGGTGCCTTTTCTGCAGGAGGATGGTCCAGATGGCGGTGTTGTGGCAGCTGTGGAGCCTGTGGAGCCTGTGGACAGTGATGAGGAGGAAGCTGAGGAAGAAGACATAGACAACAAGGAGTCAGTCATACAGCAATATTTCCAGTGACACACAGGTGAGAACATTTCTTTCTTACCATTTCATTCACTTTCACACTTCTACCTTTATCATGTCTGTCATTCCATAGCACTATTTGGTCACTGAGTTGTACCTTTCCATTACGGTTTCACAGGTGTGGTTACCAACGTGTGTCATCTGCTTGCATCCTTCAAGGACTTGTGATGTGTGACATAGGTATGTTGGCTTTACAATAGAAAATGCATTTTGACACTGTCATTGATAATACAAATTTACCAAATCACAGAATTACTCCAGATTGTTTTTGTGGTTCAAGGGTGTTTATTTCAGTGCTCAAAAATGGAGGGGGGTTGTAAAATGGTGATGGGGGACGGTGGAGGAATGTCCATGGCAGAGTCCAGTCTATTGGTCACACAGGTGCACTGCCCATATGGGCATAGGAAGTGGAGCTGGGGCAGTTAAAGTATGGACAGGGTAACAAAGTGAGACAGTGGGATGACAATCATGGTGGTCTCATTTCCTGGCGGGGTCTTGCCATCTTATTCTGTCCTGTTCCTGGATCTCAGGGACCGCTTGCGTGGTGGTTGTCCGTCTGCAGGGGGTGGGGTGCTGGTGTGGTGGTCCTGTGGCGGGGCGTCCTGTCCACTAGTGCCGGCGGAGGTGGTGGCCAGTTCATCATCCATGCTAGTGTCAGGGGCCCCTTGGAGTGCCACGGTGTCCAGCATGGTGTTTTGTATGTCCTTCAGCACCCCTACGATGGTGCCCAGGGCAGAGCTGATGGTTCTGAGTTTCTCCCTGAACCCCAAATACTGTTCCTCCTGCAGGCGCTGAGTCTCCTGAAACTTGGCCAGGACCGTCGCCATCGTCTCCTGGGAGTGGTGGTATGCTCCCATGATGAAGGAGAGGGCCTCGTGGAGAGCGGGTTCCCTTGGCCTGTCCGCCCCCTGTCGCTCAGCAGCCCTCCCAGTTCCCCTGTGTTCCTGTGCCTCCGTCCCCTGGACTGTGTGGCCACTACCACTGCCCCCAGGTCCCTGTTGTTGTTGGGGTGGTGGGTTATCCTGGGTTCCCTGTAGTGGTGGACACACCGCTGATTGACGTGTCCTGGGTACGGAGGTATGGGCCCGCTGGGTGGGTGCTGTGCTGGCGTTACCAGAGGATGGAAGGTCAGTGTTGGGCTGTGCCTGTGCAAGGGGAACCGACTGTCCCGAGGCCCACGATGGTCTGGGCTGGTCATCAGGATCCAGTAGGGCAGAGCTGCTGTTGTCACTGTGGGCCTCTTCTGTGGGTAGAGTGGAGATGTCTGGACCCTCCGGTGTGGTGACGTTCCTTAGTGGTCCTGCAGAGATATGAGAGCATGATTATTGCATGTGTGTGTAATGGTGTGCAATGGGTGGGTGTGCGTGTACCCCAGTGCAAGCATTCCTGTGTGTGGGTTTGTGTGATGATGGTTAGGGGGTTGTTCTTGGTATTTGCAGTGAGCATGCTTTGGTGAGGGGTGACCATGCTTAGTTGTGTCATGTAGGGCTTGGTGTTGGGATGAGTGGTTTGTGTTATTAGTACATTAGTGAGGATTTGGGGTGATATGGGAGGGTGTGAGGGTTGGGGGGTGTGATAGCATGCAGGTAGGGTGGGGGATATGATGGTTAAGATTTGACTTACCAGTGTCCATTCCTCCACCGACTCCTCCGAGGCCCTCTGGATGCATGATGGTCAAGACTTGCTCCTCCCATGTTGTTAGTTGTGGGGGAGGAGGTGGGGCTCCGCCGCCAGTCCGCTGTACCGCGATGTTGTGCCTGGAGACCACAGAACGCAACTTCCCCCGTAGGTCGTTCCACCTCTTCCTGATGTCCTCCCGATTTCTTGGATGCTGTCCCACAGCGTTGACCCTGTCGACGATTCTGCGCCATAGCTCCATCTTCCTGGCTATGGAGGTGTGCTGCACCTGTGAGCCAAATAGCTGTGGCTCTACCCGTAGGATTTCCTCCACCATGACCCTGAGCTCCTCCTCGGAAAACCGGGGGTGTCTTTGGCGTGACATGGGGTGGTGTGGGTGATGTGTGGGGTGGTGTAAGTGTTGATGTGTGTGGTGATGCGTAGTGGTGTGTGGTGTTTTGTGCGTGGAATGTTGTATGGGTGATGGTGTTGTGTGCCTCTGTGTGGTGGGGTTCTCAATTACTGTGTTCTCTGTCTCTCTGGCCTTCGTTTGTGAATTATGGTCATAGGGGTTTGTGGGTGATGTGGATGTGTGTTTTATATTGTGTTGGGTGTGTGGGAGTGGTGTTTGTATGTGTATCAGGTGTGTGTATTTGGAATTGTCCAATGTGGCGGTGTTTTGGAGATGTGTGTGTATTTTGAGCGCGGCGGTGTGTACCGCCAATGGAATACCGCGTTGAAAGACCGCCGCGTGGATTCGTGTGTCGTGATAGCATGGGCGTGTTTCTGTTGGCGTGACGGTGGAGGAATTGTTTTCGCCAGTTTAATACTGACCTTTGGTGTGGCGGATTGTGTGGGTGTCTGAATATCGGCGGATTCCAAGATGTGTGTCATAATACCTGTGGCGGTATTCTGCGGCGGTGTTTTGGCGGTCTTCTGCACGGCGGTAAGCGGCTTTTACCGCCGATATTGTAATGAGGGCCTTAGTCATTTTATTAGTCCACGTATATATTGGCGGCCACTCCTTGTGGTCGCATTTCAAGTGCACGTTTAAGCAAAAATTCATTACTACAGTTTCTATGCGGCATCATCACACATTAATTCATAAACATTTCATGTTAATATAGATTATATAAGATACACTCTCTCAAGTGCAAAGGCTGCCTAATAGATAATTGTGAGATGAGTGTCTCTTTAATGGTATACCTACTCTTAGTATCAGTCAAAGGCCCACATTTTAAATGGTGTGATAACAAATACTGCGGTAATGAATAAGTGTTTCGCACATGCTAGTATACTGGTATGTTGTCAAAGGACCAACACTGGAAGAAGTATATACAAATTCCATGTGTGGCATGCAATGTAACTTTAGGTCCCGGAAAGGTTTAAATTTAAATATTGTGTAACTTTGTGACACCGACAGAACAAAACAGACATATGTCTCACCCATACTGGCAGTGTAGTTACACACATATAAATAGTGATTAAGCCACAGTAATATATGAAAGCAACATAATAGTTAATTAATTATGTGGTGTAAGTTACCCAAATTAAATGCATATAAATGCATATAAATCCAACAATGTGAATCTCACAAAATCTAACACAACACTGTCAAAAATGTAATTTATTTGTCATGAACATAAATTAAATTGCAACCTGTAACAAACGACAACATTCAGTGGTCACAGCAATGATGACAGAGGTAAGGCATAGAAGCACAGATACCCCTACAAGTTAGAGTCATACACATACATGTTTAAAACTAAGGCCCTGATTCCGAGTGAGGCGGGCGGCGGTAGCCGCCCGCCTCGCGGGAACCGCCATATGGCCGCTCCGCGGTCGAAAGACTGCGGAGGCCATTCAGGCTTTCCCGCTGGGCTGGCGGGCGACCGCCAGAAGGCCGACCGCCAGCCCAGCGGGAAACCCCTCCCCACGAGGAAGCCGGCTCCGAATGGAGCCGGCGGAGTGGGTATGTGCGACGGGTGCAGTTTGCACCCGTCGCGTATTTCAGTGTCTGCATTGCAGACACTGAAATACACAGTGCGGCGCTCTTACGGGGGCCCCTGCAGTGCCCATGCCATTGGCATGGGCACTGCCAATGGCACGATCTGTGGCCACCGGAAACTAGAGCCTCTCAGTTTTATATTAAAGGCATCCAACTGAGCAGTGTGAATACCTTCACGTATATGGGGATTCCCTTTGATAATGGGTCTAACTGGAAGCACCTTAGAGAAATTAGGGTCACACAATACAACCAAGCAGTGGCAGCTTTATGCAAATTCATTATCAAACTAGGCTGTGCACCACTAAAGCCCATTACCACCATCTATAAAGCAAGGCCTACTTCGATTGTCAGATATGGAGCTGGGATATAGGGCTATATGGGCGCATCATCTCTGCAAATAAGGGAAAACAAAGTTCTGAGAAGTCTACTCTCACAGAGAGTGTTTCCACTACAATTCCTCATGCAGAATTAGGTCTCTCTTTTCTGGAGGACCTGATTAAGTTAGCCCCTTTTGTTCTCTGGATGTCTGTTTGAACTAGGCCAGAAGCAGCTCTCACTCTGACACTGCTTATGGACTGCATGAGGCTGGATGGAGTACAGGGATGTCCCTGGGCTGTGTACATTAAAGAGTCCCTGTGCAGCCTTAACAGATCAGACTTATTATTTAACCCTGGGGCCATAGTCAAGCAGGACATCCCAGTAGTAAAACATTAATTTCAAGAGAAATTGGCTACTGATAGAGAGAGGCACAATTTGGGGAAAGGCATGGTGATAGTTTATCTTCCCTTATTTACCACATTTAAAATCGAACCCTATCTTTTAACTGTCCCACGGCACCATAGATTTTTCCAGACAAGGTTTCACCAGGGCCTGGCTCATTTTTTAGTGGCTTAACCCCATAAGGTGTACCGCAATAGGGACCTAATACCCTGACCATGTGATATGCGTAGAGAACAATCACAAATGCACATGTTTTCATTCTGTAACCTGTACAAAGAGCAGAGGAAGGTCTTTTTAATGCCACTTCTTAAATCATGAAATGTCGGGAGGTGAAAGGAAGCTATTTTTCATCTGCAGTTACTCCAGTCTGATTTGTTTGTATGGTTATTTATCACTGTATTGCTGCAGCAATAAAAGAAAGGAAATATCTTGATTCTAACTGCTAAGCATTTTGCTATAAATTTGCACACCTCGGCAAATAATATTTTAGATAACCAAATGACTATCTGCTCAGGTATGTACATTTTAAGAGGTTCTACTATTGTACTGATCATCTTATGCACCTATATCCCATTTGCTATTTATTGCTGCACAGTTTGGCAACTACTGTTTTAGATGTCCATATGACTATTTGATCAGGTATGCAAATGTTTAGAGGTTCCAGTTATTGTAATGATCATCTTATGTACATATATTCTATTGCTATTTCTTTTTATCTTTTAAACCTAGTAATTAACTTTTCACAAATGCTCTTTTATGGATATCTTTAATAGATCCAAATAAAATATTTTTGACTGACTGACAGAGATCATGTGTGTTTGGCAGCACTGTTATTTGAACATCACTAGTTAAATTGATTATTTGAAGATGTTTCACTACAGTGATGCCTAATGGTTCACCCACCTATTCCAAAGGTCTGTTGCTGTGTAATAAACTCACCCCAGATCTATAACATGTTATCCTGAAATAGATGTGAATGATAAGACCATGGTGGTCATTCCAACCCTGGCGGTCCATGACCGCCGGGTTGGAGGACCGCGGGAGCACCGCCGACAGGCCGGCGGTGCTCCAATGGGCATTCCGACCGCGGCGGTAAAGCCGCGGTCGGACCGGCAACACTGGCGGTCACCCGCCAGTGTACCGCCGCCCATTGGAATCCTCCAAGGCGGCGCAGCTAGCTGCGCCGCCGAGGGGATTCCGACCCCCCCTACCGCCATCCAGTTCCCGGCGGTCCGCCCGCCGGGAACCGGATGGCGGTAGGGGGGGTCGCGGGGCCCCTGGGGGCCCCTGCAGTGCCCATGCCACTGGCATGGGCACTGCAGGGGCCCCCGTAAGAGGGCCCCTAAATGTATTTCACTGTCTGCTGCGCAGACAGTGAAATACGCGACGGGTGCAACTGCACCCGTCGCACAGCTTTCACTCCGCCGGCTCGATTCCGAGCCGGCTTCATCGTGGAAGCCTCTTTCCCGCTGGGCTGGCGGGCGGCCTGAAGGCGGCCGCCCGCCAGCCCAGCGGGAATGTCAGAATTACCGCCGCGGTCTTTCGACCGCGGAACGGTAACCTGACTTCGGGACTTTGGCGGGCGGCCTCCGCCGCCCGCCAAGGTCAGAATGAGGGCCCATGTGTAGAACACATGTGCCTGGGCAAGGCATACGCCACATAAAGTTTGCAATGTGGAACAGTGTGCACATTCTGAGAGCGTGTGTGCTGCTACAGTGTGTTCAGCTTGAGACCCTCAGCACAGTCCAAAGGGAGTGTAGCTCCAAACAGTGTGCTATGACAGAGTGTGTGTACTGCATGACAGGATATTTGTTTCCGACTTACATATGTGGATCACAGTATAGTCTCCATAGCATCCTATGTCTCTAAACAGAGGGGCATATAATGGGGATGCCAAACAGTGCAGCATAGTCAGTCTCCCTATGCCACAACTACGTTTGCAGGCAAAATGCAAGAAATGTACCGTATCTAACAAAACACTTTAAAATCCTGCCTTTTCCCCTGTGCTGGTACTATATTGGCTGCCTATGCTTAACACAGGCACACTTGCACCATGAGGCAAGAATGCAACTGTTACATGCAGGAATGTATGTGACCGTGAAAGTGCATCTTACTGCTAACCAATAAATGCTGTGAGCCATCTATTGTGAGCTATTGTGTACACAGGACACTAAGAAAAATTAAGCACTTAGGAGATGTTAAGGTCTAACTCCATGTAATGTTACTCATGGGAAGGTCCTGCTTACTGACTCATTTTCAGGTTTGCCTGGTGTAGTGTGTTTGTAAATGCATACGTTATAATATGATGCGAATGGCTATCCATATGCAAAGGTCAAGGAACCTCTCTCTGGTGCAGAGTGAGGCAATGCAGTGATTTCCTGTATATTGAAGCATTCATGATTAATCATACTTGACTGGGCTGCTCAATTTGCTCTTGTTATGCCCAAACAACAGGCAAACAGATTTGCTAAACACATTTACCATGGTGCATGAGCCACACATATTATTTCAGACTTATAGCCCTAACTGCAGATGTGTCTGTACCCCATCATTACATGGTGACAGTTGCGATGTTTAGTGTGGAAATAAATAACTGCCAGTCAATCACAGGTGCCATATTGGTCTCAAACCATATCCATCATATTCATCCAGGTAATCTGTAAACTGGTTGCCACATACAGTGTAGTCTGGCTGAACCAGCCAATCTCCATGCTTCCCTGAGTTTGTGTTGCATCCATAACATATCTTATGGCAGGAATACAGACAGATGGTCTGAATGTAGATATTGTCCATAATAGGGAACACAATAGTGTTGCTCACAGGCACACAAATGTTATATATTTGACAAATATCTTTTTACACCGCAGCTATCAACGTTCAGTCAGGCATAGTAAAAACCTCAAAATACAGAAAAACATTACAATATTTAGGTATTTTGCAAATAAATAATTTGTCACTTAATGTGTCATGACTAAGAAGATAAAAACTAACATAGGCACACTATGACCACTGAAAATTCACAAATCAAAAAAGATTAAACCTGTCGGTAAGAAAAAAGGAGCAAGGCACATGAACACAACATGAGTTTTCCTGCATTGCACAATTCCCTAAAGTGTATTTCAGATAATACGCCTGTTGCATGGCTCAGAACCCACTCATTGACCCATTTGCACATCGCAGTGCACCTGTTACGCGTATGAACTTCAACACGCTAAAAACAATGCATTGGTGCTAATGTGCTGTGCATTAATCACACATTGGCAAGTTCTGTTCAGCTGCATCATAAAAAATGAGACATTTGCATAAAATTGGTGGGACACACCTGGGGAAGGATGCAATGGGTGTGGCAGACTACAAACTAGGGAGTATTACGTTGCTTTCACTTTCTCTTACTCTCTGTTAGGCTGTGTTTGATGTTGGAGTTGTTTGAAGAGTTTCTGAGAGATTATCTAGCATTTTGGTCTTGTCAGTGAGGTGTTCTATCCATATTTTGTCTCTGTGTTATACATATTTGGTCCTGTGTCATTGTTTTGTTTTAGTATCTGTTATTGTATTGGTGGGATTAAATAATTTTTGGGGTTGTTTGTTGGGGTAGTTAGAGTTTGTAATGGGTTTATTATTGGGTTTAGTGTTTTGGGGAGTGTATTGCTACATGCACTACGTGCATGTAGCAGCACTACGTGCAAGGTAAACAGTGGTGCAGGGTGTGGACCATTGGCCTCTGCTTCCATTGGCCTTCGCTTCCATTTTGGTTCACGACTCCATTTTGTCGAGTCTGGTTTAGTGCGTAAGGCACTGTTCTGTGTTTTTCCACAAGCTTCGGCAAGCTGAAGGGTGGGGTGTTTTTCTGCTCAACTTCGCTCCATCTGCCTGATACGAAGAGCGCTATTTACATTCCACTAGCTATCAGTTAGAACAACAGGGGGATGCGCCTGTACACAAGGAGGAATGCAACCTGCCTGTACACAAGGAGGAATGCAAGCTTCACCTTGGAGCCCTCTCCTGGGAACTTGGCCCGTTCTGAGGAGACGTCTCGAAGGGTGAACAAGGTACTGCCGATTGCACAATTTGTAAAGGAGGGGGTCTTTTTCTAGAAAAGACTCCTGGGCGTTAGTAAATACTATAAAGGTTGGGGGCCTGGATGGACTGGTTTAGGAACTCTCTTCTGGGTTGGACGCAACGCCAGGAGAACTGATTGTCCCGAAAAGAGGCTCCCTGTGCCAGCTGATTTGGGTTCCCCGGCTTTGTGTACGGCGGAGGGATGCAGACGCTCTTTTCGGTGAAGCTTTTCAATTTATTAAGTATATTGTGTGTGCGTGCGTAATGTGCACTTATTCTTGCAGTCATTCTCATGCTATTAAGCATTGAAGTATATTGTGTGTGCGTGCGTAATATGCACTTATTCTTGCAGTCATTTTCATGCTATTGAGCATTGAAGTATGATGTGTGTGCTTGTATTATATGCACTAACTCTTGCAGTTATTCACAGAGTGCTTATATCTTCATCATTATTCTCATGTTATTCTCCTGATGTATATATATATTAGTGTGGTTTAGTTTTGCTATCTGAGAACTTGCCCCTTAAATAAACTTGATTATTCTACTTACGAAGGTGTCTGAGAGTGATTGCTTTACATTGCGCCTTAAAATATCCTGAAGTGCATAGTTCTGATATTCTGAAGAGTAAAGCAACACAAATTGGCGTAGTCGGCAGGATTCCAAAAAAAAAAAAGGGAAAATGCTTAATAAGATCAAAGCAAACTCAAAAGCAAGTTCTCATGTAGCAAATCCAGACATAGAAATACCGGGGTGGGAAACTGCCCCGTATAAACTTTTAGCTCAGGAATGGTCACGTTGTGCTGGTTTGTGTGAAAATTGGAATGCGTGTATGTTGAATGTAGAACCTGAAGATGTTCTTACATGTTTACAAAAAGTTTCAATTGACAAGGGAAGGGAGATTTGTGCGTTGGGGAGGCGAGGCTGGATCTTGCTTTCTGCGTTCCGAAAGTTGTATGAAAAATGTTTACAGTTACAAAAAGACCACGAGCAGCTGGAGAAGGAGTTAGTAGGAGCCCGAAATTCCTCTACCATGCTAGCTTGTCAAAATAAATTATTAAGTGATAAGTTGGAAATGTACCAACTGGTTGCAGAGAGAACGGCCGTTAGCATCGCTAAATATAAACACAAGAAACGAAGAGGGAAAGTTAATAAAAAGAAGGTGCATTTAGCTATCCCTCAGGCAGGATTAGCCTTTGACCCTGAATTTTGGGATGGAAACATCTGGGATACATCTGATTTTTCAGATGAGTCCTGGGGCGATGACTGCCAAGATGTTAGACAGGAAAAGAAAGAGTGCAGGAATGTTGTCCGTGCGCAGCCCATATATCGGCGAAAGTTACAGCATAGCCCAGCTAATCCTGGAGGGGTGATGTTGGATGCCCTGGAGGATTATACACAGCAAGAACTAAGTGATGTGATAGACAGATTTCGACAGAGGTCTGGGGAAACATTGCTTACGTGGATGGTGCGGGTGCACGATATGGGGGGCCAGGGGGTCCAATTGGATCACGGCGACGCCCCGAGGCTTTGTATGTTAAGTACAGACCCGGTTATCCAAAATGAGTTTAGAACTTATCCAGGGAATGGTCCCATGACCAATTTGTTAGAGTTAGCTGCGCAAGGGTGTGCTCAGAAGTATTCGACAGAGTCAGATTGGCCGCCTAATGATAAACCTTGGTATACTTTGAGAGATGCAGTACAGAGATTGAAGGAAGAAGGGATGAAAACAGCTATCTTTATGGGTAATGCCCATGATTTGATGAATGGAATTTTAAGTGTGTCTGTGCGAAACCGGTTGATTAGGGCCGCTCCTCCTGCATATAAGCATGTCATCATGACTTTGTTAATTAATCAGACGGGTAACCCATTGTCTCAGGTGGTAGAAGCGGTGCGTGAGTTAAGTGACTTAGGAGAATGGGCTAAGCCAGAGAGGAATTCACGGTCTGAGAATCGTACTGATAACAACAGGGTGACAAGGCGAGACATGTTTCAGGCCTTGCTGCGAGATGGGGTGACCAGGGATGAAATTGATGGGATAAGCACCAAGGACATGTGGGAAATGTACCGCAAACGCGGTTTGGATAAAAAGGAGGGGAGCAGGAAAGGGAACAAGAAGGATAAGAAAGTGGTGAACCAGAGAAAGGCAGGAGGGGAGGAGCGTGAGGGTGAAAAGCGAGAGAGAGGAAGAGAACCCCACAGTAGAAGAGATCCCCAGATGATGGAAATTGGGAGGAAGAGCACCGAAGCGCAGAGGGAACCCGGAGCAGGGAGAGAGACCGGGAACTGACAGGTTCTGGGAAAACTCGGGGAAGAGAGTGGGAGAGGGAGCTGGTAAGCTAAGAGAGGTTGCGAAGCAGAGACAGGGAGGAGGAGTTCCCTGAGAATTACCGCAAACTGTATCCAGATCTGACTTGGGCAGACTCTGATGTGCGCAGAGTGAAAATAGATTAGGAAACAGGTCAAACTCCGGTGCAGGGATGGGCTCGCAAAGATAACAGACCTCATGTCAAAGTAGAAATTTATTGGAAACGTGGAAATGTTCAAAAAGTTCGAGCCCTCGTTGACACCGGAACAGAGGCCATTTTGATTCATGGCAACCCAAGAAAATTCAGGGGACAGTACTTCACCATTACGGGATTGGGCAGAAAAGAAACCCCGGCAGTGCAGATAGTGGTTCCCATGAAAATAGGGGCACTTCCAAAGAGAGAATACACTGTTTTGATTGTGCCCATTCCCGAGTACATTATTGGAATTGACATTTTGAAAGGGATGACCCTGCATTTAGAAGATGGATGTTATCAATTTGGTTCCAAAAGATTTATATCAATAGCCGCCGCCAGGGTGGGGCTGTTGAAGATTCCTCCAGTAACACTTCCCCAAGCTACTAAGGTGATTCAAATGAAACAGTACAGAATACTGGGAGGACATGAGGAGATTAGCCAGACTATACATGACTTACTGGAGGCCGGGGTAATAGTTCCCATCACCACTGCGTGGAATAATGCCCTCTGGCCTGTTCGTAAAAGTGATAACAGTTGGAGGATTTGCATTGATTATCGCCAATTGAATAAACATACACCTCCTCTGACTGCAGCGGTCCCAGACACCATTACCTTGATTGAGAACATACAGAAACACAGTGGGACTTGGTATGCCACCATTGACATTGCCAACGCGTTCTTTACGATACCAATAGCTACTGAGAGCCAGCCTCAACTGGCATTCCAGTGGGCGGGGCGTCAGTACACCTTCTGTAGATTGCCCATGGGGTATTTACATAGCCCCACTATCTGCCACCGGCTGGTGGCAGAGCATTTGGATGAAGTACCAGTGGTTCCTGGAGTGCAAATTTCCCACTATATAGATGACGTGATGATGCAGGGAGAGACACAAGAACAGGTGCAGATTCAGCTAGACAGGGTGGTGGAACATTTGCAGAATAAAGGGTGGGAGATTAACCCCGAGAAAGTGCAGGGACCGTCTCACAGCGTGACATTTTTGGGCATTCAGTGGAATCAGGGACACAGAGAAGTGTTGCCAAAAGTGAAACAAAAGATTAAGGAATTTGCAGTGCCGCGAAATCGGAAGGAAGCCCAGAGTTTTATTGGACTATTCGGGTATTGGAGACAGCATATACCCCATTTGTCTCAGATTTTGGCCCCATTGTACAAAGTTACACGAAAGAAGAATGCGTTTGAATGGGGAGAGCAGGAGCAGCGCGCGTTTGAATTGGCGAAAGACGCCATTCAGCATGCTTTGGATTTGTGGCCGATTCGGGAGGGAGACATTGAGTTGAATGTGACAGTCCAGGGGCAGTATGCCAATTGGAGTTTATGGCAAAAACAGGGAAGAAAGAGGGTGCCCCTGGGATTTTGGACAAAGAAGTTACCCGAGGCAGGAGAGCGGTATACTCCCTTTGAGAAGCAGCTGCTGGCCTGCTATTGGGCCCTGGTTGATACTGAGCAAATTACACTGGGACACAATGTAATTTTAAGGCCTGAAATTCCCATCATGCAGTGGGTAATGAGTTCCCCTAAAACTCATAGAATTGGACATGCGCAGGAAGCCAGCATTATAAAATGGAAATGGTATGTCCAGGACAGGGCGCGAGCGGGTCCAAAAGGAACCGCTGTTTTGCATGAGCAGGTAGCGCAGGCTCCAGTGGAGAATTCCGAAATGTTGCATGATGTACCTTCAGTGTGTGAATCCCCAGTAGGGTGGGGCCAGCCGTTCGCAGACTGGTCTGCAGATGACACAATAAAAAAACATGTGTGGTTCACGGATGGCTCAGCAAAATATGTTGGAGCGAAAAGGCACTGGAAGGCAGTGTCCTATAATCCTGTTACAAAGAAGCTTTTGACAACTACAGGACAGGGAAAAAGTAGCCAGTTTGCAGAGCTTTATGCCGTGTATCAGGCTTTAAAACAAGAGCTACCCGGAAAATGTCACATTTATACAGATTCCTGGTCTACCGCCAATGGGTTAACTACTTGGCTTCCCACGTGGCATGCACATCAGTACAAAATCCATAACAAAGAGGTATGGGGGAAGGAGTTATGGCAGGACATCTGGGAAATGTTACCTCAAAGCACCGTGACTGTCTATCATGTGGACGCTCACTGTCCAACTGATTCATTAGACCGATGGTTCAATTGTCTTGCAGACGATCGAGCCAAGATTCAAGAGGCTGAAGTGGAGGCGCAGAATTCTGATTTGGTGGGAATGGCTAAATGGGCACACCAGAAATGCGGACATCTTGGAGAAAAGGCTACTCACAGGTGGGCCGAGATTAGAGGGATGCATCTTCCCCTAGATTTGATTAAAACAGCGATCATTGAATGTCCCATTTGTCAGCATGCACAGCACAGACCGGTCCCACAGGTGGTGAGAGGCCAGCTAGGCAGAGGTAAATTGCCAGGACAGATTTGGCAGATTGATTACATTGGACCAATGCCCGTGAGCAGAGGGTGTCAGTATGCCTGCACTATGGTAGACACTTACTCTGGTTATCTCATAGCCTTTCCCTGCAAGCGCGCAACTCAGCAGAGCACCCTGAAAACATTAGATCTGTTGGTTCTGTACTATGGGGTGCCACTCCAGATTCAAAGTGATAACGCCAGCCACTTCAAGGGCAGACTAGTGCAGGACTATTGTGCACAACACAATATTGAGTGGATTTTTCACATACCTTACTACCCACAAGCAGCGGGACTGATTGAGAGAATGAATGGGTTGCTGAAAGAATAATTGCGTAAACTGTCTGATGGGACACTGAAGGGGTGGAGGGATAATTTGTCCGATGCTTTGCAAATTTTGAACAACCGACCCCTTACAAATGCCGAGACACCTCTCATGAGAATGCTCACACCTGCTTTACAGATTAATCCGTTTACAACAAGCAATACCATTGTGTATTGGGAAACAGCTCCAGGAGCTTTGGCCCCATATCGAGCCACACCAGAATCTGCAGGACTTGACTTACATGCTTTACACATGCATCGATTGAAGCCTAGAGACATCACTCTGATTGAAACTGGGGTGGGAATTCAGATTCCCCCTGAGCATTACGGTCTGATCACCCCTCGATCTGGGCTTGCCCTGAGAGGCATCCAAGTTTTAGGAGGCGTGATAGATGCAGACTACCAAGGCGAGCTAAAAGTCATTCTCTTGAACAGTGGTGACACAGACCTAGTGGTGCAACCTGGTGATCGCGTTGCCCAAATTGTCATCATGCCGGTTTATGGAGGTGTTGTTAAGAAGGGGAGTGCCCCAGCTCTTCTCACTGTAAGAGGCAAAGGAGGGTTCGGATCTACTGACAAGAACCCAGGGGCCAAAGTGTGGATTGAATCCCCAAATAACCCTCCTCAACCCGCTGATGTCATCGCCACTGGACCAGACAATGTCCTGGTAGTTATGCGACCTGGTCAAGACAAATGGGAACATGTTCCCGCTGACAAATGCTATCTGCGAGAATGATAATACGTGTTTTGTCCTTTGTTCTTTTCAGATCATCCTGTGGAGTGCCTGTGCCATGAGTGTGGTGTATGGAGCCCGTTCGGGAGACTCCACCAGGGAGCGGGAGGGGCTCATAGCCCAAAAATTAAACCGTCAGCCGCAGATGCCGACGCTACTGCATCAACCGAACAATGTTTGGATTCATCTGGCGCGGGAAGTGCTGATTATATCTCACTTCTGTATGAGTAACATACAAAGCGTTCAAGATCTGATTACCACTTGTCTAGTGGCAGTGCCCACTCCTGCGGCTGTATTATTGCACATATTTAACAATACAAACCAGGATGGAATGGTGGATGTGAGTGACGTTCGTTCCCATCTGTCACTCTATGAGTACTGCCATCATTGCCCGGAGGTGGGCAGGCGGTTGTGGAGGAACATGACATCTATACTCACGTTTAACATCTCAAATGGGGATGTGTGCTATTCATTGACCTGCGATCCTATGAAAATAGGTAAATGTGCTCAGCTCAAATTGGAGAAAAGAGACAAAAACTTAACTGCTGCACAACGGACGTTGTGCCACTCACGGAATGACCTAACCTGTTTGAATGTAAATAATTCAATGTTTTGCCAGAATGTGGTGCCTGCTGCCAGCCACATTCAAAATGTTAAGTTGCCTAAAGGTTGGCTCTTTTCTTGTGGTAACCTTTCTTTTACTTATATTCCAGCCAATCTAACCGGAGGGCCTTGTGCCTGGTCACGCTTAGGCTTTCTCATGTTTCCTATGGATACTGCTCTACACCCTCGCTATACCAGAGACACTATTCAATTACCTACGGACTGTGATTCTGAAATTTCATTGCTTTCCAAAACAGAATATGTTAGTTTAGCTGGTTCTATCGTAGGGGTGCCAGGACTTGCAGTCTATAATACCAGAGTTATTAATAAACTTGCATGTTTAGTAGTCAAGAATATTAACTATACATCAGCTGCCTTAGCTGAGCTGTTATTAGATGTACAGGGAATTAGAAGAGCTGCTTTGCAGAATCGCGCTGCTATTGATTATTTACTGCTTAAACACAACCATGGCTGCAGTGATTTTGAAGGGTTGTGTTGCTTCAATTTATCCGACCACTCCATATCAATCAACTCCCATATAGAGGCCCTGCATAAGTTAGTGAAGGGGGTGCAGCAGGATGTTGACAAGGGGTGGTGGGATTGGGCTTTTGGATAGCTGCCTAATTTAGGCCAACTGCGTTATATCTTTGGTGTAATCATTATCATAACAATTATTTTAATTTCGTTATGTTGTTGTATACAGTGTGTGCCTAACCTTCTATCTCAGTGTCGCCCAAGAGCATTGCCATTTCAGCTTATAGGATATACTTAGTTGTAAGTTGGCCAAATGGTCCAAGGGTGGAAATGTATTGCTACATGCACTACGTGCATGTAGCAGCACTACGTGCAAGGTAAACAGTGGTGCAGGGTGTGGACCATTGGCCTCTGCTTCCATTGGCCTTCGCTTCCATTTTGGTTCACGACTCCATTTTGTCGAGTCTGGTTTAGTGCGTAAGGCACTGTTCTGTGTTTTTCCACAAGCTTTGGCAAGCTGAAGGGTGGGGTGTTTTTCTGCTCAACTTCGCTCCATCTGCCTGATACGAAGAGCGCTATTTACATTCCACGAGCTATCAGTTAGAACAACAGGGGGATGCGCCTGTACACAAGGAGGAATGCAACCTGCCTGTACACAAGGAGGAATGCAAGCTTCACCTTGGAGCCCTCTCCTGGGAACTTGGCCCGTTCTGAGGAGACGTCTCGAAGGGTGAACAAGGTACCGCCGATTGCACAATTTGTAAAGGAGGGGGTCTTTTTCTAGAAAAGACTCCTGGGCGTTAGTAAATACTATAAAGGTTGGGGGCCTGGATGGACTGGTTTAGGAACTCTCTTCTGGGTTGGACGCAACGCCAGGAGGACTGATTGTCCCGAAAAGAGGCTCCCTGTGCCAGCTGATTTGGGTTCCCCGGCTTTGTGTACGGTGGAGGGATGCAGACGCTCTTTTCGGTGAAGCTTTTCAATTTATTAAGTATATTGTGTGTGCGTGCGTAATGTGCACTTATTCTTGCAGTCATTCTCATGCTATTAAGCATTGAAGTTTATTGTGTGTGCGTGCGTAATATGCACTTATTCTTGCAGTCATTTTCATGCTATTGAGCATTGAAGTATATTGTGTGTGCTTGTATTATATGCACTTACTCTTGCAGTTATTCACAGAGTGCTTATATCTTCATCATTATTCTCATGTTATTCTCCTGATGTATATATATATTAGTGTGGTTTAGTTTTGCTATCTGAGAACTAGCCCCTTAAATAAACTTGATTATTCTACTTACGAAGGTGTCTGAGAGGATTGCTTTACATTGCGCCTTAAAATATCCTGAAGTGCATAGTTCTGATATTCTGAAGAGTAAAGCAACACAGGGAGGGTTAGTAAAATGCCTGGGACAGGAATGATTTTTTTGGAGCTAGAGTTGGGAGAGCTGATATGGCTGATAGTACATTGTCTGCCAAGGTTGCTGGTGGCAGGGTGGGCCAGGGCTACCCTGTAAAGGAGATAAAGGATAGGAGTGTGTGCGCTGGCATCATCAGCAGACCTTCAGAATTGTCAGAACCACTGTATAGATGAAGTCCAGATCAATCAATCATTTATTTATAAAGCGCGCTATGTACCCATTAGGGTTTCAAGGTGCGGAGGGGGGGGGGGGCAGCTGCTATCGGTCGAATAGCCATGTCTTGAGGAGTCTCCTGAAGGTGAGGAGGTCCTGGGTCTGGCACAGGGAGGTCGGGTGTGAGTTCCAGGTCTTGGCGGCGAGGTAGGAGAAGGATCTGCCGCCGGAGGTCTTGCGTTGAATTCGGGGAACGATGGCGAGGGAGAGGTTGGCAGAGCGGAGTTGGCGGGAGGGGACGTAGAAGTTGAGTCTGTTGTTCAGGTAGGTGGGTCCGGCGTTGTGTAGTGCTTTGTTCGCGTGGGTGAGAAGTTTAAAGGTGATCCTCTTGTCCACGGGGAGCCAGTGGAGGTCCTTCAGGTGGTGGGCGATGTGGCATCGGCGGGGTGTGTCGAGGATCAGGCGGGCGGATGCGTTCTGGATGCGTTGGAGTCGTTGGATGTCTTTTGCTGGGATGCCTGTGTAGAGTGCTTTGCCGTAGTCAAGTCTGCTACTGACGAGGGCCTGGGTCACCGTTTTTCTGGTTTCCGTCGGGATCCACTTGTAGATTCTACGGAGCATGCAGAGGGTGTTGAAGCAGGAGGAGGAGACTGCGTTGACCTGTTTGGACATGGTGAGGGCGGAGTCGAGGATGAAGCCGAGGTTGCGTGCGTGGTTGGCTGGAGTAGGTGGGGGTCCCAGTGCCGTGGGCCACCAGGACTCATCCCAGGCCGAGGGGGAGCGTCCGAGGATGAGGACCTCCGTCTTATCGGAGTTTAATTTCAGGCGGCTGTTTCTCATCCATTCGGCGATGGATTTCAGTCCCTCGTGGAGGTTGGCTTTGGCGATGTGTGGATCTTTAGTAAGGGAGAGGATGAGCTGGGTGTCGTCGGCGTAGGAGAGGATGCTGAGGTTGTGCTGACGGGCCAGTTGTGCGAGGGGTGCCATGTAGACGTTGAACAGCGTCGGGCTTAGCGAGGAGCCTTGGGGGACGCCGCAGATGAGGTTAGTGGCTTCGGAGCGGAAGGGTGAGAGTCGGACTCTCTGGGTTCTGCCGGAGAGGAAAGAGGAGATCCAGTTGAGGGCTTTGTCTTGTAATCCGGCTTCGTGGAGACGAGTTAGTAGGGTGCGGTGGCAGACCGTATTGAAGGGGGCGGATAGGTCTAGGAGGATGAGGGCTGAAGTTTTGCCGTTGTCCATTTGCTATCTGATGTCGTCTGTGGCGGCGAGGAGTGCAGTCTCGGTGCTGTGACTGCGTCTGAATCCGGATTGGGAGGGGTCTAGGATGGAGTTGTCTTCGAGGTAGTGGGTGAGCTGGGCGTTGACGATCTTCTCGATGACCTTCGCTGGGAAGGGGAGGAGGGAGATCGGGCGGAAGTTTTTGAGGTCGTTGAGGTCAGCCTTGGGTTTCTTGAGGAGTGCTTGGATATCGGCGTGCTTCCAGCTGTCCGGAAAGGTTGCGGTGTCGAAGGAAAGGTTGATGATCTTACGAAGTTGGGGGGCGATGGTGGAGTCGGCTTTGTTGTAGACGTGGTGTGGGCAGGGGTTTGATGTGGATCCTGAGTGGATGGAGTTCATGGTCATACGGGTTTCGGCGTCATCTACATGGGTCCAGGTGGTGAGGCGGTAGGCGTAGGAGGAGTTGTCGGAGGTGGGGTCTGGAGGAGGTGTGGTGTTGAAGCTGTCGTGGATGGCGGCGATTTTCTGGTAGAAAAAGGTGGAGAGTGCGTCGCAGAGTTTCTGGGATGGTGGGACGTCGTTGACGTTGGCGTTGGGGTTGGAGAGCTCCTTCACGATGCAGAAGAGTTCCTTGCTGTCGTGTGCGTTGTTGTTTAGGCGTTCTGTGAAGTGGGAGCGTTTGGCGAGTTGGATAAGTTGGTGGTGCTTGCGGGTGGCTTCCTTGTGGGTTGCTAGGCTGTCGGTGTGCGCTCGAGCAGCCATTTTTTCTTGAGTTTCTGGCAGGTGCGTTTGGAGGTGATCAGTTCGTCTGTGAACCAGGCTGCTTTTTTCTTTTCATGGTTGACGGTGGGCCTCTTGAGTGGTGCGAGGGTGTTGGCGCAGTTGAGGATTCACTGTTGGAGGTTGATGGCGGCGGAATCTGGGTCGGTGGGGTCGGTCGGTGGGTTCTTGGCGAGGGTGCTGGTTAGTTGGTCTTCGGTGACTTTTCCCCAACGGCGGTGCGGCGGTAGTGGCGTGCGGTGGTGTTCGGTGTTTTTCTTGAATGTGAAGTGGACGCAGTGGTGGTCGGTCCAGTGGAGTTCGGTGGTGTGGCTGAATGAGATGTGGTTGCTTGCAGTGAAGAGTGGGTCTAGGGTGTGGCCGGCGATGTGGGTGGGTGTGTTGACCAGTTGTCTGAGTCCGAGGTTGGAGAGGTTGGTGGTCAGTGATGCGGTGTTGGCGTCGTTGTTGTTCTCCAGGTGGAAATTGAGGTCTCCAAGGAGGATGTAGTCCGTTGAGGCGGGGGCGTGGGTGCTGGCGAGGTCGGAAATGGTGTCACTGAAGGGGGGTCTTGGTCCTGGAGGTCGGTATATGAGAGTTCCTCTGAGGGTGGTGTTGGGGTCCGTGTGGATCTGGAAGTGAAGGTGTTCAGCTTTCTTGAGGGTGTCGTCTGTGTGGGTGTGGCTCTTGAGCGTTGATTTGTGGATGATGGCTATTCTTCCACCGATACCGTTGGTGCGATCTCTTCTGGTGATCTTGTAGCCGTGAGGGATGGCGATGGCGATGTCAGGGGCTGAGGAGTCGTTCCACCAGGTTTCGGTCAGGAAGGCTACGTCTGGGGCAGTGGTGTCGAGCAGGTCCCAGAGCTCGATGGCGTGCTTTCGTGCGGAGCGTGTGTTGAGGAGGATGCAGTGGAGGTGGTTGGTGTTGGTTGTTGCAGGCTTCCTTGTTCTGTTACAGGTGAAGTTGCAGGTGCGGCAGGAGAAGGGTCCTTTGGTGTGCTTCGGAGTGGCCTGGAAGCAGGCTGTGGAGGAGCCAGGGATAAGGGTGAGGAGCTCGCTGGCCGAGTAGCGAAGGCTGGTGGTGCGGGGGGCGTGCGGACCAGGGGGGGTGGCGCTGGGCGCAGTCCAGGCGTGGATGGGCGCAGACGGGCTTGCCTCAGGCACACCTCTGGCGCGCCAGAGGCGCGGACGCGCAGCGCCAGCCATTAAGAAGGGAGGGGGGAGGGAGGAGCAGCTGGGAGGCGGGAGGGAGCGGCGAATGGGGGCGCGAGGGCGGCGGGCCGTGGGGAGGCAGCGGCAGGGAGAAAACGGCAAGGGGGAGCGCACAAGGGGCGAAAACCAGGAAAACAAGGCACAATAACAAAAGTAAGGCACAAGTCAAAAACAGTCACAAAATACGATAAATGGCACAAAATACAATCGAAATACAGCAATCAGAAGGGGCACAAATGGGGGCAAGAGCGCAAGGAGGCAAGGCGCTGAAAAGTGGAAAAAACACTTACAGAAACGGCGAAAAGCGGCTGAGAGCCTCGGGCCTCGAACACACTAGCAGCAGCGTGGGCGGGGGTCAGGGGCACGAGACAGCAAGGTGGTGCTGCGGACGTGGGGGGCGAGCTCTAGACCAAAAACAGGTCAGAGGTCGCTCACTCGTGATGCGCAGCGCCAGCCATTAAGAAGGGAGGGGGGAGGGAGGAGCAGCTGGGAGACGAGAGGTGGGAGGGAGCGGCGAATGGGGGCGCGAGGGGGTCGGGCCGCGGGGAGGCAGCGGCAGGGAGAAAACGGCAAGGGGGAGCGCACAAGGGGCGAAAACCAGGAAAACAAGGCACAATAACAAAAGTAAGGCACAAGTCAAAAACAGTCACAAAATACGATAAATGTCACAAAATACAATCGAAATACAGCAATCAGAAGGGGCACAAATGGGGGCAAGAGCGCAAGGAGGCAAGGCGCTGAAAAGTGGAAAAAACACTTACAGAAACGGCGAAAAGCGGCAGAGAGCCTCGGGTCTCGAACACACTAGCAGCAGCGTGGGCGAGGGTCAGGGGCACGAGACAGCAAGGTGGTGCTGCGGACGTGGGGGGCGAGCTCTAGACCAAAAACAGGTCAGAGGTCGCTCACTCGCGACGCGCAGCGCCAGCCATTAAGAAGGAAGGGGGGAGGGAGGAGCAGCTGGGAGACGAGAGGTGGGAGGGAGCGGCGAATGGGGGCACGAGGGGGGCGGGGCAGCGGTGAGGCAGCGGCAGGGAGAAAACGGCAAGGGGGAGCGCACAAGGGGCGAAAACCAGGAAAACAAGGCACAATAACAAAAGCAAGGCACAAGTCAAAAACAGTCACAAAATACGATAAATGGCACAAAATACAATCGAAATACAGCAATCAGAAGGGGCACAAATGGGGGCAAGAGCGCAAGGAGGCAAGGCACTGAAAAGTGGAAAAAACACTTACAGAAACGGCGAAAAGCGGCAGAGAGCCTCGGGCCTCTAACACGCTAGCAGCAGCGTGGGCAGGGGTCAGGGGCACGAGACAGCAAGGTGGTGCTGCGGATGTGGGGGGCGAGCTCTAGACCAAAAACAGGTCAGAGGTCGCTCACTCGCGACGCGCAGCGCCAGCCATCAAGAAGGGAGGGGGGAGGGAGGGGTAGCTGGGAGGCGGGAGGCGGGAGGGAGCGGCGAATGGGGGCGCGAGGGGGGCGGGGAGGCAGCGGCAGGGAGAAAACGGCAAGGGGGAGCGCAGAAGGGGCGAAAACCAGGAAAACAAGGCACAATAACAAAAGTAAGGCACAAGTCAAAGACAGTCACAAAATACGATAAATGGCACAAAATACAATCGAAATACAGCAATCAGAAGGGACACAAATGGGGGCAAGAGCACAAGGAGGCAAGGTGCTGAAAAGTGGAAAAAACAGATATAATAGCACGGGAGGCAGATGTCATCGACCTCCCTGGACTTAAGTTTGATGGAGCCATATATATTAATGTATATTCCATTTGCATTTAGTGATGTACCTTTATGAGTAATGCCAAACATAAGCATGGACCTTACTTGATTTGTGTTTTTTTCCATATTGCAATGTGCAAGATATATATCAGGACACATTGATATAAGGAGATGATGTAAAGTAAGGGAATTTAGAGCCTCAGAGTGCCTATATCAATTAATCGTAAAGCAAGCACAGGTTATATTGCACAGTACCCATGCCCTGCCACAAGGGGCTATTCAATAGTTTTTGGGTTGTACTTGTAATTGAAATACCAAGATTTATGGGCATCTCCTTAGGTAATCTACAGAAGTGACTAAGGGTTGCTAACAAATTCCAGAACACCCAATGCTGCAGTCTGAGCTAGAGATCTATTTCTGTAAACCTTGCATGTGTACTCCTCAATTTGTACTGCATTGTGCTGCACATGTACACAGATTGCATGGCCCCTGAACATCTATACGTGCAGGGCTGTGTGTTTTTCTGTGCAAACAATCAACATTATACATGTTGACAAGGCATGCAGCCTTACACAAACCTGGAAGACACAAC
Source organism: Pleurodeles waltl (assembly GCF_031143425.1). Classification (NCBI taxonomy): domain Eukaryota; kingdom Metazoa; phylum Chordata; class Amphibia; order Caudata; family Salamandridae; genus Pleurodeles; species Pleurodeles waltl. The sequence goes on along the minus strand of NC_090437.1, from coordinate 722,619,963 downwards.
AACGTAATACTACTCAACACTGTGCAGCAGTGCAGGTGCACCCTTATAAGGCTTCTATGATGTTATCCTTTTCCATCAAAACAACACTTAGTTACTCCTAGGGTCAATCATGTCACCCATATATCATGGTACACTGGGTTTGGCCACAATGTTTTCCAGCATCACTGAGGACATTGCATCCTTGAGGTATACTTCAGGCTTGTCATGATGGGTACATCGGAATTTCAGCATCTAGCAAGCTCGGGCATGCAAGCAGACCAGCTGCATGCAATAATATGGTCAATATGACATATGTGTGTTTAAGCTATTGTGTGCATCTGAAATACTGGGATCTGGGATAGCAGCATAGTTTATATATATATATATATATATATATATAGTCAAAGAAAAAGAGCACCCGACTTGCCAAGGCTCTATTATTGTGGTCTTGATAAGGGATCGGGTATCCCATACAATATTTGTAATTTCACTCATTCAATCAAACAAGAGATCAAGACACCAAACGGATAGTTCCAAAAATATATTGAAAAAAAGGAAAAATTGTACCATTTTTCCTTTTTTTCAATATATTTTTGGAACTATCCGTTTGGTGTCTTGATCTCTTGTTTGATTGAATGAGTGAACTTACAAATATATATTTATATATATATATATATATATATATATATATATATATATATATTTATATGTTAAAGTAATATTTGTAATGCAATGTCCTCATTCAAACCTCCTAGGTGGACATCTTTTATTTACAAAGGGAGAGGTGGACTCCTTCCAGGACACCAATGCTACCAATAAGTGTTATACGTAGATATATGTGCCATTTATATGTCTGTGTGTGATCTATGTGAAATGTTACATTGTGATGTGTGGTGAGAGGAAACACTTAGGTACCATCAATTAGCTGTCAGTGTCTGAATCAGAACAGAACCGCCCAGGGATGCTATAGGAATGATCAAGGAGTAAATGTTTTAAGAATGTAAGCTGTATGTAAGCATGCCAACAGGAGATAAAAAAAAATTACATTTTTACTTTACATTATTTTTGTGTAGTGGCACATCTATAGTCATGTTACTTTGGGTACAGTGAGCATCATCTGGCTCAAACTCAGCAGGTGTTCCACACAAACACATTATCTCGTACAACAAATGGCACAAACCCAAAAATTCTGGAGTCAAAGCATGGCATAGCACAGTGAATTGTGTGTTGCTAAGCATGTCTGGGCAGGGTTCAGTTGTATATGTCCAAAACTGTGCATGGCACAAGGGGAGATGATGTGCAATATTTATACACTGGTACTGTTACCAACCATGGACAGTATAGGTATCAAGGAATCAGATTAACACACTGTGATTATACAACATATGTTCCATCAACATGTTTTCACACATGCTGCGCTGTCAAGATAAGACATTTCAGTTTGATATAACTGTTGTGTTACACATAGGCCCTCATTCTGACCTTGGCGGTCGGCGGAGAGGCGGCGGTCGGACCGCGAACAGACCGGCGGTGTTAAAAATGGCATTCTGACCGCGGCGGTCACCGCCGCGACCGACCGCCACTTCCCCACTCCGACCGCCACGGCGGTCATGACCGACGGGCTGGAGTCTGCGCACTCCGGTCCGGCAGTCGACCCAAGACCGCCAACGGTATCATGACCCTGCTTACCGCCGCGGTTTCTGGCGTTCGGGAACCGCCATGCGAACCATGGCGGTAGGCACTATCGGGGCCAGGGAATTCCTTCCCTGGCACTGATAGGCGTCTCCCCCACCCCCCACTGCCCTCCCGAGTCCTCCCCCCACACCCTCCACCCCCCTGCCACCCCCCAGAGGTGGTACGAACCCCCTCCCCACCCCCACCCCGACATGCACATACACGCACCCCGACATGCACACACCCCCAACATGCACATATACACACCCCCTACACACACATACACAACGGGGACACATACCCGCACACATACATGCCGACATGCGCACCCGCCGAACTACACACATCGCCCATAGGCACAGCAGCACTCCCCGCCCGCATGCACGCACTCACACACCCCCTCTACACACTCACACGCACACCCCCATGCACGCACACATCACACAACACCCCCCCACCCCCTCCCCTCACGGACGATCAACTTACCTTGTGCGTTGGTCCTCCGGGAGGCGACGGGAGCCATAGGGACGTGACCGCCAACAGAAGACCGCCAACAGAAGACCGCCACACAGAAATGTGGGTCGTAATTCTGTGGGCGGTGTTCTGCTGGCGTGGCGGTGGAGGTTGACCAGTCTCCACTTTCCCGCCGACCGCCAGTGTGGCTGCTGGCGGTATTCCGGCGGAACGCTCCCAGCGGTCGGAATACGCGCAGCGGCATACCGCCGCGGTCGGCGGTCTTTACCGCGGCGGTAACTCGGCGGTCTTGCGAAAAGACCGCCAAGGTCAGAATGAGGGCCATAATATTTTGTAGAAAACATGACTGTCCTGGTAAAAAAAACTAAAGTAGAAATGTGTAAACATGTATTGCAGTGTCATCTGGATTGCCATTACAATCTAACCAAATTTGAATATGGTAGTTGCAGCATATGTTTTTGAGATGGACCTACATCTTCATAACTAATGTATTTTGTATTATCAGACAACAAATAACATGACTACATGTGTATTTCGTTCATGTGTTGTTCATTATTCGATGGACATATAGATCTATGATATATTAGCTTACCTTATGGTATTTCTTTTGTAATCCAGCCTGAGTGGTACTTGAGTCTCCCTCAGAGTCATGGTGCAAGGGTCTGTTCATCATATCCAAAAGGTTCTTTGGTCTGATAAGTAATCCGGCAAACATACACTCACTACTGAGATCCTATATACAATTTATAATGTATTCATCCAAACTCAGCCTTGGGATTATGTCTGTACATAAGCATGTCTAAGTATGACTCCCCATGATTTTCTCTACAAGTCTGAAGCGGGGTATAAATGTTATATTTCTATACAATTGTCTGAGGCTAAATTTTAGCAATGTTCCAAAGTCATGGTTGACAGGACATACATGACAACCCCCTATCCAATAATTAACTATCCAACACAGAGTAAGTGAGGCCAACAATGTGTGCAGCCTTGTGATACTCTAGATGGGGTATGTATTGCCAAGTCACACTGCCTGTATCACCTTATTCATTTACACTTATGTTGATGATCAGCACATTTGCATGACGTAACTCAAAATCCCATATTTAGTAAAAGAGACCCATGTGTCCAAGGATAGATACGGACATCATTGTGAGGTTTAATTTTTGCCCTTTATGATATCGTATTATCTTATTGTGACTATTATTACATTGTGTACACCTATACAGATGGCACCTGACTCAGTTTTCCTGGTTCAAGTAGAGGATGTCTATGTAGTGACAGTATATTTTCCATATACCCACCTCTATTGCTGGTTTGGTCTAGTCAGGAATATTTGACTGTGTTACAATATCAGACTATTTATAACAGACATCATGTACAAATACTGCAAGGCCTAACTATTTTTCCATTATCACCCTAGACAACATGACAGCTGAAAAAAAATAGAACATTCGAAATGCACCATGATCAATACCACCACCACATTAAGAATGTCTCTTAGGCCGACTGGAAAATGCACAAAGTCTATGCGCATGCAAAGCCAGTAGGGTCCTCGACGGTCCCTACACTGAAGACACCTGCAATGACAACATCTGCTACAAGCCAGTATACAGCAGGACCAAGCCAGCGATAGGTACCCCAAGCACCAATTCAACCATCTATACTTGTAGCCACATAACAAATACCCACACAGGCCAGGATGCCCAACTGAGAAGGGAATCCATCTTCCATTACACAATAATAAAGGAACTGAGGAAGGTGAACCAAAAACATGATGCTATTTGTCTGGAGCAGGCCAGGTTCCGGCAGATGACGGCTAACATGAAGAAGGTCAAGGAGCAGTTCTCCCAACATGTATAGACATTTCTTTTACAATATTGTCTAAATTTATGCTTATTGTAGTATTTGAATAATTAAAGTAATAGTTAATAGGATAGGTTTAGATTAGTTTTAGATGTTTATTGTGTTTTATAGGTACATGTTTTTAGATATTTTTCTATATTTTTAAGGTTTTAGGTGGTCTGGGGTTTATATTTAGACTTTGGTTAAAAATACATACCAAAGATAGCATGGCATAAGTTGTAATTTCTGGGACAAACATCCAACGCTCAGGTTTATGGGAGTGAATTTTTAATTTGTGGGTTGGACATGAGCATTTTTTTATGTGTTTGATGCAACAGCACAAACATTGATAGTCAGCAAAGGATGTCCAGACAGGGTCAATGTCGAGACATGTCATAGGACATTTAAAGAGATGTGTTTACAATTTCAGTGAGGAGGTACAAATTGCCATTAGAGAAGGAATGCCACTTCACAAGTCCACAGGTGGATGAGATTACCAGGTGCAGAAAAAAAGTGACAGTTCTGGGTAACAAAAGAGGTAGCATGAGGACAGACACAGGACCTTTGAACTATAATAGATGTTGCCAGTAGTATTTTATATGACAAACAGACTTTACCAACATTCACTTTATGTCACACATAGATGTGTTGAACATGTGTTACTAAGAGGTAATGAAGCCATGTTTCACTATTTTAGTTTTCCAAATGGATAGATCTGTACATTGTTAACACAAACAATGTGTGACAAGCGTTCATTTGTGTGTCAGTGACCATTTAGCATGCAGCAGGAATTTTGCTCATGTCACTTCTATATTGATGTAATGTTCGCTTATTGACACTACTACTGAGAACCTTGCGCCATGTCATTAGAGTGCCTGCGTTCCTTGAAGCCATTACTTAACCCAAAGCTATTGACAAAGTGCTGTTACTTTGCTCAACTATTAATTTCTGTACATCACCTTGTCATTCACACCATACAGCACACCAATCTGTCTCGCAGTGCTGTAGTGCATGCAATGTGTGCATTTCTGTGGCAAAGACCTCATACATGACACACATCCACACAACTCTACACTGCAGGCAGCCTTGCAATGCTGCAGTAATGGATAAGAGCATCAAAGAACTATGGTTTACTTTTTGGTGTGTACTCCTGTGATTTCGGAGTGCATGCAGTCTAGACTAATTGGCGCTGTGAACTATTACTGAAGGGGATGTCCACCATCACACTTGTAAAAATACAAACATTTATGTTCTCCACATTTTGTAATTACCCAAGAAGGCCTTCTGCAGAGTATAAGACATCAGTTCACTCAGCCCTGATCACCTGTACCAGGGCATGACTCCTCAATCACACATCATTTGGGCCCAGGGCCAGGACTTGTCTCAGACACTGATGATGCTCAGGTCATACATTGATTTTTTGTAGACACTAATACAATCAACATTGGTGACAATATGCGTTTGTCTGACATTCCTACCTCTATGTCAGAACTATGGCTCATAAGAGAGGAGTGATGATAATCTGTAATATTGACAGATTAGTTACCAGCACATCTAGGCCCATCTAGGCCCAGCCAGCATACCCTCCAACCACCCCAAAACCCTGCCCATTATCCTGGCCTACTGACTCATCCTGTCACTTCACAGTTCCCTAATTAACATAAAAGAAATATCTATACATGTTGGGAGAAATGCTTTGAATTATCTAGCATAGTCTGACTTTTGTGATTATAGCTCCCTCCTGACACCTTACAACACCTTCTGCCAGGCCCACATTTAATGTCAAGTGTAGTGCACTAATGGACTCTTCTACACTATTTCCTCAGAGCTATTACACAAGAACAACATTATCAAAACAAGAAGTGCATGATTGTCAATCAGGCAACTTTGCAGAACCTACATCACCCTTCTCATCCTTGAGATCCCATTGCTAGGAATTCTGACCCACTGCCACTTCAATGTGCTCAGCCAAAACTACATGGCACTACAGTACCAGGGACACACCAAGCTCTGTCTAATCATCACACTCATGGATCTCTGTTATAAATCACTTGTATTAACCCCTAACCCCCCATTATTCATGCATACAAAACATGAAGTAGTGTTGTCTCCCACATGGCAGCCGGCAGCTGTGAGATCAGACCTAGTACATCAAGACAACATTGTGGTTTAATGGTAGTCACTATACACATGGCTCTTCAAATATTCCTACTTTTAGATACTGAAGCCCTGACTCCCCTTTCATGTGAAACTTGATCCTCTGGCAACCCCATTCCATTCCATATTTTCTATATTCCAGGGTAGTTGAGAGTTTGGTGGTTCCACCTTTTAGTGGCTTTTGGTGGCTTTTCAATTGACTCCTCAGTCCATGAAGCCCACACTGGCATTGGTGTTCTGGGCTTTGGAATGGTATATCACTTTTGCCTTTTGGTGGTGTCACTGCTGGGCCCTTAACTCTGTGAAGCCTGCCTGGCATCAATGTTTTCAGTTGGAGAAGACATTGGCCCTCATTCTGACCCTGGCGGTCGGTGATAATGCGGCGGCCAAGCCGCCAACAGGCCGGCGGTCCAAAATATGCAATTCTGACCCTGGCGGGAACCGCCAACACAGCCCGCCGCATTAACACTCCGCCCGCCACGGCGGAACAAACAAACAGCGCGGCGGTCCCCGCCAACAGCCAGGCGGCAGACAATGTACCGCCCACCCTATCACGACCCACCAATCCGCCACCTTTTCCGGGGCGGGAGCACCGCCGATAAAAACACGGCGGAAACAGACTACGAACGGGAAAACGCTCACCTCTACGCACTCCACGCGAGATTCCGGCAGTATGGAACCCGAGTTGCAGGTCATCCCCGCACTCCTATACCTGCTCCTGTACCAGGAGTACGCCCGGCGGCGCGGAAGACATCGGTGAGTACTGCACCTACGACACAGGGGAGGGAAAAGATTACCGGCACACACCCACCCACCCATACCCACTACAACACACACATCAATGCATTCCCACAAATCACTGTCACAACCCACAAACCCCCCCCTCCGAAATAATGCAAAGACCAAAAGAAGAGATCATAAACGGGCAGATATATTGAAATATGGACACCAGTAATCCCAATAAATAAATAAACTATGTACAAAATATATACAGCTACTAAATGTAGTCCAACCACTTTCCGTGGACCACAGGGGTCCTGTGCAAAGGGGCAAGGCCCAGTCCCACGACAAGAACTCCACGGAGAGAACACTGCAGGGGCATCAGAAAGAAAATAGGACAGGCACCTCAGGGGGAAGGGAAGGGGGGGCACCTCAGCCACTTGAGTACACGACGCCAGATCCACGAGGGGACTCCATGACCACTGGCCCATCCTGGGGAGAGCAAAGCCACAGTCCATACAGTCCATACAGTGGGTGGCCTGCCCACTGGGCCATCCTGGGGAGTGCAAAGCCACAGTCCATACAGTCCATACAGTGGGTGGCCTGCCCACTGGGCCATCCTGGGGAGTGCAAAGCCACAGTCCATACAGTCCATACAGTGGGTGGCCTGCCCACTGGGCCATCCTGGGGAGTGCAAAGCCACAGTCCATACAGTCCATACAGTGGGTGGCCTGCCCACTGGGCCATCCTGGGGAGTGCAAAGCCACAGTCCATACAGTCCATACAGTGGGTGGCCTGCCCACTGGGCCATCCTGGGGAGTGCAAAGCCACAGTCCATACAGTCCATACAGTGGGTGGCCTGCCCACTGGGCCATCCTGGGGAGAGCAAAGCCACAGTCCAAACAGTCCATAACAGACTCCACTGCCACTGAAGGAGGCATGTTGGCCAGAGGACATCCTGCAGCCCTGCCCGAGACAGATCCTGCCCTGCCACGTCTGCCAAAGGGCCAGCGGTTCTTGCCTGGAAGGGCCCAGTTCAGCGCTTCTTGCCTTGAAGGGCCCAGTTCAGCGCTTCTTGCCTTGAAGGGCCCAGTTCAGCGGGTCTTGCCTTGAAGGGCCCAGTTCAGCGGTGCTTGAGACGGCGGGGCCCAGTTCAGCGGTGCTTGAGACGGCGGGGCCCAGTTCAGCGGTGCTTGAGACGGCGGGGCCCAGTTCAGCGGTGCTTGAGACGGCGGGCCCAGTTCAGCGGTTCTTGAGACGGCGGTCCCCAGCGGAGCGGTGCTGGAGACGGCGGGGCCCAGTTCAGCGGTGCTTGAGACGGCGGGGCCCAGTTCAGCGGTGCTTGAGACGGCGGGGCCCAGTTCAGCGGTTCTTGAGACGGCGGTCCCCAGCGGAGCGGTGCTGGAGACGGCGGGGCCCAGTTCAGCGGTGCTTGAGACGGCGGGGCCCAGTTCAGCGGTGCTTGAGACGGCGGGGCCCAGTTCAGCGGTGCTTGAGACGGCGGGGCCCAGTTCAGCGGTGCTTGAGACGGCGGGGCCCAGTTCAGCGGTTCTTGAGACGGCGGTCCCCAGCGGAGCGGTGCTGGAGACGGCGGGGCCCAGTTCAGCGGTGCTTGAGACGGCGGGGCCCAGTTCAGCGGTGCTTGAGACGGCGGGGCCCAGTTCAGCGGTTCTTGAGACGGCGGTCCCCAGCGGAGCGGTGCTGGAGACGGCGGGGCCCAGTTCAGCGGTGCTTGAGACGGCGGGCCCAGTTCAGCGGTGCTTGAGACGGCGGGGCCCAGTTCAGTGGTGCTTGAGACGGCGGGGCCCAGTTCAGCGGTGCTTGAGATGGCGGGGCCCAGTTCAGCGGTGCTTGAGACGGCGGGGCCCAGTTCAGCGGTTCTTGAGACGGCGGTCCCCAGCGGAGCGGTGCTGGAGACGGCGGGGCCCAGTTCAGCGGTGCTTGAGACGGCGGCCGGTCTATGGCCAACTGCTCATTGCCTGGTGGTGCCCTCCTGGGCAGCGGGGATGGTGCTCCTTCAATGCCCACCTGGGCTGTGGGTGGTGGGGCCCTCCTGGCCAGCTGGGCTGGGTCCTCCCTGGGCAGCGGCTATGGGGGTGGTGGGCTCCTCCTGGGCAGCAGGCCTGCAGCCTGACCTCTCCGACTTGCTGCCCTTGCCCTCCTTAGTCGGGAGTCTGTGGCCCTTTCCTCCCTTTGGAGCTGTGGCTGGTGACTGTGTCTGGGTGGTGTCCGGGGGGGATATAGAAGCCGGGCTCCTGCGGCGCCCCTTCCGCCTTCTGCTCCTCTTCCCAGGGGGTGGGCTGGCTGTCCCCTTGCTGCTGGGCGAAGATCCAGACATGCGGGCTGGTGGGCTCCAATACCCCTGCACCCTTGTCAAGGGGGCTGCAGGGCTGGTGGTGGCTGAGGTGCTCTTCTTACCCCGACGAGAAGGAGGGGGGGGCTCAGGGTCAGGAAAGAAGTTAGCAGTGGCGAGGAAGAGTTTCTTGGAACAATGGAGAGTGGTAGGTACAGTGGGAATGGGAGTGGAGGGAGAGGATGTGGTTGTAGGTGAGTCACGTTTGCTGTCTTTGGGTGCAGGTGCAGGAGGGATAGGCTGTCGTGAGGTGGATGGCTGTTGGGTGGGTGGGTGGCTGCGTTTGTGTGGTGTGGAAGAGGGGGTGACAGACACAGTGGGAGAGGACACAGGGGACGTGTAAATGGCAGTGGGGGTGGTGACTGCACGTGTGCGGACTGGAGTGGAGGGTGTGCTGGTGATGGAAACACTGGCTGATGGTGAGGTGAATGGAGGTGTGAGTGTAGACGTCACAGGGAGGGAGGAGGGAGATGAGGAGGTGGGGGTCACAGAGGTGGTAGTGACTGTTGGCATGTCTGCATCGGAATGTTGCGTGTGTGAATGTCTGTGTGATCTGTGGTGCTTATGTTTGGATGAGCTTCTCTTGGGTGTTGAGGTGTGTGCAGGCTGGTCTGATGGTGTGGGTGGGACAGGCAGAGGAACAGGAGACTGGGACGAGGGAGTTAGTAGAGGGAGGCAGGAGACAGGGACAATGGCTGCCGTCAGTGCTGAGGCCAGAGCCTGGAACGATCGCTGATGGGCAGCCTGACCCGAATGAATGCCCTCCAGGTACGCATTGCTGCGATGAACCTCCCTCTCCACCCCCTGGATGGCATTCAAAAGGGTAGTCTGCCCAACAATGAGCGTTCGGAGGAGGTCAATGACCTCCTCACTGAGGGCAGCGGGGGTAACAGGGGCAGGGCCTGAGGTGCCTGGGGCGAAGGAGATGCCCGGCTTCCTGGCAGAGCGGGCACGGGGCGAACGCTGAGGGGCTGCTGGGAGGGCGGAGATGGTGCGCTGGGTGGCGGCTGTACCTGTAATGGCGGGGGGCACGGATGGTGCCACCCCCGCAAGGGAGCTCCCTTCCGAGGACGTGTCCGTGTCGCTGCAGGGTCCAGTCGTCCCCGTTGTGGAGCTCCCCTCGCCCTCCGTCTCACTGGTCCAGTCAGACTCTGTGGCATGGCCCTCCTGGGCCATGTGAGATGCAGCTCCCTCCTGCCCCGATGCCACTTCTCCTCCGCCTGATGATGCTGATGCACACAAGCACAGAAAGACAAACAAAAAGGGGGGGGAGAGAGAAATAAAGGGATATTGAGTACATGGATCTCCGGTACAGTTAGCGGACATGACAGACACAGATGCCCCCTGCACTAAGTTGCGCACTTGGGGTCCGCTACGCATTCCGTGGAACATGCCCTACACGCCTAGAGTTGACAACTGCACCCATGGATGACACGGCCCAGGGATGGCTGTACTGACAAACTACTGAGGGTGGTGGCTGGGGACACAGGGGCTTACGGGGGTGCCCAGCCTACAGATATCGCCCTGGCCTAGGGGGACCCACAGCCCTCCTCCCCCACCCAGACACCTCCACTGCGCGACAACAGAGTAGATAATGCTTGTACTCACCCCCTTGTGTCTGCTGTGCTGCCCTCACGCGCCCATCCAAATCAGGGTAGGCCACCGCCAGGATCCGGAACATCAGGGGGGTCAGTTGACGGCAGGCACCCCGCCTACGTTGGGAGGCCATCCCCAGCAGAGACTCGGCGGTCTTCTTGGTCCCACGGCGGATGTCCTCCCACCTCTTGCGGCAGTGGGTGCCCCGTCGATGGTGGACCCCCAGGGTCCGGACTTCCTTGGCGATGGCACGCCAAATCCCGATCTTCTCATGGGCGCGGACCTATGTGACACGTACAGGGAGGGAGAAATACCACGTTCAAGTTTGTCTGCATTTTCGTTGCCAGTGGCCCAACGCCCCCCATCCCCGCCAGGCCCCCCGCCATGCCCCCCGCCAGCCCCAACATGCCCCCCATCCCCGCCAGGCCCCCCGCCAGGCCCCCCGCCATGCCCCCCGCCAGCCCCAACATGCCCCCCATCCCCGCCAGCCCCAACATGCCCCCCATCCCCGCCAGGCCCCCCGCCAGGCCCCCCGCCAGCCCCAACATGCCCCCCATCCCCGCCAGGCCACCCGCCAGCCCCAACATGCCCCCCCATCCCCGCCAGGCCCCCCGCCATGCCCCCCACCAGGCCCAACATGCCCCCCATCCCCGCCAGGCCCCCCGCCAGCCCCAACATGCCCCCCCATCCCCGCCAGGCCCCCCGCCAGGCCCCCAAGCCAGCCAGTGGCCCCAAATCCAGATTGAATTAAACTCACTTGTTGGTCTGGAGGACCGTAGAGTAGCGCATACTGGGGGAGAACCCCATCCACAAGTTTCTCCAATTCCTCTCCAGTGAAGGCAGGGGCCCTTTCCCCAGGCGCAGCAGCCATTGTCCCTTCCAGACCGAGGTCACAGCAACACTTGCAGTATAGGTTCTCTCCTGTGAAAGTTCAAGTCGCAAGTGGATAAGTAGATAGAAAATGGCGGTCACGTCCGCGGCGGTGCGTACCGCGGCGGTGCGTACCGCCACCGCCGGCGCCCTTCGCCATTGGCTCCTGAAACCCATAGGCTTCAATGTTAACCAATGCGGCTTCGCGCCGCGGTCTTCGCCCGCCGCCCGCCGTGGTGTGCCACGCCAGCGCATTGACCTCACATCCCATTGTCACACTTCACAGGTCAGGCAGACGCCATTTCGAGGGTCCACATGGCTCAATTTCAACTGCGTCACACAGGCCTAGGCCTTGCATAGCCACTCAGACACGCCATTCACTGCATAGAGAATCGTTTACTGTGCTAGCTGTGAGTACATACCTGTGGGTTGCTTGACTGTGTGCTCCATGTTGTCCTTCCTAGGCACCGTCCGCTGGGTTTGGCGAGGAGACGGATGAATCCTCCCGTGTACCGACCGCTGGTGGACCTGTCGACAATGGAAGAACGCCACATTATCCTGACCTACCGTCTTAACCGTGCCACTATACATGAACTGTGTGCCCAGCTGGAGCCCGACCTGATGTCCCCCATCCGCCAACCCACAGGGATTCCCCCTCTGGTGCAGGTCCTGTCAGTACTCCATTTCTTGGCAAGTGGATCATTTCAGACAACAGTGGGAATTGCTTCTGGGATGTCTCAGCCCATGTTTTCGAAGGTGTTATCCAGAGTGTTGTCTGCCCTGATGAAATACGTGAGGAGCTACATCCTTTTCCCTGAGGTGGGCGAATTGGCTGCAGTGAAAGGTGATTTCTATGCCCTTGGACATATTCCAAACGTCATTGGTGCCATTGATGGGACCCATGTGGCTCTGGTTCCCCCAAGAGACAGGGAGCAGGTGTACAGGAACAGAAAAAGTTACCATTCAATGAACATCCAGGTGGTGTGTTTGGCTGACCAGTACATCTCGCATGTAAATGCCAAATTCCCAGGGTCAGGGCATGACGCCTACATCCTGAGGAATAGCAGCATCCCTTACGTGATGGAACAGCTAGAGAGACACCGTGTATGGCTATTGGGGGACTCTGGGTACCCCAACCTGTCGTGGCTACTGACCCCAGTAAGGAATCCCCGGACCAGGGCAGAGGAACGGTACAATGAGGCCCATGGGCGTACTAGGAGGGTGATCGAACGCACCTTTGGCCTCCTAAAGGCCAGGTTTCGGTGCCTGCATATGACAGGTGGATCCCTAATGTACTCACCTAAGAAGGTGTGTCACATCATCGTGGCCTGCTGCATGCTTCACAACCTGGCTTTGCGCCGCCAGGTGCCTTTCCTGCAGGAGGATGGTCGAGACGGTGGTGTTGTGGCAGCGGTGGAACCTGAGGAGAGTGACGAGGAGGAAGACGACGGGGCTGAAACAGACAACAGGGACAGAATCATTGAACAGTACTTCCAATAGGACACAGGTAACAATTCAAAGATAATTTAGTAAATGTGAACTACTCTCCTGCATCTCTGCTGCCTGTCTATTTGCCCCAGTGTATGATGACTGAGTTGTGGCTTTTCCCTCCCTATTTCAGATCTGGGGTCCCCACTACGAGTCCTGTGCTTCGTTTCCCCATGGACTACAGCTTTGTGGCAGCTGTTTGTTGACTTCACTATGTACAAGGACATATTTGCACTGTCATGTCAATTACAATATTTTGAAATCACAGCCAGACTCCAGATAGTTTTGTGCAAAATAGGTGTTTATTTAAGTGCTCAAAATGGGATGGGTGGTTTCAAGTGGGTGGGGGCTATGGTGAAGGAATGTCCATGGCAGAGTCCAGAGTAACAGTCACACAGGTGCATTGTCCAGAGGCCTGTGGAGAGATGGAGCATGGGCAGTTCAAGGATGGACAGGGTGACAATGTGGGACAGTGGGATGACATCAGGTGGTATCCTTTGCTGGCGGGGGTCTTGACATCCTACTCTGTCTTCTTGCGAGATCTCAGGGCCCTCTTGCGGGGTGGTTCTTCTCCTGCAGGAGGTGGGGGTCTGGTGGGCTGCTGCTGTGCGGGGGCCTCCTGTCCACTAGCGCCGGCGGAGGTGGTTGGCTGTTCTTGGTCCAGGCTAGTGGCAGGGGCCCTTTGGTGTTGTTGAGTGTCCGTCCTGGTGTTGATGAGGTCCTGCAGCAGCCCTACCATGGTAACCAGGGTGGAGGTGAGGGCTCTGATGTCCTCCCTGTACCCCCGATAGTGTTCCTCCTGCAGTACCTGGATCTCCTGGAACCGGGCCAGTACCGTCGCCATCGTCTCCTGGGAGCGGTTGTATGCTCCCATGATGGTGGTGAGGGCCTCGTGGAGAGTGGGTTCCCTGGGCCCGTCCCCCCCCTGTCGCACAGCTGCCCTCCGAGTTGCCCTGTTTCCCTGGGCCTCTGCCCCCTGGCCGGTGTGCCCAATACCACTTCCCCCAGGTCCCTGTTGTTGTTGGGGTGGTGGGTTATCCTGGGTGCCCTGTAGTGGTAGACACACCGCAGATTGACGCGCCCTGGAGACAGAGGCATGGGCCCGCTGGGTGGGAGCTGTGCTGGTGTTCCCAGAGGGGTTTGGGTCTGTAGTGGCCTGGGCCTGTGTGAGGGGAACCGACTGTCCAGAGGTCCCCGATGGTCCGGGCTGGTCATCGGTGTCCAGGTCGACAGAGCTGCTGTCATCGCTGACGGCCTCTTGGATGGGGGGTGTGGAGAATTCTGGGCCCTCCGCGGCGGTGTGTTGACGGTCGGGTCCTGCAGGGGTATAGAGGTATGGTTATAGTTTCAATGTGTGGCATATGGGTGTATCTGTGGGTTCCCGTGTCCCCAAGTGCTGGCATTCGTGTGTGGGGGCTTTGGTGAGGGTGGCTTGTGGGGGGGATGTGTATATGCATTGGGCATGCTTTGGTGATGGGTGTCCATGCTTAGTGGACGCATGCAGGCCTAGGTTTTTGGATGTGTGGGTTGTGATGGTGAGACATTGGCAGGGAATAGGTGTGCTGGGGGTGGGGTTGAGGATGGTGGTGGGGGTGAGGATGGTGGTGGGGGTGAGGATGGTGGTGGGGGTGAGGGTGGGGGTGAGGATGGGGGTGGGGGTGAGGGTGGGGTTCGAGGATGGGGGTGAGGGTTGGGGTATGATTTGGCATGCAGGTGGGGGGGAAGCAGTATTGAAGCTTCAACTTACCAGTATCCATTCCTCCGCCGACTCCTGCGAGGCCGTCAGGATGCAGGATGTTCAAGACTTCCTCCTCCCATGTTGTAAATTGTGGGGGTTGAGGTGGGGGTCCTCCGCCAGTCTTCTGCACGGCGATGTTGTGCCTGGATACCATGGAACGCACCTTCCCCCGTAGGTCGTTCCATCGCTTCCTGATGTCTTCCCGATTTCTGGGGTGCTGTCCCACAGCGTTGACCCTGTCGACAATCCTCTGCCATAGCTCCGTCCTCCGGGCAATGCTGGTGTATTGGATCTGTGTGCCGAACAGCTGGGGCTCTACCTGAACGATTTCCTCCACCATGACCCTGAGTTCTTCGTCTGAGAAGCGGGGGTGTCTTTGGGGTGGGGTGGGTCAGTTAAGTGTGTTGAGTGTGGTGGTGTGTGTTGTTTTGTGTGTGGATAGTGTGTGGGTGATGGTGTTGAGTGGCTGTGGCTGCTAGTTTGTGGATGGTGGTGTCTCGCTCTGGTCTTCTTTCAGAATATTTGGTCGTAGGGGTTTGTGGGTGATGTGGATGTGTGTTTTATATTGTATTGTGTGTGTGGGAGTGGTGTGTGTATGTGTATCAGGCGTGTGGAATTCAAATCGGCCAATGTGGCTGAGTTTTGTTTGTTTGTGTGTATTCTGACCGCGGCGGTGTGTCCCGCCAATGGAATACCGCGTTTGAAAGACCGCCGCGTGGATTCGTGGGTCGTAATGGCATGGGCGTATTTCTGTTGGCGTGACGGTGGAGGTTTTGTCACCTCCACTTTTCCGCCGACCGCTGGTCTGGCGGTCTGTTGTGGCTGTCGGATTTTCGGAGGTTTGCCTTCTGCGGGTCAGAATGACCGTGGCGGGTTTCCGCGACCGCGGCGGGATTATGGAGGATTTCTGACCGGCGGTAGGCGCCTTTTACCGCCGAGGTCAGAATGACCACCATTGTCCCTTCTACAATTGGGTAGTTTCACAGCAGGGTCCTTTAGTTCATGCACCTTGCGTTGGTGCAGGTTCTCCAGGGTGGGAGAGATCTTAGCTGTTCGAGCTTTTGATGATTCTGCAGCTGGACCTTCAGTCCACGCAGCTTGCTCTGCCATCAGTGCACCAGGTTGAGGTAGAGCTTGGCTGTTCTGGCTTTCATGTGCCTCACAGCCGGGGTCTTCACTCCATACCGAGAGTACAAAAGTAAATGCTGTAGGATTTCAATTTGCTGCTAATTCACAGAACATTAAGGGGGTGATTCTGACCCCGGCGGTCTTAGACCGCCGGGGCCAGGGTCGGCGGGAGCACCGCCGACAGGCCGGCGGTGCCCCGCAGGGCATTCTGACCGCGGCGCTTTGGCCGCGGTCAGTGCAGGAAAACCGGCGGTCTCCCGCCGGTTTTCCGCTGCCCCTAAGAATCCTCCAAGGCAGCGCAGCTCGCTGCGCCGCCGAGGGGATTCTGACCCCCCCTAGCCGCCATGAACAGGATGGCGGTAGGGGGGGTCACGGGGCCAATGGCATGGGCACGGCAGGGGCCCCCGTAAGAGGGCCCCGCAAAGTATTTCAGTGTCTGCCTTGCAGACACTGAAATACGCGACGGGTGCCACTGCACCCGTCGCACCTTCCCACTCCGCCGGCTCGATTACGAGCCGGCATCCTCGTGGGAAGGGAGTTTTTCCCTGGGCTGGCGGGCGGTCTTTTGGAGACCGCCCGCCAGCCCAGGGAAAAACTCATAATACCCTCCGCGGTCTTCTGACCGCGGAGCGGTATAATGGAGGGCGGAATTCTGGCGGGCGGCCTCCGCCGCCCGCCAGAATCAGAATCACCCCCTAAATACCAGTAAAGTAATGTCGTATTTTGGACTCTTGCTCTAGGCAAGACTGCTGGTTAAAGGATGACAGTACTTTTGCATGTAGGCGACTATGCCTATCCTACAACAAGTCGCAACTGTTGTGCCAACCTTACTGGCTCACTAGCAGCACCTCACCAGAAACACAATAGTAAAAGGTGATTTGTGGTAGCCTTTATGCATGGACTTGAGAATAAGACAACTCAGGGAGTGTCGTGGTTAAGCGGAGGTTACCCCTTTCTCACAGATATATCATGTCTCATACAAACACAGGAAATGACAAAGATGCAGTAAAGTTTCAATAGTTTTTATTTAACACAGCTGCAGTTTGCGATATGTTACATGGGCTGCAATGGTTTGGATAATGAATAATGCAAGAAACAGAATTGTGAAGACGAGAGTCATTATTACAAAAAAAACCACCTTCTTGCAGTGCATGTAAAGGACATATGAGATGTAATATGCCCTAATACCCTAATGTGAGAGGCCTAACCTCCTACCTAAAGGAGAGCGGGGTTTGCTAAACCTAATCTGCCAATGCCATGTCTATGACAGGAGCCCCCAACCCTCGTTACCTTGGAATGAGGTCTCTATCTCAGACTCCGCAGGGACACGAAGACTGGTTCAGCGTCAAGACGACGTGCAGCATCGGTATCAGCGTTGATGGCGATGCCCTCTGGTCGGAATCCCTCTGATTATCTGTCTAAAGTGTGATGTATTTATACAGATCTACCAGGACCCCTGACGTAAGTGTGTTCCCAAACGACATGCTTGGGACGGCAATTATTATAAACAAATCCCTCGAAAGTATAGAGAGGGAAAATCCCTAAGTGTGAACACCTACTGTTTGTTTGTATTTGTCGCTTGATCTTGACGCCTTAGCATGGTGGCACTGATAATGCAAAGCATAACAAGTGGCCTAATTATAAACAAGGTAGCCATCTTATATGAATTAAATAATTAAATGGGCTAAGACAGAGCAAGCTAAGTAGGTTAAAAGTCACTAGGTGACGGGGCACGAGTCTGCAAGCCAGAGGGTAAGCTAACTCCTGCTATCCCATTAAAACAAACTAGGATTCACTACAGTAACTGTGCATATATTTCAACATGATGTACCAGCAGTTATGAAAGCACTAATAAAGCACATTTTGTTTCATGTGTGAAGAAAACAAAGATTTTAATAGGATCAAAACAAGCCTTGGTGTTGCACAAATGATAAATATAGTATTCTATTATATTGACATTTGCATAGCACTTACTACCCCTGTGTGTGGCATTGAAGCCCTTACCTACATGGGCAGCAAGCTACGCCATATGGGGTGGTGTGTAGTGACAAAGGTGTTGTCTTTGTTTTGTTATCCATGTTGTGCATTGTCACCACCGAGGTGTGGTTATAGTGTTATGAGACGCAGCAAATAGCCATGTGTTGGATGATGATGGTGTGCAAGACACACAAAAGTGCAGTGGGTGTTTTTTCAGTAATCTGGCAGCTTTGTGCCGCTCTCCGGATCCCAATTTAGTATTTCTTATGATGAAAGCCTGCTTACCTGGCTACGGCACTGGGTTGTCCAAGCAGAAATTTTGTGGCAGATTTAATACATTTCAGACAACGCAGCAAGGCAACTTGCTGCACTCTGTTGCGTGAAAAGAAGACAGCAGAAATGCATCATATTAAAAAGATATGGCACATTTATGCTGTCTCCTAGCATTGCCACACTGTGTGCTGCCTAGCCCCAATGCAGGCTTGGTGCAAGGGTGCGTGCGTTATAGGCAGGATTGCTTTTGTTTAGTAATGGACAACTTCCCACACATAAATAATCCTTAGAGGCATATTCCTCTTTTTATTTGTGCTTCACTATGCAGCATACATTGAATGAGGAAGTGACAAGGAAAAATAAAGATATTTCTCCTTGTTAGGTCTCACTGGGGAAGACATATAGGGGGTCATTCTGACTCCCGCCGGGCGCGGTCACCGCGCGCCCGGCGGGAGCCGCCAAAATACCGTACTGCGGTCGTAAGACCGCGGCGGGTATTTTGAGTTTTCCCCTGGGCTGGCGGGCGGCCTCCAAAAGGCCGCCCGCCAGCCCAGGGGAAAACGACCTTCCCACCATGAAGCCGGCTCGTAATCGAGCCGGCGGAGTGGGAAGGTGCGACGGGTGCTACTGCACCCGTCGCGTATTTCACTGTCTGCTATGCAGACAGTGAAATACAAGCGGGGCCCTCTTACGGGGGCCCCTGCAGTGCCCATGCCATTGGCATGGGCACTGCAGGGGCCCCCAGGGGCCCCGCGACACCCCCTACCGCCATCCTGTTCCTTGCGGGCGAATCGCCAGGAACAGGATGGCGGTAGGGGGTGTCAGAATCCCCAAGGCCTTGGAGGATTCTGACGGGCAGCGGAAAACCGGCGGGAGACCGCCGGTTTTCCTTCACTGACCGCGGCCAAAGCGCCGCGGTCAGAATGCCCTGCGGGGCACCGCCGGTCTGTCGGCGGTGCTCCCGCCGACCCTGGCCCCGGCGGTCTGAGACCGCCGGGGTCAGAATGACCCCCATAGGGGGTTATTCTAACTTTGGAGGAGGTGTTAATCCGTCCCAAAAGTGACGGAAAAGTGACGGATTTACCACCAGCCATATTACGAGTCCATTATATCCTATGGAACTCGTAATACGGCTGGTGGTATATCCGTCACTTTACCGTCACTTTTGGGACGGATTAACACTCCTCCAAAGTTAGAATAACCCCCATAGGGCCTGATTCTAACTTTGGAGGACGGTGTTAAACCGTCCCAAAAGTGGCGGATATACCACCTACCGTATTACGAGTCCATTATATCCTATGGAACTCGTAATACGGTAGGTGGTATATCCGCCACTTTTGGGACGGTTTAACACCGTCCTCCAAAGTTAGAATCAGGCCCATAATTTTCCCAGATTTACTAACTTTAGTGAATCTGGAAATGTTTCAAAATCCCTGGATGGATTTATGAGAATGCCCTTGCTCCACCCAGGGAATGACTTCCCACAAGCAAGGCAATGATATCTGCTGCTTCCAATTAGTTGGTGTTTACAACACTACGCAAAGCCATGCAAGATTAGTTTGCATGGCTTAGAAAATACCCAAAATTATTTTTGCGTCTGGGCTGCCCACAAAAGTGATACAACCATGATGCAAACCCTTAGCAAATCTGATCCCAGTGTGTAGATCTGGGCCGTAGCTGGCATTGTCGTAGGGAGAGAGAAGTGGAGATATCTTTGGGGATGTGCTTTGCTGCTATCATCTCATATCTGAAGTCATTGTGAGATGGAAATAAGCAATCATAGAGTATATATATTTGGGACCTGCAGTAGTGGACTGAATTAAAGTCCTTGGAGTGACCTGGAGTGTGTGGCAGATCTCTTCGGTTATCCCATGCCTGTTCATTTAGTGATGGCTGGTTCATTGGCTGCACAGCACTGGTAATGGACAACTATCATAGCAAATATGCCTTCTGTGAATGTAAGAGGTGCAAGTTACAGTTGGCCGATGATCGCTGAGCATTTTGGTATTAGTATTAGTGTGGGCCAGAAATGTTTTATTGACCCGACAAAACAATGTAATAGCCCGGTGAATAATAGGTCACCTCTCCTTAACTTACCAGCTTATCGGAAGTGGTTTGTTTGTTAGATTGTTTTTAATCTGTGGGTTGTAAGCTAAAGACTGAGCTTGAAGGTACAACTGTCTTTCCAGGTTCTGTTGCTAGGATGTTTGGTGGTATAGTTGTCTTTGAAATATCCATGTTTTCAACTGTCTTCTGAGGTGTATTGGCTCCTGGATGCTCCGAATGCTGACTAATAGTCTGTTCCAGAGATTGGTTTGTATTGAGAAAGCAGTGCCTTCTATGTATTTCTTATGGTAAGGTGGTATATGATAAGTGATGGAAGCCTGGAGCGCAGTGTCCTGTTTTGTTTTTATTCCTTGAATGTATCTTTTAGGTATAGCAGTGTTTGTGACCAATGCAAAGTCACTTGAAAATTGTCCTTCTTGATACAGGTAGCCAGTGGATTGATTGCAAGACTGGACTTCTCTTGGGTGAAGGCAGAGGAGAAATCTTGCTGCAGTATTTTTGATGAGTTGTATTTTGCATAATATGAATGTTGGTGTGCCAGGATGTAGTCTGTTGGTATAGTCAAGCTTGGATATTACAAGATTGAGGATGTCTTGCAGCTTCTGTTGGCATACAAGGTATGAGGGGGATGCAATGTGATGTTTCCATTGAGTAAAAGTGACTCTGTTTTACGTTGTTAAAATGTGGTAACAAATATAGCTCTGAGTTCAAGGTTACCTCTCGGTTTCTGATTTCACTTGATGTTGTTCGATGGGGCTCATATTCCATAGGTCATATGGAGGTCGGCTGGTATTTTTGCCATTGTCCACAGTTCATAAGCTCTGTCTTTGCATTATTTAGCTTTAGATGGTTATTATTCATCCATGTGTTTATGGCCCAAAGGCAGTCATCAAGTTTTAAATTGTAGAGGTCTTTAAGAGCATCCATTTTTAAAAATGATTTGGGTGTCAACTACATAGTTGTAACAGGTGAGGTTGAATTATTTAATCGGGTTTGGTAATGAGGTTAGATAGATGTTGAGGAGTAGAGGGGATCTGATGGACCCCTGTGGGATGCCACAGAGTTGTGTTTGGGAAGCTCACATAAAAAGGTGGTTCAAACACTAGTTTGCACCACAGCTGAGAGGCCAATAATTCAATGGGAATCAGCTGGACTCCATTCGCACCTATCACATGTGGTATGTCAACCAAAATATGCTGCGTGAAGAGGTTGTAAAATGGTACAGGACATACAGTCAGGTTGTTCTTAAGGCAGAAACCTTTATGCCATTGCCTAGTCCTGATACATATCTGGCTGTCACTATCCAAATCTACCAATCATTCAGAATCATTGTCCTATCAAGGAACCTCCAGATTCCAATATGGAATGTCATTTTTATTAGCCTATTTTCCCAGGGCAGAGCTATCAACTTGCCTCATAGCCTGGTGAGATAATGTATCTGCTCTACATATCATTAGTTTGTTTTCAGGAGCCAGATACTTTGTTAAGTTGATATGCCTGCTACAGAGAAATATAAGGAAAATCAGTGGCTTATCCAATGCTTGTTGTTTGCTAGTCATTCTGACTAAGAAAAAGTATTGGGATCCATGTAAATTATACCACCACCGACTACTCTAGGTACCTTGTTTTCAGAAATGTCTGGGCCTGGAAGATTTCACTGGGTGCTGACCAAACCTTGGCTTAAATACCTCAGCTACCCACATCACTAGGATTAGTCAATTTGTATGACAAAATATTGAACTTTCTTTATGTCATAGGGACCTTAGGGAGCGTTTCCTTTCATAGGTGATAGCTTAGTCACACCAGTGGCATACTACTGTGATTGGGAGAAGTGTAAACACTTGTAGTTTGCCACAGATTCATTTCTGTGATCTGCTTTCACATTGTTCTGCTGTGTAAAGTCAGCGTGAACAGCATGTTGAACAACACAGCAAAACAGGAAATCAAACTTCAGACTATTTGGAAGCATTCCCCTCACATACCAACTTTGATTATGCAAAAGAAAATGGTTATGGTGGTTTTACCAGAAATATTTTCTTTTTCAGTACTGTGGATTACCTATTGAAGTCCATCACACTGTAAAAGTAGTGTAATGGACATCAGTGGGTCATCCTCTGCCCCTATGCAGTAAAAACCTATCAAATCCATGAAGTCTTATTTCCTGTCCAACAAGAATTAACAACACATTGCAAGGATATAATGGCCACATTGCATTCACTTCTTTGTTCCAGGAGGTTCCCAGGATAGCAGGCTTCTGGGACTGAAGAACAGTGGTCAAAGGTGGGTGGCAGCTGCTGCTAATGGCCATGCATAGCCAAGAGAAAGTATTACTTGTCATAAATGGTGTAATGAGAAAAGGGATAGAGGGAGAGTAAAAATATTGAAAAGTGCAAAGATAGTAGAAGATAGAGAGAAAATGGTATGGAAAAGGAGACATGAGTAAGAGAAAGGAGAGTGGATATGAAAAGCAATCAACAGTAGGAGAGATCGGAATAAGAAGATAGAAACAGAAATGGATAGTAGGGAAATGGTTGAGAGAAGCAGCAGGGGCTGAGATTGAAGGTTGGAAGTGAATCGAGAAAGTACCAGAGAGCTTACAGGAGAGAAAGGAGAGCTATGAGCATGTAAATAAATAGTAACTGGAGATTTTAAGTAGAATTTATAACTTATCTGGTTTGGTCAATACACCTGGCCCTATGTGATTTCAAAGCATACTTTTGCACTTTAGTTTCTAAAAGGAATCTTAGTGTAAGATCCAATAATCACCTTGCTTAGTGGTCTTTAAAATACTAATACGGTCTGACCATTGTTACTTGATACACATTGCTTTTTGCAAATTGCTTAACTGTGGTATCCCCTTGTTATTTGTTGCTATATGCTCTTGGTAAGAAGTGCTGATGCCTTATCTTTTATTGCATATTAACCATGTCTACATTTGCTGAAAAGTACAGACTACCGTTGAGAAGATGAAGTTCTATTAAGGAAGAGATTTGGCTTTCCAGTGTACATTTATATATGGCAGTTTCTTCACTGTTTCATAACATGATGCTTGACTTTTAACTGCACCTGCAGTAATGCTGAATCATCCATTTGCAAGTAGATATTTTCCATTTCTAGTACACATGGCAGGTAGCCATGCTTTCTACATTCATCATTCAGAAATGTGCATGCTTGTCCAAGCAAATCTTGCCACATATAGAGCGCCACCTTGTGGGTTTTGTTATAGGAGCCTACTGCATGTGAACAAGTAGAGAACGCCCATAATTCTGGAAGTGGAAGACTCTTTAGAATCCAAATATGAGGTACCATAAAAGCACCACAAAAGAGAGAGTTCATCACAGAGCAGGACCCTAGATGCAAACTGTGAAATCATCACTCTGAGCATTAGTGGCAGTGCAGCTGCTAGTGACCTCAGCCAGGCCTCAGGCCCGAAATGGACACATTGGCTCACATAATCACTTATATTTTACCATGCCTACCTGTCTTGCTGGTCAATGTCTAATGAAGGTTTTGTCTTGCACAAAACCTTTCGCACAACCAGCCTGTAACTATAAGGGTTGTATGCCAATGTCAGAGCCTTCCCATGCAGTATTGATTGGTGCTTTTTATTAAATGAATTTAGCTATCCATCTTTTGTCACAACCTTACAGTGATATTCATTGTGGGACATTCCCAATTTTACATGTAAAATGACATTTGAATTGTACTTAGGCCCATATTTATACTTTTTGACGCAAACCAGCGCCGGCGCTGGTTTGCGTCAAAAAGTTTACTGCCGGCTAACGCTGTTCCAACGCACCAGGCAGGAGCCTTATTTATGGATTGACATTAGCCGGCGCTGTGGGCTGGTCAGAGTAAAAAGAATTACTCTAACCAGGCAGCGCCGGCGTAGGGAAAAATGGGGGTTGTGCGTCAAAAAATGGTGCAAGTTAGGTCAGAGTCAGAAATCATGGCTCTAACCGAACTTGCGCCTTTTTTGACACACAACCCCCATTGAAATGACTCCTGTCTTTGCAAAGACAGAAGTCATTCCCCTCTGCCCAATGGCCATTCCCAGGGGACTTCTGGCCCCTGGGTATGGCCCTTGGGCACAGTGGCAAGTAGGGGGGCCCAAGGTAGGCCCCCCTATGCCACTTAAAAAAAAATACTTCCCTCATCTTACCTGTACTTACCTGGGGTGGGTCCCCCATCCATGGGTGTCCTCCATGGGTGGGTGGGGGTGTCCATGGGGGCAGGGAAGGGCACCCATGGACTGCTTCCCTGGAAATGAGCCCAAGGGTCCCTTAACGCCTGCCCTCACCCAGTCGTTAAAAAACGGCACACATCAGGCGGGGCGCCATTTTTTAAGGCCCGCCGCCTCCTGTGCGTCAAAATAAAGCAGGAGTATAAATAAGACGCACAGACCTTAAAGTCATTTTTTGGACGGGAATGCCTACCATGCATGTCATTAACACAAGGCAGTTTCCCACATCCAGAAAATGAAGCACACAGAGGAATTTTGACGTTCGCGGGGTCGGGTGTCATTGTATAAATATGGTGTAAGGTTTGCGCCAAATTTGCGACAAACTTTTTTACGGAAATTCGGCGCAAACAGAGTATAAATATGCCCCTTAGTTTTTTTTGGGTTGCAGAATGTTTAAAAGGTTTAAACCACACAGTTCACCACTAATTTTTCAAAATGCTTTTGAAGGATATGGTGCAAGCTCTGTAAAGTTATTTCAAATTAACTAGTGCCAAGTTAAATTAGTGCATAGTTAAATTAAAACATCACTCACAAAGCTGGTCCGAATTAGGAAACTCCACACATTATGAAAGTTTCCTAACTTTACGTGAGGTGAAGATTTTCCTTTTTGGCCTTTGAGGTGTGACGATTTCCTGATATAGAATGCCCCAGGTAGGTCATCCTCCAGCAAACAAATTTTGAGTGTGGAGGCTGTGCATCCAGCACCTCAGGTAAGAGCTCTAGCATGGAGGACTCTGGGCTAAGGGTCATATAAAGCTGCGTGACAGCTTACTTTAACTCTAATTGATAGGTTTTAAAGTTGGATTGTGAAAAGCTGATTGAGTGTGCTATAATTTTGTACCTTATAAAATCCACATATTTCTTCACAAAGAATCACACTGTGTGTACCCGGAAAATGGAAAATAGAATATTGATTGCACAGAATATTGGGGAATATTGGGGGACAGAACACCAAGTCCAAAATATTGATCGGTATGGAGTTAGGCACAGTAGATCCATATTTCTCTATATGCATTTACCTCTCAATAATCTGTCAATATACCTGTACCATGATATTCGGGGAGGCAGGGTCATTATTTGGTAGCACAACCAGTCTTTGGTAAATAATGCACCTATAGAGCACAGCTTTATATTTGGTCATAGCTGAGGGCATTACCCCCCTAAAAATGTACTGCTGTCTTTGGGCCTGTCTTCATCCAACCATCCAGTGCCTTGCAAAAGGAATTAATACAATCCACCAAGGTCTGTTGATCCAGCTTCTGACTGTCTCTAAGCTTCTGCTTTTACTTTTCTGGGTCAGACCATACTTTCTGACAGCTTTCTTAATGGGGGCTACCTCATTCTGTACTCCTTCTCCAGGGCCTGAAGGGTGTTGGTCCCCTCGCTAAGGATATGGCTCCACAGACTATCCCCCAATCTGGCTCAGGGATTGTGTACATCTGTAAGGCAATCTAATAAGCCTCAACCACCTGTCAATGTTGTTTCCTACAACAAAGTCAGTCACCAGACCTTTAGAAATGTGGGTCCTCTTGTCTCCAAAGGGCACTATAGAAATGCTGCCACCATCACTGCTGGATTTACCTGCCTGGCCTTGATGTCTAGCTCTTCTCATGAGCCAAGAGCTTCAAGGTAATTTTCTCCTCCATGCCCAGTTCCTTTTCCTCCATGGGCAGATTCTTTTCCTCTATTTTGACTTTAGCCAACTCCAACCTGTATTCCCTCTCCACCTTACTTTCCACCAGCTCCTCTGGGGATAAGTTGTAGGAGGACACACCGTTCTCTGCACATCAAGGGATCTCTATTCCTGGTATCATGTTACCAACCTCCTTGACAGATCGCACTCCAAGACCCTCTTTAGGGTCCAGCTCTGATCCTTTCTTACTCTTGTCATCCCTTTGGTCATCTATTGTGGCTGGCATTTGGTGGGCCTTTTCCCGTGCCCTCAAGACTCGTTGGAGCTCTATCTTCTTGGTGCTTCTTTTGGTAGACAGACCCCTCCTGGCAAAACTCCTTGAGCTGAGACAGTCAGGAAGAGGAAGAAAGCATTTTCAAAAATCTAAAATGCCGCTCAGGGAGAATTTAACCTCAAGTTGCTCTTAGATATGAGATGGAAGTGTAGCCCAAATCACTGTATGGCACTGCACCATCACACGTCCATCTGTCAAAGCCCAGCTCACCTGAGTTCTTGTTCAGTTCTGATGGAGGTTGAAGACAATCCGACCCCACCCTGAAACTGCTTGTTCCAGCACACTAGTTTTTTAAAACAGTGCACTAAGAACAGAAGCTCAAGGGAAGGGGGGAAGTGGATAAAATAAAAAAGAGAGACAACACCGTTCTTCCGTTTCCACTGTTGAAGTGCTGCACAAATCTGCGGCCCTTTCTGACTTCTGTAGAAACTGGTGCCTAATGAAACATAAACAAAGAACAGATAAGTGCAACCTATTCCTAAATGGGTTCCTGACTATCCCTTTATTTATTAGAAATTCTCTTCTAAAAGTACCTCTTGGATCCTGGTCTCTAGTTTCCAGGTTTGGAATGTGTTACTGCTCTGGGATGTGTTTTCTATTACTGTAAACTTCTAAAACATTAAACAAATACCGTTATCAGAATTACCAATATCAAACATTCATCATAATATAACTAAAGCCTAAATTCCCAATAGCAGACTCACTTTTCCCATATTTCCAGAATCTTTTATAAAACAAATACTGTACATTTACATCAAAATACAGCATGTAATTTGTGCAAGTCCTTGATTTACTGTTTGTCTTGCTGTTAATGGTTTCCACTGTTCGATTCTTAAAAGTTCCATGAGAAAAAACAATGTTTGCTTCACAAAGTTCTGCAAAATATTCTTGTAACAAAGAGTTTGAATCACAATGTTCGTGGAAGGTATTTCGTTTCAAATTGTCTATACACGAATCCAGAAATTGTTGTCAAAGTTCTTTCAGGTAATAAAAGGTTTTGCACTTACTTGTTGCTGGCAAGAGATACTGATCAGTCTAACCTTGTCTTCTTTCTCTTTTGCAGGTTACTCATAGGAGAGAGGCTGAAGCAAGGAGGAACCGGAAACCGGAAGAAGGAAGAGCCAGAAGCTGCGCCCATTGAAGTCAATGAAAGTCTGTAAAGAGCAGGAGTGCCAGCGCCGAGGGATCTGTTCTCAGGTAAGCGGGAGGTAGACGAGCACAAGCACTGGGTGAGGCTCGGGGGATGCCTTTTATAGACAGGGCTGGGTGTGGTTTGAAGGGCTGGGTGTGGTCCTCACATGCTGCACATGTTCTTGGAAGGTGTGCAGAGCTGGGTGTGGTTTGAAGAGCTGGGTGTGGTCCTCACATGCTGCACATGTTCTTGAAAGGTGTGCAGAGTTTCAGTTATTATACAAATGAGTTGGATTAACACATGGCCTAGGGAGGAGTATTTTAAAGAAGCCTTGGTAAAAGCAAGGCCCAATGTGTAAACAAAACAGCACATTAAACAACATACACAGAAGCCTGGGGGGGGGGGGGAAGGTGAGATAACAAGAAAGGCTTTCAATAGTAAGTTTAAAAGGGAGCTATTACAGAACCCACTAGTGCAGTGAGAGGGGACATGCTCTTTGCTGTGTACAAACCCTAACAGTTGCCCCCCTCAAAGGCCCTCCTACAGGACGGGGTTTTCCTGGATTTTTTAAATAAAACCGTCTAATCAGCTGTGGGGCATGTACATATGATGCTGGTTCCCACCATTCTACTAAATAAAACAGACGTCCACTAATTCTTTTTGAGTCTTTTATGCTTTTCACTTCATATTCCAGATTTCCCTTAATTGGTATGGGTGGAGGTGGTGGTTCAGGTCGGGTTTTTGAGTTGTACGGCTTAAGCAAGGACACATGGAATGTAGTATGTACTGGATATTCTTTTGGTAAATCTAATTTTACTGTTACCGGGTTTACTATGGCAGTTATACTAAAGGGTCCAATGAAACGTGGTTGCAGCTTTCGGGATCCCTCTATGTTTAGGTTCTTTGTGGAGAGCCATACCTTGTCACCAATTTTATACATTGGGGCCTCAGACCTGTGTTTGTCTGCTTGTCTTTTCATGCTTTCCTTGTACTTTAATAAATGTTTCCTGGCTTTGTCTTGTATGTCACCTAACCTCGTTAGTCTATCCGTTACTGTAGGCAACAGGGAATCTTCTAACAAAATGGGTATAGCTCTTGGATGATACCCCTGCAAGAAATAGAATGGTGAGCAAAGTAGAGCTGAATGCTCAGTATTATTATAAACAAACTCTGCTACAGGGAGAGCTTCCAACCATTCACTAGAATAATCAGCCAATAAACAACGTAGCGTTTGAAGTAAGGTTTGGTTCAGTCGTTCAGTCTGTCCATCTGTCTCTGGGTGGAAAGCAGTGGATAAGGCCACATCTATTTTCAGTTTTTCACATAATTTTTTCCAAAATCTGGAGTTGAACTGGCTCCCTCGGTCTGACACCACTTTGCTTGGCAAACCATGTAAACGCACAATTTCCCTTATAAAAATATCAGCAAATTCTGCCGCCGTGGGTAATTTCCGTAATGGTACAAAATGTGCCATTTTAGATAAAAAATCCACTATAACCAACACTGTTGTGAAGGATTTTACAGGTGGTAAACCTACAATAAAGTCTACGCTCACAGTGTGCCAAGGTTGTTTGGGTGTTGGCATTGGTATTAACAAGCCGTCAGGAGCCTTATGAGAAGATTTATGTCTTGCACAAATTGGACAGGTAGTGACAAATTGCTTAATGTCCTTTCTTATAGTGTCCCACCAAAAGTGTTTTTGCACATTTTCCAGGGTTTTTACCCAACCAGGATGACCTGCCAACGGTGAGGCGTGATGCCAAATTATCACCTGTGTTTGTAATTCAGAGGTGGGCACTAACAGCATGTTGTTGTGATACAATAAACCTCGTTGTATTGTGTTATGGGAATCCTTTAACCAATCCTGAGGTGCTATTTGCATGTGTGCATTATATAGATCTGTGATGAAATCCTTCTGTTGTACTGGTGCCAACAACTTTTGGGGAGGAATAATGGGTTCTCCTATTTTATCTTGTTTCATGTCTGAGGTATGTCCGTATCTAGATAACACATCAGATTGAATTTGTTGTGCACCTGGTCTATAGGTTATAACAAAGTCAAATGTGCTAAAAAAATTTAACCAGCGCATCTGACGTCGTGTTAGTGCTTTAAGTGATCCAAAAAACTGTAGGTTCTTATGGTCAGAAAAGATTGTAACTGGGTACTTGGCTCCCATTAAATGGTGCCTCCATTCTGAAAAGGCTACTTTGATAGCTAGTAGTTCCCTTTCAGCCACAGTGTAATTTTGTTCAGCTGGCAATAACTTTTTAGAATAGAAGGCTATAGGATGTAACTGGCCATCTTCTGCATCTCGTTGAGAGAGAACTCCTCCTAAAGCTACTTGTGAAGCATCCGCTTCAACAAAAAAGGGCAAGTCAGGATCAGGATGTTTCAGAATTGGGGCTGAAGTGAACTTTTGTTTTAGGAGTTGAAAGGCGTGTGCCGCCTCATCAGTCCAAAGAAATCGTTGCCCTTTCCGCAACAAGGTAGTTATTGGGGCCGCAATGTCTGCAAAATGTGCAATAAACCTCCTATAAAAATTGGCGAAACCCAGAAATTTCTGAATATCTTTTACAGAGGATGGTTCTGGCCAATCAGCAATAGCACTGATTTTCTTTACATCCATAGTTATTCCTTGAGGTGACTGGCAGTATCCTAAAAAGTCCACCTTGTTGACATTAAAAGTACACTTTTCTAACTTAGCAAAAAGATGATTTTCTTTTAACTTTGATAATACTGCACGAACATGTTGGGTATGTTCTTCTGAGTTCTTAGAGTAAATGAGGATGTTGTCTATGTATACTATGACTCAAACGTCCAGGAATTCGTGTAGGACCTCATTTATAAAGAACTGAAAGGCCGCAGGGGCATTACATAACCCAAAGGGCATTACTGTGTACTCAAATAAACCAAACTTTGTCTTGAAAGCTGTCTTCCACTCATCCCCCTCTTTTACTCGGAACAGGTGGTAAGCTCCCCGCAGATCTAGTTTAGTGTATACAGTAGAATGTCTTAATTGATCCAACAACACAGGTATTAGAGGAAGAGGATATTTATTCTTTATTGTAGCCTTATTTAGTCCTCTATAATCGATACACGCGCGCAGGGATTTATCCGGCTTCGGGATAAAAAAGAGTGGAGATGACACCGGAGATGTGGAATGACGGAGGAACCCAGACTGTAGTAGGTCATCTAGGTAGGTTCTTAAGTATTTGGTTTCTTCGTCAGTCAAAGCGTATACTCTGTTATTAGGTAAAGGGGCCCCTGGGATAAGATCTATACGGCAGTCATAAGACCGATGTGGGGGCAGCACACTAGCCTTTACTGGATCAAAGACGTCTTTAAAGTCAGAATATTCAGGAGGGAGACTTGGTTCATCTTGTGTAACACTAGCACAGTGTAATACTGTGCTCTGTTCTGTACCTGCTTCTTGATAGCAATTGGTTCTACAGAAAGAGGAATCCAAAGTAACAGTTCTATTCACCCAATCAATTTTTGGGTTATGAGTTGTTAACCAGGGTACCCCGAGAATCAAACCAAAATTAGGAGTATCTATCAGATCAAAGCTAATCACCTCTGTGTGCCCGTTCTGACAGACCATAACAAGTGGACTTGTTTGTTTTGTGATTAATCCAGAGGTCAATTCTGACCCATCCACTGCATATACTGCTTCTGGACAAGGCTTTAGGCACATAGGAAGTCCTAAGATTTCAGCTAACTTATTATCCACAAAATTTCCTGTCGCGCCTGAGTCCAGTAGGACAGGGAGAGAATGCCTCACTTGGGTAGTAACAATTAAAACGACCTGAATTATGAAATGTCTAGGTATGTGCGGTACCCTGAAGGCTGCAGCATTAGAGGTTTGATTAAGATGTTTTCTCGAACAAGTAACCTCTCCCCTTGTCGAGCTTAATCGTTTCCCGATTCAGTTGAGGAGGTGGAGGAAACAGCACCCTTTCGTGGAGTTTTAGGCTTTACTGGACATTCTCTGGCAAAGTGACCTGCCCTGCCACAATATAAACATAATTGAAATTTTCTCCTTCATTCTTTTTTCTCTGATGTGAGTGGACCTCTGAGTGTCCCTATTTGCATAGGCTCTGGTTCAGGGAGTTTATTATCTGTGTCTTTCTTCTCGTGTCTAATAAAAGTTAACCGTGATTCCAGTTTGTATTTATCTCCCTTTCTTTCTCCTAGTCTATGTTCTAATTTCACAACTAAATCTACAAAGTCCGAATAGTCTTTTGGCAAATCAACGATATGAGCCAGCGCGTCTTTTAACTCGTCTCTCAAACCTTTATAAAAAAGGGAGACACGCTTTTCTTCTGGCCACTGTGTCTCGGTGAGTAAACGATTAAAACTAGTGAGATAGGTCAATAAATCCTTGTTACCTTGTTTAAGATTTAAAAGCTCATTATCACTTGCCTGCATGAAAGTGTGTTTTGCAAAAAGGCTGGTCATGGTACGTTTAAATTGATTCCAATTATGGAGGATGGGATCATCTCTATCCACGAAAGGAATTGACCAATTGGCTGCTGTGCCACCCAAATAAGACAAGACGAATGCCACTTTCGTATCATCAGTAGGGAACTGTTGTGGCTTACAAATGAAGTGTAATTGACATTGATTGATAAAAACATGGAATTTGTTACTATCTCCATGAAAACGTTCAGGTGCTGCTAAGGGCACAACATTAGGAACATTAACAGTAACCTCAACTGTGGAAGGCAAAGTTGTATGTTTTGATGGTGCCCCTGTCACTGAGGAGGTTTTAAACAAAGGCGTAGAAGCTGTGTTCCACTGAGATCCCCTAAATTTATACCTGCTTAAATCCTGTTTTAAAGAGGTATTCTCCATCTTTAATCTCTCTATTTCCTCTTGCATATGTTGCAAGATGCCAGACACTGATTCATTATGAGCCAAGTCCTCATTTAGGGCCTGCGCCATATCCGTGACGTCAATGCCCTCTAT
The DNA here is from genome assembly GCF_031143425.1 of Pleurodeles waltl. NCBI lineage: Eukaryota > Metazoa > Chordata > Amphibia > Caudata > Salamandridae > Pleurodeles > Pleurodeles waltl. The sequence goes on along the minus strand of NC_090437.1, from coordinate 722,587,314 downwards.
TTCTTCCCCGGTATTCATCGTCCACCAGAACTGAAATTTTTTAAGGCTTGTGCTTCTGTCAAAGCCCAGCTCACCTGAGTTCTTGTTCAGTTCTGATGGAGGTTGAAGACAATCCGACCCCACCCTGAAACTGCTTGTTCCAGCACACTAGTTTTTTAAAACAGTGCACTAAGAACAGAAGCTCAAGGGAAGGGGGGAAGTGGATAAAATAAAAAAGAGAGACAACACTGTTCTTGCGTTTCCACTGTTGAAGTGCTGCACAAATCTGCGGCCCTTTCTGACTTCTGTAGAAACTGGTGCCTAATGAAACATAAACAAAGAACAGATAAGTGCAACCTATTCCTAAATGGGTTCCTGACTATCCCTTTATTTATTAGAAATTCTCTTCTAAAAGTACCTCTTGGATCCTGGTCTCTAGTTTCCAGGTTTGGAATGTGTTACTGCTCTGGGATGTGTTTTCTATTACTGTAAACTTCTAAAACATTAAACAAATACCGTTATCAGAATTACCAATATCAAACATTCATCATAATATAACTAAAGCCTAAATTCCCAATAGCAGACTCACTTTTCCCATATTTCCAGAATCTTTTATAAAACAAATACTGTACATTTACATCAAAATACAGCATGTAATTTGTGCAAGTCCTTGATTTACTGTTTGCCTTGCTGTTAATGGTTTCCACTGTTCGATTCTTAAAAGTTCCATGAGAAAAAACAATGTTTGCTTCACAAAGTTCTGCAAAATATTCTTGTAACAAAGAGTTTGAATCACAATGTTCGTGGAAGGTATTTCGTTTCAAATTGTCTATACACGAATCCAGAAATTGTTGTCAAAGTTCTTTCAGGTAATAAAAGGTTTTGCACTTACTTGTTGCTGGCAAGAGATACTGATCAGTCTAACCTTGTCTTCTTTCTCTTTTGCAGGTTACTCATAGGAGAGAGGCTGAAGCAAGGAGGAACCGGAAACCGCAAGAAGGAAGAGCCAGAAGCTGCGCCCATTGAAGTCAATGAAAGTCTGTAAAGAGCAGGAGTGCCAGCACCGAGGGATCTGTTCTCAGGTAAGCGGGAGGTAGACGAGCACAAGCACTGGGTGAGGCTCGGGGGATGGCTTTTATAGACAGGGCTGGGTGTGGTTTGAAGGGCTGGGTGTGGTCCTCACATGCTGCACATGTTCTTGGAAGGTGTGCAGAGCTGGGTGTGGTTTGAAGAGCTGGGTGTGGTCCTCACATGCTGCACATGTTCTTGAAAGGTGTGCAGAGTTTCAGTTATTATACAAATGAGTTGGATTAACACATGGCCTAGGGAGGAGTATTTTAAAGAAGCCTTGGTAAAAGCAAGGCCCAATGTGTAAACAAAACAGCACATTAAACAACATACACAGAAGCCTGGGGGGGGGGAAGGTGAGATAACAAGAAAGGCTTTCAATAGTAAGTTTAAAAGGGAGCTATTACAGAACCCACTAGTGCAGTGAGAGGGGACATGCTCTTTGCTGTGTACAAACCCTAACACCATCCTCACTGCTGACCACCAATGTGAAAAATTGGATTACTATGTGACTGGGGAGTGAGCCCCAGTCAAGCCGCAACCACAATTCATGTCTGGGCAAGGCATATGCAAACCCCAAATTAACCTGTGCTCACCCTCTGGTCGCTTGACACAGAGCTGTCAAGCTGATCTTGAGGGCAATGTGTAAAGTATCTGTGCAACACTTCAAACAATAAAATAGTGAAAACACTGCAAAAAACTATCCAACACCTGGTTAGAAAATTAACACTTAATGTAAGAAATAAAACAATACAAAAATCCAATCAGTAGAACTTGAGTTATGAATATTTAAAGAATAAGCTGAAGAAGAGTTTGAAAGAAATTCTCCATCTGGGGGACATCTGGTCACACTGGACTGGAACAAAGTCAAAAGTTCAGGCCAACGACAATGGAGCACGGGCTGGCTCCAGGAATCCAATTAAGTCAGCTGAACAAAGTGCCTTAAATCCTTGTTGTGGAGAGTTACGTGGACTCAAGCAGAGTTTTGGCTTTGTTGAGGCTGCCATCAATGAGGGATGCGAGGACCAGCTCCAGTGAAGCTTTGTGCAGCAAGGGTTCTGAAAGCAATGTGCCAAACCCAAGATAAGGGATGCGGTCGAGATGCAAGTCTTCTGCACTTGGTCCAATCTACCCAGAAGCAGCAATGCACCAGTTATGCTCAGCAGAAAATATGCATCAATCCCACTGGAAAGCACATTAGGTCCATTCCCAAGGGGCCAGAACTTGGGTAACACTACTTGGCAGGGTAGACTCACAGAAGGCAGGGACCAGGTGGAGAAACAGAGGGGTTAAGAGTCTTTTATGTTCCTCAGAACAAGACAATCAATCAGGAATTTGTAAAGCTCACTACTCACCTGTGAGGGTCTCAAGGCACTGAGGAGGGGAGGTGGGAGAATTGGGGGGATTGTGCTGCTGCTGCTCGAACAGCTAGATCTTGAGAAGTTTCCTGAAGGTAAGGAGGTCTTTGGTCTGGCGCAGGTGGGTGGGAAGAGTGTTCCATGTTTTGGCGGCGAGGTGCTAGAATGATATACCGCCGGTTGAAGTTCTGCAGATGCGTGGGGCAGTTCCGAGGGTGAGGTCGGGGAGTGGAGATGATGGATCGGGGTGTAGAACAGGAGGCAAGACAACTAAACCTTGAAGTCACTCTGGGTTCTGGGTTGGAGAGACACAGGTCCAGTCCTTCTCACTCCCAGGCAGGAGAGCTGCAGATACAAGGTCAGCAAAGCAGGAGTCCAGAAGAGTAGCAGTCCAGCAGAGTAGCAATTCTTTAGCAGTGCACCAGTCCTTCTAACGGGCAGAGTATCCATAGGTTCAGAAGTATACTGAAGTGGTCCAGTATGTATTCCTTTGTGCCTTGACTCTAGAAAGTGGGAGGAACTTCAAGACGGTAGCTTTGAAGTGCAATGGGATCCCCATCTCTCTTGCACTGGCTCCAGGCTGGCTAGAGTTCAGTGTAGGGTCTTTAAGCCGTGTGTGTATGGACGGGACACAGCCTATTCAGGTGTAAGCTAGGCTGTGTCCAGCTCCTACCTCCCATCCTGCCCAGGATGACCCTTTAAGCCACATCTAAGCTCCCATTTAGTATGGCTGTACAAGGGGAATACACAAAGCCCAACTGCCCCCTACACAAAGTTATGCGACCAGAGTCAGGCTGGAGTCACCAGAAAATGCTAACTTTATAAAACTGACATTTTCAGAATTGCAGTTTAAAATCTGACTTCGCCATAAGTTATGATTTTATAGTGTGATTCCAGAGACACCAAACATTAACAGGTCCTCTCTTCCCATTTAGAGGTTATCTTTATAAGATGTAATAAGGCAAATTCAATATTAACATAGGTGAGATAGGCCTTGCAGTGGTGAAAAACACATTTAAGAGCTTTTCACTATGAGGACATGTGAAACTAAAAGGTACATGTCCTACCTTTTAAATGCATTGCACCCTGCCCTCTGGGCTTTCCAGGGTCTACACTAGAGGGGACTTATATGTATTAAAAAGGAAGGTTTGGGCCTGGCAAAATGATTACTTTGACAGGTGAAATAAAAATTCAAAACTGCACACGCAGGTTGTTCAAGGACGGACCAGAGACATAATAAAAAGGATACTCGAGTTGGTGGCACAATCAGTGCTACAGGTCCACCAGTAGCATTTAATATCTAGGCCCTGGGGACATGAAGTGCAATTCAATAGGAACTTAATGAGTAAATTAAATATAACAATCAGATATATGCCTATGTTGCAATGTTTTAGGGAAAGAGCACAGATACTTTAGCACTGGTTAGCAGTGGTAAATATGCAGAATCAAATGGGCAGCAAAAATGAAGTCAGCAAAAACAGGAGGTCTGGGGACAAAACGTTAGGGAGATACCATGCCAATGATGCCAAGTCTAACAGGCACCCACCCCAGCACTCTGTGAAGCTTGCCACAGCACTGTTGTTCAGTGGTGGGAGAGAGCTTGGTATTTGCACCTGTGTTAGTTTCACCAGTGAGTCCTTTTGTTTCTAAATCTTGTCCTAGTACTGGTGTTCCTGGTGCTTGCCCTGGTACTGTTATTCCTGGTAGGATGGTTGAGCTTGGTAGTTCTAGCTTTCTTTGGCTTTGACTGTGGGCCTTTCATTCTGTTTTGCACTGTCCCATAACATAGCATGGGGAGAACCAGGTGGTTCCACCTTTGATGGCTTTGACACGGGGCCCTTCAGTCTTTAAAGCTTTACTTTTGTTTTGCCCTTGTGTTTCGGGTTGGAGGAGCTTTTATCTGCTTCACCACTGGAACTTTTTGTCCATGAAACGTGTCCCAGCGTTGGTGTTCTGTGGTGGGGGAGAGGTTGGTGATTCCATCTTATTGCAGCTCACCACCAGGCCCTTCAATCTGTGAAGCTTGGCCTGGCCTTGGTATTTTGCCTTCAGGAAGGGAACTTGGCATATCTACCTTTGGTAGTTTTACAACCAGGCTCGTCAGTCTGTGATACTTAAAACTGTTGGTGGTGTGTACTAGGGCCTTTTCAGGTATCCGCTTTGCAAGCTGGGCCGTTGAGTCCTCCCACCTGGTAGTGGAAAACCAGGCAAGCAATACTAGCTCCCACAAGTCTGACTCCACTGCAATGGCCTGCCGAATGACAGATGGTTGCAGGGCCTGGTCTATGACCGCACCCTTCTATCTTTGTGTTTACATTTGTTTTTCAGATTTGCATACCTCAAAAACGATCCTCAAATTCACAGTGGAGGGCTACACTGGGATCACGAACCAAGGCGCTGGATCTGCAGACCCCACAACAATATTTAGAAGGCTTTACCTAACCTTAAATGCTGGATTTGTTTGGGATCCCCCACATGGGCCTGGGAGTCAGGGTTTGCTCACCCTGCCCCTTATGTGCCCTTTCATTTCTTTTCCTGGAGTAGGTACCCGGTCCCCAAGTCCTGTAATGATTACCACAAACATTTTTTCACTGTTGTGCAGGCAATTAAATCCTTTTTCCTCAGACCTGATATGGCCCACGAGAGAAAAATCTCATTTTCCAATAGTTGTTTTTATTTATTTTGTTTTTCAAAGATATCTTCAATTGTCAATATATCTCTACATTTTATAGAGGTTTAACCTCTTGATACGCAACCCAAGCCTCTCCTTAAACACTGATTTCTGGAAACAATGATCAGATTTAAAAGTGATAAGACAGTGTAAAATGTTATTTATGAAAATAAAGAACTGACTGGAATTACAGTCGAACTCAAAGGAAGACTGTGAGGAATGCACAACTTTTAAATCTCTTTACCCTTTGTAATCTATGTTCTAATGTTTTCATTTCATTGTAAACTTCAACAAAGCTATCCAGCACTTGCTTGAAAAATGCCTCCATGAAGCTAATGGGTATCATAAGAAAGAAAATGGGGCTCATATAATAAGAGACAATCACAAAAAGCTGCTGTAAATTGTGCATTGATTTTTTGCAACTTTCCTATGTACCAATAGGTCAAGTCACAAGGAGTCACGGAACAACACACTAAATGAATATTAATTAGGCAAATCTCTATTCATGACCCCTTGAGACTGGCTACAAAAACAGGGATGGTTGACGGCACCTAATAGTAGACCACTATCCCTATGATAACTTTTACTTCAAGGAACAAACGTTTGCCAAGCCAATAAGCCTTGCCTATGCTAAAACTGCTGGCGTTGCCAAAATGTTTTAGCCAGGTTGCACACAAGCGTGGCTGCTGTTTAACATGGCTAAACATTAGTAGGGTAAGGGGGAGAAGTGTGGAGTGGAATATCACAAAGTGGAGTAGAGTGGAGTGGCATGGAGTGGAAGAGAATGGTATAGAGTTGAGTGGCATAAAATAGAGTGAAAATGGGTGTCATGGAGTGGTGCGGATTGCCCTGGAGGGAGTGTCATAGAGTGGAAGGGCATAGAGTGGAGTAGAGCTGAGTGAAGTAGTGTGTCAAGGAGTGGAATTTTGTTGAGTGGTGTAGAGGGTGTTGCGTAGAGTGGAGCAGAGTAGATTGTTGTAGAGTGTAGTGGCATAGAGTGACGTACTGTAGGAGAGTGGAATGGCATTAAGTGGAGCTGAGTGCTATAGTCTAGAATGGCTTAGAGTAGGGTGGAGTGACACAGAGTGGAGTGGTGTAGAATGGAGTGGCATACATTGGAGTGGAGTATCATACAGCGGAGAAGAGTGGCATACAGTGGAGTGGCATAGGGTAGAGTGATGTAGAGTAGAGTGGCATAGAGGGGTACTTACATAGAATGGAGTGGTGTCCAGCGGAGAGGAGTAGAGTTGATGGGATACAGCAGAGTTGAACCGAGTGCTGTAGAATAGAGTGGAGTAAAGTGGCAAGGAGTGGCATGGAGGTGGTTGCACCGAGCATCAAGAGTGAAGGGTTTATGTAGGGTGGCATAGAGTGGAATAGAGTTTCTAAAGTGGAGAAGATTGGAGTTTACGACAATAGAGCATCATAGAGTGGAGTTTCATAGAGTGTAGTGTTGTAGAGTGGCTTAGAGTGGCCGACAGTGGCCTAGAGTGAAGTGGCATAAAGTATAGTGGGGCAGAGTAGGTTAGCATAGAGTGCAGGTGCATAGTGTGCATTGTTTTTGAGTAAACTAGTGTAGAGTGCTTTGACTTATAGTGCAGTGATGTAGAGTAGAATGGGGTAAAGTGCAGTGGCACAGAGTAGAGTGGTGCAGAGTAGAGTTCAGTGGCACCGATTGCAATAGTGTAGAGTAGATTGTTTCAGAGGACAGTGAAGTGGCATAGAGTGGAGTGGTTAAGGGTAGAGTGGAATGGTACAGGGTAGAGTGCAGAGGGATAGAGTAGGGTGGTGTAGAGCACAGTGGTATAGAGTAGAGTAGCATAGAGTGCAGTGGTGAGGACTACAGTGGAGCAGAATAGATTAGAGTGGTGTGGAGTGACGAAGAGTGTAGTAAAGTGGCTTAGTTGAGCAGTGCAGAGTAGACTGCAGTTGCATATGGTAGAGTGGAACAAGGTGCAGTGACAGTGCACAATGGTACAGAGTGTTGTGAAGTGCAGTGGTGGAGAGTAGACTGAGTGGTGCAGTGTAGAAGGACACAGAGTAGAGTGGCTTAACGTATGGTGGTGCAGAGTAGAACTGAGTGATGTACAGTGCTGTGACATAGAGTGCAGTGGGGCAGAGAAAATGTAAAAATGTAATGTAATGTGTAGATTTATATAGCACAACGTGTCATCCATGAGGGTATCCAGGCACTGTCCATGATTATGGGGAGATTAAGGGGGTGATTTTAACCTTGGCGGACGGCGGAGGCCGTCCGCCAAGGTACCGCCGTGAAATGACCGCACCGGGGTCAAAAGACCGCGGCGGCCATTTAAACATTTCCGCTGGGCCGGCGGGCGCTCTCCGAAAGAGCGCCCGCCGGCCCAGCAGAAATGCCCCTGCAACGAGGACGCCGGCTCAGAATTGAGCCGGCGTAGTTGCAGGGGTGCGACGGGTGCAGTTGCACCCGTCGCGTATTTCAGTGTCTGCAAAGCAGACACTGAAATACTTTGCGGGGCCCTCTTACGGGGGCCCCTGCAGTGCCCATGCCATTGGCATGGGCACTGCAGGGGCCCCCAGGGGCCCCGCGGCACCCCCTACCGCCATCCTGTTCATGGCGGGTTTCCCGCCATGAACAGGATGGCGGTAGGGGGTGTCTGAATCCCCATGGCGGCGGAGCGCGCTCCGCCGCCATGGAGGATTCAATGGGGCAGCGGTAAACCGGCGGGAGACCGCTGGTTTACCCTTTCTGACCGCGGCTGAACCGCCGCGGTCAGAATGCCCTCGGGAGCACCGCCAGCCTGTTGGCGGTGCTCCCGTGGTCGGTGACCCTGGCGGTCACCGGCCGCCAGGGTCAGAATGACCCCCTAAGTGATTTGCCCAGAATCACAGGACATTGCGCTGATACCAAGGCTCAAAACTGGATCCCCAGCTCCCCTCTGACCACTATACTACATTGAATTCAGTAACCAAGACTGCAGTTTTGCAAAATAGAGTGGCATACAGTACAGTGAAATGGGGTAGAGTAGTGTACAGTAGAGTGGTGCAAAGTAGAATGGCACAGAGTAGAATAGAGTTGCATAGCGTGCAATGGTAAAGAGTATATTGGTTTTGTGTAAAGTGGTGTTGAGTGCTTTGGCATATAATACAGTGGTATGGAGTAGAATGGTATAGAAGGCAGTGGCATAGGATAGAGTGGCAATGAGTAGAGTGGCACAGCATGGGCAGCAGTGGCACAGACTGGTACAGAATGGAGTAGTAGTGTGGTGTAGAGTGCAGAGACATAGAGTGCAATGGCACCGAGTAGATTTTGTCAGAGCTGACAGAAGTGGTGTGGAGTGGAGTGGTGCAGTGTAGAGTACAATACCATAGAGTAGTGGCATAAGGCTCAGTGGCATTGAATGGTATAGAGTAGAGTAGTGTGGCATAAAGTGGAGTTGTGCAGAGTGGAGGAGAGTGGCAAAGAGTTCCAGGTTAGAGTGAAGTGGTACAGTATGGAGTGCAGTTGCATGGAGTAGTGGCATAGAGTGCATAGATGTAGAGTGCAGTGGCATTGAGTGCAATGTTGCAGACTAGAGTGTCATTGAGTGTATTGGCAAAGAGTGGAGTGATGCAGAATAGAGTGGGGTGGCTTAGATTGGACAGGTGTACAGTGCAATGGCAAAGCCTGCAGTTGTGTACAGTAGATTGGGGTGCAGTGCACTTTCTTAGAGTAGAGTGATGCAAAGTAGAGTAGAGAGACATAGAGAGAAGTGGTGTAAAGTGCCACACCAGATGGTTGTGGTGCTAAAGCCGGCCCTGGTGGAAGGCTGTTTTTGTTTCAATGGAACATGTTGTCATATTGTTGATAACACACACATCCATCAAATAGTGTAAAAAATGTGGACAGATTTACAAGGACCTCAAAGGAGCAATTCTCACTGTGTCATATTTACAAAGTGGCGCAATGCAGGCATTGCACCACTTTGCGACACCTTGCGCCACATTATGCCTGCATCAGACATAATGTATGCAAGGGGGATATTCTGGCATTAGGAGTGATGAAAAAATTGCGCAGTGAAATTTACAAGATTTCACTGAGTCATTTTTGGTATCAGTTTTAATGCCTGCTCAAAGCAGGCATCAAAGCGACGCACCCATTTTCATCAATGGGCCTCCTTGCACTTTGCTTCACTAGCGTCAACATTTTTAATGCTAGTGCAGCAAAGTGTCACAATTGGGTAATCAATTTTGACGATATTGGCCTAACGTGAGCCATGGTTTGCTGTATTCTAAATACTGCGCACCCATAGTGTCATTACAGGGGGCAACGGCAACGCAAAAAAACTTGCACATCAGCATTGACGTGCCAGTTTCTTGTAAATATGCCCCTATATTGTGACATAGGAAGGATGTTTAAGGCTGTAGTGTAAATAACATAGCTGTTTCCAGACTCCTGTTTGTAGTGTTCTGGAAAGCAATAATCTGTGCTGTGTAAGTTTTTATGGCAATGTGCTGCTGCATGTCTTGTACATATTGAGGCTATTGCTTATTTAGTGTAGTTGTGTAGGCTACACCTTTTGGCTTGCTTGCGTTTGTGTTATTATTAAAAGGGTTTGGCGATATGACTGACTGAGTGCAAACAGAAAGATCATTAGACATTCACAAGAGGGTCATATTAATCAAAAGCCAAAAGTGCTTGATGAAAGAAGAACATTTACGTGAATATGTGTTGCCCCAGAAAGTGTGTACCTCCTCCCTGCATGCCTGTTTTAAGGGCTATGGGCAGTGTTACAGCCTTGTAAACTGGAGCATAGTTGGGACATGAGCGGGCTCCATGTGGACAGTAATCTGTAGTCCTCTTGCTTTCCTATAAATACTCTCACTTTTAAGACACAGACAGAAAAGTAAACAACAAGCTCCCTTGGAATAAGGAGCCTTACATTTCATTTTTGTGTTTAAATACGCAGAAAATGTTACAAGATGAGAACAAGATTTAAAGGCCTGTTTACAAAAAGTGAGAACTCAGAAGTATACAGTACACAAGGTTTGGACAAAGGCAGGGACAAACTCAAACTGGACAGCATAACCTAAACAGAGGCAGCAAACAGAAAACAGTGAAATGTTAGTTTCAAAGCCGATGGTAAGCAACGGGCAGAATGCATTTCCGGGGAAGATTTCTGAATGTCTCCAAGATGTCTTCTGCAAACCAGGGTTTCCCATTTAGGAATGCATTGGTAAGTGCAGATAGTTGTTTCTTCGACTGCAAATGCTCCTACCAAGGCTTCTTGACAGACTTCACAATGACAAAGGCTTCCCAAGGAGACATCTTCCTCTTTGTGAGTCACTTACCACCTCCTCTGAGGTTTTATTAACTGATGAATGGTTTGCCAGAGCAGTTGCAGCTGCAAGCCAATGAAGTATTTATACTGTAGTAAAACAGCAATAAAGTCAAAACACCACACAAGAAAAATCTGAAGCAAATTTAGAAAGAACAGAGTAAATTGCAATTAGTTAAATGATATCAAAACAACAAACATCTGATAAGGGGAAACAGAGATATGAATTTTTAAGGTTTTTAATAAAATGGCCACAAAATGTATTACGTGACAGTTGTTTTCAACTAGTCGTATTAGAATTGTACCTAAGCACAATTTGAAACCAACCACAAAGGAGCGTGGTCAAGCACAGCAACCAAGCTGAACCTGGTCAGAATTTTACCTTAGGGCTTATTCTAAAAAATCTATGGGGCAACGCAGCAGGCTGTAGCTGAGGAGAGCTCAGTGAGGTTAGACAGGCATCAGACAAGGGTTTTGGCTGCAGTTCTCCTAGTTACATCTCCCCTGGCAAGGTGTAGCATTTTGGCACATTCTCAGTGCTAGAAATGTCCCTTTCCTCAGAGTCATCCCCAAGCTTTTTGCCTTCCTCCTTCTCTTTTTCTGACCTGGTTTTTGTTGATCTCAGGACTCTGGGCACTTCACTACTGCTAAACAGTGCTAAAGTGCATGTGCTCTCTCCTCTAAACATGGTATAATTGGTTTACACCTGTTTGGCATATTTAATTTACTTGTAAGTCCATATTAAAGTGCACTATATGTACCCAGGGCCAGTAACGTAACTCTTGCTCATGTTCTGGGTTCACAAACAAACGAAGGACTTGGGATTTCTGCATATTTACCCAGATCCCCGAGATCTGGCTAAACTCCTCTATTATCGCCATTAGCTCAGGCAGTGAGGTCGCGGGTTCAGCCAGGGTAAGAATCACATCATCTGCATACAGCGTGATAAGGTGAAGATCCCCTCCAAACTTAACCCCAGAGACCAAGGGGCTGTCACGTAGACGCTGCGCAAAGGGCTCCATATAAAGCGCAAACAATAGGGGGGAGAGAGGGCACCCCTGCAGAGTCCCCCGTCCAATCGGGAATGGTAAAGAGACTGTACCATTAACCCGGACCGCAGCCATAGGCGAGCGATAAATGCACTGAACCCACCTCCTGAAGCACGGGCCCAATCCATAACACTCCAAGACCCGAAATAAGTAAGGCCAACGGACCCTATCAAACGCCTTCTCTGTGTCAATAGAGAGGAGCAGTGTCTCCCTACGAGATCTATTAGTTTTATCTATCAAATGTAGCAGTCGCTTCGTATTATCACTACACTGACGGTGGGGTATAAAGCCCGCCTGGTCCAGATCTATAAGACCCGGCATATAGGGATTAAGGCGGTGGGCCAGTATTCCAGTAAAGAGCTTAGCATCTATGTTCAAAAGCGATATTGGTCTGTATGAAGCACACTCCTCAGGGTCTTTACCTTCCTTGTGTATCACCACGATGGTAGCTTCGGACATACTGGGCACAAGAGCCCCTGACTCCTGAAAGGAGTTAAAAAGACGCGCCAAAAGCGGTGCAAGCTCCGCGCATAAAGTCTTATAAAAGAGCGCCGTAAAGCCATCAGGGCCAGGAGACTTCCCCACCTTTAGCCTTGATATTGCCGAGATAACCTCCTCCACTCTGATAGGCTGATCCAAGGAAGACGCTTCCCTCTCACCAAGCGGAGTAATTGCTATCCCCGCGAGGAATGCGGCTGGATTCGCATCGCTCTGAGCATCAGCCATATGCAACACTCGATAATATTCAGCAAACGCTTCTGCAATATGATCATCTGTGTGGGCCTCCCTCCCTGAAGGTGAGCGAACCATTTTTATCGCTGCTGCCACGTACTGTGCTCTCAACCGATGTGCCAAGAGCCTGCCACACTTATTACTCCCAGTGTAATATTTATGCTTAAGCTGCGCTATCGCATACTCCGCCCTGTCCGAGTCCAAAAGCCTCAACTGTTGCCTCATTTTCTCCAGTTCCCACCAAATTCTTGGTGCACCCATGGACTTATGGGATCGCTCCAATGCTGCCACCTCTTGTTCTAGCGCCTCCCTCTGCTCCCTCCTTGCCCTATTATCTCTTGCTGATAGCGACATTACCTCCCCCGCACCACTGCCTTCAAAGCCTCCCACAGAGTCTCCAAACTGGTTGTCCCATCATCACTGTGGCTAAGATAATCCGAAATCACACGCCGTAGTGACTCCTCCGTTTCTCTATTCTGCAAGATTGCATCCCTAAAACGCCAACTCGAATTGCCCACCTGACCCACATCCACCCCAACCTCCACTGTGATAGGCGCATGATCTGTAAGGGCCCTGGGCTCTATTATGGTCTTCCGAACTCGAGAAGCAAAATCTTGTGAGGCCAGAAAGAAGTCAATCCGTGCGTACGTCTTGGTAGCTGCCGAATAAAAGGAGTAGTCCCTAAGCGAAGGATGTGTTCTCCTCCGAACGTCCTCCAGTCCACACTCGGCCAACCACTGTCGCCCTGCTGTCGTCAACGCACCCGTCTGTCCAAAGCGGTGCCCAGATCTGTCCAACTCATTGTCCATTACCAAATTAAAATCACCTCCAACTAAAACAGCACTATGAGGTGTCGCAAGCGCCGGGGCAATCGCCTGTTTCAGAAAGGATTCTTGCTGCACATTGGGGGCGTACAAAGAAGCAATGGTAAAGCAGAAAGCCCCCACCCGTAGTCTAAGGGCCAGGAATCTGCCCTGTACCTCATGTATCTTTGCTATCACTTCCCCAGAGAAGGTCTTCGAGAGCAATATCGTCACCCCAGCATGTTTCGTGGAGGTCAAGGACCAGAACTGTCTAGGAAACCACTTTGAGCGCATACAATATGTGTCCCTAGCCAGTAGATGTGTTTCCTGTAAGAGGCAAATGTGACTACCAGAGCGCTCAAGCGTCGACAGGATCGCTAATCTCTTAGCTGGACTGTTAAGACCACGGACATTCAAGCTTAGACACTTAAGAGACATATGACCCACTATCAAAATCACTCATGGGGAGGATCCGCCGGGGGAGTCCGCGCTCATACCACTCCCAAGGCCATACCGAACCAGGGGGCCCGGGAGCCAAGACAACCTGTATAAAAGTTCCAGGGGAAGCACACCAACTTAAAACCATAACGCACAACAGGTGCTCATAACCATAAAGTCCTCTATCACTCATCTCCTAAGAGGCAAAGTCTCAACAGGGGCAGCACAATCACTCAAGTTCGTCGTATAGCGTCCAGCGACTCCGCCGCCCAGGTCCCGTCGCAATAGTCACATGACCTGAAGCACTGCGGCCCACATCTGAGCCACCATCCCAGCCCTCCAGCCACTAAGCATGTGTTCCAGCAGCCACGCTACTAAGTACAGATTGACGCTCCTGAGCCTGCTCCGATGTTCTAGGCCACTGCTGTTTCCTCTTCCTCTCCTTACGCCGCCATCGCTGTCGATTCCCAACAGCCATGACCATAGATGTGCCTCCTTCTTGGGTGTCTCCCTCCAAATGAAGAATCTTTCTCGCTTCCGACACTGATTTCACCTGGCGGAGCTGTTCTTCCCAACGAAAGATGAGGTGGAAATGGTGCCCCCAAGTGTAAGACACCAAGTGCACCCGCAGGTGCTCTGTGATGGGCTTAAATTCACGTCGCCTCTGCAGAGTCTGCAGCGAGAGGTCTTGAAATAATTGGAGCATGTGCCCTCGAAACTAAATCTGTGGGAGATTACTGCTCCTCTCTATTGACACAGAGAAGGCGTTTGATAGGGTCCGTTGGCCTTACTTATTCCGGGTCTTGGAGTGTTATGGATTGGGCCCGTGCTTCAGGAGGTGGGTTCAGTGCATTTATCGCTCGCCTATGGCTGCGGTCCGGGTTAATGGTACAGTCTCTTTACCATTCCCGATTGGACGGGGGACTCTGCAGGGGTGCCCTCTCTCCCCCCTATTGTTTGCGCTTTATATGGAGCCCTTTGCGCAGCGTCTACGTGACAGCCCCTTGGTCTCTGGGGTTAAGTTTGGAGGGGATCTTCACCTTATCACGCTGTATGCAGATGATGTGATTCTTACCCTGGCTGAACCCGCGACCTCACTGCCTGAGCTAATGGCGATAATAGAGGAGTTTAGCCAGATCTCGGGGATCTGGGTAAATATGCAGAAATCCCAAGTCCTTAGTTTGTTTGTGAACCCAGAACATTAGCAAGAGTTGAAGACTCGATATCCGTTTCTTTGGTCGTCATCACGACACCCTTACTTGAGTATTGATTTGGCGTCTTCAGTTGCAAAGACGGTGAGCTTGAACTATGTGACATTGGTCCGGGGGTTGCAGCGAGATTTGGAGAGCTGGGCGAAACATAAACTTTCCTGGCTGGGCAGGGTAGCGGCGGTGAAGATGACCATATTACTGCGCATATTGTACGTGTTCCAGGCGCTCCCTTTGGCTCCCCCGCCTCGTGCGATAGCGACTCTTCAGTCGCCAATCCTCAAGTTCATCTGGGATGGGCGCCCTGCATGGCTCCCTAGAAGACTTTTATATCGCTCTAGAGTGGAAGGGGGGTTAGCGGTCCCCTGTCTTATACGATGTTACCAGGCAGCACAGTTGCACTTTCTCTTGGAGTGGAGCCGTGCACTTACTGAGAAACACTGGTGTTTCATGGATGAGGCCATAGTGGGATCTCACATTTGGAAGGAACCTTGGCTTCGACGTCGACATAGGGCGCGGGGCCTATACTCTTCCCCGATTATGGGGGGCGAGTCTGGGACGCAGTGGCTTGTCGAGCGGGGCTTACGTCGTTCCCATCCCCTATGACCCTGATAGGGGCGAACCCTGATTTTGAGCCTGGGCTGTGTCTGGAGGCTTGCGTCAATGGTATGATGGAGGCTGTAAAAGGGTGGGAGTCTGTTTGATGCACAGGGAGTAGTTTCTTTTGATCAGATGAGGGAAACATATGGCCTGACAGAGGCAGATAGGTTGATGTACTACCAGCTGAGGCATTGGGCTCTTCTGCCGGTAAACAGAGCACTGATGAATAGGCCGCTCACGCCGTTCGAAAAATGGCTGTTGACAAAGAAGGATGACAGACGAGTCCTTTCAGAACTGTGTAGACTCTTACAAGGAGGGGAATGCCTGGCTAAGTCTGAGGGGCAACTTAGATGGGAGAGGGAGCTGGAGAGGGAGTTCTCTGACGAGGAATGGGACAATATCTACTATAGAGCACATCATACAGCTTCCAATGCAGCGGGGACGGAGATGGCGTATAAAGTGGCTTCCTATTGGTATTATACCCAAGCCAGAATACATTCATGGGACCCCCCCAAATCCAGCCTTTGCTGGAGGGGGTGTGGTAATACAGGTACGCTGGTACATTTGCTCTGGCGTTGCCCCAAACTTCAGAGATATTGGACGAACATCTTAGACGATATTGATAAAGTGTTCCAGACCGAGCTCCCTAGGTTTCCATCGTATATACTTCTAGGCCTGCCCAACCCCCTCACCTTCCTGCTACGATCCCTAAAAGGGCGACAGATGGCGCTGGCACTCAATGCAGCTGTGCAGTCGATACTAGCCTTATGGGGGATGGACAGGGTACCGATGTACGTGACCTGGCTTCAGAAGCTGTGGTTTATTCTTGCAATGGAGAAGCTTACTCTGGTTTTTCAGCAGAGAGTGGGTGACATAGATAAGCTATGGAAGCCGTTCCTCAAGATCCTATCAACAGAGTTCACGGGGCTGACATGACCGGCTTATTTGAGGGTTCTGGGGCTGACAGATGCTTCTTAGAAGATGCTTGGCCTGTTGGATGGGGGTGACCTGGCATGATGTTATCCTGTAAAGACGGGGGGAGTCCGGGGAGGGAGGAGCGACATATCAGATGGGGGAGGCACAGTTTTTATGTTGTTAATTTTCTGCATGTTTTGTTAGCTTATGTACGAAGCTCTGATATCATTAGATCAGTGTCTTTACCTACTTTGTTCTTCTAAATGTTTGGAAGTGGGCGGAAAGGGAGATTTCTCTTGGCAATAGGACAGTAATCATGTGCTTGCTCTCTTGGATATCAGATTGAAACGCTGTAACTAGGTGGTTGACTTATTGGCAAACAATGTGCTTTGTACTTTTAAATGTTAAAACCAATAAACAGATTTGATCCATAAGATAGACCCTAGTTAGCCCCAAGGGCAGGGTGCACTGTATTTAAAAGGTTGGATATGTACTTTTAAGTTTAACATGTCCAGGTAGTGAGAAACTGCTAAACTAGTTTTTCAATATTGAAAGGTTGATCACTCCTATAGGATGACATTGGGATTACCTTGAACCATCTTTTAAGTATAACTCCCAATTGGGAAAATATAGAAATGTGGACTTTGGTGTCTCTGGACTGACAATTTAAAATTAAAACTTTTGGTAATGTCAGATTTTAAATTGTAAGTCTGAAAATGCCACTTTTAGAAAGTTGTCATTTTCTTACTTCAACCATTCTTTGCTCCTTCCGGCCTCTGAATACATGTCTAGGATAGATGACAGCTGGGCTTTGTGCACTCCCTCTAGACAGCCCACACAATAGGATTTTAGGTGTGACTTGATGGGCCTTAATGGGCCATTAACTGGCTTGATATGGGGGTGGAGCTTAGCACTGCCTCACTTACATATGAGAAGACATGTCCTGTCCACCCACAATTAAGCTTGACAACCCTGTATTCTCATTCCAGCAGGTTGGAGCCAGGACAGGGGAGGCAAGGTATCTGTACAGTTCAAGAAAAGGTCTTGAAGTTCTCCCACCTTCCAGAACCAGGATACCAAAGTATAAATACTGGACCCCAAGCCCCACCAACCCAGACTTCTACTGGAACAAACAACACTCTGCCAGAAAGAAGGGCTGCTATGCTGCCGGAGGGACTTCCACTCAGCAACTGCATTGCTGTGGTGGCCCACTGCTGCTCCTGCAGGAGGCACTGCCACTGTGCTACTTGCTCTGCTGCTTCTGTCCTGCAGTGAAAAGGACTGGACTTGCTTGTTATATCCTTGTGACCAAGAATCTCTAAGGGTTTGCTGGCGTGCTCCCTGTTCTCTGCAGTCTCAGTGATATCAAAGAGTGCCTATTACTCTGCATGGTCCAAAGGTGCTCTGCCTTCTGTGGTTTTCGTCTGAACCACCACAAGCAAGACAAAGCCCCACAAGCCTTGCTCTGCAACTGCGAGCTCATTGGAACTGATGCACAGCAATGCCAAGCCCTGCAAGCCTTACCGCACAGCTGCCCGGGATCAATGCAAAGCGATTCCAAACCCGCACAGCCTCACCATACAGCTTCTTGGAACCAAAGGAGAACAAGATCAAGCCTTGTAAAGCAATGCTGTGTAGACCACAGATGTTGTACTTTCCCATAAATCTTTAAAATTGCATATCTCAGGATCTACTGGAGTGTTTGTAATTTTGGTAATGTTTTATTCCAATAATTAGCATCTATTTTTCTAAACTGGTGTTGAGACTTTTTGTGGTGTCTTTCACTGTGTTACTGTAATTAAGGCCCTCTTTTCGAACTTGGTGGGAAATCCTGCTGAGTTCGGTGCTGGTGGTCGGAACATCAACCGCCAGCACATTGAGGATCCCGCAAGCCCAATAAAGAACATTCCGATGGGTGGAATGCTGGGCCTGCACATTGTTGACGGCTCCACATTGACCCGTCGTCAATGTAGCATCGAGGCGGGTGCAGCAGCACCCGTCGCGCATATCACTGCCCGTAAATCAGGCAGTGTCATGCGTTACGGGGCTGTGCACAGGGTCCCCAGGGCACCCATTCCACCAGCCTTTCCTTGGCGGCGGAAACCGCCAGGAAAGGCTGGGGGAACACAGGTTCTTTATCCTGTCGGGAAAGGAACTCCGCCATCGCCAGGCTGCCTGGTGGCAGATGTCTGGCGGTGGCAGAGTTCCGCCTGTGGCGGTCTTCCTGTGTTCAGAATATGGCGATCCGGACCGCCATGCCAGTGGTGGTAATTTCCGCCACTGCCGGCATCGCGGTCCGGACCGTCATGTTCATAATGAGAGCCTAAGTGTTTTGTGGTGTCTTTCACTGAGTTACCATAAGTAAGTGTTGCACAACTACTTGACACATTGCCTTTTAAGTTAAGCCTGCCTGCTCTGTGCCAAGCTAACAGAGGGTGAGCACAGGTTAATTTTGGTGTGTATCTGACTCACCCTGACTAGGATTGTGGTCCCTACTTGGACACAGTGCATACTTCTCACAACTAGAGACCCAGTTTATAACACCCAGGTGTCCTTGCATGACTTTATAAATCGCACTTAAGGTCTGCATCACACATGTACCACGTTGTGTGGTGCAACATGTTGCAAACCTACTCATAAGAATGCCCCTTTGTCCATGCATATACGCGTAGGGTCAGCCTGACAGTGTCTGGCCCTCAATTGGACTTCAAACCAAGCAGTTAAGCACAGATATACTGCACTTTGAATAAAGGACAATTGTGTTAATGGGGCTTGTAGTTCAGTGGGTCATAGCTCCAACGCTATATAACACCACCTGTCACTACCTGAAGGAACAAATTGGGGAATCACAGGACAGTATCCTCTTTTGCAAACAGGTTCAGAACAAAGGTAAAACACTTTGGGGGTCATTCCGACCCTGGCGGTCATAGACCGCCAGGGCCGGGGACCACGGATGCACCGCCAACAGGCTGGCGGTGCATCCAGGCCAATTCTGACCGCGGCGGTAAAGCTGCGGTCAGAAAAGGGAAACCGGCGGTTTCCCGCTGGTTTTCCCCTGGCCTGAGGAATCTTCCATGGCGGCGCTGCAGGCAGCGCCGCCATGGGGATTCCGACCCCCTTCCCGCCAGCCTGGTTCTGGCGGTTTTGACCGCCAGAACCTTGCTGGCGGGAACAGGTGTCGTGGGGCCCCTGGGGGCCCCTGCAGTGCCCATGCCAATGGCATGGGCACTGCAGGGGCCCCCTAACAGGGCCCCACAAAGATTTTCAGTGTCTGCATAGCAGACACTGAAAATCGCGACGGGTGCAACTGCACCCGTCGCACCCTTTCCACTCCGCCGGCTCCATTCGGAGCCGGCATCCTCGTGGAAGGGGGTTTCCCGCTGGGCGGGCGGGCGGCCTTCTGGCGGTCGCCCGCCAGCCCAGCGGGAAACTCAGAATTACTGCGGCGGTCTTTTGACCGCGCTGCGGTATTCTGTCGGGGGAACTTTGGCGGGCGGCATCCGCCGCCCGCCGAAGTCAGAATGACCCCCTTTGTCTATTTGTATTTTCCACATAGGGCTGTATTACATTGTCTTTTGAAATAATTAATCATAAATCCTCTGGACAGTATTTAAGAAATTGCGAAACAATGTCACTAATTTGATGTAGGTCAATGGGCTCATTGAATGAGTAGGGTTGTGCAAAGATGTGAACTCTGCTAACTTGCAACTTCACCACTTAAAAAGTTACGTTACACAGCTCCTGTAATTAAAAAGAACTCTTTTATCTCACCTCTCCCTTAGCACCATCGAGAACATTTACATAAATTACTAGATGTTTACTAATGGAGGCATTCCTTTGCTCCTTCTTTCGGCTCTCTCCACTCTAACCTACATACTGCCACCATCACAAAAGCTATCCCTTGTCATCGAGGATCCCATTCGTCCCTCGTCTCTGTACTGTCTGCATCTCTCTTTCTGCACCTGTTACCATTGAGTGAACAGGTTGCAGAGGTTATCTTTGACGGTTTCACTTGCCGGCTGTTTTACCACTGGGACATGCTACACCAGTAAATTTAGAGGACAAGTGGCTTTGTGATTTTAAACCACACGTTGCTGAAAGTCAGGCAAAGTTAGGAAACATTGGACACTTTGATTAATTTAATTTTCCTATTTATTATTCCGACATTTGCAGGAGTGGTTAAAAGCATTGACTACACATTATTACAAGCTATGCTGTTTGTTTTCCACACATGCTCATTCACATTTTCATTCCTTACATTCCCTGCTGCTGCAGCTCATAACATGTGAGGTCTTGCAAACTAATCCTAACTCAAACTTTGCCTCTATTGAGGTCTCAGGATGCTCTAGTGACATTGGTGCTCAGGTCTCCCAACTGTATAAAATGAAGGTCACAAGCTAAACCCAATATGACCAGTGCTGCCCTTCATCCTTTCAGAGACTGTAAATGGAGTTCCATTACATTGAGTAATAGAAATACATTTTATTTACTGAGTTTAAAATGACAGTAACTGGTAAAAACATTGGTTTTAAGCCCTCTGTTAAAATGATGATGATGAAGAGGATTAATATTATTAGTATTATTATTATTATCATCAATGCTAATAATAATAATTATATGCTCATTATTATTGTTAGTAGTAGTAGTGGTGGTAGTAGTAGTAGTAGGAGGAGGAGGAAGAGTAGAAGTAGAACAGTTGCTGGATTCTGAAACAATGAAGTTGAGGCTGCAGCCCTCATGTGATCTGAAGCCAAGGACCACAAAGTCAAAATAATATAATTTCAAAAAGATAAAAGGGTTTAATGAGGATTACTCAGTTTTGTTGCAAGTGGCAAAACAGGGGTCGTAAGTGCAACCCATGGCGACCGCTAAATGATGTCCCTGGCAAGCCCTGAAGTTTAATGTGACCCAGCCATACTTCACTGGAGAAAGTTTGGATATAAACTGTTGCTTCACAATCAAGAGGTATGTTTGACTGAGACGTAAGAAAATAATAACTACTCTACTTATGCTCCAAAAAAGCACATATATTCAGGGAAGTCTTAGTGGGCACATCTTCCAGTCAAGTCACCCCCCAAATGTCTATATACAAAGGAGCATATTTATGAGCACCTTGCACTGCTGCAGCATCACTTTTTGTAACGCTTTGGCTGCGCAGACTACAAAATCATATCTATGTGGCCACACAAAAACACTTTGCATGGCCTTGAATGGCCTCATAGATATGGAGCAAAGGGAGGCAGTACAAATCGCTGCATTGCCTTACTCTAAGCTTGGGAGGTGTTCCACGGACTTTGCAGTTGTTGTTCCCTCACAACACCCATGAATTTTTATCCTTCCCCAGGTTTACAAGACCATGTAAACCTGGGGTGTGCCAAAACTGTACTCCACTCAAGATGAGGCGTAACAAGGAGATTATTGTTATTTCTCTTTGTTTTTTTTCTCTTTCGAGGTGTGATGCATTCTGCAGCACACATAAAAAGAGGAAGACGCCTCTTAGGACTGTTTTTGTGCAGGAAGGTGCCCCTTCCTGCAGAAAAACAATCCTGCAAACAACACAGGCACTCTGACACCATGGTGCCAGGGTGACTGTGTTGGCACTAGGCTGCTGAAATGGCTCCAGTGCAGGGGGGAAAAGATAGGACTGCATCGTATTACATAAATACAGTGCATTCCTGTCGGTTTACTTTGGCATAGGGCAGCGCAAAAAGGTGACTTGCTGCACTACCCTATGCCAAATCCCCATAAATGAGGGCCAAAGTGTGTGCTTTTCTTTCAGGCGAACACGTCCCTCTTTAGCTACACACGTCTGCACTCTTCAGTACTCAAAATACTATTTCTGATAACAGATACACTCCTTCTAGTCAAGACCTGGGATCCTTTGCCCTTGTGGGTCTGCAAAAGGTTATGTTTCTTAGCCTTTGGAGCAGCCATCATGTGCACAGATTCTGAACAGAGCTGGAGAAATGTGCTCTTCAGGCTCCATACTCTTCCAGCAACAAGCAGCCTTTTCTTCTCTGAACAAAATTTGCCAGATCTATCGAATCTGAGTGCTTTGCTGCAGTTTTCTACACTTAACTCAGTTCTGTTTGGTTTTAACTCCTTAGCAAATTAGCCAAAATTTCTTCCTCAAACCACACCTCATATTTATTACGTACAAATCAGTTTCTCTCTCACAAAGGTGACGTTCTATAAGGGAATCCACAGTGACGTGTGTTAAAGATCTCCTAAATTTCAGATTCCAGGACTGGCTCAGATTTCTCCTCCTCTCTGCTCAACTCTGCCCAAAGATAGGCTAATCCCGCCTCCAGAGGACTGAAGGAAATCCCTGTTGGTCCCCCATGATAAAGTCCCCCAGTGTGCAAAGCACTTTCCTCTCAAAGGTGTTAGCGCAGCCTTGGCTTGTCTATTTTGTATAAAAATAGTAAGCATTCAGCCTTGCTTAAGGTCGATGAAACTTTTGACTCATTTAAATTAATATTGTAAAGTGTTGTAACGCATATCAATAATAAACAATTCAACAATAATAGAGAGTCAATGAAGAATGCACCATGACCGATTTGGCCACGAATAACCACACCATTGGTATCAATTAAAAGGTTTATTTCCCTATATTAACAACACTATGGTCATGAAAATAAGTCTCAACATCAAATGATAAAGATAAATAAATATCAACTGCTGGCTATATCGCCTAAAGTATCTTAACCTGCACAAAGCAAAAAGAACGATAATCTCAACAGTGAAAACACTCATTAATAGCAGCAATATTTGAGAAAGAGATATATGATACATTTGTTCAGCAATCAAATTAACATTATTTCATTGGCATAAAGAAATACCTCACTAACCTTAGATTAGCATTAGCATGTTGGGCTTCATGCAAAAGTTTTAGTAACACTAATTTTGAAAACATTTAACTATGACACTATCAAACAATCAGCAATCTTAGAACAGTAGCAGTTGGTACCTGAAAAACAAAAGAAAAATAACAATGCACAGATTAAACATAGTTACATATCCCTAAGGAATTTTAGCAGTAGGGCTACAGCTTCATCAGGGGGACAACAGGGTCAGCTTCAGGATAAAGCAGGGTAAGGGGAGTGGTTTAGGATTTGGACTCTAAGATCACTAAACCATCAGAGAATTAGTTTAGCATTTGAACAGACATAATAAACTCATTAAATAATAAAATACCAAATGTCCTTACACTGATTGGTAAAGCATGAAATGTCAAAGTGACATATCACCATGAATGGCTCAAGGACAAAGTGTGCTCCAGAACGAAGAGTGACAGTGAGCTCTCTATGACCAGTTCATTTAATTAAAATATATTCTTAATTTATATTGGTCAAAAGCATCAGGCGAAGAAAGAACATCCAATCACAAAAACATTAGATATCGGAAATATTAGAAAAGACATAGTAATAGTTTGCAAAATGTTGATTTGATGCCTCTCCATTTACATAACTCTAAACTATACTAATTGTAGCTTCTCAGACTTGCTTCCTACTGCTGTCAGTGGAGCCTTTTGTTCAACCATTCCAAAATACCTGCTGCCTTTCCTCTACAAAGATGTGGAAACATTCTGGTATCAGGTCATTTCTTTGAGAGAAATATGTTTCATTAACATGCACAGAACAAACTTGTGACTTGAACAAAAGACGTTTGTTATACAATGGTTGTGTGAACATCTAAATGTTTCTTTCTTGGGAACATTTGTTAGATAAGCAACATCCCTCTGTAACCTCATCTGCTTGAGGCCCAGCAGAAAACAAGAAATGCTCATATTATTTTGTCCATTTAATTCATCATTTAAAGTGACAGTCGTTCAATACAGCATTAGTACATTATTTTCAAAGCATAAATGCATGTTTTCAAACTTGATGGCGGCAAATCAAAAAAAACATAATTTATGTTATGAGTCATTTCCACCTTAATACACCTTATATGATCTAAGCAAATGCTAAAAGTTATTAGTACTAAATTTCTGAGCTCTCAAAGGCAAAATGTTTCCCACCACTCAGGAGCTAAATATGCCTTGTTAAGAGACTGAAGTTATAGGAAAGCCTTTGAGTTTGAATCCTCTGAAGATAGACAGTTTTCCACAGTGCTCCTGGTATGAAAATAACACCAATTATCTCTGAACCACAGGAGACTCTGCTGCAGCGGTGGAAATACGCTATCACCCGGGCTGAATACTAGGCGTGATATTTGTGAACATTACAAATGTTATGTATCAGCGTCGATAATAATTAGTTATTAATTTTGCTAAAACCAACGCCTCCACAGAAAACAGCACTAATTATCTGTCAACAACAGGAGGCTCTGCTAGAGCAGAAGGATTAAGCTGTCTGTTCACACTGATTTAATGCTGGCAGATTGTTTGTCAACCATACAAAAGTTACTTTGCACTTATTCTCCACATCGAGGGTATATGCTCTCAATCATACTTTGGCTAAAATGAGTTTTCGTCATAAAGGAATATTAGCACCCTGATTTAAAATGCAGATAAAATCGTCAAACTGCATATTCTAAAGAAGCGTTTAAAGAAAGTCTTGCCCTATTAGGAGCACTGCTTCATAGATCAAACACATACATGTAATACTTCCTCAATGGGTCATTTCACTTGGCAGGTCCTGTCCTAACCTTTCGAACATAGACTCACATTGATATTATGATCTATGACTTTTTGTAACCTTTGCTACTAAATTAAACACACTCATTGCTCCCTGGGCACACATACTAAAACCAAACTGATTGCTTATGTCTTTTTGTGTTTTTTTCAATGGGAGTTACCTTAACAGAATTGTGAGGTTTGTTTAGAAGTGATATAAGTCCCTCAAAGTTTGTGCAAATTCTCTAAACCGAACACCTACCACGCCTAATTCAAACCAAATACCATCAAACACAAAGTCAGATTCCTAAATATGCATTTCACAAAAATAACTCAATTTCATTGCATATAATAATTAAAGAGAAATTCTGGGACAGATTTACAAAGTTTTGCAACATAGAAAGACAACTTGCTGTGCTGTGTCAACTGGAGAGAGCAGGAGTGCACCATATATACTAGGATATGGCACATCCTGCTCTCCCTCTCCTCTGGCACAGACCGCTGCCTAGCATCAATGCAGACACCCTCGCACCATTGTGCAAGGGTTCCTGTGTTACAGAAGGGATAGATTTTGTTCTGGAAGGGCCACCTTCCCAGAAAAGTAATACTGCCTTGCCTTACTCCAGATT
The DNA here is from genome assembly GCF_031143425.1 of Pleurodeles waltl. NCBI lineage: Eukaryota > Metazoa > Chordata > Amphibia > Caudata > Salamandridae > Pleurodeles > Pleurodeles waltl. Next base: position 722,561,950 of record NC_090437.1, on the reverse strand, counting down.
TACTATGCCATGCAGGATAACTCTGGTTGGCAAAGTAAATCTTATTTAGGGGCTTGTGTCACCTTGCATGATGCAAGGGCAACACAAGGTCTCAATAAATCTACCCCTCAACCTCTCTCCTAGATTATGGGCATATACTAAACTCACAAACAAAAATTATGGAGGGTCAGTTCTGTCAGTTTATAAGCAGTTCTATTGTATGGCTATTTCTCTTGTGGCACCTGAGAAGGTTTGAATCTAATAGATGATGAGCATTTAGATTTCCACAATAGTCTGTTAAGTGTTTGTCTATCTGCTAATATGGGAAGATCCGAGAAGCATGGATAAAAGCTCTTCTGGGGGCATCCCTTCCCTTAAGTATCCAAGCTATAGATATTCATGGGACAAAAACAAACATAAGGCATTTGAATTGCAACCCACAGAGACAGTGCCCTAGGCACTGGGTGGCTTTTTAAGACATGTATCTCACTAAAACACTGAATGAAAACTACGAAGGGAGACTCACAATTATAACCATCAAACTCCAAATAAAACAAGAAGACTGCTTTGGAATGACTGTGTAATCTCAGACAGTTCTGTAAATAATGTTTTAGTGGTGCAGCCTCTGTATGTGAGAGGTAAAAGAAAAACATCCAAAAACAAATTATGGATTCCAAGGACAGATGTATTTTTTCTGTAACATTTTACCTGGATCCTGAATGGTTGTTCTGATTTGTGGGTCATCACCTATCAAGTCTGATTGTCGTTCGGTGATTCAACTACCCTCAGCACTGAGGAGACGCTTCACTTCCTCATGTTAACCAGCGTCAGCATCTGAGATCGGTAGAATAGAAAGTTACTTGCAGGAAGGTAGCGAGGGGAGGATCACCTTTTTCCTCTAGATCCGGTTGGGGAGGGATTGAAAATACAGCCCACAGGAATAAACAATGTTACCATAATTTACTGCTCTTGTCAATGTTGTGTAATTCTGTTACTAAACTGATAATAACCTAATCTGACAAATTACCGCTGAATTTCCCCAAAATGTTGAGTTTAGTTTGAAGGAAATCTAAGGTTGTAGTTTGAAGTTAAAGTAAACTATGGTTAATGTACATAGAATGTTTTTTCTCAGTCAAATATTTTTGTTTGCATTCTACTTTTCAGTTAACATTGTTGAGGTGAAGTCAGAGACGAATGTGGTATTTATTTATGATGTCTCAGATTCACATCTTTACGACTGCACATTTGTGGTACAAAATATGCATCCTGAAATGTTGCTCGCACTGTTTTCAAGCATAGGCCACGACTTCCCTAAGCCTCTGGCTAGTGTGCGCATTGTGCGCAGTTGATACTTGGTAGGCCAACAAAAGTCGACATGTTCGTCTACCTTTACTCAGGAGGTAGCTATGGATTCAGTACTTCTGGCTCGTTGGCTCTTTAAGCGGAGGAAAATCAAGAGTTGCGGCAGCCCCTATAATAGTGTTGATACAGCAGCCCCCGGTTCATTCAATGGTACCGTTGCTAGGTATTGCTAATGTCAGCAGACTTTCGGATCCATGTCACACATGGGAACACACATCTATGGGCTTACGTCAGGTATACATACCATTTTTTAAAAATTTCGAACTCCCCCACATACATTAGGGGTGATAATATAAATCTTCACTCCACTATTCATCCATTTAACGTGAAGTTTAACAGTTGGTCTACAAAGCAGGCTGGAATTATTGTGTCCCTGCCTGCATAGCGAATTCACTAGCTTTTATCTCATCTCTCCGTGAATGAAGGGTGCACTGGAATCTGTGCCTATCACACTCCACACATACACAGCGAACATTTTGTGTGGGGTAACATATATATGAACACAGACTTTGTATAGATACAGACATTCTGTACATTATGGGGGTCATTCCGACCCCGGCGGTCAAGGACCGCCGGGGCCGGGGTTGGCGGGAGCACCGGCAACAGGCTGGCGGTGCCCCGCAGGGCATTCTGACCGCGGCGGTTTGGCCGCGGTCAGAACAGGAAAACCAGCGGTGTCCCGCCGGTTTTCCGATGCCCTGAGGAATCCCCCATCGCCATGGGGGATTCCGACCCCCTCACCGCCATCCTGTTCCTGGCGGTTCCGACCGCCAGGAACAGGATGGCGGTGAGGGGTGTCGTGGGGCCCCTGGGGGCCCCTGCAGTGCCCATGCCAATGGCATGGGCACTGCAGGGGCCCCCGTAAGCGGGCCCCACATAGAATTTCAGTGTCTGCATTGCAGACACTGAAATTCGCGACGGGTGCAACTGCACCCGTCGCACCCTTCCCACTACGCCGGCTCCATTCGGAGCCGGCGTCCTCGTGGGAAGGGGTTTCCCGCTGGGCTGGCGGGCGGCCTTCTGGCGGTCGCCCGCCAGCCCAGCGGGAAACACAGAATGGCCGCCGCGGTCTTTTGACCGCGTGCGGTCATTCGGCGGTTCCCGCCAGGCGGGCGGCTCCCGCCGCCCACCGGGGTCTGAATGACCCCCTATGTGTTTCCATAAATCAGAACTGTGAATTCCTCCGAGCACAAAATTCACCCTTTTCAGGGATCTGTGCTACTGCAGGCTAGAAAAAATAATTTTGCTGTTTGGACCACATGTTTCCGTAACCAAGTTTGTAGATATTGAACAAGGCTTAGGGCTTCATTCCTCATTCTGTGACTGCTGCCAATGGAAAACACCACGTCAGCACGAGCCGTATGCCAGTGTTACAAGGACAGCTAAGCAAACTGATAACTAAACCTAGCCAACATAGGGGCATATTTATACTCTGCGCCGAATGTGCGTCAAAAATTTTGACACACATTTGGCGCAAACCTAACACCATATTTATACTCTGACGCCCTACCCCGCGAATCTCAAAATCCCTCCGTGTGCATCATTTTCTGTATGTGGGAAACCGCCTCGCATTAATGACATGCAAGGTAGGTGTTCCCGTCCAAAAAATGACTTTAAGGCCTGTGCTCCTAATTTATACTCCCACGTCATTTTGACGCACTGGAGGGGGCGGCCTTAAAAAACGTCACATAGCCTGATGTGCGCCGTTTTTTAATGCCTGGGTGAGGTCTCTGACCATGGAAGCAGTCCAGAGGTGCCCTTCCCTGTCCCCAAGGACCCCCCGCCGCCCTCGCCCACCAGTGGAGGACACCCATGGATGGGGGGACCCATCCCAGGTAAATACAGGTAAGTTGAGGTAAGTATAATTTGTTTATTATTTTAAAGTGGCATGGGGGGCCTAACTTGGGCCCGCTACATGCCACTGTGCCCAATGGCCATGCCCAGGGGACAGGAGTCCCCTGGCCATGGCCATTGGGCAAGGGGGCATGACTCCTGTCTGTGCTAAGACAGGAGACATTTCAATGGGGGTTGTGCATCAAAAAATGGCGCAGGTCCGGTTTGAGCCATAATTTTTTACTCTGACCTGACTTGCAGCATTTTTTGACACACAACCCCCATTTTTCCCTATGCCGGCGTTGCCTGGTTTGAGTCATTTTTTTCGACTCTGACCAGCCCGCAGCACCGACTAACTTCAAACCTTAAATAAGGTACCCATCTGGTGCGTAAGAATGGCGTTAACCGGCGGTACATTTTTTGACACAAGCCGGCGTTTCTGTTTTCAAAATGCATCTCATTTCCGTTAAGGAAAACAGGCTGCATTTTTTTATAAAAACTGTTTTTTTAAAAAGCAGTCACCTACATGTTGGTCTGCTGTCTCTAGCAGGCCACCATTCCTGTGAAGGCAGCCATTCCCAATGGGGTCTCAAATTGCGATCTATCTCATGAATATTAATGAGGTAGGTCATTTGCGACCCCATTGCGAATCTCAAACAGTATACAGTACACTGTTGTACATCTGGTTTTGCGATTTGCAAATTGCAAGTCACTAAGGCCCTCATTCTGATATTGGCGGGCGGCGGTCGCCGCCCGCCAATATCTGGCCGCCGAATGACCGCCCCGCGGTCAAAAGACCGCGGCGGCCATTCCAACTTTCCCGCTGGGCCGGCGGGCGCCCTCCAAAACAGTGCCCGCCGGCCCAGCGGGAAAGCCCCTGCAACAATGAAGCCGGCTCCGAATGTCTAAGCAGACAGTGAAAATCTTTGTGGGGCCCTGTTAGGGGGCCCCTGCACTGCCCATGCCAGTGGCATGGGCACTGCAGGGGCCCCCAGGGGCCCCACGACACCCGTTCCCGCCATCCTGTTCCTGGCGGTAAAAACCGCCAGGAACAGGCTGGCGGGAAGGGGGTCGGAATCCCCATGGCGGCGCTGCAAGCAGCGCCGCCATGGAGGATTCCCTGGGCCAGGGGAAAACCGGCGGGAAACCGCCGGTTCCCCTTTTTCTGACTGCGGCTTTACCGCCGTGGTCAGAATGGCCCTGGAAGCACCGCCAGCCTGTTGGCGGTGCTTCCGTGGTCCCCGGCCCTGGCGGTTTGAAACCGCCAGGGTCGGAATGACCACCTAAGACTTGTAGTTTGAGAGTCACAAAACTGAATCTTTGTACATGTGGCCCTTAGTGTCCGGGACAGCATAGAATAAAAAACAGAGAGACTGGAAAGCAGGACTCAGAGAGAAAAAAAGCATAGGGGTTGCATGAGCTGGTTTCTCGACGCAATCAGATGGTTGCCCATTTAACCACGTGCAAAAAATATGTTTTTTTGAACTCAAAGTTTGATGCCCTGTCTTGTCATTATTTGTAGTTTGTTTCCCAAAACATCGAAAAATACAAGACACAAAAATGTAAAAAAAAATTAAAAAGGTTATATTTATAAGATTCCTTGTGCTACTTTAAAATAAGCAGGTTGCCTTAGCAGGAAGAAAAGGAGAGGTAACTCTTTTACGATGGAATGCCAATAGGAAAAGGGTGTTGTAAGTATATTAAGTCTACAATAAAGGGACAGGCGGGTCGGTAGAGGGGGTAATTGCTGCACACAATATCTGTACTATTGCAAATAGTTTGCTGTATAACATGTATACACTCATAGCTTGGTAAGTACTAGCCATTACTACTAGTGCTTTTTATATCCGCCAAACTCTAATTGCATGAAATGCAGGAGTAGGTATGACATTTTGTAATGAGATTCTTCAGTCAGCACTATATTTGTGGGTGAACGGGAAAAGCACATCTTGGTTGAAAGCATTTTTCAAGCTGTGAAAAAAAGAAATGTTAATTTGTATTAGTTTCTGAACTCCTAACAGCAAATCTGAAGATTGTACGCCTACAGGCAATATTCTCACATATGGTGCTGAATAACCAATGAATAGGAATATATTGATAAGTTTATTTCCATATTCTATGGGATTGTTGTGGATCTGGAAAGAATGTATTTTTTAGAAAACCTAAAGTTATTATCCACAAGCCTATGATTGGTGACTTTATTCATTTTTTAAATGGTCACTTAAACACAAGTAATCTTATGTTATCCCTATGTTCCTTTTATATTCTGCCATGTATCTTATGATTACAAAGTGGCAGTCTGAACATTCAGGTCACTTTCCTTCAGAAACCATTATTGCTTTTTGTTATGGTAGTTCCGCTCTTAGCACTTAGGCTGCTAATGATTTGGAGCTTGTAATTCACATTTAGCAAAGATGTAGGATGACATGAAACAAGGTCAATGTTAGATCTGTTAGGCTTAAGGTGGTCTTCCCTCAAACATATGGGGCCAGATGTATCAAACGATTTTGCATTTGCAAAACAGTGCAAATCGCAGAAACGTGGTTTGCGATTCATGAAAGGCATTCGCAGGCCAAAAACAAGGAATCGCAAATTTTGCAATTTTAAGCGAAGCGACATGGTTTTGCGTGTCGCATTTTGCATCTCGCAATTTGCGACATGAAACACCGAATCGCTATTAGCATATCGCAAATTGCGAGTCTGAATAGCGACTCGCAAATTCAGATTCAGTATTTCACGTTGCAAATTGCAAGACACAAAATGCGACACGCAAAACCATGTCGCAATTCGATGCCTCAAAAATTCACAAATTGCAAATTTTCGCAGAATGGACTTTTGCACATGCAATTTACGACAGACTGAAACCAGGTGATAACCAGGTGCAACCTATATAAAGAGGCCCAGAATGCCTCCGACTCCTTTCCACAATGGCTGCACTCTACGTCTTGGCGAGGAGAATGAGGATCTTGGCATGTTTGAGGAGAGGGAGGAGGAGACAGGAACGCATTACCCTTTTTGACCAGACTGAGGAGGAAATTTTTGATAAGTACAGGTTGAGCTCAGCCATGATACTTGACCTGATAGCTGAGCTACAACCCATACTGCAGCGCACAACACACAGGACTAATAGCATACCAACCCATGTGCAGGTATTATGCTCCCTGCACCTACTTGCCTCAGGGAGCTATCAAGGGGTCATAGCAGCAGCTGGAGGGGTATCACTGAGTGACCTCTCTAGATTTTTCAATGCATTTCTAAACGCCATGCTGAGCAGGATACACCATTACATCAGATTCCCCAACACCCCACAGGAATTACAGCAGACAAAAATAGATTTCTACCAGATAGCACAGTTCCCCCATGTCCTAGTTGCCATAGATGGGACACATGTTGTGATCTGTCCACCATCGGCCACAGAGTATGTGTACCACAACCGTAAATACCAGCATTCAATGAACATACAGGTGATATGCAATACATCCTACATCATAACTGATCTCGTGGCCAGGTACCCAGGGAGCACACATGATTCGTACATCTTTCGCCACAGTGGGATTCACACAAGACTGCTAGCTGGGGAATTTGGTGAAGGATATCTACTAAGTATTTTCCCTCTGTACAATGGTGCATTGATGGCAGTTTGACATCAGATGGCTCAGCTACTCATTATACCCTCTGTTCCTTCCAGGAGACAGTGCCTACGCAGTGCGCACCAACATGATGACGCCCTACCTAAATCCAGCAGCAGAGCAGAGATACAATTTAGCACACAAGGCAACCCGCAATGTTGTGGAGCGCACCTTTGGCCTGCTGAAGAGTTGTTTCAGATGCATCTACAAAAGTGGAGGGGCACTACAGTACAGCCCGGACACGACCTGTAGAATAGTGGCGACTTGTGCGATCTTGCACAATATAGCTACCACCAGGGTCATACCTGTGGAAATATCGGAGCCAGACTCAGATGAGGATGATGATCTCATACCAGCCCTACAGCCAGCAGACAGGACCAGTGCAGCAGAGGGCAGGCAAAGGCGTGCTGACATCACGCACAACCATTTCAGATGTAAGTTATGACAACACAACCTCACTGACATATATTCCGGTAGTTAGCACCTTCATTACCTTGACTTCAGGTAACATCCATATCACTAGGACAAAGCAATACACATGAGTCATACATGAGCCATTATCAGTGTCGCACTATTGTCATCATAGTTTACTGTAATTCCACATGTGAAGTTAGTCCCCTGTGGCCATCAATGTCACTTTTTACGACCATGCATTCCACTTGAGTGCGCAGTGGCCTCGCCAGCACCTCTTGTATCAGGCTCACAGGCAGTACTGTGCCTGGCACTGCGACGCCTAGGATCCATCATGGGCACTGCAAGGCTGCTGAGGCTAGATGACTCCTCAGTATCCCCTACTCCCAGTTCACTGGGTGTAGCACTGCGTGTCGCCAGCATAGCTTCCAGAACGTTGGTGATTTGGACCAATCCCTGGGCAACATCCCGACTGCTATGTGCTGCCTCCACCTGTGCGGCCACAACACGCCGTGATATCAGGGCAGTATATGTAGCTATACGATTTACTGATCTACAAAAGCCACTGAACATTCCCATGAACTGCCTTTCATGCCTGCAGTGGCTAACTCGCTCATGGCTGATCTCAGTATGTGCAGCTCCCCCATATTGGCATTCTGTGACTGATCTGCCTGTGAAATGCCCTCATGTTTTTGTTTTGCAGGCACTGCACTTTGAGCAAAGATGCTTCCAGGCCACTGAAGAATGATGGGCCCTCACCTACATCTGTGTGCCTGCATCGTGAGGCCTCCTGCGGGGAGTTGAGTGACACTCGGGCAGGGACTGCTGCCTTCCGGTGGATCTGGCTTCTGGGGATGGAGTGTGGCCTTCATCCCGCATGTCATCGGAGTCCAGGCTCAAATCGTGGAGAGGTGACACCCTTGCCCTGCATCTGATTGGCACGATACACATTGACTCGCTGGTGTTGGAGTCGGCCAGAAGCTGTGTTTCTGCATCCCCCACAATGGCACATTCTGCTGCTGCTGGGCCTGAGCCATCTGCAACAACAATGTGCAGCATGTCATTTATGTATGTATCACCAAATATGACACAATGGTAATAAATGTACACTTACATCGTATCACTATGTACTGGGTGTTGTGTTCTTCTGGGTGTCGCTATACTTAATTGCATTCTATGTGCTAATTTCAGCTCTGGGTTGTGGACTACCACTCCCATAAAGCATTGTTAAGCTGCATCTAAGATGTGGAATGGATTACTTATCACAATGGTTGGCACTACTTGCTATTTCCTAAGGGGCATTTGTACATACACATATGGGGTAACATATCATTATTGTACTTACCTTTGTTGGTGCTGGGTGTGCCGGACGTGTCAATGTCAGTGACCCCATTGACAGCTTCTGGAAGGAGTGTTGACTCCACCAGGTCTTCCAGGGGGGTGGAGGGTGTCTGGGTGGATGGTCCGCCTCCTGTGCTCCTTGTCTCCTTTAGCCTCCTAGCCACCCTCTCCTTGGCATGGGAACGCAGGTCATACCACCTCTTTCGTATATCCTCCAATGAGTGCTGCGCAACCCCCACTGTGCAGATTTTGGTCTGGATGTCAGCCCAGAGTTTTCGCTTCTCACTCCCTGGTACCTGGATTGAGCGCTTCCCAAATAGCCGGTCATGGCTCCTCACCACCTCCTCAGTGAGCACCTCCAATTCTTGCTCACTGAACTTCAGCTTCCTCTTCCTCTCTCCCTTCTCCTTCCCATTAGCAGCATTGGCCATGTTGATGTCAGGTCTTGGCTTGCTCACAAACTTGCTCCCTGGGGCTGGTCTGTGACTCTCTGTTGCTCCTGTGGGTGTGGTACCTGGAAACAGCATGGGATGACTCATTTCCTGCTTGTGATGTCATCAGGCTGTGCCAGGTGACAGTTTTTGTAATTTGCGATTTTCAAATACTGAATCGCAAATATTTTTGCAATTCGGTATTTGGACCTTGTAATTTGCATTAGCGATTTTTAAGAAATCGCTATTTCCAATTTGCAAATTTGTTACATAGCATTTTGTGACTCAGAAATAGCGATTTCTTAAAAATCGCTATATCCGGTTCGCTAAGGGTTTTGTTCATACATCTGGCCCTTAGCTCCTCCTCTTCCATTTTGCTGAACCTATTTTTGTTGGCCTTAGGACTCTGTGCACTGTACCACTGCTAACCAGTTATAAAGTGCTTGTGCTCACCCCCCTAAAAACATGGTTAAACTGACATATCAAATTGACATATATAGTTTACGTATAACTCCCTAGTAGAGGGCTATATACCCAGGGCCTGCAAATTAAATGCAACCAGTTGACCTGCAGCACGTATTGTGCCACCCAATGAAGTAGCACCTTAAAACATGGCTGAGGCCTGCCACTGCAGTATGAATGCAGCTTTAAACTACCATGTCGACCTGGCAATAAAATCCCCTTGCGAAGTCTTAAACTCCCATATTATTACAGTCACTCCCATGGCAGGCCTTAAATAGCTAATAGGGCAAGGAACTGTGCAATTAAAAAATTGGATAAGTAATCTTAAGTTTTACATGTCATGGTAGTGAAAAAACTCTAACATTGGAGATTCCATATTCCATTTAATAAGCTGTAGTTTCCAGTTGGGAGCAGGTAGCCATGTCACGTTTGGTGTATTTACATATGTAATGAAAATCCCTATTTAAAAGTAAAGTTGGGCCGTTGATTACAATTCTGAAAATGCCACTTTAGAAAGTTGGCATTTTCTTACTCGTAGTCCTTTTGTACCTGCAATCTGTCTTGGGTCACATGCCTGGGTGTAACTGACAGACTTTGTGAATTACTCTCAGACAGTCACATAATGTAAGGATTAGGTGTTTCAGAATGGGCCATCTTCTAGCAGGATGGGGGAGGAGCTGAGCATATACTTACCTTCAACTGAATTGGAAGTGCTCTGCCTTCACACTAATGACCAACCAACTACACATTTTCACTGCAGCCAGCTTGGAGCCAGGGCATGGGAATCAGCAAATTCCATGCACTTCAAAGCAACTGTCTAGGAACTTCTCCCACCTTTCAGAAGGAGGGCACTGGGGTATAAAAATAGGACCTCAGATACCAACCCCTCAGTTCACTTCTGAACAGACAGAAGGACTCTCCGAGAACATCCCATTTCTATGTACTGATGAGCACTCTGCAATACCGTTTGCTGTACCTTGAAGGACTGATTGCTGGCTGGAGCCTACCTCGAACCCTCAGAGGCCAGCTTTTCAGTTAAGCTCTGCATCTTCACCTGAACCCAGGACTACCAGACTGACTCCAAAGGCTACTTTGCTAGCCTCCTGTTCAGAGCCACAGAGAGAAAAGGCACACCCATCTTGAACCTGTACCTGGACCTAGCCTGAGGGAGTCCTGAACAGCCAAGTTGTGTCCCACCAATCCTGGACGCTCTTGGACGTGGTACTAAAGGTGTCCAGATGGCCAAATCCCATAACTGAGGACTTGGAACATTTCTGGTCAAAACACTCTGTGAGAAAGAGGATGAGCCTTGTACCAAACTGCTCACCTGTCCGCCTCAGATGCATTGCTGGTTGGGTTGACTTTGTGGCTTCTCCCAGTATGTTCTTCTCTGCATCAGCAAATCGTGATTAGAGGTCCTTCACCAAAAGGGTATCTGGCCTCGTGGAACTTTCTTTAGCTAAACCCTCCTGCCTTGTCTTGCCATTCAGAGACTAAGGGCCTGATTTAGAGTGTGTTGGTGGGGAGGGTTACTCAATCACAAACATGATGAATATACTGTCCTCTGTATTACAATTTTTTTAGGTCCTATGGACATTGTAATACAGCGAACGGATATCCGTCTTATTTGTGATGGAATAACCCCAATTGCCAAAGTCTAAATGAAGCCCTAACTCTGAATGTAGAAATCTTCCCGCAGCTTTAATCCAAGGCAATCTGATGAGGACATTCCCTCCCTGGACACCTCCTGTAGCCTTGCCCCCCTGACCATTACCTTCTCAGAACTTTTTTCTCAAAATTTCATCTAAGACTGAAGGTAAGTCCTGACCAGACCCAATCCACTTCTTGCATACAAACTGCTGTTTATCAGGGTGGGCCATATGTTTTGACTTTGACCTAGTCTCCCGCACCTAGATGTCTGTGGTTGGGGTATTAATCTTTTAGGAGCTAGCATTAAAAATTCATAACTCCATTTTTTACTGTTTGGATTTTTTGTCATTTTGGTGTCAATATATATATATTAAAATATACAATATTTTTCGAAATTGGTGTGCAATTTTTTTGTGTTATGTTTTTACTTTATTACTGTTTGTGTGGTGCATAAATACTTTACACATAGGGCCTGATTTCAACTTTGGAGGAGGTGTTAATCCGTCCCAAAAGTGACGGTAAAGTGACGGATATACCACCAGCCGTATTACGAGTTCCATAGGATATAATGGACTCGTAATACGGCTGGTGGTATATCCGTCACTTTACCGTCACTTTTGGGACGGATTAACACCTCCTCCAAAGTTGTAATCAGGCCCATTGTCTCTAAGTTAAGCCTGACTGTTTTTTGTGCAAAGCTACCTAGGGTTAAGCATGGGCTAATTTAGTGACTTTTTGTGGTTCATCTGTTGTGAGGTTATTTTAGCATCATTGTATGGGCACGTTATGTTAGCCATAGCCTTGCAGATTGTGCCCTTTAGTCTAGAAAACAATTGTTTTTATTATTTTAGCAGAAGCTTAATTTTGCCTTGATGATTTTATTCTTTTATCTGTTGTTCGCTCTGTTTAGGAATTGTTTTAATTTCTTAGCTCAAAATCATCACTGTGCCTGCTGAAGGCTGTACATGAGAATGTTATTGGTACAAAGCAGAACATCACATTCCCCGTTGTTTCATGGAAACATGTGGATTCTTACATTAGGTCAGTTTTCTTCGAACATCAAATGTTTAATTATAAAACACCTCCTTGCCCCCTACATGTTAGAGGAAATTCCAGCCAGAAGTTGCCACCTCATGCTGTTCTCTTCATTGCAGCTATCTGTTGAGATGTCTTTTCCGCCTACATGGGAGAGGACTGTTGGTAGACCAACAGCCCTCTTCACTACTACCATATTCAGGTATGGGGGATAATGTCTTCCCAAGAGTCCTGCAGGGCGGACTAGGGCTAACACTGCTGTGCTCTAGTTCAGAACATTATAGGTGTAGGTGGGAACTCTGATACTTAGCACTGTATTGTGACACTATGGTGGGACTTTTCTTATGTTTTACTTTCCTTGTAACCACACTGCTATTATTCTGTTTCATTATCCTTCCTCTTGAAGTATATGCCTTTGTATCTCTGATACAGTTGATTCAATAAAATCCATTGAACTAAGTCCTGCTTCTGTTTGTCTTTGCATGTGTGAAATAATTGTAACTGAGAGAAAAGGAGCAAGATCTGTTCCACCACTATTTCCCTGAGAAATCATAATGTCATGTGCACAGCTGCCACTAATCACCTCTACCCTTGGGTACTGGTGAGGTACTGCTAGCTTGCTGGAAGGGTTAGGCCAACAGCAGTCACACAGTGTGAAATGGGACTGAGTTCCCCACAATCCTCTGTTGCTTCTGCCTGAATCTATCAGTCTCATTGTTAAAATGAGAGCCAACACAACACACCCTGCAAGGGATTGTGGCTGTTGCCTGACCCGTCTTCACACACCAGTCAACCAACAATACCACTTTTCACACTGAAATTCTTACCCTCTGTCATGAAAATGGACATGTAGGGCCTTATTCACAAACTGCACTTTGGAGTATGTTTTGAAGTTTTACAAAATAAACTAAAAAGAGTATGTTTTTCCTATGCTTATGTGTGCAGAATTCTCCTCCCCAACTGTGGAGACTCCACACTTGTAAATATAGATTTTAGTAGTAAATGTGGGAGGGACGTGGGAGAGTGGGTGGAAAAAGGGTAGACTTAGTAAAGGAGATGAAATTAGGGATGAGTAAGGGGGATTTAGGGAAGACCAAATAGAAGTGTAGCAAGGGATGTAGCCCACCTACACAAGAGTAAACCAATTACATTACTTTGGGGGTTCAGAAGTGAAACTTATACTTTTGCATTAAATTTACTCTCAGAGTTTGTGAATACCAAAGTAGTAAATTTGCTACAAAGTAAAAACGTACTCAAAAGTGTAACCTACCTTTGTCATCAGGCCTGCATTTTCAGCCAATGCTAGAGGTATTTTATTCCCTATGTAGTGGAAAATAACATTCCCTTCAGGATGTGAAGATGAAGTCATCAGAATGATCTTCTCCCTTATCATTCACTAGTTCAAAACTGCTGTCTCTTTTAGGTAATACCCCACAAAAAAGTATAAATGACTTCAGATGACAAACACACCCACTAATACCCTGCATGAAAACATCAGTGAATTGAATGCCATTCCGCACAATATAAGATAAGACTATCAGTACAATGATATGATAATATGCAAAAAATAGATTAACTATGACTGTAAACGAACTATGATGAGCAAAATAAAGTGTTCTGTCTTGGTACCTAAGAATGTTACTATTGTACTCATGATTTACAGTAAATCTGTTTCTGATTGGTTCCCAGGGCTGTCTTTATTCATTTTGAATTAGTTCCTCTCCATTACTCTCATTGGAGATCTGCTATTGACTGTGTCAACATCTTGTGCACACTCTATTATCTTTTCCTCTGAGATATTTCTCTTTTTGGGGTAATTATCTCAGAAATTCATACAAAATGGCATCTGGAGGAGAGCAGAGAACACTTGAAGACCCTCAGGGTGAGAAGCAGCCACCAAGAACCTCTCACAAGTGAATTGTATCGGAGTTCCTTGCCATGACACCTGGAGCAAAAAGGGTGTCTACAAAACCTGTCACTTGCACATTGTGGCAGAAAGAGTTCCACACTGGGCAAAAATACCAGTTTGATACTTCTGTTATGCTAAATACATGACATGTGTTGCAGTTTAATGCTGCAAAATAGAGACGAGAATAAGATGAGGGGCAGCAACGTTTTCAGGTGTAGTGCAGTGCGTACACTCTGATAATTATTTTTCAGCACAAGTCCTTATGGCCCAACAATAGAATTTTAATGGTTTATAATTAAAAAATGGGTTGTATTGTATTCAGTGTTCCAAAATAATGTATGTGCTCAAGCAGAATGGCACTGCTCAGGACAACCAGATGTAAAAGTATTTTATTTTGTACTCATGTTGTGATGCCCAGTCATGTTGTTATTTTTAATTTAGCCTCCGAAAAATAGAAGGATGCAACACAAAAATAAAAAATGTTGAAAGATTTTCAAAAATATTTTTGTTAGAAACACCTCCATTAGTTAAAAAATGGAGAAAAAAACCTTTCTGCTGTTTGTCATGTCTGTCCCTAACTATTAAAATATGTTACTGTGGACCTGCAAACAGAAGTAGCGATGTTAGATTTGCACAAAGGGTTTGTAATATTTGTACCAACTACCCTGCAAATCAAATAATAGTTTCCATCATGTTTCTGATCATTTTGATAAGTTGCAAAACAGTTGTTGGCTCTGGAGAATTGTCAACCACCACAGTGGCCAGAGCCAAACTCGCTGCAGGGCAGTCATCCCTAGCTGCATGCATCCAAAGGATGTGTACAGAGACAGTTGGCCACAGGACCTAGCCTATCACAGGCACTGCACTCAACCCACCACAGGATGGCCAACCCCCACTATGCCCAGACAAAGGCTGTGCACAATGGGGGTTGGACTCATGGCCTTATCTCTAACCAGGCCCTTTTTCCAACCCCTTAGGGTGCATTTGTGAAGGCTGTGCACAGTGGGGGTCCACCACAGGACCAAGCTTGCAATCAAGCCCTGTGCCCAACCCGTCTAAAAAATCTAACACCTTGAAGTCCTGACGACCTGTGGAGGTTGACCAGAAACCAGAATGCTATATGCTGCAAGTGTTGTCAACTTACAACAGATGGGGATTAGGGCTGGTTTGGAAGCCAAACCCTAAAGCCCACCCCTGCTTTGCATGGATAAATGATACATGCAGTGGGGATTAACCACCTGCCTGCAGTGGGTAGAGCACATGACCTGGCCAGAAGCCAGCCTGCATCTCACTCCTGTTTCGAACATCCAAAGGATGTTCGCAGTAGGGTTTGGGTTCCCAAGGAGGGTGGAGCAGAGGGCATATATTGGGCCACACCTGCTATTCATGGCTAAAGGCTGTGTGCAATGGGGTCAGCCACTCATGGAGAGTGGATAGCAGGGTTTGGCCAATAGCCAATCCTTGTAGCCTAACCCCACTGTGCTCAGCCGAAACCTTTTTGCAGAGGTTGGCTTAATATACAAAGGTTATGTGAAGCAAGGGATGCATCAACTTTTCAAAGGTGACTTTCATTTTGAAATATAAAGTAAAACACATAATTGTGTCTAAGTCATTGTCTCCAAAACACAATCATTCTGTCAGGTTGCTCACTTGTCAATATGCTTTCCACTAAATGTAAAGGTTGATCCATTTCTAACCACAGAGTATGTAGACACACACACACAAAACCAAAGAAATTCAGCAGCTATATATATCTGAGCTAACCATAACATACACTCCAGCAATGTGCTGCTCATGACCTCACATATTACATCACTCATGACATGGTCCATGACATCACTGATGATATCAATGATGGCATCCCAGCTGATATCACTTCACTCCACAGTGATGGATGAGTATAGTGCCCTTTTACAACATACTGACCTGTTTCTTGTAGTAGTATATTGCAATAAACTGTTTCCAGTCTACTAAGACCTCACTATTTATCATATGTTGCAGTTGTCATGTAAATCTGACATTTGCACTAAAACCTCTTTCCAGGTACACAAATGGTGTTGTGATTTGCAATAGATCAGTCTACATGGTTAGACATTTACTGATCATTAGTGTTTAGAGTAGTGGTTCAGAAGAGACAGGACTATCCACTGAGAACTTTCTCTTAGGTGATAAGTGAATGTGGTAGTTGACAAAGTTACAGTGAGCGCTGTGATGTATATGGCTCTCATCAGTGTCTTCTTATTGAAGTTTACTTTACTTGATGTTGTCATCAGTGATTCATTTGAGATGTTATCAGGGATGTCATCATTGATGTCACCGAGCATGTCATGAGTGATGTTAGACGTAAGGTCATACACAGTGCATTGCAGGGTAATAAGTTATAGTTAGCTCAAGTAACTATAAATACTGAATTTCTATGGTTTTGTGTGTGTAAAATCTGAAGCTGCCTTTTTTATATTTTATTTCCAAACTATAACGTCCCTGTAACCTTTCCTTTTTTAGTGAATTTCTAAGTTTTTTAAAAATCTTATTCCCTAACTAAAATATCCCTGTAACCTTTGAGAGTTGTTGTGTGAGTGGCTGTCTGGGTCTGTGAATGGGTGTATGAGTGGTTGTGTGGGAGTGGGTGTGAGGCTGTATGGGTCTGGTGTGTGAATGGCTGTATGAGGCTGTGAGTGGGTGTGTGAGTGATTGGCTGTGTGCGTGTGTTTGTAGGTCAGTGAGTTGTGTGTGTGGTTATGTTGGTCTGTGAGTGGGTGTGTAAGTGGTTGGGTGGGTTTGTGAGTGGGCGTGTGAGTGGTTGTGTGGGTCTCTGACTAGGTGTATCAGTAGCTATGTGGGTGTCTGAGTGTGTTTGTGAGTGGCTGCAAAGGTCAGTAAGTGGGAGTGGTTTTGTGAGTGCACGAGTGGGTATGTGAGTGATTGCCTGGGTGTATGAGTGGTTTTGTGGGTGTGTCAGTGGGTGTGTGAGTGGTTGTGTGGATCAGTGAGTGGGTGTGTGAGTGGTTGCATGGTCCCATCCCTGGGCTGATTTTGGCCTTTGGGATACTGTTAGAAATGGGGTTTCTGGTTGGCTAGGGTATGCACCTAAGCCAGGCAGAACCCACTCACTCTAGTCAGGGTAAGGGAGTTACATGTCCACGATAAACCCCAGCTCATCCCCTTGGTAGCTTGCCATGAACAGTCAGGCCAACCCAGAGGCAATGTGTAAAGCATTTGCACAACACACACAACACACGTGACACAATATATACACCACAAAGTAAACACAACACTGAGCTATGTAAAAATAAACTGTATTTCACAAAACATAATTAGATCAAACATTACATGTCAGTAAT
This sequence comes from Pleurodeles waltl, assembly GCF_031143425.1. NCBI lineage: Eukaryota > Metazoa > Chordata > Amphibia > Caudata > Salamandridae > Pleurodeles > Pleurodeles waltl. Next base: position 722,544,567 of record NC_090437.1, on the reverse strand, counting down.
ACTCTGCTACCTTAGCAATTGTCAGAACGTTACACAGGTTACTAATACTCCGCATGAATAAGCAGTAGTCACACTAGAACACATAAGTACTCAGAATTCTGCAACATAAGCAGCAGTCATGAATCACATTATAAAAGAAATGCACTTACATGCCCTACTTAGGTGAACTTGGTGACATAAAGTGCATGTTATTATGCAGGTTATAATATTTCTGTGTTAGCTGGGAGTATGCAAAACGTTCACACCAAACTCTCTCTTTCCAGATGAGTTGCAGCAGAGGCCCTGATGTGGTAGACATGCCACAATATCATCATTATCCTGTTGTGCAGAGGATTGTTCTTCCTGTGCCCTAGGTGTTTAATGGCTTCCTCCAGTGGCCTGAGGTGTCATGATGCAATAAATAAACTTTTTCTCCCTCTCTGTAGAAACAAAGCAAAACTGATATTCCTCAAACATTGAGACCCATATTTATACTTTTTTAGTGCCGCATTTGCATAATTTTTTTTATGCAGAAGCTGCGCAACTTACAAAATCCAATTATATTTTGTAAGTTTTCACTGCTTTTGCGTAAAAATTGTGCAAATGCTGTGCTGAAAAAGTATAAATATGGGCCTGAGCTCCTTATCTCTTGAGAGTGCTGTTTTATTTTTTAAGTATTGTGAATTATTTTTACTTTCTAGTCAAAAAATCTTTTACACTTGAAAGTAAAATGCCTTGAAAGACTATGGATTGATTTGTGTGCCTTTGCATGAGTTTTCACCAAGACAAACCCCTAGTAAATCTGATACTATGGGCATGATTCACAAAGGTAAAGTTACACGTTTGTGAAAGTTTATGATTCTTTGCTTTTCACAAAGGTATTTTACTAGTAATGTCTTTACGACTGTGGAGTCTCCACACAGAAGAAGATAGGGTTGTCCTATCAGTCACAAAGATGCTGCTAGTAATCTAGTGAAATACTTTTGGGAATAGCGAACAATCATTAACTTACACAAAAGTATATGTTTACCATTGTGAATCAGGCCCTGTGTGTGTTGAAGTTACTTTATCATGGTTAATGTGCCTGTAGAACACCTTTACAAAATCTCACCTGCTCAGCATTTAGGGCCAGATGTATTTTGCCTAGGGTATGTGATTTCCTAATAGTGAATTTTTTTGATTCACTATTAAGAAATCACAAAGTACTTTGTACAACAGTTTAGTTGACAATGTGATAACAAAATAGGTCACAAGAGACCTGCCTCATTTATATTCATGAGGCAAGTTGCAATTTGCAATCAATTTTGGGAATGGCCACAATCACAGGGATAGTGGCCTTCTGGGGGTCATCAGACCATCATGCATGTGATTGCTTTAAAATAAAGCTATCTTTTTTGTGTAGTGCAACCCATTTTCCTTAAAGCAAAATGAGATGCATTACAAAAAAGAAAAATCAAAAGTTTTTTTTTTCATTTTTGAAGAGTTGACAGTGGTCCGTGGGACCACTGCCTGCTCTTAAAAAATATTTGTATTCCCATTCACAAAGGGAAAGGGACACCCTTGGGGATTCCCTCCCCTTTGGAATGACGTTGGTGGTAGTTGCAAAACATTTCTACATGCCAGTGCGAATCTCTATTTTGAGAGACGGTAATAGATTACCAACTCGCAAAATAGGGTCTGTACTTACCCCACGCCAGCCTCATGCAGACTGCCATTGCAAGTGCATGACAAGGTGTATCCAAAGTTGCAAACTCAACATGGCACTCACCAGGAGTGCCCTATCCACTAACACTGCATGCAATATATGTAAGTCACCCCACAGGCAGATCTTACAGACGTAAGGCAGGGCGCGGTATAATGCATGTAAGGGCATAAGTGTGCATGAGCAAATAAGCCCCAAGTGTGTCTCTGCTAACACCTAGCCATAGTAAATGTACGGGGAGCCATAGCAAATGTATGTGCTGGACAATGGTCATTATGAGTTCTCCAGTTACATAATGGCCTCTCACAACCGTGGGTTGTTTGGTATCAAACAACTCAGAATAATAAACCTACACTGATTCTAGTGTTGGATTTATTTTAAAATGTACCTAGAGGGCACCTTGGAGGTGCCCACTGAAAAACCTAACAGGCCTGGCATGGTTGCTGACTGGTCCTTACCAGCCTGCCACCACTAGACATGATTTGGGACTCCTGGGGTGAGAGCCTGGGCTTTCTGGAGCCAGAACACAAAGTCTTTCCTAGGCAGAGGTGTTGCACCTTCTCCCCAATGCAAGCATCATGCACCAGTGGTCAGCTTCAAAGGCTTTGCCACATTTGAAAACTCACCAACATCCATGCTGCTAGCAACAGATGACCGCCCAATGGTTTTTCCCCAACTTTAGGCAGGAAAACCAGTGGGAAACCCAGCAAGGATAGGAGAGGTGGCCATCCCCAGCCTGCACCATCCCCTGGGTGTGGCAGGTGAGATGACCAATCCATTTCATTTTCCTCCATTTTAGATGGTAGGAAAATAGCCAGTCAGGGTTACGGATGTGAACTCTTCCCGCTGCAAATGGTCTGATAGTGGGTGTAGCCACCCTAAGGTAGGTGATCCATTAGCCGCTGCTACCCGGTACTCCATCTAACTCCACCTAACTGCATCATTAGAGGGCATCCCCAGACCAAGGGATTAGATTCAATGGATACAGGAAGACCAGGAACAAAGAAGACACAAGGCACGAGAACTGAAGTCCTGCTGCACAAATAAAAAGGCACCAAACCCTGCCTGCTGCTCCAAGGACTCGACCATTGTCACTGAGGTGTTGCCCTGAAACCTGAAGGACTGTACAAAACCCCAGAGTATCTTCAGCCTTCTAAAATGTGCCAAGAAACTCCCTCTGAGTGAAGGTATCAGTCCCTGCTCCCTGCAGCCAAGGAACCCATGAAGTCCTGTAAAGTGACCAGCTGCTGACCAACGACTAAGACCAAGCAGCTCAGCCAAATTCCATCCACTAGCCCTTAAGGACAAGGCCTACCTAGTTTGGTGGCAGTGTGACTCTCCAGGGTAGTGGGGTACTGCTACTTGTGGTACTGGATTCCGAACATCAGACACCCAGAAGCAAAGTCCACTCTGGAGTCCCATGAGCCCAGAAACAAGCACCAGTCGAGGGACTTCTAGACACCCAAGAACACCCTCCAGAGTGGCCCTGTTAACCTGCAATCCATCCCCAAATTCACCTGCTCCTGACTCCAAGGACCCTAGGCACACAGCTCTTGGCTGACCTCTCTGTGCTGCATCTGGCCTCCCTGTCTCTTGCATTGACCAACCCACTGTGTTCAAGGGCTCTCTAACCCCTTGTGACCTCCACCCTCCAAAGGGACCCACTATACTTACCTTTTAGTTCAACTTTACAGTGTGTTTTTAAGTAGTCCCCTTCTCCTTTGGGAGCCAGCTCTAAAATATTCAGCCGCTGCTCCCACTTGAACCAGGAACTGCCCGATGTTCTCCAGGTGGCCCATTGGACTCTCTGATGGATTCGACCTAAAAATAGAAGTTGACATCTGTGGGAGCATTGCCTGATTTTCTATGCATTTTTAAAGATGTTCCCTTTGATTCCTAAGGTGCATAACTACACACAAAAATAGAACATGTTCTAAGCTTTGAAATATCATAACAAAATAAGTACTTACCATATATTGATGATCTAGGTCTTAAAATATTTTATGAAAATCTGAAGTATTTTTGTAAATTGGTCTTGAGTTATTCTTCTGAGTGTGGGTCCACATTTATTGATACTATGAGTACAACAAATGTTTAGCACATCTCCTGGATTAGCCTAACTTACATAGTTACATAGTGACATAGAGAGTCAATCGTGCACCTAGTCACAGACCAACACAAACACTAACGCACCCACTCACATACCCAGTCAGATACTCTTGCATGCACTCACAGACCCACTGAGACACTCATGCCCTGACTCACAGACCCACTCAGACAGTTATGCACAGACTCACAGAGCCACTAAGATACTTATGCACCCATTCAGAGATACAATTACAAAAGCATCTAGGTGCTAACTTACATGAATGTTTTCATTGTGGTGAACTAAATTAGTAAAGCACTGGTAAAATCTAAATGTGGTGGTATGCATTGAATGTAGGCTTTTGGTTTGCGTGTCCACGATAGATTTGCAAATTTTGAAAAAGCTAAAAAGAATTAAAAATAAAATGAATTAGTGTTTGGGAAGTAGGCTGGCTCTAAGAAGAGTGTGTGTTTATTGGGTAGTCAATGATAACAGCACATAATATTGGATGCTATGTTTCACGTTGGTGAGAAACACCATGTTGCCTTTGTCTGTGAAGTGAAGACATCACTTCTATAACTTCCATCCTTGTCAAAGCAGAGGCTATTATTGTAGATAGAGCCCGTATTATGGCCCCTAAGGAATGCTGAAATAGTTTTATTATTATGTTTCCTGGCTTTGTCTATCTGTGGACAGAATTTGTTAGACCATTTCCATTTCTGCCTTTGACATATTTTGAAAAATACCAAGGCAGTGTTACCAATTTGTGTGTCTACCTGTATATTTGACATAGATATATGTGATGTACTTCTGTACAGAAAGATTGTTGGTTAAATATTTGTATTTGTAGAATATTTAATACCATTGTATATGAATACTGCAAGTCCCAGAATTCATAGTAAAAATAGTAGACTACAACAGTATATCACAAATGTACATGTAAACATTGTTAGCTATGTAGTACATAGGTATGTTAGAGAAGAAGTGGTTAAAAATGGGTCAGGTGTTGTACTGATCACTTTGAATGTGTATTTTTATTAGTACTGATCGCTTTGAGTGTGTATTTCTATATGTCAGCTTCTCTGGGCACTACAAAATGTGTTTGAGAAGTCTTAAACTGATTTCTTAATGTAAAAAAGTTACTTCTCACCTAACTTATAGGTACAACATGAGTCATGCTGCTATGTGATTAAAACATGACACGTCCTTGACAGTTTCACTGAGTTAGATGTTCATTGGCACACCCCATGCTCAGTTAGTTATGCAGAGACCCACTCGTAGTGCAACTAATGTACCTATTTATAAGAAGTAAAAGCACTCAGACAGGCAGTCAGACACTAAAGGGAGACACTCATACATGCATGCACACATGCAAACAGCAGCTGTGTATAGTGCAGTATGAGATCCAGTTGCTAACTATACACTCACAATTGAAGGCAAGTGCTCAAGCAAGCTAGTCTGCCATCTAGACAATACTCCTATCAGCAAGGATTAGGCCTACTTCTGATGAACCAGAGAGAGTTGTTTTACTTATCAGCCCAACCTGGCACTAGAAAAAGTACTTGAGAAGAATCAAACTGATTTCTGAATGAAGAACATTCACCCCTCGCCTATCCTGAATGTAGGGCATGAGCTATGTAATTAAAACGAGGGACATGTCCATGACAGTTTCACTGAGTTACATCTGCATTGGCATGCCCCTATGCCCAGTTACACATGTAGACTCCCACTCATACCCCAATTCGTGTAGCTACGTATAAGAGGAAAAAAGCACTCAGTCGCACAGTCGGACACTGAAAGATCCATGTATGCATTGTTGCACACATCCAAACACCAGCTGTGCATACTGCAGTATCAGAACCAGCTGCAAACTGAATCGCTCCCTCACATTTGTAGGCAAGTGCTCAGACAAACTAGTCTCCAATCCAGAAAGTAGTCCTTTGAACATGGGTTGGGTCTTCTACTATTGTGACTGAGTATATAGTGCTTTAAAATCCTGGTTAATTGATTGATTGAGTTATGTCTTCTGAGACCCACTCATACTGCAATTTGTGTACCTACTTATAAGAGAATAGAAGAACTTAGAAACTCAATTCAACACTGAAAGAAACACTTATACATTCATGCACACAAGGAAACTGCAGCTGTGTATAGTGCATTATGAGAACCAGTTAATAACTGGTGCACTCAATCACATTTGAAGGGAACTGCTGAGACAAGGTATTCTCCCATCCAGAAAAGTAGTCCTTTCAACATGAGTCAGTCCTACTGTGATTGAGGCTGCCTCGTGGCAGCAGAAAACCTATTTAAGAAGTCTTAAATTGCTTCTTACTGCAGAAAAGTTACCCCTTACCTATAAGCCATGGTGCTATGTGATTAAAAGGGTGACATGTCCTTGAGACTTTCACTGACTTAGATCTACACCTGCAGATGCCTATGCCCAGTTATATAAGTGCTAATTTACATTAATGTTTTCATTGTGGTTTACTACATTTTTACAGCACTGGTAAAATATAAATGTGGTGGTATGCATTGAATATATGCTTTTGGTTTGCGTATCCACAGTGGATATGCAAATTTTGAAAAAGCTAAAAAGAATTTTAAATAAAATGAATTAGTGTTTGGGAAGCAGACTGCCTCTAAGAAGAGTCTTTGGGCCTCATTCCCAGGCCAGCGGGCGGCGGTCGCGGCCCGCCTGGCGGGGACCGCCATATGGCCGCTCCGCGGTCGAAAGACCGCGGAGACCATTCTGGCTTCCCGCTGGGCTGGCGGGCGACCGCCAGAAGGCCGCCCGCCAGCCCAGCGGGAAACCCCTTCCCACGAGGAAGCCGGCTCCGAATGGAGCCGGCGGAGTGGGTAAGGTGCGACGGGTGCATTTGCACCTGTCGCGAATTTCAGTGTGTGCTAAGCAGACACTGAAATTCTTTGTGGGGCCCTCTTACGGGGGCCCCTGCAGTGCCCATGCCATTGGCATGGGCACTGCAGGGGCCCCCAGGGGCCCCACGACACCCCATACCGCCATCCTGTTCCTGGCGGGCGAACCGCCAGGAACAGGATGGCGGTATGGGGTGTCGGAATCCCCATGGCGGCGCGATTCTGCAGGGCAGCGGAAAACGGGCGGGAGACCGCTGGTTTTCCTGTTCTGACCGCGGCCATACCGCCGCGGTCAGAATGCCCTGCGGAGCACCGCCAGCCTGTTGGCGGTGCTCCCACCGACCCAGAATGACCCCCTTTGTGTTTATTGTGTAGTTGATGATAACACACATAATATGGGATTCAATGTTTCAGGTTGGTGAGAAACACCCTGTTGCCTTTGTGTGTGAAGTGAAGCCATCTCTTCTATACTTCCATCCATATCAAAGTAGAGGCTATTATTGTAGATAGAGGCCATATTCACATATGAAGGCAACTGCGGAGACAAGCTAGTCTCCCATCCAGACAATTAGGCCCTCATTCTGACCTTGGCGGTCTTTTCGCAAGACCGCTGAGTTACCGCCGCGGTGAAGACCGCCGACCGCGGCGGTGTGCCGCTGTGCGCATTCTGACCGCTGGGAGCGTTCCGCCGGAAAACCGCCAGCAGCCACACTGGCGGTCGGCGGGAAAGTGGAGACTGGTCAACCTCCACCGCCACGCCAGCAGAACACCGCCCACAGAATTACGACCCACATTTCTGTGTGGCGGTCTTCTGTTGGCGGTCTTCTGTTGGCGGTCACGTCCCTATGGCTCCCGTCGCCTCCCGGAGGACCAACGCACAAGGTAAGTTGATCGTCCGTGAGGGGAGGGGGTGGGGGGGTGTTGTGTGATGTGGGCGTGCATGGGGGTGTGCGTGTGAGTGTGTAGAGGGGGTGTGTGAGTGCGTGTATGCGGGCGGGGGGTGCTGCTGTGTCTATGGGTAATGTGTGCTGTTCGGCAGGTGCGCATGTCGGCATGTATGTGTGCGGGGATGTGTCCCCGTTGTGTATGTGTGTGTAGGGGGTGTGTATATGTGCATGTTGGGGGTGTGTGCATGTCGGGGTACATGTATGTGCATGTCGGGGTGGGGGTGGGGAGGGGGTTCGTACCACCTCTGGGGGGTGGCAGGGGGGTGGAGGGTGTGGGGGGAGGACTCGGGTGGGTAGTGGGGGGTGGGGGAGACCCCTATCAGTGCCAGGGAAGGAATTCCCTGGCCCCGATAGTGCTTACCGCCATGGTTCGCACGGCGGTTCCCGCCCGCAAGAAACCGCGGCGGTAGGCAGGGTCATAATACCCTTGGCGGTCTTGGGACGACCGCGGGGCCGGAGTGCGCAAACTCCAGCCCCGCGGTCATGACCGCCGCGGCGGTCGGAGTGGAGAAGTAGCGGTCGGTCGCGGCGGGGACCGCCGCAGTCAGAATGCCATTTTTAATACCGCCGGTCTGTTCGCGGTCCGACCGCCGTCTCTCCGCCGACCGCCAGGGTCAGAATGAGGGCCTTAGTCCCTTAAACAAGGGTTGGGCCTACTACTAAGGCGACTGAGTGTGTAGCTTTAAACATCACCTCAACTTGGCAGTAAAAATCTTACTTAAGAAGTCTTAAACTGACCTCTTACTGTAGAAAGGTTACCCCTCACCTAGGCTGTTGGTAGGCTATGAGCCATGGAGCTATGTGATTAAAAGGTGAGACGTTTCTGAGACTTTCACTGACTTGAATCTGCACTAGCAGACTCCTATGCCCAATTATATTTGCAAAGACCCACTCATACTGCAACTCTTCTATCTATTTATAAGAGGATTGAAGCACTGAGACATGCAATTAGACCATGAAAGAGGCACTCATACATGCATGCACACATGCAAACAGCAGCTGTGTATATTGCAATATCAGAACCAGGTGCTAACTGGTACAATGATTCACATATGTAGGCAACTGGTGCGACAAGCTTGTCTCCCACTGAGAAAAGTTATTCTTGAAATATGGGTCAGGCCTACTACTACTGAGCATGAGAGTATAGTTTTAAGCATCACCTGAACTTGGCAGTAAAAAACCTGCTTGATAAGTCTTGAACTGACCTGTTACTGCAGAAATGTCACCCTTTACCTAGGCTGTAGGTAGAGCATCAGCCATGGTGCTATGTGATTAAAACGTGAGACTTGTCCTTCACAGTTTCACTGAGTTAGTTGTACATTGGCATTCCCCTATGGCCAGTTACCTATGTAGAGTCCCACTCATACTACAACCCAGGTACCTCCTTATAAGAGGATAGAAGCACTCAAACAGGCAGTCACACACTGAAACAACCACTCATACATTGATACACACATCTAAACAGCTGTTGTGCATACTACAGTATGAGAATCAGTTGTTGACTATACACTCACTCACATTTGTAGGGAAGTGCTCTGTCAAGCTACTCTCCCATCCAGAAAAACTCTCCTTTAAATATGGGTCAGGCCCACTATTGCTGAGCCTGAGAGTTTAGTTTTAAACATCAGGTCTACTTGGCAATAGAAAACATTCTTCAGAAGTCTTAAACTGATTTCCTAATGTAGAAAAGTCACCCCCTCACCTACCCTGTAGATAAGTCATGAGCCATGGTGCTATGTAATTAAAAGGTGAGGCATGTCGGGGACAGTTTGACCGAGCTAGCTACTCATTGGCACACCCCTATGCCCAGTTACATATGCAGAGTTATACTCATACTACAAATTATGTACCTACTTATAAGACGATAGATGCACTCAGAAAGGCATTCACACACTGAAAGAGCAACTCATACATTGATGCACACATCCAGTCAGCAGCTGTGCATACTTCATTATGAGAACTAGTTGTTAACTGATACACTTACTGACATTTGTAAGCAAGTGCTCAGACAAGCTAGTCTCCCATCCAAAAAAGTTCTCTTTTAAACATGGATCGGGCCTACCACTGCTGAGCCTGAGAGTGTATTTTAAAACATTAGCTCTACTTGGCAGTAGAAAAACTGCTTGACAAGTCTTAAACTGGCCTCTTATTGCGGAAATGTCACCCATTACCTACTCTGTAGGTAGGCCATCAGGCATGGTGCCATGTAATTAAAGGTGATACCTGTCCTTGACAGCTTTACTGAATTACAATTGTATTGGCACACCTCTATGACAGTTACATATACAGAGTCCCCCTCATACTACAACTGACGTATCTATATACAAAAGGACAGACACTCAGGCACGCAGACACTGAAAGAACCACTCATACATTGATGCAGATATCCAAACAGCAGCTAGGAATACTAAAATATAAAAACCAGTTCCTAACTGATACACTGACTCATTTCTAGGCAACTACTAAGAAAAGCTAATCTTCTATCCAGAAAAGTAAGTCTTTAATTATGGGTTGGACCTACTACAGCTGAGCTTGAGGGTGTAGCTTTAAACAACAGCTCAACTTGGCAGTAGAAAACCTGTCTGATAAGTCCTCAACTCCCCTCTTACTGCAAAAATGTCACCCCTCACCTAGGCTGTAGGTAGGCCATGAGCCATGGTGTTATGTGATTAAAAAATAATCGCTCAGAATAAGAGTAAAATGGTTAAAATATAATTTAAGAATATCTAATGAAAAGCTAAATATAATGATTTGTATTCTTATTATAGATATCTACTTACAAATAAATGAACGCAATCACAATGCCATGTAAAAACTGTAACAAGAAAGAAACAGAGAAACATTTACTATCACCTTACAAATCTCCGCACAAATGAGAAGGAAAAGGGACACAAAACAGAAATGGAAAGAAAGAGAAAAGAGCTGCTGGTAAGAGAGTAAAAACTTTATACAGACCCTAAATATGGAAAACTGGAAAGAGTAAAGCACTGAACAATAAAATAGATACTTTAGCTAAAAGACTGAAGCAGTTTAAAGAAATAAGAGTTAGAATGTTTTGTTATAGGGTAATTCAAAATCTTGGAAACATTTTGAAGAAATAGAAAAGGAGAAAAGAATTAAGTAAACAAAAGAAATATTTCTAAGCTGTTCTTAATAAGGACTTGCCCTGAAAAGGAAACTTTTTATTTTGTTTTTGAATAGAATGAGAACACTGGATAAAATAGTGTTGAGTATGAAGAAGAGAAGCCACAAGAAACAATTTATAAATATAAGTAATTTCTGCAAACCTTTCAGTGTGGAATGGAATCAAACTTACAGTACAGAACCTTATTTTAATGAGGAAATCTACTTCTAAGCGAGCACATTAGTGCATGCAGTTGAAACTTCTGTACAATGTTATGAGATGAAGGATGGTAGTCCTATTCCAAAAGAGGAGATGGTACATAGAAATGCAGGGGAAGTTACAGCTGAAGAAGTACAGGGAAGGTGTTGACAGGCACCTGTGTATAAATGAGACTGTAGCAGTACATGCAGTAAACAGAAAAAAATAATTGATTTATTCAGACCTTTTCTTCATACGTTTCCTTGCAAAAGTTTGAAGAGGAAAATAGGCATAGTACAAGGATTAGATCCATGCAAAATAGGAAAGTACACCAATTTACAAAGAGATTCACTAGCATGTTTGTCAAAGAAAGTGTGCCACAGCACCTTTCATCATTTTAGAATGTTAGCTGTACACCACTCTTGAATGCAAACTTTTGTTACGAGGCTTTATGATGTAAAAAGTCATCCTCTATGTTTCGGAGACATGAATAGAACTTTATTACATGATACTGTGGCAGAGGTTGTGAAGTCTGTGAAGACATTCAGGTCCGTTTCATTGGTCCTGAAGAAAAAAATAGAGAAAATGAGGAGGTAATGACTGCAGGTGTAGAGTAACAGGCCACAGAGATTACTATTGAAACATTTAGGAAGGAGATGGGAAATTTCAGTGCAGTTCTGAGAAACCTGAGAATGTTTGTATGTGAGCCACACTCACTACAGAAACCAAGCCTGTAATGCAGCTGTATTTTCTAAAACTGAGCAAGATAACAATGAGTGGGAAGAATTTGGTGGATATCTATTTGCTGAAGAATGTTTTTACTTAGACACAAAGTAAACAATATGTACGTATTGTTATGCCAAATTAGAGGATAAGGAAATGCCAGCAGGAGCAATTCATAATAGATTAGAATTGGTTTCAATGCAACAAAAACGTAATCAATTGCATGTGTATGAATCAATTCTAGTACATACAAACTGTGCATCCATTTGAAGCAATTATTTGAAATCAGCCGAAGACAGGGAAACTGCCACCAACAGAACTACAGAAGGGACTTAAAGGAAGAGTTGTGTATCTACCTTTATATTTGAAAAAAATATTGTCACTGTGAGTGTTCAGAATGATGCAGATCAACCAGTAATTATTGTAATAAATGGAGTTCCCACCAAAACTTTAAAAAAATGGCAAGAATTAATGGATGTGAAAAAAGTAGAAAAAGACACAATATACCTAGAAGAAAATAATGTTTTGTACAAAAATGTTCAAATTATTGGAGATGTCAGTTGAATCAAGTGCACAAACAGAAAAAGTGGATACACAGAAGTCAGACAAAATATATGAGAACTATAGTATTTATTTACTTCCTTCAAAAAAGTTGTTGGGGATGCTATGGATCTGTTTAAAATGAAACAAGCTAGAGGAGCTTAAATAACTGTCTGTGAAAAAAGTTTAGTGGTTTGTTGCTTTCAACAGCTATTTCCCACAGGAGTAGGTGGCCTCTACGTTGATCGACCTGTACAAATACCAGCAACTAAATACAGGTCAACAAGACTATGGTGGTCATTAGACTGCCAGGGTTAACGTGGCAATATCACCACCAACAGGCTGGTGGAAATGACCATCGAATTATGACCGTGGCGGTGATCCCTCCCATAAACAGCCAATGTACACACCGAACACTACGGTAGCCACCTACAGGCAGGCGGAAGACAAGGATCCGCCCACCATAATATGACATAGCACACGGCCACGATTTCCGGGCAATGACACCAAAAGCCTGGCAGAAACAAATCATTTAAAAGGAGACACTCACTTCCAAGGACACACAGGAGTCCGCAGCCACCATGGAACTTGAACTGCAAGTATTCCCGATGCTGTATCATGCCATGGCCATCCTGGAGCACCAAGGCTGATGAAGATGATGATGGTGAGTACAACCACCTAGCACACAAGGGTGGGAGAGAGGGGTGGGAGAGAGACACACACATGCACAACACATACCATACACAAACCACACACCCAGAAACACATGCACAGGAAAATAACAGTAATAGTGGCATGTAGGGGGGCACAAATAAGGCCCCCCTATGCCACCCAAAAAAACAACAAAAAAAAAAAATGTATACTTACCTGAACTTACCTGAATGTCCCTGGGATGGGTCCCTCCATCCTTGGGTGTCCTCCTGGGGTGGGCAAGGGTGGCAGGGGGGGTCCCTGGGGGCAGGGGAGGGCACCTGTGGGCTCATTTTGAGCCCACAGGCCCCTTAACGCCTACCCTGACCCAGGCGTTAAAAAGTGGCGCAAATGCGGGGTTTTTTGACCCGACCACTCCCGGGCGTGATTTTTGCCCGGGAGTATAAATACGATACATTTGCGTCGCCGTCATTTTTTTAGACGGGAACGCCTTCCTTGCATCTCATTAACGCAAGGAAGGCGTTCACGCAAAAAAATGACGCTATTTGCCCATACTTTGGCGCTAGACACGTCTAACGCCAAAGTATAAATATGGCGTTAGTTTTGCGCCGAATTTGCGTCGAAAAAAACAATGCACATTCGGCGCAAACGGAGTATAAATATGCCCCCAGGACTCCACTCTTCAGGGGCATCATGTTGGAAATGGGCAGGCACCTCACTGGGTGGGGGTGGGGTTGGTGAGGGTTGAAACTCTTTGTAAGGGGGCTCCGAGTCCACTGGTTCTGGAGGGGGCTGCCTGCCACTGTTTCTGGAAGGGGCTGCCTGCCCACTGGCTCTGGAGGGGGGCTGTCTGCCAACAGGTTGAGGAAGGGGCTTCCTGCCCACTGTTTCTGGAGGGAGTTGCCTGCCCACAGGTTGAGGAGGGGGGATCCTACCAACTGGTTCTGGAGGGGGCTTCCTGCCCACAGGTTGAGGAGAGGGCATCCTGCCCACTGTTTCTGGATGTGGCTGCCTACCCACAGGTTGAGGAGGGGGCTTCCTGCTCACTGTTTATAGAGGGGGCTGCCTGCCCACAGGTGTAGGAGGGAGCTGTCTGCCCACTGGTCATTGATGGTGTCCCTTGGCACCTGGTTCTGGATGCTGCTCCTTGGCCTCTGGTGCTGGATGCTGCTCCTTGGCCTCTGGTACCGGATGCTGCTCCTTGGCCGGAATTTTGAGTGGGGGCTCCTTGGCCATGTTTTTGAGTGAGATCTCCTTGTCCAGGTGTTTTGTTGGGGCCTCCTTGTCCAGGGATTTTATTGGGGCCTCCTTGTCTATGGATTTCTGGGGGGCCTCCTTGTCCTTGGATTTCTAGGAGTCCTTCTTGACCTGGGATTTCTTGGGTGTCTCCTTGGCCTGGGATTTATGGGGGGCCTCCTTGTCCTTGGATTTCTGGGGGGGGCTCCTTGGACTGGGATTTCACTAGGGCCTCCTTGGCCTTTGATTTTTGTGGGCCCTCCTTGAGCAGGCATTTCGTTGGGGCCTCCTTGGCCCTGGGTTTTGGAGGTGGTCCCATGGTCTTCACTGTCTGTTTGGGAAGGAGCAGCACTTTAGCCCTCCATTTTGGGGAAAGGAGTGTCCTTGGTGCGGAGGGGAGGCTTCACACTCATGTGCTACTCAGTGGCAGCTGGAGACTTTTGGGGTGGAGCTGTGTCAGACTGGGTGCTCGAGGTACTGGGCTGGGGTGGAGTGACCTTCCTCTTATGGGTAGGATGGAAAGGGGTGAGGCAAGGAAAAGCTTCTTAGGAACAAAGGGGCAGGATGTGGGAGGAGGGATGGGAGTGGAGGTAGAGGGAGTGGTTGTAGGAGGAGGGGGGTGCTGGACTTGGGTGCAAGTGCATGGACAGTGTGTGTGAGGTGGATGGCTGTGGGGGTCAGAGTGTGAGCGTGTGTGTATTACTGGAGGGGGGTAAACAGGGTGGGGAGGACAAACATGACGTGTGTATGGATGCTGTGGTAGTGTCTGCAAGTGAGGTGGGTGTGCTGCATGAGGTGGTGGTGACTGCTCATTTAGGGGGTGATTCTAACTCTGGCGGCCGGCGGAGGCCGCCCGCCAGAGTTCCCCCCTCCAGAATACCGCACCGCGGTCAGAAGACCGCTGCGGTTATTCTGGGTTTCCCACTGGGCTGGCGGGCGACGGCCAAAAGGCCGCCCGCCAGCCCAGTGGGAAACACCCTTCCCACGAGGAAGCCGGCTCAGAATGGAGCCGGCGGAGTGGGAAGGTGTGACGGGTGCAGTTGCACCCGTCGCGAATTTCAGTGTCTGCAAAGCAGACACTGAAATTCTTTGTGGGGCCCTCTTACGGGGGCCCCTGCAGTGCCCATGCCATTGGCATGGGCACTGCAGGGGCCCCCAGGGGCCCCACGACACCCCATACCGCCATCCTGTTCCTGGCGGGCGAACCGCCAGGAACAGGATGGCGGTATGGGGTGTCTGACTCCCCATGGCGGCGCAGCAAGCTGCGCCGCCATGGCGGATTCATGTGGGCAGCGGAAAACCGGCGGGAGACCGCCGGTTTTCCTCTTCTGACCGCGGCCAAACCGCCGCGGTCAGAATGCCCTGCGGGGCACCGCCAGCCTGTTGGCGGTGCTCCCGCCGACCCTGGCCCCGGCGGTCCTTGACCGCCGGGGTCAGAATGACCCCCTTAGTGTGTGTGCATGTCTGCAGGTCTTTTGTAGTGACTGTGGGCAAGGCTGTGCAGGTGGCAGGATCTGGGACTGATGATGCAATACATGCAGGTGTGAGTGCGGATGTGACAGTGAGGGAGGAGGAGGGGGGAGACAGTGGAGGCAGTGGATGATGTGTGTGCATCTGGGTGTTGGCTGTGTGAGTGCTTGTGGACTGAAGTGTGCTGCTTGTGTTTGTCTGTGCGAGTCTTGTGTGTTATTTTGGGTGCATGCTTGTCCGAATGTGTGCGTGGGATGGGTTGGGGGTGAGGAGACTGGGACTGGGTAGTGGAACTTGGAAGGGGGAATGGATGAAACAGGGACACTGGCTGCCATCAGTGAAGAGGCCAGAGCCTGAAACAATCTCTGTAGGACTGCCAACCTGCCATGGATGCCCTCCAGGAAGGCACTGCATTGCTGCATCTGGGATTCCAGCCCCTGGATGGCATTCACAATGGTTGACTGCCCTACAGAGATACATCACAGGAGGTCAATAGCCTCCTCACTGAGGGCAGCAGGGCTGACTGGGGCAGGGCCTGAGGTGCCTGGGGGGAAGGAGATGGCCACCATCTGGAGTGAGTGGGCACAGGCAACTCAGTGGGGGTCTACTGGGAGGGCAGTGCTGGTACGGGGATGGCGAAAGAACCTGTAGCTGGGGTGGTCCCAGAGAGGTCGGCCACCACTGGGGGGCTCCCATCAGAGGATGAATCAGAGTCAGTGTTGTCACCTCCTGTCCCTGCCGTGGTGCTCCCCTCACCCTCCTTTCCACTGGTCCTTTCGGCATTGGTGGACTCTGCCTCCTGGGTCCTGTGGGCTGCAGCTCCCTCACTCGCTGGTGCCCCTGCTCCTTTGCCAGATTATGCTAATCCACACATGGACAGGATGACAAAAGGAGAGGGGGGGAGAGAAAGGAAGCACAATCTCAGCACCAACAGCACAGATGGCAGATGCATCACTGACACACACTGAGACTGAGAATGGCCAGTATGGACCACTCTTGCATACCATTGGCTAAGTACCACAGCAGGTAGGAGCCAAACACTGCCACCTACACACCAGCTGGGGCCAGCTAAGCCCTGTCTGACATGGGAAGCCACCTACCTAGCTATCTAGAAAATGCTTTCCACCCTATTAACCTGAGCTGGACCACACAGCACAGAACTGGCATATTGCGGGGGAATCAACTGACTAGTAAACTGCACCCAAATCCAATGCAAGGCAACAGAGATGGTTGACAAACACACTGTGCTCACCCCCTTGTGGCTGCTGTGATGATCTCAAGTGCCCATCCTGGTCTGCGTAGGCCACCGCCAGTATGCAGGCCATCATGGGGTCAGGTTCTGATGGACACCCCTCTTCCGTTGGAAGGCCATACCCAGCTGGGCCACAGCAGTCTTCCAGGCCCAGCGTCTCAGGTCCTCCCACCGTTTCCTGCAGTGGCTGCTCCACCTGCTATAGACCCCCAGGGTCCACACGTCCTTGGCGATGGCACGCCACAACCCTTTCTTCTGATGGGCGCTGACCTGCAGAGGAAACAGAGAAGGCAGGACCCAATGAACCTGACAATGCAGCCTGTCACACATATGGCCCACAAATAGCATTTCCACTCATCAGGCTGACACATGACCCGTACCTCTGCATTGATGCTGCCAACAGCCATACACCCCCACCTGACACACTGCCAGCACACACACACATCTCCATTCAGTCATGTTGCATGCAATTTACCCATGGTGTACTCACCTGTTGGTCTGGAGGCCCATACAACTGGCCATACTGGGGTAGGACCCCATCCATGAAACATTCAAACTCCTCCGACGTGAAGGCTGGGGCCCTTTCCCCTGTTGCATGAGCCATGGTAGGTTTGAGACACAGGTCACAGCAGCACACGCAGTGGAGATGTCGTCCTGGGGAAAGTCAGGAATAAAGTGAAGTGGTAGAAAGGAAATGGTGGTCATGTCCGCTGTGGTGAACACCGTCACCACCAGCGTTGATCATCATTGGTTCCCATTATCCATAGAGGGACATGTAAGCCAATGAGGAATAGCAAGGCGGTGCCGACCACCTTCCACCATGACGCAACGCCAGCGGAGTGAGGTCACTTCCACCTGTCCCTGAATACAAGACAGGGGGGTGCCATTTTCTAATGCTGGTACACATGTATAGATTAATTAGTACGTCATTGGAGTTGAATGTAATCACCTACACATTTCCAGTGTTCAACATACAAACGTGCTCTGTGTACACTGCTGTAGTGTGTTCATGGTTCATGTTGTCACTCCTTTCTTACATTTGGTCCCAACCACTGCGGAGGAGTAGGAGGAGGCACACACCCGTGAACAGACCCCTTGTGGACTTGGCTACACTGGAAGACCGGAACATCATACTCACCTATCGTCTAGACAGGGCCACAATCACAGAGCCGTGTGAACAATTGGAGCCTGATCTGCTACCAGCTATCCGTAGCACCACAGCAACCCCCCTTCTTGTGCAGGTACTCTCAGGACTCCATTTCCTGGCAACAGGCTCTTTCCAGGTGACAGTGAGCTTGGCTGTGGCGATGACACAGCCAATGTTCTCTACTGTGCTTACAAGGATTTTGTCTGCCTTGCTCAAACACATGTGCAGCTACATCACATTGCCCCAGGTAGATGATTTACCCACTGTGAAGGCTGGATTCTATGTGATGGGACATATACCACATGTTATTGGGGCTATCGACAGGACCCATATTGTCTTAGTCCCTCCAGGGTCAATGAACAAGTGTACAGGAATCGGAAGAGTTTCCACTCACTCAATGTCCAGATGGTGTGCCTGGCTGACCATTACATCTCCCACGTCACTGCCAAGTATCCAGCGTCAGTGCATGATGTCTTTGTTTGGAAGAATAGCAGTGTCCTACAGCTGCTGGCACTACTTCAGAGGCACAGAGTGTGGCTAATAGGTGAGCCTGTGCCCCCACCCAATTTTTTTGTGTATATGCTTTCAGGATTCGTAGCCCATGCCATTGTTAGGAATCTGAGAAAAGGGGCTGAAAATTGGTACAATGATGTTCATGGGCGTACCAGGAGGATTGTAGAAAGGACCTTCGGGCTCCTGAAGACTAGGTTCAGGTGCCTCCATCTGACAGGTGGATCCCTATGCTACCCCCTGAGAAGGTCTGCAGAATCACTGTGGTGTGCTGCATGTTGCACAATTAGGCCCTCAGACGGCATGTACCCTATCTGTAGGAGGAGGGGGGTTACAATGCAGCAGTGGACAGTAAGGACAGTGAGGAGGAGGAGGAGGAAGAGGAAGAAGAGGAGGATGTGGACAACAGGTCACATTTGATCCAGCAGTACTTCCAATGACACTCAGGTAAAACTGTTGAACTAAACATTTCTACATTTTTAGTGTTGTACTGTGTGTCTGCAGCATAATGCCAGTCATTCCCTTTGCATCCCACCTGACTGTCACCTATGCCTTCCCTTAATGCAGATGTTGATGGTGTTCCAACAGTGTACTGATGTGATGTGTACAGACTGCTGAGACACATTTGTTGGATGGATCAACATGTTATTGGACATTTATACAGGATCATGCAGTTCATTACAGTTCATTACAGTTCATTATGTTGTACATTACCTGCAGATAAAGCACTATTACTCAAGTTCTGTCCAAGGGTATTTATTGAAAATTGTTTCATAATGGGAAGTGCAATAGAGTGGGGTGAAGATTGGGAATAGTCCAGGGTAGTGGTCAAGTCTGTTTGTAGCACAGGTTGAGTGTCCAAGGGGCCATAGGAAGGGAAGCAATGGCAGTTAAAAAAGTGGACAAGGTGACCCAGTGGGACACAAGGGGAACATTCAGGAGGGGCTCATTTCATTGTGGCGGTCTTTGGTTCGGCAAGTGTCTCTGGTGTCTGTCTGGGTCACAGGGAAGGTTTACGGGTGGTTCACCTTCTGCAGGGGAAGGGATGATGGTGGACTGTGGGTCCTGTGGCAGGGCCTCCTGTCCACTAGCAGCATCAGATGTGGAGCGCTGGTCAGTAGACTGGCTAGTGGAGGGGGCTCTCCGGTGTGATGTGGAGTCCCTCCTGATGTTGGCCACATCACCCAGCACCCCTGCAATGGAGACCATGGTGGTGTTCAGGGCCTACAATTCTTTCTTGATCTCCTGGAAGTGTTCCTCCTGCAGCCACTGGTTCTCCTGCATGATGTCTATCTCCTGACCCATCTTGTCCTGGGATTGTTGGTAAGTCCCCAGGACATTAGTGAGTGCCTCCTGGACAGTTGGTTCCCTGGGCCTGTCCTCCCCCTGATGCACAGCTGTCCTCTGAGTTTCCCTGGTCCCCTGTGCATGTGTCCCCTGAACAGTGTGCCCACTGCCACTGACCCCAGGACCCTCTTTATCTTGCCTGTGAGATGTGGCCTGGGGTCCCTGTACAGGTGGGCACTACTGATTGATGTGTCCTGGGGACAGGGGTCTGGGGACATTGGGTGGCTGCTGTGGTATTCGATACTGAGGTGGGAGGCTCTATGGTGGACTGGGTGTGGGCTGGGGTAGCGGACTGACCAGTGGTCCCTGATGGGCCAGGGGGTTCATCCAGATCCAGAACTCCAGAGTTGCTGTCATCACTGGGTGAGGGAATGGGTAGCCATGGCACCTCCTCACCGCTGAGATTGGTTGGGGCATCTGTGGGAATGTAAGTGGTATATTATGCTACATGTCTCTGACACATTCTGCATCCCTAGCTTCCCCTGTATTGTTGCTGTTGCCCTGCCACCTTTGTTTGTGTATGGTGATGTATTGTGTGATTGTTAGATCTCCATGCTGTGCATGCATTGGTGGTGGGTGTACATGCAGGGCTGGAAAGGATGTACATGCAGTGGGTATGGCATGCAGGGCTTCGCATTTAGGTTTGTTAATTGTGCTTCTGCACTGTGTGGGATGGAGTGGAGTGATGGGTGTCAGGGTGAGGGGTGGTGGCGGCATGTAGGTATGGGGGGGTGACAGGTTGTATATGTTGACTTACCAGTGTCCAGGCCCCGGCAACCCCAGTGAATCCCTCAGGATGCAGGATTGCCAAGACATGCTCCTCCTATGCTGTCAGCTGTGGGGGAGGAGGTGAGGGTACACTGCCAGTCTTCTGGATGGCGAGCTGGTGCCTTGCTGCTATGGAACATACCTTCCCCTGTAGGTCGCTCCCCCTCTTCCTGATGTCGTCCCTTGTTCTTGGATGCTGTCCCACAGCATTTGCCCTGTCCACGATCCTCCACCATAGCTCCATCTTCCTGGCAATGGAAATCTGCTGGATCTGTGCTACAAACAGCTGTGGCTCTACCCTGACTATTTCCTCAAGCATGACCCACAGCTCCTCATCAGTGAAACGGGGGTGCCTTTGTGGGGACATTGGTTTTGTGTGGTGTGTGTGTTGTGCAGAGGGTGTTGAGTAATGTGGTGGGGTGTGTGGTACATTACGGATGATTGGGTGGTTATGGTGTGTGTGTGTGAAGTTGTCTCTGTGATTTGCGTGGCTAGCTATTGTGGTCTTTTCGTGTTAGCAAAGGATTGTGGGTGTGTGTTTTATAGTGCTATTTGTGGGTGTGTGGGGTGTGTGTAACTGAGTCAGGTGTGTTTTTTTTGTTCTGCCCAAAGTTGTCTTGTTTTGTCTTAGGATGACCTTAACCACTGCGGCTGTGTTCACTGCCAATGGTTTACCATTGTTGAATGTCTGCTGTGGTGATTGGTGGGTCATTATTTGGAGGCTTAACGGTATGGGTGGTAGTACTGACAGTTTATCACGTTCAGTGGGTCTGGCAGATTTGTGTTTGTGGCTGTTTTATGTCGATTTTGTATGTATGTGTCATAATGTGGCAGACGCATGTCTGCCTCCGCGGCAGTATGCACTTGGCAGTCAGCACGGCGGTATTTGGTATTTACCTCAAAGGTCATAATGAGTGTCTATATTTAGAGGACCCTATGCTTCAACAATGTATTCCCTATATATTCAGCTTGTTATTTGAGAGTGACTTGTCAGGATTCTATTATACTGTTAACCCTACTCTGAAGACAGGAGTCAATCTGCAAAATCTTTCTGCAAGAAAGTTTGTTGATAAACTACAGGGTGAGGATGAAAATTTGAAGTACAACTTAATTAATTTGATGGCATGTCAACATGGGACTAATGAATACTGCTACTGCTTTCATGGAGACCCTAACTGTATGCTCCAAAACGTAGGTCCCCCTACTTGATTTGTGACACTTAGTTGTGCAGAGTATGCATGGAATGATATACTAGAATTTATAAGAGAAGCAAACTGTAACATTGATGATATCAGTTTGAAGACAGAAGGAGAACTTTGCTCTTTGGATCATGCAAATGTATGTAGGTATTTTAATCACAAGTTTCAAGAAATGCTGTTTTTTTATGCAATAAAATAAATCCTCCTCTAGGAGAATTTACTGATTTTTTGGGGCGTAAAGAATATCAGGCATGAGGTGCTCCTCATATACACATGCTCTTATGGATAAAGGATGCACCAAAATTTGGAACTAATAGTGATGACTGTATACTGTCTTTTATGGAACAGTATGCTACATACAACATCCCAGCGGAGAATAATAACAATACCCTATGACAGCAAGTTATATGCTACAAAACACATAGATGTGGGAAGTATTGTCACTGAAGATACAGATGTAAAGGAAAGTTTTAGACACGGTGTTGTTTTAGATTTCCAAGGCCTAATATTTCCAGAGGAAGAGCAAACAGCTTTTCTTCTGCAGTGAGGCATATACTGACAAGGAAATCACCAAAAAAACACATATAATCTAAGAAGATCTGAGGCCTCCAAACATATTAATGATTATAATCCTGTCATTCTAAAAATATGGAATGCAAATAAGGACATACAGTTTGTTGCAGACATCTCCATTGCCGTTGCTCACTATGTGACTCACAAAATCAGAGAAAACAGAGATGAAAAAAACGTGGGAGGAGATTTCTGTAGAACAATTTCAATTGATGAAATTATACAGTTTCAGCTTGAAAATGCTCTCACATATGGTGACAGGTTGAGTTCAGATAGCAAGTTCTCAAAGTCTAGAGCCATTGTTTGGGTTAGTCTAGGCCTTGCAAACATGCAAAACAAAGTCTTGAAATCTTTCCCAGAAATTCAGAACCTAGCACAATTTCATCTAGAGAGTAAAGATATTGTAACAACAACCTTGTTGAATACCTACTATCTAAGAAGAAGACCACATCTTGAAAATATGATTCTTTACAAAATTCTGCAGCACTATGGGTACAAAAATAATGTTCCATAAAAAACGTTGATGAAGGTAAATATGGTGTAGCTTGTTGTGATGGTTGTTTGGCTTGCCATGCAAAATGTACCTTACTAAACCATACAAAATTACTTGCCAAACTGCTGAGAAAAAATAGTTTTTCTACTTTACACTTCTCCAGCTATTCAAACCTTGGCTTTTTGAAACAGAGTTACTCGGACAATATGACTGCTATGATGGCTATTTCAATGCTCTAAAAGACAGCATTGAGTGTTCAATATTTTCTAACTACTTGAAAATGTTAAATGAAGATATTGAACTGGAGGAAACAATTGCTGCTGAGATAGCAAAGGATAGTTCACAAAGCAGACAGAGTTCTAGACTTCTCAGTCAAGATCCTCTTGGACAGTTAATAATCAAAAATAAAGCTGCCATAGTGATGAATGAGGTGGAGACTGCAATGCAACAAGAAAGAGAAGAAAATGTTGACTTGGAACAGTTAGTAGAACAACTCAGTTATGAGCAGAAAGAAATATATATGGCAAAAGAAAAAAACAGGGCATGTATTCCTTCATGAAAACAATCAATGTAACTGTTCAAATTTTAAGACTATTCTTTTGTATGTCAGCAGACAAGCTGGCACTGGAAAAAGCTGTTTTATACAAGTTCTAACAAAGTATCTACAGATGGCTATAGACTCCATTTTATCTGGTGTAGTAACAGCCCCTGCTGGATTAGCTGCGCACAACATCAAAGGAGTTACCTTGAATTGTATGATGAACACATTAATAAACGGGAGTACCAAATGTTATATGTAGAAACATGTCATAAGTTTCAAGAGTCTTGAAGCAATTAAAACTTTTAATCATCAGTGAGTTGTGCATGGTCTCAAACTTAATACTCGCCTTTGTGCATTTAGGAATGCAAAAGACATTGAAGACAAAATATGATGTTCTTTTTAGAGGAAAGCCTGTAATTGTTTTTGGTGATTTATTACAACTTACCCCCATGAAAGTCCTGGCCCCTCAATATACCTCCGTAAAAAAAAAATTTTGTCTAAAGGTTTTCATTTTTATTTGTGTTTCTGTATCATTAGATAAGTAACTTATCTTGGCTAGACCTTGCTAATCTGGGGCAATTTTGTCTGGATGACATTTTTAAAAATGGTGGCTGTGTTGCAGTGATGATGTAATATTTCCAGAACCATGAGTCCTATATACTTAATTCTGGTGTCAAATTATAAGTTTTGGTGGCCATGTACTCTTATAGAAATAGAAAAAAACTCCTCAGAGCAACCTTTCTGCCATTTTTCAAAATGGCAGCTCTGTAATGATGTGTTTAGCCATCATATGGGTAATTTATTTTATTATTGTTCCTGTTTAAGGTTTTCCATTGATTCAAATTTGTAAACAGGAGTGAAGCAGGTGATAGCAGAGGATCTTTACCTTCCCACAAAGTGTTGATAACTATCAAATCTGAGGACTCCTTCAACAAAGAATAATGCTTTGTATACCAAACTAATTTGAAAGAAAAGCTAACATCAACTATGGCTAGACAGAAGAGAGTCCGAGATGCTGCAGAAATACGGCAAGACAAAGTTCACAAAAGATTGAAACTGATGGGTGAAGAGGATCAAATATGTTATATTTGTGACAACAAGGGCTACAAGTTGTAAACAATGGAAAAAAGCCTGGAAGAAAATGACAAAATATAGCAGAACCAGTGAATCACAACAAGAATCTGAGAAATCGATGACAACCAAAACCAATGCCCTTCCACTTAGAAGATTGATGACTACCCCTTATCCACCTCCAACTGATCAGAAAGCAGAGGATCTTCAATGTGTTGTCTGTGGTTTCCCAAGAAAAAGGGCCACATGGATTGACAAACAAACATATTACAGAGTTTACAGCCGAGTAGCTGAGCAGGTGGTTGTATTTGCACCAGATTTGTAAGCCCACCCAAACTGTAAGCATGCATACATTAGAAACTCTGAATATACAATGAGCTTCCATCAGCAATGTAACCTCCAGCCTTCAGTTAAGTTCACACTCTTTGAAAAAGCAATTGAAGGTTTAAAGCCGCTCTTGAGTGCTGGCTATAGGTTCACACTCAGTGAGATCAGAGAAATAATGGTCAACATTGATGAAACTGTGTTGATCCATAACATTGAAATTAAGATTTTTCTGGTGAGAATATACAATGACATAATTCAGGTTTGTCAGTCTAACACAAAGAATGAGCAACTTAGGTGTTCTCAGCTGATTTGACTCCCAAAGTTCTTGCTGCCAAAATAAGATCACAAGATGCAATAAAATAAGCAGGAACAATTTTAATGAATGTCCTGAAAGATTTAAATTTTGGACTTAATGATAAATTGTGTGATGCCCTTAGAGCTCTGCAAATCATGGGAGTGAAAATTAATGTCTGATGTTATCTTAACATTTTTTCATCATTGTTTAATATCAGCAAAGCAAAACTCTTAGGGCCATATTTATACTTTTCGACGCACAACTGCGCCAACGCAGTTGTGCGTCAAAAAATCTAACGCCGGCTAACGCCATTCTGAAGCGCCATGCGGGCGCTGTATTTATTCAATGACGTTAGCCGGCGTTAGCCGGCAGAGCTGCCTGTTGTGCGTGAAAAAAAATGACGTACACCAGGCAGCGCCGGCGTAGGGGAATATGGAGCTTGGGCGCCAAAAAATGGGGCAAGTCAGGCTGAGGCAAAATTTTCGTCTCAACCCGATTTGCGCCATTTTATTTGGCTCCCAACCCCCATTGAAATGACTCCTGTCTTAGCAAAGACAGGAGTCATGCCCCCTTGCCCAATGGCCATGCCCAGGGGACTTCTGTCCCCTGGGCATGGTCATTGGGCATAGTGGCATGTAGGGGGGCACAAATCAGGCCCCCCTATGCCACAAAAAAAAACAAAAAAAACACTTACCTGAACTTACCTTATGTTCCCTGGGATGGGTCCCTCCATCCTTAGGCGTCCTCCTGGGGTGGGCAAGGGTGACAGGGGGGGGCCCTGGGGGCATGGGAGGGCACCTCTGGGCTCCTTCCGAGCCCACAGTTCCCTTAACGCCTGCCCTGACCAGGCGCTAAAAAACGACGCAAAAGCGGCTGGATGTCATTTTTTTTGACCCGCCCACTCCCGGGCGTGATTTTTGCCCGGGAGTGTAAATACGGCGCACATGCCTCGGAGTCAATTTTTTAGACGGGAACGCCTATCTTGCATATCATTAACGCAAAGTAGTTGTCCACGCTAAAAAATGACGCAAACTCCATGGACTTTGGCGCTAGACGGGTCTAACGCCAGAGTATAAATATGGAGTTCGTTTTGCGTCGAATTTGCGGGAAAAAAAACGACGCAAATCCAGTGCAAACGGAGTATAAATATGTCCCTTAGAAACTAAAATTATTGATTTTTGTTGGCTTTGAAGCTATAAGCGAAGAAGTGGAAGACAATCCCATTAACCAACAGGCTTTTGCTGTGTAAAGGTACTGTGCTTTCCAAATCAT
This sequence comes from Pleurodeles waltl, assembly GCF_031143425.1. Lineage (NCBI taxonomy): Eukaryota > Metazoa > Chordata > Amphibia > Caudata > Salamandridae > Pleurodeles > Pleurodeles waltl. The sequence continues at coordinate 722,518,245 of NC_090437.1, read as the reverse complement.
GTTTTATAAATTACATCAAGGCAAAAAAAAAACTCCAAATCACATGATGACTGCCTACACAATCTATGACAAGTTCAAAAGTAGAAAACTTATGACTTCAATTAATAGAATTGGCGTATCAACAAGTTATAATGACATAGCATAGAGCAATAACCTGCTAGCAACTCATGCTGTAAAATCTTGGATTCATGATTGCTGCTCTTGATAATTTTGTTTTGAAGAAAGCTCCTCTTTGTCTGGAACATCCAACACACATGATACTGCCATGGTGCTTTTCAAGACTGTACCATTAAAGTAGGTCCTGGAAAATAAGCTGTGTCAGCTGTAGGCATAAACAAACAAAGCTGCAAACTTATAATCCAACTGCCTTGCCAACGTGTACAAAATCAATACAAGCCATCAACAGGTCCCAGTCTACCAGAAAGTTTCAAAGTGGCTGAGGACATGTATCTTCTTCTACTTCATGCTGCGGCCTGTAAAGCTGATTTGACTAAATTCATCATATTGCTTATTTGGTGCGGACTGAAGGATGAAGAAAAGCCAGTTCCTCCAGGTGCTGGAATTCATGCTATGATATCCCAGAATAACGTCCCACTGAAGAAGGTTGGGTTCTTACCGGTACTTCTATCTCGAGTCACAAACTACGCAACAGTATACACAGCTCTAAACAATTTCCGAAATGTGTCATGCTCAGCTTGAACACTTGCCTATTCTGCCAATTTTCTGCAATGAAAGTATTTTCCGTATTATAGCTGACAGTTTTATGAGCAATCCATTAGAATTTCGTGATCTTTATCCAATGATGGGCGTTTTCCACATGACAAAAGTTGTTTTGTGGTGCGCAGGAAAATATCTCAGTGCTTGTGGCATAGACAATGCACTTATTGAGGCTGAAGTATTTGGAAGCAAAACTATCCAGTCTGTATTGAGCGAAACTCATTATGTTCATTTGTTACAAGATATGCTCATCATTTCTGAGGCTAAAGAAACATTGCTTTGGAATGCTTTCTGGAACAAAAATTACAAATTAGGTTTTTCATATCTTATCTCAGAAGTCAACATGGCACAGGGTGCACTTCATTCAAAAAACATAATGCAAAGTTGGACAGTGTTCAATACACTCAGTTAAAAATCAGAAAACCTGGAAACCAAGGGGCATATTTACACGCCCCTTGCATCACTGTGCGTCTCCTGAGCATAATTTTGTTTTACGCTGAGGCAGCGCTAAGGTTGCCTTTTCCTCACGCCAGATTTGCAAGCCCTTGCATCACATTATGCCTGCTTCAGGCATAATGTATGCAAGGGAGGTGCTCTGATGCAGTGAGGCCTGAAAAAATGGTGCAGTGAAATTTACAACATTTCACTGCATCATTTCTTCCATTAGTTTAACGCCTGCTCAGAGCAGGTGTTAAATTGATGCACCCATAGTAACCAACGAGCCTCCCGGTACTTTGCTAGACTAGAATCAAAAAATGTTATGCTAGTGCAGCAAAGTGCCACAATAGCATCAAAAATGTTGAAGCTATTGTGCTGACGAACACCATGATGCACCGTATTATAAATTTGGTGCAACCGTGTTGTCTTTAGGAGGCGGTAGGGGAATGTAAGAAAAGTGGCGCATCAGGAACGATGCATCATTTTCTTGTAAATCTGCCCCCGAGTTTGTAAAGTTTGTCAAAGAATGTGAAGAACGATCAAAACTTTGCAAGTACTGGAGAAACGTTTTAAACATGATAGTTCTAGTGAAAAACCTGGTACATGCTGATTGGGAAGGTGATTGGGAGCTGCAAATGAAGGCTGTTGAATCACTGATTACAGTGTTTTGTGAATTTGATTACATAAACTACCTGAGATTTTGGTCCTGGTATTTGAAAAGAGTGAAAAATCTAGAGGTGGAAAAAACCTACCTCTGCAGAAAATGTATCCAAAGACATATTGTGGTGAACAAGAGAGAGAGAAGGTTCAATGCAGTGGCTCCGGATATGAAACTGGAACAGACGATCCAGAAATCACAGAAAAGCTGCAAAGGAATTGTTGGTCAGACACGTAAAGTGAATATGTAGCTCAATGGCAGCTATTTTACCATGAATTCTTTTCTATTTGTAATGTTTTCAGAGAGATGACAAATTTAGAAAGAATGGGCCATCGTGAAACTGTCCCTCACCTGAACTTGTGGGAAGGAGAAGGGAACTTTTCATTAACTATGTTGACAGCCTTCTTCATTTCATGCAGCAGCAAGGAAACCCGTTTGAAATGATGCTATCCTGTGTGACTACACAACTTTGTGACTAAACAATATGTGGATAGTGATAGAAAGATACATCCACTAGATGTCCTAGAACATGAACCAAAACTATACATAGAACTGAAGCAGATGAGATTTGTATTGAAAAGAGAAAAAGCTGTTTGACATAATCACAATGGCCAAACTTCCATGCTTTAATTACCATAGTAAGAGGTTTTTCCAAACAGCCACTACAAAACAGGTTACAAAAAACAACTTTTGCAAGCACATATAGAGATGGATGTAGCAAAAGAAAGGGGTGAATTTATCAAGGACATTATGTTGCATGATCTTCTTCCAACAAATGCATTATTTGATGGGAATGTTGCAACCAAACCAGTGAAGCACATTCTCATGCAAGAGCTCGCCTGAAGAATTTAAATACAAAAAGGTATCCTCATTGGAAACTGCTGTTATTGTGGCCTATTTGTCACAATTGCAAATGGTCAAGATATCATCCATTAAAAAAAATGTAGAGGTCGTTCAGACTGTTCTACAGATATCAAAGTCAGTCTGCACCTTGCAAGAACTGCACATTGCCTTTGGCAATTACCTTGAACTATCTGCCAAAGAATGAGAGAAAATTAGATGAAGTGGAACAATGGCCCTTGTCTGCATCTAAAATTTGACATCTATCCCAGTGCAACTTGATAAATTCCGGTCATCAACAAGATGAACTTGGAGATGGTAACTCACCAAAACATTGCTGATGCTTCAGTGAACTTTGAATTTCCAATTATTGCATACAGGATGATTGTAAATGAAGAGCTGGTGCCTGCAGAGATATATTCAAAAGGTATGAGCCATATTGTTCAAGAACTTAACAGCAAATTGGAGGAAGCTGACCATTGTATTCTTCCACATGTTGAGTGGCCTGTTCAAAATGGTTCTAATCTAGTCGTTTTACTGTCAAATGACACAGATGTAGTTTTTGAGATACTTAAATTTGTTGCAATGTTCATAGGTCAAGTATTGTAAGAGTGAGGGATAAGTTGTGGAGAGAAAAGATACTTAATCCTGCTTCCTATTCTGTATACGGTATAAAATTGGATTTTTAAACTAAGCAAGTTGGACAATTTGTAATTCTCGTTTGGTGTGGTTTTTGATGGGAAGGGGGAGTTTGATGGGAAGGGGAATTGTAATATTTTTTGGAGAATGTTTAAGAGGCCGAAAGCCCGGGGAGTTTAGATCTTGAATTTGAAAGAAACACTTTTTTGGGTAGTGTCCATTTTTGACTGGACCCGTGGTGTTTTGGGTCAGCCGGTATTTAAACTTTTGAACTTTTAAATAATTTTTTAAACCGTAGAGTCTTTTAAGCTGGTCAGTTGTTAGTGAGGGGAGCAGACATTTTTCCCTCTCACGAGCGGCCTATTGGAGGTCCGCCATCTTGGGTGGTTGACGGTCTAGTTGACCGCAACCCAAAAGAGACAAAACCGGACCTGGAGTCCGCACAGCGGACGCGCACAGCGAGCGCGCCATCAGCGCACCAAAGGCACGCCAAAGGCAAGCCCGTCTGCGCCTGTGCGCGCCTTGACGGGGTTAGGGGCCACTCCCTTTGGTTTTGGAAAAGATGGTGAGTTCGGGTATCTCATATACATTGGGGGAACTTAGGAACCTTATGAAGAGTCCGGGGAAGGCTGTTGTCTCTGTCCCAACTTAGCGTTGGGGGCATGGACCTGTCCCTCTTGTGATCGGACTCTGAAAAAACCAAGGGGCTCAGTTTTAGGGCAGCCCAAACAAAGTTTGGTTCTTCAGCTGATAAACTGCCGCTCTCTGCCGGCACATAAGCTAGATATAAAGCTTCTTCTGAGTGAGAAGTCCCCGGCCGCCCTCTTACTTACTGAAACCTGGCTCAATGAGGGCTCGGGCCGGAGTTAGCACTGGCTCTACTTAAAGGGTATGTTATTGCAAGATGTGATAGAGAGAAAGGTAAAGGAGGGGGCATAGGGGTCATTTTTAAACAAGGCCTTTTATTTGATTGCTCTCCTTTGGACCTCTTAGGGTGCGAAGGGATACATTTCTCCTTAACCTTTAACCCAACCTTCACATTTTCAGGAATGTTATTGTATCGACCATCAGGACCCTATGAAGAATTCCTTAACATATTACCAGAGCGGATAGCAGAATTATTCTGCATGAAACCTAATCTAATGGTGTTAGGTGATTTCAACATCCAAGTGGATAATTTAGAACTGACTGCAGCTAAGTTTCTGGTGAATGATCTGGAAGCGTTAGGATTGCATCAATTAATTTGTGGTCCTACACAGGAAAGAGGAAACACAATAGACTTGGTATTTAGTAATCTTCTCTCGTTGAGTGTTTTAAATGTCTGGAGATGATACTGCCCTATAAAGCTCCTTTGGGGCAGAGGAATGGAGACAAGTCCCCATGGTTTTCCCCTCAGTTAATGACACTGAAGAAGAATTGTAGGCAGTTCAAAAGAAAATGGAGGAAATCATTAAAACAGGTAGACAGGGAAGAGTATAGATATGCAATTAGGCTTTATCATAGGGAGATAAGACTAGCTCAAGCAACCTATTATGGTGACAAAATTGAGAAGGCAGCAGGCTCTTCAAAAGAAATCTTTTGTATTTTGAAGGAGTTGCTTTATTCCCCTATTGGCCCTGAAGCAACGGTAACAGAAGATTAAGGATATTTATAAGAATTTCCCAGGTGAAGACGTGATAAATTCAGTTCAGCCCATTGTGAATAAGGAGGGGGACAACTTTCTACAAAGTTTTCCCTCGATCTCTGAAGAAGGTACTTCCTGGCTTCTTAGTAAATTGAAGTCTGGTTCTCCATTAGATCCCGCGCCTCCTCATATAATTATGCAGGGAGGATTAGCCACAATACCGGTGATAACGGAGCTGTTAAATAGCTCCTTACAAAGTGGCATGGTACCTGAATCATGGAAGCATGCAGTGGTAAAGCCCCTGCTAAAGAAACCCAATCTAGATGGAACTGAACTAAAGAACTATAGGCCAATTTCTATTCTTCCATTTATGGCAAAATTAATTGACAAGCATGTCAACACTCAAATATATGGATTTTTGGAAGAACATAAGATTTTGCACTCTACGCAAATGGGCTTTAGACCCGCCCACAGCACCGAATCAGCTATGATGGCGGTTATGGAGGAAGCCAGAAAAAGGATGGATCTGGGACAGGTGACAGCTGTAATAATGTTGGACCTAAGCGCCGCATTTGATACAGTCAACCATGGACTACTAATTCAAAGAATCGGAAAAAGTGGTATTAAAGGCCTGGCGCTTAAATGGTTGAGTTCTTTTCTTCAAAACAGATCTTTTCAGGTCTTAGATCGTTCTTTTTTTTCAGACCAGTGTAGACTTCAATGTGGAGTGCCACAGGGTTAATCTTTGAGCCCGACTCTTTTTAATATTTATATGGCTCCCCTGGCAGATGTTGTGGAACCTTTTGGGGTATCGCTTGTATCATATGCGGATGACATGCAGCTGGTGGTTTCTTTCTCCTCTAGTAAGGATGTTGATAATTCAGTGTTACCAGCCTGCCTGCAAGCTGTGTCATCTTGGATGACAGATAGCAGGCTCCAGCTTAATGAAGAAAAGACTGAAATAATGTTTTTGGGGAGGCTTTCCAATCTGGCAAAGAATATTTTGCCAGCAACCCACTTAGAATACTTACCTCCACCGAAAGACCATATCAAAGCATTAGGGCCCGTATTTATACTTTTTGACGCTAAACTGCGCTAACGCAGTTTAGAGTCAAAAAGTTTAGCGCCGGCTAACGCCATTCTGAAGCGCCATGCGGGCGCCGTATTTATTGAATGGCGTTAGCCGGCGCTAGCAGACCGGCGCTGCCTGGTGTGCGTGGAAAAAAACCACGTACACCAGGCAGCGCCGGCGTTGGGGAAAATGGCGTTAGGGCGTCTTAAAAATGGTGCAAGTCAGGTTGACGCTAAAAAATCGCCTCCACCCGATTTGCGACATTTTTAACGATGCCCAGACGCCATTTACATGACTCCTGTCTTAGTAAAGACAGGAGTCATGCCCCCTTGCCCAATGGCCATGCCCAGGGGACTTATGTCCCCTGGGCATGGTCATTGGGCATTGAGGCATGTAGGGGGGCACAAATCAGGCCCCCCTATGCCAAAAAAATATATAAAAAATATAAAAAATTATACTTACCTGAACTTACCTGAATGTCCCTGGGATGGGTCCCTCCATCCTTGGGTGTCCTCCTGGGGTGGGCAAGGGTGGCAGGGGGGGTCCCTGGGGGCATGGGAGGGCAGCTGTGGGCTCATTTTGAGCCCACAGGTCCCTTAACGCCTGCCCTGACACAGGCGTTAAAAAGAGGCGCAAATGCGGGGTTTTTTGCCCTGCCTACTTCCGGGCGTGATTTTTGCCCGGGAGTATAAATACGACGCATTTGTGTCGCAGTCATTTTTTGGGACGGGAACACCTAGCTTGCATCTCATTAACGCAAGGAAGGCGTTCACGGAAAAAAATGACGCTCTTTCCTCATACTTTGGCGCTAGACGCGTCTAATGCCAAAGTATAAATATGCCGTTAGTTTTGCGCCGAATTTGCGTCGAAAAAAACGACGCTAATTCGGCGCAAACGAAGTATAAATATGCCCCTAGGAGTCTGGTTAGACACCACACTAATTTTAGACTTTCAGGCTAGGAGACTTTCAGCTACCTGCTTCGGAATACTGAAGTTACTTCGTAAGGTCATTGGTGTGCTTCCGCCCTTGGCCAAAAGACTTACAGTACAGGCCCTCATCTTATCCAGGTTGGACTACGGTAATAGTCTCCTCCTGGGTTCCTCAGAGTATGTGATCAATAAACTACAAGTAGTCCAAAATGCGGCCGCCCATTTACTGTTTAATTTGCCTAGGTCTACTTCGGCTACGAAAGCTTTTATCGCTTTGCATTGGCTCCCAGTGGGTAAAAGAATTAAGTTTAAGGCTTTGTGTATTTTTCATAGAGCGCTATATAAAGGGGCTCCTCATCAATTAAAAACATTAGTTTAATTTTATGTACCTACGAGAGCCTTAAGATCTTCTTCTAAAGCCTTGGTAGTGGTCCCTAAAGTAAAAAGAGCTTCTTGGGGAGGCAGATCCATGAAGTATCAGGGAGCCTGACTTTGGAATTCGCTACCTCTAAATATTCGGTTGATGAGACAGGAGACTGAATTTAGGAAGGCTGTTGAAACATGGCTATTCTAATGTTAAGGTAGTATTCTTCTTCCCATTCTGGGTGGTATCATTCCTCCAGCTTGTTTATTTGTCTAATTAGCGCAACAAAGCCTCGGGTAGTATGGCGCTATATAAAACACAGTAACATAACATAACATAACATATAAGACACTTGACCCAGAGAGGCCCAGTGTTCTTATCAAGGTACATATTCTTACGGTTGATGACACTATGAGAAAAATTGGAACAAAGCTTGGGGCTTTAACTGCTGAACCCGTGAAGTTTCAAAAAGGATTGTGACTTTTAAAATGCAGAAAAATACCTTATGCATGTGTGGAAAACAAGTTCTGACCTTCGGTACAGCGAGTTCAAGAGATCAGCCCTGCAAAGTGACCTTCCACCAACTTCATATTCTGTGTGAGGACATGTTAAAAGAGCGTTCTACTTTATCAGAAGATGTGCAATTGTTTTGAATGAAGCATATACAGAGAAAGATCTGTGTGAATTTATTTGAGAAGATATTGATGAGGGTGCTAAAACCTATGAAATTTCTAAAGCCTGTACCCAAAGGTCTTGCACATACATGCAAAACCTGTGCTACAAAAAGATGTTCCTGTCAATATGCTCTTCTCAAATGTTCAACATTCTGCAAATGTACCTCTAGCGATTGCCGAAACAACTTAATAAAGTGAACTATGAAAATATGTCTAGAACAGGAGTGATAAACATTATTGTTTTTTTTATATTATAATCATAAACATTGTTTGGTGTATACATAAAAGGACTAACAGCCATTATTATTTCTATACATGTATTTTCTTCCTCTATTACAGTTCCCGTTTTGGAAAATGGCAGAAAGGTTGCTCTGAGGAGTTATTTTCTGTATCTATAAGACTATTTGATCCCTAAATCCTATGTTTTGACAACAAAATGAAGTATATAGGTCTCATGGTTTCTGAAATATTACATCATCACTGCAACACATCTACCATTTTTAAAAATGTTGTTCAGAAAACTTTGGCTGGAATTAGCAATGTCTAGCCAAGCTAAATTACTTAAGACACTTTTACATGAAGAAACTCGTAATTCTTTAGGAAGCAGTAGAAATGTAAGCATTTGGTTGAATATCCAATAAAAAGAATTAAAGAGAAACATGTGTCAAGCATCTGATAGAGAATATGGAAACATTCAGAAGACTTTTAGAGTAGAATGACTGTCTAAAAAGCCAAAACATTGCTTGCAAAGCCAAATTATAAAGAACATATTTCCTTCCCAAAAATTTGCAGCACAGCTATGTTTGAATTTATTCAACAACAAAAATCCATTGTGTGTCTGATGCCTACTCTTCAAGAATGTACCTCTTTCAATGAACAATTACTACAACTGGAGAAATACCACATATTGGAATTGATATCAATTTATTAAAATGGAACACAGAGGAGTGACAATACTGATAACTTAAAAACTACAATCAAAACTGAATTATTTGGTGAAGTCTGTTTCTAGCACTGTGGGATTAGAAAAGTGTTTACATGTTTGTAAGAACTGCAGGGTGATTTTACCGCGTATCAAATGTTGATGAAGGATTACTTAATGGAACCATGGGTAAAATAACTGATTTCATTTGGTATCCAAACATAAATGAGGTTCAATAACTAGGAATTAAATTTGATGACCTTGAAGGTATAAAAGGAGATAGCAAGGTCTGTTGCATTTCTTGCTTGCAAAAGACTTGTAATTTTGAGGAAAGCAGTTTCTAATATCTCTAGCATATGCCGTAACAAAACATACGTCTCAAGGTTTACACATTGGTGCCACATTTATTAACACTAGTAGCACTGTATTCAAGGAAGGTATGTCATATGTATCATTGTCATGAATTACAACTTTGTCCGGTTTGTTTCTGATAGAGTTTGATTACAGTAAAGTAAATGCTGATTTGAGTTAAGTGCTTGAGTATAACCATTTAAGAAGCCTGTACGCTCCTCATTTAAGACAGTTCACAGATTATGAAAAACCTAGAATCTTAATGAAACCACAAAATGTCAAAGGATCCTAGTGACTTTCTTGAGAAAATGTGCAAACAAGAGAAGAAAGAAAAATTTGAAAAAATACTAAAAATACTGATGTAATTGTTGGTTGCTAGTTCTCAAACCTCTCTGGAGTCAACTGCTATTCCAATATAGACCACAATGTACTATTCTTTTTACCTCATCAGGTTCATGCAAATAAACAGAAAAAGGATAAAAGATTCTGCCCTGCACTCTTTAGTTTGTTAGAATGCTTGCACAGTGATAGAACAAAAACATACTCTGCATCTTTAATTGAGGAATTGCAGATCTGTGCACTGGTTCTGTACACCTCACTCAAAATACTCAAGAAGATACACACAAATTATTGATGGTCCTATTTGGTATTTTATAAGAAGGGATAGTACCTATTGATGACCTATTTGGACTAAGATACGCATGGCAGCGTGATTGTGAAAATGTTTCACTTTCTTCCAAACATAAATAGATTCAGAACTATTTATCCACTTAACTCTACCAGACTGTACAACTGTCAGTTTCAAGAAAGTGTTTAATGATGCATCACCAATAGTACCTTCACAATACCGGCACAACTTTGAATATCGGAGAACTGGCAAGTATATAATTCTAATGCTACGGTGGTGCACTGCAGATGGAACTAAATTGGAAATGCAAATTACAAATTTTAAAGCTGGACAAATCTCTATTCCTTTTAAACCATATAACTGTATAGCGATTATGTTTCATGAAGGAGTAAGTATTACATCTGGACACTACACTATCTACTTAAAACATACAAATAGATGGACTTAATGTAATGACATCAACCTTATATTAAGCAGAGATTGCCCTATAAACTATCAAATTCTAACCTTCTCTTTCTTGAACCAAAATCCTAAGGAGGATTACTACTGACAAAATGGAATAGTACACGTCTGGGACTTCTAAAACAACAAGTGAAGACATCACACGTCCTACCAAGTATAATGTCTTCACAATGGATTCTAAATATTGAAATGTTGTTGATCAAGCAAGGAAACAACAGAGATTGCACTAAATTGGAAACAGAGATCACAAACGATAAGCCAGCATGATCATCTACTAAAGAGAAAACTAAATACTGCAAAATTTTTGTTTGAAGAACATTTGGAAAAACATGAAAAAAATAAAAAGAATTACATCACTGATATACTCTACTCCTGTTTAATGGATTATCAGATTTAATGACATCATGTAGCCTACCAAGGGTGATGTCTCTATATGCATGTTCACCTACCACTATGATCAATGCACATAAATTGTATTATAGAACTATAATCTACATTCTATTATTTAACAAGTAAAGGTAAAACAGTTAGGAAAATATTTGTAGTGAGTGTGATGCAAAGCAATGTTAATTTGAAAAAACTGCTATGTTCTTATGGGATTTTTTACAGTACATACGACTGTTTCATTGTTCAGTGGTGAGTATCTATACACACTTCATTTATAGTGTAAATGTATAGAAGCTGAGGACAGTATATTAGGGGACATGAGATGCTTTAATAAATGATATACATGTCTTGTGTTTTGTTATTAACAATATCTTTTTTGTTACAGATTGTGAGGCTTTATTAGATAAATTAATAATGTGAAACTTTTACTTATCTTTTCTCTATTTCAACACAAATTAAAGGGTGTCTTTTTTGCAGTAATGTAGGTAACTAATTTCGTCTTGGTTTATTCACACATCATCCATACAAATACTTTGTACACATAGTTAATAATTCTACAACAGCAATGCACACTAGTTAAAACACACCCTGGCATACACATATGCATACACTGACATACCAAGGCAATCACTGATACATCCACTAGCATAGCCAGGTACACACTCATCCATACACTCATACACCCAAACACACACTGAGGAATATACTAGCATAACCATGCAGACACTAATGCATGCACTAACACGCTCAGGCAAATACTGATGCATACAGTTAGATATCCAGGCACACACTTATGCGTACAGTGACACTTCCAGGCACACACTGATATATACACTGATACATGCAGGCAGATACTAATCCAGACACTGACACACCCATATAGGCACTGATGCATACACGGATACACCAGGGCACACACTTATCTATGCTGTAATACGCCCAAACACACACTGATGTGTACACTGACACACCCAGACACACACTGATGCATACATCTATACCCCAGGCACACACATGCTGCCACAACCAGGCATAGATTCATGTAAACACTGACACTCGAAGACACTCATTCATGTGTACACTGACACACCCTTCTATGCATTGACGCATACACTCATACCCCTAGGTACACTCTGATGTATATGCTGACACACCCAGACACACAGTCATGCATACACTGACACTTCCAGGCACACACTGAAGCACACACTAACACCCAGACACACACTGGTACATACACTGACACACCCAGGTAAACAACAATAAATACACTGTCACATCTATGTGCACACTAATGCATACGCCGACACACAGGCACACACTGTTGCATACACTGACAGAACCAAACACACACTGATACATAGACTAGCACACCCAGGCACACACTGATGCACACAGTGACACACTCAAGCACACACTGATGCATACACTGACACACCCAGGCACACACTAATGCATATGCTCATAGCCCCAGGTACAAACCGATGAATACACTGCCACACCCAGGAGCGCAGTCATACATACATTGACACATCCAGCCACATATTCATGTGTACACTGACATACCCTTGTATACACTGACGCATACACTCACCCCCCCATGTACACTCTGATGTATGTGCTGACACACTCAGGCACACAGTCATGCACACACTGACACATTTGAGCAAACACTGATGCATTCGCCGATATAGCCGGGAAACATCTATACATACACTGTCCCAGCCTATTGCACACTAATGCATACACTGACACACCCAGCACACACTCATGCATACGCATATACACTCAGGCACTTACTCATACATAAATTAAAACACACAGGCAAACACTCATGCATACAGTAACCAACCCAGACACATACAGACACTAACACACGCAGTCATGCACTGATTCATACACTTATACACTCAGGTACACACTGAAACAGACATTAACATAGTCACATATACAGTGACACATATAGTGACACACCCACTCACTGATACATAGACTAACACAGCTGGGCACAAACTTGTACATATACTAACACACCTGGGTACACTCCCATACATATGCTAACTGTTAGAACTCACAGCCTTAGGGTGGTCACCACCAAACTTTTTGCCTGCCTCCCTCCACTTTTCTAACAATGTTTTTGCTGGTTTTAGGACTCTGTGCACTTTACTACTGCTAGCCAATGTTAAAGTGCATATGCTCTCTCCCTAAAAACATGGTAACATTGGTTCATACACAATTGGCATACTTGTTTTACTTGTAAATCCCCAGAGAAGGTCAAACCCAATACATTCAACCAGGTCATAGATAATGACAATCATGAGAGCCACCTACCAGTTGCTTTGGTTCCCTGTGAGTGGGGGGGGTCTCTGAAACTCTGAAAGTTGCTGTGAGTCCTCCCATGCCTATAGATAGTCTGTTAGGCAATGACCTTGAGCAGACTACCTGGAATGATGTAGAGCTAAGGTCTCATCTAGAGATGTTAGGTTTGCCTGAGTGGGTTTGCATGATCACAAGGTCCATGGCTGCCCGGGAAGAGAGTCAAGGGTGTTTGGAGCCTGGAACAATGGCCCAGACAGCTGCCAAGCAGAGGGGCAAGGGGCGCGGGAAACCAGTCTCAGATGTTCCCACAGTGGTTGATGGGGTCCCTGAGGAGGAAGACTCTGAGCCAACTGGGGAGGATATTGCTGCCCTGGGTAACCTACCTGAGCTTGCTGGCTGGCACGTTAAGGGTGGGCCAACCAGGGAGGAATTCTGCAAGGTGCATAAGGAATGCCCCACTCTTGAGGGTCTGAGGCACCAGGCCTCAGCCCAAGCAGCCAGTGAAGCCTCTGGTGATCACCATATATAGTGGGAGAATAATCTCCTCTACAGTGAGCCTAAGGGACCGGAGGCTGGGACAGCATGTGCGCTGGTGGTCCCCTTGTGCTATTGGCCCTTCCTACTGGGTCTGGCTCACGACATTCCCCTGGCAGGACATTTGGGGCAAGACAAGACCTTCGTAGGCTTGTCACACACTTTTATTGGCCCCAAATGCGAGTGGCCTCAGATGCGTTCTGTAGGTCCTCCCCAACCTGCCAGGCTAGTGGGAAGACAGGGAAAAGGCTCAAGGCCCTTCTGATCCCACTCCCTGTCATTGGCACCACCTTTGAAAGAGTGGGCATCGACGTCATTGGTCCCTTGGACCCCAAAACTGCCTTAGGCAACAGGTTTATCCTCGTTTTAGTGGACCATGCTACTCGCTACCCAGAGGCAATCCCTCTGAGAACAGTGACTGCACCATTGGTGACCAGAGCTCTGATGGGGGTATTTACCCGTGTGGGATTCCCAAAGGAGATTGTGTCTGACAGAGGCACACACTTCATGACTGCATACATGAAGTCCATGTGGGATGCATGTGGGGTTACCGACCGGTTTACCACCCCTTACCATTCTCAATTCAATGGTCTTGTGGAGAGATTCAACAAGACCTTGAAAGGCATGATCACAGGCCTCCCTGCAGCAATGAGGTGTAAGTGGGACATCCTCTTGCCATACCTTCTCTTTGCTTATAGAGAGGTACCCAGAAGGGGGTTGGGTTCTGTCCCTTTGAACTTCTCTATGGGTACCCTCTCAGGGGACCCCTAAGCATAGTAAAAAAGGGGTGGGAGAAAGCTCCCAGGAAAACCCCCCAGGATGTGGTCAGTTACATGCTGGCTCTCCACAACCAGATGCAAGGCTTCTGGAAAAAGGTCACAAGCAACCTTCAGGCCAGTCAAGAGTTTATGAAACAATGGTATGACCAGAAGGTCACCCTGGTCGAGTTTCAACATGTTGCAAAGTTTGGGTGATGGAGCCAGTAGAGCCTAGGGCCCCCCCGAACCGTTGTACTGGCCAATTTGTAATCAAGGAGCATAAGGGGGAGACCACTTACTTAGTGGTCCTCAAGACCCCTAGGAACCCCCTAAGGGTGCTCCATCAGAACTGACTGAAGCCTCACTTTTTTAGAGGTCTGAGGTCAGCATGCTTCTGGTGACAGATGAGGGTATGGAAGAGGAGAGTGAACCTCTCCCCGACCTCCTCTCTGCCAAGGAAGGTAATGGGAAAGTGGAGGGTATTAATCTCTCTGACTCCCTGACCCTGCCTCAGAGAGGGGACTGCTACCAGACAGGAGCAGACACCAGCGACGGCGACTCCTCCTCTGATGGGAACTCCCTTGCGGTGGCGGGCACCTCTGTGCCCACCCCAACAACAGGTACAGCCGCCACCCCCCCTACCAGCACCGCCCTCACAGCAGACCCTCATCATGTTTCCCATGCCCGCTCACCCAGGAGGGTGGACATCTCCTTCGCCCCAGGCACCTCAGGCCCTGCCCCAGTCAGCCCTGCTGCCCTGAGTGAGGAGGCTATTGACCTCCTGAGATTCCTCACTGTTGGGCAATCAACCATTTTGAATGGCATCCAGAGTGTCAAGAGGCATTTGCAGCAAACAAATGCATACCTTGGGGGCATTCATTCTGGTGTGGCGGCCATACAGAGAGCATTTCAGGCTCTGGTCTCAGCACTGATGGCAGCCATTGTCCCTGTGTCCAGCCTCCCCCCTCCAACTTCCACTACCCAGACCCAATATCCTCTACCTCAGCCTCTCCCAAGCACACCATCAGACCAGCATTCACCCAAATCAACACACAAAAGTAGCTCTTGCAAACATAAGCACCACACATCCCATAGTCACTCACACAAGCACCATACCCATGCAGACACACCAACATCCACTGCCTCCCCTGTGACCCCCTCCTCCACATCCTCCTCTTCCCTCCCAGTCTCGTCTCCACTCACACCTGCATGCACTACATCCTCAGCCACTACCTCCATCACCAGCATGCCCATCACCACACACCGCTCACGTGCACTCACCACCCCCACTACCATGCACTAGTCCCCTGTGTCCTCTCCCAGTGTGTCTGTGAGCCCTCCTCGCAAACTACACAAAGGCAGGCACACACCCACCCAACAGCCATCCACCTCACAACAGCCTCCGGCCCATGCACCTTCACCCAAATTGAGCAGACGTACACCTCCTACAACCACTCCCTCTTCCTCCACTCCCAAACCCCCTCCATCTTCCCGTACCAGTGTGTCTAAAAAACTTTTCCTGGCCAACATTGACCTCTTCCCTACACCTCCCCCCATCCTTTCCCTAGGGCCAGGATGTCCAGGTCCCAGCCCAGCACCTCAGCCACCAGATCCTCCAGCATTATGGTCTCAGCAAGTCCGGTCACATCGCGGGCAGCACCCATCAGGGATACCAGTGTTCCACCTAGTGAGGCCAAGGATCAGCCCATTCCGCCACCTGCCAAGGTGAAGAAGGTGCCCACATGCCGTAGGGAGAAGTCGCACCAACCACCCAGCAAGGCATCCTCCAAGCCAAAAGGGTACAGTGCCAAGGGACAAGCAGTGACATCCAAGGTGGGGAAGGGACACAAGGCTAAGGGGAAGTGAGGACAGGGCATGGACTAGAGTCACCCCTTCTGGCAACCAGAACAGCAACCTGTAGGGTGGTGGATACCGCCACCTGCACCACCACCTTCACCACCACCTGCACGTATGCTGCCTCAGCAACAGTCCCCACCATCATCCCCAGTGGGCAACCATCCGAGGCTGCAGGAGACGTCCTGCTGTGTCCCTCCACAGGTGCTGACACATTCACCACCAGCAGCCACAGACACCGCTGCAACCATCGCCACCATCGCCACCAGCCCCGCGCAACGTGCTCAGACAGTGCCACCACAGCCGACATGGCTAACATTCCCAGTGGACAGCCGTCCGAGGCTGCTGGAGACGTCCTGGACCCTGCACAGACTACTTGAGGCATGACACCCAGCACTTTTTGTACCAGCAGGTGGCAGCAAAGTCTCAGCAGGGTGGAGTGTGTCTCTGCCTCCATGGGGTAACATGTTACCTGTTCCCAGGCACTCTCGTGGCACACACACCCAGGTGAGGGAATGGGACCTACCACACTGCATGTGAAGCACTCTGGGCACCATGCCCCCTCCAGAACCAGTGGAGAACAGCATCCACTCACCTTTTCCTTGGCAGGATGAAGCACTCTGGGCACCAAGCCCCATCCAGAACTAGTGGAGAACAGCCTCCACTCACCCTTTCCTTGGCAGGATGAAGCACTCTGGGCACCAAGCCCCCTCCAGAACCAGTGGAGAAAAGCATCCACTCACACAGTCCTTGGCAGGATGAAGCACTCCAGGCACCAAGCCCCCTCCAGAACCAGTGGAGAAAAGCATCCACTCACACAGTCCATGGAAGGATGAAGCACTCTGGGCACTAAGCCCCTCCAGAACCAGTGGACAAAAGCATCCACTCACACAGTCCTTGGTAGGATGAAGCACTCTGGTCACCAAGCCCCCTCCAGAACCAGTGGAGAAAAGCATCCACTACCCCAGTCCTTGGCAGGATAAAGCAGTCTGGGCACCAAGCCCCCTCCAGAACCAGTGGAGAACAGCATCCACTCACACAGTCCTTGGCAGGATGAAGCACTCTGGGCACCAAGCCCCCTCCAGAACCAGTGAAGAAAAGCATCCACTCACACAGTCCTTGGCAGGATGAAGCACTCTGGTCACCAAGCCCCCTCCAGAACCAGTGGAGAAAAGCATCCACTACCCCAGTCCTTGGCAGGATAAAGCACTCTGGGCACCAATCCCCCTCCAGAATCAGTGGAGAAAAGCACCCACTCACACAGTCCTTGGCAGGATGAAGCACTCTGGGCACCAAGCCCCCTCCAGAACGAGTGGAGAACAGCATCCACTACCCCGGTCCTTGGCAGGATGAAGCACTCGGGCACCAAGCCCCCTCTAGAACCAGTGGAACATGTCATCAACTTGAGAGACTGTGGCTTTGCACTCCCCAGGATAAAGCAGTTGGCAACCCACCCACTTGAGTGATTTGAGAGACTGTGGCTTTGCACTCCCAGGATAAAGCAGTGGGCAACCCACCCACTTGAGAGACTTGAGAGACTGTGGCTTTGCACTCCCCAGGATAAAGCAGTGGGCAACCCACCCACTTGAGAGACTTGAGAGACTGTGGCTTTGCACTCCCCAGGACCAAAGAGTGGGCATGGAGCCCCCTCGTGGAGCTGTGGCGTTGTCCGTTCATCCGGCTGAGGTGCCCACCCTCCCCCTAACCCTGAGGTGCCTGTTTATTTTCGATCCGATGCCCCAGCAGCATTCTCTCCGTTTCGAGTTAGGTATCATGTGTGGGCTTTGCCCATGCATTTTGGGACCAGTGGTCCACGGACAATGATTGGGACACTATCTAGACTTGTGTAGTTGCTGTACATATTTGTTTACACTGATGATTTAAAGTAATCTTGCCCTATCTGAATTTTCGATGATTACACTTGTTACAATCATTTCCTTTTGTCCTTGCGTTCTTCCAGGGGGTGACGGGGTGTAAATGTAATGTTGCTGCATGTATTTGTGTGTATGTTGTTGTGGGTGAGGATGGGGGTGGGGGTGTTGCGTGTTGCGTGTGTGTGTGTCACTCTCTCCTTCCTCTCTCCCTCCCCTGTGTGCTAGGTGCAATACTCACCGTGGTGGTCGCCAGCGCCTTTGCTGCTCCTGGTAGAGGAGGAGGTAGACCAACATGGACAGGACCTGTAACTCAGGCTCCATGGCATCCTGGTTCCTCGTTGGGTTTTGAGAGGTGAGTGGTTTCCGTTCCACAGTTTGTTTCCGCTGTGCTTTTGATGGCGTTAGTACCGCCCCGGAAAAGGTGACGGATAGGCCTGTTGTAATACAGTGGGTGGTACATTGGGTTCCGCCCGTCTGTTGGCGGTTACCGCCGCTGTGTTTGTTTTTACTGCCGTGGCGGACAGGAGTGTTAAAGTGGCTGTCTATGTTGGCAGTTCCCTCCATGCTCGTGATTCCATTTTTTAAACCGGCGGCCTGTTGGCGGTATTACTGCCGCTTTAACATCGACGGCCAGGGTTGTAATGAGGGTCTTCATCTCTTCAAGGCACTCCTCGTGCGCTGAAAATCTATGCACTGCTTGCCGGAAACGACTCCCAGCCTGTTTTGTGATGAGAAAATCGCTGCACAGCCAAACCAGAATGATGCAGCCCAACTTTCAGAGTAAAGATTCGACGTAGCGCCTGTCTTGCGACTGGAAATTCGACAGACAGCTCTACCGGATCGATGCACAGCCGAACCAGAATGACACTGCCTGACTTGCCGAGTGAAAAATCGCCACAGCGTCTGCTGTGCAACAGAAGATTCCACTCATACACTTCCAGGCACACATTCATATGTATACTGACACACCTTTTTATACAATTACGCATACGCTCACACCCCAGTTATACTCTGATGTATGTGCTGAAACACCTAGCCACACAGTCATGCATTCACTGATACATACTCTGACACACCCAAGCACACACTGATGGATATTCTATCATATCCAGACACAACCTAATCCATACGCTGAGACATCCAAGCACGCATCAATGTAGCAGTTACAGTTATTTAGCAAACATGTATCAACACACATACTAATAGGTACATACAATGACATACAAACAAAAAAATATATAGTTCATCTTTCTTTTAAACAGATAAGGCGTTTCTAACAAGAACATTTGCTTTCTTGTTGGGTTTTCAGGAATTTCATTATTATTTTTTTTCTAACTTTTTTGGTGTTTTTGTTATGAAATGAAAACCTCTTTCACAAAACTAGAAATGCAACCTGCACAGAAATACTGCATTCTTATTAAACTAGAATATTTTTTACCATTTGTGACACTGCTTTGCTGCTAGAGTAGCAGAAAAAGATTGCTGCCAACAGAAATAACCTTATTGCATTTCCTGTAAAAAGTGCCCATATCCTTTAAATCAAGTATAGATGCAGAACAAACGTCAGTCCCAGTGACTGCAAGAGTGTCCCCCACCTGCAGCTCTCTGACATTTGGCTGAGATGCTTCTTCATGCTCCTTCTCAGTGCGTAATAGTTGTCGAGGATGGTAGACTTATATATGTGTCAGCATTGATGTAGTCTGTGGCTGTATTTTTTCTCTGTGCCCTTAGATAAGATTTTGCTGCATTACTTGCACTGCACTTGGTGTACCACGCCTCTCTTCTGTCCAGATGGTATAGAGAAAACGTTTCATGCAATGCGCTCTTCTTGACTGCTCATCTTCAGAAGAGGGTGATGACTATTTGCCTGGATCTGGAGCCCGTGAAGATGTTGAGGCAGCTATTTCATAAAAGAAAACCACCCCCAAAAAAGGAAGGTACCAAACAGCCTCTCCCCCCTAACAGGTAAAGCCAATCAGGAAAACCTTTGTGTGCACTTCCTTGCCACACATGAAGAGTGCTTTACCCAATCAGATGTCTTTATTACAGTCACATGCTATTCGCAAATACGCACAAAGTAATATCAAATACCAAAATAAGTAATAAAAACGTGCTTTTAAAGTTAACTACTAATGAATACCTATCACAAAACATTAAAGTATCAAACCTCCCACCTCAAAAATGATTTTAAGGAAGTGCATATATGATTTTATCACTTTGCTAAAATCACGGCAAGGTTCGAGAATACTTCACAAACCCGGAATTTATGTGATGAGACGATTCACAAACTCTTCACAAATATTAGAACATCTTAAACTTAAAAAAATACATACACATAGGTAATATGTTTGCAGGACCAGATTAATGAAACAAATCTGGTGTGTACACTTTGTCAGACCGGCCTCATAGGGTGCATACCAAAGGGCCATCACTCACCCACTCACCCATACACGCACTCATGCACTCAGTTAATCACCCATACACTAGTCATACACTCATTCAGTCACCCATTCACCACTCATGCACTCATTCACTCACCCACGCACCACTCACATGCTCACACACTCACTTGCTCACCCATACACACACTCATACACTCATTCAGTCTCCCATGCGCTACTCACACACTCACTCATTCACCCATACAAGCACTCATTGGATGTCAATGACCTATACACTACTGATGCACTGAGTCAATCACCCATACACAACTCATGCACTCACTCACTCACCCATACATAGGCCCTCATTACAACCCTGGAAGTCAGTGATAAAGCGGCAGTAATACCGCCAACAGGCCGTAGGAAAAAAAATGTGAATTATGACCACGACGGAAGTCGCTCAGACAGACAGCCATTTTAACACACCAACCGCCATGGCGGTATCAACAAGCACCACATCGGTAACCGCCAACAGCCAGGTGGAAGACAATGTACCACCCACACTATTACGACAGGCCTATCCGCCTCCTTTTCTGGGGGTGGTACCAACAACATCAAAAACACGGCAGAAACAGAACACAGAAGTCAAAGGACTCACCTCTGGAGACTCAGGGAACAACCACGACGCCATGGAGCCCGAGCTGCACATATTTCCCATGCTTGTGTACCTTTTCCTGCATTAAGAACACCAACTCCGGCGAAGACGACCACAGTGAGTACTGCCGCCTAGCACAAGAGGGGGGGAGGAAAAAGAGAGAGACACGCACACGCAACACCCCCACCCCCAACACCATACACACAACTAGATGCAGTAACATTACATATCCACCCCGTACCGCTCAGGAATAATGCAAGGAAAAAATGATTTGAAGAAAGTGAGTGTAATATGATTAAATAACATGAATAAGTGCAGCAAAATATAAACGTATATATATATATTTACAAATGTAGGGACACTGCCCAGTCCTCAATGTCCGTGGGCAACAGGGCCACATCACATAGGCCAAGGCCCTACCTCACTCCTGCAACAACACGGAGAGAACACTTCAGGGGCATCGGGTCGAAAATACACAGGCACCTCAGAGGGACTGGGAAGGGGGGCACCTCGGCCTGAAGATGGTATAGCACCACTAGTCCTGGAGGGAGCTACATGCCCTGTGAAATGTCCTGGGGAGTGCAAGGTCACAGTCCCTCTAGTGGGTGGTTTGCCCACTGCTTGGTCCTGGGGAGTGCAAGGCCACAGTCTCTTTAGTGGGTGTCTTCTCCACTGATTCTGGAGGGGGCCTTGTGCCCAGTGTGCTTCATCCTGCGAAGAATGGAGTGAGTGGATGGCTTCTTCCACTGGTTCTGGAGGGGGCCTTGTGTCCAGTGTGCTTCATCCTGTGAAGGATGGGGTGAGTGGATGGCATCTCCAGTGGTTCTGGAGGGGCCTTGTGCCCAGTGTGCTTCATCCTGTGAAGGATGGGGTGAGTGGATGGCTTCTTTCAATGGGTCTGGAAGGGGCATTGTGCCCTGTGATGCAGATCTTTGGGAGTGCAAGGTCACAGTCTCTCACCTGGGTGTCAGACCCACTGGATTTGCAGGGCCCAGGAGGCACAACAGCCCATGGAGGCTGGACTACACACTGTCCACTGGCGGTGAAGGCTGCTCAGTGGTGGCAGTGGTGGGGCTGGTGGCGGTGCTGGCAGTGGTGGAGGGAGGCTCCAGCCCAACCCCTGCAGCCTCAGACGGCTTCCCACTGGGGCTACTGCTGCTGGCCATGGTGCTGGTGGAGGTGCTGACAGTGGTTGGGGGAGGCTCCAGCCCATCCCCTGCAGCCTCGGACGGCAGCCCACTGGGGCTGCTGTTGGCGGTGTTGGTGGGGGTGCTGGTGGCGGTGCTGGTGGAGGCACTGGTGGCGGTGCTGGTGCTGGTGCTGGCAGTGATGAGGGGAGGCTCCAGCCCTTCCCCTGCAGCCTCAGACAGCTGAACCACCATGGTTGGTGGTGGGGGCTCATAATGAGTCCCAGCAGCAGGTCTCCTGTCCTTCCTCCCTGTTGGTGAAGGCCCCTTGCTCTTCCTGGCAGCAGCCAGGGATTGCCCTTTGCCCTTCCCTCCTGCAGCTGGTGGTGCCTCCTTGCCCTTCCTTGATGCACCTGGTGCAGGCACCCTGTCAGTGTTGCTGCCTGGTGTCCTCGATCCTCTTCCACCTCAGTAGCTGTCAACCCCACTGTGACTGTGGACTGAGTGGCTGAGGTCTTCGCCTGTGTTCTGACCACCCTGGACCGACGAGAAGGAAAGGGTGGGGCAGTGGTAGGGAAGAGGCCAAGGGTGGAGAGGAATAGCTTCATAGGGACATTGGGCAGTTTAGGAGTGGAGGGTGAGGAAGTGGTTGTAGGAGGTGTCTGTCTGCTGTGCTTGGGTGCAGGTGCATATGCTGGATGCTGTTGTGAGGTGGATGGCTGTTGGGTGTCTGAATGCTTGCGTTTGTGTACTTTGGGAGGAGGGGGCGCTGACACAGTGGGAGAGGACACAGGGGACGTGTGCATGGATGTGGGGGTGGTGACTGCCAGGGAGGGGCATGTAGTGATATGAGTGATGGTGGTAGTGGATGAGGATGTAGTGCATGCAGGTGTGAGTATAGACGCTACTGTGAGGGAGGTGGACGAAGAGGAGGAGGGGACACAGTGCAGGCAGTGGATGTTGGTATGTCTGCATCTAGATGGTGTTTGTGTGAGTGCCTGTGGGATGATGTGTGGTGCTTGTCTTTGCCTGAACCACTCCTGTATGTTGTCCTGGGTGCATGCTGGTCTGCCTGTGTGCTTGAGATATGTTGGGATTGAGGGGAATGGGATTGGGCAGAGGAGGTTGGAGGGGGAGGCTAGAAATAGGGACAATGGCTGCCATCCGGGAGGAGGCCAGAGCCTGGATTGATCTCTGTTGGGCCACCATGACAGAGTGAATGCCCTCTAGGAATGCATTTGTTTGTTGCAAATGGGCTGCCAGCCCCTGGATGGCATTCACAATGGTTGACTGCCCAACAGAGATGGATCTCAGGAGGTCAATAGCCTCCTCACTCAGGGCAGCAGAGTTAACTGGGGCAGGGCCTGAGGTGCCTGGGGCGAAGGAGCTGCCCACCCTCCTGGGTGAGCGGGCACGGGAAACACACTGAGGGGCTGCTGGGAGGACAGTGCTGGTTTGGGGGGTGGTGGCTGTACCTGTAGTTGTGGTGGGCACAGATGAGTCCGCCACCACCAGGGAGCTTCCATCGGAGGAGGTATCACTGTCAGAACTGTCCCCTCCAGTCTCCGCTGTGTTGCTCCCCTCACCCTCCGTCCCACTGGTGCCTTCACCTCCAGAAACGGCGCACACGTCAGCGGAATTACCTCATTTCTACATGTCCTTCCATACAGGACAGGCGGACGCCATTTAAGGGGGGGGCAGGCCATGGCACCTAACTGCGTCACAGTACACATAGGCACCATTTGGGCCTATCCAACAATATACTGTTAGAGTCACAACATGCGACGCAGTGTAGTGTTTGGAAATATGGAATACTGACCAGCTGCTCACCTTTTGCCCCCTAGATTGCAACCGCTGAGGAGGAGTAGGAGATGGAGACATCCCCCAGTGTACAGGCCCCTGGTGGACATAGCAACAATGGAGGACAGCACATCATCATCACCTATAGACTGGGCAGGGCCACAATCACAATGATATCTGCCATCCGTCATCCCCCCTCTTGTGCAAGTGCTATGAGTGCTCCATTTCCTGGCAACTGGCTCCTTCCAAGTGACAGTAAGCTTGGCAGCAGGAATGTCTCCTCCAATGTTCTCAATAGTGCTGACCAGAGTGTTGTCTGCCATGATTTAATACATGCGCAGCTACATCGTTTTCCCCAGGTGGAGGATTTGGCCACAGTGAAAGCTGATTTCTATGCTATGGGACATTTCCCCAACATTACTGGGGCAATAGATGGTACACATAATGCATTTGCCCCTCCGAGGAGAAATGAACAGGTGTTCAGAAATCGAAAAAGCTTTCACTCCATGAATGTGCAGATAGTGTGCCTGGCGGACCAGTACATCTCCCATGTCAATGCAAAGTATCTTGGGTCTGTGCATGATGCTTTTATGCTGAGGAAGAGCAGCATCCCATTTGTGATGGTTTAACTCCAGAGGCACTGGGTGTGGCTAATAAGTGAGCTGTGGCTCCCACCTAGTAGGTGTTGGTGTATGGGTAAGGTGTGGGCCCTAAGGGTTAGTGTGTGGCTAACAGTTGTCCCTCGATATTTGCAGGTGACTCTGGTTACCCCATCCTCTCATGGCTTCTGACCCCTATGAGGAATCCTAGGACAAGGGCAGAGGAACGTTACAATGAGGCACATGTGTGAACAAGAAGAATAATAGAAAGGACATTCAGCCTCCTGAAGGCCAGGTTTCGTTGCCTCCATCCAACAGGTGGATCCCCGTACTACTCACTCAAGAAGGTGTGCCAGATTATCGTGGCATGCTGTATGTTGCACAACCTTGCCTTACGTCGCCATGTGCCTTTTCTGCAGGAGGATGAGGCTGGAGATGGGCGTGTGGCAGCAGTGGACCCTGTGGACAGTGTAGATGATGAGGTAAAGGATGGGCATGAGGACAACAGAAGTGTATGACAATACTTCCAATGACACACAGGTAAGACACTGTAACTTCACTTTACATTGACAGTTTTGTGTTTGACATTGTTACTGGCAGGCTGATTTTCCCACTTCTATGGCCACATACTGTACCCTTTGGCATCTCTATTTGCAGATATTTGTGCCCCACTATCTCTCCTGGTGTGTTGACTGCAGCCAACTACAGGTCATTCCTATGTATACATTACTGTACAGTTGTTTTGCAGTGTTCAAAGCTTGCTCAATGAACACATAGTTCAATCATTTGACAGACTCCATACTTGTATTTATTCAAATGGTGTTTATTTAAGTGCTAATAAGTAGAGGGGGATGTGCAATGGGCAGGGGTGATTTGGAGGAAAGTCCAGGTTATAGTCCTGTCTATTTGTATCGCAGGTGCACTGTCCAAGGGGCCATGGGAAGTGGAGCAATGGCAGTTCAAGGTGGACAAGGTGACAGAGTGGGACACAATGACAACAATCAGGAGAGTCTCATTTCCTGGCCAGGGTCTTGGCAATGTTCTCTGGCATCTGCCTGGATCCCAGGGACTGTTTGTGGGGTGGTTCTCCTTCTGCAGGCGGTGGGGTGCTAGTGGCCTGTTGTTCCTGTGGTGGGGCCTCCTGTCTACTGGTGGCAGCCGAGGTGGAAGGCTGTTCATCGGTTTGACTAGTGCCAGGGGCCGGCTGGTGTGCCACTGCCTCCCTCATGGTGTTGGCCATGTCTGCCAGCACCCCTGCAATGGTGAATAGGGTGGTGTGGATGTCCTTCAAGTCCTCCCTGATCCCCAGGTACTGTCCCTCCTGCAGCCGCTGGGTCTCCTGCAACTTGTCTAGTATCTGGCCCATCGTCGCCTGGGAATGGTGGTATGCTCCCAGGATGTTGGTGAGTGCCTCCTGGAGAGTCAGTTCCCTGGGCCTGTCCTCCCCCTGTTGCACAGCAGTCCTCCCAGCTTCCCTGTTGTCCTGTGCCTCTGTCCCCTGAACCATGTGCCAACTGCCAGTGACCCCAGGTACCTGATTGTCCTGTGTTTGTGGGGTGCCCTGGGGTCCCTGTAGTGGTAGACACACTGCTGAATGACGTGTTCTGGGGACAGAGGTATGGGCTCGCTGGGTGGGTACTCTGCTGGTGTTTCCTGAGGGGGGAGGCTCTGTGTAGGTATGTGACTGTGTCTGTGTTACCGACTGTCCAGAGGTCCCTGATGGGCCAGGTTGGTCATCCAGATACAGGCGTCCAGAGCTGCTGTCATCACTATGGGCCTCTTCTGTGGGTGGACTTGATGTTGCTGGCACCTCCTCTCCGGTGACGTTGGCTGGGGGACCTGTGGGGATGTAAATGCAGTGTTATTGTTTCTGTGTGTGTCATCTTGTGCATGGGTATGTTGCCCTCTATGGTTGTTATTGCCCTGTCAGCTTTGCCTTGTGTGAGTTGTTATTTGGTGGTCTAGGTGATTCTCTCTAGTTTGCATGCTTTAGTGATGGGTTTCAATGCAGGTCTGTGATGGGGGTCTGTGTATTAGTGTTACATGCAGGGCTTGGTATTGGGAGGGGTGGGTTGTGATGGTGGGTGTGTGTGTGAGGCGGTGGAGTGATGGGAATGAGGGTAAGGGTGATGGTTTGTGATGGCATGTAGGTTGGGGGTGATAGTAATAGAGATTTGACTTACCAGAGTCCAGGCCCTCAGGATGCATGATTGCCAAGACTTGCTCCTCCCATCTTGTTAGTTATGGGTGAGGAGGTGGGGGTCAACCGCCAATCCTCTGTACAGCTATTTGGTGGCTTGCTGCTGTGGAACGCTCCTTCCCCCGTAGGTCGTTCCACCTCTTCCTGATGTCATCCCTTGTTCTTGGGTTCTGCCCGCGACATTGAACCTGTCCATGATTCTCCGCCATAGCTCCATCTTCTTAGCAATGGATGTCTGCTGCACCTGTGATCCAAATAGCTGTGGCTCTACCCAGATGATCTCCTCCACCTTGACCCTTAGCTCCTCCTCTGAGAACCTGGAGTGTCATTGCGGTGCCATGGGGGTAGTGTGAGTGGTGTGGGTGAGGGTGTGTGGGGTGCTGTATTGGGGTGTGTGATGTAAGGTGTGTGGATGGTATATAGGTGATGGTGGTGTGTGGCTGTGGTCTTGTCTGTGGTCGTGGTGTCTGTCTTGTGGCAATTGTTTGTAGTTGTAAAGGGTTGTGGGTAATGTGGGTGTGTGTTTTATAGTGCTGTGGGTGTGTGAATGTGGTGTGTGTATGTGTGTCAGGTGTGTGTTATTCAAATTGTCCAATGTAGTGTTGTTTTGTAAGGCTGTGCGTATTTTGAGCGCTGCGGTATGTAGTGCCAATGGTTTACCGCCATTGAATGTCCGCCGCAATGAATCGTAGGTCATAATGTTGTGGGTGTAGTTCTGTTGGCGTAACAGGGTATGTTTGGCTACCGCCAGTTTATCACTGACCTTTGGGCTGGCGGACTTGTGTGTGTGGCTGTATAGTGATGGATTGCTATGTGTGTGTCATAATATGGGTGGCGGTAATCAGCTGTGGCGGCGGTATGTTGGCGGCAGTCAGCATGGCGGTAAGCAGTACTTACCGCCAATGTCATAATGAGGGCCATAGTCTTTTCAACTCTGTCAATCACCCAGGCATCACTCACATACTCACTCACTTATCCATACCTGCACTCATGCACTCAGTCACTCACCCATACATGCACTCATACACTCATTCAGTCACCCCTGAACTACTCACTCACTCACTCACTCATACACACAGTCATACACTCATTCAGTCACCCATACACCACTCATGCACTCAATCACCCATACACTACTGGTGATATAACTCAGTTAATAACCCATGCACCAATCAAGCACTCACTCATCCATACTTGCACTCATGCACTCAGTCAATGACCCATACACCACTCATACACTTACTTATCCATAGACAAACTCATGCACTCAGTTAGTCACCCATGGACCACTCATGCACTTACTCATTCATCCATACACACACTCGTATAGTCATTCATTCGCACATACACCACTCATGCACTCACTTACTCACCCATACATGTACTCATATAATCATTCAGTTATCTGTGCACCACTCGCACACTGGTTACCTCACCCACACATGCACTCAGACACTTAGTCAATACACATACACCACTCATGCACTCACTCAGTCACCTATACACCACGTATACACTCACTCACCTATAGACGCACTCATACACTCAGTCAATAACCCATACAGGACTCATGCACTCACTCACTCACACATACACACTCTCATACAAACATTGATTTACCCACCCACCACTCATGGACTCATTCAGTTACCCATTCACCACTCATGCCCTCACTCACTTATCCAAACACACACTCATGCACTAAGTCAGTCACACATTTACCACTCATACACCACTCGCTGACCCATACATGCACTTATATATTCATTGAGTCACCCATGCACCACCCATACACTCACTCACTCAGCCATAAATGCACTCATGCACTCAGTCAATCAGCCATATGCGAGAAAGGGCATCTTTTGACATGGTGGCCCCCACCTTTTGCCTGGAAAATTATGTGGTTTAAAACTGTAAGTGCCCTGGGTCCCTGCTAAAGAGGCTCCATGGCCAGATCTCTTTCCTCAAAACTGTACTATGTTTTGCACTTCAGTCACTCCTGTAAGTCCCTAGAAAATGGCAACCCTGGCACCTAGGGCATGGGTCCTGAAGAGGACCCCCTAGAGCTGCAGCACCAATTGTGCCACTCTGAGAGGCCCCACACCAGCCTCGCGCATGCTTCTTTTACAAGTGCCTGACAAGGTGTATTTAAAAATTGCAAGCACAACATGGCACTCACCAAGAGTGCCATGTCCACTAACACTGCATGCAATATAGGTGAATGACCCCTCTGGCAAACTGTACAGCCCTAAGGTAGGGTGCACTATAATGCATGTGAGGGTATATGTGTGCAGGAGCAAATATGCATCTACTGTTCCTTTACAAAATCTTAAGACATAGTAAGTGTGCAGGGAAGCCACAACAAATACACGTGCTGGACACTGCTCATTATAATTTCCCCAGCTACATGATGGCCTGTTTTGCTTTCAGTAATGACCAAGCTGACAAAAATCTCTGGAATGCACTTCTTAGTTCAAAGAAGACACTTATTATTATTTCACCACAAAGTTCCTAAAAAAGGAGGTTAACAGGTTGAAAGCACATGCTTAAAAATAGTCACAGCAATGAAAGGAAAATCTACCAAAATGATTCTCCACTGCAATGTACACAGCAAATATATATAGTTATGGTAATATTATGCAAAGCAAATAATGAAGTAAAAATTCATCACCGTAGGGTCTGCCAAACTCATCATCATTCTCATGCCAGCAACAAGATGACCTCGTTCAACTGCAATAAAGAGATCTCCAGCCTCATGGGACAGGTGCCAGGCATTCAACATCTAATCCTGACCGAGGTCTTGGAAATTTTACAGCTACTGAGCAGGGCCATCTTTTTATATCTTAAAGAACCAGAGAAGGGCTTTCTGGAAAAAAAAACTCATTTGGCAATTTAACACATGCTGGCTAGTTTAGGTCTGCTTTGAAAATAACACATTGGGATTTGGCCACAGTCCCATGATGTTAAATCAAAATAAAGCTGTTCCCTGCCGTCTGAGTACATCCTTATCAACCAAAGCCCTTGTTGAGAAAGAACACGAAAACAAGCACAGTTTACAATGTGGAAAAATACGGGCACGTTTAACATAAAAGTGTCTAACGCTACGACAAAAGCCAATAGGCAGCTAAATTGAATACAAATTGTAGTCTGCAATTGGTGAACACTGCACAATTAATCCAGGTGCAAAGTGGTGCAACATAAAGTCAGTGGTCAAAAACACATATTTCACTACATGGCCTTTCTGAATACTGGATTGTTTGTTATCAAACAATTCAGAATAATAAACCTACACTGATGCCACTGTTGGATTTGGCATAAAAAAAGAACCCAAAAGGCATCTTCGAGGTGCCCTCTGCAAACCTTACAGCCATGGCATGGTTGCTGACTGGTCTTAGCCAGCCTACCTCTACCCGACAGAAGTCTGGACCCCAGGGATGAGAGCCTCTGCTCTCACGAGCCAGAACACAAAGCTTTTCCTCAGTGGAGGTGGTACACCTCCTCCCCCAGACAGACACCCTGCACCAGAGGTCAGCTTCAAATGCTTTACCACCTTTGAAACATGACCCCTGCTTCTGCTGCTAGCGCAGATGGCTGCCCAATGGTTTTCCCCTACTTTGAGCTGGAAAATGTAACCATAGTAGGAGGAGTGCCCCATCTGAGCCTGCACCACACCTCAGATGTGGCAGGTGAGGTGAGCACTTCATTTCATGTTCCTCAATCATGGATGGTAGGAAAATAGTTAATCAGGGTTAGGGATGTGAACCTTTCCCACAGGAAATAGTCATTTAGTAGGTGTAGCCACCCTAAGGAGGGTGGCACATTGGCCAGTACCAGGTACTCCCTGAAGCGCCCACTAAATACAGTATTTAGAGGATATCGCTAGACCTACAGATCAGATTTGATGGACACAAATAGACCAGGAACAAAGAACACCCGAGGCACAAGAACAGAAGTCCTGCTGCACCAAGAAAATGACTCCAAACTCTGCTGCTGCTCCTAGGACTTGATAATCGCTGCTGAGTTGTCACATGAAAATCTGAAGGACTCTACAAAACCCCAGAACACCTCCAGACTTCTACAAATTGCCAAGAACCTCCCTCACAGTGAAGGTATCACTCTTATGCAACTTGAAAGCACGAAACCAGTGAATTCCAGTTTACTATACGGCTGCTGACTGAAGAACTGGACACAGCAGCCCAACCAAAATCCATACAACAGATCTGAAAGACAGAACCTACCAGTATGCAAAGTTTGGTGGCAATGTGACCTTCAGTGCCTGAGACATACCATTGCCACTGGTACTGGACCCCCAATATCGGTCATCAAGAAGGAAAGTTCACTCCAGACTCTCAAAAGCCCAGAAGCACACCAGTTGAGTTACTTCAGGACACCCAAGAACCACCCTCCAGAGTGGCTTGGCTGCCTGCTAATCTACCCTCCAAGTGACCTGCTACTGGCTCAAAGGTCTCCCTGATGCACAAGTCTTGGCTGATGTATCTGCAGTGCACTCTGCCTCCATGGCCCCTGCAATGCCAAACCAGCTGTGCCCTATGAGTCCCTAACCCCTTGCGACACCTACCCTTCAAGGGGACCCACAAGACTTACGTTTAAGTCCACCTGTGCAGTGTGTTTTCAAGTGGTCCCTTTTCTGTTGTGCGCCAGCTCCATGATTTTTTGCTGCTGCTTCCGCTTGACCCAGGAACCACCCGAACTTCTCAGGCTAGCTTACGGGATGTCTGCATTATCTTGACCTAAAAATAAAAGATGACACTTGTGAGAGCATTGCCTGATTTTATATGCATTTTTAAATAATTTCCCATTTATTCCTAAAGTGCGTAATTACACATAAAAACAGAACATTTTCTAAACTTTTAAAAATCATAACTAAAAAAGTACTTACCCTGTATTGATGATCTTGGTCTTAAAAATGTTATGAAACTCTGAAGTATTTTTGTAAATTGATCTCAAGTTATTCCTCTGAGTGTGTGACCACATTTATTGAGCACAAGAAATGCTTAGCACATCTCTAAGATAAGCCTAACTGCTTGCCCACAGTAGCACAAAACCAGAGCATTAGGTGGTCTTCTTTTTACCTCAGGATACCAAAGTGAAGTTTCTTGGACTCTCTGCACAGTGCATGTCTTTTTCGTACACTATATAGAGAGCCAGCCCCCTACAACATGCACCACTCACACACTCATTCAGTCACCCATACACCACTCATGCATTCACTCACCCATACATGCACTCATGCGCTCAATCACCCATACACCACTCATACACTCACATCCATACATGAACTTAAGTGCTCACTCACTCATACATGCACTCACACACTCAATCACCCATACATGCTCTCATGCACATACTTACTCACCAATACACGCACTCACACTCATTCAGTCACCCATGCAGCACTCACACACTCACTCACCCATACACCCATTCATACACTCATTTAGTCACCCATACACCACTCATGCACTCTGTTAATAACCCATACACTACTTATGCACTCAATCAATCATTCATACACCACTCATGCACTCACCCACTCACCCTTACACTAACTCAGACACTCAGTCAATCACTCATACACCACTCATACATTCACTCACTTATCCATACATGCACTCATGCACTCAGTCAGTCAATCATGGACCACTCATCCACTCAGTCATTCACCCATACATGCACTCATGCACTCATTCAGTCACCCATGTACTACCCATGCACTAACTCACCCATTCACACACTCATACACTCAATCACCCATACAGGACTCATGCACTCACTCACTCACACATGCACACACTTATACACTTATTGATTCACCCACACACCACTGATGCACTCACTCAGTCACTCATACACCACTGATTCATTCACTCAGTCACTCATATATGTACTCAGTAAATAGCCCATGCATTACTCATGCACTCACTGACCCATACACTCACTCAGTCCCCCCACACCACTCAGGCACTCACCTAGTCACCTATACACCACTTAAATGCTCAATCACCTATAGACACACTAATGCACTCACTCAATCACCCAGAAAGGACTCATGCACTCACTTGCTTACACATACACACACTCATACACTAATTGATTTATCCACTCACCGTTCACGCACTCACTCAATCACCCATACACCACCCATGCACTCACCCAGTCACCCACACATGGACTTATTCTCTCAGTGAATAACCCATGCACTACTCATGCACTCAATCACTCACCCATGGATGCACTCATGCACTTAGCCAATACCCCACACACTACTCATGTACTCACTCAGTCACCTATACACTACTCATACATTCACTCACCTATAGACACACTCATGCACTCACTCAATCACTCACATAAGAATCACAAACTCACTCTCTCATAGATACACACATTCATACACTCATTGATTCACCCACACACCACTCATGCACTCACTCAGTCACCCCTTACCACTCATACACTCATTCAGTCACCCATACACCACTCACGGACTTACTCACTCATCTATACACCACTTATGCACTAAGTGAATAACTCATGTACCATATCATACAAACACAAAACAAAGAATGTACTCAGACTGTTACAGACAAATATATAAATTATAATTATTATTTTTTAACCAGAATGGGTGACTCTAAATTGAACCATTGATTTAATTTTTTTGAAAAAAATACAGTTTTCAAACAGTTTTTTTGGGTGCCTTTTTTTTAAAAAAAAAGTTTGAAACATAGTGCTAGTTAACAAAAAGCACAAACGTTCCTCGAAGAACAGCAGCAAAATAAAAATCCTAACACTTATGAGTGTTGATGCTGCTAACAATGGTAGTGATTGATTGCTACCCCAACACTCAGAATTGCATTACACTTTAGGCAGTATTGTCCCACAGCAGCAAGTTCAGGAACAATGGCTGGTGGATCTGTAGAGAGCACAGAACCCAATGATGTGCCTTGCTGAGAACCATGTTCAGTAAATGTTCCAAGAGACAGTTCCTCTTCCCTCTGTTACCTGGCAAAGCGTGTGCTGTGAATACTTTTTTGATGCTTCATCATAGATGAAGTGCCATATGAATAGTTTTTCTCAGATCCCTAAAAGAGTGAGTTTTTGCACAATGTTTGTGTCACCTTTTGTGCATTCACATTCTTTTCTCCTTAAGTGATTTGAAAAAGGGTCTACACTATGCCTTCCTTCCTCTTTCTTGGTGATTCTTCTCCTTCAGAAGTATTGCTGTGAAATTCTTCATTGCCTGGTGAAGCAGCTGCCATGGTGAAGATTTCCCCAAAAGTATAAAACACCCAAAAAATCCTATAGATTTGCAGTACAAAAGCGGGCAGGGCTTTCCTTTGCAAATAATAGAAAGGCATTTAAACAATCAAGTCTGTTTTTGTCTGGGTCACATACGGTGCGTGAAGCTGTCATATTCAAGTCACATTGGCATCATGTCTTCATCAAACACATTTTAAAAGATGTTTCTCTGCATTAATAATACTTTTAGTATTTTACTAGTTAACCTCTTACTGTAAATTACATTTTAATAGTGTTTTATATGTAATTTAAGACTGTAAAAAAATACTAAAACCACCTGTAAAAGGAATTTTCTGTGAATGTTTGTCTATTTTAATAGTTTATAAATACATCTCTTAATGTAATCAAAACCAATAAAGTGTATATAGATCTGATTTAGGAGTATGAAAAATAAGTTTGATTTGTGTCTTCCAAGTTACTAGTCGTAGTGGGTATGCGGCTCCACAAAATATATTTTAAAAAAAGATAGATATATTTAAACATCATATTAATATAGACACCTTGCAACCACCCTAAAAAATTAAAACATCACTAAAAAATCAAAACGTTACTTGTTGCAGTTAGGAAATAACATTTAAAAAACACGTTGAAATTCACTGAAAAAAACAAAGGATACAGGGATGTCATAGCTAGGTAATTACATTTAAACAAAACATTGAAATTAACTCAAAAAAACAAAGGTTACAGGAGCATTATAGTTAGGTAAAATTCACAGAAACAAAACAAAGGTTACAGGGACGTTATAGCTAGGAAATAGAATAGAAAAAAACGTAGAAATTCACTGAAAAAATCAAAGGCTTCATAGGTGTTAAAGTTAGGCTCACATTTCAGTCGTGCTAAACCATACAAATTCAGCAGTTATAGTTACCTCAGCTTATTATAACTCATGCCCCCGCAATGTACTACTTATGACCTCACATATTACATCACTCATGACATGTTCAGTGACATCACTCATGACATCACTGATGATATCACTAATCACATCTCAAATGACAAAAAGTGCAGTTATGTTTGCCTCGATCCGCTTTATAACCTTTCCTACTATCAAAGCACGCATGAAGTCAGAATGGTTAATACACTGTACATTACAGTCAATGGTCAGTCATCTTCCCACAAGGCAATGTCTTCTAAATGATAAAAAATGGCTTCAGGAACATCTGCCTCAATTTTCCCAACTTTTTAAAAAATTGCCTTGTTCGACCTGTGTTTCATCAAGTGTGTTTATATTTTTGCTGAGCTCTGCCCCTGTAGATAGGAGGCAGTACTGGAGTCTTAAACACACTTTTGCATTTAAACACACTTTGCTTACCTGAAACACACACTAGCAACAGAAAGGAAAGATATTTCAAATGAAAAGTTGTATAACCCCGTGTTTTCCACATATTTTTTATGCACACTAACTTTTCCTCTATTTATTTATATAAAACTTTATTAACATGAACATTTTAATTTAGACTTTTTGTTTCCCAATATTGTTAATGGTTTTATAAATTTTGCTAAAAGCAATTTGAGTCAGTTTTGACTATTGTCATTTGATTCTTAACTGCAGTTAAAGAATGATGGTGCACTACATACCATATAAATTGGTTTTACCATTTTTCACAAATAACTTAGAGGCATCAGTGGTAATTTTGGTGTTTGGGGTGTAGTGGTAAGGGGTGGTAAGGCTAATTATAGGGTTTAGTGGTGGATAGTGTAAAGGGTGGTTTGGGTAATTTTAGGTTTCAAGGTTGGGTAATGGTAAATGGTGTTTATGGAGATTTTAAGGTTTGGGGTGAGTAGTAACAATGGAAGGTTAACAGTAAATTTTAAACAAATAATATATATATGTGTGTGTGTGTGTATATATATTTAAATATTTGCATATATAAATCTATCTATATATGTTAATATATATTTACATATGTACATCATGCTATTTAAGAGTTATTTTAATATACACTACAGAATGATGACAGTGATAACATTACTGGTCATCTTGCGAATTGTAGAATTGAGTGATGGAGTCACATGGCAGCATGAATTTAAAAGCACCTGTATCTTGCAAATTGCAAACCATGCACCTGTGAACAAGGCATGAGACCTGAAGCACGTCAGGATTTGAGTTGCAGCCACTTTTTGGCACAAAATAAATGCTTGGCTTTCATCAGGAATTGGGCTTCGACATTGTGTTTTTCTGTGCTTTATGAAACGGGATACTCTGTCCACGTTTGAGAAGCTGCCCTGCAGGGTTGGGGGCTCCCGAGGATGGAGAAGCTATGTGGACATATTTATACATATACCTATTTTTATATATATATATATATATATATATATATATATATATATATATAGCCACAATAAAAAAAAATGAGACAGGGGGAGACAGGGTATTGCAACTGAGACAATTAGAATCTAAATTCATTATCAAACTTAACATCATGATTTCATGTGGGATCAATGGGGACGAAGAACTGTATTGTCATTTGTAAGAGTAGGGCATAGGATCATAATTAAAGGGTATTTTTCTGAAAGAAATAGTAGATGTGGACTCTCTAGACAATTGGCAAGATATTGATGACATAGGGGTACTATACCCAAAATGAATTCCCCATATGTGATATGGACTAACATCTGAAAGTAATACAAGGGCAATGTTTTGAGACAATATATTTGGTAAAGTACCATTAGAAATGTTATGGTTCTATATTTGTTTTGGTAACATTGAAACTGCATTAAGGTTGTTAATTTGTTGTACACAAATCGCTGAAAAGATGATGATCTTGAATCATTTTAATAGTGACACTAATGGGTTTTGTTTATTGTGTTACTTTTATTTTTAATGTATTATTCGTTGGAGCTATGTATCCAACAATGCCACATAAAGGCACAGGATGGGAAACCATAAAAAACAGAAATAGATATTGTATTCACTAACCATGATCAAGACCTTGTAGGTTGAAATGCATTGGATATTGGGTGTTTGGTTCTGTTAACTATCAAATAGAAGACTACTGGAATCCTTGAGGTGGCACGTTTGACTTGTTTGTTATTTGGTGAAAAAAAAAATATACATATATAATCTCTGAAAAAAAAAAGGTTTCAGGGATGTTATAGTTAGGAAACAAAATTTTAAAACAAAACATAGAAATTCAGTTAAAAATCCAAAGGTTACAGGGATGTCATAGTTAGGCTCACATTTTAAACGTACTAAACCATAGAAATCCACCTGTTATCTCAAGGAAGTGCAACTCTTGCCTTAAGGTAACTATAACTCGCACCTCTGCCAAACAAACTTCACCTCCCCAGGGCTTTCAAGAAATATGATGTACGGGTGTTGTGCACCCCGCGCAGCCCCAGGAACCACCACCTTACTGAGGCTTTCAAGAAATATAAGTCGGGCCGGGCCCCCCCACCACAGCCCTATGGACCGCCACCTCCTCAGGACTTTAAAGAATGATGATGGAGGGAGGTCGTCACCCCCGGGGCTTTCAATAAATACAGTGCTGGAGGCCAAGCAGACCCCTGCAGCCCCCCACAGGCCCGGGGACCACCACCTCCATCCACGGCCACCCATGAGGTGCCAATAATGACCCTGGGGACTGCCACCCTCAGGGCTAGCTCCTGCTATGTCCCGGGGTGCCCATCCCCCAGGTATAACTCTTTGCTTTTGCTCCTGCTGTCAGAAAGCAGAGTTTTCATCTGTTTCCGTTGCACGCAAATATGAGTGCAGGGAAACAGATAAAACATTGCTCTCACAATCAGTGAGCTGCTATTAAAGCGGGGAGCTGGCTAGGACCACAGGGGCCTTCAGGCTCACCCCGTGGTACTTACCCTTTTTTTGGGAGAGAGATTGTCATTGCAAGGTCTCTCCATACAATGACGTCAAAGAGTAAGACTAACAAGATGTTTGGTATGATTGTTGTAGCACCATTTGTCCTTGCCCGGTGACCCCGAGAGATACCACAGTGGTCGCAAAGGTGGCTTACTGCCAAAGGAATCCTCTCCCGGCTGGTTGAGCTGCCCCCCCACTGCATCAGGGGTGGACCAGTGTAACAACTCTTCCCAGACCTCGGCCCTTTACACCGTGATGCCTTAAGAACTCACTGTTTGGGGCTCTTTACGGCCCACACATCATAATCTATATTCTTGCCACACTACATTTACATCTATTCACCCACTTTCACATGACATCTGTTTTAAGTACCACACTCCACTCTACACCACTCAGCTCTATGCCACTCTTCTCTGTGCCATTCCACTCTATGTTAATCCACTGTATGCCACCCCACTCTACTGAACTCCACTGTACTCTACACAACTCCTCTCTACACCACTTTACTGTACACTATAGACTCCATTCTACGACACCCTAGTGTGTGCCACTCCAGTGAATGTCCCTTTACTCAATGCTACTCCATTCAATGCTATTCCACTCTATGCAAGTTCACTCTAAAACACTACACTCTAAGCTGTTCCACTTAATACCACTCCACTATATGCCGATCAAGTCTCAACCTATATGCTATACATTATGTCACTGTATGCCACTCCACTCTCTGCACTCCAATGTACACCACTACACTGTACCTCATTCCTGTCCATATCACTCCACTGTACACAACTCACACTGTACACCACTCCATTCTATACTATTTCACTTTATGCCACTGCACTCAAACTCACTCCAGTGTACGCTATTCCACTGTATTTCACTCCACTGTACGGCACTC
Organism: Pleurodeles waltl; assembly: GCF_031143425.1. Lineage (NCBI taxonomy): Eukaryota > Metazoa > Chordata > Amphibia > Caudata > Salamandridae > Pleurodeles > Pleurodeles waltl. Next base: position 722,479,400 of record NC_090437.1, on the reverse strand, counting down.
TACTCAACGCCACTCCACTCAATACTATTCAACTGTATACCATTCCTCTCCATTGCACTCCTCTGTATACCACTACACTCTGTTCTGTTCCACTGTATGCCACTAGGATTTTCTTCCCTTACCACCATTTCGTGGAAAAAGAACATCCACAAATTTGTGGAGAAAGTGGTATGTTTTCATTAAAGTATTCTCAGCTTCAGGAGAGTTGGCTTTATCATGGAGATACCTTGACAGATATAATTCTGCTGCCGAAATCTCCCTTGAAAATTAGCCCCTAAGGTATGATTTAGTGTTGGGTTTGCTTTATGATGGACATGCTATTCATCATAAAGTCCACAGGCTGAACTTTCATCTTCATAAGGGTTCATAGAAAATCCATGATAAGTGTGGATTATCCAGCATTGCATTTGCCTTCCCTCATTGATTGAGTTTGTTGAAAATGCTACTGTTGGATTGGTTTCTGATTTATCTGGTCATTCACAAACAGCAGGATTTCCTGACAACCACACAACAGTGAACAAAGCATTTGGTGCCCAGTTTCTATGCAACTCTTGGCATGCACATTATTGGCAGATAATGCCATTTGGCAGATAATAAACTAAGATTCAAGGAGATTACGGCCCATATTCAGAAATGTGGGGAAATGAAAAGGCTGCCTATTTGTGAAGGTAGTCCTAAATCTGAAGTTGGAGAATGCACATCTTGTGGAGACTCCAGCAGAATTATCATGCCCATCTATCCCTATGGCAGAGATAATGCTGCTGGCATATACTTGTAATAACAGACAATACCCCAACTAGGCACTTACTACTTTCTCTATCAATTGGTAGATTTTCTGTTACGGACCAATACTCAAAAAAGTCAGACCTTTAAGGATTTCTACATTTTTGCTCAATTGGAACTGGGAAAGAAGGCAAACAACATACTTTCTGTAAAGTATTTTTAGGGTTCACCTGCACAGCGCTTGCACTGAACTAGCAAAATCTCTTGCACTTAAATAAAAAAGTCTTAAAAGGGGCTTAGAGGCTGCCCATTACTTACCTCGACTTACCACTGGCTCGCTCCCACATGACTCCTACGTGATATTACTTACCATTGGCTGGCTCCCACATGGCTCCACATTGCTCAACTTACCTTTTGCTGGGTCCCAGGTGGTTCTTTGATGGTCATCGCCTCCTCCTTGCCTCCATTTTGATGCTGTGGAGGGTGTGCCAAGTATTACTTCCGGTGGCTTGTTTCCTTCCACTCGTGGGAGCTGGATGCTTCTGATGGTACTTTTCTTTAATTTAAAATACTTCTCGCTGCCCCCTGCCACCTCCTCCATTCCTGGACACATAGAGAGGGGGCTTCAGACAAAAATGAATAGTGGATTGCTCTTCACAGCTTGCACATACTTTTATTTAATATTCTCAGTTGAAAGCAATTTTATTAATGAGAGCAGCAGGAGGATATGGTTGGAGAGTTCAAATGCCATATTGGTAGTGAATTTCAATGTAGCTCCATCCAGAGGGTACATTCAGACCCTACTTAATTTTACTAACTTGCAGCTCTGATGGTGCTACACAAGCTAACACCCTGCGAAGGTACAGAAATCCGAACCCTACATCAACTCTGCTGTAGATGTAACAGCGTTACTTACTTTCTCCACGTGCACTAGTGCAAGCAACAGGGGCAAAGCATTGGTGACATCTGAGAAACAGAAAAGGGAATAAGTAGAAGAATGGTGGATCATCAACGCCTCACTATAAATGCACTTCAACCATGGTAGCAGCTGTTTATTTCTTCCAGCGCAGCTTCCATCAAAAAACTGCTGCAATTCTGATGTAACCAGAGAAACCGGCTTTTCTGCTCATGTTCTCTGGTTCATAATAAAATGCAGTTGGGTGTTTTTTCTGCAGTAATTTGTGTCTATCACTTTGTTGAAACGCTCCATGAATTACCCTATCATCTGAGTCGTGTGTTTCCTCAGCTATGCTGATGCACGTGGCCTCCCAAAGCTTCAGCACTGGTTATGTGAATTTATTTATTTGAATCACAATAACGAAGAGGCACAGTTAATAAGATCTGCAAAAATACACTTCAGCAACAGAACATGCCAATTCCCATGTCAAACAGGATTACTTTAGAAGCCATTTCAGGGACACTGGATGATCATCCAACTGCTGTAGAAGTCATTTTCACATCTTCAGACATCACCAAGCTCTTGAAGTCATCAGCAAAGTTTAAAAACCTGAGCCTGATGACTCAAGGGTGACTTGAAAATGAGTATCTGATTCTTTCACAAGGTGTGACTAGTCCTGATGACCTCAGGAGGATTTAGGAATGAGTATCTGATGACTTCACAAGGTGTCATTATTCCTGATGGTTTAAGGATGACTTGAAACTGAGTATCTGAAGACTTTAGAAGGTGTCATCATTACTGATGATATAAGGATTACTTAAAAATTAGTATCTAAAGACTTGAGAAAGTGTCATCATTCCTCATGCTTTAAGGATGACTTGAAAATGAGATTGAACCTCAAATTAACACACAAAATCACAAAACAAGCATTCATCAAACAAATACAGAAATGTTGAAATATTTTATTTAATTCACAATTGTAAAAAAAAAACAAAAAAAAAAAAACAACATTTTACTTCTAAGTGCAAGGTTGAAACTTTCCTAAATTCATTTGCGGCCACCTATCAGCCATACTGTATGTTGATTGATGTACTTACCCTGCTCCCACAAATCCATCTAAGGATACCAAAGTAATTATGAATTCCAATTTTACAGTGTTGTACTTTTACAGAAAATTCATCGTGGAGCCCTGAGTAAGTGCTGCGGACCTCCAAGTGTTCCTGGAGCACAGGTTAACTATGCTGATCTAGATGATTTTAAATTAAATGTTGTATACCGAGAGACATGCAAATAGCAGCACGCTGTTTCATGCTTGCCTTAATCTATTTCAAATTCATTTGGCATTTCACTTACAAATGATTCATTTTCTATCTGAATGTAAAAACACACATTTTATCATTGACATCCTAATAGCTGTGATTTGTTATCTACTACTACCATATGAACTGGTTCCCTGATGTCATAGGATTCACATTTAAGTGGAATCATGAGTGCCAGGTTAAGATACAAGTCTGTCTGCTCACATTGAATTAATCTAGTGACCCTGCCATAGGCAAACACCCCAGCTTCTGTTACATATTTTATTACACTTTGGTCTCTCCTCTGAATACAATTGTAATTTGAGCTGTAAACATGAAGATTGCTTTGTTCTAAAAATATTTTGTTATAGGCTACTACATCAGAGCCTGAAATATGTGCAATCTGAGTTACTGATATATATTCATTTTCTGTTAAGCTGTAAAGGTATGTAGACCCAGCACTGTAAATGCAAGTTTCTATTTTTAAATTTTCTATTATTAGAACACATCATACTCTGGTAGAAATCTGCCTCAGTACTATCAGGAGGCAAACGATTCTCCTTCAACACAAGTATTACCTGTATCATGTTTACTGCATTTAGAATCTGTGTTTCTATGCCTACCGTACCATGCACGTGTTGTAAAAGGAAACCATTAAGATCTTCAAAAATAAAACAGAAATAAACAGAGGCCCTGTTGATGAACATTCATTGTCAAAAATCTTTTTTCATATAAATCATTAAACAGTTGCACAAACAGAAGTAAACACTGTTCTACTATATTTAAATCTTCCTGGGTAAAGTTGTCAGTTAAGAGCTTATGAATTGCTTTTACAAGTACACAAAAGTGTAGATAACACGATTTATCTAGAACATGTTTAGGTATTCCATAAAATAAAAGAAAGTTCCAAAACTCTGAGGCCTTCCAATATGGTAGTTCATCAATGGACCATGCAACTCCACTAACATCCAGTGAGGGTTTTATCTGTTTCCAAAAGACATTAACTACTTTGACTTTTTTATAAAAAGAGTAGGAACAATTCTTATATTCTTTAGTGAACCAGATGGGCAGCAGCAGTTTCATAATGCCACAACAGACACCATGCATGTAATCAATAACACATCATTTGGTTACACAAATATGTTTGAAAAACATGAACCACCTGCGACCTTTGATCCTCCTCACACTGTAATCAGCAAGTCCACTCTTGATATTAACTATAGCATTGTTTACATCAGATTGAATAGTATCCAGTGTCCTTGGTGGGCCTTTTGGGTTTAGAACATTATAAGGAAATACTCTACGGTGTCATTTTCCTGAAACAGTGATTTCACCCTCTTGTAGACAATGCCAGCATCCAAACTTGCCATTAAACTGGATGATGTTTGAAACAAGGCAGCGAGCTGGTAAATCACATGTGATTGTCAGAAGTGTAGTGTGACAAGTAAAACTACAATTGTTGTGATCTTTAAATGACACGCCACTTTCCAGATGTACACGTTCATCATATAATGGCTTTAAGAAAGACCACATTATTGGCTTTTTTTTGGAAATCCAAATACCATATAGCAATACATTTTCACTGAGCTTTCTTTGGGCTATAGGCAGCTCATTTACCATCAAGTACACTGGCCACATTGATATTTTGGAACTTTTAAGTACAGGAACACCATCTATATTCCTTGAAAATGAAAGGCTGTTGGGGTTTTTCAGAAACCCACTCTTATATAAATCCAAATACATGTTCCCATCATATACATCTTTCATTGTTTGTTTTCTTGTCATCCATACAGTGATCAAATTGATGTTTCCTCACCTTTTCTGTAAAATGTTTTTGCCTAAACATAGTCTGCAACTGTGCAATTAGGCTATGCAGAATGAAATAAGACACAGAGGTGGTCATTGTGACATTGGCAGTGACTGTTATAGTGGCAAATGATGACCATGGCAGTAAGAACTCCCATAGACAGCCAATGTACCAAACCATCCGCCAGGGCGTTAATACCACGCACCACAACGGTAGCCACCAACAGCCAGGCGTAAGACAAGGTACTGCCCACCACATCATGACACTGTAATCAGCCACAACGCCATCTAAAGCCTGGCAGAAACACTGCACAGAAGTCCAAAGACTCACCAACAGAGACACAGAGAAGATTCATGCCACCATGGGACCGGAACTGTAAGTCTTCCCGATGTTCTTCTACGCCATGCTCCACCTGGAACACCAACGCCGACGAAGACGACGACGGTGAGAACAACCACCCAGCACACAAGGGAGGGAAGGAGGAAAAGAAGAGTGACACACACACACGCACAACACACACCAGACACACACACACACCATGCACACAACCAGCTTCAGATGAAAAACAATGGCACAAGACACTAGTCATAATAATGCAAGGACTACAGAAAGGCAGTACTGAGAATGTATTGAAGGGGAACAGCCACCATTTGAACCAATTGGATAGCAAAGAGATATGTACAATTGTCCAGAAAGGGCAAATGCCCAGTCCAAACTACAAAGGGCCCACATGGCCACAGGGCACAGTCCAAGGCCCAACTTGTTTCCTGACAACATCCGCACAGAACTGTGCAGGGGCATCATTTTGAAAGTGGGCAGGCACCTCATGGGGAAGGGGGTGGGGCACCTCAGCTGAAGTCGGGAACTTACCCACTGGTTCTGGAGGGGGCTCCATGCCCATTATCCTTTGCTGGCGAGTGCAAGGCCACAGTCTCTCAGGTGGGGAAATTGCCCACTGGTTCTGGAGGGGGCTCCTAGTATAACAGTCCCTGGAGGGTGGCCTACATGCCCTCTGCTGGAGGTGAGGGCTCCGTGGCCACTGGTGGTGGTGGTAGTGTTGATACCCTGCCAGCCTCTGCTCGAGGTGAGGGCTGCTGTGTCTCAGCTGGGGAAGGTGCCTTCTGGTCAGCCTCTTCAGGAGGTGAGGGCTGCTGTGTCTCAGCTGGGAAAGGTGCCTCCTGGGCAGCCTCTGCTGGAGGCGAGGTCTGCTGTGTCTCAGCAGGGGATGAGGGCCCTGTGGCCACTGGTGCTGGTGGTGATGGTACCCTGCCAGTCTCTGCAGGAGGTGATGGCTGCTATGTCTCAGCAGGGGAAGTGTCCTCATGGGCAGCCTCTGTTGGAGGCGAGGGCTGCTGTGTCTCAGCTGGAGATGAGGGCTTCTTCCTTTTCCTGGCTGGAGGTGAGGGCTTCTTCCCTGCCCTGCCTGGTGGAGTGGGATCCTCTCCCTTCCTGGCTGGTGTAGTGGGATCCTTCCCCTTCCTGGCTGTTGGAGTGTGATCCTTTCCGTTCCTGCCTGGTGGAGTGGGATCCTTCCCCTTCCTGGGTGGTGGAGTGGGATCCTTCACTGTCTTGCCTCCACGACTAGGAGGTGCCTCCACTCTCCCAGTGGACTGTTTGGCTGAGGTGCTGGGCTGGTTCATTGGGACCCTGCCCTTGCGGGCAGGACAGGGGGTAGGAGGAGGGAAGAGGTCAAGTTGGGTAAGGAAAAGCTTCTTATGGACGGTGGTGCGGGATGAGGGAGGAGGGATGAGAGTGGAGGTTGAGGGAGTGGTTGTTGGAGGTGTACGTCTGCTGGAGTTGGGTACAGGTGCATGGGCAGTGTGCTGATGTGAGGTGGATGGCTGTTGGGTGTCTGAGTGCCTGTGTTTGTGTACTTTAGGAGGGGGAAACAGACAGGGTGAAAGAGGACACAGGGGACGAGTGGATGGAGGTTGTGGAGGTGTCTGCTAGTGAGGTGTGTGTATTGATTGGTGTGGTGATGCTGGAGGTGGATGTTGAAGCAGTGCATGCAGGTGTAAGTGTGGACGTGACTGTGAGGGAGGTGGAGGAGGAGGAGGGGGAGACAGTGGAGGCAGTGGATGTGGTTGTGTGTGCAACTGTATGTTGTTTGCGTGAGTGCTTGTGGACTGAAGTGTGGTGCCTGTGTTTGACTGTGCCACTCTTGTCTGATGTCTTGTATGCATGCTTGTCTGTATGTGTGTATGGGATGGGTTGGGGTTCAGGAGACTGGGACTGGGAAGAGTTAGTTGGAGGCAGGACGGTAGGCTGCCATCAGAGAGGAGGTCAGAGCCTGAATCGATCTCTGTTGGGCCACCAGTCCACCGTGGATACCCTCCAGGGATGCATTGCATTGCTGCCTCTGGGATGCCAGCCACTGGATGGCATTCACAATGGTTGACTGCCCTACAGAGATGGATCTCAGGAGGTCAACAGCCTCCTCACTCAGGGCAGTAGGGCTCACTGGGGCAGGGCCTGAGGTGCCTGGGGTGAAGGATTTGCCCACCCTCCTGGGTGAGCAGGCACGGTCAACTCGCTGAGGGGCCACTGGGAGGACGGTGCTGGTACGGGGGTGGCGGCTGTACCTGCAGTTGGGGTGGTCCCAGAGGTGTCTGCCACCACCAGGGAGCTACCATCAGAGGAGGACTCAGAGTCTGTGTTGTCACCTCCTGTCTCTGCCGTGGTGCTCCCTCGCCCTCTGTCCCACTGGTTCCCTCGGCGTGGGTGGATCCTGCCTCTTGGGTCCTGTGGGATGCAGCTCCCTGTGTCACCGGTGCTGCTGCTCCTCTGCCAGATGATGCTAATGCACTCATGAGCAGGGTGACAGAAGGGGAAGGGGGAGAAGGAGAGAAAGGGAGCACTGGGTCAATTACAGCACCAACACCACAGTTGGCATACACAGTACCGTCACACACAGGGATCAGGATTTAACACTGTGCATTGCACTTGCATTCAATTGGCTAGATGCCACAGCAAGATGAGGGCCAAACACCACCAACTGCACCCCTGCTGGGACACACTAAGCCCTGTGTGACGTGGAATGCAGCCTAGCTAGGTTACCTGGATTTGCTATACACCCATTCCCCCTGAGCTGGATCACGCTGCAATGTCTGACCTAGCAAGAGGGGGCACACACTAACTCACACCCACCACCCGGATCCCATGCCACCTACCAATTATTGTTGTAACACCCACTGTACTCACCCCCTTGCGGCTGCTGTGATGCCCTCAAGTGCCCATCAAGATCTAGGTAGGCCACCTCCAGTATGCGGGCCAACAGGAGGGTCAGGTTCCAATGGGCACCCATTCCTCGTTGGGAGGCCATCCCCAGCTAGGCCTCCACGGTCTTCCGTGCCCAGCGTCTCTGGTCTTCTCACCATTTCTGACAGTGGGTGCTCTACCTGCTGTAGACCCCCAGGGTCTACAGCAGGTAGAGCACCCACTGGAGCGCACGTCTTTGGTGATGGCACACCACATTCCCTTCTTTTGATGGGTGCTGACCTGCAGAGGTGATACAGACGGGAGGACACCAATACACATACAATCCAGCCTGTCACACATATGGCCCACCAGTCCCGTTTCCATCTCCACTGACACACACATCGCCCGGCGCCCACCATATACACCACCACCAGACATTTCCCCTGATGACACGATGCTTGCACACACATCTCCATGCATCCTTCCCACAGGCATTGTGCCCAAAGTGTACTCACCTGGAGGCCCATACAGCAGTCCATACTGGGGTAGGACCCCATCCACCAGTTGCTCCAACTCCATCGAAGTGAAGGCCGGGGCCCTTTCCCCAGTCACATGGGCCTTGGTAAGTTCCAGACACAGGTCACAGCAGCACACGCCGTGTAGGTGTTGTCCTGTGGAAAGTCAGGAATCAAGTGAAGATTTAGATAGAAAATATCGGTCATGTCCACGGCGGTGTACACTGTCACCTCTGGCGCTGATCCCCATTGGCCGCTGTACTACATATAGCCCCATATTAGCCAATGAGGAATTGCACGGTAGTGCAAGACCACCTTCTGCCACAATGCCCAGCTTCAGTGGAGTTACCTCACTTCCACCTGTCCCTAGATACAGGACAGGAAGTCTCCATTTCATGGTGGTGGACAATGATCAGATTATCCAAAACTGTGTCATTGCCTAGAATTGCATATACATTGCCATTCCCACTGTCCCATCTAATTAATGCTGTATGTACACTGAGGTGGCGGTTCCATAATTCAAATTGTGACAGCCTACTCACTCTTGTGTCGCTTAGATACCTACCACTGCAGGTGAATAGGAGGAGGAGACAACCCCTGTGTACAGACCCCTTATGGACTTGGCTACACTGGAGGACAGGCACATTATACTCACCTATAGATTGGACAGGACCACAATCACAGAGCTGTGTGCCCAATTGGATCCTGACCTGATATCAGCTATCCTTCATCCCACTGGGATCCCCCCTCTTCTGCAAGTGCTATCAGTGCTCCATTTCCTGGGAACTGGTGCTTTCCAAGTGACAGTGGGCTTGGCAGCAGGAATGTCACAGCCAATGTTCTCAGTCGTGCTGGCAAGGGTATTGTCTGCCTTAGTGAAACACATGTGCAGCTACATTGCTTTCCCCCAGGTAGAAGATTGTCCACTGTGAAGGCAGGATTCTATGCAATGGGGCATATCCCCAATATTATTGGGGCAATTGACTGTACATATATTGCGTTTGTCCCCCCACCAGACTGAACAGGTGTTCAGTAATCGGAAGAGTTTCCACTCCATGAATGTGCAAACGGTGTGCCTAGCGGACCAGAACATCTCTCACGTCGCTGCCAAGTTTCTTGAGTCAGCGCATTACACCTTTGTCCTGAGATATAGCAGCATCCCAAATATGATGACCCAACTACAGAGTTGCATGTTAGTGTATGCCTTCAGGTGTTATCCCAGTAGCATTGGGTAAGGCTAATGTTTGTCCTTCAATAATTGCAGGTGACTCTGGCTACCCAAACCTATTGTGGTTCCTGACCCCTGTGAGAAATGCGGGCACAGGGGCTGAGAACATTTACAATGAGGCACATGGGTGAACCAGAAGAATAATCAAAAGGACCTTCGGCCTCCTGAAGGCCAGGTTCAGGTGCCTCCATCTGACAGGTGGTTCCCTGTGCTACTCACCCGGGAAGGTTTGCCAGATAGTAGTGGCATGCTGAATGTTGCACAACCTGGCCCTCAGACAGCATGTGCCTTTTTTGCAGGAGGAGGAGACTGGAGATGTCCCTGTGGCAGCAGTGGACCCTGAGGACAGTGAGGATGAGAAGGCAGAGGATGAGGATGTGGACCACAGGACATCAGTTATACATAAATACTTCCAATGACACACAGGTGAGACAGTGGAACTGATCATTGCTCTGACTAATGATTTCATCATTAGGGACTGGAGCATGATGGCATTCGCTTCCTTTGCATCTCAACTTACTGTCACCTATGGCTTGTAATTTATCAGATGTTGTATGACAACAGTGTCCGGATGACAGTTACAAGTCATTAAATGTATGCTATCACAGTGTTCAGATCATTTGCACTAGAATTGACTGTTCCCCTAAATGTACATTTTCAACTTATAAAATACTATCAGTCAAGTTGTGTTCAAGGGTGTTATAAAATTGAGGGATAAGTGCAATGGAATGGCGGTGATGGTAGAGAAATGTCCAGGGTATTGTTCCAATCTGTGTGTAACACAGGTCCAGTGTCCAAGGGGCCATAGGAAGGGGAGCAAAGGCAGTTAAAAGAGGACAAGGGGACAGGGTTGGACACAAGGGGGACAATCAATCAGGAGAGTCTCATTTCCTGGCAGTGGTCTTGATCTTGGCAAGTATCTCTGGATTATGTCTGGGTCACAAGGAACATTTATGGGGTGGTTCACCTTCTGCAGGGGCATGGGTTCTGGTGGCCTGTGGGAGGCCTCCTGCCCACTAGCTGCAGCGGAAGTGGAGGGCTGGTCAAAAGACTGGCTAGTGGCAGGGGCCCGCTGCTGTGCTGTTGATTCCCTCATGATGTTGGCCTTGTCTACCAGCACTCCTACTATGGAGATCATGGTAGTGTTGAGGGCCTGCAAGTCCTCCCTGATCCCCTAATAGTGTTCCTCCTGCAGCTGCTTGTTCTTCTGCATGTTGGCAAGGATCTGGCTCATCGTGTCCTGGGATTGTTGGTATGCCCCCAGGATCTTGGTGAGCGCCTTCTAGAGAGTCGGTTCCCTAGGCCTGTCCTCCCCTGGCGCACAGCGGTACTCGCAGTGTCCCTTTTCCCCTGTGCCCCTGTCCCATGAACGGTGTGCCCACTGTCACTGACCCCAGGTCCCTGATTGTCTTGGGGCGAGGTGCGGACTGGGGTACCTGTACAGGTGGGCACACTGCTGATTGATGTGTTCTGGGGACAGAGGTGTGGGGACGCTGGGTGGGTGCTGTGGTGTTGGATATTGATGGGGGACGCTCTGTGGTGGACTGGGAGAGGGCTGGAGTGACCGACTGTCCAGTGGTGCTGATGGGCCAGGTTGTTGATCCAGATTTAGAAGTCCAGAGTTACTGTCATCACTGGGGGCATCTTCTGTTGGGGTACTGGATAGTTGTGGCACCTCCTCTCCGCTGACATCGGCTGGGGCACCTGTGGGGATGTAAGTGATGTATTATGCTTCATGCCTGTGACATATTGTACATCCCTAGCTTCCCCTCTATAGTTGCTGTTGCCCTGCCACCTTTGATTTTGTATAAGGTGATGTATTATGGGATTGTTAGTTCCCTATGCTGTGCATGCTTTGGTGATGGGTGTCCATGCATGGCTAGTAGGGCTGTCCATGCATTGGTATAGCATGCAGGGCTTGGCATTGGGGTTAGTCAGATGTGTAGGTGCAGTGCTCGGATGGAGTGGACTGATGGGAGTGAGGGTGAGGGTGTGAGATGGCATTTGGGTATGGGGGTGACACGTAGTAAATCTTGACTCACCAGTGTCCAGTCCTCGGGCTACTCCAGTGAGTCCCTCAGGATGCAGTATTGCCAAGACTTGCTCCTCCCATTCTGTGAGCTGTGGGAGAGGAGGTGGGGGTCCACAGCCAGTCCTCTGTATTGGGAGCTGGTGCCTTGCTGCCACAGAACGTACCTACCCCCGTAGGTCGTTCCGCCTCTTCCTGATGTCATCCCTCATTCTTGGATGTTTTCCCATGGCGTTCACCCTGTCCACGATTCTCTTCCATAGCTCCATTTTCCTGGCAATGGATATCTGCTTTACCTGTGCTCCAAACAGCTGTGGCTCTACCCTGCCCATTTCCTCCACCATGACCCTTAACTCCTCATCAGTGAAACAGGGGTGCATTAGTGGAGACATGGATGTTGTGTGGTGTGTGTTGGTAGGAGGGTGTTGAGTAATGTGGTGGGGGGTGATGTGGGGTGTGTGAGTATGTGGTGTGTGTGTCTATTTAGCTCAGTGGTCTTGGTGTCAGACTGATGGCAATTATTTTGATTTGTAAGTGGTTGTGGGTAATGTGGGTGTGTGTTTTATAGTGCGGTGGGTGGGTGTGGTGTGTGAGTGAGTGTCAGGTGTGTGTTTTTGGTATTAGCCAATGTTGTGTGGTTTAGTATTTGGGTGTCCATTCTGAGTGCGCCGGTGTGTACCCCCAATAGTTTAGCACCATAGAATGTCCGCTGTGGTGATTCGTGGGTCATGATGTAGTGGGCATTGTTTTGTTGGCATAATGGTATGGGTGTTGGTACCAACAGTTTAACACTGAACTTTGGGCTTGAAGATTTGTGTATGTGGCAGTATTCTGTCGGATTGGTGTGTGTGTGTCATAATATGTGGAACAGATATTCGCCACTGTGGCAGTATGTTGGTGGCCGTCACCGTGGCGGTAAGCAGGATTTAACACCAATGTCATAATGAGGGGCAGAGTCACATTGAATCAAATCTTTCACACAGTGTTGGTTAGGACAGGTCTGAGTGTTTTTATCAACATGTGAGTAGCAAGTGGCACAATAGTAAGTAATACTAGGGGCTTTAACACTTTTAAAAATATATTTGTGAAGGTGATACATAGTTCTGAACATTCTATTATCACATGGTAAGAGCAACTAGATGAGATTCAGCATGTAGCCAGATGCCTCATCGCTCAAGCAGAAACTAATAATGAAGCAACAAAGCAATAGCATGACCATCCCTGAGTATTTGTTGGAGCCTTCAAAATAGGTGCTGATTTATCTGTGGTATTGGTTTTACCAGAACAAACTTCAATTTCTTCATACTCATTTTGAATGGTATATCCAACTTGATCCATAGGTTTTTCAAAAGCAGAATCTGAATCATAAATGAAATCATCTTTGAGTTGAGCATGCAGTTCACCTTTTAGGCTGGTACAAAGCTTATCCCAAACACTGTCAATTGGATCTTCATCTGTGTCTTCTACTGGTGGGGTATAATCTGGTAACTTGTAGTGTTGTCTGAATGTAATGTACACTGCTCTGCAGAAGGTGATGTGTGAAGAACTATAATGAAAGAAAATACATTATTGTATGTTGGACAATGGTTTATTGGTAAGGGCAGGTAAGTACCTACACTTAGCAATAGGACACTAACCTCAACTTAGGTCCAGTTAGGTCTCAATAAATTGAACCCAGCTCAGCCTTTGGTAGTTTGGCAACGAGCGACAAGGCGTAATTTAGGAGACGAAGTGTAAAGCATTTAAAAATCACAAAACAGTAAATTAGTAATACATAAAACACAATAAAAATCTGACACCACTTTATAAAAATAGACCATATTTTTATCTTTAAAATGACACCAAAACGATAAAAATCGGATGAGGGGAACCGGAGATTTGAATTTTTTAAGAATTCATGCTTTTTAGCGATTAGAAACAAATAGCGCCTATCTGGTCAACTGGTCGCACCTCGAACGGGGCAAAGTCAAAGTTTGAGGCTGACTGTGATGGAGCCCTGCTCGGCTACAGCTGGTGGGAGGCCTCGGTCAAAAGTTTACCTTCGGACTTAGTCGTTTTTCTGGAGATTTTCTTCAGTGGGACCTAGTCGCCAGTCCAATCCGACCTCCTGGCACTCTTCCTCAGATACGCGTCGCGGTAGCCCTCGGTGGAGATTTTTACCTTCGGACTTAGTCGTTTTTCTGGACATTTTCTTCAGTGGTACCAAGTCGCCAGTCCAATCCGACCTCCTGGAACTCTTCCTCAGGTACGTGTTGTGGGAGCCCTCGGTGGAGATTTTTACCTTCGGACTTTGTCATTTTTTTGAGGTGAAAATCCTTCGACAGGGGCAAACCTGAATCTTGATCCGACGTCCCTGGAGCCCTCTTCGGATACACTGCCTGAGATTTTCTTCACCGGGACGATCCTGCAAGTCAGGCCGGGTTGCGGTTGAGGCAAGCTGGCTAGAGTTGCAGGGGCGGGTCAGTCCCTTTATGGAGCTTTTTTCCAAAAGTTCTCCAAACTTCTGGATCTTCTTCCAGGTGTTCCTTTAAGGTTCTTTTGAGGTCCACAGCTCACCCCAAGGTTACAGAAGCTCTGAGATGCTCCTTGAGGGTACGGACTACAGCTCCCCGAATGCACCTGGTGCAAACGCCTTTTTGGCCACTGGACAGTGTTCAGCTGGTCAGTTTCTTCAGGAGCTGGTCCAGGTGACTCTGGTTAGCAATTTTTCACCTGTAGCAACAGGGAGACCCTGCTTGAACCAGTTGAAGCCAGGCAAAGTCCTTCTTGTGGTGAAGCTCCAGTGTGCAGCTGGTGCAGTCTTCTGGAGTGCAGTGTCCAGGTGCAGATCAGGGGTCTAGCAGGGCAGTCCTTCTTCTTCTGTAGTTCTTCCTGGTAGAGATCTGGTAGGGATCTGAGGTGGGGATGCAGGTCTGCCAATTTTATCCTTGCTCCTGGGTGAAAAGCAGGGGGGTTCTGGCTCTCCAGTCAGGAGCAGGGTCCTTCCTCCTATGATGATCACTTCTTGGGAAGTGAGGCAAAAATCAATCCCCGGGAGCAACATTCTTCCAAAATCCATCATGGCTGAAAGTGATTTTTGGAGGTTACATCTGGCTGAGCCCAACCACTGGTGTGGCTAAAAATCAGCCTGCCTTTAAAATGACACTGGGCACCTCAGCAGTGCACCTATGAGGGCACCACCTATGCTGGGGTCCCTAAACCTACATGCCCTACTATATACTAGGGACTTACAGGCAGGTTGCTTAGCCAATTATAATTAGCCTTATTAGCCTAATTTGCATACTCATTGTATACAGAGCACAGGCCCTGGGACTAGTTATCAGTACCCAGGGCACCATCAGAGTCAAGAAAACACCAGCAAAAATTCAAAAATTCAAAAATAGGGGCAAAAAGTCAGGGGGCCTCTGCAATCAGCCATGTTTTCCCACATTGTACATTTAGTAAGTAAAATACATTTAAATTGCAAATGTCACATCGGTCAACAAACAATAACATTTGTGAAGACAGAAACTGAAGGTGGGTTGATGAGGACCTTTATTTTTACATGTGAGAAGCCTTCAACAATATATTTTCATGCATCAAATTAACGCAAGCAGGAAGAAATGAGTTTGTACTTTCATACTGCACCTTTGAGGAGAATGTCATCTGCTCTGCTAGAGGTCTGCAAGGATCCTTCTTTTACTTTCTTCAATACTGTATACTGTATAATGTTGCCATCTCCTTCTTAAAAGAAATGCTCTGTCAGCAATCATGCAGATAAGTGATAATTAATACCATTCTGCACCTGGTAATGTGCAGCAATTGACTGTTTATGGCTTCCAAAAGTCCCACTTATAGAGCAATTCTTGTACTTCTAGCATGAATTATTTTGTGTCTTGTGTGCATTCATCTCATTTGTAGGGATAAAGGATGAGACATGAGAATAAACGAATAATGAGTGTGGTTGTATTGATTTTGCTTCATGCAAATCAGAGAAGTTGGTCTTGCAGCTTACTGGGTTAATGTGTCCTCAAAACTGGACAATTTAACCTTGTTATCATATTACAATTACTGCACCATTTCATTCTTTAAGGCTGATAAAATGGGCGCCTGTAAGTTTGATGAGTTTCTGAGGTTATTGGCTGGTGTGAGTAAATCAGTTTTGTAGACTGAAGTGTGCTTTGAACAGAGTTGGTGTAATGTTTCATAATGTGAGCTTACCTCTGTTAACCATTTTCTGTATGGTCCCCATTTCTTTCCTTTTCCACGTTGTCCTCCTTTATTCACTGGCATCATTTTGACTGCTTCCAATGGCCTTGAAAAATGATTAGCCTATTCGACATATGTACAAAATGTATTACAAAACAACCTAGTTTTGCAAGGAGGTAATCTGCGTTCTTGGTCCTGGGCTCGGCAGCCATCTAGGGAAACCTACCAAAACCAAACATTTCTGAAAACTAGACACCTGGGGGGAGTCCAGGAAGGTGTGACTTACATACATCATCAAACCTTTTTTTCCCCTATAATCCCCTCAAACCTCAAATTTAGCTTAAAAAACAAATTTTCCTCACATTTCTGTGTGGGATCACTGCGTCAGCACAAATTTCCTACCAGCAGCGTTACCCTCAGCCCCCCCATACAAATCATACCTCATTTGTGTGGGAACCCAAAGCAGAGTCAGCCTAAAAACTGAGGAGGAACCAGAGTGTGTCCAAAAGGGCAATCTACACATTTTAGGTCCTTCCCTGTCGCATGCGCTTGGCCCACCTACACAAGTGCTAACAAGTGGGTGGGAAAAGCACCCGTGACAGGGAAGGGCCAAAAACTTTAGATTGCCCTTTTAGACTCACTTTGGTTCCCCCTCAGTTTTTCATTTTATGCATTTTTTGACTGACTCTGCTTTGGGCACTTACACAAGTAAGGTATCATTTTAATCAGGAGACTGAGGGGAATGCTGTAGGGTTGGAAATTTGTAATGGTGCAGCGATCCTACAACATTTCCACACAGAAATGTAAGGAACATTTTACTATACACACACCAGCAAAATGCCAGTACACACACAGACAGGCAAACACCAGTACATGCAGACCATCAGCCAAAGTCTAGTTCACACACAAAGAAACTTTCCCTGGTACTTGGTGGTTTCTGCCTCAGGGGCAGATGAGCCTAAAGTGTTGCAGATCCCCCCCATAGGGTGTACAGTCATGAAATTACAAATACCTAAAACATTACAGTTGGAAAACAACAACTAACCATCTACCCCAAAGCCTTGTCATAGGCGGTGACCCACATCAACTTTTTTTTCCCATAGAAAGAGCATGTTACACCAGTCACATTTATTTATACAGTATTTGTGTTGTGCCAACTGGATAAAGGGTCATTGCAACACTTTACTTGCAAAAATGTTACATAGTCAGATCTTTATTTTTAAGTGTGGGGAAACAATTTGCCTACAATCTCAGGATTCGAAACCGGTTTCTCAATTACAAAGTGAGCTGACCTTGCCACTAGGCCACTTTCTTTTCGATTTATGCCGCTCCTGTAGTCTACTTTTTGAACCCATGGAAATAACATGATGTCTCTAACACCTTTATTCAGTTTTCATGTAGTGCAAATGTGTGGCTGGCAGTGAATTACATACAACATTTCACTAAGATCTGTTTTTTAAGTGTGGGGAAATTAACAAATCAGCTAGATCCACAGGATCTCAATAAAGAAAGCAGATCTTACTGCTAAGCAAATCAATCATTTGTGTGTAAATCGGTGATAGGAAGTGTTACATAAGACACAAGACTACATGGTGTAGGTCACGTCATGCATACTGGTATGCAGTATAGTTTAAGAGTGCTTGATCTGGGGAAATGCAAACTCAAAATATAACAAGCATTTGCAAAGTAATGGCTCTCGCATATTTCAAACAAGTTAATTGTCCTCCTTTAATAACAGCACCCACAAGCAAAAACTAAATAAAACGTGAGTGGAAACTAAGAAAAGACTACTTAACAAAATAAAAGAAAGTTACTTTTAAAAAATAAGACTTTGCAACTTTGTTTGTCCTGCAGTTACGTTTTTGCCAGTCACAAGCTTTTTGTTTGCTGAGCACTAGAAGTTAAAAAGAACAAATAAAACCTCAATAACGTTGGGAGCAGCGGACGGGCACTAATTAAAATGAATTAATGAGTGCTTGATACATGTTCCAAATAGAGGACCGGAAATTATGCCAGGCATTCCTGGATGAATTACTAGGCTGTAAAGAAGAGTGCCAAGCAAACTAGCAAATGGTGAGCGACAAGTGGGATCCGACACCTTGACTTAACACAACATAGTCTCACAAGTGAGATGCATGCACTTGCAGGTTTGACCCTAAAAAGTACCACATTGGTTGTGCTATAGGAATTGATTTCTACCCAAAATAAAAAATGTGCAGCATTTAAGGGCTGTGCAAAAAAACATAACGCTCTCACCTATGCCTTGCAGTTTCCACTCTTTTATGACAGTTTCTAGCTCACTGTTCTATCAGAATGAAAATGAAGCATGTAAAAATGACATATTTGCAGCCGCATCGACATTCAGTGGAAGCTAAGCACTCCAAAACACTATATTTACTTGTCATACCAACACAGTGTATGTGTCTGCACAAGCGAAGTATATTGAAATAATGTACTTTGTTTACTTAAATAAATTCTCCTTGAAAATGTCAAAATCATTTTAGAGCTAGCATTTATGTCTTTCTATATGTAAGTGACAAGGATTCTGCTTCTAAAAATCATCAATTGGCCGAGGATTTGTTCTATTTTTAAGATGTTATTTATCCTTTATTTGATGGAACATGTTTTCCATTTTCCCTTGTAACATCATAAGTGCACTTATTTTTCCTCAACAGACTTTGACCCAGGACAAGACAGAGAGAAACACAAAAGGGGAAGGAAGGGGAAGAGAAAGACGAAAAAACATTTTCAAAGGGACCAAAAAGAATCAGCATGAGTCAGATAAAAAGGCAGGTAGTGTGGGAAGTGGTGGATTCGACTATGCAGCCTTAGTATTCGACAAACCGACCTTAGTGCGGGCTACAGCTTCTGAGCAAAACTCTGGGTATTATACTTAGGGGCAGATTTATTTTGAGCTGTGTTTTCATTCCAAAAGTGGCACAAACCAGTACAAAATATTATTTTTATTATTTACTTTCCAGTGCAAAACTTGTTTTGCCCTGGAAATTTACTAAAAGTAGCACAAAGTAGTGCAAAGCACTGCTTAGCATCAAGGGGGCATTACAAGGGCATTCCCAGGCAACCACCCACCCTTTTTGATGCAAAACCCTATCTACCAAAAATGTGAGACAGGGTTTTGCATGAAAAATGAACGCCACTTGAAAGCAGTCATTGAAAGGAGAAATGTTTCATTCATCCTTTCTTTTCTAAATGTGCATGTGTGCTGCACTGTGGAGCACACATATAAAAGTAGGAAAAGTTTTAAAAGTTGCCTAGGAATGGTATGCTAGACTCTCGCACACACCCTTGCACTATGGCCCAAAAGTGTGTGTGTGTCACACAGAAGCAAAAATCTTTTTTGGCTGCTGTGCTGCATTGAGTGAGACTTTAGTAAATCTGCCCCTTACACGTTCACAAATTTAACACTGGTGGAGATCTCAATTGTCTAATGTAACACTAAAACCCCTAATTCTGGGCCTCATGTAATGATATTGCAAATAAGACCTTGTAAGTTGCGGATAACAACAATTCGCAACTTGCAATTTCTTATTAGGAATCTACTAAAATGGATTCAGTAGAAGTGGTTGTAATTTCCACACCGACTTCAACCAAATGCACTGGTATTTTGCTAACCAACCTTTTAATGGGTTGGTTCAGAAAATATTGAATCGTATTGAGCCGCATTTTAACTCACCTTAATAATATGTATGCAATAGGTTGCAAATTGTGACCCACTATAATTGGCTAAAGTCGCAGCTTGGTGGCTTGCAGGGGTCAGAATACCACTGAATCCTTGATGGCTATTAAGCTATTAAATAAAGCAATCATTTTTGCCTAAAAGGAAAAAGGGATGCATTTAAAAAAATAAAATGTTTCACAAACACTTTTTAGGAGCAGATAGTGGTTACAGGGACCATTGCCTCCCTTATAAAAATGCTTCACTCCACACTTTTAAAAAAACATTCCGTTTGCCAATGGCTTATCACCTTCTTTGAAGAGGTGGCAAAATATTAGCTTTTTGGAACATGATTTTGGTTGCAAAACAATACATAACTTACCGTATTTGGAAGGGCTGTTCTTTACATACCCCTGCAACCGCAATCTGCAATTTGGTAACATGTTACTGAATCACAATTTGGATTTTACACATTTAAAAATACTATCTTGCAGTTGCAAATGAACCTACTTGATTGACCTTTGCATAAAATGGTTTTGCATATGAGGACCTTTGTCTCATAGACCTTTGTTAATAATGGCAACACAGGGATAAACAAAAGTAGAATGAAATGAAAAAAAATTAAGACATGATAAACTTCAATTTTCATTTCTCTGCTGGAAGGAGAAGGTGGTGGAATGATGCCTATTTTTCTGTAATGGAAATATGTGAGTTCCTCACTGGGAGTAAAAAAGTTAGTATTCCAGGACCCATTTCTAACGTCATCTACAGAGTTCTCTAAACCTCTGTTTCATGAAAGTTATCGAATGAAAATGCTCCCATATTCCATGCTAGGACTAGTTTTTGGGGCATGTTAGTGAGACTGGACAAAGATGATTTACCTCACTTTAAATCCCTAATGTGCTCTGTCCAGGGTTGATGTGAGAGAGCTGATAAAAAAGTGAAGCCCATATTTAAACTTTTTGGCTGGCACAGTTTTTTAGTACCAACTGGGCTTCACATTTATACTATGGTGCTGGATGGCACTAAAAACTGGTTAGAGTAAAAAAAAAATGACATTAACCCTTGCGCCCTGTTGCAAGGCAAACTGAAGTTAACTCGCAAATGGATATGCACCATTTTAAGCCAGCATTTGCATCAACTTTAGATGCTAATGCAGAAAACATTGCAAAGGAGAGGGAAAATGGAACCAGAAGGCCAGGAGAGACCCCAGGGTGACCCCATACAGCCAGGAACCAGCCAGGATGACACAAAGAAGAAAAAAGCGCAAGTGTCAGTTTAGTGTGGAGGAGCATGAAATACTTGTGAGAGAGGTGACAGAGAATCAACATCAGCTATTCATCACCTCCAAATTGCCAATTGGTAGGAGAGAGGCAATATGGCAGGAATTAGTTGACAAAATGAACAGTGTGGCAGAGTTGAGGAGAACTGTAACCAAGAGCAAGAAATGCTGGCATGATTGTAAGCAAAGAACTAAGGAGAAGATGGCAAGAAACAGAAAGGCAGCACTGGAAACTGGAGGTGGAAGTCCAGCACCACAGGAGGACCTGGATGAGATGGAGGAGATGGTTGCAGCGGTCATCCTGGTTGAACTGGAATCGCAGGGCAGCGCAGACTACCAGGAACCACCACAAATGCAGGGTAAGTTGCATAGGGAATATCAATGCAAATGTAACAAATGCAAGAAGGGGGGCACATAGGACACACACAATGAATGTGTAAGGAGTACAGAGGGACACATTGCCCATGAACCAAATTGCACCATTCAAACATAAGCAACACGTGCACACGCCTTGGTTGTGCCATGCACCACAACACATACACAACCTGGACATATGTCAATCACCAGGGCTACATACCAACATGTACATATGCAGCACATAGGATGGAAGGCATGTCTAATTAGTGTGCCTGTGGGTGTGTCCTCACAACATCCCTTGCATATAATCAAACAAACCCTACCAACACAACTAAGACATCAGAGACTAGGAAGTCAGTCAATACCATTTCTGGGTTTACGTCATGCTGGTGTCACTTGCAGTAACACTTTGCAACTGCCTTGTCCCATTGCTGAAACACATGTGCTGCATCTTACAGCACACAGTAAAAAGGCACCTTGGCTAACATTACTCAGACATGTGCAGTAAGCACCACCACCCCGCACATAAACGGCACATCCTCAAAAGACAGACACTTCTCCATCATGAAGTAAGGATGCCTGTCTGGGTGCAGGAAACAATAATATGGGCAGCTGCTTTGTATCACATGAAACATAGCACAACCCAGTGTAACTAACCTGGTGCAGTGTGGAGCCACACATATTGACGCTGATCAGAACTGTGCCACTAGAGAAAATAAGAACTTCAGGATGCAATCTAACACAACCATGTATGCCACCTAGGAATGGGGAAACAATCACACAAACACAGCATATGGTGTACGTGTGTGAACATCATGGTGTACAATTTCACATTGACGAGTGGGGGATGGTGCCTGGGCAAGTCTGGGGTTGGCAAGACTGCTAGTGCAGTGTACCCTCCGTGGTTGGCAGTATGGGTAACATGCTAGGATGGCAGGTGGAAATCTGTACCCTCATGTCAGCTCTGTGGGGCAGTTACCACAACATTGTTGATGGATCAAATGGAGCCTGCGCCAATCTTGGGGTGTATCGTGTGTGATGGCACTGCATGTCAGGCAGTGGAAAGCGCAAAGGTCCTGGGCATGGGGCCCCCATGCACTGCCCATGCCAAATGCATGGGCTGTGCAGGGGCACCCATGGACACACCACACACATAACCACCAACCTTTGCATGGGGGGTTGACTGCCATGCAAAGGCTGGAACACACCTGGAGGGTATCACTGATTGTAATACTGGTCTGGTGTCTCAAGACAGGTGGTATTGCCAGTCTGTAAGCTGCCAGCAACCTGCCAGTGCCAGGCTACTGGCCCATGGGCCATTCCCCAAGGGCAATATGTGCCACTTCCACCTGCGCTGTTGGCAGCGGTCATATTGCCAATGGCAGTCTGGTGGTCATAGGACTTCTAGACTTGTAATGAGGGTCCATGTAGGCACCAGTACAACTACCTGCTAAATCTCCATCAAACTAGCTTGAAGCCCAGACCTAAGTTCAACAGTAATCAACTGGCTGTGTCCATTATTTTGTAGCATCAGGCGCTCCCATGTAGAAAATGATGTTCACATCAACAAATGAAACCCATGCTGCCCATCCCTCGAGCCACCCTGTGTCACTGTCAAATTAGCTGCACTGCCACAATGCTGAATCTTTTGCACCATAGTGCAAGGATGGCTGCATTGAGGGGGAAACCATAGTTGTATAGGAGGGAGCACCTCCTTCACAACCAGAAACTGAAATGGCAATCTGCTAGGTCCATGTGTTCTGTGCGATGTAGCACACATACACATACATCAACATAAGGAGTAAGCAAAGGAAACAACAATGTAGCGCCTTGGTAAGGCCATCCCTGGGGTGGGGTAAGGTTGGTGTGGCCCTAGCATATGAAAAACACGGAAAACTGGGACGGGGCAAATGGCAATGTGTTGCTGTGCCCTGACCACTGCAATACCCATTGCAAGGCCCAACCATGCAAAAGGATGCATAGGAAGGGGCCACAATAACAAGATGTGTCAAGTCACCAAGAGGAAATACATGACACCTTTCACCCCTGACTCAGCCAATTGCGCCACCTGAGCTTCCTATGACGTGACACTCAGGTGGGGCAAATGGCTGAGCAATTGCAACCATAATGTACAAGAACAATGTGTGGGCTCTAAGTTGTCACTGAATCACCAATAGCAAATCAGTGCTGTGACATGTCAACTGCCACAACATAGAGAGTTTGCTTTTATACCATCTCATTGCAGAGGATGATGGGTCTCCTGCTGATCTGCCTGTCCTGGAGTTCTCCAACGACGTGGATGACCAGCTGACAATCATCAGCTAAGAGACTCTCCAGGAAGTCCTCGTATCCCTCCAGACAATACCTCCAGCTGCAAGGAGGACAACCAATGTAGCAGCCATCCCAGATGACACACCCAACAGCCAACTACTACAACCTGCCAGCACCCACACAGCTCAGGACTCCGAGGACCCAGAGACAAGCTTCCAGTGGACAGTGGACAGTGGCAGGAGTCCATGGGGGCCGGCCAAACAGGTGCTTGTGGGGAAGACCGTGGCAGCCAGCCAAGAGGGAAGGTGCATATGCCTTGTGACAGCTAATGAACACACAGCTGCCAAACGAGGCACACACTCCCCACTGCATGGAGTAGAGCAGTGTCTGATGGATATAGCTGCTGCCATGAGGGAGAGGCCACAGCAACTGCCCTCCCAAACTGGCAGAAGCATGACAGACAACAAGCTGGACTTCATTCAGCGTGAAGTGGTCTCCCTCAGGGCAGACATGGCTGCCTATAACCCAGTGAAGTTGCTGCTATCTTGAAAAACCAGCAGTTCCTCCTTGCTGCAGTGATGCCATATGTTGCCCACAAATGGCAGCTGCCAGGAATTGGTATCCCACATCTTCAACCACTGAAGTGAGTGTGTGGCCTCCCCACCACCACCACTAATGGCACAGGAGACACCACACACATCGGAGGATGAAGATGTGGAACAGATCACCTTTATTCAAAAGAGTACCCGGTAGCACCAATCTACGCCAGATGGCCAGTGTTCTCCTTAGTTCTGTGCTAAATATCATGCCAGGGTTATCACAGTAGGATATATGCACTCTTCACCTGCACACTGTTGACCTGTCTGCTATGGACTGTCACTGTCCCTCACCTATCAATTGGCAATTTTTGTTCCTCCACATTGACCGACACGATGCTGAAGCACGTTTCAGGACATGTCCCCCAACCCTGGACATCTGTTGTGTCACAAATGTATGGATTTCACAACTGGGGTCACTGACCTGGATATTGTAAATATCACACTACAACTCCCACTTGTAAATAAACACCTAATACACAATCAGCATGTCTACGTCTATTGTGATCCATCGACTCTGCTAAATGATTGATATATGTGTATCCATGTCATTGGTCACAGAATGTCAGTACAAGAGTGAAGGACTGTGGGGGCACAAAGCTACACATAAGACTCCCAACATGACCAAATGTGTATGCAGGTCCCATCACTTACAAGCAATTTACTGAGTATGTCACAAATGATGAATACATATATGGTACCCTCACCATACGGCAGGTATGGCTGAAAAGCAAGTCTAGGGCAAAATCATCGGCTGGGTACCAGAAGAACTGATTGGTGTAATACATGGGTAGCTAACCTCATTAGTGATGGCCACCGGTAGGTTTTGCAGGATAGAGTTCCAATTGAGGCTGTTGTCAGATCTGACATGCCTACACACAACCCCAACACTGACAGCTGAAGTACCAGACCTACCTGTACAGTACAAAGTATACATAGTCATCATGAGTGGTGGGTACACTGGATGGCAGATGCATGGACTCGTAGATGTGATGATGCAATCAATGTGATAGCTCCTTTGTCTAGAGGGAGTGCACATGGTAAATGAGGCTTTCTTGGCAGGATGGATTCCATAGGCCAATTCCCCAATCTGGCCAGTACACACATGGGGAGAACCCTGAGACCCGCACTAATTACACAAACTGGTTGCAATGATAACAGGATATTTGTTATAAAAAGGATCTACTCAAAAAAACACTAAAACCTACCCTAAACTAAACTAACCTATACTAACCATACTTATCATACAACTAAACTATCTAACCTATGCTAAACGTAACTTACACATAAAACACCACACTCTAAACACTGGCCCACTACCCTCCTTAAGAAAGAAGGAACAAGTAGGACAACGATGACTATAACTACACATGTACTAAATTAACATATCACCTAAACAAAATGTATTTTTTGTGTGATATATATATATATATATACATATATATATATATATATATAAATATTTACATATATATGTTTTAACAACCCACCAACGAAAGCCTAAGAATAGAAACCCACCCCCAACTACACTTATCCTAACTAATGGCTACACTACACTCACCTACCACTAACTATATAAAACCTAAACTAAAATATGGCACACCTTTAAAAGGGGGGAAGGTACTGGGAGGTGGTCCATCATAGTAGATGTTCACTTGTGTGACCTCTTAATCTTCTTTTTGATATATTTGAGGACTTTGCAGTCCTCTGCCAGTGCCTCCTCCAACCTGTCCACACGCTGTAGTCTGAGGGTCACGTCCCGACGTAAGTCGATGTCCAATTGTGAGAGAACAGCAGCTGGTAGTGGCAAAACTGGTGTGGGGCTGGCGACTGGTGCTGCACAGGTGGATGGGGTGGGTGCAGCTGGGAGCCTCTGCTGTGATGATGACCCTGCTCCATCCTTTGATTTGGGTGGTTCAGTGGGTCCCGGTGTGGGAATGCCCGCCATTCCCCAGTTGCCTTCTCCGAACGGAAATGGGGTGCCATGCGTTGGTAACCTGTGTGCACCTCCAGGATGTGGCAGTACCTCTCTGACCAGCGGTTGAAATGACGCTGTTCCTCATTGGTCATGCTGGAATTGCAAAATGAGGACAAGCTACCATCAGCATTAGCATGGGGTGGAGTATGTACAATTTTGCAATATGCACTGCTACAGCTGAGTACACATACAGTCCTACACACATGCCTCATAAAATTTGTATTGCACCTCATGTGCCTCAATATACAACCATACAGCACCAGTATTTTGAACATGTCAGTGGGACGACGTCAATCCATTGGAAATAATGATGGGCCACAGCTGATAGGAACCTTCTATGTACAGGTAAACAACACTCTCATCTACACTTTGAGCATCAAATTTCTCAACAAGTATGGATTTCCTGTTTACCTGAGCTAAAGGGGGTTTGGACATGCTATCCATCAGCTCATTACCCCTGCGATACCCCAAGGCCTGAGCACCCATCATGGAGTGTAGGAGTGGGCCAATTGTAAGGGGGGCTTCAACCACAAAGCTGGCATTCAATGTTGTAGTACATCTACATTCATGTGTCCAGGTGTAAAACCTGGCCTGAGGCTACATAACTGGGATCCAGCTCCATTTTCCATGTTGTGGCCACCTGTACAACTGATATGAGTAAGGTTGTGCAAACTCCAGCCAAAATCTTGCTTGCAGTACTCGTATCAGCCACCCTTACCCCATGATGCTTAGCTGGCTGCGTTGAGAGGAAAGATAGTCTTTGTGCATGGAGGGACACCTTCCAACGCATACAAATTCTACAAAGGGACTCTGCACTTTTGATATGTGCTGCCAAATACAGCATCCATTGAAAGAGCAAAGTATGGAAGGCACACCAACAGATATGTTAGCCTGTTGTGGCCTGCTAAAGCCACACCTTGGTATGTTTGCAGAATTTTCTACAGCCTCTAGTGTTAGGAAATGTGTAGGTATGGGACATCCTCTATTTGGTACGGGTGTTGCTATGGCATAGCCACTGCAACACCCATTGCACCCTCCTTCCATGCAGAGTACTGCATGTGAAGGGGCCGTATTGACAAGTTGATGTGAAGCCACAAAATGTGTACTAAGGCCAACATGTATACACAGTGCAGGGCTTAGCATCCACTGAACCTCTCAAATATTAAGGCTGCAGTGGTGGTTGGCGCCTCTTACACATGCCCCATGAAGTCACCATCAATCCTCCTCTGATTTCTTATCATTGATCCAGATAACAACATCTCTCATAGCATTCCACTGTTCTGTCTGACTCACACCAAATCCTGGAGTAGGTAACAGGAGCCACAGAATGGCACTTACTGGATGCATCAGGGTCTTCAAATTTTGCCACCTCTCCGATGATGCAAGGGGCAGGTCCATCTGTAAAACATGTATGTAGAACATTTCTTAGGGTAAATCCTACTTAATGCGAATGGACTACATAGTTCAGTGTACAATACTGACTCTGGTACACAATGCACAGTGCATGGTCAGGCTCCATAACATGGCCTTGCAAAATTACACCCAGAGGCCGATAGCACTACAGTATTGCAGCACCTATTACATCCATATTGTCCTTGTGGGCCTTAGCGCACCCCTTACTCACATCCATGTGTGTGCACAGTCATTATTAAGTCACAGCATGCTGGCAGTATGGGCAAACATCATGTTTACATGTGAAGGCCAATGATGCACTCAGAAGGAGCAGCTACAGATCATGGACCCGCCTGCTGACTACATAGGGGCCCTTCCCAAGCATTTCCATGCACAGAATTCACACCTAAACTCAGCAGCCCTACAGAGTGTTTGGAATTCATACTTTGGAATATTTGTTGTGACACTGAGACCTGGATTTTGCTCTCCCTAACTAATCGTTACACACCATTTCATGCCTTTTTAATGGCACATGTGCTATTCCTAGGTGTATAATTAGAAAGTTGCACTGTGCATGCATCCCAATACTTGGCGCCAAAGATATGAAAGTGGCACAGCACCTAGTGTTGGGCCTGTTGAAGTGTGGGCCCTAGCACACTCCTGATGCCACCATGTGTGTGCCGTCTCCAATGGACTGTGCACCATGGTGGTAGTTAGGGGGAGTAGGGTCAAAGTTGTATGACAGTACTGTGGCGCTTTGCAGGATTAGCAGCATTTTTCATATATCCGAGTCCTGCTAAGCACCCAGGGGCCCATCAATCGTTATGGGAGCTTATATTTAATGGCAGCAAAGAGCTGTTAGGAAATCCACCCCAAATAAGGTGCAGCAGTCTCATTGATTTTTCTTTGCTAATACGGAGGCCCCCTATCCGCCAGAACGGCCCCCTTGCATATGTTGTGGCTGGCACTGGCATGATGTGTGTCAAGCCTTGCAAAAGTGGAGCGATGCATGCATTGCGTCTCTTTATACTGACTATGTGGGCAAAACAGTTGATCAGCTCCGCATTACCGTCAATCACATGACACTATAGCAGCACAAAGGTTGCGCTCGGGGCACTCACATATGCCCCTTTGTGATGGTTATGCAGGGTTCATCATACATGTGTCCTCCATGGTCTAAATTTTATGACATTTGATCTGCAGGCCTCAAGTGGGGCAGAGACTCCTCATACAGGTTGCATGCAAGATGTTCACAACCATTACAAGCTGCACTCCGACTTATCTGCTACTGTCAGTCAAATGCTACATGCAGCCAATTGAATGGCAATGGGTGACTTACCAACAGTTCTGCCGATTTTGATCCCCAATTGGTCTAGTAGATCTTGCTTCCTTGCCACCAGATCTGCCCACCAATGTTTATGCTGGTGCTCATTGCGTCCAGTTTGGAAGATCCTCCCCAGATGGTACACTACCTTGCCCCAGGACAGCTGCCTTACCTCGGTGGGGTAGCCCAGGATCACCATAGTGGCAGTATGAGGGGCAGGTAATGATCCACCAACCAGATGAAACCCCCCAGTTCATCGGAGACATTTTCCCCATCCTACCCTTCCCAGACAAAACAAACGGGTACAGTACATGAAAACAAAAAATATATGAGAAATGAAACTTAAACCCAAAACCTTCCCCAAAATACCCACACTACCCCAACAACTAAACTACCTCTGACACCCCACATTACAATGACAAAAAACAGTGCATCAATGATACAAATGACAAGTACATTTACAATTTATACAACAAAAACACAGGACACAGCACAAGGGACACAAAAGACCTCCAAACACACCACTAATTCACCAGCACCTCCAAAACACAACCTCACACAGTCACAGGGAACATACTGTGAAGTGACATTGAAACTACATTTATTGTACCATGCCTGCAAGCAGGATATCCTTGTACATCACTGCCTGGGCGCGTGCGTCACGTTTGTTGCATCATGCGTGTGTTTGCTTGACGCATGGGAGTCATGTGTTGATATTTCTAAATGGGGCACTGAGAGTAGTGGTAACATTGAATTGCCTCTCAGGGCCCCAATATAATTTTTGCAACGTTTCGGTGTGGTGTTGATACAGTAGTCATTTTTTACGCAGATCGGAATAGTGTAATTTTTTCCATTGAAGCCCTTGAATGCACCCTGAGAAATTTCACATATTACATGGCCTGTACTACTATGTTGTGTATTTTTTTGGCTACATGAACAAGTCTATGCATGAATGTAATTGCACTGTCATTGGTATGTGCAACGAACACGTGTTATCATGACACAGCTATAGGCACTCACTCATGAGTTGGGCATATGTTCATGTGTCCTACACTGTGTCCACATGTATGTTGGCACATGTGTGCTATGTGTTCACATATGTATATGACTAGTGAGTAGAAGGTTGAGTACATAGTTATGTCTGTGGGCAAAATATATGTACATTCCTACTTACATATTGTTATAATGGCCCTGCGTCATTCACATGCTAAGGCGTGTGTCAACCATTACATCATATACTCAGAGTATGCAGTGGACTGGGACTGCATTGGCATCATGTATCCCTTTCAAGTTGAGTGTGCATGTGTGTCTACTCACTGGTTACGTATCACAATTACCTAGTTATAGGCCAGCTACACATGTGCCATGTATTTTCCTATGCTTCTTAGTTGCTGCAGATGTTATGGGTACGCATGTTGGTGGAGAATGCTAATTGTCAGGTGTCTGTATGGACATGTGTAATGTTGTTTGTGTCGTACATCACAACATTGCTGTGTCAGGGGATGTGCAAGCTCACATTGACATCTCCCTGCATAGACAGAATGTGTCCTTTTCACTATTGCCTGTGTTGTCACATCAATGGCACATATGTACTGTACGTCAGAGCAGAATTTATGGGTACATTCATACCCTCAAAGGTTTTATGACACCTATGCCATTATGTTGCTGCTGGGTTAGCTTTTGTAGTGAATCCATTTACATTACCATGGCTTGCCCATTATGGTGGTACATGTGTGATGACATCTTTGGGATATGTGGGCCTGCCTCCATTTGTGTTTTATGAACTGTCAACATCATGGCAGTCATGAATGTCACATATAATGCCGTCCCTCTGTGTTGTAGTATAGCAAAGATAGCAGGCCTACCTATCTACATCACTATGTGAGTGTGTGTGGCAACACAAACCCATGGTTGCATGTGGAGGTGCAGGTTGATGGTGGTCCACTTCACTCTACCCCCTGTGCACCCCCATCAAGCATCTGACATTATCATATGTTGATGTTGTCAGAGCAGTGGTGCGTGGGTTTATTGAGCTGGTATCTCTACCATTTATGATGTCTAATATCCAGCCTTTGCGCACTCCCTTGTGGATGGAGACATGCACAATTGTGGACATACAGCCCTGGTTGTGATAAATTCCAATGCAGTACGAGATGTCAGCCTTGCCCTCTCAGGCACAGAGGTCGTGAGCCTACACATGTAGGACATGTATGGATGCTAAGGAGTCCAAAGTTGTGTCCATGTTCATCCTGCTTGTGGTTGCATGTCTGCTGTGACATAAAGATTGGACAAATGACATGGTTAAGATTGAATTGTATGTGACTGTCTCCTGTTCTGATACCACGCAAAGGGCAATTACCATGGTGTGCTGGTGGCACACATGTCATGTTCATGTACTGAAGTGCCCACCCTTTCTGTGCATCATTTAGAGTTTGACATGTAGACATTACTGTCTAACAGTTTCTGTTTTGGTGTTTGTCTGGTCATCATCCCTTTTGTCTGCCATGACTGGTAAGGTACATTTGTGTCCTCCATTTCTCCCAGTCTTTTTTCTGCTAGCACCTTATACACATCTTCTACAGCAACATTGTAAGGTGACATTGGGACAGGCATACCACATGTGACTTGTGTTACATGGGAATATTCTCTCCTCCTACAACTGTTAATTCAGTAGTCATTGTCCCATTGGCATCATTAGTGAGATGGAATGAGTGCCAGACACACAGGACATTGCACATGCCACAACACTTGTGTAGTCTCCATCTGGCATGGCATGTATTATCAGCACAAATTTGTGGGTATCTCAGAGCTGTCCATCCACATCCACCGTTGGACATGGTAATGCAATTCTCCCAGCATGCCACATCCTAGCTTACTCTTACCATGACTGACTGATGTTGAGGTGAATAATCTCCTTAGTGCTGCATTCATCCTTTGCCAGATGCTGATGATATGGCTGTGTCTACTCCCACTAAGTGTGATGTGGGTCCCTGACGGTATAGGCGAATGACACATGCCACACATGATAATGAAATTGGAGGCCATTACATGTATGAACAAGTTAGTTTTATTTGGTACCATGCAATGGATCTGTCATCTAAGTGACAATGAGTGGTTTGTATTGCTATTTGCTGTGTTATGTTGTTGTAAGGGGCATACTGTGTAGACATTCAGACAGAGGTCATTCATTGTGGACAATGGCATACCCGTTGCTACCTAGGATAGACACCCATACATTTGTCAACATGTATTTATCATTATTAGCAGTGGGCATATGTGAATCAAGCCTATTTGTGTGACCGTTGTACATCATATGTAAATGGGAGTGTCACCCACTCTGCCTACATTCCAGCCAGACTATCATTTGGCAGATGCATTCTCCCATTGTAAATCATGAACCAAACAATCTGTAATGTGTTTCTATATGGATCCAACAACCCTAGCTGCTTCATGTCACTGCCAAGCCATTGACCATTCACCAGCCAATGTGTATGTGCCATACATGATTTATAGTCCTCCATGTGTCAGGATGCGGCCTATTGTAGTGCCAGTACATATTCCCATGGACACACTGTGTAGGGCTCAGCTTCCAGCATTGACTAATGACCATGGGCAATTACTGAAGGAGCAACGTTACCTGTGATGTCCCCCCCTTGACACACACGTACAGTGCAGGCCAAGCTGCTCTCACACAGTGTTGTGACAGTGTTCAGTTCTGACATTACTTTACCTCCATTTCCTGACAGCCCCTACCCTATGTGTGGCCCCCTTGCATGCTAGCTGTTAGGGATGGTATTGTGTTGGTGAATGGCGCATGGAATTGCACATTGCCCACATGATGTAACAATATATGTAGTGGTGCATGGACATTACCAAAGATGTGTTTACAATACTTGTTGTTTCTGTATTTCTGACACACTTCCTGAGGTTAGATTCACATTCCTAAAATATATGTATTGGACAATGAGGAGACCAAGATTTGTGTTGTTGAACACAATTTATTTGAGTTATTTACAGAGTACTTTATTGGTTGACTATGTATACAAATTATCAACAATTTTCTGTCTCCTGTGGACTCCTGCCGCTGTGTTTGGTAGGTCCCACTCAAGGTCCCCAGCCACATCATCCTCCTCATTGTGGACGTCTACTTGTCCATCCCAGGGGGATATTGTTTCTGACACACATATTGTGTAGGATAGCACATACCAATATGATCTTGCATACCAGCGGGGGTGCATACAGGAGTCTTCCTCCTGTCATGTCCAAGCACGTGAACCGTGATTTGAGAAGGCTGAAGCTCCTCTTCACCACATTGAGGGGGTTATTCTAACTTTGGAGGAGTGTTAATCCGTCCCAAAAGTGACGGTAAAGTGACGGATATACCACCAGCCGTATTATGAGTTCCATAGGATATAATGGACTCGTAATACGGCTGGTGGTAAATCCGTCACTTTTCCGTCACTTTTGGGATGGATTAACACCTCCTCCAAAGTTAGAATAACCCCCTGAGTGTCTTCCTGTGTGCTTTATTGTAGGTATGCTGTTCAGTGGTATCTGGATTCGCAAATGGGGTCATAACCCACGGCTGTATGCCATAACCTTGGTCAGCTGCAAAGATAAAAGGGAGAAATTTATTGTAGAGTTGAGAGGGACCATGAATATCCCATGGCAGTGGTTGCTTGCAGTTTGAGTGGTGACTCAGTGGTGTTTGTGGTATTGTGTATGTTCCAGGTCCTGTGATATGTTACATTTTGACTGTGTTGATGTACATGTCATTCTTGGGTACTGCCTGGAGGACCTGCATGTGACAATCTGGATTGCAATGCGTGTGCCCATCATGTATGTTACATGTTATGTGAAGTCTATTTTAGTAGCAGGGTCCTTATATTGGATGAAGGCTACCACCTCCTTGCAGCTCAATGGTGTCTGATGTGTGGCCAGCATAGTTGCCTTACAAAGCCAGCCGATTCCGTCGATGTCGGCATGTGGCATTACACATGCAGTGCAACACTTAGTGGACCTTGGTGGCAAATGGTGGTTGTGTCAACCATCTTGGCCCTCATTACATATCTGGTGTTCTCAAGTATGCCAGACTCAAAGTGGCAGTTGGACCACTGAGATTGTGGCAGTATGACCCCCACATTATGACCGTAGTGGACTCACCATGTTTGGACCGCCAACATTGGCGGGTTGCCACCAGCCAGCTGCCTGGCAGTCCCAGCAGTCTTCATCTGCCAGGGCAGTGCTGCGAACAGCTCAGTCGTCCGGATTTGGACTCCATATTCTGCCAGCCTTTGCATGGCGGTTCTACTGCCATGCAAGGGCTGGTGGTATGGGGGTGTCAGGTGCCCCCTGGAGGCCCCTGCACTGGCCATGCACTTGACATGGGCAATCCTGGGTCCCTCATGGACAATGCTGTAGCAATTTCCAGTGCACAAATTACATGTAGTAATAACCGCTACCGGTGCTGCTGCACCCACCATAGCACCACATTGCAGCCAGATCACTTACAAACCAGCTGCAATGTTTTGGGCCTCTTTCCAGCTGGCTCGGCATACAAAAAATTATGTTCCCACTGAGAGGCCCAGCAGTGAACTCCTAATTGAGCCGGCAGGGTTTAGATCACAATGGCGGTCTTACTGTGGTAGAACTTTGACAAGCGGCCTCTGCCGGTCAACTAACACATAATGAGTGTCCAGGTGTCGAAGGATGTGTATCATATTTTGGCATTATGATCACAATTGGTAAAGGTGTATGTCCTATCTAATTTGATTTTCTGCCAAACTTAGTACACATGCACAGTGCAGACTTTAGGAGGGGGACCTACTATATTTCTGTTGGGTCACTTAGTACAGTGTATGTATGGCCAGACATGTCCTCCAAACTCCTACAGGGCCCTACAATGGCATTCATGTACATTTCACTTTAGCAGTGAATCTGCACCAAGGTATACTATTGTTAGTCTGCAGTGCAGGCATTATAGGGTTATGGGTCACTAAGTGGGGCATGGGAGTGACAGTTGAGTAGTTGTGTCACCATTTCTCATGATTCTGCCCCATTATCTATGATGGCAGGTACATTAGTCTTCCAATGTGTGCAATTCGATGCATTTGACAGATGTATGTGCAGCCTACAGGTATGTCAGGCCAGTGTAGATGGGATATAGTTGTGGTTTGCACCATTTGCCGAACCAGAATGACGCAGCCCGACTTCGCAATGAGAAGATAGACGCACGGCCCACTGTATCGACGCACAGCTGAGCTGGAACGACGCAGCCCTACTTCCAGAGAGGAATCAATTCAGGGCCTGCCATGCAGTAGAACTTTCCACGCAAAGGCCCACCGGATCAACGCAGCCCCTATGACTTTGC
This sequence comes from Pleurodeles waltl, assembly GCF_031143425.1. Lineage (NCBI taxonomy): Eukaryota > Metazoa > Chordata > Amphibia > Caudata > Salamandridae > Pleurodeles > Pleurodeles waltl. The sequence continues at coordinate 722,444,270 of NC_090437.1, read as the reverse complement.
CTTGTCAGCACCAGATTTAAAAGCATCGTCCCCGGGGCGTCTGAAAACCCTGCAACCCGAAGGGAATCCACGACCGAGTGCCAGAAATCGATGGACAGCCGTCCCCGCATGGAAAATAAACAATGCATTGCCGTGTGTGACCCGAGAAATCGACGCACACCTCCCTGTTTTCCACGCGTGTGACCCGAGAAATCGACGCACACCTCCCTGTTTTCCACGCATCTACTTCTCTGCGGTTCTTTGCGGAGATTTTGAACGCAAACCAGGTACTTTGTGCTTGCAAGAGACATTTATTGCTTTTAAGTGACTAAAGACACTTTGGGCCTGATTCTAACTTTGGAGGACGGTGTTAAACCGTCCCAAAAGTGGCGGATATACCACCTACCGTATTACGAGTTCCATAGGATATAATGGACTCGTAATACGGTAGGTGGTATATCTGCCACTTTTGGGACGGTTTAACACCGTCCTCCAAAGTTAGAATCAGGCCCTTTATATCATTTTTACAGTGATATTCCAAAATATACTTATTGCATTTTAATCGTTTTGACCTGCATTTATCCAGATAAAAATTATATATTTTTCTAAGCACTGTGTGGTGTATTTTTGTGGTGCTACACTGTGTTATTGCACCATTTATTGCACAAATACTTTACACATTGCCTTCTAAGTTAAGCCTGACTGCTCAGTGCCAAGCTACCAGAGGGTGGGCACAGGATAATTTGGGTTGTGTGTGACTTACCCTGACTAGAGAGAGGGCCCTTGCTTGGACAAGGGGTAACTAACTGCCAACCAAAAGCTCTATTTCTAATACTGCGTTTGTGATGTCCAATTATTGTTGTGTACTGCAGCACGTTGCATATGTGTTGTTGCTAGTAAGTCTGTGGTTCCATGCCCATGCGTCTTTGTTTTGGTATATATTTTGTTTGTCCTACAGGGTTGGTGTGTTGTGTGTGTATTGCTTCGTTGGTTGACTTACCGACAAGCAGGCCACTGCCATATTGTCTATCCTGGAACCGCTGGTTGATGGTGGAGTGCCAAAATATGTATGTGTCATGGACGCTGCCAGGGTACTTGGCTGAGATGTTGGTAAAGAGCCCAATGTGGTCCACAATGGCCTGCACATTTATGGACTATGTGTGCTTGCGGTTCCTGTAGATGTGTTCCGTAGCTGCAGGTGACACCAGTCACACATTGGTGCAGTCCATTGCAATATCTGCTTCACTGGTTGCAACCCTCAGAAGTGGGGGTGTACCCTGAGCAGTGCCACATTCTACCATATGGTGGCACGGCTGAACCTGCATCTATGTGTGTGTGACCAGATTTGCCTGGTGCGGCTCAAGTCATCGCACACCAGATGTTGTGCCTCAATCCAGAACCCAAGAACGCAATTAGAAACTTTTTGTGTGTTATCAGAATTGTCTAGTGCGACACTAGTCATTGTGCACTAGATGTTTTTGCCTCATTCAATGGAGGTGCACCATTGATCGCTTTGCGTGTGCGATCAGAATTGTCTGCTGCAATTCAAGTCATCACACACCAGACATTGTGCCCCATTCTAGGTGGGCACGAAAATCAGTAACTCTTTGTGGGTGATTGGAATTGTCTGGTGTGACTCAAGTCATTGCGCACCAGACGTTGTGCCTCATCCTAGGAAGGCATGAAAACTGGTAACACTTCATGGGTGATCAGAATCGTCTGGTGCGACTCAAGTCATTGTGCACCAGTGTTGTGCCATCTTCCAGGGAGGTGGGAATCTGGTAATTCTTTGTGTTCAACCGGGACGGTCTAGGGCAACTCCAGTCATTGCATCCCAGACGATGTGCCCCCTTCCAGGGAGGTGCAGAATTGCTAACTATTTGTTTATTAGAGTGCCTGGCCTGGCGCCACTATAAACAGCATGTGTCCAAAGGCGTGGCACCCTCTGCTTTGTAGACCTGAGCTAGTACCAGAAGGCATGGTGTGGAGAGCCCTGAGTGAACTTCCCAAGTGGCGGCCAAACCTCCATTTGTCGACTTTTGTCTGATCAGTTGTTATCCCTTTCTACCCCCACCCCACCTTTCCCTGGGATCCTGAACAAGTGGGACTCTGGCCTCGAACAAACTATTGTGCAGGCAAAGGTTACTTTCATCTCCAGCTCATGGGGTGCAGGGTAGTGAGAACTGCTTGGGGGAAGGTTTGGGTCGGGGGGGTGGTCTGCGAACACAGTGACAACTAACCTGATCCAAAAGACTGATGAACCACAGAAAAAAAAGATTTAACCCACCTGCTCAAAGTCTTAGAGATAGTCTTGGCTATTCTTTTTGTCGGATTAAAGTTAACTAACAGGGATTCTGAAGGTCTAAATGGTACTACCCTACCTAAGTAAATAAGAACAACCCTTCTTATTTCAGGACTGTGCACTCTCCCTTCCTCAGAAGAAGAAGGAGAGGAGCAGAATTCTGGTAAAATAACCTCTTGATACATATGAAATTATTAGTGGATTTTGGGTACAAAAGTGGGAGCTGGCCACAAGATTATCCAGTCTAAAAAAAACCTAGAGTGGATGTCTACAAAACAAAGCCATCATCTCTATAAGACACTAATCAGAAGAAATCACTATCTAGATGAAAAGGCCTTTAGAGACAAACCTATAAAGTCCAGAGATTCCGAAGGTTCAAATGGTGTATCTCTCAAGGCCTCCATGTCTAAAGAAAGATCCCATCTAGGAACTAAAGATTTACAGGGCAGCCTGATATTGAAGAAATCGTTAAAAAGGCAGCACAAGACCATCAGAAATGGTACCCAGTGCACTGTAAATACCGTCATTGCTGGCCGCTAGATCTTGAGTGTTGAAACCTTGAGACCCAAATGGAAACCATCTTGAAGAAAGAACAGAATCTGGACTATATCTGCTGACAAATCATTCAACTTTCTTGAATTACATCAATTTCTAAAGGACTTCTAATGATGTAAGCAATACTTAAAAGTATAACTTTTTCTAGTGGTCTGTATAGTAAAAGCCATCTGATCCAAAAGCCCTTCAATCATTTGTCCTACGCATTCAACCTTCAATCTGCTAAGCAGAGCATCACCAGAAAGTTTTGATGCAATACCTAAAAGGCTAGAGGTGAATAAACTGCCAGTACTAACAATTCCAAACCTGTCTTCATCAGTATGAGCTAAACCTACCAGGACAAGTGGGGCCAAGCTGTAATAATCATCACTAAAAATGCTGTCTTCCTTCTCAATTGTACCAGAAATCTCTTCATCAAGTGAAAGGTGGAGCATAAAAAAGCCCTTGTGGCCTTGGACAAACCAGTCCCTCACTCCCTCAAGCTTCTTCATTTTTTACCCTTAAGTCCTATCTTTTCAGTACAACATTCTCTTGACTGGCAAAAAGATCCAGAATTGGCTTGCTCCAGATTTTGACTGAGATGAGCAAAAAAATTGGGATGAGGCAAAAAGTCTGGGAAGGAAAATCTGGTCTAAGATGTTGGACATGGATTTTTACTGAGTGACTATGCCGCTCCTCCCCTGGTGCTGATAATATGTGATTTTGCATTCTGTTCTGATGAACACATCCTTCCTGATCAGGGGAGGTGAAAACCCATCAGAGTTTAACAGACTTCCTCCAGCTCCCTCCAGATGGAAGTGAAGGCCCTCTGGTGATGAGGCCAAGTCTAATGAAGCACACAATCCTCTATTCAGGCTCCCCAACCTTGAGAGCTGGGATCTGTTGTGACTGTGATCCAAACTGGAAAGTCAAAGAAGTCCCCTTCAATAAGTTAAATGAGTTCAGCTACCAGCCCAGATCCTCAGTTATCAAAGGCATTAAAGAAATCTTCAGGTTGTAGTCATGAAATCTCTAATTCCAATGAAGGAATGTATCTCATATTCTTTAGTAAATTAAATCTATCCCAAGGGACTACAAAAATGGTTGCTGCAACATTCCCTTTAAACAAGTTCTCACCCTTAAAGAGGGCTTGGAGAGCAGACTTCTAATATGACCTTGGATCTTGACTGCTCTGCTCTCTGGAAGAATAGCCATGTTTTGTCTTGTAAGGAATCTTGCCCCAAAGAGCCTGAGAAGGAGCCAGGTGGCGCTTCTCCAAATTCATGAGAAATGCATGCTCTCTTAGCACTAACATGCCTCTTTGCATTCTTTTATAATTGGTCTTTTAATACAGAATGAGGAATCCAGTGATCCAGACAAGGATGGAAGAGGATCCTCTTCTTGTTGTGCTAGTTATTTGGTGAATACCCTGACCACTGATTTTAACCCAAAGGGCAGCCCAGGATAATATTGCTGTGAATAAAAAATGACAGTTAAGATCTGCTGTTGACTCAAATGCTCACCTTTGATGCATTGTAACTAGCCATGACCCATCTGCTGGACCTTAGGACCAACCCTGCCTATGACGTTTTCATTTCAGAAAACATTTCCCCAAATAAATACTTTCTCAGCACTTGAGAGACATATGGCATTTTTGCATGTATTGAGTATGTTCTTAAATGAGTGCAATGTATCTTTGGTGGGGCCACCAATATGCCTGCCACTAGTATATAAATTTTGATCTGGGTCACTCAGCTGTAGCATAGCAGGACACATGTGTCCTGACATGAAGCATGTAGCAATGTTGCCATTCAGATTAAGCAAGGATATGGGCCTAGGTGAACCACAGACAGGGCTTGCCCTTACCTGGTGAAGGCATACCAGATAACACTTCTTTTACTAAGACTGTAATGGAGACTTTGTCACTATAAAAAGTTGTAGATCTTGGTCAGAATTGGGATCAGGACATCACTGAACGTCTTATGAAAGGGTGATCAATAGCTATCCGAACCTGGTGCCTTCCTAATTTTCAATCTTGCTATTCCCTCACTCACCTCACCTCCCAGTTTTAATCAATGGCTGTTGTTTGTACCTCCGAGAGACACTGTTGGTTTGGAGAGTCTCATCTACAGGCTCTGTGTTACAACCATCAAGATAAAAGGAATTCAAGGTTTTCCTTGTCATCACACATTGGTTTTCCTGTTGAGTTCCTCATGACCTTCATGAGGCCTTTATTTCGCGCTAAGGTGTGTTTAGCTTTATCTACATGTATAGGTATGAACTGAGCCATCACAGCCAAAATCTTAGGCTATACATTTTGAAAAAGAGTGTGTTTATGTAAACCTTCTAGCAGTATACTCTCTAATTTTGTCTGAAATGCTGCTCTACTATTATTGGATTGTGGTGAGTTAAAATGTGGCACTCTCACAACACTATTATGACTAAGGCATATAATATTTCTGCCATAACCCTTCTATAAAATTCTTAGCCAGGTAGTTCTGAATATACTCTGTAATATTCTTCTTCATGATTTCATTATATAGGAAGTTCTCAATAATCCTCCACTGTATACTTTTGGAAACCCTTTGTCCATGAACACTGTCATTTATACTGTGTAGCTGTAATTAGATATTCACATGTCAATTTCAGTTTCCTTAATCCTATGTAACAGTGCATCTTCTACCAAAAAGTGGAAGTGGTCTAAGTCTGTCAAATGATTTGCGTGCAACAAAATAAAAGCTGTAGTCTAATGTGCTGTTTTGTTACTAGTTCAAAATTTTAATCAACCCCATAAATCTATCCGGAGTTCTATTGTTAATGCTGGACATTACTAAGTTGAAGCCTCATCTCTTGTTAAGTTTAACAGCAGCAAGTTGGACAATATCAGTAATATGGTATCAATTAAATGTTTCTGCTCAGTGTTAGGGGCCTTGTTAGACCTAACAGCCTTAGGGTGGTCATCCCCCAACTTTTTGCCTGCCTCCCTCCACTTTTCTGACACTGTTTTTTGCCAGTTTTATCACTCTGCACACTTTACCACTACTACCCAGTGCTAAAGTGCATATGCTCTCTTCCTTAAACATGGTAACATTGGTTCGTACCCAATTGTAAGTCCCTAGTAAAGTGCACTACATGAGCCCAGGACCTGTAGATTAAATACTACTAGTGGGCCTGCAGCACTGGTTTTGCCACTCATATAAGTACTCCCTTCACCATGTCTCAGGCCTGCCATTGCAAGGCCTTTTCACTGCCACTTTTGACTTGGCATTTAAAAGTACTTGCCAGGCCCTAAACTCCACTTTTTCTACATATGAGTTACCCCTACGGTAGGCCCTAGGTAACCCATAGGGCAGGGTGCTATGTAGGTAAAAGGCAGGACATGTACCTGTGTGTTTTATATGTCCTGGTAATGGAAAACTCCTAAATTCATACCCACTACTGTGAGGCCTGCCACTTTCATAGGATAACATTAGGGCTACCCTCATATACGGTTTGAGTGGTAGATTCTGAACAGAACGGGCTTACCAGGTCATATTTAGTATGGCTAGAATGGTAATATAAAATCCTGCTTATTGGTGAAGTTGGATTTTATATTACTATTTTGGAAATGACACTTTTAGAAAGTGAGCATATCTCTGCACTTTAAATCCATCTGTGCCTTACAGAGTATCTCCAATCCACATCAGGATGGGCTGGTTGACAGCTCCCTTGTGCGTTTCACCCAGACAACCACAAACACAGGATACTCAGTCACACCTGCACTTATCTGCATACTGAATGGATCTTCCTGGGCTAGAAGGGTGAAGGGCCTGACACTTACATTTCAAAGGCTAGTGGCCTGCCCTCACACAATGGACTGCCTCACCCCCTACTGGGACCCTGGCAGACAGACCTGTACTGAAAGAGGACCTTGTGCACTTCTAAACCACTCTTTGAGGTCACCCCCACTACAAAGGCATTTTTGGGTACATAAATTGGGTCCCTGACCCCACCAAATGAGGCACTTTGGGACAAGATCCAGTAACCTGTCAAGAGGAACGGCCTGGCTGCCCAAAGGACTCACCTGGATTGCTTTGCTGTGAAGGACTGCTGACTTGCTGTTGCCCTAATGGCTTGTTGACCTCTGACTTTGCTGAGAAGTGCTCTCTGAGGGCTTGGATAGAGCTTGCCTCATGTTTTCTAAAGTCTCAGGGCCAAAAAGACCTCATCTCTTTAAGGAAACTCCTTGTGCGCTGAAAATTGATGCACAGCCTGCCAGAAACGATGCACAGCTTGCCCTACGATGGGACCGCACAGTCAACCTGAACCACGCAGCCCAACTTCCCGAATGAAGATCAACGCAGCATCTGCGATGCAACTGGAAATTCGACTCACTGCCCTACCTGATCGATGCACAGCCGAACCGGAATGATGCAGCCCGACTTCCTGAGGAAAGAATCAATGCAGCACCTGCCATGTGACAGAAAATCTGACGCATCACCTACCGGATCGACGCAATGCCTGTTACTTCTGCCTGCAGGCCTAGGCTTTTTCCACGCATCGTCCCTGGGCGTCAAAAGAACCCTGCATCTCAGTGAGGATCCAAGACTGCATGCCAGAAATCAACACAATGCCCTGTGCAGCATGGAAAGAAACGCTGCTTCGTCTGTGCCACGTTTGAAATTTTGATGCACACCTTATTTTTGCATGCATCTCCTCTTCTGCGGTCTCCTTGCGTGGTAATTTCAAACCAGGTAGTTTGTGCAAACAAGAGACAACTGTTGATTTTTAAGTTCTAAGACTCTTTTTAAACTTGCAAAAGTGATATCTCAACTAGTGCTTATTGAATCTTTATCGTTGTGACCTTAATTTAAACAGATAAATATCTTATATCTGTATCTAAACCTGTGTGGTGTATTTTTGACTTGGATAGGCTGAATGCACAGACAACAGTGACACGCATCACATCCTAAACCAAAACTTTTCATCAGGTGAAATAAACACACATCTCTATTGCTATTTTTGTTGCAGGAGCATTAGGACCCCTGGCAGTAAGCTGCCCATCTTCAGCAAACCAAGCTTAGGAACATGTAAAAACACCAGAGAGCCATCTGAAGGAACCACCCAACAGGCTAATAATCCCAGCATTCCTACCCAAATTAATCATAGCAATCCCACTGTGACACAAATGGATATGACTTCCCCTCCCTTATCATTAACAAACCACAGCAAACCACATTTGAAAAATCAAACATCAGCCAGGTTTCAGGACCATATGGACTAGTATCTGGAATCCATCCCCCCTCCCTAACCATATTAACATTACTCAGGTACTTTCTCATAATTGTGTACACTTTACTCCATTAATTCAGTCTCCTTGAGATTAAGCTCATTTATGTAGGAAAAGCAGTCAACCACTTGAAAATTGAACTTGATCAGTCTTCAAGGTTCATGAGAATTCCTATCCAGTGTCCAATTAGCCTGGTGTTCTCCTCTCTACTAGATTAACACTGCTGGGCAGTTTTTTCCTCCTTCAATGAAACTTGATGGTTTCCCCTTGCAGGTGTAATTTCTTTCTCTTCTTCTTCCATAGCTTCACTACCTCGATCTCATTTGTGCCATCATTGAATCTCAAAATGTCTCTGGCCACCTAAAGTGAGAACAACATGAACTTTACATATTCAGTTTGGAAATCAAGTTGAAGGGGTGGCGTCATAATAGGAGGATTCATGATTGACTTAACATAGGAAATTCTTAATGAGTAAACACTCTTTTTCCCTTCTCAAGGTTATTGTTGAAGGTCTTGGAATAATTGTAGATTGTGAGATCTGAAGGTAATCTAATTTTTAGACTGACTGAGGGACAATATCACTTTTTTCTCATCCAAACAGTACATTCTTGTAAGGATAGCATGTGGATTGTTAGGATAATTTTACCAAATCTACATGTGTGATATAGCCTTTTCAAAAGGTCTTCTAGTCTTTTTATGTTCAGTTCAGAAACATTTGAGAGCCCAGAAGTATGAAGAGGCCTTCTTTTATTTCAGTTGGATATGTACAGTTCCAGATAGTTGCTGAAGTCACTTGATGCACTTTGCACACCAGTGGTCATCTGGTTACTTCACTTCATTATTTAAATTAGATCCAACTCCTTGCTTTGTGCAGGTTTAGTGAGCCCCAGATGGGCACACTAAAGACTGTAGGATACAGGTTAGAGGCTATACTAGAAGGTAGTTCCCACAAACTTCAGTGGTCCCTGATTTCCATTGGCAAAGCCACTATTGACTTATATCGACCTACAACAGTTCCTCTGTGCTTGAGCAGTCCCATGGCCACTATCCAACAAGGGCCCCACGATCTGTTTTTATCTCTGAAGCTCTACAGGCAAAGAGAAACAGGATATAAACAGCTGCTGATGTTTCATGCATTTTCTACCAGCATTGCTGCCATAATACAGGGATTCCTAAGCCTCGATCTCTCCCTCCTCTCCAGGCTGCCAAAGAGCTTTGCCCTTGCTGTTTCATTATCAGCCCCTTCTGCTGCTGCTTCTGGTTCATTTAGGGGAGATTCTGGGTAGCTGCCACAAACCATACCTTAAATTGTGTCTATGTGAGGCTACACCCTGATGCAAGACAGTGGACTCCGACACGCTCAAGTCCCGGCAACTGCCAACTGCCACACAACCCTGCTTTTCACACAGAAGTCTGTGTAGGAGAACCCTTGTCAGTTCATGATAAGACCCTATTTTGTTTTTTCATCATGGGTACCTGGGTGCCAACTTGATGGTGACATATTTAGAGTTGCAGCAGATCATGAGGTAATTTTTTTACCTCCTTCCTTGGCTAACCCAACCCCACAGATGAAAAAAATGAAAAAGCAGAGGAGAAAGCAGGGCAGAAAGATAGGGCAGGCATAACATCTCAGGGAAAGATCTGTAGAGAAGGAAGAGAATTTTAAAAGCTTTGTTAGCAAAAAGGGCATGTACATTAAAAAACTCTGGAGAGTTACAATCAATATTTTGGGCTTTTCTTAAAGTCAGTGTATTTAACAGACTTTATTTAAAATATTGACATTGCTCTGCTCCTTACTGAATTATACTTAACATTGTTTTTTAACAAGGTTAGCAGATTCAACACTCACAATTTAATTTGCTCGTGACAGCTTTTTTTATCCATCCATGGTAAATGAAATAAGCAGCTGGGGAGAGCTAGTTATACAATTACATTAAAGATGTTCTATTGAAAGCACTATGTAAAAAAAAACATTTTTTATCCTATGGAAGTGTGATAGTTTATTTCCTGCTCGGATATATAACTAACCCAGTTAGAGCAGAACCACCCTAACCTTAGCCATTTCAAGAAACATTTCCGTCGGTTTCAAAACCTGAATGTAGTAATCAAAGAGTAATCCCCAATGTGCAGAGAGAATGACTCCATGTTGCACCCATACAGTGAGGAAGTCATTGGGGTTAAAAAGCAGTCCATGAGGCCACGTTCAATAGTTTATGATAGCATTCAATCTAACGCATTAACATCTTGGTGGGACACGTGTACAAGCTGAACTTAGCTCTCAATAAAGGGGGATTTCTCTTTCAGGCCACCAGTGGAATTTTTAATTATGAAAATAAGCACCAAGGTGACAAAGTAAAGGGGTAGTTTAGGCTCACATCAATCTCCAATGTGCATTTTTCTGTTCATTGACTTTTTTAGTTTCGACTAAGTTCAGAACATAAAAATGTCTAGCAGCAGAACTCTTCATAGATCTGACCTCTTCTGAGCCTTTAACCGCATCGAACTGTAAATGTGTTATATTGTCTCTAATCAGGTGTGGGCTTCCTTTTAGTTTTCATCCTAAAGGTAGGGTGAAGCATGTAACATTAACATATGCACTCTGATTTTCTTAAATGTGTAGTAGGTAAGACAATTTAACAGAGGTTGTTTGCTGCTTTTTTCCATTGATGTTGCGCATGTTTGTTCTTTTTCACTCCTGTACGTTTTGTGACTGTATCGCACAGTTTATCTAATTATTTTAGAAGAAATTGTTTTACACAGGCATGTTTCTTTAACACAAGACTGCTTATTTTGCATGTTAGTTGAATTTGAAGTTTCTATTTCTATTTTGTCCTTTTTCCTACAATTAAGGAGAGGAAATAATAACTCAGGTGAGTGATTTGTTGCATAGATGAGTGAACTTTGGCTCAATTTTCAGAGTCCACTTGGACTAATAGTTTGGTTTTGGGCAAACAAATTTACCTTGTTAGGCCTAATTTCTTTAAGTGAAAAATTGTGAGCACCTAGAAGTGATTCTGTTCTTAGCGTGTGTGTTATAAACATGCATTTATATTTATATTTTTTTACAAAGTACACCAAAAGCTCAATTGTGTCTTGGCTTGATGAAAGAATGGAGAGTGCATTCTTTCTTTTTTAATTTAATGTCTATAACTAAGCAGTTTTATTAAATGCCACATGGTGCAGTAATTGTAACAGAATGTGAAAAAATAAATACAATTTTGAACTGTTTCATCATTTGTTGCTGTGATAGAAGTTGTGCCTTTGTAAGGGCTACATGCACACTGCCTCTCTTTGGACTATATAGAACATTGCTTTGGTGAGTCACCTCTATGCCACACATAGTTTGGTCCAGAGACACTTAGCTGGTGGTTTTGGAAGTCACAAGTTTCTGTGAGTTCTTAGTTACCTTACTTGTTTTGGAAGTCTGGGGCTTCTTGGGGACCCAGTTCTGCTGCTTCTCAGTGAAAACAATAAACTCTCAAACCTCCTGGTGGTTTATAATAGCTGCTTCATTCAGGGGATAGCATCTACTCTTCTTCTAGGTGGAATTCAAAGACTATTGATTGCCTTGAGCATTCATCCCTACACCATTTTTGTGGTGACCCATACATTCCATTGGTTTCTAATTACTCTTTGTTCATGAGGGCTGCATGTATGGGACGTCTGCATGTACACCATAGATTCTTATCTACCTAGTCAATTTGGACGTGTGCGTTTTTACCATGGACTCCAAATTAGCTCTGTGAATGTTAGATATTCATCTGGGTCATACATACAGCTCTTTTGGATGGACCTCATAGAATCTTGATTAACTCTGTTAGATACTTGTCCGCAGGTATTAGCAAAAGCCATAACACTGGCCATTTTAATACAGTATTTTCTGTACATAATTGTTAATGTACTGTTCCAAGATAGCATTACTTTGTGCTACCATTCCTTTTAGAAGCCATGTGAGGCTGTGAGAAACAGGTGCCTTATTGCATAAGGGAGCATCTATGGTCACTGACTCCTCACTCCCAGATTACACAGATGCAGCATGCTGTTGGCACACCAAAGGCAAGCCTGTCTGCACCCATACATGCCTCACCCACGCTCAGCACCAGTAACCCTGGTAGACCTCTTCTTCACCACTGCTACCTTGCAGTAGCTCTATATGTGCTCATGCCCACCTACTGCTGCTGCACTGCAACTCACAACCCCAAATGGGCGTTCTCCTCTCACTTACAAATTCTCCTGCAATTACCTCTGATCACACCCATCTGAACTGCACTCAACTCTCCTCTTACTCTCAACCACACACATCAGACTTCACTGCACTCCTTCCTATCCAACATTCTCCCCAACACCTGCTCTGTCACTAACCATGCAACCAAAACCTCAGACTTACATCACCACAGATATTCCATCCGACTATAAGATCACGAGACAGAGGAGTTCACACAAACCTGGAGGGAGAATCACCATTATCTTCAAGGAATCCATACTCTGCAGCATGACTATAGAGATAACCCTCAGCAACATGGGGCACCTGACCTTTATGCTCCACACGATCACCAACTTCATCCTGAGTGGTACTTTCATCTACTGCCCACCTAGACCATGCATCAACTTCACAAGTACCACTGTGGATTTCATTCCACCCCTGATCCTTGAAACATGCACCTTCATCCTCCTCAGAGAACTTAATTTCCACCTAGAACGCCACATTGACATGAACACAACCTCCCTGCTCAATTACTTGGTCAGCCTTGACCTATCCCTGCGAGTAGAAGGCTCGCACACACACACTGCTGGACATTTACTAGATTCAATATTCACCCCATACAGTGTCATCACAGTACATGCCCACACTGATCACCCAGTTTTATCATGCCATTGTGAATTGAGGCATCTCCACTCCAATTTGCCACAGAACTACCACCGCCAAATCTGCACTCCATGACTAGAACAAGGTTTCAAAGCATCCTGGACATCTCAACACCTCAGACCTCACCTCCCAAACAACAACAGCCTCTCTGACTCCATCTCCATTTTCAACTAATGGACTATTGCTGCACCAGCACCTTGGCATCTACTAACTAAACAATACTACAAAATCCAGACCACCCACAAGTCAGCTGGTTGACGGAAGAACTCAGGATGACTCAGTGCCACTGCAAACAACCGGAATGTAGATGGAGACTGGGCTAGGAGAACACCTTCAAATCCGTTTTCAGATGCTACCACAAGCAGATCCAAGTGACCAAACACTCTGCACTAGCAGGCTTAATTGTTGATATCACCAATAGCTCCAAAGAGATTTTTGCCAATGAAAAAGATTTCACTTCTCCAGTAACCAACATCTCTGCGAAAGCTGAAATCCCCAAATACAAATAAATACTGCTTATTTATGGGTGCCCTCATGAAATAAAAATGGCTGATGGGCCCCACACCCCAGAGATGAGGATTTCTGCAGTATTCTGGATGTCATTGAAGTAAGTCATTAATGAGTCACACTCTACTGATCAGAGTGAGTGGACAACCTAAAATGTTCAATCACCTGTTGAGCAATAACCCGTTGAGGAAAGTAATTTGTATAGATGAGGAGCCAAGACACTGAGCAGGAGCTTGCTCTGTGTTACTTCCTAGAGGTCTACCTTTCTACATTGCATACCACAACCGCTAGCAGTCCAGCTCATGCCTTGCTGATAAGTTCAGTCTAGGCCCCAGATAGAACCATATGTTATGGTCAACAGATACTGTTGACTAGAAAAAGGACACTTGACACTCTCCACAGAAAACATTACAAGATGGTTCAGCAGGTAGGTGTTCTTGTCTTACACTGGAATTTTCAGAAAGCACACAGAAGCCTGCAAAAGCATCAATGCCTGACAAATGGCACAATGGAATCCATACAAATGCCTCTAACATACAATAGTATGCAGCATATTTATTTTGTATCAGGCGCTAAGAATGTCATTCATATCAGAAGTATGGTAAAATGGTATTGACATCTGTTCTGGTCAGGTTTTCACATAACAAAAATATAAATAAAGATTTGCAAATAAAATATTGTAACACAAAAATATTATAATAAAAGTACCTAGAATCAAAACATAGAAACAACACTATATATTAATTAACTTGGATTTCAGCCAAATAACTGCAAATTCAACCAAAATGTCCCAAAGCCAGGATAGCATAGTTGGAAGTGACCTGTCCTGTAGCAGTGAAAAGATCACACAGAACTGTGTGGCATTCCATGTGTTTACCAATGGCCTTATAAAACCTTGCCCCTTCCACCTCGAAAACCTAGTTGGAAATAGATAGTATAGAGAACAGATGTAGACTAATTTCAGGGTTTTCCCTACTGAGAATGTCATCACTTTATTGTGGCACACAGTGCACAAGCAAATCCCAAAATGTTTTCACTGTAGCTACTCCCACTGTCATTGGGTGCAATTCTCCAGTGCTTGGTGCGATGAGCGAGGAAAATGTTAGGGGGACATTCTGCATTAAAAAAAATATATGCATTTTTTGAGGGGCCACTAAAGAAAACATTACAAATTCTAAGTTACAAAGTTTGGCATGCCTCATAATGCACAATATCATAGTTTGTGCATCCTACTATTGAATACATTTCCTTTTTTAATTCTCTTCAACCAATGCAAATTTTGCTAGGTTTCTCTTGTTGAAATGCGCATGATGAAAACGAATCAGGAGTGAAGTAATTTTGAATAACTTTTCATTTCCATTTGGGTCGAAACTCTCTTTTCCGTTGCCATCAGGGTTTCTAGCAAACCTATAATGAGGACCTAATTACCACTGAACCGTCTGCTCCCAGATGCATCTCCTTGGATATTTTGTCACAAATGGATGGAATTTTTGCAATTTTTGTTAATGATTATTGCTCACATTTTAAGTAAAAAACAAGCTCATGGAAATGCATTAACACATATCTTTATTTCCCAGTCTATTAAGTACTGGAGTCCTCGATTTCAACCTCAAAGTTGTATAATGTTAATATTTTGTGTATAATGTTGATCTCAGAAATGGCACTTACAAAAAGATAACGTTTAAAAAAAGTCTTGAATTGTAGGTGACTCTATTAAGGGTGTGCAAAGTTCTGTGGAAAGATTTGCAGCTTCACAGAGACTAGGACGTCTTCCACTTTGCCACGTATGGGGCAGGCTCGAAGGAGGGAAGTAACAATTAGACTGAACGCTGAAAGTGTTTGATAACAATCTGAATTCTCATATTCACACTTTAGTTTCCTATGACTTCTGGATTTCTTATTTCGCTCCTCAGTACAACCTCCTTCCTTAGCCTTCATCACAACCTGATACACAGTTTAGCTTGTGTGAAATGGAACATGTGTTTGTTTTATTGACATATGTTCACTATCACTGTGGGGACTTGAACATCACTGTACTCACACACTATCTCAATTGAGTCTTGAGAATGAGGATAATCAAATGCTTTCTCTATGTGGACTTTAACATACCTATAAAAGCACACTATCTTTCTGGGACATGGGTAACACAATAATCACACACTATATCTTTGGGGACGTGGGCATCCCTGTAATCACACACTATCTCTGTGGGGAACTTGACATCCCTATAAACACACAATATCTATGTGGGGACCTGGGTGTCAATATAATCACACACTATCTGTGTGGGGACCTGGGCATCAACATAATCACACACTATCTCTGTGGGGACCTGGTCATCTCTAAAATCATACACTAGCTCAGCAGGGACTTGAGCATGGCTATCATCACACACTCATTTCATCAGCTCTTGAACATTATTATAATCACATGCCATATATTTGGGAGCTCCTATTGCACAGTCATATGCTGAAGAGGCTGCCTAGTGGTGAAGGTAATGAAAAATAACAAGGTAATCCCAGGTGGGTTTCTCATTTGACTACATTTGAATGATCTTTGGCATCTAAATTAATTTAACTATGTGTTGTTTCCTTATTCCTTAAAGTCTATGAGCACTCAGCAATAAGATAAATATGCACTTCATATGCTATTGTTTTCTTCTGAAAAATGCATTATCATTATGTGTGTCCCTAGAACACATGAGGTTGTCCTGTATGACTGAAGTATCATGTAATTTAAGAGTAGCACTGACAATAGTATTTAGCAATGTGTTCATGATTGTAATCAATCACAAATTAAAAGTTTGGAGTAAGTCCTGGCAAGGCTAGTAAGACGAGTTAAAGTCCCCATAAGGATGGTTATGTGCGCGTGACATAATAAAGCTATATTTGCAGATTTGAAGCAGGATCCTTTAGCTGTTTTTTTTTTAACAATGTTCTGTAATTATTATATATTAAGACCATTGGGAAAGGTTAGTCCCCACAAGGCAGGTATCCACACAAAGGCCCTCATTATGACATGGGCAGTAAAAACCGTCTACCATCCGTCCTTCATATTATGGTCACTGCCAGACTTCCGCCACAAGATGGGCGGAAATCCAGCAGTGATCATACTGGCGGATGGTGGTAAGCTGGTGCTGCTACCACCAGCACTGGGACGCCAGTTGAACACTGCCAGCCACATCATGACCTGTGATGCGGCCTGGCAGTGTTTTGCTGGCGGGGCATTGCTGGTGGTAGCAGTGCCCCTTACCTTTCCTTCCTCAACCAAGGTAAGTCGGGCTCCTGACAGGGAAGTAGCATGGGAGGGTGGGGGGAGTTGTGTGTCTGAGTGTGTGCATGAATGTCTGAGTGTGTGTGTGAATGCGTCTGTGTGTGTTATGTTGTTTGTATGGTTGTATGCGTGTGAGTGAATGCGTGTAAGAATGGTGAAGTGACTACATGTCAGTGTGATTGTTGTAAGAATGTGTGTGAGCATGTCTGGAAGTATGCGTGTATCAACGCATGTATGCCAGTGTGTATGAATGTGTGAATGCCAGTGTGTGTATGAATGTGTGTATGTCAGTGTGAGTGATTGGGTGTATGCATGGTGCGTGTCTGTGGGTGTGTGCGTATATGGGGAGTAGGGGGAGTGTGAGGATAGGAGGGGGTGGGTGTGTGTTTGAGGAACAGAGGGGGTGGGGGGGTTTGAGGATCAGTGGAGGTGGGGAGTTTGGATGAAGGGGGTGGAGCGTGTCAGGTGTGTGTTGGGTAGTGGGGGAGCGACCTACCGGTGACAGGGAAGGAATTCCCTGTCACCAGTAGAGCCTACTGCCATGGTTTTCGTGACATTGCTAATGCCATGAAAACCATGGTGGTAGGCAGGCTCATAATGCCGCCAGCTGTACTAAGCCGGCCGCCGGGCTAGAGAATGACATCCCCAGCCCGGCGGCTGATACCTCCATGGCGGTATGAAAAGTGGCAGGTAGGCTGCAGCCAAACCGCCATTCTCATAATGTGGCGGTATGTACCACCAGCCTGTTGGCGGTACTACCGCCACATTTCCACTCACCACTGGGGTCATAATGACCGCCAGAGTCCCCACAAGGATGGTAACACGTACGTATATTACACAATGAATGAACCAAAGGTTAAAGTTAGGTTATAGTTAGGGAAATATGTCAGCAACGTTAACGTTTTGAACTAAAAAACACAGAATTCACCAGTTATAGTTAGAAGAGGTTTTTGTAAGCTTATACAGTAAAAGGTGGCCAGGGTTTGAAGTTGTGGGAGCCCTTTGGCATATAGAGCTCTTTGAATACAGCACAGTGCCTTAACTTTTATGCGCTGCTCCAATGGGAGCCAGTGCCGAGCTAAAAATGCCGATTTAACTGATTCGTGCCTAGGTATGTTAAAAGGCAATCTGGCAGCAGTATTCTTCACCAGTTGGAGTCTCTTTTTCACATAGTTTGGAGACCCAAGAAATAGCGCGTTACCATAATCAAGGCACAAACTGATCAGTGCCTGTATAATTAGTTTTTTCCCAATGAAAGGAAGGATTTTGAACACTTTCCTCAGGAGTCTGAATATGCCAAAGCAGATGGCGGATGTTTTCTTCGCCTGCTGATCCATAGATAGCCATGGATCAAGCCAGACCCCCAGGCTCTTAATATGTGTTCCTTGGGAGCTGGAAGATCTCCTAGAAAATGAAGGACAGATGGAGAAAGGTTTAACTGGGCCTTGGAACCTAAGAACATCACCTCAGTTTTATCTCCATTCAGTTTAAGTTTGCAGTCAGACATCCAGTTAGGTACTGCCTGTAGGCAAGGGCCAAGTGAAGATTCCAGTGAATTCTGTCCTGTAGTCAAAGAGACCACTAGCTGCGTGTCATCTGCATATGACACCAGCAAGAGACCAAAAGGCCCCACTACCTTCGTGAGAGGCAACCTATAGATATAAACAGTGACGGGCTGAGAGATGAGCCCTGTGGCACACCCAATCTACTTTTAAAACACCTTGAATAAAAAGATTGATTGAGTACCTAAACAACCTTGTATTTAAGGACTCACTAAACCAACTTAGCGCCATTCCTGTCACACCTATTTCCTTCATCCTCTTAAGAAGAATACTATGATCCACTGTATCGAATGCAGCACTGAGATCAAGCAGCACGATTGCCGAGGTCAGATCGTGATCAAGTTGACATCTGATCTCTTCTTTTACTTCGATCAGGGACGATTCGGTGCTGTGCATGGGTCTAAAGCCCATCTGGGAGGGGTGAAGAATATTGTTGTCTTCAAGATAGGCGGACAACTGAGTGTTTACATGTTTTTCTAGTATTTTAGAAAAAGCTGGTAACATGGAAATTGGTGTATAATTGTTTAAAATTGAAGGGTCTAAGTTGGGCTTCTTGAGCAAGGGTTTCACAATTGCGTGTTTCCATTGTGGGGGAATAGTGCTGGTTTCTAATGATTGATTCAATGGATCTATCAAAATAGGCCCTATTATTGTCGATCCTTGTGCTAAGATCGCAAGGGGTGCAATTTCAAGAGGAGATTCTGATATAAGAGAACTCATAGATCTTACCACAATTTCAAGGGATAGAGGGGGAATTTGTGATAACGTTGCTGTGCCATTAAAATTAAAGCCTTGTCCTTCCATATTTTGAGGACTAATAAGATTAGTCAGAATGGCTGAATAAATGTCAGAGATTTTGTCCTGAAAAAAGGAGCCTAAATCATTACTATGCTTGTAGGAAGCTTATACCTCTTCACTTTGCGAGTGTGGGGAGACGATTTATTTTAGTAGCTGAAAAATTACTTTAGGGGAGTTAGCATTCTGCTTGATTTTAGCCGTGTAATAGGTTCTTTGGGCTGCTTTAATTTCGATATGAAATTATCTGATACCCTTCCTATAGTCCTCTTTTGCTGACGTGCTGTAAGACTTTCTCCATTTCCTTTCCAGTCGTCTGCAGTCTCTTTTCAGTGACTGCAGCTGGGTGATGAATCAGGGTGCCCTTTTATTTTTACAAAGGCCCCCTGTCTAGCTGTATAAGGTATCAGAGTGTCTAGGCTATTAATAATCCATTTATTCAGTGATTCTAGGGAACTAACCGTATTACCATCCAGGCTCGGGTTAGTCCTTGCTAGTATATTAGTCCATTCAATGACATCTAGCGTATGCCTTTGTCTCTGTAAATGCAATGTAATCAAAGAAGACTTACCCGATTGCATGGTCGGAAGACTAAAAGAAATTAAGAAATGATCCAACCCAAGCTAAAGGGGAAGGCGGTAAAGCTAATAAATTAGCTATTTTGCTAAAGATCAGGTCAATAGTATGACCTTTAATATGTGTGGGACCTGTGATTAATTGTATGAGGTCTAATGCCTTCATATCAGATAGAAAGTTTTGGACTGCAGCCTTATCCTGGTTTTCTGCATTCATTTTGATGTCCCCCAAGATCGTGAAATTAGGCTTGTTACAAATTAATTCAGCGGCGTATTCTGGAAATGTATGTATAAAGCATTGTGCTGGTTCCGGGGCACGATAGATCAGAGCCCCCGATATATAGTAGGGAGGTAAGAGGAAAGAAAAGGCTAAGCTCTCACAATCTGGAATATTAAGGGGAGATGAGGTTACCTTGACCGTGTTCTTAAAAATAATAGCGATTCCTCTCCCTTTCCCGACATCTCTGTCCAGCCTAATGATTGACTAATCCGTGGGCAGGGCCAAGAACACATCGGGTCCTGAACCCTCATGTAGCCATGTCTCAGTTAGGAACAATGCTGTAGGGTTCTGCGTATCCAAAAGAATACTGATATCTAGCTTTTGAGCAGCTAGTGAGTGACAATTTGACAGAAGGAACCTACTTTGTAGGGCCTTCTGAGGTGAGACTATGGTCTATACCAATGTTTCTGACACAATTTGGGCATAAGTACTGGCCCCTGGTCCCAGCCGGGCACGGACGGACGCAGACGGGCTTGCCTTAGGCGCGGTCTCAGCATCGCCGGTTTTCACTGGTGCCAGTAATGGAAGAGTCAGGCAAATAGAGCGCTGACCTCCAAAATGGCGTGCGTTTAGGGTCTCAATCGTGAGAGGGAAAGATGGCTGCCAATTATTACTGCCTCCCATGGGGTATGCCGCCTTAGAGAAGTGCACCACACAATTAGCGAACCAGCTGCAATGCCCCACAACACGGACCGGGGTGACCGAAGATCCACACAGTGGAACAGAGAAAGCGAGGGTAATCCTTTAAAATACTAAAATCACACAGTGCCCTATGTAAATGCAATCAATCAAAATAGCTGCGGTACTCTGCTTAAGTTAGAAAATAATTAAACAATAGAAACCTCTATTAAAAAATAACAAATTCCTTGGGGGCTAAATCCACTTCTACAACATTGTTTCTGACATCACTTATATATATTAGCCAAGATATATAGCTGTAATATCATGCTATACAGCGGTACATTCCAATAATAAGGCAGTATATCATTAGCTAAAGACCACCTTTACAAAAGTAAAAGAATGGCATGTTTTGTAGCACACACTTATCCTACCTTGTGGTTTGGAAGTAGAAATATTGTTTTCTACAGGTTTAAAAGTGCAAAGGAAGGAGTGAGACACTTAAGGTAAGTATGTAAACATAGGGAAAAGTAGTATTTTAAAAAAGCTTACTGAGTACTATAGTACTACCTAGAAAGTATGGCAGAACATAAACAAAAAATAAATACAATTAAATATGTAAAAGAATGGAAAAACATTGTACTGCATTATATTTCACAAACATAGTTTACTAAACTGTATGTTTAATTTTTTTGCTTTTTTTTTTTAAATGTACCTTATTACTGTAGTACTTACAACAATTAATACAATTTAAAAAAAATATATATATAGTGACTTACAGTATATTTCAAAAATATTGGTGGTCATTATGACATTGGCGGTGACTGTTAAAGTCGTGGAAATACAGCCAACAGGCTGGCGGCAATTACTGCCAAATTAAGACCATGGCGGTGATAACTCCCATAGACAGCCAATATACCACACCAACTGCCAGGGCTTTAACACCACACATCACGGCGGTGGCCATCAACAACCAGGCAGAAGACAAGGTACCACCCACCATATCATGACACAGCAAACCGCCACGATTTCCAGGGCAGTTCCAATGCCATCAAAAGCCTGGCAGAAACACAACACAGAAAACCAAAGACTCACCAACAGAGACACAGAGAAGATCAACACCGCCATCGAGCCGGAACTTCAGGTCTTCCTGATGCTCTTCTATGCCATGCTCCACCTGGAAAATCAACGCCAACGAAGACAACGACGGTGAGTACAGCCACCTAGCACACAAGGGAGGAAGGGAAGAAAAGGAGATTGACACACACACATGAACGACACACATCATTCACATACACCATGCACACAACCAGCTGCAGACATAAACCAATGGCACAGGACACACGGCATAATAATACAAGGCCTACAGGTCGGCAGTACTGAGATTGTAATTGCATGGCAACAGCCACCAAATGAACCAATTGGAGAACAAAGATATAAGAACAATTGTCCAGAAGGGGCGAATGCCCTGTCCAAAATACAAAAGACCCACATGGCCAGGGGGCACAGTCCAAGCCCCAACTTGATCCTGACTAACTGTGCACAAAACTGTGCAGGGGCAACATCTCAGAAGTGGGCAGGCACCTCAGGTGGAAAGGGGGTGGGTGGCACCTCAGCTGAAGTCAGGAACTTGCCCACTGGCTCCAGAGGGGGCTCAATGCCCATTATCCTTTTCTGGGGAGTGCAAGGTCACAGACTCTGAGGTGGGGAACTTGGCCAGTGGTTCTAGATGAGGCTCCATGCCCATTATCCTTTGCTGGGGAGTGCAAGGTCACAGTCTCTGAGGTGGGGAACATGCCCACTGGTTCTGGAGGGGGCTCCATGCCCATTATCCTTTGCTGGGGAATGCAAGGTCACAGTCTCTCAGGTGGGGAAGTTGCCCACTGGTTCTGGAGGGGGCTCCTTGTACATCAGTCCATGGAGCGTGGCCTACCTGCCCTCTGCTGGAGGGGAGGGCTGCTGTGTCTCAGCAGGTGATAAGGGCCCGTGCCCACTGGTGGTGGTGGTAATGGTACCCTGCTAGCCCCTGCAGGAGGTGAGGGCTGCTGTGTCTCAGCTGGGGAAGGTGCCTCTTGGGCAGCCTCTGCTGGAGGCAAGGGCTGCTGTGTCTCAGCAGGGGATGAGGGCCCCGTGCCCACTGGTGGTGGTGTTGGTACCCTGCCAGCCTCTGTAGGAGGTGAGGGCTGCTGTGTCTCAGCAAGGGATGAGGGCCCGTGCCCACTGCTAGTGGTGTTGGTACCCTGCCAGCATCTGCAGGATGGTTGGTGGAGTGGGATCCTTCCCTTTCCTGGCTGGTGGAGTGGGATCATTCACTTTTTTGCCTCTACTTTCCCCGTGGACTGTTTGACTGAGCTCCTGGGCTAGGTTGTTCGGACCCTGCTCTTACGGGCAGGACGGGAGGGAGGGGGAGAGAAGAGGTAAAGTTGGGCAAGGAAAAGCATCTTAGGGACTGTGGGGTGGAATGAGGGAGGAGGGATGGGAGTAGAGGTTGAGGAAGTTGTTGTTGGAGGAGTACCTGCGTGTGTGTCCTTTAGGAGGGGGGACAGACAGGGTGGGAGAGGACACAGGGGACAAGTGGATGGTTGTTGTGGAGGTGTCTGCTAGTGACGTGTGTGTGCTGCTTGGTGTGGTGGCTGTTGAAGCAGTGCATGCAGATGTGAGTGTGGACCTGAATGTAAGGGATGTGAAGGAGGAGGAGGAGGGAGAGACAGTGGAAGCAGTGGATGTGGATGCGTGTGCAACTGTCTGTTGTTTGTGTGAGTACTTGTGGACTGAAGTGTGGTGCCTGTATTTGACTGTGCCACTCTTGTGTGATGTCTTGTGTGCATGCTCATCTCTATGTGTACATGGGGTGGGCTGGGGGTTGAGGAGACTGGGACTGGAAAGTTGTAGTTGGAGGTGGAACGGTAGGAATATGGCTGCCATCAGAGAGGAGGCCAGAGCCTGA
Organism: Pleurodeles waltl; assembly: GCF_031143425.1. Classification (NCBI taxonomy): domain Eukaryota; kingdom Metazoa; phylum Chordata; class Amphibia; order Caudata; family Salamandridae; genus Pleurodeles; species Pleurodeles waltl. The sequence goes on along the minus strand of NC_090437.1, from coordinate 722,420,762 downwards.
ATCGATCTCTGTTGGGCAGCCAATCCACTGTGGATGCCCTCCAGGAATGCATTGCATTGCTGCATCTGGTATGCCAGCCCCTGGATGGTATTCACAATGGTTGACTGCCCTACAGAGATGTTTCTCAGGAAGTCAATAGCCTCCTCCGTGAGGGCAGCAGGGCTGACTGGGGCAGGGGATGAGGTGCCTGGGGCGAAGGAGACGCCCACCCTCCTGGGTGAGCGGGCACGGATAACTCAGCGGGGAGCAAATGGGAGGGTGGTGCTGGTACGGGGGGCAGCTGTACCTGCAGCTGGGGTGGTCACAGATGTGTCCGCCACCACTAGAGAGCTTCCATTGGAGAAAGAATTAGAGTCTGTGTTGTCACCTCCTGTCTCCGCATAGTGCTCCCCTCGCCCTCCATCCCACTGGTTTCCTCGGCATTGGTGGACTCTGCCTCCTGGGTTCTGTGGTATGCAGCTACATCACCGGTGCCCCTGCTCATCTGCCAGTCAATTACAGCACCAAGGACACACTTGGCATACACAGTACAATCACACACAGGGATCAGGTTGAGCACTATGCATTGCATTGGTATTCAATTGGCTATATGCCACAGAAAGATGAGGGCCAAGCACCACCAACTGCACCCCTCCTGGGACCCACAAAGCCCTGACTGACATGGAATGCAACCAAACTAGGTTACCTGCATTTGCTATACACCCATTACCCTTGAGTTGGATTGTCTGGCCTGGCATTAAGGGGCACCCACTAACTCACACTCACCACCCGGATCCCATGCCACATACCAATTATTGTAGTAATGCTCACTGTACTCACCCCCTAGTGGCTGCTGTGATGCCCTCAAGCACCCATCCAGCTCTGGGTAGGCCACCGCCAGTATGCAGGCCATCAGGGGGTCAGGTTCCGATGGGCACCCCTTCCTCGTTGGGAGGCCATCCTCATCTGGGCCTCTGCAGTCTTCCGTGCCCAGAGTCTCAGGTCCTCCCACTGTTTCCTGCAGTGGGTGCTCCGCCTGCCGTAGACCCCCAGGGTCCTCCCATCCTTGGTGATGGCATAGCACAATCCCTTCTTTTGATGGGCGCTGACCTGCAGAGGTAATACAAACAGGAGGACAGCATTACACATACAATCCAGCCTGTCACCCATATGGCCCACAAATCCCATTTCCAGCTCCATTGGCACACACATCGCCTGGCGCCCACCATGTACACTACCACCAGACATCCCCCCCAAATGACACAATGCCTGCACACACATCTCTATGCAACCTTCCCACAAGCATCATGCCCAAGGTGCACTCACCTGTTGGTCTGGAGGCCCATACAGCTCTCCATGCTGGGGTAGGCCCCATCCACCAAGTGCTCCAACTCCCTCGAAGCGAAGACAGGGGCCATTTCCCCGGTCACACGGGCCATGGTCAGTGGTAGGTTCCAGACACAGGTCACAGCAGCACACACAGTGTAGGTGTTGTCCTGTGGAGAGCCAAGAATCAAGTAAGGATTTAGATGAAAAATGGCGGTCACGCCTGCGGCGGTGTACACCGTCACAGCCGCCGCTGATCCCCATTGGCCACTGTATGCCATAGAGCCCCATGTTGGCCAATGAGGAATTGCATGGCGGTGAGAGACCACTTTTCACCACAACATCCAATCTCGGCAGAGTTACCTCACTTCCACCTGTCCCTAAATAAAGGACAGGCAGTTGCCATTTCATGGTGGTGGACAACATTTATGTCTTCCACAACTGTGTCATTGCCGAAAATTGCACATACATTGCCATTCACACTGTCCCTTCACATTAATGCTGTATGCCTACTGAGGTGGTGGTTCCATTGTTCACATTGAGACAGCCTACTCACTCTTGTGTCCCTTAGATACCTACCACTGTGGATAATTAGGAGGAGGAGACAAACCCCTGTGTACAGACCCCTTGTGGATGTGGCTACACTGGAGGACAGGTACATAATATTTACCAATAAACTGGACAGGGTCACAATCACAGAGCTGTGTCTCCAATTGGAGCTTGACCTGATATGAGCTATCCATCATCTCACTAGGATCACCCCTCTTTTGCAGGTTCTATCAGTGCTCCATTTCCTGGCAACAGGTTCTTTCCAAGTGACAGTGGGCTTAGCAGCAGGAATGTCTCAATCACACTGCCAAGGGTATTATCTGCCTTTGTGAAACACATGTGCAGCTACATTGCTTTCCCCCAGGTGGAAGATTTGGCCACTGTGAAGGCAGGATTCTATGCAATAGGATATATACCCAATATTATTGGGGCATTGACAGTACACATATCGCTTTTGTCCCCTCTGCCTGAATGATCGGGGGTTCAGGAATCGGAAGAGTTTCCACTCATTAAATGTGCAAATTGTGTACCTGGCAGACCAGTACATCTCCCACGTCACTGCCAAATATCCTGGGTCAGTGCATGACGGCTTTGTTCTGAGGAATAGCAGCATCCCAAAGCTAATGGCTCAACTACAGAGGCACAAGGTGTGCATAATAAGTGAGCCAGAGTTTCCACCCACTGTATGTCAATATATGCCTTCAGGTGCTATCCCCATAGCATTGTTTAAGGCTAACATTTGTCCCTCAATACTTGCAGGTGGCTCTGGCTAACCAAACCTATTGTGGCTCCTGGCCCCTGTGAGGAATGCCAGGACAGGGGCTGAGAACCGTTATAATGATGGACATGGGCAAACCAGAAGAATAATCAAATGGACCTTCATCATCCTGAAGGCCAGGTTCAGATGCCTGCATCTGACAGGTGGATCCCTGTGCTACTCCCCCGAGAAGGTCTGCTAGATAGTAGTGGCATGCTGCATGTTGCACAACCTGGCCCTCAGATGACATCTGCCTTTTCTGCAGGAGGAAGAGAATGGAGATGAACCTGTGGCAGCAGTGGTCCCTGAGGACTGTGAGAATGAGGAGGCAGAAGATGAGGATGTGGACAAAAGAACATCAGTTATACATAAATACCTCCAATGACACACAGATGAGACAGTGGAATTGACCATTACCCTGACTAATTATTTTATCTGTGTGGCTGTAGCATGAAGGAATTCAATTTCTTTGCATCTCAAATTACTGTCACCTATGGCTTGTCATTTTACAAATGTTTGGTGATATGACAACAGTGTCCTGATGTGATTACTACAGACAGCTGCAGGTCATTATTTGTATGCTATTACAATGTTCACATCATTTGCACTAGATGTGATTGTTCCCATAAATCCACATTTTCAACACATAAAACAGTGCCAGTCAAGTTTTGTTCAAGGTTGGTTATTGTAGTGCAAATAATTGAGGGAAAGGTGCAATGGAATGGGGTGATGGTAGAGGAAAGTCCAGGGTATTGTTCCAGTCTGTTTGCAGCACAGGTCCAGTGTCCAGGTGGGCATTGGAACAGGAGTGAAGGCAGTTCAAAGTGGACAAGATGACAGGGTGGGACAAAAGGGGGACAATCAGGAGAGTCTCATTTCTTGGTGGTGTTCATGGTCCTGGTCTTGGCAAGTGTCTCTGGCTTCTATCTGGGGCGCAGGGAATGTTTGCAGGGTGTTGCATATTCTGCAGGGGGAGGGGTGCTAGTGGCCTGTAGGTCCTGTGTAGCGGGGCCGCCTGCCCACTAGCTGCAGCGGAAGTGGAGGGCTGGTCAATAGACTGGCTAGTGATAGGGGCCCGCTGCTGTGCTGTCAATCCCCTCATGATTTTAGCCATGTCTGCCAGCGCCCCTGCTATGGAGGTCATGGTGGTGTTGAGGGCCTACAGGTCCTCCATGATCTACTGATGGTGTTTCTCCTGCAGCCGCTTGTTCTCCTGCATGTTGGTAAGAATCTGGCCCATCGTATCCTGAGATAGTTGGTAGGCCACCAGGATCTTGGTGAGAGCGTCGTGGAGAGCCGGTTCCCTGGGCCTGTCCTCCCCCTGGTGCACAGCGATCCTCCCAGTGTCCCTGTTGTCCTGTGCCTCTTGAACAGTGTGTCCACTGCCACTGAGCCCAGGCCCCTGATTGTCTTAGAGGCGAGGTGTGGACTGGGCTCCCTGAACAAGTGGGCACACTGCTGATTGATGTGTCCTGGGGATAGAGGTGTGGGGATGCTGGGTGGGTGTTGTGGTGTTGGATACTGATGGGGGAGGCTCGGTGGTTGACTAGGAGTGGGCTGGGGTGACCAACTGACCAGTGTTCCCTGATGGGCCAGGTAGTTCATCCAGATCCAGAAGTCCAGAGTTACTGTCATCACTGGGAGGGGCATCTTCTGTTGGGGGACTGGTTTGTTGTGGCACCCCCTCTGCACTGATATTGGCTGGGGCACCTGTGGGGATGTAAGTGATGTAATATGCTTCATGTTTGTGACATATTGTACATACCTAGCTTCCCCTCTATCGTTGCTGTGGCCCTGCCACCTTTGTATGTGTATGGGGACGTATTGTGGAATTGTTAGTTCCCCTATGGTGTGCATGCTTTTGTGATCGGTATCCATGCAGGGCTGGGAAGGCTATACATGCATTGGTATAGCATGCAGGGCTTGGCATTGGGGTTAGATGTGTAGTGCAGTGTGTGGAATGGAGTGGAGTGATGGGAGTGAGAGTGGCGGGGTGGGATGGCATGCAGGTATGGGGGGTGATAAGTAGTAAATCTTGACTCACCAGAGTCCAGTCCTCTGGCTACTCCAGTGAGTCCCTCAGGATGCAGTATTGCCAAGACTTGCTCCTCCCATGCTGTAAGCTGTGAGGGAGGAGGTGAGGGTCCATCGCCAGTCTTCTGTATGGCGAGCTGGTGCCTTGCTGCCACAAAATGTACCATCCCCCGTAGGTCATTCCACCTCTTCCTGATGTCGTCCCTTGTTCTTGGATGCTGTCCCACAGCGTTCACCCTTTCTAGGATTCTCCGCCATAGCTCCATCTTCCTGGCAATGGATATTTGCTGTACCTGTGACCCAAACAGCTGTTGCTCTACCCTGACTATTTCCTTCACCATGATCCACAATTCCTCATCTATAAAACAGGGGTGTCTTTGTGGGGACATGAGTGTTGTGTGTAGTTGTGAGGGTGTTGGGTAATGTGGCTGGGTGTGTGAAGGGGGGTGCGTGAGGGATGTTTGGGTGTCTGTGGTGTGTGTGTCTGATTGTCATAGTGGTCTTGGTGTCAGTTTTGTGGCAATGATTTGGTGTGGTGTGTGTATTAGTGTCAGGTGTGTGTTTTTGGTATTGGCCAATGTTGTGTAGTTTAGTATTTCAGTGTCCATTCTGAGCGCACCGGTGTGTACTGCCAATGGTTTACCACCATTGAATGTCCACCATTCGTGGGTCATGATGTAGTGGGCATTGTTTTGTTAGCATAACGGCATGTGTGTTGGTACCGACACTTTAACACTGACCTTTGGGTTGGCAGATTTGTGTATGTGTCAGTATTCTGTCAGATTGGTGTGTGTGTGTGCATCATAATTTGGCGAACAGATGTTCGCCTCTGCGCTGGTATGTTGGCAGCCATCACTGCGGTAAGTGGGATTTACCGCCAATGTCATGATGAGGGCCATAGTGTGCTGCACTGAATTTTTTATTTTTTGGTTGCATTTTTTTTCTCATTACTAACAGCACATTCTCCATACTAGCACTGTATACTCTAAACTTAGTTTGAATATATTAAGTAATAAAACTATTTTTCCTTACCTTTACACACTTATCTAAACTAGAGGCTGTTCTTTTTCACCAGGTAGTGCCCTTCAGTCTGCTGTAGCAGTAGCTGTTTGTGTGGAAAGGGCTTTTTGTGCAGACTTCATTTCAATGGATGCTGCCCACTTCCTGGTAGGTTAGCGGTCTAGTTTCCATCTCAGCTGTACCTATTTCAGCCGGATGACAGCATGGATGCCCAGCTGGTGCACCAAAGGCATGCCAAAGGCAAGCCGTCTGTGCACGTCTGCATCCGAACGTCACCAGGACCCCTGCCTCTCTGGCAAAAACTATGACCCCTAAAGACAGGCTTCCCTACTCTGCTGTATCCTTGTGTGAAATAGGATAACATTTGGTGCATACTGACAGGTTGAAGCAAACCTGTGACTATTTCCATTTTTGGCTTCTGGAAGGCCTGGTCTCTTGTATTACCTGCACCTGTTCTTCCCTATCTCCCTGTTTGATAGCTGAGGCCCCTGATAGTGTTACCTCTCCTATATCATCAATGAGTCGAATGAACTTGCATCATCTAACTGGCTCATCTTTGACCATCCTTTCAGTGCCGCCTGCGGGGCACATGGTGAAATCTACTCAGAACCCTCACTGTGGCATCTATTGCAATATTAGGTCACTCCCGAAACATGCAAGTAAAATCTGGAACCACCTAGCATCACTTTCCCCAGACCTCTGCTTTCTTACAGAAATTTGGATAAATGTTCCCTTGTATTTCTCTTTCCCTACTTGATCAATACCAACTGGTCAGATTAGACAGAGAATCCAGACAGGGCAGTGGCATTGCCATTGCATTTCACAAATCTGTTAAGGTACAAATTATGGAATCTTTTATTGAGGAGTGGGTGGAAATGTGCATATTTATACTGGAACTGGTGACAGGTCCACACTGGAAGGGAGCCCTGATGTATCACCCCCAGGATCTAAGAAAGATTTTATTCATTTTTTTCCATAATACATTGCCCTATCTGTACTCCCTTCTAATAATTTCCTCCTGCTGGGAGATTTTAATTTCCATGGAGAGGACGTCTCAAAGCCAGAGGTTTTGAGACAATGCTAGGTCTTTGCCAGTGCATTGAAGTCCCTACACATGTGGCTGGCCACACATTGGACCTGCTTTTTACAAATTCCCCTCACCTGAATAGTGAAGACCCTCTTCCTCTTTCTTGGATAGACCATAATTTGATCAAGTTCCAGATTGCCATGGCAGATTTTACAAACCAGTCTGCCATTGTGCGGACAATGGCCTATAGAGCTTGGAATACCATTTCACTGAAAAGATCTTTAAGGTTTTCTCACCTGTAGCTGTTCCCCAGGATTCAGACATAAATATAGCATTAAATAAATAACACAATGCCTTGTCCACAACATGCAACAAAATGCCACCCATTAAACACTACAAGCATTTCTCTTCCAGGCCTCATGCACCTTGGTTTTCTAGTGAACTAAAAAAGCGGAAAGCAGGGTGCAAAATCTGGAAAGACACTGGTACCATTCAAAAACTCCAAATGACAAAGCAGCCTATAAATTTGCCCTATCTAAACATCATGCCCTTATAAGAAAGACTAGGAGGAGTTGTTGTTGCAGTAAGATTGAGAATGTAGGCAACTCTTCAAAAGAGCTCGCTAAAGTGCTCAATAATTTAATCAAGCCTCATGCCTGCAGCTAAGACATTCCACCTTCTCAACAACTATGTAACTTCTTAGCTGATGTTTTTGAGGATAAGATTGATGAAATTTCACACCAATCAGGGTCAGATCAATTCCATCTTATAGACTGTGCCCCTTAATGATTCCACTCCGCATTGGGACAGGTTTGATCCTTTCACTCTGGACCATATCCTAGGGTTACTGACCAAAGCCAAATTAGGCTCACCTGCGGATGTGTGACCCCCTGGGACTTCGGACAATCTAGAAGAGGTATTAGCTCCTTCCATCTATTTCATATTTAACATCTCTTTACAGTCAGCTAAATTACCATTAGCCTGGCCTCCCTTATGCTCAAAAATCCCAACAGTGATCCTAAAAGTCTGTCTAACTATCGTCCCACATCTCTCCTTCTGTTGGTACAGAAAATGCTGTGTTAAAAAGCTCGTGGCATTTTTGGAGGACCATGCAACTCTCTATCTTTTACAATTGGGATTTAGAGCTTCACACAGCATAGTGACTGCACTGGTTGAGGTCACAGAATCCATCTGCCTTTCTTTGGATGCGGGCACCCTTGCTATGCTTGTGCTGCTAGATCTTTCAGCAGCTTTCAATACAGTTTCTCATACAATGTTTATTATCAGATTGCATGATATTAGTGTCAGAGGTAATGTGCTTCAATGGTTGGCTGACTTTTTAGATATGCAAACACAAACAATAACTCTGGGTCATGGAAATCTCACTTGGTTTTCATCAACAAAGGAGTGCCACAGGGCTCATCTTGAACCCGATGCTGTTTAACATCTATGTTGTTCCTTTGGCCCAGATTGTTAAAGCATCTGGTTTTGCAGTAATCTCTTATGCTGGTGTTACCCAGTTGATAATCTCTTTCGGACAGGACATTGGCAGTGCTGAGCACCAATTTGGGGACTGTATGACGAGAATTGTTGCTTGGATGTCAAAGAACTGTCTTCAGTTGAACAGTCAGAAAACAGTAATTCTGCTGTTCGGCAATACCCAACGTCTATGGCACTCTGACTGGTGGCCTCCTGAACTGGGGTTGCCCTCCTGCCCAAGTCAGTCTGCAAAAGATCTGGATGTTTAATTAGATCACGAGCTGTCTACGAAAAGTCATATATGAGCGATAAGAGGAACTTGCTTTGCTACCACGTGGCTTATGAGGAAAGGCTTCCATCACCGGCTAGGAAAATGCTGGTCCAAGTTCTGGTAATCAGCCATCTTGATTATAGCAACACTTTCCTTAAGGCGGTGAAGGACACCCATTGATTCAAACTTCAAGTGGTGCAAAATACTAGTGCCCACCTAGTTTGCAACTTCCTGGCAGGCTCTCCCTCTGCGGCCATTCTCAGAGCTCTTCTCTGGCTTCCAGTTAGAAAGCACACTGGTTTCAAAATATGCTGCCTTACATACAAAGAACTAAGAGGTAAATCTCCTTTGAATTTGAAAGGCAAATTACATTATCATTGTCCTATCTGCACGCTAAGATCCAGTGATAAGGTGCTTCTGACCATTCCTCCCATTCATTCCTCGAGATATGGTTGCAGAACATTCTCCTACACTACCCCCAAGGTATAGAATCAATTTCAATTCCATCTCTGCTGTTGCTCTGATGTTATCAACTTCTAAAAACTGTTTTAGGTGTGAGATGTGCATGTGGTTATGTGTAGGCTGATCACCGAGCTACTTCTTAGGGTGTGATTCATTACACTTTACTAAGTGGATGTAACATAACATGATGTGAACTAATTATAGGCTAAAAAAACTCTACGCTACTCCACTGTGCGTTAGTACAGTGAACGCAACTCCACTCTACACCACTCTGCTCTATGCTATTCCACTCTCTGCCAATCTACTCTCTGACACTCCACTCTATGCCATTTCATTTTATGCCACTCCACTCTTACTCCACTTCACTATATGCCACTCCACTCTATGCTACTCCGGTCTATGCTATTCCACTCTGTGCCACTCCAATCTATGCCTCTCTACTCTACACCAGTTCACTGCAGGCCAGATCAATCTATACTATTGTACTCTATGCCATGTGACTCTACACCACTGTAAGCCACTTGTCTCAACTCTATTTAACCCTAGGCCACCGCACTCCATGTCACTCCACTCTATACCACTCCATTCTCTCTTATTCAATTCTTCACCACTACACTCTAACCTACTCCACCCTGCACCACTTCACTCTATGCCACTCCACTCGGTGCCCCTCTACATTATTCCACTCTATGCCACATGACTCGATACCATTCAATCCTATGCCACTAAACTGTTCTCCACTCCACTCTACATCACTGAATGCCATGCTACTCCACTGTATGCCACTCTATTCCAGGCCACTCCACTCTGCATTATTTCACTTTACACCACTGCACTGTATGCCACTCCAATCTACACCACTCCACTCTACACTATTCAACTCCACATAATTACACTTTCCAACGCTTTACTGTGCGCTATCACACTCTACGTCACTCTACTTTGTGCTACTCCAATTCATCTCTATGCCACTCACCTTTATGCTACTGTACACAACTCCACTATACACTATTTCAATGTATGCCACTCCACTGTAAGCCACTTAGCTCCATGTTATTCCTCTCTATGCATCTCCACTGTATGCTAGACCAGTGTACACAACTCCACTCTGCACTATTCTGCTCAAACCTATTCCACTCTACACCACTCCATTCTATACCTCGCCACTCTATGCCACTCCACTCTACACCACTCTACTGTATGCCAGCCTACTCTGCACCCTACACTCTATGCCACTATACCTTACACTACTCCACTCTGCACCACTCAATTCTACATTGCTGTACACCACTCCACTCTACTCTGTTAAAGTGTATGCCACTGACAATGCCATTCCGCTCTATGCTATTCCATTATATGCCTCTCAACTCTATGCTAGTATAGTGTACACAACCCCTCTCTATGCCAATTCGCTCTATGCCACTCCACTTTACACTATTCCACTCTACACCACTCAACACTACTCTACTTTGTGACATGTCACTCTATGCTATGACAGTGTAAGTCCCCATTGTACTCCACTCCACTCTACACTAGTACAGTGCACATAACTCCTCTCTACTCCACCCTCTCCATGCTATTCTACTCTATACCACTCCACTCTATGCAACTGCAACCCAAGCCACTCCATTTGATGCCAACACACTTTGGGGGTCATTCCTACTTTGGCCGGCGGCGGAGGCCGCCCGCCAAAGTACCCCCGCCAGAAGACCGCACTGCGTTCAAAAGACCGCGGCGGTCCTTCTGGCTTTCCCGCTGGGCTGGCGGGCGACCGCCTAAAGTCCGCCCGCCCGCCCAGCGGGAAAGCACCAGCAACAAGGATGCCGGCTCCGAATGGAGCCGGCGGAGTTGCTGGTGTGCGACGGGTGCAGTTGCACCCGTCGCGATTTTCAGTGTCTGCCAAGCAGACACTGAAAATCAATGTGGGGCCCCCAGGGGCCCCACAACACCCGTTCCCGCCAGCCTGGTTCTGGAGGTGAAAACCGCCAGAACCAGGCTGGCGGGAAGGGGGTCGGAATCCCCATGGCGGCGCTGCTTGCAGCGCCGCCGTAGAGGATTCCCTGGGGCAGCGGGAAGCCGGTGGGAAACCGCCGGCTTCCCTTTTCTGACCGCGGCTTTACCGCTGCGGTCAGAATAGCCCCAGAAGCACCGCCAACCTGTTGGCGGTGCTTCCTCCGGCCCCTACCCTGGCGGTCTCGGACCGCCAGGGTAGGAATGACCCCCTTTATGCTATTCCATTCTATGCCACTGAACTCTAGACTACCCTACACCACTCCATTCTACACTATTTCACCCTGTACCACTCCACTGTATGCCACTAAACTCTATGTCACTCCACTCTACTCCATCCCACTCTACATTATTGCACTCTACACAACTCCAATCAATGCCCTTCTCCTGTGTCATTCCACTCAATTTCTCTCCACTCTGCCCCACTTCACTCTACGCCACTCCTTTCAATGCCACTCTACTTTATGCTATCCCACTCTACGCCACTCAACTCTACGTTATCCTATGCTGGCCCATTCTATGCTATTTCACCCTACAGCACTCCACTGAACTCTATGCCTTTCCACTCTGCTCCACTCCACTCTATGCTATTCCACTCTATGCCTCTCCACTCTGCTCCACCTCACTCTATGCAGTGCAAGTCACTCCACACTAGACACTAATCTATGCTATTTGAGTCTACCCAACTCCATTCTATGCCACTCTGCCATATGCCATGCCTTTCCATATCACGTCACTCTATGCAATTCCACTTTAACCTATTGCACTGTATGCCACCCTCTCTGCACAGCATGCTACTCTACACCACTCCACTCTATATTTAAGTGCACGCCACTCCACGCTATTCCACTTTATGCCACTCCTGTGAGTGCCACACCACTATACACCACTCCACTTATGCCACTCCACTCTATGCCACTCTACTGTATGCCACTGTAAACCACTCCACGCCAATATACTTTACACTTGATGCTACTATATGTCATGCCACTCCACTGTATGCTACTCCACTCTACAACATCCCAGTTCACTGTATGCCACTCCATTCTATGCCCCTCCACTCTAACACTATGTACAACACGTCACTCCACTCTACACCACTTCACTCAATGCCACTACACTCTACACCACTCCATTCTCCACTATTCCACGCTATACAAGTCCTTTGTACCCCCACTCCACTCTATGACACTCCTCTCTATGCTTCTCTACTCTATGCAACTCCACTCTACATTATGACATTCTATGCCATTCCACTCTATGCCATGACAATTGATGCCATGACACTATACACTATTCCACTCAATGACACGCCACTCTACACAATTTTACTGTACACCACTCCACTGTACGCCACTCCTCTCTGTGCCTCTCCAATCTCCAGTATTCTATGCCATTCAATTGTATTTCACTCTACTCCATGCCATTGTACTCCAAGCCACTCTACTCTGTGACACTCCAAGCCACTGTATACAAATAAAGCAATTATATAGTTTTTAATATGTTACAAAATTAAAGAAATAAAAAAACGAATTCACTGAAAAAAACAACAAAGATTAAAGTTTAGTTATGGTTATACTTTATTTAGTCTTTCTACACAAAACACACCACTATCAGATTAGTGTAACTCCTGCACCTCTACACACAGTGTTGTCAACTAGCTAGCCACACAACAATAAATATAACTCACTCCTTCCCTATGCACAGCTCAGGTGGTTTCATATTACATCACTCATATTATGTTAGATGATAGCATTCCTAATAAGTACAAGAACACTGTGTATGGTAGAGTGGTAAGTTATAGTTAATGTAGTGTGATAAGCAAGTTGACAACACTGTTTATAAAAGTGCGTGAGTTGCAGTAATTTGACTGCGGGCATAAATTATAAATTTAAGGTATAAACTTTAGTTTTAGAATTCTTTATGTTTGTGTAGTTACCATTTGATTTGTACAGAAAGACTAAATTAAGTTTGTATTGATTATATAAATACATTCTCAGGGAGAAAACAACAAAAATATAAACACACATAAGGGATCCGGATAAAGTTACCCTGACCCCACAGGGCACATGCAAGGGCCTCTTAGGGACCCCTCCTGGGCATAAAATTGCCCATTTATTTTTATATTGGCCGATCCATGGATCACCACAGCACTTAGCATGACTCACAATGTAAATCCGCAATGGATCTGAGGATCCCAAGCTCAATTGAACAAAAAAAAACTCATCCTCTGTTGGACCTGGTTCTTTTTGCAGGTTTATCCCCAGGCTTTTTGCCTCCATCCTCCTATTTTTTCAGAACTCTTGCTGTTGGCTCTAGGACTCTGAGCACTTTATCACTGCTGATCAGTGCTAAAGTGCAGCTGCTCTCCCTTCTAAAGTTGGTACTCTTGGCTTACACCTAATTGGCACATTTAAATTACCTGTATGTCCCTTGTACAGTGGTATCTTTATACCCAGGTCCTGAAAATTAAATTTGGGCCTGCAGAGCTGCTTGTGCCACCCAGTGAAGTAGCCTTTCTAACCTGTCTCAGGCCTGCTAGCGCAGGGCCTGCATGTGCAGCTTTCTGCCACAAGGACCTGGCTTCTAAATTTACTTGCCAGGCCCAAAACTCCCCTTTTACTAGATGTAAGTCACTCCTCACCCCTAAGATAGACCCTAGCTAGCCCTATGGGCAGGGTGCTGTGTATGTAGAAAGCAAGACCTGTGCCTGGTTGTGTGGCCTGTCCTGGTAGTGACAAACAGCCAATTTGGTTTCTTACTGCTGTGAGTGCTGCCTTCTCATAGGATTGCATTGGAAATACCCTGCCTTATGTCTAAGGGATATTGTCTGATTTATGAGGGGTAGAGTAGGCATGTTTGGTATGGTTGTAATGGTAGTTATAAATGCTGCTTACTAATGCGGGTAAATGTTTTTATTACTATGATAGAAATGCCACTTCTACAAAGTGAGCATTTCTCTGTGCTTATGACTCTGGTGTTTTGCAGCTTGGCTCCAATCCAAGTGTGGGCAGGGTGACAGTCGGTCTTTGTGCACACTTTTCAGACAGCCTGTACACAGGGAGGGTGGAGGTGTCACAGAGGTGCATCTGCATTTTGAGTGGTCTTCCTGGGCTGAGAGAAGGGGAGGTGGGGCACACATGCATCTGTAAAGGCTGTGCCCTGGCCTAACACAAAGGTCTTGTTTACCCCCAACTGATGCCTGGAGCCTGTGCTGAAGGAGAGAGGGGATACGCCTTGCAAAACTGAGTACAAGTACAGGGGATTCTTCCCTACAATACGAGGCACTTTTGACAAGAAACATACATGTAACTGGACACAGAATGCTGCTGGAGGGACTCCCCAGAAACCACATTGGACTGCCGCTGCTGCGCTGACCTGTAACCTTCTAGGTCACTGAGATGAACTGCCACTGCCCGCATCCCCTTTGTGCTGGCCTGCTGCTGAGCCATGCCGCCCTGTGCTTCATCCTTGTGCTCCCAGAGACTGGGTTCTGTGACCCCTGCCCTCTGCAACCTTTGAACTGCTGGAAGCGCATGAAGAGTGCTTCATTTTTACTGCTTGTAGCGTCTTGAGAGTGATTTCTTCTTATAAACATAGCACCTGGAGAGCGCTCTACTTAATTAGCTTAAAGCGCCTTGAGAGAGCCCAGTTTATAGCTCTCATAGCATCTGGATAGCGCTTAACCATGTGCATGCTGAAGGAAAATCACCACTGCAACTTGGGCATTGGGAGAAGGATGAGTTTGTCGAAAGTGCACTGTCCAACATGCCCCCGGGGAATGATTAGAGGAAGAACCAAAGGAGCACAGTGTTGTTGTGTCCTCAGGGGACTGAGCCACTTTGAGGAGTGCCCCGGGGCAAGGGCAGGCACCGCCTTTGGTGAATTCACCGCTGCAGCCCGAGTCTGAAGGAAGTGGGTCTCTCCCTGTGTGGGAGACCCACCGTCGAGGGCCTTGTGGGGCCAGAGGAGCTGCCGCAACATCTCAAGGAGGGGCGCTCGACCAGATACGGCTGCTGCGGATGGCAGGGAGAAGTCCATCACCGCCAGCTGGGAAGGTGAGTTGGCCTCCCATCCCGGACAGGTTTGAGGGCCAGACTACCGCATTAAGTAGGAGGCGATGGTCTCCCTGGGTGGAGGGTGTAGGAGGCTGGCCCGGTTTGTAGTGGCTACCTAAGGTACTTACACCTTATACTAGGTCCAGCTATCCCATTAGTGAAATGTAGTCAATGTCTAGAAGCCAGGCTTTCTAGGGGTAGTGTGGATGAGCAGCCAAGGCCTAACTAGGAGACATGCAAAGATCATGCAATAATACTGTAGTCACACAGTACTCCCACAGATCAAAGAAAATACTCAGTGTTACAAAAATAAAGGTACCTTATTTTGGTGGCACAAATGCCCAAAATATCTTAGAGAATATACTCCCTTAGGAGGTAAGTAATATACACAGTATGTACACACTAGAATGCAGAATTAGCTGTAAAAACAGTTAGAAAACAGTGCAAATAGTGAAAATCACAATAGTTAGAAATGGGATTAGGGGGAACACAAACCATATACTAAAATAGTGAAATGCGAAAGTTGGTTTCCCACCTAGGCAAGTACAGTGTGTAGAAGGGCACTCAGACTATTAAAAAACACCAAAGGTAAGTAATAGAACCCACACCAGAGCCCAGGAAAACAGGAGTGAATCACAGTAACTTTCTAGAACACACAAGAACACAGGCTTGCCTTGTGGTGCCTTCCCTGCCACCGGGCATCGGAGGCCCTGTTTCGCCGAGGGCCATTTTTGTGCCCCACAGCCAGCGGAGCGCAAAGAGCTCCCAAATCGAGACACGGCTGACACCCGCATTGCACCTTAGGGCATGGCAAACCTAGTAATCAAGTTGGCCCTGTGCCATTTTTGGGCAATGGCATTCACATATGCCTGAGAGCATAGTATGCTGATGATTTACGTTACTGATATGTTTTTTTATGTCTGGCCATGTGCTCTCTGATGCACCATACATTATTTTATGTGTTTGCTGATGGCATTTATGCTAATATGTGTTTATGACTTGCCATGTATTTCCTAAATGTTCCTGGGGTGGGCAATTATGATACTTTTATAACAAGTGCATTTCTATAGTAATATTTTCTTGACTAATGCTCATGTTGCAGAATAATGTGTAACCTGTGTTATATGTAACTACTGCAGAGTAACAATGCTGTGCAATATTCTGACAACTGCTTGAGTAGCAGGGTATTACTGACATGTTGTGTTTGGTCTCATAATGTTGCGTACAATACAGTTTATTTTTATATAATTTGGAGTTGTGTTTCCTTTGTGGTGGGGATAGTGCATCACAAATGTGTTATGTGTGTTGTGCAATCGCTTTACACATTGCCTCTGGGATAAGCCTGATTGCTTGTGCCAAGATACCAAGGGGGTGAGTAGGGGTTATCTTGGGGGTGTAACTCCCTTGCCCTGACTAGAGTTGGTGGGTTCTGCTTGGCTTTGGTGATACCCTAGACAACCAGAAATCCCATTTCTAACACCCACTCACACACAATTCCCCCCTGCACATCACCAAAGGCCATGCATAGTGTGGGGTTGGGTGAACGGGGGTGCGTTGGCCACAGTGCAACAAAACATAGAAACTCAATGAAAAAAACAAAAGTTACATTAGCATTATAGTTAGGTTCACATTTTACCCACACAAAACCATAGATATTCAGCAATTATAGTACTTTTTATCTGAAGAAATTATAACTTATGCTGTTAAGTAAATTTAGGCCACAAGTTATAGTTTCTTAACATAAGTATAACTATAACTACAACTGCTGAATTTCTCTGGTTTTGTGTGGGGAAAACATAAACCTAACTATAACTTCCCTTCAACCTTTGGTTCTATCTATTCATATATATATATATACACACACACATACATATACACACACACACACACACATATATATACATAGAGAGAGAGAGAGACATATAGACATATATAGATATATATACACACACAGACAGGGCCAGCATTGGGGTGGTGCAACTGGTGTGGCGGCACTAGGAGCTGACGTGGAGGTAGGCGCTATATTGAGCAAAATTTCAATTTTAAAACACCTGCTGCAGAGTTGCTTGTGAATCCAGCTTTCAGGCAGGAACAAAAATGTCAGGATAACTCTTGTCATAAATGTTCTTGCTAGAGGGAGAAATTAGAGTTTTGTCTAGTGGCAGTTTTGACTCGCAATAGTAGCGCAGAGGGTTAATATGCCTGCTACAAAGAAAATATTTGCATTTTATGTGGATAGCTGGGTGGACTAGTAAAGCCAGCCTTTACCTGTGCTTCAAACCAAGTTAATTGTATGTGCAAGAGGGAGGCAGTCGAGAGATTAGGGGCAGTTTTGCTCGGTGGTAGTGAGGAATATGTATCTTACAGGAAGACAGTTTGAAGCTAAAGCGTGACCGAGGCCTTGGGGCTGAAGCATGTTGTGGGGCTGGAGCACTTTAAAAAAAAATCACACTGTCTTCCAGTCTTCCTGAGTGAGTGTGTACTCATGTTTGTATCGAGATTTGTTACCTTGTTTTGCTGGACGCTGTGCCTAGCTAACGTGTGACACCCCCATTGCTGCATCATAGCAGAAGTATATGTAATAATATAGATACATATATATATATATATATATATATATATATATATATATATATATATATATATTTGTTTATGTGTACACATATAGTGATATATGTGGATGTGTATGTGTTTTGTGTGTGTGCGTGAGTGAGTGCGTGTGTATGTGTGTGTGCGTGTGGTTAATTTTCCTGTTGGGGTGTTATTTCCGAAGAAAACATTCACAGAACCATACCTGTGCACATAGGTTGTCAAAGTGAAGGACATATTTGCTAAGGGGGGAATAAACAAAAGGGCAAAAGGCACAGATCAAGAAAGAGCATGGCAGACTATATAAACTGTGGGACATGGAACGACACAACAGCTGCAGGGGATAATAAAAACCGAGGACAATGATACATTTGAACTCACAATTTGAGGCAATACTTGGAGAACTCTTCTTTTGGATATATGGCATAATGTGCAAGTTACATATTCCACATATCTGGAAATGCTCCTGATCTAGACATAATTTAAACGTACCTGTAGACAGGGTGCCCCCCATCCCCTTCCTCCTAATGGTTAGAAACCATGCTGCCCCCTGTTTCTTAACCAGCCAGCACACCTTTCCTTGTTGTTTTTTTTGAAGTCCCATGCAAGCCATAGGGCTGTGGAAACTGACTGGCTGATGTACCTACTCTTGTGCCACTGAGAAAAAACTTGTCAGATGCCAGAAGCGCGGTAACACACGCTGAAGATGACGATCCACTTACTGAAATAATTTTGTCAAGGGTCAGCCACTTGAACTTTCATTAAATTGGAGTATTTTTCTACGCTGACTTTTTGAATCGTTGTCATGTTGAACACGAAAATGATACATTGCCGAAACTGCTTCCGTCATGGAGGAGAGTTAAATTACTCTTACAACAATGCAGCTATTCCCCAGTGTGTTTTTGCTACCTCACTGCAGTGTAAAATTGTTTCAAACAGAAACGTTTTGAGGTTCTGTAATCGCTAACATGATATGTTGCTACAATAAAACTTTGAGCTATTTTTTTTTCTCAAGCTCACTGTTTTTTGTCAACTTGTTTGAAATAGGTGCCATTCATGACGTAGTGCAATGGTTCCCAACCTTCTTACTTCTGTCGACCTCCACTTATCATCACTGGAATCACTATTATAATCAGGGATTCTCCCCCACTGAGTCATTACTGAATGCTGGGGACCTAGGGCCAGAAGTACGAAAGGATTTTACCCATTCTGTGTCTATAGGAAAAAGCTTTTGTATATATGGCCCCTAATCTGTTAATATTATTAAATTTTCTAAGCAGTTGGGGACACCCGAGGAGGCTTTGCAGACTCCCATGGGTCCCCAGACCACAGGTTGGGAACCACTGATGTAGTGTATAAACAGATTTGTGCTGACAGTATTTGAATTTGTCAGCAGCAAATTACACAGTGGGCCTCATTTACAAAAAACGGATTCATCGTCATCTATGTGTCAGATTTCTTGCACCTGATGCGCTGTATTTACAATACAGAGTTCCTTGGCACACGTTTTCACAGATGTGTCAGACATTCTGACTCATCTGTTGGTGCTTAAGTGATGCATCGCTAGGAGTTGCAATGTTAACCTGATGCAACTCCAGCAATGCAAGGAGAGTCCCAAAGGAAAAAGGCTGGCATCAATTTTAAGCCTGGTCTGAGCAGGCAGCAAACGTTTGAGGCAGTGAAGTCGTAGAGTGATGCAGTGAAAAGTTGTAAATTTCACTGCGTCAGTTCTACATGGCTTTTTCCGTGGGAACGCCTACCTTGCATATATAATAGCTGGCACAGGTATAATGTGACACAGGGCTTTGCATACTGATACATTGATCCCAGTGCTAGCACCACTGCTGTGTCAACCAAAAATTATGCACCGGCAGCACAAGGGCCTTGTAAATGAGGCCCAGTGTTTGGTTTTGGCATTATAAGCCACCATGTAAATGTTATTGAGTGTTCCATTGGTGATTCAATAAATAACATTTTACACAACAAAGCTACTGACAGTTTTTTACATTAAGAAATCAACACAAGTCTGGTTATCGGATACAATCAATACCGATTACTACTTCAGAGACCATTGACTTACATTTACTCAGTTCATTCAGTATGGTGCTTAATCTGTGCAGGTGCTTGCAGGATTGGGTAATAGTACTCATTTTTGTGTGAGATAAAAGTAAGAAATGGAGAAAAGAGATATAGAAATACACAGGAACAGAGTCAATGTGAGAAAGTAGTAGTAAAGAAAGAATTTGCAAGAGTGAGATTAAGAGGCAGGAAGGGTAGAGTAGTGGAAGACAGAAGCATAAAGGAGAAACAAAACTAGACAAACTTGATATTCATTTACCATAAGATTTGGCAGCACCAAGACTGTATTTTAATAAATAGATATGACCTCTATGCATATTTATCACTGATTAGGTCAAATCGTTTGTTTACTGGGCTTCAGAGTGGCCAGCTGCAGCTTGTGAATTCCTAAATGAAGTCAGCTTTTATTTGAGTATTATAAAGATATTTTGATATCTTTCACTTTCTTTTACTAGAAACCCCCAGTAAGACAGCAGTAGAATATTAACACATTATCAGATTAATAAATTGTCACAGCAGAAACTGGATTATACTCACAGTGCACGTTTTTGGAAAACTGCACATAATAAAAGCACGCTTTTAAATATTAGGTGAAGATACACAGTTTTAAATCTATGGGCCTCCTCTTGAGTGAAAGTGACTTTTATCACCCCTGATAAGTAATGATACCACAGGGTACATTATTTATCAGGTGTGATAAATAACAACTATTATGAGTTCATGGGGAATAATGTGGATTTTGATGATTGATGCAACAAAAACCCATATGTTACAGCAAATACAGCATGGTTGCCCTCATTAAACTTCAGCAGGTTTGACCTGCTGAAGTTTTACAAAGGTTGAGGTATTTACCACAATTATCAGATAATTATCAGATGTGTTAAATAACATCAAACTCATAAAAGTAACCTATGCACAAACAGGAGTTTACACATGGCTCTGAATATTATGAGCCTCTCGCAATCAGTTCCTTTATGGGGTAAAGAATCCCCTGACATGCATTTCAAGGATTGTGTATGTCACCAAGAATGTCTGCCTTTATAATGTCACAGATCTCAGACATGGATGACTCTCATTGTCTCAATGTGTCAGGTATCTAATAGATGGAAAAAATATAGCATTATGAGAAAAATATACAACGCCACAGGATATCATTAATATGGCAATCCAAGAAGCAAAGTTGTTTTTTAGTCCTGGTTTACCTTTTTACCTGCCCAGAGTATTCTATCTGTGATCCTCCCTCATGTCCACCCATTCCTACATTTTAGCACATGGTCATCAGTGGGAGATATGTTGCATATGGGTGAGCAGAGCAATGTGTCTGACATTGGGCCAGATACTTTCCCAGCAATGGTGTGTAACAAATGAATGCCAGACCCTTTTGAGTTCCTACACTCTGTCACAAGCAATTGCAGATAGCTTTTACACGGCATATATGGACCATACTTTTCCCCACCACTGATTATAGAGGGGGCTGCTGGCTTCTACCACATTTGTGCCAGCACTAGTTGTGCTCTTAACAGAAAATGTGTAACCAGTTTCCCCATTAAGGTGTTCATATCCTTTTGTGCCCAGGGTCTCCAAGCAAGATCATCAGAGGTTGTGAAGCTATCAATGAATCTCTCATTGCTTGAATAAGGGATAGGATTTCTCGCCAATGTGTTTGGATATGTATGCAGAACCACCACAGGTAAAGCAATGTTCCCCTTTCTCTATTGCCTGTCAAGCAATGATCTGAGCGCTGAAACATTGCTTTCAGGCTGCTTGGGGAGAGGTACCATCTGGTTAATCGATCATAAGCATTTTTTCTATGTTGTGTTCAGATGGAAGTTTTCGCCGCTCTCTTCCAATTGCAACCCAGGCGCTGTCTCCTGTTTTTGTATTTAGATCTTTTTTCCCAACTTAGATTGTATTTGTGTTTGGCTTGCGGCCAGAGTTCTTGAATATATCGGCAAAGGCAAGTAATTACTTTGCACCAGACTCTGAATATTAATAAAGTTTCCATATGTGCTCTCTGTCTCCTGGCTAAAAGGCATACTCTTTTTCTGCCTGCCCAGGGGAGAGCCTGAGTGAGCTGGAATTAATCTCTTAGCCCCAGTCCCACGTGTTCCTTAGTCTCTCCTCTTAATGAGATGATATAACCCTCATAGAAATCACCCAGAAGTGATGATCATGATTAATTTCCAGTCTGACAGCCTGGGTCTGACAAGCTGGTAGGAAAGTCTGAGTTATGAAATAATGGGGATAGTGTGATGGAAAGGTAGTAGATCCCTTTTCCTCATTATTTGTAGCCAATAATCTAATAATATTGATGCTGATTGAAGTATGGTGGGGCTCCTTGACCGTGCTCTTTGTGGGAGCTGGAGTAGATGGTACAGTGGAATTTTAGTGTAAGACTGTTCCACCTGGATTCACAGCTTGTTATCGGGGTAAAATTCCAAACCAGTGCTGGGCAGATCTGAGCTGTCTGTATATAGATCTTAACATCAGGAAGGCCCAAAACTCTCTCTAATGTTCCCCTACATGGTGTATCATTTGAGAACCTTGGCACATTGAAGCTTGATACAAAGTGTAGCATCAGTACATAGTACAATGATGCTGTTTTGTCACGCCTTGCTGCTGAACCAAGGAAGAAAATATCTACTGTTTATAAAGATAGCAAATCTATGTGCTGATTTGGCGACCTCAGTCTGCAATCTTGTGGTTGTCTTCAAGGACAAGTTGTCCTTGGAAAGCCATGTCAGAAATGTTGCAGGTGCTTGCTTTGTACCTCTTCATGTTATAAGCAAGATGATTACTCTGCTGCATGCACAAGACAAACCACTGGTGGTGCAGAGTGTTATACTTAGCAGATTAGACTATTGTAACGGCCTGCTACTTGGATCCCCTGAATATCTGGTGAGGAGGCTGAAGAGGGTTTAAGTAGTGGCAGCTCAATTGGTACTGAACAGACCCCAGAGATCTTCAGCATTAAATGCTCTAAAAGAACTGGATTCGCTCCCTCTGAAACAGATAATTATCTTTAAATCCATGTACATAGGGGTATATTTACAAGTCCCTAGCGCCTTCCTGCATCACATTAGCGTCATTTCTTTTACGCTAATGTGTAATTAGGAAGGCTTTTTTGCCAAGCAGTATTTACAAAGTGGTGCAATGCTCGCATTGTACCTCTTTGCACCCTCTTGCGCCACATCATGCCTGCGCAAGGCACAATGTATGCAAGGTGGGCATTCTGGCTCTAGAAGTCCCGCAAAAATGACAAAGTGATATCTGCAAGATTTGACTGCACCATTTTTGTGTCATTTTTAATGCCTGCTGAAAGCATGCAGAAAAATGGGACACCAATAGAAACCTATGGGCCTCCTTGCACTTTGCTGCACTATTGTCAACATTTTTTATGCTAGTGCAGCGAAGCACCACAATAGCATCAAACATTTTGATGCTATTGGCCTAACGACTGCCATGGTGCTCCGTATTGTAAATACGTTGCACCCATGGTGTCATTAGGTGGAGCAGGGGCAATGCAAGAAAACTTTCGCATTAGCACTAATGTGCTGGTTTCTTGTAAATATGCCCCATAGTGTTTAAGGCACTACATGGAAAGGGTCCTGTGCCTTTGCAACAGGGACTGAAGAGATATATGCCAGGTAGGCATCTTTGCTGCAGTTCCACAGTTCTGGTCTGTATCAAGAAATGTAAAAAGGTTTAGACAAGGAGGACGTGCCTTCTGCCTTGACAGTGAAAACAGCTCAGCTGTGGAATGAGATTCCCTCTTTGTGAAGGGCCTCGTCTGAGTTACTGCCCTTCTGGAAAGCATTGAAGACCTGGCTCTTCCCGAATTAATTTATTCTGCTGAGCTGTTGTTGTGAATTTTTCAGCTGGTTAGTACCTTGTATGCTTAGCACCAGATACCAGATTAGTGACAGTTGCGCTTTATAAATGCTCTAAATAAATAAAAGTTCATATATTCTTTGTAATGTGAATATTTACTGTCTGCATTTGCACTATCCAGCCCATGTATCATCCATTATTCTATATTTTACCATCAAACTCCGGCCCCTGCCTCGTGTTCTTGTTACTATGAAAAGTACTTCTGTTTAAAGACCCCAGAATCGCAAGAAATACACATCAATGCAAATATACCACACTGCTGACAGACTTGGCCATCTCATCCCTTAGCTCTATTATGTACTTCCATAGATTCATACTGGAAGTGGGCCAGGGCAGATGCAAAGATCCTGCTAATGGGGTTTGAACTGTGGAAGATGATTATTCACAGATGCCAGTAAAGGATGAGGTTATAGATGGATAGAAGCTGACTAAATGTGTCTTTCTTTGTGACGTTTGCCTGCCTGTACCACCTCCTTCTCTGCAAACTCATCTGTATCTCTTTAGGATTTTCTGCTTTTGGTGGTCCTACTATTTCCACCGTCGTGTTCTCTTCTCCTTTGATGCTCAGCTCCCTCATGCTGTTCCTTCTTTACTCTTGGCATCATCCTTGGTGTTATCTGACAAGTTATTCATATCGAGTTCTCCTTCAGTCTCCTGTTTCTCATGTTGCCTTTCTTTGGTATAGTCTTTCCTTGCATATCATGTAATTAATTTCCTGTCACAATCCCCCTTTCTTCTTTTTTCATCTTGTCCTTTCAGCAACATTCTTGCCTCCCTGGTTCCCCCTGTTCTCTCAATGTATTCCCTCGCAGAGGTACCTCCTCTTAGCATACATTTTTAATAACGTTTTAAGTTTAACTGCTTACAGTAGTTTCATAATAATTTTTTGTAAGTGATTGCCACGTGACCCACTGTGATTATTCTGTGCAGTGTGCTGACACCTCTGCATGCTAAACAAAAAGTAATTAAACAAATAAAATAAATTGGCGCTGATGGTTCTATACTGTACTAGCAGTAGCAACATTTCTATACTAAGACACTGCAATCTCCCGATGTTACATTTCACGAGGTATATGTTGAAGAATGATGGATAGCTATGAAAAGATAATAGTCTTCAAACTGAATGGCCAAATTACATATACTCCTAAATCAAAGGTGACACTGTGGATGGAGTGGTTGTATGTCTTGTGAAACGTCCGGAACAACGACGCCGGAACCACAACAACGTTGTTAACGCAAGCGGAACCACGCTTGCATTATCAACGATTTCCTTTTTCTCTGCCTTAACCAGACATTTGCTGAACAACGCACATGCATGGTTAAGGCAGAGAAAAAGGGAGTCAGCATTGGAAGAGGACGCGGTCAGGTAAGTGTGGCTTTAGGGTAGCTTTGTTTTTAGGGCAGGGGTGGGGGGGTGAGGGTAATTTTGTTTTTAGGGGTGGGGTGAGGAGTAGGGGAAATTTTTTATTTAGGGCTGGTGGGGGGGGGGTCAGTTTATTAGGGGCCGGGGTGGGGGGTTGGGGTGATTTTGTTTTTAGGGGTAGGGTAATTTTGTATTTAGGGCGGGTGGGGGTCGGGGTAATTTTGTATTTTTTCAGGTTTAAGGGGTGGGAGTGGGGAGTTGGGGTAATTTTGTATTTTGTATTTAGGGAGGGTGGGGTGTTCTGGTTTTTAGGGGTGGGGTGTCAAGGTAATTTTTGATTTTAGGGGCAGGGTGTCGGGGTAGGACGTGGTCAGGTAAGTGGGGCTGGGAGAGGGGTTGGGGTAGTTTTTAGGGGTGGGGTAGTTTTATTTTTAGCAGTGAGGTTGGTTGTTTTTAGGGCTTGTGGGGTGTTGGGGTAGGTTTTAGGGCTCAGGGTTCAGGGCTTGGGGTAGTTATATTTTTAGGGCGGGTGGGGGGTCGGGCTAGTTTTATTCTTAGGGCATGGTGGGGGTCGGGGTAATTTTGTTTTATGGGGTGGGGTCATTTGTTTTTAGGGCTCAGGGTGATTGGATGGTTTCAGGGTAGTTTTTAGGGGTGGGTGGTAGGGTCTGCATAGTTTTTTTTACAGCAGGTGAGGGGGTGGGGTAGTTGTATTTTTAAGGCAGGTGGGGGGTCAGGGTAGTTGTGTTTATAGGGTAGGTGGGGGGATGGCATGCGAAAACAACACATGCCGTTCCACACATGCCTTCACTAGACATGCTCTTACAGCACAAAATCGTTGTAAAGGCATGCGTGGCAAAGGCATTCGTGGAAACAACGTGATCATTGTTCCAACTGCATTGTTCAGGCATGCGTGGTTGGTGCATGCGTTGTTCCATCATACATCCGTAGTCTTAGTATTGTCTACAGCAGTGTTTACCAAACTGTGAGTTGAGAGCCTTCAGCTGGTGTAAGTCAATTTTTGGTGTTTCAAAAAAGTCTAATCAATAAATAAAGATGCCTTTAAATTCTGCCTTTATATTGTTACAATTGCTGCACTTCAAAGACAGAGGTCAAATGTCAGTCTATGTCTTTTGATGCATATTGTGTTAACACAGGACTAGTGTTTACAAATTCCTATCACTTTTGAGTCAGAGAAAAGTAAAAGGAATTATGTGACAACCTTGCTTGGGATACATAAGTGTGAAGGGAAAGGCTGTAGGAAATCATTTTTTCAAAATACACAAAATATAAATGTAGGAAGCTGTCTCTGTATATGCTATACCACAATGAGGTATAGTATGCAGATTCTAGGGGATCCCAAAGGCTTAACAGGGGCTAAAGTAGGTAATATTAATGCTGTCTTTTGTGGTACAGTGGTCGAGCAGTTAGGCTGATCGGAGGAAAGTGCAAAGCATGTGTTCTACACACAGAGTCAAAAAATGAGGCACACACTCAATAACTAACTCCAGGCCAATGTTTGTATAAGCTAAATTGTGTTTTGTTACTTTGTTGCAAGTCCATATCAAGCATATTTATAAAATGCACTTTGTTTAGGTTTTGCAGATAAAACAGCTTACAAGTAAGTAACACTTTTCAATTTCAAAAGTAGACAGTGCAATGTCTCATAGAAAACAATGCAGCCCTAGGGGAGGAAAAGGAACACAGTTTACAGGTAAGTACTTGACTTACGATCCCAGTCTTCAGCGGTTAGGATGTCCACAGGTCAGGGATCAAGTTGACCCTAAAAGTGCACCACAAGCAACTCAGGGCCGGCCGGGTGCAGAGGTCAAAGTTGATGTCAGGTTTTTAATGGAATCTTATGGAGATTGGGGGCACTTGGAAAGAAACAGGTTGCAGGTAAGTACCCGTGACTTCAGGGCACAGACCTGGGGGGTTTAGATAAGCATCGGGGGCACAGCTCAGTACCTAACACACCCCCTCAGCGGCACAGGGGCAGCCAGGTGCAAAGTGCAAACACAGCGTTGTGCTCCCAATGCTTTTCAAAGGGTGAACCCCGGCCATCACAAAGATGCTGCAGTCTGGGTCCAGGGAGTCGGTTACGGAAAACCAAAGGCTAGGCAAGTAGGAGAGATGGCTGCTGGACGTTGCTGGACCATCGGTCAGATTCCCCAAGGCTAGGGGGCTTCCAGTGGAGAGATACCTTTTAGTATTGGTAATCTTCATCGGATCTGGTCATGGTCTGGGGTTCCTCTGGATTTAGGCTGCAGGCATCGTCGTGTTGGCCAGGAGGGGTCAACCCGGGGTGGACTTGAGGTCAGAATTGCCTAGGGACCTTCTCCGGACCGGTTGGCCACCTTGACTCAGCCAGGGAGCATCTGGTGCAGATTGGGCAGGGCTCGCGGATCTGGTGTGGATGTGGAGTCCTTCTTGAAAGTTTCTTATGGACAGGGCCACTATCCTCTGGAGTTATTGGTCCTCTAGTGGGCAGTCAGTCCTCTTGGGGGGGGTTGTAGAGGGTGCTGGTCCTGCAGGATGCATCGCCTTTTTGTAGCAGGAGTCTTGAAGCTGTAGAAGTCCAGTTGAGCTGGGTCCAAGTCAGTTGTCCTCTGGAGGCTTCACTGCTGGGGTTGGAATATGAAGAGCAAGGTAAGTTCAGAGGTGCCCCTAAATAGTAAAGGGCAGTTTCCAATGACTACTATCCCTGAGGGCGGCTACACTCTTCCGGTACACACTCGCTTTGGGGAGGGAGGCACATTCCTATCCCTATTGGCTACTCTCCTCCAAAGAAAGATGAAGAATTCTGCAAGAAGGGTGTCACTTCAGCTCGGGACACCTTTGTGGTGGTCCCAACTGCAGTGGTCACTCTTCCTTGTTTTTCCTACCTTTCCCGCCAGACCTGCTACCAAAAGTGGGGCTTGGTCCAGGGGGTGGGTTTCTCCTCTAGTTGAAGTGCCCTGGGACAGGGTACCAGGAGGGCTGAGCCTTTGAGGCTCACCACCAAGTGTTGCAGTTCTTGCAGTTCTTGCAGTTGGGAAGTGTGAAGCACCTCCACCCAGAGCAGGTGGACAATAGAGCACAAAGGCTTTCACCCATTGGGGTCAGAAACTTGTCTGTTAGTGGCAGGCTGGCACAGACCGCTCAGCCTTACAATAAAGGGTTGGGTGAAACACAGGGGCCATCTCTGAGATACGCTCTGTGTGCATGTTTCAATAAATCTCTGGCACAAGTGTAGATTTATTGAGCTGAGAAGTTTCATACCAAACATACCAGTCTTTGAGTGAAGCCATCATGGAGCTGTGGAGTTCATAATGATAAACTCCCAGTCCATGTACTTAATATGGCCACACTGCACTTACAATGTCTAAGAATGGACTTAGACACTGTAGGGTCATATTAGTCAGCAGCTATTGCCCTCACCTGTGGTGTAGTACACCCTGTGTAAGGGCTGTAAGGCCTGCTAGAGGGGTGACTTACCTATGCCACAGGCAGTGGTTGGTAGGTATGGCACTCAGAGAAAGATGCCATGTCGACTTTACCTTTTTCTCCCCATCAACACACATAAGCTGCAATAGCAGTGTGCATGTGTTTGGTGAGGGGTCCTTAGTGTGGCATAATACATGCTGCAGCCCTTAGGACCTTGCCTGGCCACACAGCCCTTGGTACCACTGGTACCTTTTACAAGGGACTTAGCTGTGTGCCAGGGGTGTGCAACTGTGGAAACAATGGAACAGTTTTAGGGAAAGAACAAAGTGCCAGCAGGATCCCAGGAGACACTCAGTCAAGTTAGCTTCAGATATCAGGCAAAAAATGGGGGGTACGGAAACAAGGGTCCAGTTTCCTACAATAAATATCTGTAAATGAAGTTGACACATTCAGCAACTAGAAAAAGCAAAAATGAAACACGTTTTTGTGATTCTGAAATGTGATGGAAACAAGGGGCCTCATTCACAAAGGTAAACTTAGATCAAAAGTCCAAGTTTATATCAAAAGTTAAGACCCCAATTCTTAAAGGTAAACTTCAACCAAAAGTCTAAGTTCAGACCAAAATTCTTACTTTTGGCCCAAAGATTGTAATGGGATTAGAAGAAATCAAGATACTTGAACCTGACTTCCATACATTATCATTTGTGTGCTGTGAGAAACTGGGGCTGATTGCAGAGGCCCCATAACTTTTTGCCCCCATTTTCCACTTTATGCTGGTGTTTTCCTGACTCTGATGGTGCCCTGGGTACTGCTAACCAGTCCCAGGGCCTGTGCTCTGTGTAAAATGGATATGCAAATTAGGCTAATTATAATTGGCTAAGTTAACCTACCTATAAGTCCCTAGTATATGGTAGGGCATGTAGGTTTAGGGACCACAGCATAGGTGGTGCACACCTAGGTGCATTGCTGAGGTGCCCAGTGTCATTTTAAAAGCAAGCCTGCCTTGCTGGCTGCTTTTAAATTAAAGTTATATGCAAATTCGACTTTGGAATTAAAGGTACTTCCAAAGTCTTAAACTACCTTATTTTTACATATAAGTCACCCCTAAGGTGTGCCCTATGTGCCCCTAGGGCTGGGTGCCATGTAACTATAAGCAGGGACTTTATAAAAATAGATTTATAAGCCCTGGTGAGGTAAAAACAGCCAAATTCGTTTTTCCCTCATTGAAGTAAATGGCCTTCATAGGCTAGAATGGGCAGACTTTATTTTAAATTTTAAAGTCTCCTTAAATGTTACATACCAAGAATTTGGTATCAAATTGATTGTTATAATAAATCCCACAACTTCCAGTTGTTGGATTTAATATAACCAGTTCAGGTAAAAAGTTTAGACTTTACCTAAAAAGTTGCCAATTTCAGCTCTGCATTGTTTTTGCTGCTGTGCTCTGATTGGCCAGCCTGCAGCAGCTTCTGCCAGGCTACTTTAATGAGGTGTGAAGTGGCCTGACTTCACACAAAGGAATGTGCTTGGGGGAGAGAATCTCCCCTCAGCAGATGGTGAGGCAGGAAGGGGGAGGGCTGCCAAACTGGTCTTCAAAGGCAGAGAAGGACATCTGGAGCACCCAGCAACACCCCCACATCCTGCAACCCCAGACAGCTAGGTGCCCCCTTGATTAGATTAGGAGAGGGCAGGAGAGGGGTGTGTTTATGATTTTTAGCCACACCAGTGGGTGGGCTCAGCCAGATCTCTCCTCCAAAAATCAGATTCATCCATTTTGGATTTTTAGAGACTGTTGCCTTCTGGGATGGATTTTTGCCACACTTCCCAGGAAGTGGTCATCACAGGGGGACGACCCTGTCCCTGATTGGAGAACCAGGGCCCCCCTGCTTTTCACCCAGGAGCAAGGATAAAACTGGCAGACCTGCACCCACGCCTCAGATCCCCACCAAATTTCAAGAAGAAAGAACTACAAGGAGAAGAAGGACTGCCCTGCTGGACCCCTGGCCTGCACCTGGACCCTGCACTCAGAAAGACTGCACCAGCTGCACACTTGGGCTTCACCACAAGAAGGACTTTGCCTGGCTTCCACTGGTTCAAGGAGGGACTCCCTGTTTGCTACAGGTGAAAAATTGCTAACCAGAGTCCCCTGCACCAACTCCTGAAAAAGTGACCAGCTGACCACTGTCCAGTGGCCAAAAAGGAGTTTGCGCCAGGTGCATTCTGGGAGTTGAAGTCCGCACTTCCCAAGGACCATCACAGAACTTCTGGACCCTTGGGGTGAGCTGTGGACCCCAAAAGAACCTTAAAAGAACATCTGGGTGAAGCCCCAGAAGTTTGGAAAAGATTGGAGAAATTTTGGAAAAAAGCTCCATAAAGTGACCGACCCGACGCGGAAATTCTAGCCGGCTTGCCTCAACCGCGACCCGGCCTGACTTCGTGGTTCGTCCCGGTAAAGAAAAACATCCAAAAAAGAGACTAAGTCCGAACGTAAAAAGTTGACCGGGACCTTCCAGCCATCGTATCCGAGAAGGGCTCCACGGACGTCGGATCAAGATCCAGGTTTACCCCGGTCGAAGGATTTTCATCTCGAAAAAACGACTAAGTCCGAAGGTAAAAATCACCACCGAGGAAACCGACTTCGCGTATCCGGACAAGGGCTCCAGGAGGTCGGATCCAACTGGCAGGTTCGTCCCGGTGAAGAAAAACTTCAAAATAAAGACTAAGTCAGAAGGTAACTTTTTAACCGAGGCTTCCCGCGACCTGTAGCCGAGCAGGGCTCCATCGCGGTCGGCCTGAAAGTTTGACTTTGTCCCGGTCCTGGTGCAACCAGATGACCCGATTGGCGCTTTTTGTTTCTATGCGCTAGAAAATAATAATACTTTAAAAATTCATATCTCCGGTTCCCCTGAACCGATTTTAATCGTTTTTGTGTCATTTTAAAGATAAAAATATAAGCTATTTTTATAAATTGGTTTTGGATTTTTAAACTGTTTCCTGTGTTTTATTTAATTACTGTTGTGTGATATTTGAATGCTTTACACTTTGTCTCCTAAGTTAAGCCTTGACGCTCGATGCCAAGCTACCAAGGGTAGAGCTGGGATTAATTTACTGAGACCTAACTGTACTTACGTGGAGGTTTGTGGCTTGTTGCTAGGTGTAGGTACCTACCTGCCCTACCAATAACCCATTTTCCAACATGTGCAATATAGTTTTATAAGTTAAACTTTATGTTGGAAAGTGAATTATTGGAAAGGGCAGGTAAGTACCTACACTTAGCAGTAGGCCACTAACCCCCACTAGGTCCAGTCAGGTCTCAATAAGTTAACCCCAGCTCAACCCTTGGTACCTTGACATTAAGCAACAAGGCTTAATTTAGGAGACAAAGGGCCTGATTACAGCCTTGGCGGATAGGCTACTCCGTCACAAACATGACAGATAGCCCGCCCGCTGTTTTACAAGTTCCATAGGATATAATGGAACTTGTAATATGGCTGACAGGATATCTGTCACGTTTGTGACGGAGTAGCCCATCCACCAAGGTCGTAATCCGGCCCAAAGTGTGTAAAACATTCCACTATCACAAAATAGTAATTAAATAAAAAAAAACAGGTAACAGTTTTAAAAACCAAAACCAATTTATAAAAATAGATTATATTTTTATATTTAATTTGACACCAAAATGATTAAAATCGGATAAGGGGGGCCGGAACTATGCATTTTTAAGCGCATAGAAAGTAAAAACAAATCTGGACTTCTGATCGCACTCTACTGGGACAAAGTCAAAATTTAAGGCCAACCAAAATAGAGCCCTACTCTGCTAACATGAGCGGGAGGCCTCGGTCAACGTTTTACCTTCAGATTTAGGCCCTGATTTATACTTTTTGCGTTAGTGCAGGTTTGCGTCAAAAAGTATACCGCTAGCACCACTCCTGGATGCCAGTCGGGCGTCACATTTAAGCCATAAGGCTAGTCGAAGGTAAGACCCAGTTAGCGTCACAATTATTGACGCTAAACGGGTGGGGGGCCGTAGGGGAAAGTGGAGATGGTGCGTGAAAGAATGGCACTAGTCAGGTTAGAGTAAAAAAATTATTATTAGCTGGTTAGCGTCATTATTTCAATGCACAACCCACATGGACATGACTCATGTCTAAGTAAAGGCTTAAGTCCCCTGGACATGGTCATTGAGCACAGTGCCATGTAGGGGGGACCAAGTTAAGCCCCTTTATGGCACTGTCACGTAGGCTCTCATTATTCTAATGATTCTACTGGATTCTGAGCATCATAATCGCCCGCAGTGTGGGAGACTGAGTTTAACCCACTGCAGGTGACACCTGTCGTTCCAACCCGGGTTTGCTCCGGCCAACTAGCAGTGCCTCATCTCCACCCAAGGGCAGGGATGACTGGGCAGCCGAGCGCATGACATAATTGGTTTCTCAGGGAAGCCATGGTCACTCAGGTCTCATCTGTTTCTCTCAGTTACCTTAGTCTCATATATAAATGACAAACAGAGGCAGTATATACTGTAATAAAGATTTTAATAAAACAACTGCATCTTAGATAGCAAAGCATGAGCTGCAATAATCAGGGCGACACAGCATGACAATGTTAAAATGGTAACGAGGAGAGTGAAGCATAGAAATAATGCTATCATATTGTCACTACAGTTGATAGACTAATTCCTGCCTAAGCTATAATAGAGCACAGCATATTAAGCTCTAATTCTGCCCTTCAGGTTCCCTGGGAAGACATCATCCCCCATTCCTGAGCAAAGGTCTGCAGTCTGCGTTAGCATCTGTAGCGAAGCATTCGGCAATCAGCATACAATCGTGGTTCTCTGGATGGAATCACCCTCTAACGAGTTAAGGGACAAAGAAGTGTTTTTATAATAAAACAGCTGATTTTCTGAGAAAATGTCCCTACGTAAGGATGTGTATTTTCTACGAATGTCAGAGACTAAACTTATACCACGTTCACCGGTAATGTACCGTGCTGTAGCCTTGGAAGAAGCACAGAGTGAGCAACAATGCCTTGTTTGAGAACATTGTGCTGGCTTAGGAAAACAAGTAGATAAACAGAAAATAAATCACGACTGTAAAAGTGGCTATTGTAACAATAAAATAAAGCAGAATTAACTATATCTAGGTTAGAGTGTACCTATTGTGTTAAAATAATGTGCACGGAGCTATAGCTAAAATGGCTACACTACAGCACTTTGCAAGAAAAAGGAAAATACTTACCTGGACTTACCTCGGATGGGTCCCCCCATCCTTAGGTGTCCTCCAGGTGTGGGTGTGGGTGGGTGGGGGTGTACCTGGGTTCAGGGAAGGGCACCTGTGGGCTGTTTCCATGGCCTGTGACATGGAAAAAGGCCCAAAGGTCCCCTTACGCCTGCCCTGACCCAGGCGTTAAATAATGGTACTAAGTAGGCTTAGCACATTATTTAAGGCTCTCCTCCTCCCATGCGTGATTTTTGCATGGGAGGTTAAATAAGGCGCTAGGGCCTTTGAGTCATTTTTTGCCCGGGAACGGCTACCTTGCATCTCATTGACTCAAGGTAGGTTTCCACAGGCTAAAAATCAATTTATCTCCAATATTTTGGCGCTAAACATGTCTGGCGCCAAAATATGAATATGGAGTTAAGTTTGCGCTGGATTTGTGTGAAAAAAATGACGCAAATCCGGCACAAACAGAGTATAATTATTCCCCTTAGTCTTTTTTTCAGGGCAAGTTTCTTACCAGGACAAAGTCGCAGATTGGATCTGACCTCCCTGGAGCCCTTTTCGGATACATGTCGCAGAAGACCTCAGTGAAGAATGCTACCTTCGGACGTAGTCAATTTTCCAGGATGGAAATCTTCATCCAGGCCGAACTTGAAATTGGATCTCACGTCCATTGAGGCCTCCTCGGATACGCTGTGTAGGAAACCTCAGTCAACTATTTACATTCAGACTTTTTTTGCTTTTTCTCTCTGATGTCAGATCTCCACAGCAAGCCAATTTCGAGCTGACATCATCAAATTGCCTTTCCAGGAGCCCCCAGTGAAATCCTGGAAGTCTGGGGTTCTGGAGCTTTTCAGTGGGACAAACGTGAAAGACAGGCTGGGTCGCAATCGACGTAAGGTGGCTTGACTCATGACATCGGGTCAGTCCCTTAATGGAGCTTTGTACCAAAAGTTCTCCAAACTTCTTGATCTTCTTCCAGAAGGTCTTTGAAGGTCCTTTAGAAGTCCACCACTCACTCCAAGGTTCCAGAAGCTCTGAGGTGCTCCTTTAGGGTTAGGACTCCAACTCCAAAAATGCACCTGGTTTAAATCCAAAAATGACCACTAGCCACTGCTCAATTTCTTAAGGGCTTGATGCAGGGGACTCTGATCAGCTATTTTCTACTTGTAGCAAACAGGGAGTCTCTTCTTGAACCAGTTGAAGACAGGCAAAGTCTTTTTTGTGGTTAAGCCCAAGTGTGCAGCAGGTGCATTCCTTCAGAGTTCAGTGTCCAGGTGCAGGTTAGGGGTCCTGTGGGGCAGTCCTTCTTCTTCTTCTTCCTTCTAGGGATCCGCACAGTGAGTACAACTCTGCCATATTTATTCTTGCTCCTAGGGTGGAAAGCAGGGGGGCCTCTTGACCAATCATGTGCAGGCCACCACCCTCTTGAATGACCACCTCCTGGGAAGTGTGGCACAAATCAATCCCTGGGAGCAACATTACTGACAAATTCAAAATTGCAGAAATTAAATCTTGGAGGTTAGGTCTGGCTGAGCCCACCCACTACCACTGGTATGGCTAAGTTCCATTAACACACCCTTCTCCAACCCTCTCTTAAATTAATCAGGAGTGCACCTGGTTGTCTGGCTTTACAGGAAATGAGGAGGATCCAGAGCTTCCCCAAATGTCCTTACCTCCTTTGAAGTCCAGTTTTATTGCTCTCCCCCATCCTGTTTCACCATCTGCTGAGGCAGATCTACTCCCCCAGGCACTTCACACCTCATCTATGCAGGCTGGCCAGGCTGCCAGAAGCTGGCCAGTCAGAGAAAGGCACCACAGGGCTAAAGTTGGTAACTTTCAGGTAGAGTTTTAAAATTGTCTTCTGTCAAAAGCACGGTGGTAACAGAACACATAAGTCAAAGGACTCACCTCTGGAGGCTCAGGGAACAACCACGATGCCATGGAGCACGAGCTGCACATATTTCACATGCTCATCTACTTATTCCTGCACCATGAGCAGCAACGCCGGCGAAGACAACCACGGTGAGTACTGCCGCCTAGCACTCAAGGGAGGGGGGAGGAAAAAGAGAGTGACACACACACACGCAACACACAACACCCCCACCCCAACACCATACACACAAGCTGATGCACAAACATTACATATCCACCTCATACCCCTCAGGAATAATGCAGGGACAAAATGATTGGAAGAAAGTGTAATACGATAAAATAACATGAATAATTGCATTAAAGCACAAACATATATATATATTTACAAATGGAGGGACACTGCCCAGCCGCCAATGTCCGTGGGCCACTGGGCCACATCACATAGGCCAAGGCCCTACCTCACTCCTGCAACAACACGGAGAAAACACTGCAGGGGCATCAGGTTGAAAATACACAGGCACCTCAGGGGGACAGGGAATGGGGGGCACCTCAGCCGGAAGATGGTACAACACCACTGGTCCTGGAGGGGCCAACATGCCCTGTGCGCTGTCCTGGGGATTGCAAGGCCACAGTCTCTCTAGTGGGTGGTTTGCCCACTTCTTGGTCCTGGGGAGTGCAAGACCACAGTCTCTCAAGTGGCTGATTCACCCACTGCCTGGTCCTGGGGAGTGCAAGGCCGCAGTCTCTCTAGTGCGTGGTTTGCCCAGTGCCTGGTCCTGGGGAGTGCAATGCCACAGTCTCTCTAGTGGGTGGTTTGCCTAATGCTTGGTCCTAGGGAGTGCAAGGCCACAGTTTCTCTAGTGGGTGGTTTGCCCACTGCTTGGTCCTGGGGAGTGCAAGGCCACAGTCTATCTAGTGGATGGCTTCTCCACTGGTTCGGGAGGGGGCCTTCTGCCCAGTGTGCTTCATCCTGGGAAGGAGGGGGAGAGTGGATGGCTTCTCCACTGGTTCTGGAGGGGGCCTTGTGCCCAGTTTGCTTCATCTTGGGAAGGATGTGGTGAGTGGATGGCTTCTTCCACTGGTTCTGGAGGGGGCCTTGTGCCCAGTGTGCTTCATCCTGGGAAGCTTGCAGTGAGTGGATGGCTTCTTCCACTGGTTTTGGAGGGGGCCTTGTGCCCAGTGTGCTTCATCCTGGGAAGGATGCAGTGAGTGGATGGCTTCTTCCAGGAAGGGGCATTGTGCCCTGTGATGCAGATCTTGGGGACTGCAAGGTCACAGTCTCTCACCTGGGTGTCAGACCCACATGGTTTGCAGGGGCCAGGACGCACAACAACCCATGGAGGCAGGACTACACACAGTCCGCCGGCGGTGACAGATACTCAGTGGTGGCAGTGGTGGGGCTGGGGACGGTGCTGGCAGTGGTGGGGGGAGGCTCCAGCCCATCTCCTGCAGCCTTGGACGGCTGCCCAGTGGGGCTGCTGCTGCTGGCAGTGGTGCTGGTGGCGGTGCTGGCAGTGGTGGGAGGAGGCTCCAGCCCATCCCCTGCAGCCTCAGACGGCTGCACACTGGGGCTGCTGCAGCTGGCAGTGGTGCTGATGGCAGTGCTGGCAGTGGTGCTGGTGGCGGTGCTGGTAGCAGTGCTGGCAGTGGTGAGGGGAGGCCCCAGTCCTTCCCCTGCAGCCTCGGACGGCTGAACCACCATGGTTGGTGGTAGGGGCTCAGAATGAGTCCCAGCACCAGCCCTCCTGTCCTTCCTGCCTGCTGATGCAGGCCCCTTGCCCTTCCTGTCAGCAGCCATGGATTACCTCTTGGCCTTCCCTGTCGCAGCTGGTGGTGCCTCCTTACCCTGTTGCAGCTGGTGGTGCTTCCTTGCCCTTCATTGATGCACCTGGTGCAGGCACCCTGTCAGTGTTGCTGCCTGGTGCCTGGGATCTTCTCCCACCTGCAGTAGCTGTCAACACTACTGTGGCCATGGACTGGGTGGCTGAGGTGCTCGGCTCGGTTCTGACTACCCTGGAACGACGAGAAGGAAGGGGGAGTGATAGTGAAGAGGTCAATGGTGGAGATGAAAAGCTTCTTGGGGACATTGGGGTGTAAAGGTTTGGAAGTGGAGGAAGAGAGAAAGGTGTTAGGAGGTGTCGGTCTGCTGTGTTGGGTGCAGGTGCATGGGCTGGATGCTGTTGTGAGGTGAATGGCTGTTGGGTGTCTGAGTGCTTGCGTTTGTGTTCTTTGGGAGGAGGGGGCACAGACACAGTGGGAGAGGACACAGGGGACGTGTGCATGGATGTGGGGGTGGTGACTGCCAGTGAGGGGCGTGTCGTGATGGGGTGATGGTGGTAGTGGATGAGGATTTAGTGCATGCATGTGTGAGTGTAGACACAACTGGGAGGGAGGTGGACGATGAGTAGGAGGGGGACACAGTGGAGGCAGTGGATGTTGGGATGTCTGATTCTGTATGGTGTTTGTGCCTGTGGGATGATGTGTGGTGCTTGTGTTTGCCTGAACCACTCCTGTGTGTTGTCCTAGGTGCATGCTGGTCTGCCTGTGTGCTTGGTATGGTTTGGGGTTGAGGCGAAAGGGATTGGGCAGAGGAAGTTGGAGTGGGGAGGCTAGAAACAGGGACAATGGCTGCCATCAGGGAGGAAGCCAGAGCCTGGATTGATCTCTGTTGGGCCGCCATTCCAGAGTGAATGCGCTCCGGGGAAGGGATTTGTTTGTTGCAAATGGCCTGCCAGCCCCTGGATGGCATTCACAATGGTTGACTGCCCAACAGGGATGGATCACAGGA
This sequence comes from Pleurodeles waltl, assembly GCF_031143425.1. NCBI lineage: Eukaryota > Metazoa > Chordata > Amphibia > Caudata > Salamandridae > Pleurodeles > Pleurodeles waltl. Next base: position 722,382,560 of record NC_090437.1, on the reverse strand, counting down.
GGTCAATAGCCTCCTCACTCAGGACAGCAGGGCTCACTGGGGCAGGGCCTGAGGTGCCTGGGGCAAAGGAGATGCCCACCCTCCTGGGTGAGCGGGCACGGGAAACATGCTGAGGGGCAGCTGGGAGGGCGGTGCTGGTACGGGGGTGGCGACTGTACCTGTAGCTGGGGAGGGCACAGAGTTGTCCGCCACCACCAGGGAGCTTCCATTGGAGGAGGTATCACTGTCAGAACTGTCCCCTCCAGTCTCCGTCGTAGAGCTCCCCTCGCCCTCCGTCCCACTGGTGCCCTCACTGTCGGTGGATTCAGCCTCCTGGGCTCCTCCGCCAGATGATGCTAATGCACATAAAGACAGGATGACAAAACAAAAAGGGGGGAGAGACAAAGGATACTCTTAGTCAATGGCGGCAACAACACCACAGTTGGCGTACATGACACACACACACAGGGAACAGCCCTACGCACTAGGCAAAGCAGTCACAATGCTAGTCATCAGCCCATGGACAGGGATACATAACGGCAATTGCAGCATAGCTGAGGCCGACAGACCCCTGCCCGGTGCTGGATGCCTACAAGCTTGGTTGGAGGAGGTATACATCAGACCCTGCCCAACATGGGACCTACCCTGCAATGTCCGACCTGGCCTAGGGGCACCCACAGGCCCACATCCCCCACCTGGATGCCAGCCCACCACGCGCAAGTAGTATACTGGGGCACTGTACTCATCCCCTTGTGGCTGCTGTGATGCCCCCAAGCGCCCATCCAGCACCGGATAGGCCACTGCCAGTATGCAGGCCATCAGGGGGGTCAGAGTTGGATGGGCACCCCTTCCTTGTTGGGAGGCCATCACCAGCTGGGCCTCCACCATCTTCCGTGCCCAGCGTCTCAGGTCCTCCTACCGTTTCCGACAGTGGGTGCTCCGCCTGCCGTAGAACCCCAGTGTCCGCTCTTCCTTGGCGATGGCACACCATATGCCCTTTTTTTTTATGGGGGCTGATCTGCAGAGAAATACACATAGGAAAAGGTATCCGTCCATTCCCACCATACATGCAGCATGCTGCCCAGGGCCCTTCCACCCCCCCCTACACGAGGCCCTCACACACAGCACTCCATGTATTCATGCTCCATGCATCGTGCTCACAGTGCACTCACTTGTTGTTCTGGAGACCCATACAGCATTCAGTACTTGGGTAGGACCCCATCCAACAGTCTATCCATTTCCAAAGCGGTGAAGGCAGGGGCCCTTTCCCCAGTGACACGAGCCATGGTCGGTTCCAGACACAGGTCACACCACAACTAGCAGTGTAGGTCCTCTCCTGTTGAAGGTCAGGTAGCAAGTGAATGAACAGATAGACAATGGCAGTCATGTCCGTGGCGGTGAAGACCGTCACCGCCGGCGTACATCACCATTGGCCACTGTAACCCATAGGGCCCAATGGTATCCAATGAGGAGTTGCACGGCGGTTCTCGACCACCTCCCGCAACTGCGCTGAACGTCAGTGGAATTACCTCATTTCCACATGTCCATACAGGACATGCCAATGCCATTTCAAGGTGGGGACAGGCCATGGTATTTAACTGTGTCACAGTACACATAGGCCCTATCCAACAATATACTGTTACAGTCACAACATGCAATGCAGTGTAGTGTTTGGAAATATGGAATACTTACCAGCTGCTCACTGTTTGCCCCCTGGATTGCAACTGCTGCGGATGAATAGGAGATGGAGACATCCCCCAGTGTACAGGCCCCTGGTGGATTTGGCAACAATGGAGGACAGGCACATTATCCTCACCTATAGACTGGACAGGGCCACAGTCACAGAGCTGTGTGCCCAATTGGAACCTGACCTGATATCTGCTATCCGTCACCCCACCGGGATCCCCCCTCTTGTGCAACTGCTATCAGTGCTTGATTTCCTGGCAACTGGCTCCTTCCAAGTGACAGTAAGCTTGGCAGCAGGAATGTCTTCTCCAATGTTCTCAATAGTGCTGACCAGAGTGTTGTCTGCCCTGATTTAACACATGCACAGCTACATCGTTTTCCCCCATGTGGAGGATTTGGCCACAGTGAAAGTAGATTTCTATGCAATGGGACATATCCCCAACATTATTGGGGCAATAGATGGTACACATATTGCATTTGCCCCCCCCGAGAGAAATGAACAGGTGTTCAGAAATCGAAAGAACTATTACTCCATGAATGTGCAGATAGTGTGCCTGGCGGACTGGTACATCGCCCATGTCAATGTAAAATATCCTGAGTTTGTGCATGATGCCTTTATCCTGAGGAATAGCAGCATCCCATATGTGATGGCTCAACTCCATAGGCACCGGGAGTGGCTAATAGGTGAGTCCTGGTTCCCACCCATTAGTTGTTAGTGTATGGGTATGGTGTGGGCCCTAAGGGTAATGTGTGTCTCACAGTTGTCCCTCGATATTTTCAGGTGACTCCGGTTACCGCAACCTCTCATGGCTAATGACCCCTGTGAGGAATCCCAGGATAAGGGCAGAGGAACGTTACAATGAGTCACATGGGCGAACAAGAATAATAATAGAAAGGACATTCGGCCTCCTGAAGGCCAGGTTTTGTTGCCTCCATCTAACAGGTGGATCCCTGTACAACTCACCCAAGAAGGTGTGCCATATCATTGTGGCATGCTGTATGTTGCACAACCTTGCCTTACGTCACCAGGTGCCTTTTCTGCACCTTCTGCAGGAGGATGAGGCTGGAGATGGCCGTGTGACAGCAGTGAACCCTGTGGACAGTGAAGATGATGAGGCAGAGGATGAGGACAACAGAAGTGCTATAATATGACAATACTTCCAATGACACACAGGTAAAACACTGTATTTTCACTTTACATTGTCAGTTTTGTGTTTGACATTGTCACTGGGAGGCTGATTTTTCCACTTCTATGGCCACTTACTGTACCATTTGGCATCTCTATTTGCAGATATTTGTTCCCCACTACCAATCCTGGTGTGTTGACTGCAGCCAACTACAGGTCATTCCTATGTATACATTACTGTACAGTTGTATTGCAGTGTTAAAAGCTTGTTAAATGAATACATAGTTCAATCATTTGACAGACTCCATACTTGTATTTATTCAAATGGTGTTTATTTAAGTGCCAATAAGTAGAAGGGGATGTGCAATGGGCTGGGGTGATGGTGGAGGAAAGACCAGGTTAGAGTCCAGTCTATTTGTATCACAGGTGCATTGTCCAAGGGGGCATAGGAAGTGGAGCAATGGTGGTTCAAGGTAGACAGGGTGACAGAGTGGGACACAAGGGTGACAATCAGGAGAGTCTTATTTCCTGGCAGGGGTCTTAGCAATAGTCTTCGGCTTCTTCCTGGATCGCAGGGACCGTTTGCGGGGTGGTTCTCCTTCTGCAGGGGGTGGGATGCTGGTGGTCTGTTGTTCCTGTGGCGGGGCCTCCTGTCCACTAGTGGCAGCTGAGGTGGAAGGCTGTACATCGGTTTGGCTAGTGTCAGGGGCTTCCTGGTGTGCCACTGCCTCCCTCAGGGTGCTGGCCATGTCTGCCAGCACTCCTGCAATGGTGACCAGGGTGGTGTGGATGTCCTTCAAGTCCTCCCTGATCCCCAGGTACTGTCCCTCCTGCAGCCACTGGGTCTCCTGCAAGTTGTCCAGTATCTGGCCCATCGTCTCCTGGGAATGGTGGTATGCTCCCAGTTTGTTGGTTTGTGCCTCCTGAAGAGTCGGTTCCCTGGCCCTTTCCTCCGCCTGTCGCACAGCAGTCCTCCCAGCCTCCCTGTTGTCCCGTGCCTCTGTCCCCTGAACCGTGTGCCCACTGCCATTGACCCCAGGTCCCTGATCGTCCTGTATTTGTCTGGTGGCTTGGGGTCCCTGTAGTGGTGGATACACTGCTGATTGACATGTCCTGGGGACAGAGGTATGGGCCCGCTGGGTGGGTACTGTGGTGGTGTTTCCTGAGGGCGGAGGCTCTGTGGTGGTATGAGACTGTGCCTGGGTAACCGACTGTCCGGAGATCCCTGATGGGCCAGGTTGGTCTTCCAGATCTAGGCGTCCAGAGCTGCTGTCATCACTGTGGGCCTCTTCTGGGGGGGGACTAGATGTTGCTGGCACCTCCTCTCCAGTGACATTGGGATGGGAACTTGTTTGGATGTAAATGCAGTGTTCTTGTTTCTGTGTGTGTCATCTTGCGCATGGGTATGTTGCCCTCTATGTTTGTTATTGCCCTGTCAGCTTTGCCTTCTGTGATTAGTTATTTTATGGCCTACGTGATTCTCTCTATTGTGCATGCTTTAGTGATGTGTGTCCATGCAGATCTGTGATGGGGGTATGATTGGTATTACATGCAGGGCTTGGTATTGGGGAGGTTGTGATGGTGGGGTGTGTTTGAGGTGGTGGAGCGATGGGAGTGAGGGTAAGGGTGGCATACAGGTAGGTGGGGGGTGATAGTAATAGAGATTAGGCTTACCAGAGTCCAGTCCTCCTCCTACTCCTGCCAGGCCCTCAGGATGCATGATTGCCAAGACTTGCTCCTCCCATGTTGTTAGTTGTCAGGGAGGAGGTGGGGGTCCACCACCAGTCCTCTGTACAGCTAGTTGGTGTCTTGCTGCTGTGGAACGCACCTTCCCCCATAGGTCGTTCCACCTCTTCCTGATGTCATCCTTTGTTCTGGGATGCTGTCCCACGGAGTTGACCCTGTCCACGATTCTCCGCCATAGCTCCATTTTCCTTGCAATGGATGTCTGCTGCACCTGTGATCCAAATATCTGTGGCTCTACCCGGATGATTTCCTCCACCATGACCCTGAGCTCCTCCTCTGAGAAACTGGGTTGTCATTGTGGTGCCATGGGTGTAGTGTGAGTGGTGTGGGTGAGGGTGTGTGGGGTGATGTTTTGGGGTATGTGATGTAAGGTATGTGGATGGTGTATAGATGATGGTGGTGTGTGGCTCTGGTCTTGTCTGTGGTCTTGCTATCGCCCTTGTGGCAATTGTTTTTAATCGTAAAGGGTTGTGGGTAATGTGGGTGTGTGTTTTATAGCGGTGTGGGTGTGGTGTGTGTATGTGTGCCAGGTGTGTGTAGTTTGAATTGTCCAATGTGGTGTTGTTTTGTTAGGTTGTGTGTATTTTGAGCGTGGCAGTATGTCCCGCCAATGGTTTAGCACCATTGAATGTCCACCGTTGTGATTCAAGGGTCATAATGCTGTGGGCATTGTTCTGTTGGCGTAATGGTGTGGGTTTTGCTACTGCCAGTTTATCACTGACCTTTGGGCTGGTGGACTTGTGTGTGTGGCTGTATAGTGACGGATTGCTATGTGAAGGTCCTTATATGGTTGGCAGTAATCCGCTGCGGCGGTGGTATGTCGGTGGCAGTCAGCATGGCGGTAAGCGGTACTTACCGCCAATGTCATAATGAGGGCCAAAGTCTCTCCATGGTATCCTACAGAGCCCATTCACTGTAGCGAGGGAAAACAAATTTGGCTATTTTTCCCACACCACGGTTTATAAAACAATGTTTATAAGGTCTATATTTACCCTGCACCCAACCTTGAGGGCACCTAGGGTACACTTTAGGGGTGTCTTATTAAGTACTTTTCATTCCAAAGACAAATTTGAAGGTAACATCAATTTAAAAGAAGCCAGCAAGGCAGGCCTGCCTTTAAAATGATACTGGGTACCTCAGCAGTGCACCTATGGGTACCCTACCTATGCCATCCTGGCTTCGATTGCTGGAGTGCTGAGGGACCTTAATACTTCTCTGATCAGGTCTGGCACACAACATCATGTCTCTTCCACTAGTAATGACTCTTCAGTCCCTTCAACATCTGCAGCTGCTAGTGGAATGGAGGCCCTGCCAAGGGAAGGACATGCCTCAGACACCCCACCCACTGTAGCAGAGGAACTGCCCACAAACATGGACCCCATCCAGACATCAAGGAGGAGCAGACTGCACCGGTGGTGACCAGAACTCTGATGGGGATATTTACATGTGTGGGATTCCCCAAGGAGATTGTGTCTGACAGAGGCACAAACTTCATGTCTGCAGACATGAAGTCCATATGGGATGCGTGTGGGGTGACCTAAAATTTCACCACACCCTATAATCCTCAATCCAAAGTTCTTGTGAATAGATTCAACAAAAACTTGAAAGGCATGATCACAGGCCTCCCAGAGGCCATGAGACATAAGTGGGATGTCCTCTTGCCATGCCTTCACTGTGCTTACAGAGAGGTACCCCAGAAGGGGGTAGGGTTCAGTCCCTTTGAGCTTCTCTATGGATACCCTGTCAGGAGACCCTTAAGCATTGTGTAAGAGGAGTGGGAGAAAGCTCTCAAGGAACCCCCTCAGGATGTGGTCAGCTACCAGATACCAAGAGCAATCTTAAGGCCAGTCAAGAGGTGATGAAACACTGACATGACTAGAAGGCCAGCCTGGTGGAGTTTCAGCCTAAACACAAAGTTTGGGTAATGGAACAAGTAGAGCCTAGAACTTTCCAGGACCGCTGGACTGGGCCCATTTGAGATCAAGGAGCATAAAGGGGAGGCCACTTACTTAGTGAACCAACTGAAGCCTCATTTTGAGAGGACTGATGTCAACATGCTTCTGGTGACAGATGAGGATGTGAAGCAGGATAGCAAATCTTTTCCCAGACTCCTCTCTGCCAAAGAAGGAGATGGGTCAGTGGAAGTTGTCAATCTCTTTGACTCCCTGACCCTGGACCTGTGAGGGGACTGCTATAAGTTACTGGAACAGTACTCCTCCCTGTTTTCCCTCACCCCTGGGCTCACACACTTGTGTGTCCATGATATTGACACAGTCCCCCTGTAAAGAACAAAATTTACAGGTTGTCAGAAAGGGTGAAGGCCAGCATCAAGGAGGAAGTTGCTAAGATGCTGGTGATTGGTGTGATTGAGAAGTCCAACAGTCCCTGGTCCAGCCCTGTGGTGCTGGTACCCAAGGCTGCCACACCCGATGCTAAGCCAGAACTTAGGTTCTGCGTGGACTACTGGGGTCTCAATTCTGTCACAAAGACAGATGCTCACCCCAGTCCCCTAGCTGATCAGCTCGCAGACAGGCTATGCACTGCCAAATTCCTCAGCACTTTTGAACTCACTTCAGGCTACTGGCAGATCATCTTGACTGAGGGCGCCAAAGAGAGATCTGCTTTTTCCACTCCTGAAGGACATTACCAGTTCAGAGTAATGCCCTTTGGGTTGAAAAATGCTCCAGCTACCTTCCAACGTTTGGTTAACGGGGTCCTAGCTGGGAAGGGTATGTTCTGCGCTGCCTACCTAGTTGACATTGCTGTCTACAGTACCAGCTGGGAGGAACACCTATTCCACCTCAAAGAGGTGCTCCAGGCCCTGCTACAGGCAGGCCTGACAATCAAAGCCAGTAAGTTCCACACCGGGCAGGGTTCTGTGGTGTACTTGGGACCCCTAGTAGGTGGTGGCAAGGTGCAGCTCCTCCAGGCCAAGATTGAGGCAATCAATGCCTGGCACCCACCTAGAACCCAAACTGAAGAGAATGCCTTTTTTAGGCCTTACTGGGTACTACTGTAGGTTTTTTAAGGGTTATGGCTCCATAGTGACCCTCTTAACAGAACTAACATCCAAAAAGCAACCTAGGTTGATGAATTGGACAGAGGCTTGTCAGAATGCCTTTGACTCCCTAAAGGAAGCAATGTGCACGGCACCTGTGCTTAGTGCCCCTGACTACTCCAAGGAGTTCATCGTGCAGACAGACCCTTCAGAGCATGGCATAGGGATGGTTCTAGCACAGCTGAATTAGGAGGGCCTAGACCAACCAGAGACTTTATTAGCAGAAGGCTATTACTATGGGAACAGAGGTGGAGTGACATTGAAAGAGAAGCATTTGCTGTGGTCTGGGCACTGAAGAAGCTGAAACCATACTTGTTTGGGACTCACTTCTGGGTTCAGGCAGACCACAGGCCCCTCAGATGGCTCATGCAGATGAGGGGTGAAAATCCTAAGCTCTTGATGTGGTCTATTTCTCTACAGGGGATAGACTTTACGGTGGAGCATCGCTGGGGGACTGACTACGCCAATGTTGATGGTCTCTCCAGATTTTTCCACCTAAGCGATGAGAGCCCCTAAGGGGTTGGGTAGCTCTCCCTACTTTCAGTTGGGGGGACACATGTTAGACCTGACAACCTTAGGGTGGTCATTCCCCAACTTTGTGCTTGCCTCCCTCCACTTTTTTTACACTGTTTGTGCTGGTTTTAGGGCTCTGCGGACTTTACCACTGCTAACCAGTGCTAAAGTACATATGCTCTCTCCCTTAAACATGGTAACGTTGGTTGATTCCAAATTGGCATATTTATTGACTTGTAGGTCCCTAGTAAAGTGCACTACATGTGCCCAGGGCCTGTAGGTTATATTCTACTAGTGGGCCTGCAGCACTGGTTGTGCCACCCACATAAGAAGCCCCTTAACCATGTCTCAGGCCTGCCATTGCAAGGCCTATGTGTGCAGTTTCACTGCCACCAAGCTTGGCATTTAAAAGTACTTGCCAAGCCCTAATCTCCCCTTTTTCCTCATATAAGTCACCCCTAAGGTAGGCCCAGGGTAACCCATAGAGCAGAGTGCTATGTAGGTAAAAGGCAGGACATGTACATGCGTATTTTAAATGTCCTAGTAGTGGAAAAATCCTAAATTTGTTTTCCACTATTGTGAGGCCTACTCATTTCATTGGATAGCATTAGGACTACCCTCATATACTATTTGAGTGGTATATTCTGTTCAGAAAGGGGTAACAAGGTCACATTTAGTCGGGCCAGAATGGTAATAGAAAATCCTGCTTATTGGTGAGGTAGGATTTTATATAGAAAGGACATTTTTAGAAAGTGAGCATTTCTCTGCACTTAAAATACTTCTGTGCCTTACAGCCTGTGTCTAGTAAACATCTGGGCTGGGCTGATTGACAGCTCCCCAGATTTCCCAGAGTGGAACATCGACGCAACAGTTACCGTGCAGCAGAAAATTTGACACATTGCCCTACCAGATCGACTCAAAGCCTGTGACTTCTTCCTACCCGCCCAGGATTTCCCTGCATCGTCCCTGGGTGTCAAAAAGATCCCCACATTGCATTGAGAAACCAAGACCGCATACCAAAAAACAACGCAAAGCCCCTTGCAGCGTGGAACTAAACAACGCATTGTCTGTGCTGTGTCAGAAAATCTGACGCACACCGTATTTTTCCACGCATCTCCTCCTCTGCGGTCTCCGTGCATATAATTTTTTATGAAAACCATGTACTTTGTGTAATCAAGAGACAACTGTTGATTTCTAGATTTAAGACTCTTTTTAAACCTGCAATAGTGATATTTCAACTTGTGGTTACTGAATCTTTATTCTATTGACCTTATTTTAACCAGATAAATATCATATATTTTTCTAAACTTCTATTTTGTATTTTTGTGGTGTTTTCACTGTCTTCCTGTATGATTTATTGCACAAATACTTTATGCATTGCTGTCTAAGTTAAGCCTGACTGCTAAGTGCTAAGTTACCAGAGGGTGGGCACAGGATAATTTGGATTGTGTGTGAGTTACCCTGACTAGGATTGTGGTCCTTACTTGGACAGGGGTGTATACCTCTGCCAACTAGAGACACCGCCCTTGCCAACTAGAGACCACATTTTTAACAGTGGGCATCTCCTTTGCCTCGGGCACGTCTGCCCCTGCCCCTGTCAGCCCTGCTGCCCTGCTTGAGAAGGGGTATGACCTCCTGAGGTCTATCTCTGTGGGTCAATCGACCATTGTGAATGCCATGCAGGGACAATCAACTTAGATACAACAGAGTAATGTGTTCCTGGAGGGCATTCACAGTGCACTGTCTGGCCTACAGAGATCCTTTCAGGCGCTGGCCTCCACACTGAGAGCAGCCAGTCACACTTTGTCTCCTGTTCCCCCCTCCACCTTCCTATTCCCAAACCCATACCCCTCTTCCCCGACCCAGCCAAAGCACACAGACAGACAGGCATGCTTCCACCTCAACTTTCAAGGGTACGTCAGACAAACACAAGCACCACAACACACACCTTTGGCATGCACACAAGCAACATTCAGATGCACACACTGCAGCAGTCAAAACCTGCCCTGCAACCCCCACCACTCCCAGCATCACTGACAGAACACCTGACACACCTGCAGGCACTACACCGACATTCACTGATCCAGCCACCACACCAATCCTACCCACAGACAGCACCACAGCAGACCGTCAGACATCCAACCCAGTCACCACAAAAACTGACACACCTACATGCAACACATCTACCATACCTGAAGTCACCACCCCAACAGATAGTCACCCATCCACCACGGCATCCCCCAGCATCTCTGCCCCCTCTCATCCCAAGACTCATTAACACCCACACTCACTCACCCACCCAAAAGACACCCACTACCAACAAGCATACCTCACACAAACATGCACCCATTACATCCACATCAACACCTCAGACAACCACTCCCACTCCCTCTCCCTCCACAACCAAACCCTTTTGCTATGACCGTCCCTGTGTGTCTAAAAAAACGTTCTTTTCTGATTTCTCCTTTTTCCTACTCTTTTTCTGTCCTGTGATACCCCTAGATGTTCTGTGTCCCTCCCCAAGTCTGACTCTACCACCTCCAAGACCTCCCCTGTCCCACTTGCACGTACCCATGCCCCTCCCAATGCCAAGAAGTCTACCCCTCCTAAGAAAACCCAACCCTCCCCTAAACCTAAGATGAAGCCAAGTCCCCCTCCCAAAGCATATCCCAAAGGCCCCCCTCCAAAACCTAAAGTTAACACCCCACCACCTCTCCACCCAATAACCCCTGAGGTGCCTGCCGGCCCCATAGATGCCCCTACCTGTGGAGATTACATGGCAGTTAGGAGTTAAGTTCGGGGCACACATATGCGTACTGTGTGTATTTGTCCTGTTAGTAATGGACTGGCCTGTTGCCTTTGTTTTTCCAGTTTACTGTATTTAATAATAATTTGAGTCAACCTGTTGTTGGTTTCTTGCTGAAATCTTTGTCATGAATTTCATTCTCTATTATGAAGGTGTGCCTGGCTGACATTAATTGTGTGTCTGTGTGTGTGTTTGCTGCTTGGGCTTCCTGTGTTGTTTAGCCAGTATGTGAGGTTGAGTGCAGTGCTTTTGTCTAAAAGTGGTAGGGTGTGTGTTGTGTTTGCACAATTGTGTTTCTAGATTTTTTGTAGTGTAGGGATTGTAGTGTTGGGATTGAGTTTTGTTTGTGTTGAGATGTGTTTGTTGGTGTGTTGTGTGGCTTTGTGTGGTTTGACTGTGTGCGAGTGCATGCTTTGTGGCATGGTATGTTAGGTATGATGTTCTGTGTAAGTCGATTGGTAAGTAGTATGGCTGTGTATTTGTTTGTATTTTTGGACTCTTGGTGGTATGTTGCGTTGGATGTGTGATGTGTCCCTGAGTAATGCCCCTGTAGGTCCCTGCCCTAAGATTGGGGCATACATATATGTGTTTGTGATGTGTGTGTGTGCGTGTGTGATTGCCATAGTGTGGTTTTTGTGTATGTGCAAGTTTGTGCATGGCTGCCTGTGAATGTGCTGTTACGTGTGAGTGTTGCCCTTGCACCCACATTCCGAATGTGTGTTGTGTGAGTGTCCAAAATTGACAATCTACAACAGTAGCAGGTAAGTGTGTGTGTTTACGGTTATCACAGATTGCAGGGCCATTTGGGGAGCAGGAGCAGTGGGGAGACATCTAGTTCAGGTTCCATGGGGCTCCGTACGAGTATGACTTCCTGAAGGTGCCGTACCAAGGAGGACCCTGTAAATATGTACACTTGCCCTCAGGATGGCATCTCCCCCACCTTTGCCAACCATGAGTAGGCCTTCTGCTCCCCTTAGAGCACCCCCCCGGAGAGTGGAGCAGGTGGTAGGCATAAGGCAGGGCAGGTACACAAGGGTGTCCCATGCCCTGGTAGGGAAGAACTCCCACGTGGGTTTCCCTACTTAGGAAGTTGGCACTTCCCTGAGGTTTTGCTGATCCTCTTTGAGTGCCCTTAGGGCCCTGGATGCTTTCCCACTGTAAGTACAGTGTGAAAGTGTGCAATCTTCCTACATATGTTAGGAAGTGGTGCCTACCAGCATACACACTTGAACATTGGTGTTCTCATATATATACTGAGCCTGGCACAGCTTGCCAGGATGTGCACGCTCTCATATTGATGTTTTCAAGTAAATACTGAGCCTGGCCTAGCTAACCAGTATGTGCACACTTGCACAATGGTGGTTGCATACATACAGAGCATGGCACAGCCTGCCAGGATGTGCAAACTTGCACAGCTGACTAGTATGTGCAAATTTTCCGAATGGTGTTTTCATATATGCACTGAGCCTGGCACAGCTTGCCAGTATGTATACACTTGCACAGTGATGGTTTCAACTATATATATACTGACCCTTTCACAGCAGGCTTGTTTGGGTGCACTTGCACCTTTGTGGTGTTCTTAAAACTTGTGTCCAGCATGCCCCGGCACGCTTGTGCGTACACCAAGGCACACGTGCCCAGACAGTAAAGAATACCCATGTGTGTTTTCACTACCATTGAGAGCTGCCCTGCCCATAGGTTAACACGGGGGAAAGTTTACAATTAATCCTAACTGCAATAATGAATTGCAGTGGAGTAGCCTCATCATGTTTACTATTATTGGATTCACAATGACAATCCCTTTCCAATGGTAAAGGTGGCTTTGTCAGTAATACTTCGGAAATTCCACTTCTAGAAAGTGGGCATTTTTATGTTTTAAAACTCCTTTTGTGTGTTTTTTTAATTCAGATTAATTTCTCTGGAGGCTGGGGGAGGCACTGCATTGGTCACTTTGCATTTGAGATCAGAATCGTCTGGTGTGACATAGGTCATCACACACCAGACATTGTGCCCAATGCTATCTGGTGCAACTTGTCATCATGAAATCGATGCTGTGTTTCCTTTCAGGGAGGTGTGGATTTTGTAAATCTTCATGTGCAACTGAGATGCCTGGGACAGCCCAAATCATTGCACCCCAGATGTGGTACCTCCATTCCTGGGAGTTCGGGCTGGACTGTTCCCATGAGGAACATGGTCAAGACTGATTTGCTTATGGCTGGGTCCAAACTGGGGTGGCGTGGTGAGCAAAAAAACAATGGATTAAACACAGATCTTTGTGATTGGGGTGAATGTTTGCATTATTCAGCATTCCATCCATCATCTGTTCTTTTTGCAATTGTTGCCCCAAGTGGGAAGGGTATGCCCAGACCTGGGTCCCGTGCTCACTGCGCCACTGGATTCAAGCTAGCCTAGCTGATGATGGGTGATACCCTGAAACCAGTTCTAGGAAACTTGTTTCCAGTCCAGGGAGGAACTGGCTTGGCAGTTCGGGCTAGACTGTTCTCATGAGGAACAGGGTCAAGACTGATTTGCATGTGGCTGGGTCCAAACTGGGGTGGGGTGGTGAGCAAAAAAATTATGGATTAAACCCAGATCTTTATGACTGGGGGTGAATGCTTGTATTGTTCAGCATTCCGTCCATCATCTTTTCTTTTTCCATTCCTGGGAGGCACAGAATTGGTAACTATTTGTGGATTAGAGTGTTTGGCTTGGCTGGGTGCCACTGTGAACAGTGTGTGTCCCAAGGCAAACCTCCCCCGTGCTATGCAGATCATGGTCCATGCCAAAAGGCCGGTGTGGTGACCCCTGAATGAACTCCCAGAGCTGTAGCCAAACCTCCATTGGCCGGCTGTTGCCTGATTGGCCATTCTCTCTTTCTTCCCCCCTCCTTTGCCCCAGGATCTTGAATAAGTGTAACCACTTGCCACAAGCAGCTTAGTATCTGGGGAAGGGTTACTACATCTCTAGCTCTTGGGGTGGGTTGGTTGGAGGGTGGAGGAAGGTCTCAGTCCAAGAAGGGTCTGCAAACTCATTGACAACTCACCTGCTGAACGTCAGAAAACCGGATTAGGGTGCTGGAAGCAAGTGTGCGCGAGTGCATGTATACTAGCCTCCCTGATATCCATGGCACCATGTAGTGATGTGGAGCAAGTATGTTGGAGAGATTGCATGGGATTGACTACACTGTACGGCTGGGGTACCATGCATGTTGTATAATATTACGGTTGACATTAAAGTTTACCTATGCGACCTAGGCCAAGGAGCTATTTTCAAAGTGATGATGGGCCAGATGTATCAAAATATTTTGCACACGAAATCGTCCGTTTGCGAGTGCAAAATCGTGGTCTGCAATGCATCAAAGGCATTCGCAGACCACAAAATAGAAATAGCAAAAATTGCGATTTTTTGCATTGCGACCTGGATTTTGCAAATCGCATTTTGCGATTCGTAAAATCCAGGTCGCAAGGCAATTCTGCAAAAAATCGCAAATTGAGATTTTTCGCAGAATGGTATTTTGCACATGCAAAATACCATTGTCTGCAACCAGGTGGTAACCTGGTGCAAAATTTTAAAATGCAGTAAAACTGCATTTTTAAATGTAATATGTAAAGCACACATGCCCTTTTGGCATGTGTGTACTTTACATGTTAAAAAAATAAAAAATTGGGGTGCAGGAGAGGGGGCCTTAGGCCCCCAGCACCCTGTCATTTTGCATTTCCCAAATTGCGATTTCTAGTTCAGAAATCGCAATTTAGGAAATGCAAAAAATTCCCAGCTATGGGCCTACAGGCCCATAGCTGCGAATGGGGCCAGTATCGCAATTTGCGATTCGGTAATTGCATTTGCGATTTTTAAGAAATCGCTATTACCGATTCTCAAATGTTATACATGGCCCTTTGTGATTCGGTAATTGCGATTTCTTAAAAATCGCGATTACCGAATCGCAATGGGCCAGAATCATACATCTGGCCCGATATTTTCTATATGTACACATTGCTGTTATTGTTGGGAACTGGGATGCATACTATTACTGTCTGATAATGAATTAGGTGTGATCACTACAGTGGGTCTCATTTTGCCAATGTGGTCTCACCGCATGAGTGTGCTGGGAGGGAAAGTATTATTTTTTTCTCACAAATATATACTGCTAATGTCGTATTAACACAGTTGGGCCGAGTACTACTAGTTATATTTCTAAATGTTATTGATGCACAGATTTACAAGATATTTATGTTGTGTAAATTAATGTGTGTGTTGAATACAAACTTTATTTACATACACCTTGTGTCAAGTCTCTTTGGTGTCGCTCAGTGTAATTGTTATGAGGTATTGTTGTGCCAGTGCTTTACACATTGCCCCAGTAACCTCAGCCAACCAGAACATGCCACCTCCAACATTTGGTGGCAGAGGTGGAAAAGGACTTGCATTAGCACAGCATCACACATTTACTGTGTTCCATGACTTCACGTAGGTAAAAGTGCACCTTTGCTCCTAAGGTGTGTCTTAAAGGTGTGTCTAAAGGACAGATTGACCTTGGTGTCACGGATTGTTGTTCCCCATACATATCTAATTCAGCTCCTACTAGTTTGCACCTATGCCTGTGGTCCTACCTAAGGGGGACTTGTTTGATTTGGCTGAGCTGGACCTATATATGCTGACACAATGCCTAGGGTTCTGCCATGAGAGTGGGTGCTTGATAGGGGAAGTGCCACAAAGGAGATCTCCAGAAAGCCCCAGGAACATGGGCAGAGGCCCACTCAGAAGGGTCAGTGAATGATGGGAAAGATCCTGAGTGTGGGAAAGGTCCAGAGCTGGCACTGGGGTTCTCAGATGGACTGTTGGTGGACAAGGGGAGCCTGCTGTCCTTTGAGATGGAGTTCTCCCTGGCCACTGGTAGCAGTGTGTCTCCAGGGGTATGTCCTTTGAAGAGCTGGAGGTGCTCCCTCCAGACTTTGTCATTGTCTGGTTGACCCAAAAAACTGATATCATCAATCATACTCCTGTATAATAACAACAAGTCTTCAGTCAGATATGACTCGAGAGGAAAAACACCTGCTGGATATAACATCAGTGTTGGGATTGAATAGGGATGCGTCTTGACCAAGCCTTGTTCAATATTTTTATTAATGATGTGGATAGTAATTTGAAAGGTTTAAATCTTGATTTGCCCGTCTGTGGTGGTCAAACAATGGCAATTTTGTTATCTGCTGATGACTCAGTGCTTTTGTCACACATCAAGACCCACATTTATACTTTTACATGCAAAACTGCGTTAGCGCAGTTTTACGTGCAAAAGTATACCGCCGGCTAGTGCCATTCCTGGATGCGGGCCGGGCACCAAATTTATAGAATGGCAGTAGCCGGCGGTAATGCCCAGTTAGCGTCATTGTAAATGTCACTAACCGGATGGGGAGGCGTAAGGGAAACCAGAGGTTGTGTGCCGAATTATGGCACTACACTGTTTAGAGGCTACAAAATCCCTGTAAGCAGAGTAATGCCATTTTCTGGCGCACAAACCCCATGGACATGGCTCCTGTCTAAGTAAAGACAGGAGTAATGCTCACCACCCCAATGGCCATGCCCAGGGGACAAATGTCCCCTGGGCACGGCCATTGGGGCCAGTGCCATCAGGGGGCCCCAAGTTAGGGCCCCAGAGAGGGGGAAAAAAACAAATAAATAAAATACTCACCAGGACTTACCTGGGATGGGTCCCCCATCCTGTGGTGCCCCTCTGGTGTGGGTGGGGGTGTCCCTGGGCCCAGGGAAACATACCCACATGCCCCAAAATGCCTGCCCATACCCAGGTGATAAATAATGGCGCTAAGCAAGCTTAGCGCCATTATTAAAGGCCCTCATCCTTCTGTGCTTGATTTTAGCACAGGGGATAAATATGGCGCTAAGGCCATATCGTCATTTTCTGCACATGAACACTTACCTTGCATCTCATTGATGCAACGTAGGTTTCCACGTCCAGAAAATGACATTAACTCCATAACTTTGGCACTAGACGGGTCTAGCTGCAAAGTATAAATATGGAGTTAAGTTTGCACTGAATTAGCATCATTTATTTTGACGCTAATTCAGGGCAAGCCGAGTATAAACATGCCCCCAAGATGGCTATGCACACACTCCTTTATGCATTCAAGGATTATTGTAACACCAAGAAGCTTTGGATCAACACATCAAAACCAAAATATGTGACCCCAAAGAGCAGCAATAAGCCTAGTAGAGCTTTCACAATACATAGAACTCCTTTGGAGCGCATGCATCATTATGACTACCTCATGGTAAGACTTAACGCAAAATTGTCAAGCTCTGGATACTTATTAAAGAGCGAGGCCACACTGAGCCAGTTAGCAAGTGGAGTTCTGAGTTTCACAAGAAGTCAGAGGAGCCTACTTTTAGAAAAGGAACCAAGATGAGTGTATAGACTTAGAACCCACATCACAGGAGGTAAAAACGATATCCTTTGGAATGCTCTTAATACCACATAACGAGTATAAGGCAAAATGAATTAATAACCATATACTGGTAGAGCTGATAGAAGTAGTGTTAATTACGTGTATGAACACGTACTAGAGAATTTAATATATAACACTGCCCCCAGTAATTTTCCATTATATCCTTTGGATTTTTAGATGCAGAGAACCACAAGTAAGAATCCATCCTCCTTATATTACACACAATTGAAAATCCACCTCTCACAGACATGACACTTTTGTAACCGGCTATCTACAAGGCTTTTGCAGTTACTTTGGAACACATTTTTTACTTTGGGGTGAACTGTGATAATACTCCTGTAGAGTCCCATCACTTCATTGAGACACATTAAAAAATAGCTGCTGTCAGAATCTTACTGATTTGACCCAGATTTACAACGATGTGGTGCAGTGCTTTGCCAAAAATAGCAGCGCCACGCTGCAGCACTTTTGAAATCCAGAGATGCGTTGTATTTACAGGAATACAGCGCAACCCTGTGCTTCCCCCTGTGCTGGCTGTAGGAGGCTGCCCTGGTTTGTAGTGGGTACCGATGGTACCTACACCTTATGCCAGGTCTAGTTATCCCTTATTAGTGAAATGTAGGCAGTGTCTAGAAGCCAGGCTCTCTAGGGGTAGCTGTAGCTAAGCAGCCAAAGCTCATCTAGGAGACTTGCAAAGCTCACAAAATACCACTGTAGTCACACAGTACTCACACACATGAAAGAAAATACTCAGTGTTACAAAAAAAAAGGTAGTTTATTTGGTGACATAAATACTAAAAATACCATAGAGACTATAGTCCCTTATGAGGTAAGTAATGCACAAATTGTATAGACTAGTATGCAGAAATAGGCATAAAAGCTGTTAAAAAATAGTGCAATTAGTGAAAGTCACAACAGTTAGAAGTGGGCCTGGAGGAACACAAACCATATACTAAGAAAGTGAAATACGAATGTTGGATTCCCACCTAGGCAAGTGTAGTGTGTAGAGTGGCGCTGGGAGTATTAGAAAACACCAAGGGTAAGTAATAGAACCCACCCCAAAGGTCAGGAAAGCAGGAGTAAATCACAACAACTTTCCTAGAACACACAAGAACACAAGAAATAAGATTATGCAAGAACCACAAGAGAGTGCAAGACACAGACCTATGGAAGAAGGGGACCAAGTCCTGGAAGCACTGAAGAGTCCAGGAACAACAGGAGGCTCTGCTAACCCGGATGAAGGTGTAAAAGAAGAGCCACTGGTGAATAACAACAGTTAGTACTGCACCCAAGAAGACGGATGCAAGTCCTGGTTGGTGCAGACGATGTCACACACCGGATGGAAGATTGCAGTCTGGTTTGCTTCACTGGATTCTGCCAACAAGCCTTGGCACACGTAAAGCTTGCAGTTAGCGGAAAATGGTGCTACCCCGTGCCAGGAAGTAACTGATAGACTCTACCCAGGAGAGGGAGTCAGAAGGGGCTCTCAGAAACTCAGAGAGCCCACAGAAGACCAGGCAGCATCAACGGGAGTCCCACAGCACAGGGACAAAGAAGGTGCAAAAGAAGGCCCAAGCAGCACAATAACAAAAGATCCCACGCTGCCGGAGAACCACTCAGGAAGCTGTGCAACACAGGAAGGAGGCCTGGGGGCCGGAGCTGCACGGTGCATGAAGAACGTCATGGAACAATGCCAATAAGCCTTGGCAACTGCAAAATGTGTGGTGCACGAGGGACCTGTCTTGCATGGGGAGGCAAGCTCTTACCTCCACCAAAGTTGGACAGTAGGATGTCAGGACCGTCAGGATCAGTTCAGTCTATCTCCCTTGATGAAGGATCCACGCAACTCGTCAGGAGAGGAGACCCACGCAGCCAGTCGTCATTGCAGAGATGTGCCTGCTGAAGCAGGGGAGTGACTTCTTCACTCCAAGGGAGATTCCTTCATTCTTCTGGTGCAGGCTGAAGACAGGCTGTCCTCTGAGGATGCATGACCAGGAAACAGTTGCAGTTGCTGGCAGGAGCTGAAGATGTATGACAATGTTGCAGAAGTGGTATTTGATTCTTTTTTGCAGTTTGTAGAGTTCCTGGAGGGTCAAGGTGCAGTTTCTTTGGCGAGAAGGTGAAGTAAAGGATGCAGAGGATTCCTGCTGGAGTCTTGCAATCCGAATCTGAAGAACCCCCCAAGAGAGAGACTGACGGCACCTTATGGCACTGGCCACTCAGATGCTCTCGGAGTTCCCTTCCAACTTGGAATCAAAAATGACAAAACCCAGGGACCCTCCGGAGGAGATCTGAGCACCACCGCTGGGGTTGTGATGGACAGGGGATTGGTCACTCCCCTTTGCTTTGTCCAGTTTTGTGCCAGAGCAGAGACTTGGGGTCCCTGAACCAGTGTAGACTGCGATATGCAAGGAGGGCACCAAATGTGCCCTTTAAAGCATTTCCAGTGGCTTGGGGAGGCTACCCCACCCAAGTTTGTAACACCTATTTCCAAAGGGAAAGGGTGTAACACCCCTCTCCCAAAGGAAATCTTTTATTTTGCTTTCCTGGGCTTGAGCTGCTCAAATACAGGAGGACAGAAACCTGTCTGAGAGGTGGCAGCAGCTGGGGCCCTCTAAGAAGCCCCCAGAGTGCATGGAATCATACAACCAATGCTTGCAAAAGCATTGGGATATGATTCCAACATGTTTGATACCAAACATGCCTATTGTCAACATCAGAGCATTACGCGCTCTATTGGCGACTAGAATGCAAAAACCCAGCACTCTCAAAACACCGTAATGTATGCATTTTGCTGATAAGTTGTGGTTTAACCTTTTGCATTGCAGAGTTCAATCCTGAAGACTGATTTTTAATATGCTTACAAATACTGTTCCTTTGCAATGTATTGTTGCAGGTTTTCAAAGTCTGTTAGGGTGTGGTCCCTTTCCAGGGTCTTCCAGAGACTTCCCTGCAGGATGCCTGGGCGTGGTTGAGGGCTGGGCCAAGACTATAAAAGGAGAGCCAGCCCAACTCCCAGTGCTCAATATTCAGAGGTCCTGGTGCAAAACAGCAGCTATTTCCAGAGTTCCTGTCCCGGTGGCCTATTTGATTTTCCAGTCTTCTGCTTTTCATGCTTCATTGGTGAATCTTGTTCTTGGGCGGTAAGACGGTAGTTGGGTTTTCTCCCAACGCCATTTATTTTGAGAACTCTCATATTCTTGAGTCTAATTTTTTATTTGATTAACAACTTACTTTGAGTTAATGAAAAGTGCATTTGAGTGTTTATAATACTTGCATAGAGGTTTACGAATCGGCAAGGCGCGTGATTCGTTTTATGAAGATTTAAAACTTGTGTTTCATTACACGCTACCATTTATTAACATTTACATGGAGGCTTATGAATCGGCAAGATGCGCGATTCGATTCAAGATAATTTAAAGCTTGTTATTTATTGCGCGCAACCATTTCTTGACATTTACATGAAGTCTTACAAATCGGAAAGACACACGATTCGTTTCATGATGATTTAAACCTTGTTATTTATTACACGCTACCATTTCTTGACATTTTGCATGGTGACATTTGAATCAGTAAGACGCGCGATTTTCTCATCAAGCCTATTTCATGTTGTTCATGGTATGCTACCATTCTAGGATATTTGTTTGGTAGTATTTGAGTTGGCAAGTGTGTGATTTATTTCTTGAACTCATAAAATGTTAGTCATTGAAGCACAATTCTTCCATAGTGTTTATTATATATAAATATATATCTGCAAAGTGTGAAATCTGTGTTGACACATTTCCAGAAAACACAAAAGGCCAGAGTTTCTAAATGTAATATTGTATGCTTCTATTATGCATTTTTAAAAAAAGGATTTATACGACTGATTTAAAATTTAGTCAGAATATTGTTGCTGATTCTCATGTAAAGGAAAATTCTTGAATAAGAAAGTTTTCATTTAATTAATCTTGATTCCCTTACAGGTATCTGGCCATCTTGAAACCTAGTCATTTTAAACTTCATTCTTAGATTATTCACGTTTTCAGAATAACTTTGCTTAAAATCATAGTCTAGTATTGCTTTCAGGAGATATAATTTTCATATTGTGTGATCTACCCTTTTTTCTTAGTATAGGTCTCCTTCCCAGCTGTTCCCTTCCTAATCCCCTCTTCCCCTCTTGAACTCGCTTAGCCTCTGTGATTTATCTATCAGAGTCTTGGAGCTGTTCATTGGTGGACGTCTTGGGAACGTGCGCAGACCCCGAGGATATGGTGACTCTGACAGAATAATGAGCTCACGAATTATTACCCACCTGGTTTGTGTATGTTCTCAGCATGGCCACGCTAGACGAGTTAGTCAAGGCTATCACCCAGCTACAGGCAGAGGTGGGATCATCCAACGAATTAACAACTAGCTTAGCTGCGAAAGTGAGTCAGTTGCAAGATAAGGTAGAGAAGAAGGAACAAAGTCCCACAGGTGTGTCTTGGCCAGGTACTTCTTCTCAGGCTTCTGGAAGTAATCTGACAAACATTTCCCTAAATGTTCCTTATGCAATTCCTTTAGCCTCCCCAGAACATTTCTCAGGTGACCCTTCGAAAGCGCAATCTTTCCTGGTTTAAGTGGGACTACACTTCACCTGCCGACCACATACTTTCCCCGGTGCCCAGTCCAAAGTAGCTTTCTTGTTATCATATTTGGCTGGGGATGCAGCTACTTGGGCAATTCCTCTTGTGCGTAAAAATAGTCCCTTGTTGTACAACTGGAGAAATTTTGTTCGTGAGTTTGAGAGAGTTTTTGATCGTAGAACTGTAACACAGTCAGCAGATCATGAATTATTAGATTTAACGCCAAGGGAATCAAGATCTAGTATCGTATTTACCCAGTTTTAATCAGTTGGTTGCCGAGACATCCTGGCCTAAAGAAAAACAAGTGGTCTTGTTTTACAAGGGACTCAAAGAGGAATTAAAAGATATCTTAGCGCAAATTGACCCACAACCGACAGACTGTCAAGAATTAATATACCTTGTTTTGAGGCTTGATCATCGTTTAGCAGAAAGTAAAGGAACGCGCAACAAGATTGAAAAATATTCATGGTGTGTTCATGATAACAGAGACTCAAGAACTCTGAAAGAGAGAACGCCGGAACCAATGGAAATTGGAACCATCAGAAGACCTTTGACCAAAGAGGAAAGGGATTTACGCAGAAAAAATGGACAATGTCTTTATTGTGGGCGGAAGGGTCATTTTGCCAAAGATTGTTCAATCAAACCAAAGAACAAGCAAGGTCCGGTTCAGAAGGTCGCAGCCAATGCACCAGTCGAGTTGGAAAACTAAAACACCCGAGATACAGAGAAGGGTTGCTCTTGGGTATCACCATGGACCCTTCACAATCTAGGCATCTTAAACTGGAAATAAGAGTTCAGGTCAAGAAAAAGATTTATTTCAAAAAGGCTCTAGTCGATTCTGGGGCTACTGGGAACTTTGTTGATATCCAATTGGTTCGTGCATGGGGGATCCCATGTATTGAAAAGAAGCCCCAGAAATCATCCAGGCAGTTGATGGAAAACTCTAGACTGGAGGCCCAGTAACTCTTCAGACTATCCCCTTGTCAATGATTTGTGAAGATAAGAATCAAAGAAAGGAACATAATGAGAAAATCATCCTTGACGTGATTCATGCTCCCCAATATGGGATTATCCTCGGCTTGCCATGGTTAACTCATCACAATCCAGAGATCAATTGGGCAGAACGAAAAATTGTGTTCTCATCTGTGCTATGTAACGAACAATGTCTCCAAAAGATTCAAGTACCAAAAGTTTGCAAATCTTCCATAGCTACTGCCGCGGAGAAAGAAATTCAACTGCCCAAACAGTATTCAACTTACAAAGATGTATTTGATGGGAAAGGAGCAGAGTATCTACATCCTCATAGATCTTATGACTGCCAAATTGATCTAGCCCCAGGTGCGATACTTCCCAACTGTCCTGTATATGCCCTGTCAGAACATGAAAACCAACATTTACGAAAATACCTAGATCAATTTTTGGAGAATGGCTTCATTCGTCCCTCTAACTCTCCTGCAGCTTCTCCTTTGTTTTTTGTTCTAAAAGCTAATGGAGAACTTCGAGCTTGCATCGACTATAGGGGATTGAACAAAGTCACCATCAAAAATAAATATCCTTTACCCCTAATTCAGGTTTTATTGGAACAAGTAAAGAGAGCAAAATCTACACGAAGCTTGACCTTCGAAGTGCTTATCATTTGGTCAGAATGAGAGAGGGTGATGAATGGAAAACAGCATTCAAGACAATATATGGCCTTTTTGAATACACCGTCATGCCTTTTGGTCTGTGTAATGCTCCAGCAGCATTTCAATTTTTCTTGAATGAAGTTCTTAGAGAGTACCTCAACATATTTGCCATAGTCTACATCAATGACATTTTGATCTACTCAGACAATGAAAACAAACATTTCCAATGTGTCAAGAAAATTCTCACAGCCCTTCGAAAGCACCATTTATATTGCAAACTAACCAAGTGTGAGTTTCATGTTACCACAGTTGAGTTTTTGGGAGTTATTCTTACCCCTCAAGGTATGGTGATGGCAGAAAAGAAAGTGAAAGCAGTATCTGATTGGCCCACCCCAAAGACTGTTCGTGATGTACAATGTTTTCTGGGGTTTGCAAATTTTTACCGGAAGTTCATAAATCATTTCTCCCAGACAGTGGCTCCAATCACTAAGCTACTAAGAAAGAAAGAAAAATGTGTATGGTCCCCAGAAGCTGATCAAGCCTTCTCGACTTTGAAGGAAGCTTTCTCCACTGCCCCAGTCTTGATTCATCATGATGCAAATCAACCTTTCATAGTGGAAGCTGATGCTTCAGATGTTTCAATAGGAGCCGTCTTATCAAAACGAAATAAAGACACTGGTCAACTTCATCCTGCAGCTTATATGTCTCGGAAGTTGAACGAAGCCGAACAGAACTATGTCATTGCTGAAAAAGAGCTTCTGGCGATTTGTGATGCCTTTAAAGAATGGAGACATCATTTGTTGGGTGCCAAATACACGGTTACAGTATATACTGATCATCGTAATCTTCAATTCATGAGTTCTGCCAGACTTTTGACCCCTCGGCAATTACGCTGGATGCTGTTTTTTGCCGAATTTGATTTTGTAGTAACTTTTCGACCTGGTAAAGATAATCGCAAAGCTGACGCCTTCTCCCGTCAAGAGTCTACAACATTGCCTGCATTTCAAGCCTCCAGAGCTATCTTTGCTCCTGACAAGGTTCTATGTATCATAAAAACTGAAGATTTCTTTGAAGACATTTTCAACTTTTCACTGTTGAAAAATGGCAAACATGGGCCCAAGCAGATCCCAAAAGGTCAATCAAGCAAGGACTACCCTTTCATAACGCTCATTTGTTTGTACCCACTACCAAGCTTCGCAAGATAGTGTTTCATTAGTTGCATGTTATACCTACGGCAGGTCACCCAGGTACTCCTAAAACTCTTGAACTGATCCAACGTTATTTTTGGTGGCCTACCCTAACAAAAGATGTAAAATCAATGGTGAACACCTGCGAAGTTTGTGCTCGCATTAAAACAAGTCATTCAAAACCAAAAGGGTTGTTACATCCACTTCCATCGCCAAGTCGTCCATGGGAGCACATTTCTTTAGACTTTATTACCAGTTTGCCAGTGGTTCAACAGCATTCAGTAATTCTGGTGGTAGTAGATAGTCTCACGAAATATGGACATTTCATTGCCTGTAAAAACCTGCCCACTTCTAGTGAATTGGCAACTATTTTACTGAACAGAGTAATTCGTTATCATGGACTGCCAAAGGTTATCCTCTCTGATCGGGGGTCACAATTTACCTCCAATTTCTGGAAGACATGGTGTAAAACATCCAAGTGACATCTACGCTATCTACTACTCACCACCCTCAAACAGATGGTCAAACGGAGAGACTAAATCAGACCTTGAAACAATACCTACGTGACTATGCTGAAAAGGCACTTCATTCTTGGACATCTATGCTCTGGTTAGCTGAGTTCGCTTATAATAACTCATTCCACACTTCTATTGGCGTTACACCCTTTTTTGGTTTATTTGGCTATCATCCTGACACCTTGCCCATCACGATTCCTAAAGAAAGTTCTCTTACTCCAGCTGTGTCAGAAACCATTCAGCATTTGCATCAAACCCAGAAACTGATTCAACAGCATTTGGAAAAAGCCAAACAAAAATACAAAAGGCATTATGACAAGAAACATTCTGAGGGACCGCAATATCAACCAGGTGGCAAAGTGTGGCTTTCCACAAAACATATAGACTTCAAGAAGAAGCACATGTGTAACCCCAAATTCATAGGTCCTTACACTGTCCTTCAGCAAATCAATCCGACAGCGATGGAGCCCGGCTCGGCTACAGCCCGCGGGAGGCCTCGGTCAAAAGTTTACCTTAGGACTTAGTCGTTGTTCTGAAGATTTTCTTCAGCGGGACGAACCTGCCAGTCCAATCCGACCTCCTGGAACTCCTCCTCGGATACGCGTCGCAGGAGTCCTCGTTGGAGATTTTTACCTTCGGACTTAGTCGTTTTTTCGAGGTGAAAATCCATCGAACGGGGCAAACCTGGATCTTGATCCGATGTCCTTGGAGCCCTCCTCAGATACGCTGGCTGGGAGGTCACGGTCAACTACCTACGTTCGGACTTAGTCTCTTTTTTGGAGATTTACTTCACCGGGACGAACCTGCAAGTCAGGCCGAGTCGCGTATGAGTCAAGCTGGCTAGAGTTGCCGCGGCGGGTCAGTCCTTCCATGGAGCTTTTTTCCAAAAGTTCTCCTAAGTTCTCCAAACTTCTGGATCTTCTTCCAGATGTTCTTTTAAGGTTTATTTTGGGTCCACAGCTCACCCCAGGTTCAAGAAGCTCTGAGATGCACCTTGGGGGTGTGGACTACAACTCCCAGAATGCAGCTGGTGCAAACTCCTTTTTGGCAACTGGACAGTGGTCAGCTGGTTGGTTTCTTCAGGAGTTGGTGCAGGGGACTCTGGTTAGCAATTTTTCACTTGTAGCAAACAGGGAGTCCCTCCTTGAACCAGTTGAAGCCAGGCAAAGTCCTTCTTGTGGTGAAGCCCAAGTGTGCAGCTAGTGCAGTCCTTCAGAGTGCACGGTCCAGGTGCAGGCCAGGGGTCCAGCAGGGCAGTCCTTCTTCTCCTGTAGTTCGCCCTTGTTGGAATCTGATGGGGATCTGAGGTGTGGGTGCAGGTCTGCCAGTTTCATCCCTGCTCCTGGGTGAAAAACAAGGGGGTCCTGATTCTCCAATCAGGTGCAGGGTCCTTCCCCCTGTGATGACCACTTCCTGGGAAGTGTGGCAAAAATCAATCCCAGGGAGCAACATTCCTCAACAATCGATCATGGCTGAAAGTGATTTTTGGAGGTTACATCTGGCTGAGCCCACCCACTGGTGTGGCTACAAATCCTAAACACACCCCTCTCCTGCCCTCTCCTAATCTAATCAAGGGGACACCTAATTGTCTGGGTTTGCAGGATGTGAGGGTGTTGCTGGGTTGCTCCAAATGTCCTTCTCTGCCTTTGAAGACCAGTTTGGCAGCCCTCCCCTGCCTGCTTCACCATCTGCTGATGGGAGATCTCCTCCCCCAGGCACATCTCTTTGTGTGGAGCCAGGACACACCTCATCAAGGCAGCCTGGCCAGACTGCCAGAGGCTGGCCAATCAGAGCACAGCAACAAAAATGCTGCAGGGCTGAAGTTGGCAACTTTTCAGGTAAATTTTAAAACTCTTTACCTGAACAAGTTATATTAAATCCAGCAACTGGAAGTTGTGGGATTTATTATAACAATTAATTTGATACCAAACTTCTGGTATCTGTTACTTAAGGGGACTTTTAAAATTAAAATAAAGTCTCCCCATTCTAGCCTACAGAGGCCATTCACTACAATGAGGGAAAAACTAATTTGGCTGTTTTACCTCACCAGGGCATATAAAACTACTTTCATAATGTCTCTGTTTGTAGTTACATGGCACCCAGCCCTAGGGGCACCTAGGGTGCACCTTAGGGGTGACTTATATGTAAAAATAAGGTAGTTTAAGATTTTGGAACTACTTTTAATTCCAAAGTCGAATTTGCATGTACCTTTCATTTAAAAGCAGCCAGCAAGGCAGGCCTGCTTTTAAAATGACACTGGGCACCTCAGCAGTGCACCTATGGGGGCACTACCTATGCTGGGGTCCCTAAACCTCCATATACTAGGGACTTATAGGTAGGCCTACTTAGCCAATTATAATTAGCTTAATTTGCATACTAATTTTACACAGACTACAGGCCCTGGGACTGGTTAGCAATACCCAGGGCACCATCAGAGTCAGGAAAACACCAGCAAAAAAGTGGAAAATGGGGGCAAAAAGTGAGGGGGCCTCTTCAATCAGCCCTGTTCTCTCACAGGGTGACAATATAAAATGGCACTTTCCTACAGATATGTATCTGATAACATATGCCCCTATATGTTGTGAAAGTGCTTTTGTTAGACCTGTTAGCCTTAGGGTGGTCTTCCCCAAGCTTTTTGCCTGCTTTAACTGACTTTTGCTTATCTGTTTTTGTTGGCTTTGGGACTCTGGGCACTTTACCACTGCTGGCCAGTCATAAAGTGCATGTGCGCACTCCCATAAAACATGGTAACATTGGTGTATCCACAATTGGCATATTTAATTTAGGTATAAGTCCTTAGTAAATTGTGTGATATATGCCCAGGGCTTACATAACAAATGCTACTAGTGGGTCTGCAGCACTGATTGTGCCACCCAATTAAATAGTCCTTTAAACATGCTTCAGGCCTGCCACTGCAGAACCTGTGTGTGCAGTTTGACTGCCATGTCGACTTGGCATTTAAAACCTCTTATCAAACCTTAGACTCCCATTTTATTACATAGAGGTCACAACTAAGATAGGCCCTAGGTAGCCTGTAGGGCAAGACACTATGGGGGTCATTACAACCCTGGCGGACGGTGTTAAAGCGGCGGTAAGACCGCCAACAGGCCGGCGGTAAAGAAATGGGAATTACGACCGTGGCGGAAACCGCCAACAAAGACAGCCACTTTAACACTCCGACCGCCACGGCGGAACAGACAAACAGCTTGGCGGTCACCGCCAACAGACAGGCGGGAGACAATGTACCGCCCACAGTATCACAACCTACCAATCCACCACCTTTTCCGGGGCGGATTCACCACGGATAAAAACACGGCGGAAACAGCTATTTTAAAGGGAAAACGCTCACCTGTACACACCCCACGAGGAAAGACGACACCATGGAACCGGAACTCCAAATTCTTCCTGCAATAGTCTTCCTGCTCCTATACGACCATCATCAACCCCGGCGGCGAAGACAACGGTGAGTACTGCACCTACGACATAGG
The DNA here is from genome assembly GCF_031143425.1 of Pleurodeles waltl. Classification (NCBI taxonomy): domain Eukaryota; kingdom Metazoa; phylum Chordata; class Amphibia; order Caudata; family Salamandridae; genus Pleurodeles; species Pleurodeles waltl. The sequence continues at coordinate 722,353,763 of NC_090437.1, read as the reverse complement.
GGAGGGGGAGGCAAAAGTCAGGGACACACACACGCAACACCCCCACCCCCACCCCGACCCTCACCCACTACAAATCACACACCAATGCAAATCCAAACATTACAGTAACAACCGCCAACCCCCCTGGAAGAAGGCAAACACAAAAGGAAATGAGTTCAACCATTGTAATATATCAAAATACAGGAAGCAAATATATACAGATATAATTACATATTCAACAAAATATACATCACGATTAGTAGTGCAGGTAATGCACCATTCATTGTCCGTGGACCACTGGGCCCAAAATGCATGGGCGAGGCCCACATCAGATACCTGATCAAAACGGAGAGCACACTGCCGGGGCATCAGATAGAAATACAACAGGCACCTCAGGGGGAAGGGAAGGGGGGACACCTCAGCCAGATGAGTGCACCACGCCAGATCCACAACGGGGCTCCATGCACATTGATGTATCCTGGGGAGTGCAAAGCCACAGTCTCTCAAGTCTCTACAGTGGGTGGGTTGCCCACTGTACCATCCTGGGGAGTGCAAAGCCACAGTCTCTCAAGTCTCTACAGTGGGTGGGTTGCCCACTGTACCATCCTGGGGAGTGCAAAGCCACAGTCTCTCAAGTCTCTACAGTCAGTGGTTTGCCCACTGTACCATCCTGGGGAGTGCAAAGCCACAGTCTCTCAAGTCTATACAGTGGGTGGTTTGCCCACTGCCATATCCTGGGGAGTGCAAAGCCACAGTCTCTCAAGTCTCACATGTGGGTGGTTTGCCCACTGCCATATCCTGGGGAGTGCAAAGCCACAGTCTCTCAAGTCTCACAAGTGGGTGGTTTGCCCACTGTGCCATCTTGGGGAGTGCAAAGCCACAGTCTCTCAAGTGGATAACAGTCTCCACTGGTTCTGGAGGGGGACTGGTGCACAGAGTGCTAAATCCTGTTAAGGACAGACGGAGTGGATGCATGTCTCCACTGGTTCTGGAGGGGGACTGGTGCCCAGAGTGCATCACTCTCCCCGTGACGGTCCCAGTTTCGTCACTGCCCTGCCGCTCATGGGCTAGCGGTGCTTGAGTTGGCGGTCCTTGCCCTGTTCAGCGGTGCTTGCCCTGTTCAGCGGTGCTTGCCATGGCGGTCTTTGTCCTGTTCAGTGGTGCTTGAGTTTGCAGTTTCTGACCTGTTCAGCAGTGCTTGCCCTGTTCAGCGGTGCTTGCCATGGCGGTCTTTGCCCTGTTCAGCGGTGCTTGAGTTTGCAGTTTCTGACCTGTTCAGCGGTCTTTGCCCTGTTCAGCGGTGCTTGCCCTGTTCAGCGGTGCTTGCCATGGCGGTCTTTGCCCTGTTCAGTGGTGCTTGAGTTTGCAGTTTCTGACCTGTTCAGGGGTGCTTGCCCTGTTCAGCGGTGCTTGCCATGGCGGCCTTTGCCCTGTTCAGCGGTGCTTGCCATGTTCAGCGGTGCATGCCATGGCGGTCTTTGCCCTGTTCAGCGGTGCTTTAGTTTGCAGTTTCTGACCTGTTCAGCGTTGCTTGCCATGGCGGTCTTTCATTGCCCAGCTGGGCTGGGGCTGGCGGTCCTTCACTGTGCAGCTGGGATGTGGCTGCCGGGGCCCTCCTGGGCAGCTGGGCTGTGGCTGGTGGTGGCCTCCTGGCCACTGACGATCGTGCTGCCCTCCTGGGCACTGACTCTGGCGGTGGCCTCCTGGACAGTGACGATGGGGCTGCCCTCCTGGGCACTGACTCTGGCGGTGGCTTCCTGGCCACTGACGATCGTGCTGCCCTCCTGGGCACTGACTCTGGCGGTGGCCTCCTGGCCAGTGGAGCTGCCCTCCTGGGCACTGACTCTGGCGGTGGCCTCCTGGCCAGTGACGATGGGGCTGGCGGTGGCCTCCTGGGCAGCGGGGATGATGGCAGTCTTCTCCGCCGTGCTGCTCCTCCCAGACTTTGGCGATTTCTTCTGCCCCTTCTCCACCTTGGGAGAAGTCACAGCTGAGTGGACACTCCCCCCGGGACCCATGTGAGCAGCTTTGCTGGCTGGAGTCTTCCCCCACTCCCGCCGGGCACTGTCCAACTTCTGGTGCTTCACAGGGGGGGGGGACTGGCTGTGCTGTGGCTCCGTGTCACACTGGCTGCCCTGGTGCCCAGTGCGCTCCACATACCTCTAACAACAGGCATCACTGGTCCCGGGGATTTTTTGGCTGAGGTGCTAGTACGGGACCTATGAATTGGAGGGGGGGTTGGGAAAGAGGTCAAGCTTGGTCAGGAAAAGTTTCTTAGGAACACTGGGACGGGTAGCTGGAGGGGGTCTGGGAGTGGAGGAAGAGGAGGTGGTTGTGGGAGGTGTAACTTTTGTGGCTTTGGGTGCAGGTGCATTCGCTGGAGGATGTCATGAGGTGGATGTATGTTGGGTGGGCGTGTGCCTGCTTTTGTGTACTTTGGGAGGGGGCATCACAGACACACTGGGAGAGGACACAGGGGACGTGTAAATGGTAGTGGGGGTGGTGAGTGCAGGTGAGCGGGGTGTGGTGGTGGGTGTGCTGGGGCGGGACCTAGTGGCTGTAGTGGTAGTGCATGCAGGTGAGAGTGTAGACGAGACTGTGAGGGAGGAGGGAGACGAGGAGGAGGGGGACACAGTGGAGGCAGTGGATGTTGCTGTGTCTGTATGTGTGTGATGCTTGCGTGAGTGCCTGTGGGATATGTGGTGCTTATGTTTGCCTGAGCTTCCCTTGTGTGTTGACGTGTGTGCATGCTGGTCTGATGGTGTGCTTGGGATAGGCTGGGGTACAGGGGATTGGGTCTGGGTGGAGGAAGTTGGAGGGGGGAGGCTAGAGACAGAGACAATGGCTGCCATCAGTGCTGAGGCCAGAGTTTGCAGGGTTCGATGAAGGGCAGCCTGACCAGAATGAATGCCCTCCAGGAATGCATTACCGTGTTGCAACTCCCTTTCTACACCCTGGATGGCATTCAAAATGGTAGATTGCCCAATAGTGAGTGACCTGAGGAGTGTCCTCACTGAGGGCAGCAGAGGTGACAGGGGCAGGGGCTGAGGTGCCTGGGGCGAAGGTGATGCCCACCCTCCTGGGTGAGCGGGCACAGGGCGAAGGCTGAGGGGCTGCTGGGAGGGTGGTGCTGGTAGGGGGGGTGGCGGCTGTACCTGTAGAAGTGAGGGGCACAGATTTTGCCACCACCACAAGTGAGCTTACATCGGAGGACGAGTCCGTGTCACTGGTTGCAGATCCTGTGACCGCCGTGAAGCTCCTCTCGCCCTCCGTCCCACTGGTGTATTCCGAGTCCGTGGTGTGGCCCTCCATGGCCATGTGGGATGCAGCTCCCTCATGCTTCGGTGCCACTGTACCTCTGCCTGATGATGCTGATGCACACAAGAACAGGGAGACCACAAAAAGTGGGGGGGGGGAACAACAGAAGTAAGACAGGTTGAGTGCATGGCTTGCCGCTACCGTTGACGACAATACAGACACAGCAGCCCCCGGCACTACCCCGCGCTGTTGGGCTCTACAGATGCAGTACCTGGGATATGGCCTACATGGCTATGGTGGACATCTGCACACATAGATGACACAGGGGCATGTATACCTGAACTTGGAACTCTACAGAGGTGGGGTGGAGTGCCACATGGCCTGCATTACGGAGGGGCCTAGCCTACGGAACTCGCCCTGGCCTAGGGGAACCCACAGCCCTCCTCCCCCACCCAAACACCTTCACTGCGCACAAAGTCTGCAGAATGATGTTGTACTCACCCCCTTGTGTCTGCTGTGATGCCCTCAAGCGCCCATCCAACTCAGGGTAGGCCACTGCCAGGATCCGGACCATCAGGGGGGTCATGGTGCAACGGGCACCCCTCCCACATTGGGAGGCCATCCCCAGCTGAGCCTCCGTGGTCTTCTTGCTCCAGCGGCGAATGTCCTCCCATCTTTTACGGCAGTGGGTGCTCCGTCTGTGGTGGACCCCCAGGGTCCGGACGTCCTTGGCGATGGCACGCCAAATATCCTTCTTCTGGTGGGCACTGACCTACATGAAATGTACAGGGGAAGAAGAGAAGTCATTAGCAACTGCACCGTCAAAGTGAGTGGCCCACATCCCTAGCCTTGCCATGTGGCACATGCATTCACAGTCCTTCATGCATGCAGAACTCTGGCCCCTTCCTTCTTACAACCAGCCCTCTACACTCAGGCATAGCCCATACAACGTGCTCCCTGTGTACTTACCTGTTGGTCTGGAGGACCGTAGAGTAGCGCGTACTGGGGGAGGACCCCGTCCACGAGCTTCTCCAACTCCTGTTCAGTGAAGGCAGGGGCCCTTTCCCCAGACGCACGAGCCATTGTCTCTTGCAGACCGAGGTCATAGCAGCACTTGCAGGGTAGGTCCTCTCCTGTTGAAGATCAGTGACGTCCGCGGCGGTGCGTACCATCACCGCCGGCGTACTACGTCATTGGCTCCTGGGACCCATAGGGTCCAATGTTAACCAATGCAGCATTGCATCGCGGTCTTCGTCCACCTACCGCGACGGTGTAAAACGGCAGCGCAGTTACCTCACATCCCATTGTCCCAGTTTAGAGGTCAGGCAGCCACCATTTCATGGGCCCACATGGCTTCATTTTCAACTGCGTCACACATACCTAGGCCTAGACTCAACACACATACAGGCAACTTTTTGGATTATGTTTTGTGTTCTATGTAGACTGTGGGTACATACCTCTGAGTTGTTTGACTCTGTGGTCGCTATTGTCCTTCCTAGGCACCGTCTGCTGGGACATGTGAGGAGATGGCGGAATCCTCCGGTGTACTGACCGCCGGTGGACCTGTTGACAATGGAGGAGCGACATTTAATCATAACCTACAGGTTTGACCGTGCCACAATCCAGGAACTGTGTACCCAGTTGGAGCCAGACCTGATGTCAGCAATCCGCCATCCCACAGGGATCCCCCCCCTCAAGTGCAGGTGCTATCAGTGCTCCATTTCCTTGCAAGTGGGTCATTTCAAACAACAGTGGCCATGGCATCAGGGATGTCCCAGCCTATGTTTTCCAACGTGTTGTCCAGAGTGTTGTCTGCCCTTCTGAAACACATGCAGAGCTACATCATTTTCCCTCAGGTGGAGGATTTGGCTACAGTTAAAGGTGACTTCTATGCCCTTGGACATATCCCTAACATCATAGGTGCCATTGATGGGACCCATGTAGCTCTGGTCCCCCTCCCACAGGAGTGAACAGGTGTACAGGAACTGGAAGAGTTATCATTGGATGAATGTACAGATGGTATGTTTGGCAGACCAATACATCTCCCAGGTAAATGCTATGTTCCCTGGCTCAGTTCATGACGCCTACATCATGCGAAATAGCAGCATCCCTTATGTGATGGGTCAACTCCAGAGGCACCGGGTGTGGCTATTCGGGGACTCTGGTTACACCAACCTGTCATGGCTACTGACCCCAGTGAGGAATCCCAGGACCAGGGCAGAGGAACGCTACAATGAGGCCCATGGGCGGACTAGGAGGATGATCGAACACACCTTCGGCCTCCTGAAGGCCAGGCTCAGGTGCCTCCATATGACAGGTGGTTCCCTAATCTACTCACCAAGGAAGGTGTGCCAGATCATCGTGGCCTGCTGTATGCTTCACAATCTGGTTTTGCGACGACAGGTGCCTTTTCTGCAGGAGGATGGTCCAGATGACGGTGTAGTGGCAGCTGTGGAGCCTGTGGACAGTGATGAGGAGGAAGCAGAGGAAGAAGACATTGACAACAGGGACTCAGTTATCCAGCAATATTTCCAGTGACACACAGGTGAGAACACATTCATGCCTACTACAAGTACTTTCACACTTCTACCTCTATCCTGTCTGTTGCTTTCAACCAGTATATGGTAACTGAGTTGTACATTTCCATTACGGTTTCACAGGTGTGGTTACCAACGTGTGTCATCTGCTTAGATTCCTCATGGACTTGAGCTGTGTGACATAGGTATATTGACATTACATTTGAGAACGGATTTTTTCACTGTCATTGCTAATACACATTTTCATAATCACAGACTGACTCCAGATTGTTTTGTGCTTCAAGGGTGTTTATTGAAGTGCTCAATATAGGAGAGGGGTGGTAAAATGGTGATGGGTGATGGTGGAGGAATGTCCATGGCAGAGTCCAGTCTATTAGTCTCACAGGTGCACTGCCCATCTGGGCATAGGAAGTGGAGCTGGGGCAGTTCCAATATGGACAGGGTTACAAAGTGGGACAGTAGGATGACAATCAGGGTGGTCTCATTTCTTGGCGGGGGTCTTGGCATCGTGCTCTGTCCTGTTCCGGGATCTCAGGGACCGCTTGCGGGGTGGTTCTCCATCTGCAGGGGGTGGGGTGCTGGTGTGGTGGTCCTGTGGCGGTGCCTCCTGTCCACTAGCTCCGGTGGAGGTGGTGGGCAGTTCTTCGTCCATGCTAGTGTCAGGGGCCCCTTGGAGTGCCACGGTGTCCCTCCTGGTGTTAAGTATCTCCTTCAGCACCCCTACGATGGTGCCCAGGGCGGTGCTGATGGTTCTGAGTTCCTCCCTGAAGCCCATATACTGTTCCTCCTGCATGTGCTGGGTCTCCTGAAACTTGGCCAGTACCGTTTCCATCGTCTCCTGGGAGTGGTGGTATGCTCCCATGATGGAGGAGAGGGCCTCGTGGAGAGTGGCTTCCCTAGGCCCCCTGTCGCACAGCAGCCCTTCCAGTTCCCCTGTGTTCCTGTTCCTCCGTCCCCTGGACCATGTGCCCCCTACACTGCCCCCAGGTCCCTGTTGTTGTTGGGGTGGTGGGTTATCCTGGGTCCCCTGTAGTGGTGGACACACAGCTGATTGACGTGTCCTGGGTACGGAGGTATGGGCCCGCTGGGTGGGAGCTGTGCTGGTGTTACCAGAGGGTGGAAGGTCTGTGGTGGCCTGCGACTGGGTGTGGGGAACCAACTGTCCCGAGGCCAATGATGGTCCGGGCTGGTCATCTGGATCCAGTTGGACAGAGCTGCTGTCATCACTGTGGGCCTCTTATGTGGGTGGGGTAGAGATGTCTGGATCCTCCTGTCTGGTGACGTTGGGTAGTGGTCCTACAGGGGTTTAAAAGCATGATTATTGCATCTGTGTGTGTCATGGTGTGCAATGGGTGGGTGAGCGTGTACCCCAGTGCTAGCATTCCTGTGTGGGGGCTTGTGTGAGGATGGTTGAGGGGATTGTTATGGGTATGTGCAGTGGGCATGCTTTAGTGATGGGTGTCCATGCTTTGTTGTGTCATGCAGGGCTTGGTGTTGGGATGGGTAGTTTGTGTTATTAGTACATTAGTGAGGAGTTGGAGTTATAGGGGACGGGGTGAGGGTGGGGGTCTGTGATAGCATGCAAGTAGGGTGGGGGATATGATAGTTAAGATTTGACTTACCAGAGTCCATTCCTCCACCAACTCCTCCGAGGCCCTCAGGATGTATAATAGTCAAGACCTGAGATGTATAATAGTCAAGACCTGCTCCTCCCATGTTGTTAGTTGTTGGGGAGGAGGTGGGGGTCCGCCGCCAGTCCGCTGTACCGCGATGTTGTGCCTGGAGACCACGGAACACACCTTCCCCCGTAGGTCGTTCCACCTCTTCCTGATGTCGTCCCGATTTCTTGGGTGCTGTCCCACTGCGTTGACCCTGTCGACTATTCTTCACCATAGCTCCATCTTCCTAGCTATGGAGGTGTGCTGCACCTGTGATCCAAATAGCTGTGGCTCTACACGTACAATTTCCTCTACCATGACCCTGAGCTCCTCCTCCGTGAACCTGGGGTGTCTTTGCCGTGCCATGGGGTGGTGTAGGTGATGTGTGGGGTGGTGTATGTGGTGATGAGTGTGGTGATATGTAGTGGTGTGTGTTTTGTGCGTGGAAGTAGTGTGGGTGATGGTGTTGTGTGCCTCTGTATGATGGGGTTGTCTATGCTGTGCTGTCTCTCTGGCCTTCGTCTAAATTTTTGGTCGTTGGGGTTTGTGGGTGATGTGGGTGTGTGTTTGATATAGTATTGATTGTGTGGGAGTGGTGTGTGTATGTAAATCAGGTGTGTGTATTTCGATTTGTCCAATGTGGCGGTGTTTTGGAGATGTGTGTGTATTTTGAACGCGGTGGTGTGTACCGCCAATGGAATACCACGTTTGAAAGACCGCCACATGGATTCGTGGGTCGTGATAGCATGGGCGTGTTTCTGTTGACGTGACGGTGGCGGTTTGGTTTTCGCCAGTTTATCACTGACCTTTGGTGTGGCGGAGTTGTGTGGGTGTCTGAATTTTGTCGTATTCCGAGATGTGGGTCATAATAGCTGTGGCGGAATTCCGCGGTCGCGGTGGTGTGTTGGCGGTCTTCTGCACTGCAGTAAGCGGCTTCTACTGCCAATGTAATTAAAATGCAGGACATATACTTTTATGCTTTAGATGTCCTGGTAACGAAAAACTCTCAGATTTGTTTTTGCTACTGTGAGACCTACCACTCTCAAAGGACAACATTGGGGATGCCTTATCTCATTTAATAAATTGTAATTACTTACTGAGAAAGAGAAAACTTGTCATATTTAGTACCAATGGAATGGTAAAGTTGGAATTACTATTACAATTTTTGAAATTCCACTTTTAGAAAGTTGGCATTTTCCAGTTTTTAGTTGTGTGTGCTTTCAGCCTGTCTCCAGTAAACAACTGGACTGAGGTGACTTGTGGTTTCTCACATTCCCTATAGACATCCTGACACAAAGGAAGGGTAGTTGTGATTGAGTGGTTATCTGCATGTTGATGGGCCATCCTGGGCAGGATGGGGGAGACCTAACACATCTGAATAGGCAGGGTTCTGCTCCCACACAAAGGACTGCTTGCACCCCCACCTGAGTCTGGAGTCAGGGCAGAAAGAGAGGAGAGCTGTGCACTTGAAAGACACCTTTTTTAAGTCACCCCCACTTCAAAGGCACAAGTGGGTGTAAGAATTGAACATCTGACCCTGCCAAATCACTACACTCTGTTGCGAGGGTCAGAAACTGCATCTCCTTTGACACTGGTGCATCGTTGCTCGTTGACTTCACATAGTTGGTTATGAGGCTCGATGATAACACATTCCGTTCATTGCAAAGAATTCATCTATGACTCATGTCCAACTGCGCAGTCAGAACTGAAGCATTGCCTACATACAAAAGGATCAATACCAACGCATCGCCTCCTATGCTCCTCACATCAGGTCTTCGAAGTCAACGCATTCTCCATCCAAAGGGACTCTTGCAGCAGGACAAGGTTGGTCCCAATATCCAACACGCGCTCCATTATTGTCAGCCTAAACTTTCAGATTTGACATGGCCAAGCATGAACAGACAGCCATCATTAGTGCTTTATGTTTCTAAACACTATGGCCCATATTTATACTTTTTGACGCACAACTGCGCCAACGCAGTTGTGCGTCAAAAATTTTAACGCCGGCTAACGCCATTCCAAAGCACCATGCGGGCGCCTTATTTATTGAATGACGTTAGCCGGCGCAGCTGACTGGTGTGCGTCAAAAAAATGACTCACACCAGGCAGCGCCGGCGTAGGGGAAAATGGAGCTTGGGCATAAAAAAATGGGGCAAGTCAGGTCTGAGGCAAAATTTTGGCCTCAACCCGATTTGCGCCATTTATTTTGACGCCCAACCCCCATTGAAATGACTCCTGTCTTAGCAAAGACAGTAGTCATGCCCCCTTGCCCAATGGCCATGCCCAGGGGACTTATGTCCCCTGGGCATGGTCATTGGGCATAGTGGCATGTAGGGGGGCACAAATCAGGCCCCCCTATGCCACAAAAAAATTACGAAAAAAATACTTACCTGAACTTACCTTTCCTTCCCTGGGATGGGTCCCTCCATCCTTGGGTGTCCTCCTGGGGTGGGCAAGGGTGGCAGGGGGTGTCCCTGGGGGCATGGGAGGGCACCTCTGGGCTCCTTCTGAGCCCACAGGTCCCTTAACGCCTGCCCTGACCCAGGCTTTAAAAAACGGCGCCCATCAGGCTGGGCGCCGTTTTTTAAGGCCTGCCCCCTCCTGTGCGTCAAAATGACGTCACAGTATAAATAAGGCGCACAGGCCTTAAAGTCATTTTTTGGAAGGGAACGCCTACCTTGCATATAATTAACGCAAGGCTGGTTCCCCCTTCTAAAAAATGACGCACATGGTGGAACTTTGACGCCCGTGGGGTCGGACGTCAAAGTATAAATATGGGGCAGTGTTTGCGCCGATTGTGCGTCAAAAATTTGGATGCACATTCGGCGCAAAGAGAGTATAAATATGCCCCTATATTTGCAGATGTTCTTTAAAAACGCATATCTCAACTCTTATTTATTGGATGTTTTTCATTTTGGCCGTGTTTTGTTCTCTTCATTAAGCTTGAATATTCTAACCAGGTGTGGTATCCTTTTTTGTGGTGTTGTCACTATTTTACTCTTTTAAATATTGCACAAATACTTTACACATTGTCTCCTAAGCTAAGCGTGCCTGCTCTGTGCCAAGCTACCAGAGGGTGAGCACAAATTAATTTATGGTGTGTATTTGATTTACCCTGAATAGGATTGTGGTTTCTGCTTGGACAGAGTGCATACTTTTTACAGTCAGAAACCCCATTTCCAACAGAAATCCATTAGTGTCTCCTGGTTACTGCATTTTGTTTATGTACGTTTTCAATACCATATGTCTGCTCTGTCAAATTGAATGATTGAATTATTTGATTCTGTTGTTTTAAATTGTGTTTATTAAAAAATGCTGACAATTCGATATTCGTATGTTGGCAAAGTGGAACTTTAGAAAGCAAAAGCTCTTATAATATTAGGAAATGTTTGAAAACCTTATCAAATGATTTATATAAAATTTAAAAAATGTTTTTCTGTGTGCTTGGTGGATAAACAATATGAACTGTCTACACTACAGCATGGTATAAGCAGATCTTGCATGATGGACAGCACTTCTCTCTTCCTCGTTGCCATTATGTGATACCCAAGATGGTCATCAATAATTGTGGACTATATAATGACCAATTTCAATAGTTTACCATCACGTCCAGAAACTAGCCGTGGTGGCTCTGCCCACCAATCAATACAGTTTGACCAATCACTCATATCTAATTCAAAATAAAATAAGTAGAATAAACATATACAAGGCTGGCATTGCACACGTTATTCTTGCTTGCTGTTTTTTCTGTGCTTGCTTTGCAATGTCATCAAACAAGAATGATAATGTTTTGGGTGATGTTATATGTCCTTTTTCCTCAGTCTATATGAAGAAGACTGGATATCTAATTTTATAGCTCTAGCAATTCCATGGCATGCAGCAAGCTAGGGGCACTGGTGGAGGAGCTGGAAAGGCAGCAAATAACCCAATTATACCCACATGGCTCAATTCTAAGAAAGATGTTATGCATTGTGAGCACAGAGTTTACATTTTCGAGTCAGACCTGATGATTGTTTCCACTTTTGGACTTTATGTAACCGATGTTAAAAGTGGAAGGTACAAATTACACAATTTTGTGGCAAAAGGGAGTAGAGTTCTTTGTACTGTCAATCTTTATCACATTGAATGGAGGCATCTTATTCATAAGTAACTGCAAGTAGTTGAGTTTATGTTTTATGCCCTTGGCATTTATTTACTTCTGCCCCATTCACTTTCAGCAGACAGAATTAGCAAAGCAAGATGAGACAAGAACTGGGGTGATGATCGTCAAGGTAATTGGCTGATAAACAGCATGAAAAAGGGAACAGGAGCAACCAAGAACCAGCAGGAATTATGCACTGGCCTGGAGACATACTCGCTGTGCTTCAAAAAACGGAGTCAGATGCTGTTAGCCCCATTGAAAGTTGGAAGAAAAGGGCATCACAAGGCAAGAGGGTTGGATAATGAGGATCCTCTTGGCCCAGAACGCAATCTAACCATGATGTCTTAGGAGCAGGCTCCACCGTCACCTGAGCCTGCAGCCAGCCTCTCTATCACTCCAGAGCCTCAAAACAGTGAGGCCTCCAGCTACACTCCCTGCTATACCTCTTTCTCCCCCAATTGCCCGCCATGAAGACCATTAGCTGAGGGCAGCATTCACCCCAGATATCCCTGATCACCCATAGGTTGACTCAACCCACTATGTTGAATATGTCACAACGCATGCTTTCAAGGAGACCTTGAGGGATATAGCTGCTGGTCAATTACCAATCTCTTAGCTTGTAAAGAAGATGAGTGGAAGGATCAGTGGGGGTCATTACAACCTCGGCGGTCTTTTAACAAGACCGCAGAGGGACCGCCGTGTGAAAGACCACCAGTAGTGGCGGTTTGCCGCTCGGCATATTATGACTGTTGGCTGCTCTCTTTCCTTTTTAGGACGGAGAGCCGCCAACAGCCATACTGGCGGGCGGCGGGGAAGTGGAGGTTGCTCCACCCCCACCGCCACGCCAACAGAACACCGCCCAGCGAATCACGTCCTGTGATTCGGCACGGTGGTGTTCTGTTGGCGGTGTGGTGTCGGCGGAGCAGCCCCCATGGCTCCCATCCCCTCCCGGAGGATTGACAGAACAGGTAAGTCGATCGTCCATTAGGGGAGGGGGGTGGGGGGTTGTTGTGTGTTGTGTGGGTGCATGGGGGTGTGCGTCTGTGTATGTAGAGGGGGTGTGTGAGTGCGTGGATGCTTGCGGGGGTGTTGCATGTTTTGGGAATGAGTGCGTGTGTGTCTGTATGCATGTCTGTATGGATGTGTGCGTGTATGACTGTACATGGGTGTGCGTGTCTGACTGAGTGTGTGGATGTAGGCATGTATGTCGGTGTGTGTGCGTGTGTGTGTTGGTGGTGCCTGCGTGCGTGTCATGTGTGTGTGAGTTATGTGATGTTGAGGGTCGGGGTGGGGAGGAGGGCCCTGCCACCTTTGGGGGGTGGCAGGGGTGGTGGGGGGTGTAGGGGAGGGAGTCGGGGTGGGGGTGGGGGGTGGGGGAGACCCCTATCAGTGCCAGGGAAGGAATTCCCTGGCACTGATAGTGCTTACCGCCATGGATTTCATGGCGGTTCCTACCGCTGGAAATCCACGGCGGTAAGCCGGGTCAAAATACCAGTGGCTGTATTGTGACGGCCGCGGGCGGAACGGAGAAGCGGCGGATGACCATGGCGGTTACCGCCATGGTCATAATACTGAAAAAAAGATTGCCAGCCTGTTGGCGGTCTTACCGCAGCTTTAACACCGTCTGCCAGGGTTGTAATGACCCCCAGTGTCATCTGAGAGATGCTACTTGACCTGCATAACCAAATATGTATGCGCCTTACTTCTATGATAACAGAGATAGTGTTATGCCACCCTTGCCATCTATCCCCATGTGTTCCAAATTCTTTCCCTCTCTATCCCAATGTGTCCATTTCCTCGGGGGTGCACTAAATGCCCACCTGTGCCAAAGATACAGTAGATTTGAGGACACATATCACTTTATAGTATTGCAATACATGATGGATTTGCATTTCATGTAATTTAACTGAATTTTCTTGAATTATCATAGCCTTATTTCCTTGCTGCTATAAGAGGTAGATGCCAATAAATACAAATTGACTGGCAATGTTAATTTGTTGTACGGCTATGGCAGCCGATTGCTCATTCACTTGTACTCGGCCTTTCACCTTCTTACTTTCTCCCTGAGAATTGAGTGCTGGGAGTATTTTTAGCTTTCTAGTTAGTGCCTTTCCTTTTGTACTTGGTCAGTCCTGTTAGGATTTTTTCTCTTACACAGTACTGCTACTGCAGTGGAACAGGACAATTCCTGGTTTCCCTGAGTTTTGCATGGTTAAAAAAGTGGGCGAATGATTCACCACTATTCTGGCATTCGTTAAGCCCATTTTCATATAGGAGGGTATTTTAGTGAGAACGTGTTGATTATCTATTTATCAAGATTTCCTTGATAATTCACTCTGCCTCTCTGGGTGGAGAGATTTTTCCTCAACCCAGAAAAAACCTCCTATGATGTTCTTATTTTGAAAATCGAGCATCTCAATAAAAGACTTATCAACACTTGTCTTCCATACCCCACTCATTCCCTTTAGCAAACTTTCTCAGTTCATGTGTGGTCCCAAACTTATAGTTACAAGTATGAATGACTAGAGATTAACAAGGGAGAACCAAGATATCCCACCGCCCACCACGCACCATCACCCGCAACAGATCCCCCACCGCAGCTGTAACAAGGTCTCCGAAGACCAGCTGATCTCCGCCCTCGCCCGAGCCCCACCAGCTGACACCACCGACAACGACACAGCTGCCTGCAACCTCAGGCAATGGATTGATGACTGCACCAATGCTCTCGCCCCGATCATGAAACCCTCCAACAACCGCACCAACAGAAAGGCCCTCTGGTTCACCACCTACCTCCAGGCTTCCAAACAGAAGTGCTGAAAACTCGAGAAGAAGTAGCACCACGAACAGACACCGGTCACCCACAAAGCCCTCAGGAACGCCATCCGCAGGCACCATCAGCTCATCCGGATCGCCAAGATTTCCTACTTCAAGGAACGCATCGACAACAATGCACATAACAGCAAAGAGCTCTTCAACATCGTGAAGGCACTCTCCAACCCCAGCTCCAGCTCCAACAACATCACACCTTCGCAAGACCTCTGCAACTCCCTAGCCACCTTCTTTCCCCGCAAGATCGCAGACATCCACTACAGCTTCAACACCAAGACACCCCCTGACAGTCGCCAACATCTCAGACTCACCGCCCCCTAGCCACACCAACCTCCTGCTCTCCTGGACCCACGTCAATGACGATGATACCATAAAAGTCATGAACACCATTCATTCCAGCTCACCATCCGACCCCTGCCCTCATCATGTTTTCAACAAAGCTTGCTCCATCATCATCCCCCAACTCCGGATGATCGTCAACAGCTCCTTCAAAACCACCACCTTCCCGGAAAGCTGGAAGCAGGCCGAGATCAATGCCTTACTCAAGAAACTCAAGGTGGACCCAAAGGACCTCAAAAACTACCGGCCCATCTCCCTGCTCCCATTCCCGGCAAAGGTCATTGAAAAGATTGTCAACAGGCAACTGACCAGCTTCCTTGTGGAAAACAACACTCTAGACCCACCCCAATACGGTTTCCGCAGCAACCACAGCACCGAGACCGCCCTCATCCCCGCCACCGACAACATCGTGACCCTGCTGGACAAAGGCAAAACTGCAGCCCTCATCCTCCTGGACCTCTCATCCTCCTTCGACACAGTCTGCCACCGCACCCTACGTACACGCCTCCACGACGCAGGGATCCGTGACAAAGCCCTGGACTGGATCACCTCACTGGCAGAACCCAGAGAGTCTGCCTCCTTCCTTTCCGATCTGAAGCCACCAGACCATCTGCGGCATACCCCAAGAATCTTCCCTCAGCCCGACCCTCTTCACCATCTATATGGCACCGCTCGCCAACATTGTCCGATCTCACAACCTCAACATTGTCTCATACGCCGATGACACCCAGCTGATCCTCTCCCTCACCAAGGAGCCCGCCTCCACCAAAACCAACCTCTATGAAGGAATGAAGGCTGTCGCCGACTGGATAGAGAACAGTCGCCTGAAACTGAACTCGGACAAGTTGATGTCCTCATCCTCGGCTCTACCCCCTCGACTCCTGGTGGCCGGTCACCCTGGAAGCCGCAGCGATGCCTACTGACCACGCACGCAACTTGGGGTCCATCCTGGACTCATCGTTCTCCATGACCCAGCAAGTCAACGCTGTCTCATCATCCTGCTTCAACAACCTTCACATGCTCTGCAAGATCTACAGGTGGATCCCCATCGAAACCAGAAGGACGGTCTTCCAGGCCCTCGTCAGCAGCAGACTGGACTACGGAAACGTTCTCTAAGCAGGAACCACAGCCAATCTCCAGAAAAGACTGCAACACATACAGAACACCTCTGCACGCCTCATCCTCGACAGCCCTCGCCACAGCCACATCACAGCCCACCTGAGAGACCTACACTGGCTCCCCGTCTACAAGAGGATCACCTTGAAGCTCCTCACCCATGCTCACAAAGCACTCCACAAAGCCAGACCAGCATACGTCAATGAACCACTCACCTTCTACACCCTGAACTGACAGCTCCCCTCCGCCAACCTCGCCCTCGCCACTGTTGCACGCATCCATAGGACAGCAGCCAGCAGCAGATCATTCTCCCACCTCGCCGCCAAGACCTGGAACACACTCCCCCTCCACCTGTGGCAGACCCAGGACCTGCTGACCTTCAGGAGCCACCTCAAGACCTGGCTGTTCGAGCAGTAGCAGCTCCCCAAACCCCCCTCAGCGTCTTGACACCCTCGCAGGTGAGTAGCGTGCTTTACAAATGTATTGATTGATTATTCTTTGTCAAACTTTGACAAGGATGTATTTTTTGTTTGGTTCTGGCTGAAATTGTGGATGTGTAGAAGTAGATGGTGGGTTTCTGTGTGATGCTGGTGGAGTGTTAGTCTTTGTGGGTGGTGTGAATCTGAATGGTTGCTCTGGTTCCTTAGTTGAGCTGGGAACATGCCTGGATCAAGCAGCTTGTCATTGGCACTTTTGTGTTATAGACCATATAATCTACAAGGACAATGTATATTGCCTTGCACTCCACTCCCTTTCTGTCTGAAGATTCTCCTGGCTTAATCTTGACATGTCTTGTAAACATTTCTTAATGTTCTGCAAAACACAGGTTACCTGTCAATCAACTGAGAGAGTTAATTTTGGTTAGCCATAATGTCATATATGTTTACCCCATGTTACAAATATCATCCACACAGATAAATGCTTATCCTCCCAGAGGACAGAATTTGGTCATGCCTACTGCATGACCATTTGACACAGCCAGCAGGATGTTTATCATAGAGAGGGTTGACATCTAGGAAGTTGTGTGGGGGAATTGTTGAACAGAGGAGAGAACCTCCTTACCAGGGTTGTTCTCTCCCTCAAATGATGGAAAGGAGAATGGGATTGCACCTGTGTGGAAAAGGAGGTGCCTACTGATTGGTTGAGGGTAAGGTAGAGATGTTGTGGGTTAATGTTCACACCTTGCTTGTGGACACATACTTTAGCTTATCTTAGGCCTGCTGCCTTTGCCCTTTTACTCAGGTAAATGCGCTAATTTCATTTATTCATGTTAGTTCAACCTGTTTTTCAACAGGGATGTTTTTATTTTTTCAAATCGTCTGTAATTCTGTGAAAGCGTTACATGCTGTGCTCTTCTTGGAAGTTAGGTAGGATTCCTGTATATGTGTTACTCCAATGTGCTTGGGTTGTTCATTTTCTTTTTACTGATTACAACAATCCTAATCTTTCTATGTTTCATTGCTCTAATAATTGCAACTCACATATTTTATCATAGATTTCAGTCTTTTCAGTAAATGTATTCAAAACCATCCCGCATCTTTTCTTTGGCCCAAGGTGTGGGTATGAGACCTATGCTAATGAGAGAAAGGGGTGAGATTTATTGACTATGACTTCCCTGAGGGATGTTGGGCTTCGTCGTCCCGGGTCGGCTGTGCGTCCATCCAGTAGGCCATGCGTCAAAGTTCCGGTCGCAATGCAGGCGCCGCATCGATCTTCTCCTTGCGAAGTCACACTGCGTCGTTCCGGTTTGGCATCCATTGAATTTCTCACCGTGGGGCAGGCTGTGCGTCGTTCTTAGCAGGCTTTGCGTCGCATTTTCACCGCACAAGGAGTCCAGTTGCAGAAGTGAAGTTTTTGGGGTCCTGAGACTTCAGAGAACAGGAGGCAAGCTCCATCCAAGCCCTTGGAGAGCACTTCTCAGCACAGCTAGAGAGCAGCAAGGAAGCAGGGCAACAGCAAGGCAGCAGTGCTTGTCAGAAAAGCAGTCCCAGTGAGTACTTTGGGCAGCCAAGCAGTTCCTCTTGGCAGGCCTGGTTCGGGGATTCTTCACCAGCAGGTTTCTTGTCCAGAAGTGTCTGTGAGGTAGAGTGTCTACCCCAAGAAGTGTCAGAAGTCTGTAGTTTTGGGTCCTCTTCTTATACCCAGTTTAGCCTTTGAAATAGGCTTACTTCGAAGGAAAAGTCTCACTTGCTTGTGAAATCCTGCCTTGCCCAGGCAAGGCCTCAGACACACACCAAGGGGTTGTAGTCTGCAATGTGTGAGGGCAGGCACAGCCCTTTCAGGTGCGAGTGACCACTCCTCCCCTCCCTCATAGGCTCATCCAAATATGCAGGCTACACACCAGCCCCCTTTCTGTCACTGTCTGGAGAGAGGTGCAAACAGCCCAACTATCAAACTAACCCAGACAGGGAATCCACAAACAGGCAGAGTCACAAAATGGTTCAAGCAAGAAAATGCCCACTTTCTAAAAGTGGCATTTTCAAACACACAATCTCAAAATCAACTTTACTAAAAGATGTATTTTTAAATTTTGAGTTCAGAGGTCCCAAACCCCACATGTCCATCTGCTCCCAAAGGAAAGCTACGCTTTAATTATGTTTAAAGGCAGCCCCCAGGTTAACCTATGAGAGAGATAGGCCTTGCAACAGTGAAACCCGAATTTGGCAGTATTTCACTGTCAGGACATGTAAAACACAATGGTATATGTCCTAACCTAACCATACACTGCACCCTGCCCATGAGGCTACTTAGGGCCTACCTTAGGGGTGTCTTATATGTAGGAAAAGGGAAGGGTTAGGCATGGCAAGTGGGTACACTTGCCAAGTCGAATTTACAGTTAAAAACTGCACACACAGACACTGCAGTGGCACGTCTGAGACATGATTACAGTGCTACTTATGTGGGTGGCACAACCAGTGCTGCAGGCCGACTAGTAGCATTTGATTTACAGGCCCTGAGCACCACTAGTGCACTTTACCAGGGACTTACTAGTAAATCAAATATGCCAATCATGGATAAACCAATTAACAGTACAATTTACACAAAGAGAATAGGCACTTTAGCACTGGTTAGCAGTGGTAAAGTGCTTAGAGTTCAAAGGTCAACAAAACAGGTCAGGAAAAATAGGAGGAAGGAGCCAAAAAGTTTGGGGATGACCCTGCAAAAAGGGCCAGGTCCAGCATGACCCACCACCAGCCTAAAGCCAGGGTAGAACAATCATTATCCTGATATACTTCCCTGATTGAGGCGATAGAACAAGGATCCAGGCCCACAACAGCAGGGGCATGTTCTAGTTCTACGCCTTCCTGAGTCCAATTGGATCCATCTGTCCATACTGTCAGGGCCCAATAAGCCAACCCATGCCGAACCTTTCTCCTAACCTGCGAATACCACCTGTGCAGCACCTAACCTTACTTTGCTCACAGATGAATCCCAGGGGCCGGATAGTACTACCAGGGCCAACACAGTGGTGTTGCCCACTCCACCCCCGGGGTGTGACTCTTGTCCCCCCAGGGGTAACTCTGTTCACCAGGACAACAAGCCACAGTGGCCACTGACAGCTGTCAGGGATGAGGGCCAGGCCCCAGGCCTCTGAAAACTCTCTAATCACTGTGACTGTGGAGAGTGGGGGACGGAAGCCCCAGGTGCTGGGCACCCTTTGACCACTCTCACTTCCACCAGGTCAGGGATGACAGCCTGACCCTGGTCCTCCACTCTGGGGTTCTGTACCCTCCTTCCTGGAGCAGCACCCTCAGAGTCGAACATTGATAGATGCTTATAGAAGCAGCCCTGCACAATTCTTCCACCATTGCAGGGTTGTTAACCTGTAACTGGTCTTCCCCTCTGGGGATCTGTAACCTCCCTCCTGGAGCGGCACCCCAATACTCCAAAATTGCCAGGGTGCTTATGGAAGCAGTCCTGCATAATTCTTCCACCAGTGCAGGGGGGGTTAACCTGCAACTGGTCTTCCCCTCTGGGGCCCTGTACCCTCCCTCATGGAGCAGCACCCCCAGAGTCCAAAATTGTCAGGGTGCCTATAGAAGCAGTCCTGCACAATTCTTCCACCAGTGCAGGGGTGTTAACCTGCAACTGGTCTTCCAACCTGGGGTCTGTACCTTCAGGTTGGACTAGGGCCAGGGGTGAGGCTTCCCTTCCCCTCCCCTCCCTTCTGGGGTCTGGCATCTCCCAACTAGGAGTGCCCCTCCAGAAGACAACATGGTAGGGGCACTGTTAGCAGTAGCCCCTTCCTCCAGGTCAGGGGGGACTCACTGAACCTGGCCTTCCAATCCAGGGTCTGTACCCTTAGATTGAACTAGGGTCAGGGGTGAGTCTTTCCCTCCCCTGCCCTCACTCCCAGGGCTCTGCATCCCTCCTTCCGGGAGAGTGCCACTAGAAATCACATCAGGGGGGTGATTGTGCAAACCGCCCCCCCTTTGAGGTCAGGGTTAACCCCTGCACCTGATCCTCCAGTCCAGGGACTGTACCCTCAGACTGGATCACTGCCTGGCAAACCAGGACTTTCTGGGGGGCACACCTACCCTCTACCAGGTCAGAGTTTACCCTCTGAACCAGGTCCATCAACCCAGAGTCACCACCCTGAGGTTGAAACATTGCCTGGCACACCAGGACTTCTTGTGGGGCACACTGGCCCCCCACCAGGCCAGGGTTTAACCCCTAAACCTGGTCATCCAACAAAGAGTCACCACCCTGAGGGTGAACTATTGCCTGGCACACCAGGACTTCTTGGGGGGCACACTGACCCCCGCACCAGGCCAGAGTTTAACCCCTGAACCTGGTCAGTCTGTGATTTGTTAAATTTGTATTATCAATGACAGTGTCAAAATGCGTTTTCAATTGTAAAGCCAACATACCTATGTCACACATCACAAGTCCTTGAAGGATGCAAGCAAATGACACACGTTGGTAACCACACCTGTGAAACCGTAATGGAAAGGTACAACTCAGTGACCAAATAGTGCTATGGAATGACAGACATGATAGAGGTAGAAGTGTGAAAGTGAATGTAATGGTAAAAAAGAAATGTTCTCACCTGTGTGTCACTGGAAATATTGCTGTATGACTGAGTCCCTGTTGTCTATGTCTTCTTCCTCAGCTTCCTCCTCATCACTGTCCACAGGCTCCATAGGCCTCACAGCTGCCACAACACCGTCATCTAGACCATCCTCCTGCAGAAAAGGCACCTGGCGTCGCAAAGCAAGATTGTGAAGCATCAAGCAGGCGATGATGATCTGGCACACCTTCCTTGGTGAGTAGAATAGTGAACCATCTGTCATATGGAGGCACCTGAACCTGGCCTTCAGGAGGCCGAAGGTGCGTTGGATCACCCTCCTAGGCCTCATTGTAGCGTTCCTCTGCCCTGGTCCGGGGATTCCTCACTGGGGTCAATAGCCAGGACAGGTTGGGGTAACCAGAGTCCCCTAATAGCCACACCCGTTGCCTCTGGAGTTGACCCATCACATACGGGATGCTGCTATTCTGCAGGATGTAGGCGTCATGAACTGAGGCAGGGAACATAGCATTTACCTGGGAGATGTACTGGTCTGCCAAACATACCATCTGTACATTCATGGAATGATAACTCTTCCGGTTCCTGTACACCTGTTCACTCCTGCGGGGGGGGACCAGAGCTACATGGGTGCCGTCAATAGCACCTATGATGTTGGGGATATGTCCCAGGGCACAGAAGTCACCTTTCACTGTAGCCAAATCCTCCACCTGATGGAAAACGATGTAGCTACTTGCGTGTTTCAGAAGGGCAGACAACACTCTGGACAACACCTTGGAAAACATAGGCTGTGACATCCCTGATGGCCAGTGTTGTTTTATAATGACCCACTTGCAAGGAAATGGAGCACTGATAGCACATGCACTTCAGGGGGATTCCTGTGGGATGGTGGATTGGTGAGATCAGGTCTGGCTCCAACTGGGTACACAGTTCCTGGATTGTGGCACAGTCAAACCTGTAGGTGATGATCAAATGTCGCTCCTCCATTGTCAACAGGTCCACCAGCGGTTGGTACACCGGAGGATTCCACCATCTCCTCAAATGTCCCACCTGACGGTGCCTAAGAAGGACAACAGCGACCACAGAGTCAACAAATTCCCAGGTATGTACCCACAGTTACACAGAACACGACACCAAATACAAAACTCTTCCTCTATGTGTATTGAGTGTAGGCCTAGGTATGTGTGTCGCAGTAGTAAATGAAGCCATGTGGGCCACTGAAATGGCGGCTGCCTGACCTCTAAAGTGGGACAATGGGATGTGAGGTATCTGCGCTGGCGTTGTACACTGTCGCGGAAGGCGGTCGTAGACCGCGGCGCAATGCTGCATTGGTTAACATTGGACCCTATGGATCCCAGGAGCCAATGAGGAAGTGCGCCGGCAGTGATGATACGCACCGCCGCGGACGTCACCGCAGCGGACGTCACCGCCATTTTCTATCTGTTCAATCACTCAATACCTGATCTTCGACAGGAGAGGACCTACACTGCAAGTGCTGCTGTGACCTCGGTCTGGAAGAGACAATGGCCGCTGCGTCTGGGGAAAGGGCCCCTGCCTTCACTGCTCAGGAGTGTGGGGTCCTCCCCCAGTACACGCTACTCTACGGTCCTCCAGAACAACAGGTCAGTACACAGGGAGCACGTTGTATGGGCTATGCTGGGTGGAGAGGGCTGGATGTCAGTAGGAAGGGGGCAGAGTTCAGCGACCATGAAGGACTGTGAATGCATGTGCCACATGGCAAGGGTAGGGATGGTGGCCACTCACTTTGAGGGTGCAGTTGGTAATGACTTCTCTTCTTCCCCTGTACATGTCATGTACGTCAGCGCCCACCAGAAGAAGGCCATTTGGTGTGCCATCGCCAAGGACCTCCAGACCCTGGGGGTCCACCAGAGGCGGGGCACCCACTGCCGTAAAAGATGGGAGGACATTCGCCGCTGGAGCAAGAAGACGGCGGAGGCTCAGCTGGGGATGGCCTCCCAACGTGGGAGGGGTACCTGTCGCACCATGACCCCCCTGATGTTCCGGATCCTGGCGGTGGCCTACCCTGAGTTGGATGGGCGCTTGAGGGCATCACAGCAGACACAAGGGGGTGAGTACAACATCATTCAGCTGACTTTGCGCGCAGTGGAGTGGTCTGGGTGGGGGAGGAGGGCTGTGGGTTTCCCTAGGCCAGGGCGAGTTTCGTAGGCTAGGCCCCTCTGTAATGCAGGCCATGTGGCACTCCACCCAACCTCTGTAGAGTGCCAAGTGCCCCTGTGTCATCTATGTGTGCAGATGTCCAACATAGCCATGTATGCCATATCCCAGGAATTGCATCTGTGGAGGCCAAGAGCACGGCGTAGTGCAGGGGGCTGCTGTGTCTGTATTGTCCGCCAACGGTAGCGGTAAGCCATGCACTCAACCTGTCTTTCTTCTATCGCCCCCCCCCCTTTTTGTGCTCTCCCTGTTCTTTTGTGCATCAGCATCATCAGGCGTAGGTACAGTGGCACCGGAGCACGAGGGAGCTGCATCCCACATGGCCATGGAGGGCCACACCACAGACTCTGAATACACCAGTGGGACGGAGGGCGAGGGGAGCTTCACGTCGGTCACCGGATCACCAAACAGCAACACGGACTCGTCCGCCGATGGGAGCTCCCTTGTGGTGGCGGCACCATCTGTGCCCCCGACTTCAACAGGTACAGCCGCCACCCCCCCTACCAGCACCGCCCTCCCAGCAGCCCCTCAGTCTTCGCTCCGTGCCCGCTCACCCAGGAGGGTGGGCATCACCTTCGCCCCATGCACCTCAGCCCCTGCCCCAGTCACCCCTGCTGCCCTCAGTGAGGAGGCCATTGACCTCCTCAGGTCACTCACTGTTGGGCAGTCTACCATTGTGAATGTCATCCAGGGTGTATAAAGGGAGTTGCAACACTGTAATGCATTCCTGGAGGGCATTCATTCTGGTCAGGCTGCCCTTCATCGAACCCTGCCATCTCTGGCCTCAGCACTGATGGCAGCCATTGTCCCTGTCTCTAGCCTCCCCCCTCCAACTTCCTCCACCCAGACCCAGTCTCCTGTACCCCAGCCTATCCCAAGCACACCAGCAGACAAGCATGCACACACCTCAAAACACAAAAGTAGCTCAGGCAAACATAAGCACCACACAACCCACAGGCACTCACACAAGCATCACCCACATACAGACACAGCGACATCCACTGCCTCCACTGTGTCCCCCTCCTCGTCGTCTCCCTCCTCCCTCCCAGTGTCGTCTACACTCTCACCTGCATGCACTACATCTACAGGCACTAGGACTCGCACCAGAACACCCAGCACCGCACCCCGCTCACCTGCACTCACCACCCCATTACCATTTACACGTCCTCTGTGTCCACTCCCAGTGTGTCTGTGACGCCCCCTCCCAAAGTACACAAACGCGGGTACCCACACACCCAACATCCATCCACCTCACGACAGCCTCCAGTACCTGCACCTGCACCCAAATCAGCTAAAGTTACACCTCCTACAACCACCTCCTCTTCCTCCACTCCCAGTCCCCTCCAGCTACCCATCCCAGTGTTCGTCAGAAACTCTTCCTCAGCGACGTTGACCTCTTTCCCACCACCCCCACCCCTCCAATTCATAGGTCCCGTAGTAGAACCTCAGCCAAAAAAAGTCCGGTACCAGTGGTGCGTGTTAAAGGTGTGTGGAGTGCACCGGCCACCAGGGCAGCCAGTGTGACATGGAGCCAAAGCACCGCCAGTCCACCCCCTGTAAAGCACCTTAAGTTGGAAAGTGGCCGACGGGAGAGGGTGAAGACTCCTGCCGGCAAAACAGCTCACAAGGGTCCCGGGGGGAGTGCCGAGTCAGCTGTGACTCCTTCCAAGGTGGTGAAGGGGCAGAAGAAGTCTCCAAAGTCTGGGAAGAGCAGCACAGTGGAGAAGGCCGCCATCCTCCCCGCCGGCTGGGACGCCACCGCCAGCACTGTCGTCACTGGTCCGGAGACCACCGCCAGAGTCAGTGCCTTGGAGGGCAGCAGTATCGTCACTGGTCCGGAGACCACCGCCAGAGTCAGTGCCCTGGAGGGCAGCAGTGTCGTCACTGGTCCGAAGACCACCGCCAGAGTAGGTGCCCTGGAGGGCAGCAGTGTCGTCACTGGTCCGGAGACCACCGCTAGAGTCAGTGCCCTGGAGGGCAGCAGTATCGTCACTGGTCCGGAGACCACCGCCAGAGTCAGTGCCCTGGAGGGCAGCAGTATCGTCACTGGTCCGGAGACCACCGCCAGAGTCAGTGACCTGGAGGGCCCCGGCAGCCACAGCCCCGCTGGGCACTGAGGGACCGTAATGCCACACACTGCTGCACAGGTCAGAGACAGAAAGGCATGCACCGCTGAACAGGGCAAAGACCGCCATGGTGAAGACCGCTGAACAGGGCAAAGACTGCCATGGCAAAGCACCGCTGAACAGGGCAAGCACTGCTGAACAGGGCAAAGACCGCCATGGTGAAGACCGCTTAACAGGGCAAAGACTGCCATGGCAAAGCACCGCTGAACAGGTCAGAGACAGCAAAGGCAAGCACCGCTGAACAGGGCAAAGCACCGCCATGGTGAAGACCGCTGAACAGGAAAAAGACCGCCAAATCAAGCATCGTTAACCCATGTGCAGCTGGGACAGTGATGGTACTGGGACCGTCACGGGGAGCGTGATGCACTCTGGGCACCAGTCCCCCTCCAGAGCCATTGGAGACATGCATCCACTCCGTCTGTCCTGCACAGGATGAAGCACTCTGGGCACCAGTCCCCCTCCAGAACCAGTGGTGACCTGCATCCACTGGAGAGACTGTGGCTTTGCACTCCCCAGGATGGTACAGTGGGCAACCCACCCACTTGATAAACTTGAGAGACTGTGGCTTTGCACTCCCCAGGATGGTACAGTGGGCAACCCACCCACTTGATAGACTTGAGAGACTGTGGCTTTGCACTCCCCAGGATGGTACAGTGGGCAACCCACCCACTTGACAGACTTGAGAGACTGTGGCTTTGCACTCCCCAGGATGGTACAGTGAGCAACCCACCCACTGAAGAGGCTTGAGAGACTGTGGCTTTACACTCCCCAGGATGGTACAGTGGGCAACCCACCCACTGTAGAGACTTGAGAGACTGTGGCTTTGCACTCCCCAGGATGGTACAGTGGGCAACCCACCCACTGTAGAGACTTGAGAGACTGTGGCTTTGCACTCCCCAGGATGGTACAGTGGGCAACCCACCCACTGCAGAGACTTGAGAGACTGTGGCTTTGCACTCCCCAGGATGTAACAGTGGGCAAAACACCCACTGTAAAGACTTGAGAGACTGTGGCTTTGCACTCCCCAGGATGGTGCAGTGGGCAACCCACCCACTGTAGAGACTTGAGAGACTGTGGCTTTGCACTCCCCCAGATGGTACAGTGGGGAACCCACCCACTGTTGAGACTGACTTGAGAGACTGTGGCTTTCCACTCCCCAGGATACATCTATGGGCATGGAGCCCCGTCGTGGATCTGGCGTGGTGCTGTAATCTGACTGAGGTGCCCCCCATTCCCTTCCCCCTGAGGTGCCTGTTGTATTTCTATCTGATGCACCTGCAGTGTTCTCTCCGTTTGTGGACAGGTATCTAGTGTGGGCCTCGCCCATGCATTTTGGGCCCAGTGGTCCACGGACATTGATATGTGCATACCTGCAGTACTACTCGTGATGTATGATTTTGGATTTTTTGTATATATCTGTATATAGTTGGTTACTGTAGTTTGATACATTACAGTGTTTGGACTGATTTCCTTTTGTCTTTGCATTCTTCCGGGGGGGTTGTGGGTTGTTACTGTGCTGTTTCAAAATGCATTGGTGTGTGTGTTGTAGTGGGTGAGGGTCAGGTTGGGGGTGGGGGTGTTGCGTGTGTGTCCCCCTGACTTTTGCCTCCCCCTTCCCTATGTCGTAGGTGCAGTACTCACCGTTGTCTTTGGCGCCTACGTTGCTGGTGATCGTAGAGGAGCAGGAAGACAAGCGCAGGGAGTATTTGTAGTTCGGGCTCCATGGTGGCCTCCTTCCTCGTGGAGTGTGTTAAGGTGAGCGTTTTCCCATTGCAAAAGCTGTTTCTGCCGTGTTTTTATCCACTGTGAATCCACCCCGGAAAAGGTGGCGGATTGGCGGGTTGTGATACTGTGGGTGGTACATTGTCTTCCGCCTGTCTGTTGGCGGTGACCGCCGCGCTGCTTGTCTGTACCGCTGTGGCGGTCGGAGTGTTAAAGTGGCTGTCTATGTTGGCGGTTTCCGCCACAGTAATAATTCCCTTTTTTTTTTCCGCCGGTCTGTTTGCGGTATTACCGCAGCTTTAACACTGTCCGCCAGGGTTGTAATGACCACCATTGTGTAGTTGTCAAAATGTATCACTTGGTTGCTTTACTGTGTCTATTTTTGACTTGTGCCCTACCCCCGAAGAAAATGTACCTGGTAATGCAGTACCCTTTATGCTAAGCTGTGCTCCCTCTACCAATGACATATAGGGGGTTATTACAACTTTGGAGGTGGTGTTAATCCGTCCCAAAAGTGACGGTAAAGTGACGGAATTACCACCAGCCGTATTACGAGTCCATTGTATCCTATGGAACTCGTAATACAGCTGGTGGTATATCCGTAACTTTACCGTCACTTTTGGGACGGATTAACACCTCCTCCAAAGTTGCAATAACCCCCCTAATGATTGTTTACTTTCCAGGCTCTGCAGCTGGGTTTAGTTGTATGTGGGGCAGAAAACCTTGTTCTGTAACCCTGCTGTATTATCACTACATGCCCGAAATTGCACTTGATGAACACAAAGGATGTTTCATTTATTACAGAAGGGTTCATCCCTATGCAAATGTGGAAGTCTCATGTGACCATGGCCCTCATTCCGACCCTGGCGGTCATAGACTGCCAGGGCCGCGGGTGACGGAAGCACTGCCAACAGGCTGGCGGTGCTTCCTGGGCCATTCTGACCGCGGCGGTAAAGGCGCAGTCAGAAAACCGGGTCCGGCGGTTTCCCGCCGGATTTCCCCCGGTTGCCCAAATCCGCCATGGCGGCGCCATGGGGATTCTCACCCCTTTCCCGCCACCCTGTTTCTGGCGGTTTTTACCGCCAGGAACAGGATGGCGGGAACGGGTGTCCTGAGGCCCCTGGGGGCCCCTGCACTGCCCATGCCAATGGCATGGGCAGTGCAGGGGCCCCCTAACAGGGCCCCAGCATGCTTTTCACTGTCTGCCTAGCAGGAAAGTTGGAATGGCCCCAGCGGTCTTTTGACCGCGGGGCGGCCAAATGGCGGTTCCCTCCAGGCGGGCCCCCCATGCATTTACTTTCCAACTATGGGGGTCATTCAGACCCCGGCGGGCGGCGGGAGCCGCCCGCCTGGCGGGAACCGCCGAATGACCGCACCGCGGTCAAAAGACCGCGGCGGCCATTCTGTGTTTCCCGCTGGGCTGGCGGGCGACCGCCAGAAGGCCGCCCGCCAGCCCAGCGGGAAACCCCTTCCCACGAGGACGCCGGCTCCGAATGGAGCCGGCGTAGTGGGAAGGGTGCGACGGGTGCAGTTGCACCCGTCGCAAATTTCAGTGTCTGCAATGCAGACACTGAAATTCTATGTGGGGCCCGCTTATGGGGGCCCCTGCAGTGCCCATGCTATTGGCATGGGCACTGCAGGGGCCCCCAGGGGCCCCACGACACCCCTCACCACCATCCTGTTCCTGGCGGTCGGAACCGCCAGGAACAGGATGGCGGTCAGGGGGTCGGAATCCCCCATGGCGGCGCAGCAAGCTGCGCCGCCATGGGGGATTCCTCAGGGCATCAGAAAACCGGCGGGACACCGCCGGTTTTCCTGTTCTGACCGCGGCCAAACCGCCACGGTCAGAATGCCCTGCGGGGCACCGCCAGCCTGTTGGTGGTGCTCCCGCCAACCCCGGCCCCGGCGGTCCTTGACCGCCGGGGTCGGAATGACCCCCTATGTTTAAAAAAACAAGGGAAACCTGTGGGTAAATAGGAACCTAGGGTGTATAGGTTTTAGGGAACAACAGTACCTACAGTAACAGATTAAGTTCAAATAACAAATCAATTTGAACTTTACACAATGTATTAATGTATTAAAAATACATATGCTATTTTATTTTCATTCATAATAGTGGGCAGTGAAAGCAATTTTATAACATACCAACATTCTCAGGCAACCAAAAAGTAACACATTTGACTTTAAAATATATTGTTTAAGTCACAATTCAATCGACCACAAGACAACACACTCAATGACAATAAAAAGAGAGAAAGGGTCTTCATGCAATGTCGACGACATTCCGATCCTTTCTAAGTATGAGGATCATTTTCAGGACAGTTATACATACACGCCTAAAGTGCAACTGAATACATAAATATACATACATGGACCAAATCTACCAAATAAACATAAAAAACAGCAGAACCACACTAAAGTTGAACTGTGATGGCAAGTAATCACAAGTTCTATGCCTAGACAGTATGAATACAAGACTTCACCAGCTAAAAGATTGGGCCTCTCTCTAACAGTGAAAAATAATTTGCAAATGAAGGAACCTTGTATAGTACAATTGTCTGATGAACTGTGATGGTGGATTCAATCTTTGGACCAACTTCTGGATCTAGTATGGTTGGTTTTAAAAAATATATTGACCTTCAATATTTTCTGGTGATTGGCTTTTGTATACTCACTCTAGAAAATGAAGGGGTTTTGTTATGGTGGATACAATTTGTGGACTATTTTTTGGTCTGAAATATAATTGATTTTTAATAGTTGATCTTCATCAATTTCTATTAATTGGCATCTACTATTTCAGAATGAATAGTTAAATAGGGCATTTTTGTATATATATATATTTTTTTTTTTCGCCTTTCCCTTGTGGACTCCATTATACATTTTCCCCCTTTTTAGGGTCGAGCCTGCTTTGCATGCGCTCGCGCATGCGTATCGCAGTGAGACGCTTCCGTTATTAGAAAAGGTCTCGGAGCCCTGTCAACGTCACGTCACTGTGTTTAATTGGTTCGTGGGCTTGCCTAATAAAATCTGCTTGCTTTCATTAGTGGAAGGCATGCACACGTCATGCCTTTTCCGGTGGTTAGCCCTCCTCGAGCGCAGCGACCAAGTACAGAAAACATACGAGGCTCGCTGTTTTCTGTCGGATCGTGGACTACTTTTTCTCTATTTTCCTAGCGCGATTTCGCTTGGCAGAAGTTGAGCGCTTTACACATGTAATTTCACTTTTTCGGGTGACGTACATAAAAGCACTTTTGCCGATAGATGAAAAGTCTTGTTAGGAGTTTACAACGGGATCAGCTCTAACATGAGCAAACGTGAGACCCGTTGCATTGCAAATGCTTGTTATAATTTATTATTTATACAGCTTCATAGTGAGGCACAGGTTCAATTAGAATTTCTTCTCTTTTAAGGCCCCTATACAAGTCTCTCTTCATGGTCCATTGTCTGTTTATTATTTATCAGTCTGTATTTTACTTTTGCAAAGCTCTGTGGCTTATTTTATTTCTGTGTTTCTTGCAATGCCCGAAGCTTGCACACCTAGGGGGTCATTATGACCCTGGCGGCCGGCGGTAAGTTGGCGGTAACACCGCCAACAGGCTGGCGGTGTTCCGCCAGCATCTATGACCGTGGCGGAATTGCCACGGCCATACTGCCGGCCCCTCCACTATACCGCCAGGATTCCGCCTGGCGGTCATAATCCCCAGGGCAGCGGTGCAAGCACCGCTGCCCTGGGGATTATGAGTCCCCGACCGCCAGCCTGTCCGTGGCGATACACACACCATTGAAAGGCTGGCGGTAAGGGAACTAGGGGTGCCCCTGGGGGCCCCTGCACTGCCCATGCACTTGGCAAGGGCAGTGGAGGGGCCCCCAGGCATAGCCCCGACGTGCATTTCACTGCCCGAATTTCAGGCAGTGAAATGCGCGACGGGTGCTACTGCACCCGTTGCACATCAGCATTGCCGCCGGCTCTATTACGAGCCGGCAGCAATGTTGATGTGACATTTCCGCTGGGCCAGCGGATGCTAACACTGTTACCGCCCGCTGGCCCAGCGGAAATGTCATAATAGGGAGCCAGGAATACCGCCGGCAATGGCGGTATTCTGTCTCCCGCGGCCTCGGCGGTCTTTTTGCAAGACCGCCGAGGTCGTAATGACCCCCCTAGTTTGGTGTTGATTGTAGACAGCTCTGGAATCCAGCCTATTTTTAATTGTGGTGCTGGAAGGTTGTACTCTGTGTGTGGCCCTATGCAGCCCTGCCAAGTACCACACATCATGGGTTAATGTTGTGTGTTGGGCCATTTCCTTTCGTGGGCGCTAGGCCTACCCACACAAGTGAGGTACCATTTTCATCGGGAGACTTGGGGGAAAGCTGGGTGGAAGGAAATTTGTGGCACCTCTCAGATTTCAGAACTTTCTGTCACCAAAATATGAGGAAAATTAGTTTTTTTTGCGAAATTTTGAGGTTTGCAAAGTAGTTTGGGTAACAGAACCTAGTCAGAGCCCCACAAGTCGCCCCATCTTGGATTCCCCTAGGTCTCTAGTTTTAAAAAATGCACAGGTTTGGTAGGTTTCCCTGGGTGCCGGCTGAGCTAAAGGCCAAAACCTACAGGTAGGCACTTTGCAAAAAACACCTCTGTTTTCTGTCAAAAAATGGGATGTGTCCACGTTGTGTTTTGGGGCATTTCCTGTCACGGGCGCTAGGCCTACCCACACAAGTGAGGTATCATTTTTATCGGGAGACTTGGGGGAACGCTGGGTGGAAGGACATTTGTGGCTCCTCTCAGGTTCCAGAACTTTCTGGCACAGAAATGTGAGGAAAATTTGTTTTTTAGCCACATTTTGAGGTTTGCAAAGGATTCTGGGTAACATAACCTGGTCAGAGCCCCACAAGTCACCCCATCTTGGATTCCCCTAGGTCTTTAGTTTTAAAAAATGCACAGGTTTGGTAGGTTTCCCTAGGTGCCGGCTGAGCTAGAGGCCAAAATCCACAGGTAGGCACTTTGCAAAAAACACCTCTGTTTTCTGTCAAAAAATGGGATGTGTCCACGTTGTGTTTTGGGGCATTTCCTGTCACGGGCGCTAGGCCTACCCACACAAGTGAGGTATCATTTTTATCGGGAGACTTGGGGGAACGCTGGGTGGAAGGACATTTGTGGCTCCTCTCAGGTTCCAGAACTTTCTGGCACAGAAATGTGAGGAAAATTTGTTTTTTAGCCACATTTTCAGGTTTGCAAAGGATTCTGGGTAACATAACCTGGTCAGAGCCCCACAAGTCACCCCATCTTGGATTCCCCTAGGTCTCTAGTTTTAAAAAATGCACAGGTTTGGTAGGTTTCCCTAGGTGCCGGCTGAGCTAGAGGCCAAAATCCACAGGTGGGCACTTTGCAAAAAACACCTCTGTTTTCTGTCAAAAAATTGGATGTGTCCACGTTGTGTTTTGTGCCATTTCCTTTCGTGGGCGCTAGGCCTAACCACACAGGTGAGGTACAATTTTTATCGGGAGACTTGGGGGAACGCTGGGTGGAAGGAAATCTGTGGCTCCTCTCAGATTCCAGAACTTTCTGTCACCGAAATGTGAGGAAAATTTGTTTTTTTAGCCAAATTCTGAGGTTTGAAAAGGATTCTGGGTAACAGAACCTGGTCAGAGCCCCACAAGTCACCCCGTCTTGATTCCCCTAGGTCTCTAGTTTTAAAAAATGCACAGGTTTGGTAGGTTTCCCTAGGTGCCGGCTGAGCTGGAGGCCAAAATCTACAGGTAGGAACTTTGCAAAAAACACCTCTGTTTTCTGTCAAAAAATGGGATGTGTCCACGTTGTGTTTTGGGGCATTTCCTGTCGCAGGCGCTAGGCCTACCCACACAACTGAGGTATCATTTTTATCAGGAGACTTGGGGGAACATAGAATAGCAAAACAAGTGTTATTGCCCCTTGTCTTGCCTTCCAAAAATAAGAGAGTGTGTAAAAAAGATGTCTATTTGAGAAATGCCCTGTAATTCACATGCTAGTATGGGCACCCCGGAATTCAGAGATGTGCAAATAACCACTGCTCCTCAACACCTTATCTTGTGCCCATTTTGGAAATACAAAGGTTTTCTTGATAGCTATTTTTTACTCTTTATATTTCAGCAAATGAATTGCTGTATACCCAGTATAGAATGAAAACCCACTGCAGGGTGCAGGTCATTTATTGGCTCTGGGTACCTAGAGTTCTTGATGAACCTACAAGCCCTTTATATACTGCAACCAGAAGAGTCCAGCAGACGTAACGGTATATTACTTTAAAAAATCTGACATTGCAGGAAAAAGTTACAGAGTAAAACGTAGAGAAAAATTGCAGTTTTTTTCACCTCAATTTCAATATATTTTTTTTTCAGTTGTTATTTTCTGTAGGAAACCCTTGTAGGATCTACACAAATTACCCCTTGCTGAATTCAGAATTTTGTCTACATTGCAGAAATGTTTCGGTTTCTGGGATCCAGCATTGGTTTCATGCCCATTTCTGTCACTGACTGGAAGTAGGCTGAAAGCACAAAAAATCCTAAAAATGGGGTATTTCCCAGTACAATGACAAAATTGTGTTGAAAAATTGGGTTTTCTGATTCAAGTCTGCCTGTTCCGGAAAGCTGGGAAGCTGGTGATTTTAGCACCGCAAACCCATTGTTGAGGCCATTTTCAGGGAAAAAAACCACAAGCCTTCTTCTGCAGCCCCTTTTTCCCATTTGTTTGAAAAAAACAAAATATTCACTATACTTTGGCTAATTTCTTGGCCTCCTTCTGGGGAACCCACAAAGTCTGGGTACCTCTAGAATCCCTAGGATGTTGGACAAAAAGGACGCAAATTTGGTGTGGGTAGCTTATGTGAACAAAAAGTTATGAGGGCCTAAGCGCAAACTGCCAAGGGGGATTGAAATGACCCAACAAAAATAATTGGCCCCAGGGGAGCGACCCTTGCCTAAGGGGTCACTCCCCACATGTAAAGAGCTAAAAAAAAAATATCCCTGGTGTCTAGTGGGTCCTGCCCCCTCCTAAATAAAATAGGCCAACCTGCCCCCGGGGGGGGGGGGAGAGAAAAGGCCTAATTAAAATAGGTTGATCTGCCCCTGGGGGGACAGAAAAGGCCTAATAAAAAAATGCCCCCATTGGGGAGTGGCCCTTGACAAAGGGCCCTCTCCCCTTATAAGTAAACACAACAAAAACAAACAAACACAAAATCCTTGGTGTTTATTGGGCATTTCTGCAGCCCAATCGCTTCACGATCGGGCTGCAGAAATGCTCAACGAGACATGAAAGGAAAACAAAGGCCTTTCCTTTTCTTTCATGCCTCTCTGCCCACCCCCTGATCAGAAGATAAATGCTTTCATTTCTCTTCCGATTGCACTGGAAGCTGAGCCTCCAGAGCGATGGGAGCGATCTCTGATGAGGTCAGTGCGCGACTGTGCGCTGATGTCATCAGATGTCACTTGGGGGGACGGGGGAACATTGGGTCGGGGTGTAAGGGGAAGCAATTCCCCTTCCTCTCATACCCTTGGCCCCTGGGGGGAGCGCTAGCACCCCCGGCCAGGTGCTAGACAAGCTGGTCTCATCCTCTGCACACAGTAACCATGACCGAGGGCAAGACCAGCTCATCCCAGGCACCGTAGGGCTTAAAAACAAACACATAATTATATCTTTCTAAGCCCAGCACTCCTGAGCCGGTGCTTAAGCCACAAGGTGGTTTACAGGTCTGAAAGTGACCACAACCCGGTGGTAATAAAAGTTGCTCTAGGGGCTATGAGATCAATTCGCGGAGTGCCCCTCTATAAAACGCATTAAATGGTCTGCTCCCTGTAAAACAAAATATGAGGCATGGAGGAAGGCAAATGGTCCAATAAACCTTCACCAGGAGGCTGGTCAAACAATAGATCAATGGGGGCTGGTGCTTAAAAAACTCCAAGCTCTTCTCTGCAACAGAGTGCATCCCGGTCAAACTGGGTGTAAACAGAACAGGGTGGTTAAGCAGCTAGTACCCAAGGAATTGTCACAGTATAAAAAGAGGTATCGGCAGGCAGAAAGGCGTTACAAGAGGCTCAAAACTCCGGCCTCAGATGCACTAAGGAATTCCACACGGAAAGACCATAAAAAAGCAATATGGATACTGAAGACCAAAGAGACGGAAGAACGTTGGAAACATCTGGTAACACTGCTCCCATCCACCAAAAGTAGAGAATTTGGGGATTTTATCTGCACATTGCTTTACGACTCCGAAACAAACACTAACGTGATCTCGGCCAGCGACTGGGAAAGGCATGTGGGAAATTTGTATGTAGACATGAAATATGTAGGGGATCAAGCTCACAGCGCTGGCCTTAATGAATTGGATGTATTAGATGGCAAAAATGGCCCCATCACCATTAAAACTGTGCAAACTATCCTTGGCAAAATGAGGCGGAA
Organism: Pleurodeles waltl; assembly: GCF_031143425.1. NCBI lineage: Eukaryota > Metazoa > Chordata > Amphibia > Caudata > Salamandridae > Pleurodeles > Pleurodeles waltl. Next base: position 722,318,408 of record NC_090437.1, on the reverse strand, counting down.
TGGGGCCCCTGGACCCAATGGCTTGCCAGGGAGCATCTTCAGAGATGACCAAGCTTACTGGGATGCACCCCTGACTGCTTTATTCAACAACTGCTTACATTTTTCAGTGGTTCCGGTGGCTTGGAAGGGATCAATACCTCAACCAATCTTTAAAAAAGGGGACATTACTTGCCCTGGAAACTATAGGCTGATAGCCTTATTGTAGATAGATAGTAAAGCATATGCAAGGGTTTTATTACAAGAGCTGGAAGAATGGATCTCAGCAAATGGCATAATTCCACCTTATCAAACAGGTTTTAGACCTTGTTTCTCTACGTTAGATAATGTCCTGGCACTTTCATATCTTGGACAAGAAGCACTAAATCCAACGTCACCACCGCTTTTTGCATGCTTTATTGACACTATAGTGTAGCTTTTGACGGGGTGGTGCGGCACACCCTGTGGAAGAAACTAGCGTCCTGGGGGATTCCAAGGAAATTGCAAGCTTCAATAATGGCCCTATACTCGGACACCTGGGTGAGAATAAAAATCGCAAAATTACGTGTGACTAGGAAGATTTTTACCAACAAAGGCCTAAAACAGGGCTGCATTATAGTGCCCACTCTCTTTAATGTGTACACAGATGATCTGGGTGCTGAGCTGTTCAGAGGTAATACGTTTCCTCAGAGGTTGGGGCAATTGGTGCTCCCCATAATACAATATGCGGATGACATGGTTTTGCTTGCCCGAACCCGGATTGGGCTCATAAGGGCCCTTGATATGCTGCATGACTACAATGAAAGAAATTCTTTAAAAGTGAATGCAGAAAAAACTAAAGTTCTGGTTTTTAGTCGTCAGTCAAAAAATGTGTATAGAAGATGGAAACTCGGTCCTCTAAGTATAGAGCTGGTAGATAAATATCACTACTTGGGGATCTGGTTATCAAATACGGGGAGAATAACACATCAGGCACTGACACTGACCTCTAAAGCAGTAAAAATCTCCCACGTATTAGCAAAACTCCATCAGTGGATTAAGGCACCCACGTTCGAACCCCTAGGGAGGGTGATGAGAGCAAAACTATTACCTTCAATTACTTATGGCCATCTGGCTTTTCCGGGCAAATTGACAGTGACTCTAGAGAATGCCCAAATGAGAGCTTACAAAAGAATCCTTAAGATCCCCAGATCAACAAGGCATGCAGGGATACATTTGGAACTAGATATAATATGTATGGATTTGTTGTGCAAAATAGATATGATAAAGTTTTATCAAAGTGTCAGCAGGGCAGAGGATTGTAGCCTCAGGGCGGCTTTGAAAGTAATTTTCAAAAATAAAATAAGCAACAGGGCCATCTATCTAACAAAGGCTGACGAACAGTTCAACCTGGCCCCTTCCCACTCTACAGACCCTGCCATCATGAAAGCGGTTCTAAAGAAAAAACTGAAAGTGCTCAGTGTGCAAGCTTCAAGAGCCAAAGATATCTTAACAGCCAGGGATATTCGTGGAGCTGACAGCCTGCATGAATTGTATGCAACCTCCAAAGGCCAGCGTTATTTAAAAGCCCCGCTAGGAGAACGAGCATTGCAGAACATCCTTCTGATGCGCCTTTTAACCTTACCTGCCTGGGAATATCGTCAGAAGTGGAAAACTGCACAAGGGCACATGCAGGAATGCATGTTGTGTAAATACCACACAGAATCAATAAAACATCTTGTATGTTGTTGCCCCTGTTTGGCATCTGAACGGCACCTCCTGTTAAAACCTCTTTACTTGAAACATGGGGTGAGAACATGCAACGAAGCCCTAAGCCTTCTCTTTACCACAGTAGTCCCCATGGAACAGGCCCGTTTTGGAAAATTCTTCCATAAGCTGCGTTCAGCCTTACGTCAGGCAAGGAGCCAAACTAGCAAGGGTACCTGTGGAGGGCGGGTGGCCCTCAAAGAAACAGCTCTGATGAGATGGCTCCTGCCGCCCAAGTCATCTCCTACATCACCTAATGGCCTTGGAAACTGGAAACGGGTCTGGGTCAACAGGCGAACAATTGGCTGACGTTCGCAGAAGGTTGTATTATGGGTATTTACTTGTGTGAACAGTTTGTGGTTAACATTTGGGGAACCCAGGTTGTGCCAATTTTCTGGGCGCTATAGTACTTCACAGCATTCCATAGAAGGTGCTATGACTAGGCATCAGTCTTGGCACCGGAAGGGTATTTCTTATGCCTATTTTATTTCTTTTGTTTTATTATTTGAACATGTAGTAATGATTTTAATTAATCAGGCGATAAAGATTGATTCACTTGATTCACATAATTATATAAAACCAATCTCAATTGAGGAGAATACTCAATTATTTAGGCTAAGGGAATAAATGGTGCTCTACTGAACTATTGTAAAACACTAAGGGGGTTATTACAACTTTGGAGGAGGTGTTAATCTGTCCCAAAAGTGACGGTAAAGTGACAGATATACCACTAGCCGTATTACAAGTCCATTATATCCCATGGAACTCGTAATACAGCTGGTGGTATATCCGTCACTTTACCGTCACTTTTGGGATGGATTAACACCTCCTCCAAAGTTGTAATACCCCCCTAAATTACCTAAAAACATACTGAAAGTATTTATTCCAATAAAAATATACTTAATTAAGTAAATCCATTATTTTAAAAAAGTAGTCAAAGTTATATACGAATAGATATCTCAACTATGGCTCATCCCCGTAGCTAAGGTGCACATTTTTGAACATCTGGGCAAAATGGCAAGTAAGAATTGGCCCACTGAAAGCACAATTGGGCCAGATTTTAGAATTCTAAATGCAACTGCATAATGCCTGGCCCTCAGATTATAGCACACAGGAAAAATCAATCTCCTGCAGAAACCGCGGTATTCTGTCAAAAAAACAGGAGACGTGATCCTTTGTCTGGGGTGCCAAACTGCAGGCATGGCATGTTTTAGGTGTAGGACATTTTGACCATTTGCTACTACAAGCACTGAAAGGTAAAGTGCCCATGTGGAATCGCACATATAAACTTTTAGCCAAAGAGAGAGTAATAAGTCCTAAGGAAAGTGAATATGTTAAAATTGAAAAACTTAGATTTTAGGTCTAGAACATCTGCCTTTAAAATTTTCCCCTGATGGGTCCATAATTTTGCCAGCCCAGGGTTCTTGAACCAAGATGAGACAAATTTTAGCCAAGGGATATTAAGAAAACTCGTCAGATAGCTCCGGGGTAGTTCAGGTTCTTACCCAGTACGTCAAAGGTCTCAATTGGTCAACATTGGACAACATTCCCTATTAGCTTGATACCCAAATCATAGAACAGTGGTGGCAGAGGAGTACTGACTGTGACCAAATCAACAGATCTAATAAAATTATTTTCATCCACTGTTAGTTTCAAGGGGTTCACCATTGATTTTGACAAGGCAGTTCCTGGCTTTCCAAACACCATAAGTTTGGTTTTGGCATTATTTAATGCTAACCCAAGGGAAGCGCACAACCCCAGAAACTTACCTACTTAGTTCTGGAAAACTGATAAGGTCTTAGAAATTAGTAATGAGTCATTGGCATAAAGAAACATTGGGGTCTTTCTGCGGTTTTGGACAGGCAACTCATTTTTGCAGCTTGTGAGATCCTTGACTACTTCATTTATAAAAAATGGAAATAGGGTAGATGCGAGGACACATCCATGCCTGACCCCGTAGTTTCTGGGGATTCTTTCCATCACGTCTTCCTTACTTCCCCATCACACCTAGGCAGAATAGTCTTCATGTAATCTAGCAAATCAAGGTGACCAAGTCAGCGGGAGTCCCCATTTCCATTAGGACCGTTCACAGTTTTTTGCGTGGTACAAGGTCAAACACTGACAGGGGATGTATGATGGAACAACACATGCGCCAACCATGCAAGTCTGAACAATGTGGTTGGAAAAACGACAGCATTTTTTCCACGAATGCCTTTACCAGGCATGACTTTACAAAGATTTTTCGCTGTAAAAGCATGCCTAATAAAGGCATGTGTGGAATGGCATGTATGATTTTGGCATGACACCCCCTATCCACCCTAAAAACATAACTACCCTGACCACCCACCCACCCTAAAAAAATGTCCCGACCCCAGCCTGCCCTAAAAATAAAACTACCCTGACCCCCACCCACCCCTAAAAACTACCCGATAACCCCCACGCATCCTAAAAACGGACCCACCCCAAAAATAAAACGACCCCACCCCTAATAACAAAATAACCCCAAGCCCCACACCCTCACCCTAAAACAAAACTACCCTACCCCCACCCGCCCTAAAATTAAAACTACCCTGACCCCCACCCACAAAATAAAACTACCCCAACCTCCACCCACCCCAAAAATAAAACTACCCGCCCCTAAAAACAGAATTACCCCAAACCCCACTCTGCCCCTAAAAACCCGAACCCCCCACCCGCCCTAAATACAATATTACCCCAACCCCCACCCCAAAAACCCCCACCCCCACCTGCCCTAAATACAAAAATTACCCCAACTCCCCACCCCTAAAAACCTACCCCCTCACCCGCCCTAATACAAAAATTACGCTGACCCACCCGGCCCCACCCCTAAAAACCTGCCACAAATACAAAAATTACCCCGACCTCCCACCTGCCCCTAAAAACAAAATTACCCCGACCCCCCACCCGCCCTAAAAACCACAGTACCCCAACCCCCCACCCCTCCCTAAAAACAAAACTACCTCGACCCCCCACCTCTGCCCCTTAAAAAAAATAACCCAACCATCCCTAACCCTAAAAGCTACCCCACCCCTGAAAACTCCCTCGAACCCTACCCCGCCCACTTACTTGACCATGTCCTACCCCAACCCCCAACCCACCCTAAAAACAAAATTACCCTGACCCCACCCCATCCCTAAAAACCTGACCCCCCACCTGTCCTAAAAATAAAACTACCTGACCCCCCTACTCACTCTAAAAAACTACCCCAACTTCCAACCGGCCCTAAAAATAAAACTACACTGACCCCCCACACCCCTGCACCATAAAACCCAACTCCTCCAACACGCCCCTAAAAGCAAAATTACCCCACTCCCTCCACCCCACCCTAAAAACAAAAATTCCCTAAAAACTACCTCCAGCCCCACTTACCTGACCGCGTCCTCTCCCAATGCTGACTCCCTTTTTCTCTGCCTTAACCACGCATGTTCATTGTTCAGCAAATGCGTGGATAAGGCAGAGAAAAAGGGAGTCATTGTTAACGCAAGTGTGGTTCCGCTTGCATTAACAACATTGTTGTAGTTCCATCATCATTGTTCAGGACGCTTTCCCTGACAGGAGATCAACAAATGCTACATAATGCTTTTGGCCCCTAAATTAAACATATTTCCAATGAAGTCGAATAAACCTAAATGTTTGATCACAAGTGCTGATTTTGTCACAAAAACCCGCTTGAAGGGCAGACACAATATGACTGTTATCCATCCTGGCCTGCAGTTTGTCGAGTACCTGTCTTGCAAAAATCTTTTGCAGGTTATCAATTAAACTTATTGGCCAATAGTTGGAAGTGCTTTGAGCAGCACACTTTTAAAAAATGTTGATAATCATTGTCCCCCTCCAAGTCTTTGAGATTTCTGCTCCTGCATTTATGGTTTGGATTGAAGATTTATGTAGGGGGCCCATATCCCGGTCATTCTTGTATAAGTAACCAGTTATGTGATCAGCTTTTAGGCAACTTTTTGCGGAAAGAGTATCCTCTAAACTAAAATTTAGCAGCATGCTGCTACGAGGGGAGAGCTCAACTTCTGTCAAGGGGGTCAGCTCAGTCAGTGATGTTTCAGTGTAACCTCCTTCCGCTTCAGAATATAGGGGGTCATTACGACCCTGGCGGACGGTGTAAAAGGTGTGGTAATACCGCAAACAGGCCGACGGACAAAAAAAGGGAATTATGACCCTGGCGGAAACCGCCAACAAAGACAGCCACTTTAACACACCACCCGCCATGGCGGTACAGACAAGCAGCACGGCGGTCACCGCCAACAGACAGGCGGGAGACAATGTACCGCCCACACTATTACAACCCGCCAATCTGCCACCTTTTCCGGGGCGGATTCTCTGTGGATAAAAACACGGCGGAAACAGCTTTTGCTATGGGAAAACGCTCATCTGAACATATCCCACGAGGAACGACGACTCCATAGACCCCGAACTCCAAATACTACCTGCCCTTGTCTTTCTGCTCCTTTACGACCAACAGCGAAGTAGGCGCAGAAGATACCGGTGAGTACTGCATCTACGACACAGGAGAGGGGGGAGGCAAAAGTTAGGGGGACACCCACCAAACACCCCCACCCTCGCATAGTACAACATACACACCAATGCAGTAAAAAATATCACATTAACAACCCACAATCCGCCCGGAAGAATGAAAACACAAAGCGAATTTCGGTCAAACATTGTAATGTGCCAATATACATGTCATACAAAAATATACAGATATATATGTCTAAATCACTCATAATTATATATACAATACAAGAAGTAGTGCAGATATGTACACAACAATGTCCGTGCACCAACAGTCCAAAAATGCATGGGCGAGGCCCACAAACGATACCTGACCAAAATCGGAGAGAATACTGCCGGGGCATCAGATAGAAATTAAACAGGCACCTCAGGGGGAAGGGAAGGGCGGGCACCTCAGCCAGATGAATGCGAAGCCAGATCCACGACGGGGCTCCATGCCCATTGATGTATCCTGGGGAGTGCAAAGCCACAGTCTCTCAAGTCTCTACAGTGGGTGGTTTGCCCACCGTGCCATCCTGGGGAGTGCAAAGCCACAGTCTATCAAGTCTCTACAGTGGGTGGTTTGCCCACTGTGCCATCCTGGGGAGTGCAAAGCCACAGTCTCTCAAGTCTCTACAGTGGGTGGTTTGCCCACTGTGCCATACTGGGGAGTGCAAAGCCACAGCCTCTCAAGTAGATGCAGGTCTCCACTTGTTCTGGAGGGGGACTGGTGCCCAGACTGGATGAGTCCCCCCGTGAAAGTTCCTGTCCTGTCACTGTCCCAGCTGCACATGGGATAAGTATGCCTGATGTGGCGGTCCATTCATTCCTACACGGTCTTTGCCCTGTTCAGCGGTGCTTTGCCATTGAGGTTCAGGACTGTTCAGCGGTGCTTTGCCATGGCGGTCCTGATACTGACATTGGTGTGTGGCATGACGATCTCTACTCTGGGTATTGGTGTGTGGCATGACGATCTCTACACTGGGCATTGGTGTGTGGCATGATGTTCCATCATTGGCCAGCGGGGCTGTGGCATCCTGTCCCCTTCTGGGCTGTGACTCTGGCGGTGGTCTCTGGACCAGTGACGATACTTGGGCCCTCCTGGGCTGTGACTCCGGCGGTGGTCTCTGGACCAGTGACGATACTTGGGCCCTCCTGGGCTGTGACTCTGGCGGTGGTCTCTGGACCAGTGACGATACTTGGGTCCTCCTGGGCTGTGACTCCGGCGGTGGTCTCCTGACCAGTGACAATACTTAGGCCCTCCTGGGCTGTGACTCTGGCGGTGGTCTCTGGACCAGTGGCGATACTTGGGCCCTCCTGGGCTGTGACTCCGGAGTGACGATACTTGGGCCCTCCTGGGCTGTGACTCCGGCGGTGGTCTCCTGACCAGTGACGATACTTGGGCCCTCCTGGGCTGTGACTCTGGCAGTGGTCTCTGGACCAGTGGCGATACTTGGGCCCTCCTGGGCTGTGACTCCAGCGGTGGTCTCCTGACCAGTGACGATACTTGGGCCCTCCTGGGCTGTGACTCTGGCGGTGGTCTCTGGACAAGTGACGATACTTGGGCCCTCCTGGGCTGTGACTCTGGCGGTGGTCTCTGGACCAGTGACGATACCTGGGCCCTCCTGGGCTGTGACTCCGGTGGTGGTCTCTGGACCAGTGACGACGGTGCTGGCGGTTGTGTCTGGACCGCCGGAAAAGATGGCGCACTTCTCCGCCGTGACACTCACAACAGGCTGGGCAGACTTCCTCTGGACCTTCCCCACCTTTTTTGGAGTTACAGCTGACTCACCAATCGCCTTCGATCCCATTTAACTTGTTGTCCCACCAGGAGTCTTGACACGGTCCCGTCGTCCACTCTACATTTTCAGAGCCTTTACATGAGGTGGGCTGCCAGTGCCTTGGCTCCGGGTCCTACTGCCTGCCCTGGTGGACGGTGCACTCCAAAAACCTGGAACACGCACCACTGGTACTGGAGGCTTTTTGGCTGAGGTGCTACGACGGGACTGATGAATTGGAGGGGGGGTGGGGGCAAAAAGGTCAATTTGGCATAGGGACAGTTTCTGACGGACACTGGGATGGGTAGCTGGAGGGGGTCTGGGAGTGGAGGAAGAGGAGGTGGTTGTCGGAGGTGTCACTTTAGGTGTTTTGGGTGCAGGTGCAGGTACTGGAGGCTGTCGTGAGGTGGAGGAGTGATTGCCGGCGTTTGTGTACTTTGGGAGGGGGCGTCACAGACACACTGGGAGAGGACACAGGGGACGTGTAAATGGCAGTGGAGGTGGTGAGTGCAGGTGAGCGGCTTGTGGTGCTGAGTGTCCTGGTGCGAGTCCTAGTGCCTGTAGATGGGGTGCATGTAGGTGTGTGTGTAGATGAGACTGAGAGGGAGGAGGGAGAAGAGGAGGAGGGGGACACAGTGGAGACAGTGGATGTTGCTGTATCTGTATGTGTGTGTGATGCTTGTGTGAGTGCCTGTGGTGTGTGTGGTGCCTATGTTTGCTTGAGCTACTTGGGTGTGTTGACTTGTGTGCATGCTGGTCTGTAGGTGTGCTTGGGATGGGCTGGGGTACAGGGGATTGGGTCTGGGAGGAGGAAGTTGGAGGGGGGAAGCTAGACACAGGGAAAATGGCTGCCATCAGTGCTGAGGCCGGAGATTGCAGGGTTCGCTGAAGGGCAGCCTGACCAGAATGAATGCACTCCAGGAATGCATTACCGTGTTGCAACTCTCGTTCTACACCCTGGATGGCATTCACAATGGTAGACTGCCCAACAGTGAGTGACCTGAGGAGGTCAATGGCCTCCTCACTGAGGGCAGCAGGGGTGACTGGAGCAGGGCCTGAGGTGCCTGGGGCGAAGGTGATGCCCACCCTCCTGGGTGTGCGGGCACGGGGCGAACGCTGAGGGGCTGCTGGGAGGGTGGTGCTGGTAGGGGAGGTGGCGGCTGTACCTGTAGAAGTGGGGGCACAGATGGTGCTGCCACCACAAGGGAGTTCCCATCGTCGGACGAGTCCGTGTCGCTGGTTGCTGATCCGGTGGCCGACGTGAAGCTCCCCTCGCCCTCCGTCCCACTGGTGCATTCAGAGTCTGTGGTGTGGCCCTCCATGGCCTAGTGGGATGCAGCTCCCTCGTGCTCCGGTGCCACTGTACCTCCGCCTGATGATGCTGATGTACAAAAGGACAGGGAGAGCAGAAAATGTGGGGGAGACAGAAGTAAGAGAGTTTTAGTGCATGGCATACCGCTACCGTTGGCGGACAAGACAGACGCAGCAGCCCCATGCATTACGCCGTGCTCCTGGCCTCTGCACATGCAATTTCTGGGATATGGCCTACATGGCAATGGTGGACATCTGCGCACATGGATGCCACAGGGGCAACTATACCTCAACATGGCACTCTTCTGAGGTGGGGTAGAGTGCCACATGGCCTACATTACAGAGGGGCCTTGCCTACCCAGCTCGCCCTGGGCTAGGGACACCCACAGCCCACCTCCCCCACCCGGACCCCTCCACTGCACGCAAAGTCCGCACAATGAGGCTGTACTCACCCCCTTGTGTCTGCTGTGATGTCCTCAAGCACCCATCCAACTCTGGGTAGGCCACCGCCAGGATCCGGAACATCAGGGGGCTCATGGTGCGACGGGCACCCCTCCCACGTTGGGAGGCCATCCCCAGCTGAGCCTCTGCCGTCTTCTTGCTGCAGCGGCGAATGTCCTCCCATCTCTTCCGGCAGTGGGTGCCCCGTCTCTGGTGGGCCCCCAGGGTCCGGACCTCCCTGGCGATGGCATGCCAAATGTCCCTCTTCTGGTGGGCGCTGACCTACATGACATGCACAAGGGAAGAGGAACAGTCATTACCAACTGCACCATCAATGTGAGTGGCCCCCTCCCTACTCTGACCATGTGGCCCATTTATTCCCATGCTTTACTGTAGTATGAACTCTGCCTCCTTCCCTCTTCCACCCAGCCCTGTCCACCCAGGCCTAGCCCATACAACGTGCTCCCTGTGTACTAACCTGTTGGTCTGGAGGACCGTAGAGTAGCATGTACTGGGGGAGGACCCCATCCACAAGTTTCTCCAACTCCTGTGCAGTGAAGGCAGGGGCCCTTTCCCCAGACGCAGCAGCCATTGTCGCTTCCAGACCGAGGTCACAGCAGCACTAGCAGTGTAGGTCCTCTCCTGTCGAAGGTCAGGTATCTAGTGATTGAACAGATAGAAAATGGCGGTGACGTCCGCGGCGGTGACGTCCGCGGCGGTGCGCATCATCACTGCCAGCGCACCTGTTCATTGGCTCCTGGGACCCATAGGGTCCAATGTTAACCAATGCAGCAGTGCGCCGCGGTCTACGACCGCCTACCGCGACGGTGTGCAACGCCAGCGCTGTTACCCCACAATCCCATTGTCCCAGGTTAGAGGTCAGGCAGCCACCATTTCAGGGGCCCACATGGATTCTTTTTCAACTGCGTCACACATACCGAGGCCTACACTCAACACACATACAGGAAGGGTTCATTGTCTGGTGTAGTCTTGTGTGTGACTGTGGGTACATACCTGGAGGAATAGTGACTGTTTCTTCACTGTTGTCCTTCTTAGGCACTGTCAGCTGGGACATATGAGAAGATGGCGGAATCATCTGGTGTACCGATCGCTGGTGGACCTGTTGACAATGGAAGAGAGACATTTAATCGTCACCTACAGGTTTGACCGTGCCACAATCCACGAACTATGTAGCCAGTTGGAGCCAGACCTGATGTCACCAATCCGCCATCCGACTGGAATCCCCCCTGACGTGCAGGTGCTGTCAGTGCTCCATTTCCTTGCAAGTGGATCTTTTCAGACAACAGTGGCCATGGCATCAGGGATGTCCCAGCCTATGTTTTCCAATGTGTTGTCCAGAGTGTTGGCTGCCCTGCTGAAACACGTAAGGAGATACATCATTTTCCCTGAGGTGGAGGATTTGCCTACAGTGAAAGGTGACTTCTATGCACTTGGACATATCCCCAACGTCATAGGTGCCATTGATGGGACCCATTTAGCTCTGGTCCCCCCCGCAGGATTGAACAGGTGTACAGGAACCGGAAGAGTTATCATTCAATGAATGTCCAGATGGTCTGTTTGGCAGACCAGTACATCTCGCAGGTAAATGCTATGTTCCCTGGCTCTGTGCATGATGCCTACATCCTGCGCAATAGCAGCATCCCTGATATGATGGGTCAACTCCAGAGGCACCGTGTATGGCTATTGGGGGACTCTGGTTACCCCAACCTTTCCTGGCTATTGACCCCAGTGAGGAATCCCAGGACCAGGGCAGAGGAACGGTACAATGATGCCCATGGGCGGACTAGGAGGGTGATCGAATGCACCTTAGGCTTTCTTAAGGCCAGGTTCAGGTGCCTCCATATGACAGGTGGGTCTCTATTCTACTCACCGAAGAAGGTGTGCGACATCATCATCGCCTGCTCCATGCTCCATAATTTAGCATTGCGACACTAGGTGCCTTTTCTGCAGGAGGATTGTCCAGATGACGGTGTTGTAGCAGCTGTGGAGTCTGTGGAGCCTGTGGACAGTGATGAGGATGAAGCTGAGGAAGAAGAAAACGACAACAGGGAGTCAGTCACACAGCAATATTTCCAGTGAAACTCAGGTGAGTACATTTTCAGGTTTAACATTACATTAACTTTCACACGTCTACCTCTATCCTGTACCGACATTTCACTCACTAGTTGTTAACTGAGTTGTCCCCTTCCATTTCAGTTTCACAAATGTGGTTACCTACGTGTCAACTGCTTGCATCCTTGAAGGGCTTGTGATGTGTGACATTGGTATGTTAGCCTTCCAATGGGTAACCCATTATGACACTGTTATTGATAAAACAAAATTACAAATCATAGACTGACTCCAGTTTTTTTAGTGTTTCAAGGGTGTTTATTTAAGTGCTAAAAATGAAGGGGGGTTGTAAAATGGTGATGGATGATGGTGGAGGAATGTCCATGGCAGAGTCCAGTCTATTAGTCTCACAGGTACATTGCACATCTGCCTATTGGAAGTGGAGCTGGGGCAGTTCCGATTTGGACAGGGTAACAAAGTGGGACAGTGGGGTGACAATCAGGGTGGTCTCATTTCCTGGCGGGGGTCTTGCCATCTTGCTCTGTCCTGTTCCTGGATCTCAGGGCCCGCTTGCGTGGTGGTTGTCCGTCTGCAGGGGATGGGGTGCTGGTGTGGTGGTCCTGTGGCAGGGCGTCCTGTCCACTAGCGCCGGTGGAGGTGGTAGGCAGTTCATCATCGTGGCTAGTGTCAGGGGCCCCTTGGAGTGCCACGGTGTCCCTCAAGGTCTTTTGAATGTCCCTACTCTGACCATGTGGCCCATTTATTCCCATGCTTTACTGTAGTATGAACTCTGCCCCCTTCCCTCTTCCACCCAGCCCTGTCCACCCAGGCCTAGCCCATACAACGTGCTCCCTGTGTACTAACCTGTTGGTCTGGAGGACCGTAGAGTAGCATGTACTGGGGGAGGACCCCATCCACAAGTTTCTCCAACTCCTGTGCAGTGAAGGCAGGGGCCCTTTCCCCAGACGCAGCAGCCATCGTCGCTTCCAGACCGAGGTCACAGCAGCACTAACAGTGTAGGTCCTCTCCTGTTGAAGGTCAGGTATCTAGTGATTGACCAGATAGAAAATGGCGGTGACGTCCGCGGCGGTGACGTCCGTGGCGGTGCGCATCATCACTGCCAGCGCACCTGTTCATTGGCTCCTGGGACCCATAGGGTCCAATGTTAACCAATGCAGCAGTGCGCCGCGGTCTGCGACCGCCTACCGCGACGGTGTGCAACGCCAGCGCTGTTACCCCACATTCCCATTGTCCCAGTTTAGAGGTCAGGCAGCCGCCATTTCAGGGGCCCACATCGATTCTTTTTCAACTGCGTCACACATACCGAGGCCTACACTCAACACACATACAGGAAGGGTTCATTGTCTGGTGTAGTCTTGTGTGTGACTGTGGGTACATACCTGGAGGAATAGTGACTGTTTCTTCGCTGTTGTCCTTCTTAGGCACTGTCAGCTGGGACATATGAGAAGATGGCGGAATCATCTGGTGTACCGATCGCTGGTGGACCTGTTGACAATGGAAGAGAGACATTTAATTGTCACCTACAGGTTTGACCGTGCCACAATCCAGGAACTATGTAGCCAGTTGGAGCCAGACCTGATGTCACCAATCCGCCATCCGACTGGAATCCCCCCTGATGTGCAGGTGCTGTCAGTGCTCCATTTCCTTGCAAGTGGGTCTTTTCAGACAACAGTGGCCATGGCATCAGGGATGTCCCAGCCTATGTTTTCCAACGTGTTGTCCAGAGTGTTGGCTGCCCTGCTGAAACATGTAAGGAGATACATCATTTTCCCTGAGGTGGAAGATTTGCCTACAGTGAAAGGTGACTTCTATGCCCTTGGACATATCCCCAACGTCATAGGTGCCATTGATGGGACCCATTTAGCTCTGGTCCCCCCCACAGGAGTGAACAGGTGTACAGGAACCGGAAGAGTTATCATTCGATGAATGTCCAGATGGTCTGTTTGGCAGACCAGTACATCTCGCAGGTAAATGCTATGTTCCCTGGCTCTGTGCATGACGCCTACATCCTGCGCAATAGCAGCATCCCTGATATCATGGGTTAACTCCAGAGGCACCGTGTATGGCTATTGGGGGACTCTGGTTACCCCAACCTTTCCTGGCTATTGACCCCAGTGAGGAATCCCAGGACCAGGGCAGAGGAACGGTACAATGATGCCCATGGGTGGACTAGGAGGGTGATCGAACGCACCTTCGGCTTTCTTAAGGCCAGGTTCAGGTGCCTCCATATGACAGGTGGGTCTCTATTCTACTCACCGAAGAAGGTGTGCGACATCATCATCGCCTGCTTTATGCTCCATAATTTAGCATTGCGACACTAGGTGCCTTTTCTGCAGGAGGATTGTCCAGATGACGGTGTTGTAGCAGCTGTGGAGTCTGTGGAGCCTGTGGACAGTGATGAGGATGAAGCTGAGGAAGAAGAAAACGACAACAGGGAGTCAGTCACACAGCAATATTTCCAGTGAAACTCAGGTGAGTACATTTTCAGGTTTAACATTACATTAACTTTCACACGTCTACCTCTATCCTGTACCGACATTTCACTCACTAGTTGTTAACTGAGTTGTCCCCTTCCATTTCAGTTTCACAAATGTGGTTACCTACGTGTCAACTGCTTTCATCCTTGAAGGCCTTGTGATGTGTGACATTGGTATGTTAGCCTTCCAATGGGTAACCCATTATGACACTGTTATTGATAAAACAAAATTACAAATCATAGACTGACTCCAGTTTTTTTAGTGTTTCAAGGGTGTTTATTTAAGTGCTAAAAATGAAGGGGGGTTGTAAAATGGTGATGGATGATGGTGGAGGAATGTCCATGGCAGAGTCCAGTCTATTAGTCTCACAGGTACATTGCACATCTGCCTATTGGAAGTGGAGCTGGGGCAGTTCCGATTTGGACAGGGTAACAAAGTGGGACAGTGGGGTGACAATCAGGGTGGTCTCATTTCCTGGCGGGGGTCTTGCCATCTTGCTCTGTCCTGTTCCTGGATCTCAGGGCCCGCTTGCGTGGTGGTTGTCCGTCTGCAGGGGATGGGGTGCTGGTGTGGTGGTCCTGTGGCAGGGCGTCCTGTCCACTAGCGCCGGCGGAGGTGGTAGGCAGTTCATCATCGTGGCTAGTGTCAGGGGCCCCTTGGAGTGCCACGGTGTCCCTCAAGGTCTTTTGAATGTCCGTCAGCAACCCTACGATGGTGCCCAGGGCGGAGCCGATGGTCCTGAGCTCCTCCCTGAACCCCAAATACTGCTCCTCCTGCAGACGCAGGGTCTCCTGCAACTTCTCCAGGACCGTGGCCATTGTCTCCTGGGAGTGGTGGTATGCTCCCATGATGGAGGAGAGAGCCTCGTGGAGAGTTGGTTCCCTTGGCCTGTCCTCCCTCTGTCGCACAGCAGCCCTCCCAGTTCCCCTGTGTTCCTGTGCCTCCGTCCCCTGGACCGTGTGCCCACTACCACTGCCCCCAGGTCCCTGTTGTTGTTGGGATGTTGGGTTAGCCTGGGTGACCTGTAGTGGTGGACACAACGCTGATTGACCTGTCCTGGGTAGGGAGGTTTGGGCCCGCTAGGTGGGTGCTGTGCTGGTGTTATCAGAGGGTGGAAGTTCGGTGTTGGGCTGTGGCTGGGCAAGGGGAACCGACTGTCCTGAGGCCCATGATGGTCCGGGCTGGTCATCAAGATCCAGTAGGGCAGAGCTGCTGTCGTCATTGTGGGCCTCTTCTGGGGGTGGAGTGGTGTTGTCTGGACCCTCTGGTGTGGTGACGTTCCTTCGGGTTCCTGCGGGGGTATAAGTACATGATTATTGCATGTGTGTGTGTAATGGTGTGCAATGGTTGGGTGTGCGTGAACCCCAGTGCAGGCATTCCTGTGTGTGGGGTTGTGTGCTGATGGTTGGGGGGTGTTCTGGGTATGTGCAGTGGGCATGCTTTAGTGATGGGTGTCCATGGTTAGTTGTGTCATGCAGGTCTTGGGGTTGGGATGTGTAGTTGGTGTTATTAGTACATTAGTGAGGAGTTTGGGTGATAGGGGAGGGTGTGAGGGTGTGGGTGTGTGATAGCTTGCAGGTAGGGTGAGGGATGTGATAGTTAAGATTTGACTTACCAGTTTCCGTTCCTCCAACTACTCCTCCGAGGCCCTCAGGATGCAAGATGGTCAAGACTTGCTCCTCCCATGTTGTTAGTTGAGGGGGAGGAGGTGGGGGTCCGCCACCAGTCCGCTGTACCGCGATGTGGTGCCTGGATACCTTTGAACGCACCTTCCCCCGTAGGTCATTCCACCTCTTCCTGATGTCCTCCGTATTTTTTGGGTGCTGTCCCACTGCGTTGACCCTGTCAACTATTCTTTGCCATAGCTCCATCTTCCTTGCAATTGATGTGTGCTGTACCTGTGAGCCAAATAGCTGTGGCTCTACCCGTACGATTTCCTCCACCATGACCCTGAGCTCCTCCTCGGAGAAGCGGGTGTGTCTTTGGCGTGACATGGGGTGGTGTGTGTGATGTGTGGGGTGGTGTATGTGGTGATGAGTGTGGTGAGTGTAGTGGTATGTGGTATTTTGTGCTTGGATGTTGTGTGGGTGATGGTGTTGTGTGCCTCTGTGTGGTGGGGTTGTCTATTGCTGTAGTCTCTGTCTGTCGCCTTCGTCTTCAGTTTTTGGTCGTAGGGGTTTGTGGGTGATGTGGGTGTGTGTTTTATATTGTGTTGGGTGTGTGGGAGTGTTGTTTGTATGTGTCTCAGGTGTGTGTAATTCGAATTGTCCAATGTGGCGGTGTTTTGGAGATGTGTGTGTATTTTGAGCACGGCTATGTGTACCGCCAATGGAATACCGCGGTTGAAAGACCGCCACGTGGATTCGTGGGTCGTGATAGCATGGGCGTGTTTCTGTTGGTGTGACGGTGGAGGTTTTGTTTTCGCCAGTTTATCACTGACCTTTGGTGTGGCAGTCTTGTGTGGGTGTCTGAATTTCGGCGGATTCCGTGATGTGGGTCATAGCTGTGGTGGAATTCCGCGGCCGCGGAGGTGTATTGGCGGTCTTCTGCACAGCGGTAAGCACCTTTTACCGCCAATGTTGTAATGACCCCCAAAGTACATTTCTATTAAAAAGGCTCCCCTCAAGAGATAGTGACATTGGGTTTTGGTCACTGTCCTCACAGGAAATAACTTTCATATCATGGAGCAGTGGCCAAACCCTTACATCAAAAATAATATAACCTATGGTGCTAGTGTAAAAACCCATTTTAAAGGTAGGAGACCTTACAGAGTCAGAATGAGTTTGACCATTGCACACTCTGAGGCTCCTCCCAACTACTACAGAAGCTAACTAAAGAGCAATATTGGAAAAAGAGCATTTTGCTCTCCCAGATAAACTAGGTATATTCCATAATTCATCTTCATCCCCAGTGAGTGCTATGTTTGACAATGAGGGCTCTAATGAAACATTAAGATCCCCTGCTACCAAAATCATAGCCTGCTGCTGATAAAAACCAATCAGATCATCAAGCATTGTTAAAATTGGAGAATTAGCAGATCTTACATAAACATTAAACAGAATCAAGATGAACTCTGAGGGGAACCCCTGTACCCACATTAGATCTGGTGAGTCAATATTCAACTGTTTGTGTGCAGAGGCAATAGTCTGTTTCTCCAAAATTAAGAGGCCACCCAGAACCCTCCCATGATTTTTCAGGGAACCTACTTTGCCACTATTAGTAATATAGCCATTAATTTATACGCTCCCCACATCCCAAGTCTCCTGGAAGACACGAACATATTTGTCTATAATAAGAAAGCCATTCCAGGTCAATTAGCTTGGAGTTGATTCCTGCCAATTTCTAATAAATCACAGTTAAGTGCTTTGCAACCTTGTAGGACCTTTGCGATCCTCTGCGCCTGTTCCCAGAGCCACTCAAGGGGGAAGAAGTAAGAGCAGATTTAGCATCGCCCTTGCTAGGAGAAACAGCATCAGCAGATACAATTGTCTGTGATGGAATATTCAAGGTGGGGTATAGTCAACTCAGCTGATCCGAGTGCAAGTTTGGTGTAAACCTGTTATGAGTGGCAATGGGCTGGCCCAAAGGGGTTTGTGGGATCATGCTTCTCTGCAGCTTATTTGGCGGCTTATAGAAAAGCCCAATTGGGAGGACCTCAGTTACTGAAGGGGATGGAGCTGCAAAGTCTACTTTCATTAAGATGTCTTTAGCCACCTTTCTATGTTTGAAATGTATTACTATACAATAATTATCATTAGGGGAGTTTCCCACCTAAGCCATCCTGTATACCGGATTAATCTGGTCATGTACCAGCACCTGCCTGCCCAGTCTCCTGTTGGTCCAATGAACCTCTTTGTTTACAAGTTGGTTGTGCTCCTCTCCGCTGTGGAACATTCTTCAGGATGATCACATATGGAGTTGGCTGGTGGGGCAATTGAAGCATGGGGAGATTTGAGAGACCGAAAGACCTCTGTTAATGACACCCTGGGATGCCTGTGTACTGTGGCAACATCTCAAGTTTCCCCTGAGGCTGAAGGTCCTGTCCAGGTCTATTCAGCGTTCCAACAGACACAGCCATTAGGGCCACATGGCCCAAGCCTTGCTTCACTGGAGCATCAGATTCTCATCCTTCGGTCCCCCTGATAGCATCTTAATGTTCTGTGCCCTGTCACATCGCCCCCAAATCTCTCACTGCTGTTTCCAGTTTCTCTATCTGAGCCAATAATCGGCCCAGTGTGTCCCTGAACATTAATGCTACCCTCTCACAGATTTTGTCCAGGCTATCTGCTAGGACTTGGCCAGATACAGTTGTCAGGTCACTGTTAGTTTTAGGATTAGGTAGTGGGGCTTGGTCAGACAGGGTCAATGGAAAACCTGGGCCTTGTCATTTAGACGTAGTTCTTTTCTCCACTCTCTTTCTCTTATCCCTGGTGTCTTTGGGCTTTCCTTTCCCAGCACAAGGGCTATTTGAGGGTGGTGGCACTTGTGGCACTCACCTCTACTACCGTTCGCCTCTGGTAAGAGGAGTGAGTTAAGAGGGGACACAGTGCAGTTGCCCCTGTCAATCGTATGGTTAATAGGTGACCACTGTGGTGAAAGAGTCTTAATGGAGGAATTTTCTGTGGTCGTCAGTGATGGCCCATGCTCCGAGTCTCAAGAGGCAGATAATGACATGTGCAGTTCGGCAAGTCCTATCTCATTGCCAATTGCCCCCTCTGCACGCTGTAAGAACTCATCAAGGGTGCAGTGACGCTGATGGCAAAGCTAAGAGATTACTCTTCCTATGAAAATGTCACCATGTTTTTGGACCTGTCCACATTGATGACCAAGTCCTTTCTTCCAGCATATTTGGGTAAAATAGTAAAGTCTTATTTACATGTGAAGACTCCTAGTTTAATGGCCAAAATTTACCCATCAGGCACATCAAGTGATGGTGTTAGCCAACTCTAGCGAATTGCCCATCTCGCTAGGGGTCCTGTCAATGTTTTTTTTTTACAGAGGTTCCTACTTGTTTTGGGTTGGTTTTAAGCTCTTCCAATATTTTTACGTATTGGAAAAAAGGCAGAAATATATTGTGAGACCTTTACTTTGAGTCTGGAGCAGTAGGTGTTTAATTGGTTGGATCGGTGGTGGATACCATGTTTACAATTGCGGTTTTAGAATTTAAGACTATTTCATCTAATTTGGATGGGTCCTCCTTTTTTTAAACGTGGCCCTTCAAACATGTCAATAGTGAGCAGTCAAGACCTACTCAAAGAGGAGGTGACGGTATTGAACCTCAAAGACCGTATTCCACCTAAATCATACCCTATAAGCACCTTATCAGCCATTCTGGTAATATCTTTTAAAAGGATCAGATTTAGAAATGGTGGTTATGAAATGAACCACCACAAACTGCACCCTGTGAATAATGTTCCCTCAATCCCCAACAAACATCTTACAATGTGTCTGTGTGTGCAATGTGACATGTGAAGTGATAAGGGAACTAAGACCCATACTTATACTTTTTTAATGCCGCATTTGCATCATTATTTGACGCAAAAGCGGCGCAAACTTACAAAATACAATTGTATTTTGTAAGTTTGCGCTATTGTTGCGTCAAAAAATGACGCAAATGCGGCGCTAAAAAAGTATAAATATGGGCCTAAGCCACCCTGCAAGACTTAAATGCTGTGAGGGAATGTGGCCAGACTTGGATAGGTAAAAAACTGACCAAAGATGATCAATGGGTCTGTGGCTGGAGCCAGCCATTTGGTGGGACCTTATCCTTTAATGCAAAAATCAGTGCATTTAACTGAGGGGAGGTGCAATTTGATCATTACATCAGGCTACATATGAGCCATGTGGCTTGGTTGTGGACCCTTTTCTATTTGGCAAGTGGCTTCTCTTTTTAAAACTGTAAATCTCTGGCATTACAGTGGCTTTATTTTGCATCATGCGGGATTTCCTCTCCTTATAGGTGTGGACTGCACAGAGTCTAATATAATCACTATAATACGGCAAGCCCTTCTTACTTGTTGCTTTAATGTACTACTTGCTGTTTAATGCCTGATTCAGTATAGCTTTAGGTACATTCTCCCCACTGGCATGTAATTGCTGACCCTTTTTAACCATCTCTTCTTTATTTCCAAATTAGTTCATCTCTCTTTGCATCTTTAAAAAATGGGGTTTGAGAGTAATTGCTGTGTTTTAGGTGCTCAAAGTTGTAGCCATGGTCTAGCATTTGGTGCTTCTACCTGCTTGTATATCAGCTAGCCCACCAGTGTAGGACATCTGTGCCTTCTCTAAATGCCTCATCTTCAAGTCTCACTGGCAAAAAG
This sequence comes from Pleurodeles waltl, assembly GCF_031143425.1. Classification (NCBI taxonomy): domain Eukaryota; kingdom Metazoa; phylum Chordata; class Amphibia; order Caudata; family Salamandridae; genus Pleurodeles; species Pleurodeles waltl. Next base: position 722,297,744 of record NC_090437.1, on the reverse strand, counting down.
GAAGGTGTGGGACTATCTGTCTTTGAATTTTAATCGTGCACTAACCTGGAAACCATTAGTGAACAGCCCCATAATTATAGTAGTGTTGGAGAGGCATAGACCTAGCTTCTTCACCCAGTTTGATTAACCTATTGTATTTCCACTTAATTAAGCTTTCAAATATGTGTACATATTTTAATAGATTATTGAAGATATGTTTAGCCATTTTACTGGTAGCCCCATTAGATAAGTAATGTCTTGCAAAGTTGCTTTCAGTGATGCCAGGTAATTAATGGTCAATTGACGTCACTTCCTGTGAGGTTATAGTTTATGCAAATTATAGGGGTCCCGCATGTTCCTATTCTTTCTGGGGTCCCACAAATCCTTGAACCAGTCCTGTGGAGAGTAATGTGAGAATATAGTACTAGTTCCAATTTTCCACTTTCTCCTCGGACAACAGCGACATAGCTATATTTTCCAAATGCAACTGATGACCCTTCTTTTCTCTCAGGCCTTCGCCGAGACTGGCAATTTGACTTTGAATGGACTCAAGGCAACACAAATACATAAAATAATTATTCCGTACATGACTAGCTCTTGGCATGGTTCAAATGACTTCATCTGGCTGTCACTACATTATTTAAGAAGAATAGCCTATCACCCTGGCGCAGTGGGAACTAGAATTCATATAGGTATATACGTGTTTATAATAAATTGTGAATATTAGCTGATTTTACTCTCTGTTTTATGCTGTTTTTCATAATTTGTCAACTCCTTCACTATGCTTTTCCTGGGGAACTTTAAAGCGACTACAAGTGGTGCCTAATAAATCACAAAGATAGGATAAAAGAAATATTATTTTAAAAGAAGCATACCCACTGTCAGTTTCATCATCCCATGTTACACATTTATACGCTTTCAAGTGAACATATAAAACATCATGAAACACAGTTACAACACCACAAGGCTAGAAAAACGTAGGCTGTACTCATATTCTGGCTATACCTTTGGAGAAGTGTTGGGTCCACAACAATAGGAAAACATATCAGAACTCTACAAAGGGTTCAGGACATAGGGCCAGATGTAGCAAGCATTTTGCATGGTGCAAACTGCGAAAATTGTAGTTTGCGCCATGCAAAACGCCCATCGCGATGCACATTCACAATTTGCGAGTCGGTACCGACTCGCAAATTGTGAATGCGACTCACAAATAGGAAGGGGTGTCCCCTTCTTATTTGCGACTCGCATCGCTATGCTAAATTGCTTTGTGACCGCGAATGTGGTCGCAAAGCAATTCGCAGTTACCATCAGTGTCACACTGGTAGTAACCCATTCGCAAAAGGGAAGGGTTCCCATGGGACCCTTTCCCCTTTGTAAATGTTGCCCAGAATGTTTTTTCAGAGCAGGCAGTGGTCCAATGGACCACTCCCTACACTGAAAAAACGAAACCAAATGGTTTCACTATTATTTTATTTTGCAACTCTTTTTCCTTTAAGTGAAATGGGCTGCAAAATAAATTTAAAAAACTGCTTTATTTAAAAAGCAGTCACAGACATGGAGGTCTTCTGTCTTCAGCAGGCCACCATCCCTTTGAGTGTAGGGAAATGCTAGGGGGTCGCAAAATACGACCCACCTCATTAATATTAATGAGGTGGGTCTTTGCGACCCCATAGCGATTCGCAGAAGGTGTCTGAGACACCATTCTGCATATGCTTTTGCGACTCGGAAATTGCAAGTCGCACGACCCACAATTTCAGAATTGCAAAAGCATATCTTGCTACATCTGGCCCATAGTCCTCAATGGAGGTCGAAAAGAGGTTACAGTGAGAAAAAAAACGTACAATTTCACACTAGGTTGATCTTTAGAATGCACTGTCTGAGGCAAGAAAATATACAGTCATATTTTTATAGGCCAGACCTTCTGCGGACATGTACTCGCCTTGATGACCAAAAGCATAGTGAATTTGAAATGCCCTGCCGAGGTGTTTAAAAATAACCAGAGCAAAATATTTCACTACCATTCATATATGGTTAGAAAAAATAATTCAACAATTGTCTAACGAATAGTGAGATGCATAAAAAAGTTATATGAGCATTTCCAGGATTTTTAAATTATTGGATTACACATTATGGGATTTTTGGCAAACTATGAGAATCAGTTTAAAAGAGTCTTAATGGGAATAGGAATTTTTACATGGTAATAAATATAAATCTTTGAAGGGTATGGCATGTGACTATTTTTTGTTTATGTAATACCAATGTAAGCAATTGGGTTCTTAATTGAGGGAGGTAAGTGGCCCCCTCAAGTAATAATTACATTCCTTATGAGAGTGAGCTCTTATAGTCACTTATACCTGAGTTCAACACCCTGATAGCCACGATACAGAGTAAGCATCAGTAACTTTGAGGCAATGTGTAAAGCATTTATGTAACAGTAAAATATTAATAATATCAAAATGCAAAACAACATAATAAATTAGAAAAATAGAGTAACATTTAATAAATTAAATGACAAAATTCCAAAAACAGGAACAGAAGATATGAAGTTTTAAAGTTTTATGGTATGGTTTGTGCCAAGCAGCACGGAGTGCCAATGATAATCGATGCTTGCGGTAGACCAGGTTCTATGCACAGTTTGCTGCTGACTGAGATGAATCGTGGGTCGGATACACTACCAGGCTTATCCTGGTGAAAGATTTTAGCCTCCGACTTTAGTCCTTTAAGTCCAAATCCACCACAGGAGTACACTTCTGAAGCCCCCCAGAACCTCAGCGGAGGAAATTAGAAACTCACAGGATAAAAGTCAAAGGCCAACAGAAGGGCCCAGTCCAGGTTTAGTTGCCACTGGTCAGCTGGACACTTGAAGGAAGAGGCCTCTTGTAACTTTAACAGGATGTCAGTCTTAAGTTCCTTAGAATCTAATTCTTGGGCCTTTGTACAAGACAGAGAGCAGGGTTAAGTCTTGTAGGTTCTTCCCAGGTCTCTGACAGCAGGCTGTGTCCACTGCTGATGTTCCCAGGTCCATGATTGATCTGAACATGCCACATTCATGCTTTGCATGAACTAGTGGGTGCAATTGACCACTGGGGATGAAATGTTCCTGGGGCAACTCTTACCTGCTTTGGGCATTTTCAGGATTGCTGAAGCCTTTAGCCACACTGAACCTGGGCTCTGAGAGGTTGGGGGGGGGTGTTATTGAAGTTCTACTGTTCTCTCACATCCAGTACCAAAATCTAATTTTGGACAAACCTTTAACCACATCAGAGTCAGAAGTGTGGTAGAACAAAGCTAAGTATTCAGCAACTAAACATGGTATACACAAGGATTGGTTTGGTGTGCCAGTCCTTTCAGCAGCACAGCAGCTCTTCTTCCTGGTATAGTATCCACAGGTACAGAAGTGTACTGAAGACTTGGTGTCTGGTGTCCAATATTTATAGCTGGGACTTTGTTTGAAGTGGGGAAGCTTCTAGTGTTTTTCCTTTGAAGTGCACAGGTTTCCTGCTTCCTTTGGCCTGGCTCTAGACTAATTATATGGGCTATGCAGTTCTTTGTGGGGAGGTAGGACACAGCCAATTCAAGTATAAGTAGGGCTGTGCCCAGCTCCCCCTCCAATCCTGCCAGTAATGGCCCATCCAGGCACAATAAAGCTTTCTTTCATGTGTGGCTGTCTAGGAAGAATAGACAAAGTCCAACTGTCAGCGACATCCAGTAATGTGACCCAGTAATGTGGTCGCAGGCACTAAATGCCTAAGGCAGGAAAATGCCAAATTTCTAAACATGCCATTTACAAAACTTATTTTTAAATCTGTCTTCACCGTGAGAGAGGATTTTTCATTACAGTTCCAAAGATATCAAACATGAGCTGTGCACCTGCTCCCATTAGTAAAGTATCACTTATTAAATGTAATGTAATAAGGTAACTCTAATAATATCTTATGTGAGAGGCAAGCCTTGCAGTAGTGAAAAACAAATTTGAGAGTTTGTCACTACCAGGACAGAAATCAATCAATTTATTGTTTTTGTTAATTAAAACCATAACAATGTTACCATTAGAAATAATCACCATAACAATATTACCATAAGAAATAGCACAATATGGTAATGTAAGAATATTTAAAGTGCATCTGTGCTCAGTCAAACTTGATTACAACCAATTTTCCTTATACTGCATCATTTGGTAGGAGGACAACTCTAGAAAAGATGCTTTAGCAATTAGAGGACAGATTGGTTCAACTAACCTAAAAACGTGTCTGTTAAGATCAGTTAAAGGATTGTTTGGTTCACCTAAGCTACAAATGTCTGTTAAGGTCAATATCCAGTTAAATATACAACCTTTAGAATGTGCTAAAACACTATCCAACCGTGTATAATGTGCTTTAAAAAAGGCACATTACCCCAACCCATGGGCTGGCCATCTTTTCACCACTGACGGGCCATCAAGACTGACTGTCCTCAGCTCATTTCCAGCATTAAAGCGGCAAAAGGAAGGCTGCCATCAGAAAATTCATGAATTTGAAGTTCAGCTGAAGGCCTGCTGGGTTGAGACTTGCTTTTATTGCTTCTCTGCACGTTCAAATGCCTCTGATGTTGAAAATACTTTTCAGTAGACTGTGCAAACTTATAGAGATGGGGACATTTCCAAACCAGGTATATGAGGTCATCCTTTCTATTGTTGCAGAACCTACAAATTGTTGAGAAAATAAATGCAAGTTTATAAGGTCAAAAAGTATTAGACTTCAGTTCCATAAAATGATGCATATTATTGAATGCAGGCGGTTATCATGCTGTGAATTCTTCTATTTGTATTAATCTTTTGACTTTCCTCTAAATAATTTTTTATAAGAATTTACCTAAGTTTATGAAGAAATTCACAAAGTTTACAATTGTGAATAATAATTTGCTTGAAATGCCTTCATTTTTTATAGTCGTACGTTCATGTGTATATTTTCTTGGCCTGATAAAGCATCTATTGTCATGAAACAAGTGCTGGCCTGAATCTAAGAAATTTACCCGAGAAAAATAATAATCAAATAAAGCAATCTATTATTTAATTTCAACTTTTGTGGAGCTGAAGTCTATTACTTTTTGGCCTTAGAAACTTGTCTTTATTTTTTAATTCCAGTGCAGGAGCTGAGGGTTCGGTCTCCCAGTATTCTTGAGGTCCTAGGTGTCTCAGCTTCATGTTCATTCTCTGTATCCCTCCACTTGCCTAATCCGTTTCCAGGGAGGTTGACTTGCCAGTGCTGGTAGTTGGCTGTAATATAGAACAATCAATCTTCTCTTGATGTATGCAGGGAAGGCAGTATTTAAGAATGGTGAAGGTTTCAAACATTGTAATGTCTGAGATCTGTAGCAGTTTTTATTATCCATATGTGACTGAACCCTTACCACTTTATTCACCATACACTTGAAGGCTGGAAATGGTAAAGTCTTGTCCCAAAGGTCTGCTAAGTGCAGCAGTTTCATAGTACTGAACTGGTACTTGTGGTAAGCGATTGTAGATCATATTCCTGGAAGCCCATAGTGATCTGTTTAATGGATTTTTGGAACCCTTCCAAATTTTGTACCAGAATTTTAGGGAAGCATCCATTCTACAAAGGTCTTGCTTTATAAACCCAAACTCCAACCACATTTGAGCTGGGGATACATTTTGGGGGCGGGAGAAGGCCTGCCTGAAGGAACTGGCCTGCAGTCTGTCAAGAAGGGCTGCATCCTGGCCTCTCAGGGGCATGTAAAACGTAAAAGTACATGTCCTAGATTTTAAGTACACTGCACCCTACCCTCCGGTGTTAGATCCTGTTACCTGCTCAGATAGATTGACCTGACATCTTGGCCCAGCAGGGGCCTTACCACATAAAGGCGGTCATTCTGACCCTGGCGGTCAAAGACCGCCAGGGCGGAGGACCGCGGGAGCACCGCCGACAGGCCGGCGGTGCTCCAATGGGGATTCCGACCGCGGCGGTAAAGCCGCGGTCGGACCGGCACCACTGGCGGGCTCCCGCCAGTGTACCGCCGCCCCATTGAATCCTCCAAGGCCGAGGGGATTCCGACCCCCCCTACCGCCATCCAGATCCCGGCGGTCCGACCGCCGGGATCCGGATGGCGGTAGGGGGGGTCACGGGGCCCCTGGGGGCCCCTGCAGTGCCCATGCCACTGGCATGGGCATTGCAGGGGCCCCCGTAAGAGGGCCCCTAAATGTATTTCACTGTCTGCTGCGCAGACAGTGAAATACGCGACGGGTGCAACTGCACCCGTCGCACAGCTTCCACTCCGCCGGCTCGATTCCGAGCCGGCTTCATCGTGGAAGCCTCTTTCCCGCTGGGCTGGCGGGCGGCCTGAAGGCGACCGCCCGCCAGCCCAGCGGGAAAGTCAGAATTACCGCCGCGGTCTTTCGACCGCGGAACGGTAACCTGACGGCGGGACTTTGGCGGGCGGCCTCCGCCGCCCGCCAAGGTCAGAATGAGGGCCAAAGTGTCCTACCAAGCCCTCTATAGCCCCATGAACCACATTTACTGCTTGTCCGAGGTGCATCAAGGGGAATTGGACAAAATAGTAAAGGCTTGGTCACAATGGTCTCACTATATCACCGCTGTCACACTTGCATCACCACCAAAGCTTCCTGGATTGTGTTTCTGGATTTCTGTGAATGCTGTAGAAGAACAAGAGCAGCATTATCAGTCTGCATCACCACACTCTCTGCTAACTTCCACAGCTTTCATTCTTGAGATTTACCCTTACATACCTATTGTGTGACCAGTTCTCGCTGTTGTTTCTTGGTAGGTTATCACCTTGCAGTTGCCTCCATGCAAGATTACAAGATTGTCCAATTACAAATCTCTGGGCTTGTGGGTGCTCTGAGGCCCTCCTTTTTGAGCTTACTAACAAGTGTCAGCTCGCCGAATCAGTTACTGCACTAGTCAGGCGCAAGCCATTAGGAAGCAATGGTTAGTTCTTAGTTTGCAAGGCACGAACTATGGTGCTGAATAGTCACTAGCTGTTGCAGAAGTGCTAATTGTAGTGTGATTAGTGAAGGCTGCACAAGGATATTGTTCCTGAGTGGACCGCGTTAGCTTTGATCACAGTTCTGGTTCCAGATCGTGATCCCTGCTGTTAGGATGTGGCACAATCTCTGCTAGTCTTTGAATGCTACACACGCTTATCAGTTCTAAAACTTACTGTCTTTCTTTTCTTTCTGTGTTCTGGGATGAACGACTGCCCCCAGAACTGGTGGTGGAGAACACTTAGGTTTAGAGGAGAATGTAGCCCAGCTTGGGTGGTGGTGTCGCAGGAGCCGTTTCAGGTGAGTGTTCTCTATTAAGTCTAGCTTGCCTAGGTATGGGGTGCAGTCAGTGCATGGTCTGGTTTAAATAGAGGCAAATCCAAGATGGCCACTGAGATGTGTTAATCTCATAAGGCCTCACACTCTTCTCCTGTACATGCAGACTCCTCCAGAGCTAGCCACATGCTCCCATCGAGTCATATAATAAGGCACGCTTGCTTAACTTCAATGCACCTAAATTCAATGTCGCCAACATTTTATCAAATTCATGCTCCACCCAATCAAACCAGTCCCCCAAACAGTCAATGTTGAACAGCTCATTCTTGCCCCTCCATGCTTGCACTATAGTGACCCAGGAATATATATTTATGGTTTTGCCTATTGTAGTATGTTCTGCAATAAGGTAGTTTAGGGCTTTGGAAGTACTTTTAATTCCAAAGTTGAATTTGAGGTTAACTTTAACTTCAAAGGAGCTAGTAATGCAGACCTGTTTTTAACATGACACTGGACATCACAGCAGTGCCCTTATGGGTGCACTATCTGTACTGGGGTCCCTAAACCTACATGCCCTACCGCATACTTGTGACTTACAGGTAGTTGTCAGAGCCAATTATAATTAGATCTCATTTACATATACCATTTTACACAGAGCACTGGCCCTGGGACTGGTTAGCAGTGTCCAGAGCATAGTCAGAGCCAGTATCAATCCAAAAGTTTGAGGGGTAATCAGGGCAAAAAGGATGACTTTCCCACACTGATCAAATGTGGAGTCAGTGGAGGGCCAGGTTTGCTTCTCCGAATGCCTAGAATGGGTCCATTGGTGACAACACTTTCTGGTGTAAATGCACAAATTAATGTTGATAAACCACGTAACACCATCTTGTTTTCAAGGAGGGTAGGGGATGGGATTTCTCCTCATGGGAAAATATTTTCAATGTCAGAAAAGCAATGATTTGTAGTTTAACAAGAACTGCAAATGGACATATTTTCTAGAGCAAAAAAATCCCTATGAATTTAGGGATAAGCGATAAATGTGAGTTTTACTGAGGTTGCGATTGACTGAGAACAGTAACTTCATAGAAATTGTAGGTATAAATGTACTGCTCCGAAATGTACTATTTATGTGAAGGAGAACCAACATGTCTGTTAATTGCTGAATCTAGTTTAACCAAAACAAGCATATTGATTTTGTTCTTAATGCTCGTACAAATGTTGGTGCAAGTGGTAAGCAGACATTTGAGCCAATGCGATTGCCGTAGTTGATTACATGTTCTACTTAATTGTCTGGACTGCGAATTTAGCCAGTATAATTCAGTATAAGGCGATCTCTATATGTAACACCCATATATAGAGGTAGATTTCAAACCAGCAGGCTGATATTTTTGTTACAACTTTTTATTCAGCTTAATCATGCTTGTTTATGGATAATAATGCATGTTCACTTCGACTCCTCTCAGACCCTTCTTATCCATCACAGTAATGCTTCCCAGAGGGATGATGGAACGCACTGGTGTGGTGGTTTATGTATAATCGAACATTTCTGGAATTGAAAAGGCACGCATACACACTCCGACTATTACAGAAAAGAGGAATTGAAGCAGAAAAATAAGCTTCAGCAAGTCCATTTCCCTACTTGAATTCAGGATCTGTGCAATTTGTGGAAAAGGGATTAAGAGTTGTGTTCATAGGCTGACTATAGAATGTTTAAGTCCTACTTATTGCTTTGCAACTTCTTACAAAGCCAGCTTTGGTTTTGTCACCCTTTCATCTACACATATGCTCAGGAAGCTTACTTCATACTTAGCCAGCTTCACATTCCATATTCCTGAAATATAATCAACATACAGTCTTGAAGTTCCTCTCACTTGGTAAGAATGTAAATGACTTGTTTGTGTGAGCAGCCACCTTTATTCAGTCACTAAATAAAGCAACTCTTCTATGTGCTAAGAGATGGAGCCCACTGGCCCACTGACATTGTGGAAATCAGCCCCATCTGCTTAGCTGGTGGTATTCTATGTTATGTTGATAAGCTTTGAAGAGTGCCCAAAAAACAATTTGGTTTCTTGTTATTGTTAGATTAATGCATACCTGTCAGCTTTACAGCTTAACAGACATTTAGAACTAATTAAGGTATGCATGAGGAAAGTTCCACAAGGTTGAGGCTTGGAACAAACATCTTTGACTCCCGAACTAGACTCTACATCCCAGAATTCTTAAAAGTGCTGTCTATGCAGACCTGGGATGGTGACCTGGAAAATACTGATGAATTCTATTTTTATTGAAATTAAAGGTAGAGCTGAAAATAGCCTTGAGTAAAATACACATGATTTTTAAAATGATCCGTTCTATGAGTAAGAATCAATGGAGAGACTTCATGATGGGTGAAATAGTGATGAAAACTTAGGGGCATAATTACGTTCCCCTAACCCCACTGGAGCGTCACTTTTTGTGATGCTCCGGTGGCGCTGTGCACTGCACCATATTTAAAGGTGACTCTAAGCCACTTTTTGTGATTTAATGCTGCCTTGTAAATATGGGCCCCTGCAACGCAGTTTTCTGCTAAAGAGGGGCGTACAATGAGTGTTGCTGTGGGTATTCCACTGCAACACTCAGTGCTTTTGACTCTGCCCCATATTTAGAAGAATTTGTAGATCTGTGGCAGTTCTGAAAACTAAGCCACCCCAGGGATGGCATTAGCATGGCACAACAAGGAGAAATAGTTATATAAACTATATAACTTATACAAACTATAAACAATCATTCAATAATGACGATTTGGTACTTCCATGTGGATTGCATTTTGTAGCACACATAGCAGTGCAAAATCGCCATTGTAGATTGCTTATGTGCAGGAAGGGACACCTTCATGCACATAAACAACCATTCCCTTCAAAACAGACACCCTTGTACTACGGTGAAAGGATGCCTATGCTGGTGCTGGCTGCTAAATTTTGCGCCAGCACTAGGGGAAACACAGCTGTGTTCCATACGTGTGTAAATATGGCGCATTCCTGCGTATCAGAAGTGATGCAGAGTGGCACTGCCAATTTTGTCGAAGTGCCACGCTGAGCCACTTCTGCTTAAATATGCTTCCTGGGTCCTAACAATTAAAGGGCCATCTAGATTTGCAACGCTTCAAGTCTGGCCATGAAATATTATAGGATGCATAGATGAACACACATTACAGAGTCTAAAGTGGATCTGACTGTCACGGCTAAGGATAGCCTTTTGTCATCGTCATTGAGGTAAGGAAAGATCTAGCTAGAGTTGCTGTACTTGAAAGGTGCAACTAAACATTGTATAATTGTGGCTGCAGATCGTAAATTTCCATTGAATATTGATTTTGGGTTACAAATTATTTGGCCAAGGAATAGCTAGCTCCAGTTTGTAAGGCCGATACCTTCCTATGAAGAGAATATGATGACATAGCTCTTCTTTGCAAAGACATTTGACAATCATCTTTTAGGTCTAAGGTAAATTTTCAAATCCATGGGAATGGACAAGAAAATCTAGAAGCCATGACATTCACACCTTTCCTGGAGAACACAGATCCCTAACCATGTACATGTGTAAATGTACATGATCTATATTTATGACTGTGTAAATCGACAGAAAGCTTTTCGATTTCCCTGGAGTGACTACCAATTTTGTTTTGAGGGGCGGTTGCCTCCGCATTATATGTCAGATTTAAGCACTGATTTGAAGTTTCACAGACAGGGCACTCCATCACAAACGTGGCAGAGTACCCTGTCTGCCAAACTGAGGGTTCATCTGCCTTATTTAGGGTCTGAAGGACCACCAGGTTTCTGTTGACAGAAACACTGTCAGAGAAAGAGCATTATACTGCCCACCCTAATTAGGGTTCAAGGTGTCATGTCTTTTTTCTGTCCATCACTGCCAAGTAAATTCTGGCATTGAAAGACAGAAAAAAACAAATAGGGACCTCAGGGAAAAAAACTCCCTGATTGTGGGGGTAATGTTTTTGTCTTCTGATAACAATCTCCCCCTTTGGGAGTTTGTATTAAAAAAAAAAAATTGTTAGAGTTTGGTGGACAGCTGTCAACAGCAGTCGCCCGCAAAACTGTTTGTACTTCGACGGAAACTGCCAGGTTGATGGTTCCGCTCAAGGTACAGAAATCATGGCTGGACCAGCAATGATCTCTAAATTTGGAAGATGGTAGTCCCTCATGGTGGTAGATGTAATGTCGTTCGGTCACTCTGATGGATGGAGTACCATTCAGCAAACTCTGGATCTAGCCCTTAATCATCCTCGTGGAATTGTGTGTCAGTCCCAACGAAATTGTGAGTTTTTGGATGTTCGGCTATTTTTCAAGTTATTCAAGTCCTGCTCTGCACCACTATCCCATCATTGGGAGCAGATTTCCTTTGTCATATTAATACTTTACAGTGGTATAAACATACATGCAATTTTTTCGACTTATAAGTGTAAAATTTAGGTTTTAGGAATTGCCGACCTGAACTTCCCCTCGTAAATTATGTCATGTGCACAGCTCTGCTTATTTTAGGCCTACAAATGGATTTGTGAACAACATCCTAGTTACCGGATTGTGCGGAAATTGTATTGTGAATCAGGTCCAAGAGTGAAAGTCACGATCGGCCACAAAAACCTTTTCATGTGTTCTCAAGTATTAGTCGCAATTCTTCATTCCACAGCAGATTAAAATAATATTTTTCGACATAATCATGAAGCGAACCCACGCAGAACGAAGATTTGTAAAGGCAATGTCAGCATATGTTTTTAACCACCACATGCTTTTCCCGTTAATGAAGACCTACAGCGGCCCTCCTTTGTGACAACCCTTTCAGCTTTTCGGTTCCATATGACTAAGGGGTTGCAATGTGTCAGGGGCACTACGGAGTGAGCAAATTTCAAAATGAAGTTGCTTTATGAAAACAGGCAACCGACAGGAGTCAAGAGGCCAGCGGGACGTCACTGAACACAGCTGCAGTGTTTTGCAGCTAATTTAATTATTTTTAAGAGAAGAGAGTAATGTGCATTAACGAACGATACATTATCGTGACTCTTTCAGTTCAACAAGAGAGTGCTACAGGAAACCGAGATTCTTTGGTAAATAATTGAATTGTGCTGCAGACTCCTGCGCTTTTTAGTAGAAATAAAGATATGGTAGAAAAACTCAGTGAAACTGCAATCCTTTTAGGGAAGATATTAGGTGATGTGCAAGGTTCAAAGGTGTGTTCCTACCGTAGTGCTGCAAACGATGCTGCACATATGTATGTATGTATGAGGAGAATAGATGTGTTAGACCTGACAGCCTTAGGGTAGCCTTCCCCCAACCTGTTGCCTGCCTCCCTCCATTTTTCTGATCTCATTTTATGGTTTTAGGACTCTGCACACTTTAACACTGCTGACCAGTGCTAACGTGCTTGTGCTCTCTCCCCTAAACATGGTAGCATTGACTCATACCCAATTGACATATTTAATTTACTTATAAGTCCCTAGTAAACTACACTATATGTGGCCAGGGCCTGTAAATTGAATGCTACTAATGGGCCTGCAGCACTGATTGTGTCACCCATTTAATTAGCCCATTAACCATGTCTCAGGCCTGCCATTGCATGGCCTGAGTGCAGTTTTACTGCCACTTCGACTTGACATTTACAACTGCTTGTCAAGTCTTAAATTCCCCTTTTCTCACATATAAGTCACCCCTAAGGTAGGCCCTCGGTACCCCATAGGTCTGGGTTATATGTAGGCAAAAAGCAGGACATGTACTTATAAGTTTTACATGTCCTGGTAGTGGAAAACTCCAAAAGTCGTTTTTCATTATTGTGAAGTCTGCTCCTTTTATAGGCCAGCACTGGAAATTCCCTTATATATACTTTAAGTGGTAAATTCTGATCTAAGAGGAATAGACTTGTCATATTTTGTATGGTTGCAATGGTAGTAAGAAATTTGATTTTACATTACTATTTCAGAAATGCCACTTTTAGAAAGTAGGCATTTCCCTGCTCTTGCTGCCAAGAGTGTCTTACAGCCTGTCTCCAATCCACGTCTGGTCTGTGCTGGTTGACAGCTTCCCTTGTGCATTCCACCCAACAGCCATAAACCCAGGACACTCAGCTGCATCTGCATTCATCTGCATACAGATGGGTTTCCCTGGGCAGGAAGGGTGGAGGGGCACTTATTTACATTTCAAAGGCCAATGGCCTGCCCTCACACAAATGACTGATACCCCCCTCACCCTGGGCTCCTCACAGACAGGGCTGGGTTCAAAGGGGAACTTGTGCACTTCAAAACAACCACTCTTTGAAGCTTCCCTCTCTTCAAAGGCACTTTTGGGTATATTCTGGGTCTCTGACCCCATCAAATCAGACATTTCTGGATCTACAACTGGACTCTGTTAGAGGGACTGTTTGGCTGACCAAAGGACTCATCTGGACTGCTTTGCTGGAAGGACTGATGCTCTGCTTGTGACCTGCTGCCTGCTGGCTGGAAGGACTATGGCTTCACCACAAGTGCTCTCCAAGGGCTTGGATTGTGTTTGCCTCCTGTTCTGAAGTCTCAGGGCCACAAAGACTTCACCAAAAGGAAGAAAATCTCAGTGCGCCAGAAAATCGATGCAACACCTGCAGAAATCGACACAGCGCCTGACTCGCGCCTGAAAAATCACCCCCCCCCCGCCGCCAGCGAATCGACTCAGTGCCTACTGCTTCTTGCAAATTGGATCTTAGTCTTTTTGGTCTTAATTTATTCAGACAAATATTATCCTTTTTTCTAAACTGGTGTGGAGTACATGTTTGGTGTTTTCACTGTATCACTGTACAAGTTATTGCACAAATACTCTACACATTGCTTGGCCCATAAGTTAAGCCTGCCTGCTCTGTGCCAAGCTACCAGAGGGTGATCACAGGATAATTTAGGTTGTGTAGTGACTTACCCTGACTAGGATTGTGGCCCCTACTTGGAAAAGGTTGTATACCTCTGCCAACTAGAGACACAATTTCTAAAAAGATGCTCATGTGCATACATAACATTTTTGGAGTAGTCAGTATTCTGAAGCGAAGACCATCATACAGAACACTACAGGTAAATCTCTGTGGCCTCGTTTACAACATTTTGGCACAGGGCAGCACTGCAAGGAATCTTGCTGCACTGCCCTGCATAAAACGTAAAGGGCAGGAATGTTCAGTATTAATGACATACAGTGCATTCCATGTTTTTCTCCCGGCGCACATATTGGTGCCTAGCACCAACGCAGGCACCCTTGCACCATGGTGTTATAGTGTCTGCATTGTTGGCATGATTGTTTTTGTGCAGGAAGGAAAACCTTCCTGCACCAAAACAATCAATGGAAGAGAAATATATTTACTACTCCTTGTTACGCCTCCCCTAGAGTCACATAGGCCCTCATTCTGACCTTGGCGGGCGGCGGAGGCCGCCCGCCAAAGTCCCGCCGTCAAGTTACCGTTCCGCGGTCGAAAGACCGCGGCGGTAATTCTGACTTTCCCGCTGGGCTGGCTGGCGGTCGCCTTCAGACCGCCAGCCAGCCCAGCGGGAAAGAGGCTTCCACGATGAAGCCGGCTCGGAATCGAGCCGGCGGAGTGGAAGCTGTGCGACGGGTGCAGTTGCACCCGTCGCGTATTTCACTGTCTGCGCAGCAGACAGTGAAATACATGTAGGGGCCCTCTTACGGGGGCCCCTGCAATGCCCATGCCAGTGGCATGGGCACTGCAGGGGCCCCCAGGGGCCCCGCGACCCCCCCTACCGCCATCCGGATCTCGGCGGTCCGACCGCCGGGATCTGGATGGCGGTAGGGGGGGTCAGAATCCCCGCGGCGGTGCAGCAAGCTGCGCCGCCGCGGAGGATTCAATGGGGCCGCGGTACACTGGCGGGACCCCGCCAGTGGTGCCGGTCCGACCGCGGCTTTACCGCCGCGGTCGGAATCCCCATTGGAGCACCGCCGGCTTGTCGGCGGTGCTCCCGCGGTCCTCCGCCCTGGCGGTCAAAGACCGCCAGGGTCAGAATGAGGGCCATAGTTTTGACGCATTCCTAGGTGTACAGATACTTGTAAATCTGGGAATGTGTCAAAACCCATGGGTGTTGTGTGGGAAAACCCATTGCAACACCCATGGAACACTTCCTTGATGTAGAATAAGGCAAGGCAGTGCCTTGCCTCAAGCAGGGGCCACAAAAAAAGGGGGTCCCAAAACACTTTAGCGGTCATTACAACATTGGTGGTAAAAGCCGCTTACTGCCGTGCAGAAGGCCGCCAACACACCGCAGCGGCCGCGGAATTCCGCCACAGCTATTATGACCCACATCTCGGAATCCGCCAAAAGTCAGACACCCACACAAGTCCGCCACACCAAAGGTCAGTGATAAACTGGCGATAACAAAACCTCCACTGTCACGCCAACAGAAATACGCCCACACTATCACAACACACGAATCCACGCGGCGGTCTTTCAACCGCGGTATTCCATTGGCGGTACACACCGCCGCGCTCAAAATACACACACATTTACAAAACACAGCCACATTGGACAATTAAAAATACACACAGCTGAGAAACATACACACACCACCCCCACACACCCATTACAATATAAAACACACACCCACATCACCCACAAACCCCTACGACCAAAAATACAGAAAGAAGGCCAGAGAGAGACACCATCAGCAAGTACAACAGCATCCACAGGCACATAACACCATCACCCACACAACTTCCACGCACCTCACACAACACACCACTACATATCACCACACTTATCACCACACACTCCACCCCACACATCACCTACACCACCCCATGGCACCACAAAGATACCCCAGGTTCTCGGAGGAGGAGCTCAGGGTCATGGTGGAGGAAATCGTCCGGGTAGAGCCACAGCTATTCGGAGCACAGGTGCAGCACACCTCAATTGCAAGGAAAATGGAGCTATGGCGAAGAATAGTCGATAGGGTCAACGCAGTGGGACAGCACCCAAGAAATCGGGAGGACATCAGGAAAAGGTGGAATGACCTACGGGGGAAGGTGCGTTCTGTGGTCTCAAGACCCCACCTGGCGGTTCAGCGGACTGGCTGCGGACCTCCACCTCCTCCCCCACAACTAACAACATGGGAGGAGCAGGTCTTGGCGATTCTGCATCCTGAGGGCCTCGCAGGAGTAGGTGGAGGAATGGACCCTGGTAAGTCAAATCTTAACTATTACAACCCCCACCTTACCTGCATGCTATCACGTACCCCCACCCTCACCCCATCACACCAACTCCTCACAAATGTCCCAATATCACAACCCACCCATCCCAACACCAAGCCATGCATGCAACTACAGAGCATGGACACCCATGACTAAAGCATGCACACTGCACATAGCCATACACCTATCTAAACCATCATCACACAAGCTCCCACACAGGAATGCCAGCACTGGGGTACATGGTCACCCACCCATTGCACACCATGCCACAAACAGATGCAATAATCATGTCTTTCCACCCCTGCAGGACCCCTACCCAAAGTCACCAGACAGGAGGGTCCAGGCATGTCCACTCCACCCCCAGAAGAGGCCCACAGTGATGACAGCACCTCTGTCCAACTGGATCTAGATGACCAGCCCGGACCATCGGGGACCTCTGGACAGTCGGTTCCCCTCACACAGGCACAGGCCACCACAGACCTTCCCCCCTCTGGAAACACCAGCCCAGCACCCACCCAGCGGGCCCATACCTCTGTCCCCAGGACACGTCAATCAGCTGTGTGTCCACCACTACAGGGAACCCAGGATAACCCTCCACCCCAACAACAACAACAGGGACCTAGGGGCAGTGGATGTGGGCACACGGTCCAGGGGACGGAGGCCCAGGAACACAGGGGAACTGGGAGGGCTGCCGTGCGACAGGGGGTGGACAGGCCAAGGGAACCCACTCTCCACGATGCCCTCTCCTCCATCATGGGAGCATACCACCACTCCCAGGAGACGATGGCAACGGTACTGGCCAAGTTCCAGGAGACCCAGCGCATGCAGGAGGAACTGTATTTGGGCTTCAGGGAGGAGCTCAGAAACATCAGCTCCACCCTGGGCACCATCGTAGGGGTGCTGAAGGAAGTACTCAACACCAGGAGGGACACTGTGGCACAACAAGGGGCCCCTGACACTAGCATGGACGATGAACTGCCCACCACCTCCGCCGGCGCTAGTGGTCAGGATGCCCCACCACAGGACCACCACACCAGCACCCTACCCCCTGCAGACGGAGAACCACCCCGCAAACGGTCCCTGAGATCCAGGAACAAGACAGAGAACGATGCCAAGACCACCGCCAAGAAATGAGACCACCCTGATTGTCATCCTACTTTCCCACTTTGTCACCCTGTCCATAATTAAACTGCCCCAGCTCCACTTCCTATGCCCATATGGGCAATGCACCTGTGAGACTAATAGACTGGACTCTAACATGGACACTCCTCCGCCATCAACCTTCACCAATTAACTTCCCCCTCCAATATTTTGCATTGAAATAAACACACCTAAAGCACAAAATGATATGGAGTCTGTCTGTGATATCAAAATAGTGTATTAGCAATTACAGTGACAAACTTTGTTTCAAATAGTAATGTCAACATAACTATGTCACACAGCTCTAGTCCATGAGGAATGTAAGCAGATGACACACAGTGGGACCCACATCTGTGAAACCGTAAGGGAAAGTGACAACTCAGTGACCATACACTGGGTGAAAACGACAGACAGGATAGAGGTAGTAGTGTAAAAGTACATGTAGTAGGCAGGATTGTATTCTCACCTGTGTGTCACTGGAAATATTGCTGGATCACTGAGTCCCTGTTCTGCATGTCTTCTTCCTCTGCTTCATCCTCATCACTGTCCACAGGCTCCACAGTTGCCACAACACCGCCATCTGGACCATCCTCCTGCAGAAAAGGCACCTGTCGTCGCAAAGCCAAGTTGTGAAGCATACAGCAGGCCACGATGATCTGGCACACCTTCTTTGGTGAGTAGAATAGGGATCCACCTGTCTAATGGAGGCACATGAACCTGGCCTTCAGGAGGCCGAAGGTCCGCTCGATCACCCTCCTAGTTCGCCCATGGGCCTCACTGTAGCGTTCCTCTGCCCTGGTCCTGGGATTCCTCACTGGGGTCAGTAGCCATGACAGGTTGGGGTACCCAGAGTCACCTGCAAATGGCGAGGGACAACTGTTAGACATGCACTAACCTGTAGGGAAAACCCCAGACAACCATTCCCACTGTCTTGCTTCCAGGTGCTCACCTAATAGCCACACACGGTGCCTCTGGAGTTGACCTATCACATAAGGGATGCTGCTATTCCGCCGGATGTAGGCGTCATGCACTCAGCCAGGGAACATGGCATTCACATGGGAGAAGTACTGGTCGGCCAAACATACCATCTGTACATTCATGGAATGATAACTCTTCCGGTTTCTGTACACCTGTTTACTCCTGTGGGGGGGTACCAAAGCCACATGTGTCCCATCAACGGCACCTATGATGTTGGGGATATGTCCCAGGGCATAGAAATCACCTTTCACTGTAGGCAAATCCTCCACCTCAGGGAAAACGATGTAGCTCCGCATTTGTTTCAGAAGGGCAGACAACACTCTGGACAACACGTTGGAAAACATAGGCTGGGACATCCCTGATGCCATGGCCACTGTTGTTTGAAATGACCCACTTGCAAGGAAATGGAGCACTGACAGCACCTGCACTTGAGGGGGGATTCCTGTGGGATGGCGGATTGCTGACATCAGGTCTGGCTTCAACTGGGTACACAGTTCCTGGATTGTGGCACGGTCAAACCTGTAGGTGAATATCAAATGTCGCTCCTCCATTGTCGACAGGTCCACCAACGGTCAGTACACCGGAGGATGCCGCCATCTCCTCACATGTCCCAGCGGCGGGGCCTATGAAGGACAACAGCGACCACAGAGTCAAACAACTCAGAGGTACGTACCTACAGTTTATACAGAACACCAATCATACACAAAATGTGGCCTGTATGTGTGTTGAGGCTAGGCCTAGGTATGTGTGATGCAGTTGAAAATGAGGCCATGTGGGCCCCTGAAATGGCGGCTGCCTGACCTGTAAAGTCGGACAATGGGATGTGAGGTATCTGCACTGGCGTTGTACACCGTCGCGGTAGGCGGTCCGAGACCGCGGCGCAATGCTGCATTGGTTAACATAGGACCCTATGGGTCCCGGGAGCCAATCACGATCTACGCCGGCGGTGATGGTACGCACCGCCGTGGACGTGACCGCCATTTTCTATCACTTCAATCACTCGATACCTGATCTTCGACAGGAGAGGACCTACACTGGAAGTGCTGCTGTGACCTCAGTCTGGAAGAGACAATGGCTCGTGCGTCTGGGGAAAGGGTCCCTGCCATCACATCGGAGGAGTTGGAGAAGCTCGTTGATGGGGTCCTCCCCCAGTACACAATACTCTACGGTCCTCCAGACCAACAGGTAAGTACACAGGGAGCATGTTGTATGGGCTACGCCTGTGTGGAGAGGGCTGGATGTTAGAAGGAAGGGGGCTGAGTGCTGTGTGCATGTAAGACGGTGAGTGCATGTGCCACATGGCAAGGGTAGGGATGGGGGCCACTCACATTGACAGTGCAGTTGGTAATAACTTCTCTTCTTCCCCTGTACATTTCATGTAGGTTAGCGTCCACCAGAAGAAAGATATTTGGCGTGCCATCGCCAAGGACGTCGGACCCTGGGGGTCTACCACAGACGGAGCACCCACTGCCGGAAGAGATGGGAGGACATTCGCCGCTGGAGCAAGAAGATGACGGAGGCTCAGCTGGAGATGGCCTCCCAACGTGGGAGGGGTGTCCGTTGTAAAGAAATGGCTCCCTGTTGCAGTTACCCCCCCACTTTTTGCCTGATACTGATGCTGACTTGACTGAGAAGTGTGCTGTGACCCTGCTAACCAGGCCCCAGCAACAGTGTTCTTTCACCTAAAATGTACTTTTGTATCCACAATTGGCACACCCTGGCATCCAGGTAAGTCCCTTGTAACTGGTACCTCTGGTACCAAGGGCCCTGATGCCAGGGAAGGTCTCTAAGGGCTGCAGCATGTCTTATGCCACCCTGGAGACCCCTCACTCAGCACAGACACACTGCTTACCAGCTTGTGTGTGCTAGTGAGAACAAAATGAGTAAGTCGACATGGCACTCCCTTCAGGGTGCCATGCCAGCCTCTCACTGCCTATGCAGTATAGGTAAGACACCCCTCTAGCAGGCCTTACAGCCCTAAGGCAGGGTGCAATATACCATAGGTGAGGGCACCAGTGCATGAGCACTGTGCCCCTACAGTGTCTAAGCCAAACCTTAGACATTGTAAGTGCAGGGTAGCCATAAGAGTATATGGTCTGGGAGTCTGTCAAACACAGACTCCACAGCACCATAATGGCTACATTGAAAACTGGGAAGTTTGGTATCAAACTTCTCAGCACAATAAATGCACACGGATGTCAGTGTACATTTTATTGTGAAACACACCCCAGAGGGCACCTTAGAGGTGCCCCCTGAAACTGTATCCAACTATCTGTGTAGGCTGACTGGTTCCAGCAGCATGCCACACTAGAGACATGTTGCTGGCCCCATGGGGAGAGTGCCTTTGTCACTCTGAGGCCAGTAACAAAGCCTGCACTGGGTGGAGATGCTAACACCACCCCCAGGCAGGAGCTGTCACACCTGGCGGTGAGCCTCAAAGGCTCACCCCTTTGTGCCAGCACCGCAGGACACTCCAGCTAGTGGAGTTGCCCGCCCCCTCCGGCCACGGCCCCCACTTTTGGCGGCAAGGCCGGAGAAAATAATTAGAAAAACAAGGAGGAGTCACTGGCCAGTCAGGACAGCCCCTAAGGTGTCCTGAGCTGAAGTGACTCTAACTTTTAGAAATCCTCCATCTTGCAGATGGAGGATTCCCCCAATAGGATTAGGGATGTGACCCCCTCCCCTTGGGAGGAGGCACAAAGAGGGTGTACTCACCCTCAGGGCTAGTAGCCATTGGATACTAACCCCCCAGACCTAAGCACGCCCTTAAATTTAGTATTTAAGGGCTTCCCTGAACCTAAGAATTTAGATTCCTGAAACTACAAGAAGAAGAGGACTGCTGAGCTGAAAAACCCCTGCAGAGGAAGAACAGAAGACACCAACTGGTTTGGCCCCAGACTTACCGGCCTGTCTCCTGCCTTCCAAAAGAAACCTGCTCCAGCGACGCTTTCCAAGGGACCAGCGACCTCTGAATCCTCTGAGGACTGCCCTGCTTCGAGAAAGACAAGAAACTCCCGAGGACAGCGGCCCTGCTCCAAAAGAACTGCAACTTTGTTTCAAGGAGCAGATTTAAAGACCCCTGCAACTCCCCGCAAGAAGCGTGAGACTTGCAACACTGCACCCGGCGACCCCGACTCGACTGGTGGAGAACCAACACCTCAGGGAGGACCCTCCTGCGACTCCAAGACTGTGAGTAACCAAAGTTGTCCCCCCTGAACACCCACAGCGACGCCTGCAGAGGGAATCCCGAGGCTCCCCCTGACCGCGACTGCCTGAACTCCATTTCCCGACGGCTGGAAAAGACCCTGCACCCGCAGCCCCCAGCACCTAAAGGAACGGAACTCCTATGCAGGAGTGACCCCCAGGAGGCCCTCTCCCTTGCCCAGGTGGTGGCTACCCCGAGGAGCCCCCCCCTTGCCTGCCTGCAACGCTGAAGAGATCACTTGATCTCTCATTGAAAAGCATTGAGAACCCGACGCGTGTTTGCACACTGCACCCGGCCGCCCCCACGCTGCTGAGGGTGTACTTTTTGTGCTGACTTGTGTCCCCCCCGGTGCCCTACAAAACCCCCCTGGTCTGCCCTCCGAAGACGCGGGTACTTACCTGCTGGCAGACTGGAACCGGGGCACCCCCTTCTCTCCATTGAAGCCTATGTGTTTTGGGCACCTCTTTGACCCTTGCACCTGACCGGCCCTGAGCTGCTGGTGTGATAACTTTGGGGTTGCTCTGAACCCCCAACAGTGGGCTACCTTGGACCCAAAACTGAAACCTGTAAGTGACTTACTTACCTGTTAAAACTAACATTACTTTACCTCCCCCAGGAACTGTGAAAATTGCACTGTGTCCACTTTTAAAACAGCTTATTGTGTTTTATGTAAAAAGTAGATATGCTACTGTAATTATTCAAAGTTCCTAAAGTACTTACATGCAATACCTTTCAAATGAGATATTACATGTAAAATTTGAACCTGTGGTTCTTAAAATAAACTAAGAAAATATATTTTTCTATAACAAAACCTATTGGCTGGATTTGTCTCTGAGTGTGTGTTCCTCATTTATTGCCTGTGTGTATGTACAACAAATGCTTAACACTACTCCTTTGATAAGCCTACTGCTCGACCGCACTACCACAAAATAGAGCATTAGTATTATCTCTTTTTGCCACTATCTTACCTCTAAGGGGAACCCTTGGACTCTGTGCATACTATTCCTTACTTTGAAATAGTGCATACAGAGACAACTTCCTACATTGGTGGATCAGCGGTGGGATACAAGACTTTGCATTTGCTGGACTACTCAGCCAATACCTGATCACACGACAAATTCCAAAAATTTTCATTAGAAATTGATTTTTGCAATTTGAAATTTTTCTAAATTCTTTAAAGTCCTGCTCGGGCCTTGTTTTAGTCCCCGTTAGCATTTCTTTTAGAGTTTAAAAGTTTGGTAAAAGTTTGAATTAGATTCTAGAACTAGTTTTAGTTTCTTAAAAAGTATTCCAACTTTTAGAAGCATAATGTCTAATACAGATGTGAATGTGGTGGAACTCGACACCACACCTTACCTCCATCTACAGATGAGAGAGCTAAGGTCACTCTGTAAACTAAAGAAAATAGCAATGGGCTCCAGACCTTCCAAACTACAGCTCCAGGAGCTGTTGGCAGAGTTTGAAAGAGCCAACCCCTCTGAGGATGGCAACACAGAGGATGATGATAGTGACTTGGAGGGTGATTCCCCCCCACCAGTCCTATCTTGGGAGAACAGGGCCTCTCAAGCCCTGACTCCACAAATAATAGTCAGAGATGCTGGTTCTCTCACAGGAGGGACCAACCTCTCTGAAATCACTGAGGATAACTCCAGTGAAGAGGACATCCAGTTAGCCAGGATGGCCAAAAGATTGGCTTTGGAAAGACAGATCCTAGCCATAGAAAGGGAAAGACAAGAGATGGGCCTAGGACCCATCAATAGTGGCAGCAACATAAATAGGGTCAGAGATTCTCCTGACATGTTGAAAATCCCAAAAGGGATTGTAACTAAATATGAAGATGGTGATGACATCACCAAATGGTTCACAGCTTTTGAGAGGGCTTGTGTAACCAAAAAAGTGAACAAATCTCACTGGGGTGCTCTCCTTTGGGAAATGTTCACTGGAAAGTGTAGGGATAGACTCCTCACACTCTCTGGAAAAGATGCAGAATCCTATGACCTCATGAAGGGTACCCTGATTGAGGGCTTTGGATTCTCCACTGAGGAGTATAGAATTAGATTCAGGGGGGCTCAAAAATCCTCGAGCCAGACCTGGGTTGATTTTGTAGACTACTCAGTGAAAACACTGGATGGTTGGGTAACTGGAAATGAAGTGCATGACTATGTTGGGCTTTATAATTTGTTTATGAAAGAACACATTTTAAGTAACTGCTTCAATGAAAAGTTGCATCAGTATCTGGTAGACCTAGGACCAATTTCTCCCCAAGAATTGGGAAAGAAGGCGGACCATTGGGTCAAGACTAGGGTAACCAAAACTTCCACTGGGGGTGACCAAAAGAAAGGGGATACAAAGACTCCCCAGGAGAAAATGGGTGACACTAGAAACAAAGAAAAAGAGTCCTCTGTAGGCCCCCAAAAACCAGAACAGGTGGGTGGGCCCCAAGACACAACCCAAAACAAAGGTGGGTACCAGGTTAAGAACTGGGATGCCACTAAGGCATGGTGCCATAACTGTAGACAGACAGGGCACCACACCAAGGACACTTCTTGTCCCAAAAACAAACCCCCTAGCAAAATCCCAGGGGTGGCCAGTGTAGCCATTGGGGATGACTCCTCAGATGAGGAGGTCTTCATAGCCTTCAACTGGAAAAAGGGCCCAACAGGTGAGTTGGAGATTCCAGAGGGAAGTAGACACTTCCACCACCTACTGGTGAATGGAATCCCAGCCACTGCCCTGAGAGACACTTGTGCCAGTCACACTATTGTGCATGACAGGCTAGTGTTCTCAAACCAGTACATCCCAGGTGAGATGGCCAGAGTAAGAGTTAGCCCAGACAGGGTCACTGATAGGCCTGTGGCTTTTGTGCCCATAGAAGTGGGTGGGACTTTTAGCTGGAGAAGGGTGGTAGTCAGTACAGACCTCCCCTTTGATTGTCTCCTTGGAAATGACTACCCAGAGGTTAGTCAGAGCCCAAGAGAGGAACTGGTCCAGTGCCAGTCCTCTCCCAAGGACTCTGGAGGTGCTACCCCTGCAGTATCTGCAAGTAGGCCCCAGAAGAAAAAGAAAGGAAAACAGAGTAGGAAAGGTGGACAACCTTTAGCCAAGGTTCCAGCAAGCCAAGGAGATTCTGCTACAGTAGGGGAGAACTCCAAAAATGGCACTGTTAAAGTCCAACCTGACCCACAAGAAGTCCTGGCTAGTCAGGCAACTGTTAAGCCTGAGTGGGTGGCTCCTCAGCTAACAGAAGAAAGAGTGGAAGAAGGGTGTTTACTACAAGATGTGGTAACCCCCCACTCTAATACAGCAGACAGGCACCCTGAACCCAAAGAAGCCTGTAACTTAGCCCCTTCCCTTGTAGGTGAAGAGCTAAAGGTGTGGTTCTGGGCACTGACAGCTGTTAGTGGCCTCTGCTGGGTGTTAGCCTTTATGGCTGCACTATCCTTGGCATGGTGGTCTGACCCCATTCTAAATAGCAAGTTAGGCCCCCTGACCCTGTTGGTCATGGTGGGGTTACTCCAGCTCTGGGTAACCTCTTTGGGTAAGCTAGGGGTGACCCTGGCTAAGATAAGATTAGCAGAGGTGGATACCTCTAACCCCAAAATAGAGAGAATGGGTGGAGACATTAAAGACACAGACAAGAGGCAATTCAGACTAGGTCCTATCACTGTGGAAGTGGGTCAGTTCCCCAGAGGGAATGACTTGAACAGGAGGATGTAAGGCAGAGTAGGCCCTGCAACAAACCAGCACAATTTCCTCTACTCTTCCTCGCCTGACAGACTAGGAAGACTCTCCCAGCTTTGGCTGAGTCTCATGGCCTGTGGGCTGGGGGGGGCTTGTGTAAAGAAATGGCTCCCTGTTGCAGTTACCCCCCCCCCACTTTTTGCCTGATACTGATGCTGACTTGACTGAGAAGTGTGCTGGGACCCTGCTAACCAGGCCCCAACACCAGTGTTCTTTCACCTAAAATGTACTTTTGTATCCACAATTGGCACACCCTGGCATCCAGGTAAGTCCCTTGTAACTGGTACCTCTGGTACCAAGGGCCCTGATGCCAGGGAAGGTCTCTAAGGGCTGCAGCATGTCTTATGCCACCCTGGAGACCCCTCACTCAGCACAGACACACTGCTTACCAGCTTGTGTGTGCTAGTGAGAACAAAATGAGTAAGTCGACATGGCACTCCCCTCAGGGTGCCATACCAGCCTCTCACTGCCTATGCAGTATAGGTAAGACACCCCTCTAGCAGGCCTTACAGCCCTAAGGCAGGGTGCACTATACCATAGGTGAGGGCACCAGTGCATGAGCACTGTGCCCCTACAGTGTCCAAGCCAAACCTTAGACATTGTAAGTGCAGGGTAGCCATAAGAGTATATGGTCTGGGAGTCTGTCAAACACGGACTCCACAGCACCATAATGGCTACATTGAAAACTGGGAAGTTTGGTATCAAACTTCTCAGCACAATAAATGCACACGGATGCCAGTGTACATTTTATTGTGAAACACACCCCAGAGGGCACCTTAGAGGTGCCCCCTGAAACTGTATCCAACTATCTGTGTAGGCTGACTGGTTCCAGCAGCCTGCCACACTAGAGACATGTTGCTGGCCACATGGGGAGAGTGCCTTTGTCACTCTGAGGCCAGTAACAAAGCCTGCACTGGGTGGAGATGCTAACACCTCCCCCAGGCAGGAGCTGTCACACCTGGCGGTGAGCCTCAAAGGCTCACCCCTTTGTGCCAGCACCGCAGGACACTCCAGCTAGTGGAGTTGCCCGCCCCCTCCGGCCACGGCCCCCACTTTTGGCGGCAAGGCCGGAGAAAATAATGAGAAAAACAAGGAGGAGTCACTGGCCAGTCAGGACAGCCCCTAAGGTGTCCTGAGCTGAAGTGACTCTAACTTTTAGAAATCCTCCATCTTGCAGATGGAGGATTCCCCCAATAGGATTAGGGATGTGACCCCCTCCCCTTGGGAGGAGGCACAAAGAGGGTGTACTCACCCTCAGGGCTAGTAGCCATTGGCTACTAACCCCCCAGACCTAAACACGCCCTTAAATTTAGTATTTAAGGGCTTCCCAGAACCTAAGAATTTAGATTCCTGAAACTACAAGAAGAAGAGGACTGCTGAGCAGAAAAACCCCTGCAGAGGAAGAACAGAAGACACCAACTGCTTTGGCCCCAGACTTACCGGCCTGTCTCTTGCCTTCCAAAAGAAACCTGCTCCAGCGACGCTTTCCAAGGGACCAGTGACCTCTGAATCCTCTGAGGACTGCCCTGCTTCGAGAAAGACAAGAAACTCCCGAGGACAGCGGCCCTGCTCCAAAAGAACTGCAACTTTGTTTCAAGGAGCAGATTTAAAGACCCCTGCAACTCCCCGCAAGAAGCGTGAGACTTGCAACACTGCACCCGGCGACCCCGACTCGACTGGTGGAGAACCAACACCTCAGGGAGGACCCTCCGGCGACTCGAAGACTGTGAGTAACCAAAGTTGCCCCCCCTGAGCCCCCACAGCGACGCCTGCAGAGGGAATCCCGAGGCTCCCCCTGACCGCGACTGCCTTAACTCCATTTCCCGACGGCTGGAAAATACCCTGCACCCGCAGCCCCCAGCACCTAAAGGAACGGAACTCCTATGCAGGAGTGACCCCCAGGAGGCCCTCTCCCTTGCCCAGGTGGTGGCTACCCCGAGGAGCCCCCCCCTTGCCTGCCTGCAACGCTGAAGAGATCCCTTGATCTATCATTGAAAAGCATTGAAAACCTGACGCGTGTTTGCACACTGCACCCGGCCGCCCCCGCGCTGCTGAGGGTGTACTTTTTGTGCTGACTTGTGTCCCCCCCGGTGCCCTACAAAACCCCCCTGGTCTGCCCTCCGAAGACACGGGTACTTACCTGCTGGCAGACTGGAACCGGGGCACCCCCTTCTCTCCATTGAAGCCTATGTGTTTTGGGCACCTCTTTGACCCTTGCACCTGACCGGCCCTGAGCTGCTGGTGTGATAACTTTGGGGTTGCTCTGAACCCCCAACGGTGGGCTACCTTGGACCCAAAACTGAAACCTGTAAGTGACTTACTTACCTGTTAAAACTAACATTACTTTACCTCCCCCAGGAACTGTGAAAATTGCACTGTGTCCACTTTTAAAACAGCTTATTGTGTTTTATGTAAAAAGTATATATGCTACTGTAATTATTCAAAGTTCCTAAAGTACTTACCTGCAATACCTTTCAAATGAGATATTACATGTAAAATTTGAACCTGTGGTTCTTAAAATAAACTAAGAAAATGTATTTTTCTATAACAAAACCTATTGGCTGGATTTGTCTCTGAGTGTGTGTTCCTCATTTATTGCCTGTGTGTATGTACAACAAATGCTTAACACTACTTCTTTGATAAGCCTACTGCTCGACCACACTACCACAAAATAGAGCATTATTATTATCTCTTTTTGCCACTATCTTACCTCTAAGGGGAACCCTTGGACTCTGTGCATACTATTCCTTACTTTGAAATAGTGCATACAGAGCCAACTTCCTACACCCGTCGAACCATGATGCCCCTAATGTTCAGGATCCTGACGGTGGCCTACCCGAAGTTGGATGGGTGCTTGAGGGCATCACAGCAGACACAAGGGAGTGAGTACACTCTCATTCAGCTGACATTGCGCGCAGTGGAGTTGTCTGGGTGGGGGAGGAGGGCTGTGGGTTTCCCTAGGCCAGGGCGAGTTCCGTAGGCTAGGACCCTCCATAAGGCATGGCCCTGTGGCCCCCCACCCCACCTCTGTAGAGTGCCAAGTACAGCTATTCATGCCCCTGTGTCATCTATGTCGTCCATAGTCTTGTAGGCCATTTCCCAGGAATTGCACTGTAGAGCCCAAGTGCGCAGAGGAGTGCAGGGGGCTTCTGTGTCTGTCTTGTCCGCCAACAGTAGCGGTAATGCATGCACTCAACATGTCTTTATTCTGTTTCCCCTCCTCCTCCCCCTCCCCCTTTTTGTGGTTTCCCTGTTCTTGTGTGCATTAGCATCATCAGGCGGAGGAGCAGTGGCACCGGAGCACGAGGGAGCTGCATCCCACATGGCCATGGAGGGCCACACTATGGACTCTGAATTCACCAGTGGGACGGAGGGCAAGGGGAGCTCCACGGCGGGGACAGGAGCTGACACCAGCGACACAGACTTGTCCTCTGATGGGAGCTCCCTTGTGGTGGCGGCAACATCTGTGCCCCCCGCATCTACAGGTACAGCCGCCACCCCCCTACCAGCACCGCCCTCCCAGCAGCCCCTCAGCCTTCGCCCCGTGCCCGCTCACTCAGGAGGGTGGGCATCACCTTCGCCCCAGGCACCTCAGGCCCTGCCCCAGTCCCCCCTGCTGCCCTCAGTGAGGAGGCCATTGACCTCCTCAGGTCACTCACTGTTGGGAAGTCTACCATTTTGAATGCCATCCAGGGTGTAGAAAGGCAGTTGCAACAAACTAATGCATTTGCTGGAGGGCATTCATTCTTGTCAGGCGGACCTTCACTGAGCCTTTCAGACTCTGGCCTCAGAACTGATGGCAGCCATTGTCCCCTTGTCTAGCCTCCCCCCTCCAACTTCCTCCACCCAGACCCAATCCCCTGTACCTCTGCCTATGTCAAGCACACCATCAGACCAGCCTGCACACACCTCACCACTCAAGGGAAGCTCAGGCAAACATAAGTACCACACATCCCACAGGCACTCACACAAGCATCACACACATGCAGACACAACAACATCCACTGCCTCCACTGTGTCCCCCTCCTCGTCGTCTCCCTCCTCCCTCCCAGTCTTGTCTACACACACACCTGCATGCACTACCTCTTCAGCCACTATTTCCCTCACCAGCACACCCACCAGCACACCCCGCTCACGTGCAGTCACCACCCCCACTACCATTCACATGTCCCCTGTGTCCTCTCCCTTCTGTGACACCCCCTCCCAAGATACACAAACGCAGCCACACACCCACCCAACAGCCATCCACCTCACAACAGCCTCCAGCGCATGCACCTGAACCCAAAGTCACCAAACGTACACCTCCTACTACCACCACCTCTTCCTCCACTCCCATACCCCCTCCAGCTACCCGTCCCAGTGTGTCCCAAAAACTTTTTATATCCAGCCTTGACCTTTTTCCCACCCCTCTCCCACCCCGTCCATCTCATAGGCCCCGAACTAGCACCTCAGCCACAACATCTCTGGGACCAGTGGTGCCTGTAGTCACAGGTATGTGGAGTGCACAGGCCACCAGGACAGCCAGTGTGGCACGGAGCCACAGCACAGCCAGTCCCCCCGTGAAGCATTAGAAGTTGGCCAGTGCCCGCCAGGAGAGAGGGAAGACTCCAGCCACCAAAGCCGCTCCCAGTGGTCCCAGTGGGAGTGTGGACTCAGGTGTGACACCTCCCAAGGTGGGGAAGGGCCAATAGAAACCCGGCAAGTCTGGGAAGAGCAGCACGGCGGAGAAGACCGCCATCATCCCCGCTGCCCAGGAGGGCCCCGCCATCCCCATCCCAGTTGCCCAGGAGGCCACCGTCAGCCCTATCCCAGCTGCCCAGGAGGGCCCCGCCAGCCCCAGCCCAGCTGCCCAGGAGGCCACCGCCAGGCCCAACCCAGCTGCCCAGGAGGACACCGCCAGCCCAGCTGCCCAGGATCCCACCGCCAGCCCCAGCCCAGCTGCCCAGGAGGGCCCCGCCAGCCCCAGCGGACCATTAAGGACCGCCAGCACATGCCCCGTTGGGCCATGAAGGACCGCCAGCACAAGCCCCATTGGGCCATGAAGGACCGCCAGCACAAGCCCCGTTGGGCCATGCAGGACTGCCAGCACAAGCCCCGTTGGGCCATGAAGGACCGCCAGGAAAAGCCCCGTTGGGCCATGAAGGACCGCCAGCACAAGCCCCGCTGAACAGGGCACCGCCAACTCAAGCACCGCTGAACAGGGCAAGCACCGGTGAACAGGGCACCGCCAACACAAGCACCGCTGAACAGGGCAAGCACCACTGAACAGGGCAAGCACCACTGAACAGGGCACCGCCACCTCAAGCACTGCTGAACAGGGCACCGCCAACTCAAGCCCCACTGAACAGGGCAAGCACCGCTGAACAGGGCACCGCCAACTCAAGGACCGCTGAACAGGCCAAGCACCGCTGAACAGGGCACCGCCAACTCAAGCACTGCTGAAAAGGGCAAGCACCGCTGAACAGGGCCCCGCCAAATCAAGCACCACTAGCCCATGAGCGGCAGGGGCACTGACACAACTGGGACTGTCACGGGTGAGTGATGCACTCTGGGCACCAGTCCCCCTCCAGAACCAGTGTAGACATGCATCCACTCCGTCTGTCCTTTACAGGATGAAGCACTCTGGGCACCAGTCCCCCTCCAGAACCAGTGGAGACATCCATCCACTCCGTCTGTCCTTCACAGGATGAAGCACTCTGGGCACCAGTCCCCCTCCAGAACCAGTGGAGACATCCATCCACTCCGTCTGTCCTTCACAGGAGGAAGCACTCTGGGCACCAGTCCCCCTCCAGATCCAGTGGAGACATCCATCCACTCCGTCTGTCCTTCACAGGATGAAGCACTCTGGGCACCAGTCCCCCTCCAGATCCAGTGGAGACATCCATCCACTCCGTCTGTCCTTCACAGGACGAAGCACTCTGGGCACCAGTCCCCCTCCAGAACCAGTGGAGACATCCATCCACTCCGTCTGTCCTTCACAGAACGAAGCACTCTGGGCACCAGTCCCCCTCCAGAACCAGTGGAGACATGCATCCACTCCGTCTGTCCTTCACAGGATGAAACCACTCCGTCTGTCCTTCACAGGATGAAGCACTCTGGGCACCAGTCCCCCTCCAGAACCAGTGGAGACTGTTATCAACTTGAGAGACTGTGGCTTTGCGCTCCCCAGGATGGATCAGTCAGCAAACCACCCACTGTAGAGACTTGAGAGGCTGTGGCTTTGCACTCTCAAGGATAAAGCAGTGGGCAAACCACCCACTGGAGAGACTTGAGAGACTGTGGCTTTGCACTCCCCAGGATATGGCAGTGGGCAAACCACCCACTGGAGAGACTTGAGAGACTGTGGCTTTGCACTCCCCAGGATATGGCAGTGGGCAAACCACCCACTGTAGAGACTTGAGAGACTGTGGCTTTGCACTCCCCAGGATATGGCAGTGGGCAACCCACCCACTGTAGAGACTTGAGAGACTGTGGCTTTGCACTCCCCAGGATATGGCAGTGGACAACCCACCCACTGCAGAGACTTGAGAGACTGTGGCTTTGTACTCCCCAGGATTGAACATTGGGCAACCCACCCACTCTAGAGACTTGAGAGACTGTGGCTTTGCACTCCTCAGGATTGAACAGTGGGCATTGAGCCCCCTCGTGGATCTGGCGTTGTGCACTCATCTGGCTGAGGTGCCCCCCTTCCCTTCCCCCTGAGGTGCCTGTTGTATTTCTATCTGATGCCCCTGCAGCGTTCTCTCTGTTTTGATCTGGTATCGAGTGTGGGCCTCGCCCATGCATTTTGGGCCCAGTGGTCTACGGACTATAAATGGTGCAATACCTGGACTTGTATTATTGGTGTATATATTTGTTTATAGTGTATATATATTTTATAATACTGTATTTTAATAGATTACAATGGTTACAATCATTTCCTTTGGTCTTTGCTTTCTTCCAGGGGGGCTGGGGGGTGTAACTATGATGTATGGATATGTATTAGTGTGTGTGTGGTAGAGGGTGAGAGTGGGGGTGGGGGTGTTGCATGTGTGTGTCCCTGTTTTTTGCCTCCCCCCTCCCCTATGTTATAGGTGCAGTACTCACCGTGCTCTTCGCTGCCGGCGTTCGTGCTCCTGGTACAGGAGCAGGAAGACTATCGCAGGTAGGATTTGGAGATCCGGGTCCATGATGTCCTCGTTCCTCGTGGAGTGTGTAGAGGTGAGCGTTTTCCCTTTGAAATTCCTGTTTCCGCCGTGTTTTTATCCGCAGTGAATTTGCCCCGGAAAAGGTGGCGGATTGGCCTGTCATGATACTGTGGGCGGTACACTGTCTTCCGCCTGTCTGTTGGCGGTGACCGCCGCGCTGTTTGTTTGTACCGCCATGGCGGTCGTAGTGTTAAAGTAGCTTTCTATGTTGGCGGTTTCCGCCACGGTCGTGATTCCAAATGTTTTACCGCCAGCCTGTTGGCGGTCTTACCGCCGCTTTAACACCGACCGCCAGTGTTGTAATGACCACCTTTGTCTCCATTTTAAATCAATGGGATTTTTCAATTCTTTTTGTCAGAACTACAGCCTGAACTACTGAACGGAATTACGCCAAATTCTGCAGAAAGCTAGCTCTTGGCCCAGTAAGCGTGCTTTTTGTGATTTTATGTAAATCCCTCAGTAGTTTTGGAGAAATTACTGGATGAAAATATAGATATATAGAGATGCGGATCCTCCGCTGATCCAATTTCCCCCATGCCGATATCCGATTGGCAGCCGACACTTCAACCAGGAAGTGTTGGCAGCCATCTTGGGATTCAGCTTCAGTCGAGTCCCCAAACAAAAGTGAAAAAAAAGAAAAGGGGCCAGGGTAGGAACACCATGACCCCTTAGCTGTAGTGGCCCACCAGGGCTAAAAAGCAATTTTTTTTTAATCAGAAAAATCTGCAGATCTGGTCCTGGTGGTATGCCAAAAAGAAGGAGGAGGCCCACAAGCCTCCCTCCTGGGCTTTACGAAGCCCGGGGACCATCACCTCAGCAGGGTAATTATTAGATTGCATGCGGGTGCCCCAACAACCACCACCGGATGCAAAATGCTTTTGTTAAAGTAGGAGGGTCCTGTGGACTCCCCACAACTGCAGGAACCGCCACCTTCCCGGGGGCAAATGCAAAGTGATATGTGGGGGGCTCTGTACCCCCCCAGCTCCGAGGACCACCACCTCCCCGGGGCTCAATTAATAATGTATATGCGAGGGGCTGCCCAGGCCTCGCAGGCCCGGGGACTGCCACCTCTGCAGGGCAAAGATAGTGGTGAATGCAGTGGGGCTGCAGGGCCCCCTCACAGTCTCAGGGACAACCACCTCCCGAGTGTAAAGATTTAATTGTGTCCAGGAGTTGCAGGGCCCCCACACAGCCACTGGGACCGCCACCTCCCTGGGGCTAAAATAAAGCAAGGAGGTGGTCTGTTTCAGACACCCAGCCCCAGGGACCACCACCCCAGGGGTGATACACTTTGGAGGGGTGCAGCGTGGCCCCCTCGATGAGCCAGTGATGGCCCTGGGGACCCCCATCTTGGGCCACTCCTGCTGTGTACT
The DNA here is from genome assembly GCF_031143425.1 of Pleurodeles waltl. Lineage (NCBI taxonomy): Eukaryota > Metazoa > Chordata > Amphibia > Caudata > Salamandridae > Pleurodeles > Pleurodeles waltl. The sequence continues at coordinate 722,263,674 of NC_090437.1, read as the reverse complement.
GATGTGTCCACCCCTGGGACATAGCTGTTTGCTTCTGCTTGGTGGAAGCTGATAGCTCTCACCAAACAAAAACAAAGAAAGTTTGCTTTTTGACGACGGGAGGTGTCAAACAACTCCCACTGGCAGAAATCGGAGTTTTCATCTGCTTCCCTGTACACAGATATGCACACAGATGAAAACATTGCTCCCACAAGCAGGGAGCTGCTATTCAAAGTAGTTCCCTGCTTGTGGGAGCAATGCCAGCTCCCACAGGACGTGCGGAGCTGGCTAGACTCATGGGGCCTTGAGGCTCCCCCCGCAGTCCTGTCACTTACTCTCTTCCATCCCATAATGGGATGGAGAAGAGAGCGAGATATCATTATTGCAATGATCTCTCCATAAAATATCAAAGAGACAGACTAGAGAGATGTTTGGTAAGAAAGTTATAGTTACGTTTTGATGGACAACTGACCATGGTTGCTTCTGGGCTGATGGTAAAGCTTTTGGACTTTCACTCAGTAGGCTCAAAGTTCAAATCATTGTATCTCATGGCAGTGTGTCTGTTTAGTTTCCAGTGTTTTGACTGTTAAACATTCCTGGTGAAGTAGCATTGAAGTCTTTTTCAACTCAACATCTTTGGATTCAATGTCATAACTAAGTCTGGACACCACGTGCTAAGGGTCCCCTTTTGGCATAATAGTTAATGTCTCAGAGTTGAGGGTTCTAGTCTGGGTGTGACTATGTCCATATCCATATTAAAATTTTTTGTACTTGAAATATTTAAGGTACATACCAAAAGGTGATATCACTCTAATTATTTGACCAATGTATTTTTTTTCAGTTTGTCTGAAATACCTCATTCTAAATATATCATTCATCAAAGCCTGAAAAAACTCTCTCTCTCTCCCTCTCTCAATTTTTCTCTGGGTGGTTATAGGGACTTAGCTGCAGGGCCTGGGCACATGTCAGGCCGTGCAGCCAACCTCCGATATACTCGGCCAAAGGCCATGTGGGGCGCTCACTTGGGTGCCTAAAGGAGTAGGCCCCAGATCCTGGCAACAGGCCAACCCATGCCTCACACAGCCGAAGGTTGGCTGGTTATAGGGGTTGGCCACAGGCGCTGTGTTGGCTGGTTATAGGGGTTGGCCACAGCAAATTTTACAGAGATATCAATGTTGTCATAGAAGATGTCATGAGTAATGTAATTAGCAGTGCATGGCAAGGACGCGAGTTAAAGTTATCCTAGGGTACAATTCTATAGTTACTTGAAATAACTTTAACAGATGAATTTCTATGGTTTTGTGTGTAAAATCTGAACCTAGCTATAATGCCGCTGTAACCTTTGTTTTTTTAGTGAATTTCTAAGGTTTTGTTTCTCTTTCCTAACTATAACGTCCCCATAACCTTTGTTTTTTTTCAATGAATTTCTAGGTTTCTTTAGCATTGAGTGAGGTTCCCCTTGCAATGCATGGTGGAGGGGGTTGGACACAGGACCTGGATGGCAGTGTGCTTTCCCCACCCAAGTTTGTTGCTCCTGGCCCCCTGCCCCTTGCCGTTCATTATCCCTGTCCATGCTCCTGCTCCCTCAAAACATCCCTGTGTGGCATTGTTCTGCCACTGCCCTTCCTGCTTGACCTAAATAGTTGATGTCCAAGTCCTTTTACCAGCCCCCTCCCTTCTGCCCTGCATGGTTCAATGTGCAGCCATTGCTCTCATTTACCTTAATGTCCCTGCACACTTCTCCTGCCCTTTGTTACCCAATTCTGTGCCCCATCATTACCCTACTGCTTAGCCTATGTACTTGGTTTGCTGCCCCTGCCCTCCTTCCCCCTGTCCACTGATGTCTGTGTGCATGTCCCTGTTCCGTTGTTTTTGACAAACATGTCCCATGGACCTGCCCTTTCTATCTACTCTGAGTGTTCTGTTGATCTGCCACTGCCCCTCCCACCTGCCTAGCATGGTTGGATTGCTGCCACCTGTCCCTGCCACTTCCTCTCTGCCTGTCCGACTTCAATGCCCCTATCCCCTCCCTCCTGTCCTCCATGGTGCATTTTGCTGCCACACCCTTCTGGCCTCCATGCTCTGTTGTGCTGCAACTCCTCCTCCTAACTTCCCTGTGTGGTCTGTTGTGTAGTCTCTTTCCCTCCCCTCTCTTGTCTGTGTCCAGCCCGACCCCTCCCTTCTGTCCTGCATGGTCCTTTGTGCATGCCCCTGCTCAGTCCCTCTTGCCCTCCATGATTGTTGTGCTGCCTCTAACAATCCTGCTTGCCATGCATAGACTTCTGTACTATCACAGGTCCTCCTCCTGCCCTGTGTGGTTAGCTTGCTGCCCCTGTCTCCCTCCCACCTTCCCTTCATTGTCTGAGTGTATGCCATTATAGTCTCACTGTTGCCCTTTATAGTGTGTTGTGCTTTCAATGCCCATTCTGCCTGCCCTCCATGGTCAGCTTGTTGCTCCTGCCCTCCTCCCCCCCTACCCCCGGCCCTCTGTTTTCCATGTGCAGGCCCCTCTCCCATTCCTCCTGCGTTGTCTGGTCCGTTGTCGAGCCCCTGCCTCCTCCCTACCGCCCCTCATTGTCCGTTATGCTGCAACTGTCCCTCCTGTCTGGCCGGTATGGTCGGCTTGCTGCCCTCCCATCTTTCTCCTATGCTTTCTGTTGTCCATGTGCATGGCCCTGTCCCCTTCCTCATGCTTTCCATGGAGTGTTGGACTGCACTCCCTTTCTGCATGCCCTTTGTGGTGTATTGTGCTCCTGCAACCCCTGATGCCTGCCCTGTAAGTTCAGTTTGATGCCCCTGCCTATCTCCCTCCTGCCCTCTTTTGTCCGAGTCCATGTCCCTATCCCATTTCTGCTGTCCTTCGTGATCTAATGTGCCATACGTGCCAACATTTTGGACTTGGTAAGAGGGAGATTTGGAAAAAAAAACTGGGAAAGTGATTTTCCCATTGACTTACATTGAAAAAGAGGAGATTTTAGGCAGGATACAGATACAATAAAGCCCTTTTGGGCTTAACAGCAGTCTCCTACTTGAATCAGGTCTTTTGGCATGTATGGTACTGCCACTGCCTCTTCCCTCAATGGTCTACTATGTTGCCACTGCCCCTCTTGCTTGTTCTGCACATTGGTTTGTTGCACCTGCCCCCCTTTCACTTGATTATATATTACAGTCAGGGGAGAGGATGTAGCGTTACAGCCAGAGCTGCAGGCTTTACAACAGGGAAACATGGGTTGGGTTTCGGCTTTAGCTCCAAATCCTGTGATTCTGGGTAAATCACTTAATCTCCCCATGACTAAAACCAAAATGAATGTGTCCTTGTGCTATCTAACTGATGATCATGTAAAGAACTCCAATGCATTTGAGTCAAGCATGCACTACATAAAACTGCAACAAAACTAAACAAATAGGGACATATTTACACAGTGGCTGTTAGAAATGGGGTCCCTAGTTGGTAGAGGTACACACCCTTGTCCAAGTAGGGACCACAATCCTAGTCAGGGTAAGTCACAACACAATCCAAATTATCCTGTGCCGACCCTGTGGTAGCTTGGCACTGAGCCGTCATGCTTAACTTAGAAGGGAATGTGTAAACCATTTGTTCAATAACCTATACAGTAACACGGTGAAAACACCACAACAATACACCACACAGGTTTAGTAAAATAGATGATATTTGTCTGAATAAAATAAGGTTGAAACAATGAAAATCCAATGTACACATGCAGAGTGATGAATGTTTAAAGAGTAAATCCCACTAAAATGCTTAAAAACACAATAGCTCCGATTGGGGGTCTCACAGAATCATTGACAGAGTCATTCCCAATAACCTGATGCCACAGGCACCGGTCACGGAGTAGCATGGGCCCCCTGGTACAGTACCTTTCGAGAACAAAGAAACAAAGATGTCATACAGAGTCGGAGAGATGAGGCGTCGCTGGGGCCTATGCAGTGTCAGTCCTTTACAGCGTCGGGGAGATGAGGCGTCAGTTCTGCCCTGCGAGGCAGGTGGAGGTGAGGTGTCATTTCTGTCTGGTTTCAGGGGGAGCTGGTGTGGCGTCAGTGATGATACGTTGGTCCCTTGTGACCCACCGGGGTCAATGGGTCCAGTTGGTCAAAACGTGATGTGTCGACTTCGCGGTTTTGCGATGACCCTGCAGTGTTGCGGCATTGTCTGACTTGCATTGCAGGCCGCAGTTGTTGCATGCACTGATGTCCATAGAGCTGGAGGTAGCTTGGGCGTCGGTGCTGCCATCACTGAAGTCATTCCTGGTGTTGCTGAAGTTGGAAAACTAGCAAAATGCTAATGGGTAAAAGCTTTGCTGTCCCTGTAACTTCACAACAGAAGGTAAGATCAATCCAAGGCCTTGGAAAGCACTTTTCAGGAAGGCAGAGTCCTTCCAGCAAAGCCAGAGGCCAGCAGGGCAGCAGGGCAGCAGCAGGACAGCAGTCCTTCTCAGCAAAGCAGTCCAGATGAGCCCTTTGGGCAGCCAGTCAGTTCCTCTGACAGGGTGGAGGTCCAGACGTGTCTGGTTTGGTGTGGTCAGGGACCCAGTTTGTATACCCCAGAATGCCTTTGAAGTGGGGGGAACTTTAAAGAGTGGTTTTGAAGTGCAGAAGTTTCCCTTTCAGCTCGGTCCTGTCTGCCAGGATCACTGTGAGGGATTATCAGTCATTTGTGTGAGGGCAGGCCACTGGCCTTTGAAATGTAAGTGTGAGACCCTCCACCCTTCCTGCCCAGGAAGACCCATTCAGTATGTAGATTAATTCAGGTGTGACTGAGTGTCCTGTGTTTATGGTTGTCTAGGTGGAATGCAGAAGGGAAGCTGTCAACCAATACAGACCAGAAGTGGATTGGAGACAGGCTGTAATGCACAGATGACAGTAAATGCAGAGAAATGCCCACTTTCTAAAAGTGGCATTTCTAAAATAGTAATATTAAATCCAGCTTCACCAGTAAGCAGGATTTTCAATTACCATTCTGGAAATACCAAACAAGACATGGCTACTCCTTCCAGATTAGAATCTACCACTTAAGAGTATATGAGGACAGTTCTAACGTTAGTCTATGAGAGGCCTCACAGCAGAGGAAAACGAATTTATGAGTTTTTCAGTACCAGGACATGTAAAATACATAAGTACATGCCCTGCCTTTTACTTACATAACACCCTGCCCTATGGGTTAGTTAGGGCCTACCTTAGGGGTGACTTATATGTAGAAAAATGGGGGGGTTTAGGGCTTGGCACATAGTTTTAAATGGCAAGTCTAAGTGGCAGTAAAAATGCACACAGAGGCCTTGCAATGGCAGGCCTGAGACATGGTTAAGGGGCTACTCATGTGGGTGGCACAATTCAGTGCTGCAGGTCCACTAGTAGCATTTAATTTACAGGCCCTGGGGACATGTAGTGCACTTTACTAGGGACTTAGGTAAATTAAATATGCCAATTGGGTAGGAACCAAAGTTACCATGTTTAGGGGAGAGAACATATGCACTTTAGCACTGGACAGCAGTGGCAAAGAGTGTGGAGTCCTAAAACCAGAAAAACCAGGGTCAGAAAAATTGAGGGAGGCAGGCAAAAGTTGGGGAATGACCACCCTAAGACTGTCAGGTCTAACAGTGGTGCTGCGCCAAAATTGAAATACAGGGATGGGCCATATTTGGCCAATTACAGCCCACCCCTGTGTTTCCTGTGCTAAATGTAGCTGCCAGTACCAGTGCAGGCATCCTTGCACCATAGTGCAAGTGTGTCTTTGTTTAAGGGAATGATCGTTTATGTACAGAAAGGTGTGCCTTCCTGCACATAAACAACCTACAATGGTGATTTGTTACTTCCATGTATGCTGCAGGATGCAGTACACATAAAAGTAGCAAATCTGCATTATTGAATGAGTGTTTATGTGCATGAAGGAACACCTTCCTGCATATAAACAATCATTCATGATGTTTTGATCTTTCTAAGTGTGCTGCAAAATGCAGCACACATAAAAGAGCAAAAAAAAGAAGAAATAAAAGTATCCCTCCTCATTGTGCCATGCTAACACAACCCTTAGGGTGGTGTCAGTTTTGGCGCTGCCACAGATTTATGAATTCTTATAAATCTGGGGCAGCGTCAAAAGCAGTACACAGCACCATCAGAGCATCAAAAAAAAGCGACGCTTTGGTGGCTCTAGAGAATGTGAATATACCCACAAATGTTTTGCACACTTCTGTCATTGGGCTATACTTGGGCTTCATTTGGGTGATATGTGTGCTACGTTTGGGAGCTTTATTCCCTGGGGTCCATCTTGGGAGATTTATTTGTTAGGAAGCTTCCTTAATTACAGCAGGATTCTCAGTAGAAAATGCATTCAGGTTTCCACTTCGATTCCATCAAGATGGCGTTCAGATGTGCCACACTTTTTGTATAAATTCAAAATGTTAGCACGCTGGTTGCTCATTAGAACCCTGTAGTGAAGCTGTTAATCAGTCTGTTGCTGATGTTGAAAATGCATGTTTCAGTCTGCATGTCGGAAAGATTTAATAAAATGGATGAGGAATGTATTTGAGTACTCACTTAAAATGTGCCCTAATTTTTCTTTCTACACAACTAACCATAATTTTTATGATGAAATGAATCCCATTGTTTGGTTTCTTTCTAAAGTAAATGTTTTAAGGCAGTGGTTCCCAACCTTTTGACTTCTGTGGACCTCCACTTTATCATTACTAGAATCCAGGGACCCCCATTGAATCATTACTGGAATCCAAGAATCCCCCACTAAGTCATTACTGAAAGCTGGGGACCTAATCTGTTAATATTATTAAATTTTTTAAGCAGTTGCAGACCCCCTGAGGAGGCTTTACGGACTCCCAGGTGTCCCCGGACCACAGATTGGGAACCACTGTTTTAAGGCTTATCATTTTGATTCAATCAAGATGGTTTCAGGGAGTGCCACACTTTTGTCATGAGTAGTACTGTTAGCGCTCTAACTCTGGGAGGCTACAGTAGAACACAATGGAATCAACTGGCATGCTGCTCCTGTTGGAAGTACATGTTTTAATGAGAATGTCAGACTTCATTCCCATATGTCTGGGAAATATATTGTGAATTTATAGAAGATTTGCCCTTATTCTAGCTTCTAGAGTACCTTCCATAACTTCTATGGGAAAATCATGAGAAAACAGTTTTCTCTCAAAAATGGTGCATGAAATCACTGCAGAAGGCATTTTTACAGAGTAAAATCACTTTAGAACACACCACAATTCCTAAAATTAGCATAGTACCCTCAAAAAATGATTTATATTGTAACTAAAATCTGTTACCACCTTTTATATGTTCTTTTTACTATGACCCTCAAAACCTGACATTCAATACAATGCATTTTTTTGGGGTCCATGTGCCAGAGTCCTGTAACGACTGCCACAAGTAGATAGTTATAGGTAAGACCATGTTTCCAAAGGAAAAGCATCTTTGGCGTTGCTTTAGGAATCTTCACTAAATTTTCAAAAGAAAATGTGCCAGTGGTTCATGTTGCGCATGGAAAAGTGTGTTTCCCATGTAAATTCCCCTCTGAAATTTGAACCCGACTACAGCCCGACCCACTAGACAGAATTACACCAAATTTGGCAGAGATTTTGTTCCGCAGGTTGTGCTTTTTTTGCATTTTGTGGAAATCCATTCAGTAATTGTCGAGAAATTAAAGGAAATCCAAATTTTTATACCTAGGGCTGCAGATCTTTTGCAATGAAGTTGATATTATTGCTGCAAATACAGGAATAAACCCACCAATACAGATGCCGTAACTAGCTGACCGCAACCTGAGTAGAAAGTTATGGCCACCATTTTAGGTAATGGGATGCTGCCCATGGGGCTAAAACTTAAAATCAATAGTGGTATGAAGGACCAGGTTAGAGGTGCCCTGAACCTATGTTTGGCATGTACAGGCCTTTGAGGGACCCCTGAGGTGTATAATATGGTGCCAAACAGGAATTTTTCTTCCCTCGTGCAATATTCAGGAATTTGTCGCAACCATCAGTGTGGTTCCCCATGTAACTTCATGTTGAAATCATGATTAACTCTGAAAAAATAAAAATAAAAATTCAGACACTTATTCATTCACTCATCGATGCATTCAGAGACTCATGCAGCCACTCACACACCCACTCAGCGACTCATGCACCCACTCCCACACCGACTCAGACACTCACACCCACCCACTCACCCACCCACGCAGACACTCATTTACCTACTCACAGATCCACTCAGAGACTCACACAACCACTTTTAGAACCACTCAGACACTTGTGCATTCACTCATAGACCCACTTAGACACTCATGCACCCACTCACAGACCCACTCAGACACTCACGCACCCACTCACAGTCCCACTCCACACTTACCTCTTATGCTACTTTTTATTTAGTTTTTCAGCCCAAGGGACCCTCTCCCTTAACATAAAATGGCAGCCACGAATTTCTGTTCAGGTTTTTGCCAGCCAATTACAGCACTTCTATTTGAGAGTGCATTCGTGAAAATTCATGAATATTCTCGATTTATTCGCAACCTCAGTTATTCAAATTTGGATTTTCTTTATTTTCTCATAACTGCTGAATGTACTTACGCTAAATAACAAAAGTATAATCTGTCTACTGAAAGATAGCTTTTCTGCGAAATTTGGTGTGATTCCGTCCAGTCATTCCGGCTGTAGTCATGTCTAAAGGTCCTAAGGGAAGTAACATGGGAAACACAACTTTTTTGACTCCCCCCATTTTCTCGCCCCCCGCTTAACCGATCACCCCAAAACATTCCCATGTGCAACAAGAATCACCAGGGCACTTTTCTCTGGAAAATTTAGTGAAGATTTATTAAACTGTGTCAAAGATATATGCAAGAGAAAAAACACTTTTTTATGGAAACATTGTGCTAACTATAACTACCTAGAGGTGACCACCAGTAGGTAATATATATATTTTATATATATTTATACACATATGTATGTATATATATGTGGGAAAAGGCAGCAGTTGACATTTTTGAAGGGAACAAAAATCAATCAGATGTGAGCCAAACAAATAGCACAAAGATAAAACAACGCCTAACATTATCACAGACCTTGAAAAGGCATGAGTTTCTGAACAAAAAAAATTGTGGGAAATGGCATCGCTCACCAAATATATAGAATGTGGCAGGGTGCCACAGAGCTTATGTATTTCAATCTTGTTCATGTTTGGTGATAGAGATTCAGATTTATTAGATGAATGGAGAACATTTACAGCCGAATGCTCCTCAAAATTTATGGGCATATTGATAACACATGCTAAGCATCGAATGGATCAATTGACAAAGACCATTGATGAACTAATGAAAGAGCTGGACAAGGCACCCAATCAGGAAGAAGTAAAATTGTTGTTGGGGAAGAAGGAATATTCCATCATGAAACAGGAGGAGGAAACCAAAGTGGAGGAAACCAAAGCACGAAACGCACACAAATTCAATAGGGACAAGATAGATTATGAATATGGCATGATTTACACCTTTGCTCGTAAATATGACACTCAAGGAGCAAAATAGAAAATGAACACTAAAAGTGAAATGTCTGCCACTTACAGCAATTCAGACAAGAGTTCAGATCCAGGATCGTCAGCAGATGAATCACCACAGAATAAACTGGATTTTCATGGGGACATGCGTCTTATTCAAATAACCACTCCGCAATCAATAAGAAGCAGAGGGCGAGGCCGTGGCGGTACAAGACAAGGCGGGGAAAAAGGAAGAGGAGCAAATGTCAAGGAATAGATATACTTCCTGATTCATCAACAAATCTCTCTATGAATGCCAGGGGTGTCAATATCTCCCATACAATGTTGACCACTAAGCAAGAGAGGATTTTTAATCTCGGTCTAAGCTTCTGTCCAAGTATTGATTGGGACTAAGCCAAAACACATATCACGATGTATAAATTTGAGCAGAGATTGCGCCTGATGAAATATTATGCTACAGAATCCTCCCCCATGAAACAAATACAAGGAGTCCAGAATAATGTACCATCAGGATTTCAGATGAGGGACATCTCAGACCTCATAGAGACAAGTGACCTGGCAGTTGGCAATACACAGGAAGATCAGGTTGCTGATCCGAATGGGAATACAGAAATTGAAAGGTTAAATCTGATGGGTTTTGTCACTGACTGCTCAAATGTAAGCCAATTCAAGCCATCTAGCAAATTTAATCCACCATTACAACTGGTTACTTTATTGATATCTTTCATGAGAAGAACCAAACTAAGGCAATTAAAAGATCCAGAAATGTCACCCCAAACAACTGGAATGAACTTAATGCACTTAGAAATAAAGATTCCATCATCATTGAGCCCTCAGAAAAAGGAAGCAATATTGTCATTATGGACTTGGACCAATATATTAAGGAAGCCCAGCGTCAATTGCATAACAGTGATAAATATGAGGAATTGACAGGAAATTCAAACTCTAGTCATCAGAACTGTTACCATGATATGTTGAAGGGGTCAGCTTATTGAACATGAAGAATATGAATACTTGAAAGTGGACTTTCCAAAAATTCTATTTATTTACTTTCTGCCTGAAATGCACAAAAACACAAGCTTCCAACCCTGGGAGACCAATTGTAAGTATGATAGGCTCCCTTTTGGAGAATACATCCAGATATCTGGATCTTTTCTCATGTCCCCATGTCACGAAACTTCACATCTTATTTACGAAATACAACAGATTTTTTGACTAAAATTGATAACATTCCTTAGCAAACCAGTTGTCTCTTAGAGGCAATGAATGTTTCATCCTTATATATGTTGATTAAACACCAATACCAAATGTGAAGGCATTACATTTATAAATGGGACAGAAACTTAGGATAATGAAAGAAATTAAATGAAATGAAATGAAAGGAAAACGGTGTAAAAAAGGGGACGGGAAAGAACAACACCAGAACAACCCAGGTCCTGGGAATGAAAAGCTTAAATGTCGACAAGCATGCAGGTACTGTTTGAGAACACGTCACATTGAATTTGCTCAAAACACAGAACTGCTGATCACTATGTTATCATTCTGTTTAAAACAAACAAACAAAAAAATATTCAACAATGAGTATTATTCTCAGAAACAAGAGACGTGGATGGGGACATCTCCTGTGCCTACTTATGCTAACCTTTACATGGGATGGTGGGAGAAAGAAGTGGCATGGTGTGACAAACTTGGGGCCATATTTATACTTTTTGACGCAAAACTGCGCTAACGCAGTTTTGCGTAAAAAATATTAGCGCCGGCTAACGCCATTCTGAAGCGCCATGCGGGCGCCGTATTTAATCAATGACGTTAGCCGGCGTTAGCTGCCGGCGCTGCCTGGTGTGCGTGGAAAAAAACGACGTACACCAGGCAGCGCCGGCGTAGGGGGATATGGAGCTTGGGCGTCAAAAAAAGGGGCAAGTCAGGCTGAGGCAAATTTTTCCCCTCAACCCGATTTGCGCCATTTTTTTTTACTCCCAACCCCCATAGAAATGACACCTGTCTTAGCAAAGACAGGAGTCATGCCCCCTTGCCCAATGCCGATGCCCAGGGGACTTATGTCCCCTGGGCATGGTCATTGGGCATAGTGGCATGAAGGGGGGCACAAATTAGGCCCCCCTATGCCACAAAAAAAAAAATATATATATACTTACCGGAACTTACCTTAATGTCCCTGGGATGGGTCCCTCCAGCCTTGGGTGTCCTCCTGGGGTGGGCAAGGGTGACAGGGGGTGTCCCTGGGGGCATGGGAGGGCACCTCTGGGCTCCTTCCGAGCCCACAGGTCCCTTAACGCCTGCCTTTTCCAGGCGCTAAAAAACGGCGCAAAAGCGGCCGTACGTCATTTTTTTTGACCCGCCCACTCCCGGGCGTGAATTTTGCCCAGGAGTGTAAATACGGCGCACATGCCTCAGAGTCAATTTTTTAGATGGGAACGCCTACCTTGCATCTCATTAACGCAAAGTAGGTGTCCACGCAAAAAAATGACGCAAACTCCATGGACTTTGGCGCTAGACGCGTCTAACGCCAAAGTATAAATATGGAGTTAGTTTTGCGTAAAAAAAACCGACGCAATTCTGGCGCAAACGGAGTATAAATATGCCCCTAAGTTCCTATATGGAGAAAGTAGAGTTGTGTGTGCGATATGCTAACGCGTCCCTTTATGATAATTTATTACACATCAGGACTCGTTTTAGGCCAATGAATCTTTTGACCCAGTTGAAAGACACCTTAGAACGAGATAGCTAATCAATATGTCAATCAATATGTCAATAATGTCATCAATATTTATCGCAACAATACATTTCACTTTAGTCAAAGGCATTAATCAATTTCAAGACACTACCATGACCTTGCAGTCATGAATAACCACACCAGTTTAGTAGAATTTTATGAGTTTTATTCCCTATTAGTTACAATTCTAAAAGCAGATGCGTTAATCTCAAAACCAAAAAACACAATAGCATAGTCACGATATGGCAACTTTGATAAGATTTCATTAAGGCTAGAATCACAAACATTAGAACATAACACGGCGTGAACATAGATCAATTTAGCAGAGTGTCAATATCGCGTCACTTCAACAAAACACAGATTCGGTTGTTTGTCTATTTGCGTCAGTTTAGTGAACACCTGTCCTAACCACCGATTAGCATTGGCATGTTGGGCTTCATGCAAAACAATTTAGAACACCAATTTGGAAAACATCTAACTATGGTCTCTGTCAAAAGCAAGCAGTTGGTACCTAGAAAGGAAAAGCAAACAGGCAAATCACAAATGCATTGTCATAATTACCCTCCAAAGTTTAGGTCAACGCACAGGTTCAGTCTTCTTCTTCAGTACACCAGTCAAATCGCCATCAGTCAGAACTCAGCTCTGGGGCAAAAAGGGCACTTCATAAGGAGGTAAAGTGTAGAATGGGCAATCTAAGGACGAGGATGGTTCTAAGCGAACTAATAAGTCACCAAACAGAGTGACAAAGTTTCTGGATAAGATCAATAGCATTCCCTAACCCACCTAAATGGCTCCCCGTGTCATGGGGTTTTATCCCTTTTTTGTTGTACATTCACCTAAAATGTCATTGGTCGTTGGTTATACCCCACTATCTTTATCCAATTGGAAAATGCATTAGGTCATTAATCTTTCACCCCATATTATTTTACAGACACTTCATTGGTCCACATGATTGACGTCTTCAGAGGTAGCGCGTCCGGTATGATTTCATCCTTCTGTAATTCTTTGCACATCTTTTGGTCAGTAGCTCCATTGTCTTCACCGGTTTAGATGACCTTGTACATTACATTAATCTACACTGTTGCATTTTGTGTAATATCATTCTACAAGAAATGAAGAATTTGTGAGAACGGATCTACTATGGTTACATTCAGCTTCTAGTTTGAAGAAAACAAGGGGTCATGTCCTTTTGCAAGTCAGCACACTGCAAGATAGGAAAAATACATTTAATATGAGAGCCAGGCAGCTAAGCTTCAGCTCACGCTAACTTAAGGCCTACAAAGATTTCAGCACAAATTCAATAATACAGTCATTAATAATTAGTATAAACTTATTCAGTATAACAATTTATAAACATTTTAGTCATTATTATTATTCCACGTATACATTGGTGGCCACTCCCCGTGGTCACATTTCAAGTGCACGTTTAAGCAAAATTCACTATTACGGTTTCTATGCGGCATTATCACACATTAATTCATAAACATTTCATCTTAATATAGATTATATAAGCTATGCTCTCTCAGTCCCTCCTCTGATGACGTTCGTCATCACACAAACCTTTCCCTTTCACTTTAATTTTTCACCTTGCGCATAATGCGCATTTCAACATCTTGTCCCTTATGTGAACTCTCCCAAATTTAATTAAACATTTTCTCCCTTTCGCTTTCCTCATTCCTTTTATTTCTCCTTGTCCAATTTCTCTTAATTTTGTCATTAATTTTGCATGCTCCCCATAAACCTAATAAACAGGTCAGAACAATTAACAGACCCCCTAATATTTTGGCAAGAACCCCATTCCAAGTGTTGCTAAACCAGCTCCCTACTATGGCAATTCCTTTTCCCACTTTCTCCCACACTTCAGGTTCCTTTAAATCCTTTAAATCTGCACTATCTTTAGTTAGGTTAGTAAGCATACCTCTAATCGTTTTTACTATTATCTGGTATATACGAGCAACAATGGCGTTCGTTGAGCATCTTGCAGACTCCGCCGCTCTTTGCTAAAAGAATGTCTAAAGCAAGACGATTTTGAAGAGTCATAGCTCTTTCCCCAGCAAGTTCAGTATCCATCAGGAGTATAGCCCTTGTAAAGTTTGTCAGCATGTTATCCACAATAGTAGACAATTTTTGAATCTTTATGGAGTTTAAGATAACCCCTACTGAAGGAATTATGGCTCTAAATATGTCACCAACGACAGCAGCCGCTGTCTCTCGTTTTTGTCTAGTATGTTGTAATTCAGACGCTTTAGGTATTTGTTTTAAGTCATCAATCTGGTAAATCTTTGGGAAAACTATTCCCAAATAGCATGTCCCATACCATCCCTGAGGGAGACGGTAATAAGCATGAAGTCCACAGATATAATAGATCCCAGGGATCGCTGGATCCCGTCCATTTAACATGAATGTCCATTTACTTTGAAACAAAAACACATGTCTGCATTCACTCGTTCCCACAAATAAAGTGTCATGTTCAGATTTCGGCCTATATATACAAAGCCTCCCTACATGTAATGCATCTATAGCTAATTTGCCTTGCGTCTTTATTGCAGTGTAAGCATGATCATTTGCATATGTGCGTGTTTCTAGCCCTTTTTCTAATCTCTCTTTCAATGCTTTGCGTCTATCATCAGTGTGATCTAAGAAGCTTTTCTCCACAGGTGTTAATAAGCAAGTAAGATTGTTGCGGTGTGCATAAGCTGTCCCAAATGTAAGTGTCGGTTCAAAGAAACCTCTAACTAATTTTATACTATGCTCTTTAGCTAATTTGTTCAGAAACTCAATCACTGGCACAAAAGAAAACACCACATCCATATTTGAATAAAAACATTGCACATGCTCCTGATTATAGAATCTTGTTAGTAGCAAACTACAGCTTATCCCGTATGTTAATGGTAGGCTATGATAAGTAACCCCTTCTTGTACTGATGAAGGAAACTTTGTGTACACGTAACAGTTTCTCGCGTCCATGGTTTCAACATACTCATTCAGTAAGCAATAGAAGACGTTAGTGGAGAGTTCCCCTTTTGAGTTAGTTCCCTCATGCAAGTGTTTTGTATCTTGCGCAAACCTTTCCCACGGTGTTAGTGTTGTAGTCTCAGGTTTAGAAGCATTGTTAGTCGCTTTCTTATCCAGCCACGGCATTCCCACAATCACACCTATAATTATTATCGCACACACAATACCTAATATAAGGCTTAACCAACCACACACTTTACCCTTCTTGCTACTACCTCTATCATAAGCCATGGTCTGTAAAGAATCAGACAGCAGAATAACTCAAAGCAATCAATCAACTTGAGGACAATTTAAAAACTCTCTTTTTTATTTTTTTTCTCTTAATGCAAAGTCTCTCTTTCTCTATGTGTGTATTTACAACGTTTCACTCACTCCAGGACCCTTCTTGTCAATCAGGTTAGCAGCTTGTCATAATTGGGTTTCAAAGTCAATTCAGTTTATTAGTGTCACATCCGGTAGTTTATAAGTCTCTTTCCCAGCTTTTCAGCTTTTAATTTCAATTTCAGTTTTAATAAAGTCTCTTTTTCTGATTGATTTCAGGTACCGTAGTATTGGCCTGGTACTTCTCGATCAAAACAGAATGCCAGAAATTCTTGTTGCCATTCAGATGTTGTTGCATATGCCCATTCAGGACCTGCGTACCTTCTATTTGCAGTTCTCTTTCTTTTCAACCTGCGTTCACTTTGCAATTCTCCTTCACTTAGATCCTCTACTCGGGATGTATCAATTTCTTCTGCTATTGTTTCACCTGGCACGACCTTTTCTTTTGCAGCCTGCTTCTCTGGCCAGTTATCACCTTTATGCGTCTTCTCCCTGCTTGTCCTTTCAGGACGCTGAACAGAACCCTCCTCTTGTGCTATGGTGTTTTCTCTTGACGGACCTGCAACTGGTTCAGGGGATGCCGGTGTGCTTTGGCCTCTCTCTACTATTTCCCCTTCTTCTTCTTCTGCTGGATCTGTAACAGGTTCAAGCTCTAACCTGTATCCGTCTACTTCTGGGAGAATCTATCCTTGTCTTAGTTCTCCTTCTGCCTCTACTGAGATAGGCTCACTGTCACCTCTCTCAAACTTGTTTACTGGTTGAGGGACTAGGCTGTTCTCAGTGAGCTCTCCTGCAGTCTCTGTTCCCCCTTGGCTACTTTCTGGCCCTGAGACTTCCTTCTCTGGAACTGTTGAGTCAGAAACTTCAAGTTCCTCATCAGTCGGACAAGTTACCTTCTTTGTGTGACTGGCATGTATCCAGTTTGGAACCCCTGCACATTTCACAGCAGTGGTTGTTGTCAGTATTACTTGATATGGCCCCTTCCAGCGCGGCTCCAAACACGACTTCTCACGTGCTTCTTGACAACCACCCAGTCACCGGTTTGCAGGGTGTGACCTGGGTCACTGACCGGTGTCAATGTGTTGGCCTCCACCTGGTGGGAAAAAGAGCGAACCACATCAGCCAAACCTTTGCAGTAGTCCAACACCATATCATCCGTGATATTCACAAGAGCATTTGCAGGTACTGCGGGTAGCCTCATAGCTCTGCCCATAAGGATCTCATGGGGTGATAGTCCTGTCTTCTTATCAGGAGTGTTTCTCATAGACATCAGTACTAAGGGTAATGCATCTGGCCATTTCATATTGGTGGCTGCGCACATCTTTGCCTTTCTCGACTTCAAGGTACCATTCATTTGTTCTACTAGTCCTGAGGATTCAGGGCAGTAGCTACAATGCAGCTTCTGTTCGATGTCTAATGCAGCACACAAGAGCTTAATCACCTCATTGTCGAAGTGTCTGCCCCTATCTGATTCTAAAGAGACCGGAGAACCGAATCTGGGTATTAGTTCTCCAAGCAACAGCTTTGCAACTGTGAGACTGTCATTTCTACGTGTGGGGTAAGCTTCAGTCCAATGGCTGAAAACACACACAATCACCAACACGTACCTCAATCCTCCACAAACAGGCATCTCAATGAAATCCATTTGCTTTCTGCTAAATGGACCGCCAGCTCTCCCTATGTGACTCAAAGTTACCACAGTCCCTTTTCCGCCATTCATCTGTTAACAGATGATGCACCTGTGACAGGTAACTTCTGCAGCTTGTCTGAATTTTGGGTTAAACCAGTCAATCTTGAATGACCTGATCATTGCATCTCTCCCAAGATGTGCCTGTCCATGATAAAGCCTTGCAAATTGTGACAAAAGACTGTTGGGCAACACCAGTTTCCCCTCCTCTGAGACCCTCTGAGTCAGCTCTCTGTACACATTGCATTCCCTGCTGGGAGCGTTTCTCTTCCCTACTAGCACAACCCTGTAGTGATTTTAGCTCATCTAGTGTATCAACCACCCTCAATGAAAAGTTCAAGCATGTTTCATTTTCAGTTTGCGGTAACAATTCCCACTGGTCCTTGAATGATATACAGTTCAATGCGCGAAACCTTGCGACTTGATCTGCATAGCCATTTCTCATTGACAATTTCAAGAGGTAACTGAATAGCATGTAACAAATTCTTAATCTGTTCGCCATTTTTCACTGGAGAACCAGAAGAAGTCATGAGACCTCTCTGTGACCACAATTGGCCAAAATCATGTACAATGCCGAATCCGTATCTGCTGTCTGTATAGATAGTGACTTTCAGATTTTCGGCTGCGTGGCATTCCTTATTAAGGGCAATTAGCTCTGCCACTTGTCCGGAATACACTCTCTCGAGCCAGGAAGCTTCAATAATACCAGCTATTGTACATACAGCATAACCGGCTCTCAGTATTACGACTGAGTCTTTCAAACAGGATCCATCAAAAAACATAATGCAGTCATTTTCTTTTAACTGTGTATCTTGAATGTCAGGTCGGGGCTTGGTACATAGTTCTGTTACCTCAAGACAATCATGCTCCACTTCCTCTTCATTATTAATCTCGGTACTTTCAACAGGAAGTGGAGGTGCCAGGTTCAATACAGTACATCATTTTAATGAGACATTAGGCAACCCCAAAATGATTGTCTCATATCGGGTAAGCCGGGCATTTGTCATGTGCTGAGTTTTAGTTTGGGTCAACAGATTTTCAACTGAATGTGAAACCATCACTGTTAAGGGATGTCCCATCACTATGCCTTCACACTACGTGAGGCTCTGACCAACTGCTGCAACTGCGCGCAAACAACCCGGTAAAGCTGCTGCGACTGGGTCCAAGGTAGCTGAAAAATACGCTACAGGACGGTTTGCACCTCCATGGACCTGTGTCAAAACAGACAAAGAACAAGCATCATGTTCATGACAAAACAGTAGAAAAGGCTTTGTGTAATCAGGCATACCCAAAGCTGGTGCCTGCACATGCATTCCCTCAATTCCATGAATGACTCAAGCTCTTCCTTGGATAGGGTTATGGTATACGGTTCATCCTTAGTCTCTTTACCTGTCAGCTTTATCAATGGTTTAGAGATAATTGAAAAGTTGGGTATCCACTGACGACAGTAGCCCACCATTCCCAAAAACATCCTGACATCTCTCTTTGTTGTCGGAGGGTTCATCTGCAAAAAAGATGTCACCCTTTCCTTTGATATTCTCCTGGTCCCTTTTTCGATCAAGTGTCCTAAGTACTTCACCTCTCTTTGACAGTACTGCAACTTCTTTGGAGACACTCTGGGGCATATTTATACTCTGTGTGCGCCGGATTTGCGTCGTTTTTTTTTACGCAAAACCGACGCAAAACTAACTCCATATTTATACTTTGGCGTTAGACCCGTCTAGCGCCAAAGATCTTGGAGTTTGCGTCATTTTTTTGCGTGGACACCTTCCTTGCGTTAATGACATGCAAGGTAGGCGTTCCCTTCTAAAAAATGACTCCGAGGCATGTGCGCTATATTTATACTCCCGGGCAAAAATGACGCCTGGGAGTGGGCGGGTCAAAAAAAATGACGTCCAGCCGTTTTTGCGTCATTTCTTAACGCCTGGTCAGGTCCCGTTAAGGGACCTGTGGGCTCGGAAGGAGCCCAGAGGTGCCCTCCCATGCCACCAGGGACACCCCCTGCCACCCTTGCCCACCCCAGGAGGACGCCCAAGGATGGAGGGACCCATCCCAGGGAATTTAAGGTAAGTTCAGGTAAGTATATATATATTTTTTTTTGTGGCATACGGGGGCCTGATTTGTGCCCCCCCTACATGCCACTATGCCCAATGACCATGCCCAGGGGACAGAAGTCCCCTGGGCATGGCCATTGGGCAAGGGGGCATGACTCCTGTCTTTGCTAAGACAGGAGTCATGTCAATGGAGGGTGGGAGTAAAAAAAAATGGCGCTAATCAGGTTGAGGCAGATTTTTTGCCTCAGACCGACTTGCCCCATTCTTTGACGCCCAAGCTCCATTTTCCCCTATGCCGGCGCTGCCTGGTGTGGGTCATTTTTTTTTTACGCACACCAGGCAGCTCCGCCGGCTAACATCATTCCATAAATACGGCGCCCGCATGGCGCTTTGGAATGGCGTTAGCCGGCGTTAAAATTTTTGACGCACAACTGCGTTGGCGCAGTTGTGCGCCAAAAAGTATAAATATGGCCCTCTATGTCCATTCTTTCCCAAATGGTTCAATAGGGCAATTGTTTCATACCTACAGTCTTCTTTTGTTCTGGACGCAATCAGTAAGTGGTCAATGTACTGCACCGAAGTCGAACTGAAAGACAGTTCTAGTGACTCCAAATCCTTCTTTAATGTCTGATTGAAGATGGACGGTGACTCAGAAAACCCTTGAGGAATTCTGCAACAACTGTACACCTTGTCCAGGAATTTGAAACTGAATAAAAACTGGCTGTCCTCATGAAGAGGCACCGAAAAGAAGGCTTGTGACAAGTCTACAACTGTGAACCATTCTGCATCACACGGAACCTGGAACATAATCACTGCTGGGTTTGGCACTATGGGGCAACACTTTACCACAATCTTGTTTATTTTCCTTAAGTCCTGCACAATTCAAACCTTCCCACAAGGCTTTTTCAGACCCATTATTGGTGAATTACATGGGCTGCTCAATACCTCTTTCAGAACTCCTTGCTTTACAAAATCCGCAATTATTTGTGACACCTGAATGAGGACATCTTGTGCCATGTGGTACTGCGGCACCTGGGGAAACACTGCATTCGGCTTCACTTGTACTTTAACTGGTTCTACCCCTTTTATAAGTCCCACTTCCTTTCCTGTTAAGTCCCACACTTTGTCTGTCACTGTTCCCTGTAACTCAGCTGGTAAGTCAGTCACTGTAAGGATCAGGAATAAGGTTATCAAAGGCTAATCTTCATTTGCGGTCTCTGTCTCTAACTCTGAGAACTAACCATCATCCCCTTCATCATCACTGTTTGTCTGCACCTCAATTCCATCATTGGAACAGATAATTAAACATTTCGTCTTGCGCAGCAGGTCTCTTCCCAGTAGGGACACAGGACTTGAATTGCAGACTACAAACTTATGCAGTCCTTGAAAGTTGCCAATCTCAACCTGAACCGGATCAGTAATCGGATTTGTCAAGTACTGGTTTGCTACTCCTACCACTCTTATGGTCCGCCCTGAAAGTGGCAGTTTTGGAACTTCTGAACTTCTAACTGTAGAGCGTGCAGCTCCTGTGTCAACCAAGAAGGAAACCTTGTGACCCATTACCTTTCCCTCTACATATGGTCCCCTCTGATCTACCTCTAAGGACGCTGCAAGCCTGCACTCTTCACTGTCTGAACTGTCATCCGACCATTCCTCATTCATTCCGTCTTCACCACATAATGGGAATTGCTGTACTGTATTATTTTGGCTCACTACTTGACCTGTGACCTGCTGAGGAAGCATCACCTGTTGCTGTCCCATTGGAGCTAATGGTAATTGCATTTGCTGTCTAGGTACCATGGGAACCTGCTGTTGTTCTTGCTGCATTTGCGCTGGTTGAACACGCGGCTTTTGCATTTGCTGCATGGGCTGTAGCCCCTGCATCTGAACCATGTTATTTTGGAAGTTCTGATTTTGACTTCTCATTTTTGGACCTCTCACATTTTGTAATGTACCGACATTTGTGCTTTGTTGAACGACACCATCCTGCACCGCATTCGGACATTCCCGCTTCCAATGCCCCACGCCCCCGCAGGCGTGACATGGTGACATCCTTTTCATCCCTTGTAAGTCATTTTGAACTACAACAGTGTTCAAGTCTGGACCGCGATTCACAAAACCTCGACTTGGCCTCTCGGTTGCGCCTGAAACACACCATTCTGTTGCGGTTGCTGCTGTATCATCTGCTGGATTCCATTCCCTTGCATACCTGCCTGCGCTGCCCTTATCTGCATCACCATCACATTCTCCTTCAACTTTCTCTGCTTCAGCTCAATCTCGTCACTACAGTATTTTGCATACTGTAACACCTCATCAATCGGCTTCGCTTGCCAAGAGATCAAATGATTCTTAATCATCTGGCTAACCTCTGGTCTCAGCCCTTCCACAAATCTAAACACGAGATCGTTCATGTCTTCCAGCTCAATAGTTTCAGTACCGCTGTAATGTTTGAACACTTTCAACAACCTCTCATAGTAAGCATGGATCGATTATTTAACCTCCTGTGCGGTCCGGTCGATTTTCTGCCAATCAGTCACTTTCGGAGGCACTTTCTGCTTCAAAAACTCAATCACTTTATGATAGTACTTCATCACCTCCTCAGAGGGTGCTCCAGTCGCCTTATCCCTTGCCAGTTCCTGTGTCGGCCAGTCTACGCCTCTCTTGCACTCAAACCATAAGTCGGGCGGAACAATGACCTCAAACAAAGTATTTAAGTCTTCCCAGAGACACTTTGCAAGCTTCACAAACCTATCTGTCTGCTGATACCACTCTATCGGTTTCTCCCTCAATCTGGGGTAATCATTTGTAAAAGACAGAGGCCCTCATTCTGACCCTGGCGGTCGGCGGAGAGACGGCGGTCGGACCGCGAACAGACCGGCGGTATTAAAAATGGCATTCTGACCGCGGCGGTCCCCGCCGCGACCGACCGCTACTTCTCCACTCCGACCGCCGCGGCGGTCATGACCGCGGGGCTGGAGTTTGCGCACTCCGGCCCCGCGGTCGTCCCAAGACCGCCAAGGGTATTATGACCCTGCCTACCGCCGCGGTTTCTTGCGGGCGGGAACCGCCGTGCGAACCATGGCGGTAAGCACTATTGGGGCCAGGGAATTCCTTCCCTGGCACTGATAGGGGTCTCCCCCACCCCCCACTACCCACCCGAGTCCTCCCCCCACACCCTCCACCCCCCTGCCACCCCCCAGAGGTGGTACGAACCCCCTCCCCACCCCCACCCCGACATGCACATACATGTACCCCGACATGCACACACCCCCAACATGCACATATACACACCCCCTACACACACATACACAACGGGGACACATCCCCGCACACATACATGCCGACATGCGCACCTGCCGAACAGCACACATTACCCATAGACACAGCAGCACCCCCCGCCCGCATACACGCACTCACACACCCCCTCTACACACTCACACGCACACCCCCATGCACGCCCACATCACACAACACCCCCCCACCCCCTCCCCTCACGGACGATCAACTTACCTTGTGCGTTGGTCCTCCGGGAGGCGACGGGAGCCATAGGGACGTGACCGCCAACAGAAGACCGCCAACAGAAGACCGCCACACAGAAATGTGGGTCGTAATTCTGTGGGCGGTGTTCTGCTGGCGTGGCGGTGGAGGTTGACCAGTCTCCACTTTCCCGCCGACCGCCAGTGTGGCTGCTGGCGGTTTTCCGGCGGAACGCTCCCAGCGGTCAGAATGCGCACAGCGGCACACCGCCGCGGTCGGCGGTCTTCACCGCGGCGGTAACTCAGCGGTCTTGCGAAAAGACCGCCAAGGTCAGAATGAGGGCCAGAATGTCTCCCCTGGACCATGGTACATGGACTAAAACCCCTCCAGTGGTTTCTCTCATTGGCAATATTTTTACTGTCCCAGTAACCGATGAAGCTTTAGTCGGACTTTATCCCGGACTGTCACTCTTCTTCTTTTCTCTTTTCATTGCCCATCTACCTTCCCACTTTTCTAAGGCTCCCCATATCTACGCACTCTGCAATATTTCTTTAAGATGTGCTTTTATTCTGGCTGACCTCATATGTTCAAAATCTTTAGAGTTGAAGTCTAGTCTGTAACTCCTTTTCAAATGTTTAGTATTCTCAATGTCAATATTGTTTTTGTCTGCCAGGTTTGCCAACCTCTTGTGCACTTTGCCCACTTCTTTAGTAATTTTGGGGCACAGATACCTTAACTCGGCTTCTGTGTACGACTCTAATCTGTTTACCCCTATTGTCCCTTCCACTAGTTCAGCAGCTTCCACGCCCAGTCTCACAAAATTCAGGTATTCATCTTTCTCAGACCTTTCTAACTTCTCTACAGTTGCTGCGGCTTTTGGAGCGTACGTTTTTTCTAACCACTCATTCACTTGTTGCACCGTAAAACCTTGCAGTGAAATATTCCCTGCATGCATCATTGGCAACTGTGAAGTATTCGTACTTATTGTCTGTGGGGTTAGCACACCTAGCCCTGCCTGTCTCATTACCTCCAACGGGGCTTCAACCGGGCTAAGGTCTAACAAGAACCTTGGTCCTTCAGCTGATTGCTCACCCCCGGCCATTAACGGGGGAGTTCCTATGGACCCTCCTCTTCTTGCATCTTGGGTCAATACTCCCTGATCACACATGCCAGGCTTCCCTTGCACATACAATGGCACCGGTGGACCAACAGTAATTGGCAATGATATGGCGGCTGGTGTCTGACCTGGTCCCAAACACCGAGGAGCAGCAACTCCAAAGGTTTGATTTTCTGAAGCCGGGGCAGGTACTAATGGAAGTCCTGCTGCTGGATTAAACCCTGGTATCAGCTGTTGCTGCGGCTGAGGCAGCAATTGTGGAGTTGGCTCAAGGTGCACTAACCTCTATTTTGTATATATCAGGTCTGGCGGCATCAGATTTGTAGTAGTCTCTAGCACTGGTACGTCTAGATAGATTCTCTGTATCTGCGGTGGGGGTTGGAACTGTATCTGCATGTCTGGCGCAGTGGGTACACTGACACCATTCTGTATCACACCCGTATCACTAGTCTGTACTGTATCGGTAACTCCCTTCTCCTGCGTCTCCTGGGTTCCCAAGACCCGCACTAGTGCTCAGGACATTGTCGCTTACCGCATAAGGTGGCAGGCGATCATGTAATATCTGATTAATAAACTTCTCATCGTCTGAATCGTCTTCTTCTATCCAAGATCTCTTAGTCTCTTTGGGCTTACTAGAGTCTTTGGCGGTCATTCTGACCGCGGCGGTCGGCGGTCACCGCCCGCCAAGCGTTTCCCGCCGAAAGACCGCTCCGCGGTCAAAAGACCGCGGCGGCCATTCCGGCTTTCCCGCTGGGCCGGCGGGCGACCGCCAGAAGACCGCTGGCCGGCCCAGCGGGAAAGCCCCTTCAACAATGAAGCCGGCTCGGAATGGAGCCGGCGGAGTTGCAGGGGTGCGATGGGTGCAGTGGCACCCGTCGCGATTTTCACTGTCTGCAAAGCAGACAGTGAAAATCTTTGTGGGCCCTGTTAGGGGGCCCCTGCACTGCCCCTGCCAGTGGCATGGGCAGTGCAGGGGCCCCCAGGGGCCCCACGGCACCCGTTCCCGCCATCCTGGTTCTGGCAGTGGACACCGCCAGAAACAGGCTGGCGGGAAGGCGGTCGGAATCCCCATGGCGGTGCTGCAAGCAGCACCGCCATGGCGGATTCCCTGGGCCAGCGGGAAACCAGCGGGAAACCAGCGGGAAACCAGCGGGAAACCAGCGGGAAATCCCCGGCTCCCCTTTTCTGACCGCGGCTTTACTGCCGCAGTCAGAATCGCCCAGGAAGCACCGCCAGCCTGTTGGCGGTACTTCCGCCGCCCTCCGCCATGGCGGTCATGGACCGCCAGGGTCAGAATGACCCCCTTTGTCTGTTTTACATGTGGCTTTCTTCCTTGCGTCTCGTCTCCCTGTGCTATTGCTGGGAACAATTTGAGTCCGTCAACTATTCCTCGTCTCCACATTTTGCTCTCATTGTCCCATCTAGCCTCAGCTAAAGTCTTTTCTGCTCTTTTTATTCTCCTTTTGAATTTCTGCTGTCTTTGTTTAATAGCCATTAAATCCCAGACTGCTAATGCCTCGTTCTGAGCTGGCCTTGGAGGTGGCTTTTGTACACTTAACATCCACCTTAAATTCTCTAGAACTCTCGTATTGAAAGTTCCGTGCTCCGGGAACGCCAAACATCCCTCTTTTTCTGTCAGTTTGCGCCACTGTTTCACCCACAAGCAAGGCGCGACACCCTTTTCCTCCATGACTATATAAGCTGGAGTACCCTCAGGTGGTGTAGGCTCCCCTTCACTCGCCATAATGTATGGGTCTCCTTTCAGAGCGCTCTTAAAAGCTTTGATGAAATTCATCTTTACGTCCTTTTCTTTTATTTGTATTTAATCAGAAAGTGACTTTCATTCCCAGGACACTCTTCACCCACCTTTCTCGACCTATTGCCTCTCACGGACGGCAGCCAATCCGTGCGCGACCCCTCTCGGCAACTGACCTATCTCAGCACGGCACCACTGACGTCACACTCACACACACTGCAGCTGACAAAGTCTTGCGGCTTGCCCGCCCCTCACTGGATTCACACCAAACTAATGCAACATATTGCGAGCACCTTTAACAACAACAACTCAAATTTGCCGGTTTACTACAGGAAGGGTTTACAACCGCTTTAGAACTTTACAGAGATTTCACTTGAAGCCTCGGCCGCTACTCTCTCCTTCTCAGTTCAGGCACCCGAAAGCAGAAATCGACCTGCAAATCCTACTCTCGACTTGTCAATGGTTCGTTCTAGTGCACTTTAGAACTTGCCAAATCTCCATCGAAGTTTCCATACACACAATTGACTCAAACTCGACTTGTCAACCACGCCCGATTGACCTAATTAAACCGCACAAATTACAGCATAAGCCCAAGTGTCTCCAACACTTGTCAATATACTCCGGAGTCAGAGACAGCGACGGGTCCGTACATTAACAACCAACCACGTGGATAATTTTGAGCACAAAGCGCCACACTCATATGAAGTACACCGACTTCCCTACTCTCATACTGCGGAGTACGTCCACTCCTACTAAAACAACATTACCTGTCCTAAATACACACAAACTTCACAAATCACCTGCAAAAAGCATAAGCTGAGCAAGTGCAAAGCCTACACCACACATGCTAAAATGCCGAGAATATCCCCAACTCACTTAGGCAGGCTCCGAGATCCCAGGAAAGTCATGGTAAATTTAGAAACACATCATACCTCCAATTTGCATTATCTCAACTGTAATACTCCGTCCTAGGGCCCCAATGGGCCAAACCGTCGCTCTGCTACCAGAACTGCTAACGCGTCCCTTTATGATAATTTATTACACATCAGGACTCATTTTAGGCCAATGAATCTTTTGACCCAGTTGAGAGACACCTTAGAACGAGATAGCTAATCAATATGTCAATCAATATGTCAATAATGTCATCAATATTTATCGCAACAATACATTTCACTTTAGTCAAAGGCATTAATCAATTTCAAGACACTACCATGACCTTGCAGTCATGAATAACCACAGTAGCTTAGTAGAATTTTATGAGTTTTATTCCCTATTAGTTACAATTCTAAAAGCAGATGCGTTAATCTCAAAACCAAGAAACACAATAGCATAATCACGATATGGCAACTTTGATAAGATTTCATTAAGGCTAGAATCACAAACATTAGATCAATTTAGCAGACTGTCAATAACGCGTCACTTCAACAAAACACAGATGCGGTCGTTTGTCTATTTGCGTCAGTTTAGTGAACACCTGTCCTAATCACTGATTAGCATTGGCATGTTGGGCTTCATGCAAAACAATTTAGAACACCAATTTGGAAAACATCTAACTATGGTTTCTGTCAAAAGCAAGCAGTTGGTACCTAGAAAGGATAAGCAAACAGACAAATCACAAATGCATTGTCATAATTACCCTCCAAAGTTTAGGTCAGCGCACAGGTTCAGTCTTCGTCTTCAGGACATCAGTCAAATCGCCATCAGTCAGAACTCAGCTCCGGGGCAAAAAGGGCACTTCCCTCATAAGTAGGTAAAGTGTAAAATGGGCAATCTAAGGCAGAGGATGGTTCTAAGCGAACCAACAAGTCACCAAACAGAGTGACAAAGTTTCTGGATAAAATCAATAGCATTCCCTAACCCACCTAAATGGCTCAACGTATCATGGGTTTTTATCCCATTTTTGTTGTACATTCCCCTAAAATGTAATTGGTCGTTGGTTATACCCCACTATCTTTATCCAATTGGAAAATGCATTAGGTTGTTAATCTTTCACCCCATATTATTTTACAGGCACTTCATTGGTCCACATGATTGACGTCTTCAGAGGTAGCGCGTCCGGTATGATTTCATCCTCCTGTAATTCTTTGCACATCTTTTGGTCAGTAGCTCCATTGTCTTCACCGGTTTAGATGACCTTGTACATTACATTAATCTACACTGTTGCATTTTGTCTAATATCACTCTACAAGAAATGAAGAATTTGTGAGAACGGATCTACTATGGTTACATTCAGCTTCTAGTTTGAAGAAAACAAGGGGTCATGTCCTTTTGCGAGTCAGCACACTGCAAGATAGGAAAAATACATTTAATATGAGCGCCAGGCAGCTAAGTTTCGGCTCACGCTAACTTAAGGCCTACAAAGATTTCAGCACAAATTCAATAATACAATCATTAATAATTAGTATAAACTTATTCAGTATAACAATTTATAAACATTTTAGTCATTATTATTATTCCACGTATACATTGGTGGCCACTCCCTGTGGTCACATTTCAAGTACACGCTTAATCAAAATTCACTATTGTAGGTTCTATGCGGCATTATCACACATTAATTCATAAACATTTCATGTTAATATAGATCATATAAGCTACGCTCTCTCAGATATATAGACAACCTCTTTCTTATATGGTATGGACATGAAAGCAAATTACAGGAATATATTGATTTACTGAACAGGAACAATTTGAATATCCACCTTGTAACAACATAATGTAGGAGTAAAATTGAGTTTATGGATGTTTGCTCGAGGTAAAAGATGATAAACTAGGAACTTCTGTATTTCACCAGCAAAACACCGCCAGGCCGTATCATTGCTCATGATACGGTAGGCAATGTTTTCCTGGCGTGGCGCTGCTGCTTACCGCCTTCTGGCGGAATTCCATCTACGGTCATAACGCAGGTGGGCGTCTGGTAGTCACGGTGACGGTATGTTGGCTGCTGTCACCGTGGCGGTAGGCGGTCAATACCGCCAATGTTGTAATGAGGGCCTCAGGGTCTATTTGTGAAAAATAGATAAGACATCATGGATGACACAAAAGAGTTTGGG
Organism: Pleurodeles waltl; assembly: GCF_031143425.1. Classification (NCBI taxonomy): domain Eukaryota; kingdom Metazoa; phylum Chordata; class Amphibia; order Caudata; family Salamandridae; genus Pleurodeles; species Pleurodeles waltl. The sequence continues at coordinate 722,234,971 of NC_090437.1, read as the reverse complement.
GTTCTGGGGATGTGGTCACTGAAAAGCTTGCAAATATGCTGTGAGTATGCAAACCTTTGAGACTTTTGAGGAAAGAAGGTGCCCCATCACAGAGAGAATCACATGTGAAACAGATTATGCAATTTTTATCATTCAATGTGGCTGTCAGAAGACATATGTAGTAAGTACTATCCACAAATTGAAAATCAGATTTTTTTAACATCTTAGAGCTATCAAAAATCAAGGTAGATCCTACCTATTAGCAAAGCACTTTCGGTAAATAAATAAAGTCAGGTCCAAGGATGGGGGATAGAACATTAGAACTAAGGAGAATGGAATCCAAAATGATGTAAACACTGGGCTCAGAACAGCCATGGGGACACAAGTTGGACACAGAACTACAAGTGCACCTATAGAGGGTGGAAACATGAGATGAGGTGGATATAAACATGACAGTAGTTGTTACTGAGTACATAAAGTTGAAGTGCAAACACCTCCACATGTAAGATATCTCCATCCATTTAAGTGTATATGTTCATGTTGTATACAGGACGTCCCCATTTGGTGACATGTCAGGGAACCATATTTCTGTGATATGATAATGAACCATATATATGTGAAAGTAGAACCTATCGTAACTATTGATGCTTGCTGCAATTTTATACTGATGAGCTTTTAATTTAAACCACAGGGGTGTGCATTATACTTGGGTGGCAGTTTCTAGTTTAAGGTCTGATTATATTACCCATTGCTACTTTTAGAAGTAAGATATGTTGACACTTCCATTTAATATTTTAACATTTTATAGAAAGGAAATAGACATAGACAATACTTTATGTGTCATTAGCACTTTATAGAATATGTGGTCAATGTCGTTTGGCATGTTATACAACAATTGTGCTACACTTTTTACATGGTAAAGGACAATGTGAGTAGGATATAGTCAAGCAGAATATGCTGACTTTCACACACTTCTCAGATTTTTCTCCCTTTTAATATATTCAGTGCACACAGTAGATGATGATTAGATGGGGCAAATAAGATTAGAGGTGTAACTGTAGTGATTTATATGGGATGTCTATACATTTTGCACTTATTGCAGTTTGCACGGCACGTCACTTTAATTCGGGTATCTGGTTGGTATAATGGTATAATGGTAATTTCTCTCTATATTGACTATGCGGTATTGCTGCTTATAGCTACAGGTCACTCTATTCATAATATATATGCATATGAGGGGTTATCTACCTGGTATTGTCCGCTGTGGGCGATTCGAGCGGGGTGGATATTTTAATCTGGGCATTAGGATCGTATTATTGACTATTTAACTCTTAGTGCTGAATCATGCTCTACATAAATGTGTCACTTTTTTAATTCTACAATCTGGATGCCTAGTGTAGACATTATTAATAGGTAGTTTGTATGGTGATTTTCAAAAGCTTGTGAACCAATTTGAATGGTCATTATGTTTCAACCCAGTAATATGTGTGTGCACTTGCCACTTTATGTAAATATTATATGGTTAGTAATAATAATTTAAATTAATTTTTACACAAGTGGATACACACACATATGTATATAGAGATATATATTGCCACGCAAGTGGATGATATGATTATGTTCTACTTTTTGATCTTTATGTATGATTTAAAAATGAATTGTGCCATGCAGATTATATTTATAAATCATATTTGAAAACGTGCAACAGTGAGATTGTGAAGAACATCGCATTAAAAAAATGGTGGAACCATGATTTCCATTATTTCTAACATTGCAGTTGTAACAACAGACGAAGGACTAGCAATCTATAGGAGGTGGTTTATGGTAGTTGTGTAGAGTCCAGTGGAAGTCGTTAGCCAAAACGTGTTGATATTCGGTTTTTGTTCGGGGTTATACATTTATCAAGAATAATGGATGCACGTGGATGATGAGTGGTACCTCATTAACGTGAAAGCATTCCAGTTTGTTGGTGCGAGGAAAGACAATGCGTTTTGACTAACGGGTAGCCTTTGTCAAGAACAATACATGAGCCCAACCGAGCATCTAAATAGCATAAGAAGTTCATGAATAGTGAAAACATACTATGTTTGGCAATACATACTTTCACAATTTAATTCCAGCTTCTAATGTGTGTTGCAGTAAATATTTATAACTCAGCATTACTACCAGATGGTAAGCCAAAAAACCATATCCCATCCCTGGTGTAAAACTCAAATAAACTACAAACAATAATAAACATAGAATACATTCTAAAGATAAATAATAATTGCCAATAGTTATGTTAACACTCTATGCCTGTGTGTTTGATACCGAAAATCTATTTCAAAATTTTAAAATTCAAAATTTCTAAATGTTGAATATGATTATTTTATCACTGATGAATCTGCTGATCTAATACAAATCACCGTAAAGAAAAAATCCTCTTTATGGCCACAATCTACACTCACTCAAAATGGGCATTTAGTTTAGTGCTCCTTGCAAGAAAAAATGTGTAATATAAAGTGACCCAATGAAAATAAATAATGGAAAGGGAGGAAACAGAATCCTCATAAAAAGCTGCCCCAGAAATCAATACTGTAGAAATCTACAATTATTATGTGAGAAAGTATCAAAATTCATAAATATCAGGTGGTGCAGGCTCCAGAAACACATGGTTCCCCTAAGGGTCAAAGTACCATAGATCCTCAGCAGGAGAGTCCTAATCAAGGGAAGTGGTATCAAGCTGATATTACACCAACAATGCCAAAATACAAGGCAAGTTCCAGAAGGAGCTACTCCAGGGCACCACACAATGAACTACAATAAGAAAATTGGAGGGACCTCCAGAAGTAAAACTCTCTCACATTAACTGGGGCAGGTGCCAAAAATATTGCAACCTAGATCAAAGTAATGAAAGTAAAAAAAGATATGAGTGGACGACCCAAATTACAAGGTACCCCTTATTCCGGGGAAGAGGGAGGAGTCAGTTTCAGAAAGAAGAAGATAGACCAAGTGCTAAGGAATTAAGGGCCAGACGTGTCAAGATTCCAGGTAGTGATTTCCAAATTGTGATTTTTAAGAAATCGCAATTTTAGAAATGCCAAATGCGATGTATCAAATTTGAAAATCGCAAATAACGATTTCTTAAAAATCGCAAATGCTATTTGCGAGATGCAAATAGCGATTCGCAAAAAAATTTGCGATTCGGTAACTGAAAATCGCAAATAGCGAAAACGGCAAACCGGAACAGTCTGATGACATCACAACCAGGAAGTGAGTCAGCCCATGCTAATTCCAGATGTCACACCCATAGGAACAGTGAGAGAGACACAGCCCAGCACCAGGGAGTCTGCATTGTGAGGAGGCTAGGATCAAGCTGCAACATGGCCAATGCTGGCAATGGGAAGGAGAAGGGAGACAGGAAGAGGAAGCTGAAATTCAGTGAGAAAGAATTGGAGGTGCTCATTGAGGAGGTTGTTGGGAACCATTATAGACTCTTTGGCAAGACCTCACTCCAAGTACCTGAGAGTGAGAAGCGGAAACTCTGGTCTGACATACAGACAGAAATATGAGCAGTGGGTGTTGCGCAGCGCTATGTGGTGGCGAAACGCAAGCGATTGTACGACTTGCGGTCCTGTGACAAGGAGAGGGTGGCCAGCAGGCTTAGGGAGGCAAGGAGCACCGAAGGGGGAACATCCACCCACACACAGTCCACCCATATGGAAGACCTGATGGAGTCCACATTACTGCCAGAAGCTGTCAGTGGAGTAACTGACATTGATACCTTAGGGACACCCTGCACCAGCAAAGGTAAGGCCAGTGATTATGTGTATCCCCACATGTGCATGTACACATGCCCCTTAGAAAATAGAACATAGCTTGATGCACAATGAAAAGTAGTCCATGTCACATCTTACACACAACACAACAGTGCCTTGTGGGAGTGGTAGTACACAACCCTAAGGTGAATACACAACATAAATAGCGAGATAGTGGTCTGCCACATGGAGAAACACCACAAATGACTCAGGGTGACCCAATTTAATTGTACATTTAAAGCAACACTGTGGAAATCTGTGACGAATGCTGGAACTGACATGCTGCACATTATCCTTGCAGATGACTCGGTCCCTGCTGCTGCAGGATCTGAAAAAAGTGGGGGAAGCAGAAACACAGCCACAGTCAGACTCAAATACAAGTGAGTCCTACAGTATTGTTCCAACTAGACGCAGGGCAAGGGTGTTACCACTGCCAGAGTACAACCTGGACTCAGATGAGATGTCAGAAAATGAACCCACACCACCACCAGAGCCGAATCCCACAGTAAGACAACAGACCCTGCACCAGTGCCAGCGTCAGTCAACTCTCCTCAGGAGGCTCCACGATGCAGGCAGACAGGGCACAGAAGAAGGAGTGGGCCCATCAATCTTTGGCGGCCTGGAAGCTTCCATGCTGAAGGGTGCAACGCCTGCAATGCAAACATTTGAAGTCACTGCACAGACAGTTTGTGTCTCACAATAGCAATGTGGGGCTACAAAACACTTGGAGACCCTGATTGAGGGACAGCAAAGAGTTGCTATAAACACCAAGGAATTGACACAGGCCATTGGGAAACTATGCACTGAGACACAGTAGGAGCGCATCAGCCAGCGCAGGCGCCATCACCAATATTTGGCTTAGTTTGACAGCTTCTGTAGATCAGTCAATCGGCTTGCAAGTTCAACAGCCCAGATATCACGTTGTGCTGTTGCCACACAGGTGGAGATGGCACATTGCAGTTGGGACATTGAACAGGGACTGGTGCAAACTACCAACGTAGTGGATGCAATGCAAACAGCACGTAGTGCCTCAACCAGTGAACTGGGTATTGGTAACAGTGAGGAGTCCTCTAGCCTCAGCAGTCTGACAATGCCTGTGATTGATCCGAGGCGTCACCGTGCCAGACACAGTACTGCAGGTGATCCTGCTACTAGAGGTGCCAGCGAGGGTACTGAGCACTCAAGTGGAGTGCGTGGACATAAGAGGTGATGTGGAGGGCTACAGGGGACCACCTCAACATATGTAATAAAGTCATGCTATGATGCTAATAGTGTGACGCTGTTAATAGATCATGTCTGCCCATTGTGAATAGCTATGTCCTACTGACACATTGTTTACCTGAATTCAAGGTAATAAAGATGCTAACTACTGAAATATATATTATTGAAGTGGATTTGTCATTACTTACACCAAAAATGGTTGCGCGTGATATCAGCACGTATTTGCCTGCCTTCTGCTGCACTGGTCCTGTCTGCTGGTAGAAGGGGTGGTAAGGGATCATCATCCACATCTGAGTCTGGCTCCGTGAGTTCCACTGGTATGCCCCTGGTGGTTGCTATGTTGTGCAGGATGGCACATTTGGCCACAATTTTGCATGTTGTCTGCACCTCCACTCCAACGGATGCACCTGAAATGGCTCTTCAGCAGCCCAAAAGTGCGCTCCACCACATTGCGTATGCCCTATGTGCAACATTGTACCTCCTCTCTGCTGGGTTGACAGGGCTCAGGTAGGGCGTTAGCATATAGGTCGCACTGCGTAGGCACTGTCTCCTGAATGCACAGAGAGTAAAATGAGTACATTTGCTGTCAGACGTCATGCTTACATCAATGCATTATTCTTAACTATCAAATTACCTAGTAGATATCCTTCCCCAAACTCCCCAGGTAGCAGTCTTGTGTGTATCCCGCTGTGGCGAAAGAAGTAGGAGTCATGTGCGCTCCCTGGGTATCTGTCCGCGAGATCAGTAATGATGTAGGAGGCATTGCATATCACCTGTATGTTCATGGAATTATGGTTTTTACAGTTGCGATACACATACTCGGTGGCCAATGGTGGACAGATTGCTACATGTGTCCCATCAATGGCACCTAGCACATGTGGGAACTGTGCTATCTGGTAAAAATTAACTTTGGTTTGTTGTACTGCCTGTGGGGTGTTGGGGAATCTGATGAAAGTTGTATTCTGCTCAGCATGGCATTGAGAAATGCGTTGAAAAATCTAGAACGGGCACTCTGTGATACCCCTCCAGCTGCTGCTATGACCCCTTGATAGCTCCCTGAGGCTAGTAGGTGCAGGGAGAATAATACCTGCACATGTGTGGGTATGCTATTGGTCCTGTTTGTTGTGTGCTGCAGCATGGGTTGTAGCTCAGCTTTCAGGTCACGTATCATGGCTGAGCTTAACCTCTACTTATCATAAATTTCCTCCTCAGTCTGGTCAAAAAGGGTTATGCGCACTCTGAAAATGTGCTCCTGTCTCCTCCTCTCTCTCCTCAGACCTGCCAAGATCCTCATTCTCCTTGCCATGACGTAGAGTGCAGCCATTGTGAAAGAGGAGCGGAAGCATTCTTGGCCTCTTTATGTAGGTTGCAGCTGGTTACCACCTGGTTTCAGTTTGTGGTAAATTGCATGTGCAAAAGGCCATTCTGCGAATAATCACAAATTGCGATTTTTTGCTACATCGCATTGCGAATCCATTTTTGCGTGTCGCAATCTGCATCTCGCAAATAGTGGCCCTATTCAGGAAATCACTATCTGCGAATTGCTATCCTGTATCGCAATTAGCGCTTCGCTAAAAGCGATTTGGTAAATCATATCGCTATTTGCGATACGCTGCTTGCGATGCGCTAATTTGTCTCTCATTCGCAAAAATTTGCTATTTTTGCGATTTTGTATTTTCCCACTGCAAATGCGTTTCATACATTGTGAATTGCATTCGCACCGTTTACGAATGCAAAAAGGCTTGATACATCTGGCTCCAAATTTATAAATGGGTCAGAAACTTAAGAGAATGAAAGAGAACTACTAATGAGGAAATGGTGTGAAAAAGGGGATGGGGAAGAACAACACCACAACAACCTAGGTCCTGGGGATGAAAAGCTTCAATGTCACTCAGCAGTGACCCTCATTGGCGTGTCCTATGGTGGAATGATCCTACCTTGAATAGAGAGAACATGGTTTTAGCATATACTCCAGAACACAGCATTCTTATCAGAAGGCATAGGACAAAACTGAGAAATTTTTCAGATTTAGAAATTTTCTATTTTCAAATTTTAAACCTTGATATTGATAGCCAGTTCCTCATCCCTATAAAGCCCCAGTGGAAACCTGGAGATTAACTCAATGATGTATTGAGGATCGAGGAGCCTACGTTGCTTTTCTCTGTCATCCTATTGAATATTTTTGATCACTCCCCAAAGTATTTCAAGAGAGTGTTGCCACTGGCATGCTTTTAATTAACATATCTGGCCACTGGATAGTTGGGGTCATAATTCCTGATGGCCTGCAAGTGCTCCAGAATTCTTAGTTTAACAGGCGTCTGGTACTCCTTTCATTGTGGAGATTATAGGGACACTCCAACGCATAAACCACATAATTTGTGGAACGTGTGATAAACTTTTAAATCTTTGTTAGACTGCCCATAGGTTGCTTATAGTGGTTCCTGTTTGCACTATATTTGCATGTCTTGCAGGAACCGCATTTGTGGAATCCCCCTAAAGGAGTCAGACAATTATGGTCTGAGTCAGATGAATTGGAGCAGCTGTGAACCAGGTGATCTCTGATAGATCAGGTTTCCTATATGTAATCACTGGATGGGGACCTACTTTCTTACCAAGGACAGGATCAGCCACTAGTAAATTCCACCGGGGCTTCATGATACTCCAGAGCAAATGGGATTTTTTGTTATAGGTCATTATAAACCTAGGTTTGCAATATCTTTAAATTTCAAAATTTGGTGTTTCATGGTATGTTTGTCTGTGCTCTTCACTAAAAAGCACATGATCATGGGTTACCTTGTTAATCTGGGTGAGAGCCTGATTCAGATTTCTTTGAGGTTTTACTGTGTCTTCAAAAAAAAAAATTGTTCCTCAAACAATGCAACATCATCTGTTCCAACATGGCCTTGTGTCTCAACTTTGTAATCGGACAACTACAAAAATAATGTAGGCAAGCGCCCACACACATTTTTTGATCCATACAAATGTATGGGTAACATACAGCTAATGTGGGTTTCCATGACATGAATCCTGTGTGAAAAATCAGCCGTAGGATGGTAACCATACTAAAAAAGGACAAAAACTAATCCAAAAAAGATTGGCTGTATTTTCTAATAATCCCCCATTGGAGGAAACTATTGGCCTTTCTGGGGGATTAATCAGACTCTTGTGATTTTTTGGGTAATACGTATAGACTTGGTAGTTTAGGATGGTCAATCTTCGAAAATCTGTACTCATCATCATCAAGTAGTTTGTCTTGATGCCAATTGGTCAACATGGTGTAAGAGGTGGAAATCAATGATTTGTACGTTTCCAACAGTATGGGTTCATAAGATTGTCAATCACTAAGATGGCGGAGAGCTTCCACCATGTAATCAGAGACCTCCATCAACAAGATGTTACCAGCCCTGCTTGAAGGTTTTATAATGATAAATGGATGACTCAGCAAGTTGTGTAGGGCTGCCTCTGAGAGTTGTTAATGTTATCATTCATATGCATGCCTTTTATCAGTTGAAGTTAAGTTTGTATGTCATAAAACTATGTAATGCTTCCAAATTGTCATAGCTGAGATTAGAATTGAACTTGGAATTCACCCAAAAGCTACTACTGTGGTCATCCACAGTATAAAAACCGAGATTATCAAGAGTTTCATCAACTATCATAACAATCAAAGTGTCATCATTCAAATCAAGACTGTGCATTGCCAAACTAGAATCAATATCTAAAAATTTGCAGCATTAGAATTTATGATACTGCTTGATTGATTTCCTACATCCAACATTCATGTTCAGAGTTTGCTTTGTTTCAGTTTTCTAACAAAAAGATGTAAATACATTCTCACAGTTGTATAAACAAAATCTGCTGATGGACAAAGGGGTAAGCCCAGTTTGAGTACAGTTTCTTCCTCAGATGTTAAGATCCTTTTAGATAGATTATCTGTAGTAAGGTCCTGATGTGGGACTGCCTAGGGTCCTCCAGTAGTGGTGGTATACTTTATTTTTCTGTTCCTTCAGCCCCTCCTAGTTGGCTTCTTCCTCTTCTTCCTGTGTGCACACTGTTTGTTCCTTAGGGGGATATACTGTCTTACTCAGCTGGTAAGTCAGTCACTGTAAGGATCAGGAATAAGGTTATCAAAGGCTAATCTTCATTTGCGGTCTCTGTCTCTAACTCTGAGAACTAACCATCATCCCCTTCATCATCACTGTTTGTCTGCACCTCAATTCCATCATTGGAACAGATAATTAAACATTTCGTCTTGCGCAGCAGGTCTCTTCCCAGTAGGGACACAGGACTTGAATTGCAGACTACAAACTTATGCAGTCCTTGAAAGTTGCCAATCTCACCCTGAACCGGATCAGTAATCGGATTTGTCAAGTACTGGTTTGCTACTCCTACCACTCTTATGGTCCGCCCTGAAAGTGGCAGTTTTGGAACTTCTGAACTTCTAACTGTAGAGCGTGCAGCTCCTGTGTCAACCAAGAAGGAAACCTTGTGACCCATTACCTTTCCCTCTACATAGGGTCCCCTCTGATCTACCTCTAAGGACGCTGCAAGCCTGCACTCTTCACTGTCTGAACTGTCATCCGACCATTCCTCATTCATTCCGTCTTCACCACATAATGGGAATTGCTGTACTGTATTATTTTGGCTCACTACTTGACCTGTGACCTGCTGAGGAAGCATCACCTGTTGCTGTCCCATTGGAGCTAATGGTAATTGCATTTGCTGTCTAGGTACCATGGGAACCTGCTGTTGTTCTTGCTGCATTTGCTCTGGTTGAACACGCGGCTTTTGCATTTGCTGCATGGGCTGTAGCCCCTGCATCTGAACCATGTTATTTTGGAAGTTCTGATTTTGACTTCTCATTTTTGGACCTCTCACATTTTGTAATGTACCGACATTTGTGCTTTGTTGAACGACACCATCCTGCACCGCATTCGGACATTCCCGCTTCCAATGCCCCACGCCCCCGCAGGCGTGACATGGTGACATCCTTTTCATCCCTTGTAAGTCATTTTGAACTACAACAGTGTTCAAGTCTGGACCGCGATTCACAAAACCTCGACTTGGCCTCTCGGTTGCGCCTGAAACACACCATTCTGTTGCGGTTGCTGCTGTATCATCTGCTGGATTCCATTCCCTTGCATACCTGCCTGCGCTGCCCTTATCTGCATCACCATCACATTCTCCTTCAACTTTCTCTGCTTCAGCTCAATCTCGTCACTACAGTATTTTGCATACTGTAACACCTCATCAATCGGCTTCGCTTGCCAAGAGATCAAATGATTCTTAATCATCTGGCTAACCTCTGGTCTCAGCCCTTCCACAAATCTAAACACGAGATCGTTCATGTCTTCCAGCTCAATAGTTTCAGTACCGCTGTAATGTTTGAACACTTTCAACAACCTCTCATAGTAAGCATGGATCGATTATTTAACCTCCTGTGCGGTCCGGTCGATTTTCTGCCAATCAGTCACTTTCGGAGACACTTTCTGCTTCAAAAACTCAATCACTTTATGATAGTACTTCATCACCTCCTCAGAGGGTGCTCCAGTCGCCTTATCCCTTGCCAGTTCCTGTGTCGGCCAGTCTACGCCTCTCTTGCACTCAAACCATAAGTCGGGCGGAACAATGACCTCAAACAAAGTATTTAAGTCTTCCCAGAGACACTTTGCAAGCTTCACAAACCTATCTGTCTGCTGATACCACTCTATCGGTTTCTCCCTCAATCTGGGGTAATCATTTGTAAAAGACAGAATGTCTCCCCTGGACCATGGTACATGGACTAAAACCCCTCCAGTGGTTTCTCTCATTGGCAATATTTTTACTGTCCCAGTAACCGATGAAGCTTTAGTCGGACTTTATCCCGGACTGTCACTCTTCTTCTTTTCTCTTTTCATTGCCCATCTACCTTCCCACTTTTCTAAGGCTCCCCATATCTGCGCACTCTGCAATATTTCTTTAAGATGTGCTTTTATTCCGGCTGACCTCATATGTTCAAAATCTTTAGAGTTGAAGTCTAGTCTGTAACTCCTTTTCAAATGTTTAGTATTCTCAATGTCAATATTGTTTTTGTCTGCCAGGTTTGCCAACCTCTTGTGCACTTTGCCCACTTCTTTAGTAATTTTGGGGCACAGATACCTTAACTCGGCTTCTGTGTACGACTCTAATCTGTTTACCCCTATTGTCCCTTCCACTAGTTCAGCAGCTTCCACGCCCAGTCTCACAAAATTCAGGTATTCATCTTTCTCAGACCTTTCTAACTTCTCTACAGTTGCTGCGGCTTTTGGAGCGTACGTTTTTTCTAACCACTCATTCACTTGTTGCACCGTAAAACCTTGCAGTGAAATATTCCCTGCATGCATCATTGGCAACTGTAAAGTATTCGTACTTATTGTCTGTGGGGTTAGCACACCTAGCCCTGCCTGTCTCATTACCTCCAACGGGGCTTCAACCGGGCTAAGGTCTAACAAGAACCTTGGTCCTTCAGCTGATTGCTCACCCCCGGCCATTAACGGGGGAGTTCCTATGGACCCTCCTCTTCTTGCATCTTGGGTCAATACTCCCTGATCACACATGCCAGGCTTCCATTGCACATACAATGGCACCGGTGGACCAACAGTAATTGGCAATGATATGGCGGCTGGTGTCTGACCTGGTCCCAAACACTGAGGAGCAGCAACTCCAAAGGTTTGATTTTCTGAAGCCGGGGCAGGTACTAATGGAAGTCCTGCTGCTGGATTAAACCCTGGTATCAGCTGTTGCTGCGGCTGAGGCAGCAATTGTGGAGTTGGCTCAAGGTGCACTAACCTCTATTTTGTATATATCAGGTCTGGCGGCATCAGATTTGTAGTAGTCTCTAGCACTGGTACTTCTGGATAGATTCTCTGTATCTGCGGTGGGGGTTGGAACTGTATCTGCATGTCTGGCGCAGTGGGTACACTGACACCATTCTGTATCACACCTGTATCACTAGTCTGTACTGTATCGGTAACTCCCTTCTCCTGCGTCTCCTGGGTTCCCAAGACCCGCACTAGTGCTCAGGACATTGTCGCTTACCGCATAAGGTGGCAGGCGATCATGTAATATCTGATTAATAAACTTCTCATCGTCTGAATCGTCTTCTTCTATCCAAGATCTCTTAGTCTCTTTGGGCTTACTAGAGTCTTTGGCGGTCATTCTGACCGCGGCGGTCGGCGGTCGCCGCCCGCCAAGCGTTTCCCGCCGAAAGACCGCTCCGCGGTCAAAAGATCGCGGCGGCCATTCCGGCTTTCCCGCTGGGCCGGCGGGCGACCGCCAGAAGACCGCCGGCCGGCCCAGCGGGAAAGCCCCTTCAACAATGAAGCCGGCTCGGAATGGAGCCGGCGGAGTTGCAGGGGTGCGATGGGTGCAGTGGCACCCGTCGCGATTTTCACTGTCTGCAAAGCAGACAGTGAAAATCTTTGTGGGCCCTGTTAGGGGGCCCCTGCACTGCCCCTGCCAGTGGCATGGGCAGTGCAGGGGCCCCCAGGGGCCCCACGGCACCCGTTCCCGCCATCCTGGTTCTGGCAGTGGACACCGCCAGAAACAGGCTGGCGGGAAGGCGGTCGGAATCCCCATGGCGGTGCTGCAAGCAGCACCGCCATGGCGGATTCCCTGGGCCAGCGGGAAACCAGCGGGAAATCCCCGGCTCCCCTTTTCTGACCGCGGCTTTACTGCCACAGTCAGAATCGCCCAGGAAGCACCGCCAGCCTGTTGGCGGTACTTCCGCCGCCCTCCGCCACGGCGGTCATGGACCGCCAGGGTCAGAATGACCCCCTTTGTCTGTTTTACATGTGGCTTTCTTCCTTGCGTCTCGTCTCCCTGTGCTATTGCTGGGAACAATTTGAGTCCGTCAACTATTCCTCGTCTCCACATTTTGCTCTCATTGTCCCATCTAGCCTCAGCTAAAGTCTTTTCTGCTCTTTTTATTCTCCTTTTGAATTTCTGCTGTCTTTGTTTAATAGCCATTAAATCCCAGACTGCTAATGCCTCGTTCTGAGCTGGCCTTGGAGGTGGCTTTTGTACACTTAACATCCACCTCAAATTCTCTAGAACTCTCGTATTGAAAGTTCCGTGCTCCGGGAACGCCAAACATCCCTCTTTTTCTGTCAGTTTGCGCCACTGTTTCACCCACAAGCAAGGCGCGACACCCTTTTCCTCCATGACTATATAAGCTGGAGTACCCTCAGGTGGTGTAGGCTCCCCTTCACTCGCCATAATGTATGGGTCTCCTTTCAGAGCGCTCTTAAAAGCTTTGATGAAATTCATCTTTACGTCCTTTTCTTTTATTTGTATTTAATCAGAAAGTGACTTTCATTCCCAGGACACTCTTCACCCACCTTTCTCGACCTATTGCCTCTCACGGACGGCAGCCAATCCGTGCGCGACCCCTCTCGGCAACTGACCTATCTCAGCGCGGCACCACTGACGTCACACTCACACACACTGCAGCTGACAAAGTCTTGCGGCTTGCCCGCCCCTCACTGGATTCACACCAAACTAATGCAACATATTGCGAGCACCTTTAACAACAACAACTCAAATTTGCCGGTTTACTACAGGAAGGGTTTACAACCGCTTTAGAACTTTACAGAGATTTCACTTGAAGCCTCGGCCGCTACTCTCTCCTTCTCAGTTCAGGCACCCGAAAGCAGAAATCGACCTGCAAATCCTACTCTCGACTTGTCAATGGTTCGTTCTAGTGCACTTTAGAACTTGCCAAATCTCCATCGAAGTTTCCATACACACAATTGACTCAAACTCGACTTGTCAACCACGCCCGATTGACCTAATTAAACCGCACAAATTACAGCATAAGCCCAAGTGTCTCCAACACTTGTCAATATACTCCGGAGTCTGAGACAGCGACGGGTCCGTACATTAACAACCAACCACGTGGATAATTTTGAGCACAAAGCGCCACACTCATATGAAGTACACCGACTTCCCTACTCTCATACTGCGGAGTACGTCCACTCCTACTAAAACAACATTACCTGTCCTAAATACACACAAACTTCACAAATCACCTGCAAAAAGCATAAGCTGAGCAAGTGCAAAGCCTACACCACACATGCTAAAACGCCGAGAATATCCCCAACTCACTTAGGCAGGCTCCGAGATCCCAGGAAAGTCATGGTAAATTTAGAAACACATCATACCTCCAATTTGCATTATCTCAACTGTAATACTCCGTCCTAGGGCCCCAAAGGGCCAAACCGTCGCTCTGCTACCAGAACTGCTAACGCGTCCCTTTATGATAATTTATTACACATCAGGACTCATTTTAGGCCAATGAATCTTTTGACCCAGTTGAGAGACACCTTAGAACGAGATAGCTAATCAATATGTCAATCAATATGTCAATAATGTCATCAATATTTATCGCAACAATACATTTCACTTTAGTCAAAGGCATTAATCAATTTCAAGACACTACCATGACCTTGCAGTCATGAATAACCACAGTAGCTTAGTAGAATTTTATGAGTTTTATTCCCTATTAGTTACAATTCTAAAAGCAGATGCGTTAATCTCAAAACCAAGAAACACAATAGCATAATCACGATATGGCAACTTTGATAAGATTTCATTAAGGCTAGAATCACAAACATTAGATCAATTTAGCAGACTGTCAATAACGCGTCACTTCAACAAAACACAGATGCGGTCGTTTGTCTATTTGCGTCAGTTTAGTGAACACCTGTCCTAATCACTGATTAGCATTGGCATGTTGGGCTTCATGCAAAACAATTTAGAACACCAATTTGGAAAACATCTAACTATGGTTTCTGTCAAAAGCAAGCAGTTGGTACCTAGAAAGGATAAGCAAACAGACAAATCACAAATGCATTGTCATAATTACCCTCCAAAGTTTAGGTCAGCGCACAGGTTCAGTCTTCGTCTTCAGGACATCAGTCAAATCGCCATCAGTCAGAACTCAGCTCCGGGGCAAAAAGGGCACTTCCCTCATAAGGAGGTAAAGTGTAAAATGGGCAATCTAAGGCAGAGGATGGTTCTAAGCGAACCAACAAGTCACCAAACAGAGTGACAAAGTTTCTGGATAAAATCAATAGCATTCCCTAACCCACCTAAATGGCTCAACGTATCATGGGTTTTTATCCCATTTTTGTTGTATATTCCCCTAAAATGTAATTGGTCGTTGGTTATACCCCACTATCTTTATCCAATTGGAAAATGCATTAGGTTGTTAATCTTTCACACCATATTATTTTACAGGCACTTCATTGGTCCACATGATTGACGTCTTCAGAGGTAGCGCGTCCGGTATGATTTCATCCTCCTGTAATTCTTTGCACATCTTTTGGTCAGTAGCTCCATTGTCTTCACCGGTTTAGATGACCTTGTACATTACATTAATCTACACTGTTGCATTTTGTCTAATATCACTCTACAAGAAATGAAGAATTTGTGAGAACGGATCTACTATGGTTACATTCAGCTTCTAGTTTGAAGAAAACAAGGGGTCATGTCCTTTTGCGAGTCAGCACACTGCAAGATAGGAAAAATACATTTAATATGAGCGCCAGGCAGCTAAGTTTCGGCTCACGCTAACTTAAGGCCTACAAAGATTTCAGCACAAATTCAATAATACAATCATTAATAATTAGTATAAACTTATTCAGTATAACAATTTATAAACATTTTAGTCATTATTATTATTCCACGTATACATTGGTGGCCACTCCCTGTGGTCACATTTCAAGTACACGCTTAATCAAAATTCACTATTGTAGGTTCTATGCGGCATTATCACACATTAATTCATAAACATTTCATGTTAATATAGATCATATAAGCTACGCTCTCTCAGATATATAGACAACCTCTTTCTTATATGGTATGGACATGAAAGCAAATTACAGGAATATATTGATTTACTGAACAGGAACAATTTGAATATCCACCTTGTAACAACATAATGTAGGAGTAAAATTGAGTTTATGGATGTTTGCTCGAGGTAAAAGATGATAAACTAGGAACTTCTGTATTTCACCAGCAAAACACCGCCAGGCCGTATCATTGCTCATGATACGGTAGGCAATGTTTTCCTGGCGTGGCGCTGCTGCTTACCGCCTTCTGGCGGAATTCCATCTACGGTCATAACGCAGGTGGGCGTCTGGTAGTCACGGTGACGGTATGTTGGCTGCTGTCACCGTGGCGGTAGGCGGTCAATACCGCCAATGTTGTAATGAGGGCCTCAGGGTCTATTTGTGAAAAATAGATAAGACATCATGGATGACACAAAAGAGTTTGGGGTTCTGGGGATGTGGTCACTGAAAAGCTTGCAAATATGCTGTGAGTATGCAAACCTTTGAGACTTTTGAGGAAAGAAGGTGCCCCATCACAGAGAGAATCACATGTGAAACAGATTATGCAATTTTTATCATTCAATGTGGCTGTCAGAAAACATATGTGGTAAGTACTATCCACAAATTGAAAATCAGATTTTTTTAACATCTTAGAGCTATCAAAAATCAAGGTAGATCCTACCTATTAGCAAAGCACTTTCGGTAAATAAATAAAGTCAGGTCCAAGGATGGGGGATAGAACATTAGAACTAAGGAGAATGGAATCCAAAATGATGTAAACACTGGGCTCAGAACAGCCATGGGGACACAAGTTGGACACAGAACTACAAGTGCACCTATAGAGGGTGGAAACATGAGATGAGGTGGATATAAACATGACAGTAGTTGTTACTGAGTACATAAAGTTGAAGTGCAAACACCTCCACATGTAAGATATCTCCATCCATTTAAGTGTATATGTTCATGTTGTATACAGGACGTCCCCATTTGGTGACATGTCAGGGAACCATATTTCTGTGATATGATAATGAACCATATATATGTGAAAGTAGAACGTATCGTAACTATTGATGCTTGCTGCAATTTTATACTGATGAGCTTTTAATTTAAACCACAGGGGTGTGCATTATACTTGGGTGGCAGTTTCTAGTTTAAGGTCTGATTATATTACCCATTGCTACTTTTAGAAGTAAGATATGTTGACACTTCCATTTAATATTTTAACATTTTATAGAAAGGAAATAGACATAGACAATACTTTATGTGTCATTAGCACTTTATAGAATATGTGGTCAATGTCGTTTGGCATGTTATACAACAATTGTGCTACACTTTTTACATGGTAAAGGACAATGTGAGTAGGATATAGTCAAGCAGAATATGCTGACTTTCACACACTTCTCAGATTTTTCTCCCTTTTAATATATTCAGTGCACACAGTAGATGATGATTAGATGGGGCAAATAAGATTAGAGGTGTAACTGTAGTGATTTATATGGGATGTCTATACATTTTGCACTTATTGCAGTTTGCACGGCACGTCACTTTAATTCGGGTATCTGGTTGGTATAATGGTATAATGGTAATTTCTCTCTATATTGACTATGCGGTATTGCTGCTTATAGCTACAGGTCACTCTATTCATAATATATATGCATATGAGGGGTTATCTACCTGGTATTGTCCGCTGTGGGCGATTCGAGCGGGGTGGATATTTTAATCTGGGCATTAGGATCGTATTATTGACTATTTAACTCTTAGTGCTGAATCATGCTCTACATAAATGTGTCACTTTTTTAATTCTACAATCTGGATGCCTAGTGTAGACATTATTAATAGGTAGTTTGTATGGTGATTTTCAAAAGCTTGTGAACCAATTTGAATGGTCATTATGTTTCAACCCAGTAATATGTGTGTGCACTTGCCACTTTATGTAAATATTATATGGTTAGTAATAATAATTTAAATTAATTTTTACACAAGTGGATACACACACATATGTATATAGAGATATATATTGCCACGCAAGTGGATGATATGATTATGCTCTACTTTTTGATCTTTATGTATGATTTAAAAATGAATTGTGCCATGCAGATTATATTTATAAATCATATTTGAAAACGTGCAACAGTGAGATTGTGAAGAACATCGCATTAAAAAAATGGTGGAACCATGATTTCCATTATTTCTAACATTGCAGTTGTAACAACAGACGAAGGACTAGCAATCTATAGGAGGTGGTTTATGGTAGTTGTGTAGAGTCCAGTGGAAGTCGTTAGCCAAAACGTGTTGATATTCGGTTTTTGTTCGGGGTTATACATTTATCAAGAATAATGGATGCACATGGATGATGAGTGGTACCTCATCAACGTGAAAGCATTCCAGTTTGTTGGTGCGAGGAAAGACAATGCGTTTTGACTAACGGGTAGCCTTTGTCAAGAACAATACATGAGCCCAACCGAGCATCTAAATAGCATAAGAAGTTCATGAATAGTGAAAACATACTATGTTTGGCAATACATACTTTCACAATTTAATTCCAGCTTCTAATGTGTGTTGCAGTAAATATTTATAACTCAGCATTACTACCAGATGGTAAGCCAAAAAACCATATCCCATCCCTGGTGTAAAACTCAAATAAACTACAAACAATAATAAACATAGAATAAATTCTAAAGATAAATAATAATTGCCAATAGTTATGTTAACACTCTATGCCTGTGTGTTTGATACCGAAAATCTATTTCAAAATTTTAAAATTCAAAATTTCTAAATGTTGAATATGATTATTTTATCACTGATGAATCTGCTGATCTAATACAAATCACCGTAAAGAAAAAATCCTCTTTATGGCCACAATCTACACTCACTCAAAATGGGCATTTAGTTTAGTGCTCCTTGCAAGAAAAAATGTGTAATATAAAGTGACCCAATGAAAATAAATAATGGAAAGGGAGGAAACAGAATCCTCATAAAAAGCTGCCCCAGAAATCAATACTGTAGAAATCTACAATTATTATGTGAGAAAGTATCAAAATTCATAAATATCAGGTGGTGCAGGCTCCAGAGACACATGGTTCCCCTAAGGGTCAAAGTACCATAGATCCTCAGCAGGAGAGTCCTAATCAAGGGAAGTGGTATCAAGCTGATATTACACCAACAATGCCAAAATACAAGGCAAGTTCCAGAAGGAGCTACTCCAGGGCACCACACAATGAACTACAATAAGAAAATTGGAGGGACCTCCAGAAGTAAAACTCTCTCACATTAACTGGGGCAAGTGCAAAAAATATTGCAACCTAGATCAAAGTAATGAAAGTAAAAAAAGATATGAGTGGACGACCCAAATTACAAGGTACCCCTTATTCCGGGGAAGAGGGAGGAGTCAGTTTCAGAAAGAAGAAGATAGACCAAGTGCTAAGGAATTAAGGGCCAGACGTGTCAAGATTCCAGGTAGTGATTTCCAAATTGTGATTTTTAAGAAATCGCAATTTTAGAAATGCCAAATGCGATGTATCAAATTTGAAAATCGCAAATAACGATTTCTTAAAAATCGCAAATGCTATTTGCGAGATGCAAATAGCGATTCGCAAAAAAATTTGCGATTCGGTAACTGAAAATCGCAAATAGCGAAAACGGCAAACCGGAACAGTCTGATGACATCACAACCAGGAAGTGAGTCAGCCCATGCTAATTCCAGATGTCACACCCATAGGAACAGTGAGAGAGACACAGCCCAGCACCAGGGAGTCTGCATTGTGAGGAGGCTAGGATCAAGCTGCAACATGGCCAATGCTGGCAATGGGAAGGAGAAGGGAGACAGGAAGAGGAAGCTGAAATTCAGTGAGAAAGAATTGGAGGTGCTCATTGAGGAGGTTGTTGGGAACCATTATAGACTCTTTGGCAAGACCTCACTCCAAGTACCTGAGAGTGAGAAGCGGAAACTCTGGTCTGACATACAGACAGAAATATGAGCAGTGGGTGTTGCGCAGCGCTATGTGGTGGCGAAACGCAAGCGATTGTACGACTTGCGGTCCTGTGACAAGGAGAGGGTGGCCAGCAGGCTTAGGGAGGCAAGGAGCACCGAAGGGGGAACATCCACCCACACACAGTCCACCCATATGGAAGACCTGATGGAGTCCACTTTGCTGCCAGAAGCTGTCAGTGGAGTAACTGACATTGATACCTTAGGGACACCCTGCACCAGCAAAGGTAAGGCCAGTGATTATGTGTATCCCCACATGTGCATGTACACATGCCCCTTAGGAAATAGAACATAGCTTGATGCACAATGAAAAGTAGTCCATGTCACATCTTACACACAACACAACAGTGCCTTGTGGGAGTGGTAGTACACAACCCTAAGGTGAATACACAACATAAATAGCGAGATAGTGGTCTGCCACATGGAGAAACACCACAAATGACTCATGGTGACCCAATTTAATTGTACATTTAAAGCAACACTGTGGAAATCTGTGACGAATGCTGGAACTGACATGCTGCACATTATCCTTGCAGATGACTCGGTCCCTGCTGCTGCAGGATCTGACAAAAGTGGGGGAAGCAGAAACACAGCCACAGTCAGACTCAAATACAAGTGAGTCCTACAGTATTGTTCCAACTAGACGCAGGGCAAGGGTGTTACCACTGCCAGAGTACAACCTGGACTCAGATGAGATGTCAGAAAATGAACCCACACCACCACCAGAGCCGAATCCCACAGTAAGACAACAGACCCTGCACCAGTGCCAGCGTCAGTCAACTCTCCTCAGGAGGCTCCACGATGCAGGCAGACAGGGCACAGAAGAAGGAGTGGGCCCATCAATCTTTGGCGGCCTGGAAGCTTCCATGCTGAAGGGTGCAACGCCTGCAATGCAAACATTTGAAGTCACTGCACAGACAGTTTGTGTCTCACAATAGCAATGTGGGGCTACAAAACACTTGGAGACCCTGATTGAGGGACAGCAAAGAGTTGCTATAAACACCAAGGAATTGACACAGGCCATTGGGAAACTATGCACTGAGACACAGTAGGAGCGCATCAGCCAGCGCAGGCGCCATCACCAATATTTGGCTTAGTTTGACAGCTTCTGTAGATCAGTCAATCGGCTTGCAAGTTCAACAGCCCAGATATCACGTTGTGCTGTTGCCACACAGGTGGAGATGGCACATTGCAGTTGGGACATTGAACAGGGACTGGTGCAAACTACCAACGTAGTGGATGCAATGCAAACAGCACGTAGTGCCTCAACCAGTGAACTGGGTATTGGTAACAGTGAGGAGTCCTCTAGCCTCAGCAGTCTGACAATGCCTGTGATTGATCCGACGCGTCACTGTGCCAGACACAGTACTGCAGGTGATCCTGCTACTAGAGGTGCCAGCGAGGGTACTGAGCACTCAAGTGGAGTGCGTGGACATAAGAGGTGATGTGGAGGGCTACAGGGGACCACCTCAACATATGTAATAAAGTCATGCTATGATGCTAATAGTGTGACGCTGTTAATAGATCATGTCTGCCCATTGTGAATAGCTATGTCCTACTGACACATTGTTTACCTGAATTCAAGGTAATAAAGATGCTAACTACTGAAATATATATTATTGAAGTGGATTTGTCATTACTTACACCAAAAATGGTTGCGCGTGATGTCAGCACGTATTTGCCTGCCTTCTGCTGCACTGGTCCTGTCTGCTGGTAGAAGGGGTGGTAAGGGATCATCATCCACATCTGAGTCTGGCTCCGTGAGTTCCACTGGTATGCCCCTGGTGGTTGCTATGTTGTGCAGGATGGCACATTTGGCCACAATTTTGCATGTTGTCTGCACCTCCACTCCAACGGATGCACCTGAAATGGCTCTTCAGCAGCCCAAAAGTGCGCTCCACCACATTGCGTATGCCCTATGTGCAACATTGTACCTCCTCTCTGCTGGGTTGACAGGGCTCAGGTAGGGCGTTAGCATATAGGTCGCACTGCGTAGGCACTGTCTCCTGAATGCACAGAGAGTAAAATGAGTACATTTGCTGTCAGACGTCATGCTTACATCAATGCATTATTCTTAACTATCAAATTACCTAGTAGATATCCTTCCCCAAACTCCCCAGGTAGCAGTCTTGTGTGTATCCCGCTGTGGCGAAAGAAGTAGGAGTCATGTGCGCTCCCTGGGTATCTGTCCGCGAGATCAGTAATGATGTAGGAGGCATTGCATATCACCTGTATGTTCATGGAATTATGGTTTTTACAGTTGCGATACACATACTCGGTGGCCAATGGTGGACAGATTGCTACATGTGTCCCATCAATGGCACCTAGCGCATGTGGGAACTGTGCTATCTGGTAAAAATTAACTTTGGTTTGTTGTACTGCCTGTGGGGTGTTGGGGAATCTGATGAAAGTTGTATTCTGCTCAGCATGGCATTGAGAAATGCGTTGAAAAATCTAGAACGGGCACTCTGTGATACCCCTCCAGCTGCTGCTATGACCCCTTGATAGCTCCCTGAGGCTAGTTGGTGCAGGGAGCATAATACCTGCACATGTGTGGGTATGCTATTGGTCCTGTTTGTTGTGCGCTGCAGCATGGGTTGTAGCTCAGCTTTCAGGTCACGTATCATGGCTGAGCTTAACCTCTACTTATCATAAATTTCCTCCTCAGTCTGGTCAAAAAGGGTTATGCGCACTCTGAAAATGTGCTCCTGTCTCCTCCTCTCTCTCCTCAGACCTGCCAAGATCCTCATTCTCCTTGCCATGACGTAGAGTGCAGCCATTGTGAAAGAGGAGCGGAAGCATTCTTGGCCTCTTTATGTAGGTTGCAGCTGGTTACCACCTGGTTTCAGTTTGTGGTAAATTGCATGTGCAAAAGGCCATTCTGCGAATAATCACACATTGCGATTTTTTGCTACATCGCATTGCGAATCCATTTTTGCGTGTCGCAATCTGCATCTCGCAAATAGTGGCCCTATTCAGGAAATAACTATCTGCGAATTGCTATCCTGTATCGCAATTAGCGCTTCGCTAAAAGCGATTTGGTAAATCATATCGCTATTTGCGATACGCTGCTTGCGATGCGCTAATTTGTCTCTCATTCGCAAAAATTTGCTATTTTTGCGATTTTGTATTTTCCCACTGCAAATGCGTTTCATACATTGTGAATTGCATTCGCACCGTTTACGAATGCAAAAAGGCTTGATACATCTGGCTCCAAATTTATAAATGGGTCAGAAACTTAAGAGAATGAAAGAGAACTACTAATGAGGAAATGGTGTGAAAAAGGGGATGGGGAAGAACAACACCACAACAACCTAGGTCCTGGGGATGAAAAGCTTCAATGTCACTCAGCAGTGACCCTCATTGGCGTGTCCTATGGTGGAATGATCCTACCTTGAATAGAGAGAACATGGTTTTAGCATATACTCCAGAACACAGCATTCTTATCAGAAGGCATAGGACAAAACTGAGAAATTTTTCAGATTTAGAAATTTTCTATTTTCAAATTTTAAACCTTGATATTGATAGCCAGTTCCTCATCCCTATAAAGCCCCAGTGGAAACCTGGAGATTAACTCAATGATGTATTGAGGATCGAGGAGCCAACGTTGCTTTTCTCTGTCATCCTATTGAATATTTTTGATCACTCCCCAAAGTATTTCAAGAGAGTGTTGCCACTGGCATGCTTTTAATTAACATATCTGGCCACTGGATAGTTGGGGTCATAATTCCTGATGGCCTGCAAGTGCTCCAGAATTCTTAGTTTAACAGGCGTCTGGTACTCCCTTCATTGTGGAGATTATAGGGACACTCCAACGCATAAACCACATAATTTGTGGAACGTGTGATAAACTTTTAAATCTTTGTTAGACTGCCCATAGGTTGCTTATAGTGGTTCCTGTTTGCACTATATTTGCATGTCTTGCAGGAACCGCATTTGTGGAATCCCCCTAAAGGAGTCAGACAATTATGGTCTGAGTCAGATGAATTGGAGCAGCTGTGAACCAGGTGATCTCTGATAGATCAGGTTTCCTATATGTAATCACTGGATGGGGACCTACTTTCTTACCAAGGACAGGATCAGCCACTAGTAAATTCCACCGGGGCTTCATGATACTCCAGAGCAAATGGGATTTTTTGTTATAGGTCATTATAAACCTAGGTTTGCCAGTATCTTTAAATTTCAAAATTTGGTGTTTCATGGTATGTTTGTCTGTGCTCTTCACTAAAAAGCACATGATCATGGGTTACCTTGTTAACCTGGGTGAGAGCCTGATTCAGATTTCTTTGAGGTTTTACTGTGTCTTCAAAAAAAAAAATTGTTCCTCAAACAATGCAACATCATCTGTTCCAACATGGCCTTGTGTCTCAACTTTGTAATCGGACAACTACAAAAATAATGTAGGCAAGCGCCCACACACATTTTTTGATCCATACAAATGTATGGGTAACATACCGCTAATGTGGGTTTCCATGACATGAATCCTGTGTGAAAAATCAGCCGTAGGATGGTAACCATACTAAAAAAGGACAAAAACTAATCCAAAAAAGATTGGCTGTATTTTCTAATAATCCCCCATTGGAGGAAACTATTGGCCTTTCTGGGGGATTAATCAGACTCTTGTGATTTTTTGGGTAATACGTATAGACTTGGTAGTTTAGGATGGTCAATCTTCGAAAATCTGTACTCATCATCATCAAGTAGTTTGTCTTGATGCCAATTGGTCAACATGGTGTAAGAGGTGGAAATCAATGATTTGTACGTTTCCAACAGTATGGGTTCATAAGATTGTCAATCACTAAGATGGCGGAGAGCTTCCACCATGTAATCAGAGACCTCCATCAACAAGATGTTACCAGCCCTGCTTGAAGGTTTTATAATGATAAATGGATGACTCAGCAAGTTGTGTAGGGCTGCCTCTGAGAGTTGTTAATGTTATCATTCATATGCATGCCTTTTATCAGTTGAAGTTAAGTTTGTATGTCATAAAACTATGTAATGCTTCCAAATTGTCATAGCTGAGATTAGAATTGAACTTGGAATTCACCCAAAAGCTACTACTGTGGTCATCCACAGTATAAAAACCGAGATTATCAAGAGTTTCATCAACTATCATAACAATCAAAGTGTCATCATTCAAATCAAGACTGTGCATTGCCAAACTAGAATCAATATCTAAAAATTTGCAGCATTAGAATTTATGATACTGCTTGATTGATTTCCTACATCCAACATTCATGTTCAGAGTTTGCTTTGTTTCAGTTTTCTAACAAAAAGAAGTAAATACATTCTCACAGTTGTATAAACAAAATCTGCTGATGGACAAAGGGGTAAGCCCAGTTTGAGTACAGTTTCTTCCTCAGATGTTAAGATCCTTTTAGATAGATTATCTGTAGTAAGGTCCTGATGTGGGACTGCCTAGGGTCCTCCAGTAGTGGTGGTATACTTTATTTTTCTGTTCCTTCAGCCCCTCCTAGTTGGCTTCTTCCTCTTCTTCCTGTGTGCACACTGTTTGTTCTTTAGGGGGATATACTGTCTTTGTTTTACCAGTTGGAATTACTAATAAAAGGTCAGGGTCCGAACTCAGGGGTGGAGCATTGAGGGTCATTGGATTCAATACTAATATCTGAACTGGAAACCATTGACAAAAGTTCTTGTTGGCGCTGTTGCTGAGTTACCCTCAAATCCCTTTGCAAAGGGTTGAAGCATTTAGCATATGTTAGCATCCTGCCCACAGTATTATCCCTTTTATCCCTTAGGAATTTGCACTATTTTTTTAACTTTGATTTCCTCCTCATTTTTGTTCAACTTGATCTAAAATATCTTTACAAATTCAACCACTATTTTGTCTTCCTTTTGTGGTTCAATTGCAGCACAAACCTTGGCCCGCTCTTTTCTGCTGTTCTCTAAATCAATTCTTGCATATTGGACCAGCATCATGAACATGCCACTGCATATTTTGGCACAAAGGTTGTCCATTCTTTTAGTAAGTCCGGATTGGGGGTCTCATGAGTAGAGATAATTATTATCCTTATACCTCTAGGTACCCAACCTATTTTGATGTAATTTGTTATGGAAGTAATCTCACCCCATTTATTCATCTCTCTTTTGCTGAGCTTCTCCAAGTATGCAAAATTTTGTTCAAGTGTTGGCTCTCTGGTAGATTCCCCTACCCCTGTGATAGGTACAGTCGCACTGTCCAAATTTTCATTAAACTAAGGATACTGCAATCGCTTGTCTCTTATATTCCTCACTCATACAATCTTGGTTTCTGTGGCACAAAGCAACCAATAAACAAATAGGAGTGCTCTAAAAGAGTTCACCGACACTGTCAATTATGGAGTCAGCAAAGGGATCTGCTTGCAACTAACAATCTAGCACTGTAAAGAATCCTTGCATCTCACTAGGCGTCTTTCCATTTGTGAAGACACACAGGCCCTCATTACAACCCTGGCGGTCGGTGATAAAGTGGCAGTAATGCCGCCAACAGGCAGGCGGTAACTACTGCCAAATTATGACCATGGCAGAAAGTTCTCCGAAATACAGCCAATGTACCACACTGACCTCCAGGGCGGAAACAACAGGCACCACAGCGGTAGCCGCCTACAGCCAGATGGAAATAGAAGTTCTGTCCACCATATTATGACAAGACAATCCACCACCTTATCCGGGGTGCTATCAACTACATCAAAAGCCTGGCGGAAACTGAGCTCAGAAGTGAAAGGTCTCACCTTTGGAGACACAGGGAAGAACCACGCCGCCATGGAGCCCGAAATGCATGTCTTTCCGATGATATTCTACTTTCTGCTCCACCACGAACACCAATGCCGGCGAAAACGACGACGGTGGGTACAGGCGCCTAGCACACAAGGGAAGGGGGGAAGAAAATGACAGTGACACACACACACGCACAACACACACCCCCCACACACACACACGCCATACACACAACCAGCTGCACAAGAAAACAAGTTTACCCCCCTAAATCAGCTGAATAATGCAAGGACAAAAATAATTTACCAAAGTAAATGTAATAAGATCAACACATTATAAATAATAATTCAGCAATGTAATATATATATACAAATGTACAGAACAAGGGACACAGCCCAGTCCTCATTTTGCGTAGGCCACATGGCCACAGGCCAAATTCCAAGGCCCCACTTGTCACCTGCATCAACACGGAGAGAACACTGCAGGGGCATCAGTTGGCAAATAGGTGGGCACCTCGGGGGGAACCTCAGACGGGAGCTGAAACAAGACCACTGGTTCTGGAGGGAGCAACATGACCTGTGCTTGATCTTGGGAGGTCAAGGCCACAATCTCTAGAGTGAGTGACTTGTCCACTGGTTCTGGAGGGGGCAACATGCCCTGTGCTTGGTCCTGGGGAGTGCAAGTCCACAGTCTCTGGAGTCGGTGGCGTGCCCCCTGGTTCTGGAGGGGGCAACATGCCCTGTGCTTGGTCCTGGGGAATGTAATGCCACAGTCTCTGGAGTGGGTGACTTGCCCACTGGTTCTGGTGGGGGCAACATGCCTTGTGCTTGCTCCAGGGGAGTGCAAGTCCACAGTCTCACAAGTGGGAGTCTTGCCCACTTATTCTGGAGTGACAGGTCGCACAGCAGCCCATGGACGCAGGATTACATGTCGTCCACCAGCGGTGACAACTGCACTGTGTTACTGGTGGTGGGAGGCTCCTGCACATTCCCTGCACGCTCGGATGGATGCACGGTGGTGGTGCTGCTGGTGGGTGGAGGCTCCTGCACATCCCCTGAACCCTTGGATGGATTCACTGTGGTGCGGCTGGTGGTGTGGGGAGGCTCCTGCACATCCCCTGCACCCTCAGATGGGTGCACTGTGGTGGTGCTGGTGGTGGGGGAAGGCTCCTGTGCATCCCCTGCACCCTCAGATGGATGCACTGTGGTGGTGCTACTGGTGGGGGGAGGCTCCTGCACATCCCCTGCAACCTCGGATGGATGCGGAACCATGCTTGGTGGTGGGTGTTCCGTTGCAGCTGCTGGACCAGGCTCCTTGTCCTTCCTTATGTAGCCCATCGTATCCTGGGAATGTTGGTAGGCTCCCAGGATCTCGAAGAGTGCCTCTTGGAGAATCGGTTCCCCGGGCCTGTCCTCTCCCTGGCGCACAGCAGTCCTCCCAGTGTCCCTGTTGGCCTGTACCTCTGTCCCCTGAACTGTGTGCCCACTGCCACTGACCCCATGTCCCTGATTGTCTTGGGGCCGAGGTGTGGCCTGGGGTCCCTGTAGAGGTGGACACACTGCTGATTGACGTGTCCTGTGGACAGAGGTGTGGGTATGCTGGATGGGTGATGTGGTGGTGTTTCCTGATGGGGGAGGCTCTGTGGTGGTGTTTGACTGGGCCTGGGTAACTGGCTGTCCAGTGGTCCCTGATGGGCCAGGTAGGCCATCCAGATCCTGAAGACCAGAGTTGCTGTCATCACTGTGGGCCTTTTAAGTTGGGGGACTGGATAGTGCTGGCACCTCCTCTCCGGTGACATTGGCTGGGGTTCCTGTGGGGATGTTAAAGATGTGTTATGGTTTCTGTGTGTGACATATTACACATCCGTGGCTTCCCCTCTGTGGTTGGATTTGCCCTGCCAGCTTTCACTTGTGTATGTTAGCATATGGTGGGATTGTTAGTTCTCTCTGCTATCAATGCTTTAGTGATGATTGTCCATGCAGGGCTGTGAGGGGTGTCCATGCATTGGTGCAGCATGCAGGGCTTGGCATTGGGATGAGTGAGATGTGATGGTGAGGTGCGTGGGATGTTGTGGAGTGATGGGAGTTAGGGTGAGGGTATGTGATGGCATGCAGGTAGGGGGTGAAAATATTAGATAGTTGACTTACCAGTGTAAGTCCTCCGGCGACTCCGACCAGGCCCCCAGGATGCAGTGTTGCCAAGACTTGCTCCTCCCATGCTGTGAGTTGTGGGGGAGGAAGTGGGGGTCCACTGCCAGTCCTCTGTACAGCGAGTTGGTGTCTTGCTGCAATGTAACGTACCTTCCCCCGTAGGTCGTTCTACCTCTTCCTGATGTCATCCCTATTTCATGGGTGTTGTCCCACAGCGTTGACCCCGTCCATGATTCTCCGCCATAGCTCCATCTTCCTTGCAATGGATATCTGCTGCACCTGTGCTCCAAATAGCTGTGGCTCTACCCTGACAATTTACTCCACCATGACCCTTAGTTCCTCCTCTGTGAAACAGGGTGTCTTTGTGGTGCCATGGGTGTTCTATGAGGTGTGTTGGTGAAGATGTGTTGGGTAATGTGTTGGGGTGTGTGATGTGGAGTACCTGAGTGGTGTATAGGTGTGAGTAGTGTGTGGCTCTAGTTGTGTCAGTGGTCTTGGCGTCTCTCTGTTGGCAATGGTTTGTAGTCGTAAACGGTTGTGGGTACTGCGGGTGTGTGTTTTATAGTGGTGTGGGTGTGGTGTGTGTATGGGTGTCAGGTGTGTGTTATTTGAATTGGCCAATGTGGTGTTCTTTTGTCTGTGGGTGTCCATTTTGAGCGTGGCGGTATGTACTGCCAATGGTTTCCTGCAATTGAATGTCCGCTGTGGTGATTAGTGGGTCATAATGTGGTGGGCGTAGTTCTGTTGGCGTAACGGTGTGGGTTTTGATACCGCCAGTTTATCAGTGACCTTCGGTCTGGCGGATTTGTGTGTGTGGCTGAATTCTGTCAGATTGGTGTATGTGTGTCATAATATGGTGAACGGATTTCCGCCGCCGCAGCTGTAAGTTGGCAGCAGTCAGCGTGGCAGTAAGTGGGATTTACTGCCAATTTCATAATGAGGGTCACAGTCTGAAGATCTATGCCGATGGTGGGGACAATGGGGAGTGAGTCCAGTCCTGAGAGTCCCCCAACGCACATAGGGTGGGGCACTGAACGGCAACGCTAGCCGCTGACCCCACATTTAAAATTGACTATGTTGCTGAATTATCATCAATCCAGACTCCATCATGGAGTGTTGCGAGCGTGGAGAGAAACACATTCAAAACTACCCCCATTCGCCTTTCCCTGCCTGTCGATACATGTGTCTGTGACAGCTAAACGCTCCGTACAAATATTCACAAATTCATCCAGTTCACCGAAAAATGAAGAAGCGGTACACCAAAATTGTAACACTCTTGTTTATTGATGCGAAGAAAAGAAGATACATTTGGGCTAATGGGTAGCTTTGTCAAATGATATGTGTGAGCCCTATGGGCATCAAAATAGCAATAGAGGTTCATGAATAGTGCAATCATACTATGAGCCT
This sequence comes from Pleurodeles waltl, assembly GCF_031143425.1. Classification (NCBI taxonomy): domain Eukaryota; kingdom Metazoa; phylum Chordata; class Amphibia; order Caudata; family Salamandridae; genus Pleurodeles; species Pleurodeles waltl. Next base: position 722,204,865 of record NC_090437.1, on the reverse strand, counting down.
CATTTACAAAAAGTGGTGCACCACTTCCACAGCTCAGACGTGCGTCAAAATATTTAACACCTTGTAACGACAGATCCTATTATATATTTACAAATCAGCTCACAATGGCCTCAGAATCGGGGCAGCATAAAAAAACATGGCTGCAGCCTGTGCGCCACATCGAAAAAAATGAGGCTAGTACTGCAAAAGTGGCACTAGCCTGAATAGCGGTACGTAATCTGATGCTAGCCATTGGAGCATTACTTTTGTGCCTAAAGAATGTCTGAAAAACTGTTGCAAAATGCTGCTTCTCAACAAAAAACAAACCGGAGACACTGCAGAAGCAAAAATGGAGAAGCCAGGAGACCAGAGACCCCAGGACAACCCCAACAACTGCATTACCTGCCAGGATGTCCATACAGACTTCCAGGAGAAGTGAAAGAGAAGGAGGAAGTGCAGGTTCAGTGAGGAGGAGAACAACATCTTGGTCACTGAGGTGACAGAGCATCAACAACAGCTCTTTGTCATCTCCAAATTGCCGCTAGGGAAGAAAGAGGCAATATGGCAGTCTATAGTGAACAAAGCCAACAGTCTGACAGAGGTGAAGAGGACAGTCATTGACTGTAAGAAGAGCTGGCACAATTGCTGGCACAATTGCAAGCGCAGAATAAAGGAGGTTGGCCAGCAACCGCAAGGCAGCATTGCAGACCGGCGGTGAAAGTTGAGCACCACAGGATGAGCTGGATGCCTTGGAGGAAATGATGGCAGCTGTCATCCCTGAGGAGCTGGTGACAGGAGTACCAGGACATGACAGTGCAGCTTATGATGAACTACAACATCCACAGGGTAAGTCGCAGTGAGGGGCAATGTGACAAATAAGCAATGACAAAAGGGGGAGGCAGCCGTGTCCCAGCACTAAAATGCACTGTCTGCAGGCTAGAGGGTGGTATGCTGGCACACATGATTAAACAGGAAAAATATGTAATACTCACTGACCTCCCATAATTGGCAAATCCCAAGCCAGAACCATCACCTCACTTTCTTTATTTTGTGAAGTGTGGCATCTTGCCAAGCTATCTGACTTTGGGGCTTATTTACAAGACCCTTGTGGTGCAGGTGCGTAATGTTTTATATGGGAAAAAGTCACACAAGGGGCTTGTAAATAAACCTATTTGTTCCTCATGTATGAGGAAATAACGCAGTGCAGCACAGTCAGCCAGCTTGCTGAGCTATTCTGTGTTATGTAGAATGTGCATGGATGCTTCATATTAACTGAAATTCACTGCATCCCTATACTTTCCTCAGCGATGGCGCACAAACTGCTGCCTAGCTCCAATGTAGTCATACTTGCACCATGTAGCTACTTTGTCTTATTTGGGCCTATGCACACCAATCTAGGATGTGTCACAGGCCATTCAACTCATCTGAGGGGGGGCAGGTGTAGGCAATGGGAGGCATACACACAGGGGCATGACAAGAGACATGTCTATTATACCCTACATGAAACTAAATTGCACCCAGCTGTCATGGCAGGCAGGGAAGTGCACACAGGTGTCAGCTACCATGTGAGGTACCATAGGAAATCATCATCAATAATCAATTGGCGGGCGGGTGATCTAAGGAATGCACAACACTGGGCCATCTGTGTACAAGCTAATGGGTATGTGTGGGCATGGTTTGACACTGCTACTGCTCTACATGGTAGGTGCTGACTCCTCATGGCAAAATTACATTTGATTTGAACAGGGAGTCTGTGCATACTGGGGAGGTAGGAATGGACAGGTGTACTGTATGGTACCTACACAAATACACATGCACCACTGGTCTGATTGTGCAATGCTTGTGGCACTCCTGGAAAGGGATGGCAGAGAAAAACCCAATAGGGGACCACAACCTACATGTCATGTGTAACAGGGGAAGCATGTGACACATGCCAAGAAGGAGTTTGATGCAACATTGTCTTACTGTGCCACGTGTACAATTTGGAGGATGTCAAAAAGGGATTTTACAAAGGGATACAAAGAAACACCTAGCCACCACAAATCATAGGACCCATGGAGGAACTGAGGCTGAAGTGGATGGGCCTACAGATGTGGGATTCAGATGTAGGGACTTGCCACCAATCACACCACGAGTGAGGCCCCACCAATTGCTGTCTATATCAAACAGCATGTGGTCCCACTGGATATGGACATGCATGAGTGACTTGTTGTAGGAACACTATGTGCCACTTACTTGTGTACCAGGACCTAAAAGTGGGTAATCTAAGGAAGCCTGTACACAAGGCACTCTGCAGATAGACAACTCACATCAGGATGTTATGGGGGAATGTAAGTGAGCTAACCTACCCAGAAGGACAAGACCCGTCCCCTCAGCAGGTGCAGAGTGCCTGTGAGAACAATCCATTTGTAATGTAAGTCTTGGGAAACTGTGGATCAATACCCATGCCCAACATATGTACTAGAAATCACTGTTCACTTCAGGGCCACATGTATAAGGAAATTATGTAACGTGATGCTGCAAGCCAGCTTGCTGTGCTGCGCTGCATCATTTTAAAAGTGCTGGGATGCATTGTATTTACCAAAATGCAATGCATACTTGTACTTTCCTCAGTGATGGTGCATGAACTGATTCTTAGCACCAACGCTGACACCCTTGCACCATGATGTAGGGTTGCCTGATCTGCAGGGATGATAGCCCATGTGCTGAAAGCAATGCTTTCCTGAATGATGTCCCCACAGCACACTTTTAAATAGGAAAAATGGGGACTTACATTTCAATTCTCTGTGTTGCACCACTTCAATGCCACCACTGAGGTTGGGTAGGAATCTGTTGCATTTCCAGATATCTAAATCTTGGAATGTGCCACAATCCTTTGCATTCCATGGGTGTTGCGGGGGAACACCCACAGCAACACCATGGAACTCTTCTTTTATGCAGTGCAATGTGTGAAAGGGGTAGACATTTACAGGGCCATGACAAGTTACACAAGTTGACGTGTTGTGGCCTTCAAAATTAGGGGCCTGCACACTAGAGCACCAGAGCACCAAATACAATGACACTCCAGTTGTGCAGTGTGCTTATAGGGACATGAGGCCTTGAAAGTGTTCCTTTGAAACCTTGATTGTAAATCTGAATACTCCTGTCAAAATCTAGCAAAGCCCAACATTAACTTACCCACGTTTCATTGCTGAGGATGTCACTACTGCTCCAGGTCAGCTGCCTGTCTTGGACTTCTCAGATGATGCAGATGACCAGCTGCCAACCATACATCTGGATACCCTCCAGCTAATCCTGGATGCCATCTAGACACCATCTCCAGTCATAAGGAGGCTAGATAGCGTTGATGAGGTTTCCAGATGATCCACCCAACATCCAACATACACCACATATCAGCTCAACTAAAGCCCCGGACTTCGAGGACCCAGGACTTACATTCCAAAAAGCTGAATTATAAGTCCAGCGAGAGCTGGCAGAAATGGTGCAAGTGGGGAAGGAGACTGTGGTGGGTACTCTAGAGGCAGTCCAAAGGTGCTTCAGTTTGAGTAAGGACAACTCGGCTTCGATCCAAGGCACCTACTCTCCACTTTATGGCCTTCAACAGTACCTGGCTGACATCGCTGGTGCCATGAGGCAGAAGCACAAGCAAATGCCCAGCTAAAGTGGCACGAGCGAGTTGGCCAACAGGCTGGGGGTAATACAAAATGTCCTGCAGTCCATGGAGCTGAAGCAGGACTACCTTATTACCACCTTGGGTGTCCTTCACTGTGACATTGCTGCAGTGTTGTAGACCCTGCAGCTCCTCCTTGCCCCTGTGCTGCCTCATGTGTTCCCACAGATGAGGCAGCACATTCCCTAATGGCATTGTTGTTCTCTTCCTCCTTAAAGCACTCCTCTCCTACACATGTCCCATGACATATTCACCCCTTGGACTCTGTCTGGACATCCAATGGCTAATCTGTTGGGTTTGTGCTTACCTGGAATGTACATCAGTACTACACATAAATTAATGCAGGTAAATACAATCACTAACTACAACCTTAGTGTTATATGTGTGTCTGAAGCAGGAACAACATCAACATGTTGCACTGTGTGAAGCAAATACACTGACTACTTACCAAAGACGATATGTGTAGATTGCAGCCCAAAACAAAGCCACACAGACTGAGTGAACATACTTGCTGAATTTGATATGTACATTGATAAATAAACAGTTTAGGTTTTGAGGCTCCCAAGCATGTCATGCAACAGGTATTATGCAGTCATTGTGACAGCTGATGTAGCCCACACACAAGTGTCTGGTCTACGCAAGGATAGTAGCAACAGTCCTACATTGATGTGATGCCCAAATGATGAAATTTAAGTATGTGAGGGGCAGGCATAAGTGTGTGAGTATCAAATCCATGATTTAGGGTGAGTGCAACAACAATATTCTACCAATGCATGTCCCATGACTTAGCAACAAAGAGCAAATGCACATAAATACCTGGTATGTGATGTGAATCCATTCACATCCAGATTGTCACTTACATTGCTCAATGATATTTGTAGATAGCTGAAGGGATGACATTGCCAACCTGACACGCACTTGCCCATATGGAATACACCTGTTCACGCATTTCCAAATACTGCCTGCAAAGCCTAATGCATGTACCTAACATAGCCAGTGCAGATATGCTAAATCCTAGATGGTAAATGATCATGGAAACCAAAATCCATGAAACAACAAAGTTTAAAAAAACTGTGAATCTTTCAATAAAAACTACCTAAACAACCTAACCTAACTATCCAACCTATTCTCCACAACCTTAAACTCATGTATATCTACAGCTAACTTAACTTATCCTCTGCATTTAATGACACAGAAACATCAACCCCCCACCTCACTTAAAACACATCTGTAGACAAGTACAACATTAACTACAGCTATACATAAACTAGCTAAACATCTAGGCCTAAGTAAAGATATTATATTTTTTAAATGTTTTAACATTTTTTAGAGTTATATTTTTTAAAGTGCACAGACCTAACACCCAATAAAAAGAAACCCCAAAAAGAGAACCCACCCCCATTAAAAACGACTATGTGCTACAACTAATCTACACTACACTAATGTACCTAACACTAACTATCTAACTACCTCTACAATGAAAAGCTATGTACAAGGAGAAGGAAGCTCAGTGTCCATTTAGAACAGAGGTCTTCAAACTGGGGGGCGAGCCCCCCTAAGGGGGCCTGAAGTGGTCCCGGGGGGGTGTCAGACTCTGGCCAAAAGAAGCATTATAGAGATAACAGGCCTTTGTTTTTTACAGAAGCATATTATTGTGTTTTTAAAAAGGTAACAGTACTTAACTGAAGTGTTTAAATAGTTCTAGACATATTTAAACATTGGCATCTTTATAAAATATTTGTGACAAATTCTGAGGGGCGGCAAATGATTTTTGTTTTTCATCTGGGGGGGCGCGGCATTAAAAAGTTTGGAGACCACTGATTTAGACCATTCTACTCCTCGTCGTCTTATCACAACTGCCTTGATCTTCTGGAGCAGGATAATCACCTGGTCATGCTTGTGCTCTAGGCCGGACAACCTTCACTTCATGTCTGCCACTTCCTGACAAATGTCCCACTCAAAATCTACCAAAGGTACATTTGATAGGGCCTGTGATGTGGATGGGGCAGTCATTGTGGTGGTGGGTGGACCTACCCCTGAAGGCTCACCCCTGTCTGTGGCCCAAGCCTTACCCTTTGCTTGGTGGGTGGAGGTGGCTGGTTCAATGGTTAGAGCCCCTTGAGAAAAGGCACCTAAGTACCTGATGCTCTATCAGGGTCATATGTTTTCCCCAATCTCTTGAAGGCCGATTCTTCTTGGATAGGGTCATGTTCCTGAGTAAAAAGAAAAAATACATGTCATACAAAGGTTCATTTGACAAATGAGCATCAGGCATTCCATGTAAATACTATCTGCAGACTTTATATGATATACTAAACAAATTATAATGACGTCTTGAAGGACATAATGTACAGAAATCTGCTCAATATCCATCATTTCCATATTGATTATGGTCAAAGTATCAAGGCCAAGCAAATGGGACATCATTGAATGACCATGGTTAGAAGAAATGCTGTCTTGTGACCATGGTATTGCACACCCATCATGTTGCATTGCTATTCAATGTCCCTTTTGCATACCCCAGTTTCCTTGGTTCCATTGGCATTTAGCAAAGTCATCTGAGCAAAGACTGTAAGTTAGATGGCATGTCTCACAACATTTAAGCCTGATTTGGCAAGGACACATATCCAGACACATTGCTACATGGAATAGACATGTGCCACTGTGACCAAAGAAATGGGTAAATCGAGAAATTAGGCTTGTGCACTCACCCACCAAGTCAGTTCACCCTACTGACACAATTTACAACAGTTACTAATGGGATCGAGGGGATTAAAATGTAAACTATAACTCAAATTTACAAAAAAATACTCCATTACAAAGGAGTATAGGAGAACATTATTTTATATGAGGTTTGAAACATCAATACAAGGAATAAGAATGATCAATTACATGACAGACACATTCATTATATTGAGAACCCGGCCAATTTGAAATATACATTCACATCAACTGATATTAAATCAAAACCTCTGAATAAATGTAGTCTAATGAAAGTTAGAATAGATTGATTTCATAATATTGTGTTGCAGTGCAATCCTTGCACTGAAGTAACCAACATGTGCTTAGCTGAATCGTTGCTTCTTCAAAGCTAAAAGATGGCAAGAGAATTGACAATCGGAACATCATTGAATAAAATAGAGTTATAATGAACACAGGTATACATATTCTAAATACTATTGATTGAACTCAGTTGTATCACATTGTAGTGAGCAACCCAAAGTGTTATCTAAATGATTGAAAGGATAAGGCGATAAAGAAGTGCCAATGAGATATAGAATCAAAAGAGTGCTAATAGTGCATGTATCAAAATCACACAATAGGAGACATATGCAGCCAGAAAAGTAAAGGGAGAATAAAGAATAAGCACCAAAGCATGTGTACAGCCGGAATGAAAGACCTACCGTAAAGCCAAAAAATTGACCATATGACATGCCAAGGTCGACAAGCACAATACACATCCTACACAAATGAAACAATCGAAAAACCAGAGTATTCAGACAATAAGATGACATAGCGTCAGTATTCAAGGCATAAAGCCAAAACCAGAAAAGACAAACACATCCAGAACAGCAAAGAAAGAAAACACACACCCAATACGTAAGACAAACACACACAGCCAATCAATAAACTTCCACACATGTCACACCGAAGAATTACCAAATGACTAACATGAGGTATTTTACCCCTCATTTGAGGAATTGATCATATTTATGTCTGTTTAAGTCAGACACACTGATAACAGAATACACAACTTAATTATGGGGATACAGCATCAATGTGATCATCAGTTTCCCTATCCATGAGTATAAATTAAAACATATAGAGGCCAGCACTGACCAAAAAGGAAAGGTTTATACTCAAACACAACTAGAGCTCTTCTCAATTTCTTATATTATAATACATGCAAGCATCATCACCATCTCATAAAATATCCAATAAAGAAATGTCTAATCCACATGGTTGTCTGTCATAAAAACGTATAGAGGCCAAGTATTAATGGACATCATCCTACCAGTAAGAAATCCTTCCACTCCTAATTGCTCCTAAACACCAAATATGAAAGCTGAAAGTTGTTAGATCTAGCAGTTCAGACTTACCAGAATAAAAAGTATAATTTGAGCGCAGGTAAATTTCTTCTGAAATTCATATATTTCAGTGCGTATGACCATCATCAATCACCAGTTTTTAAATAGGCCCAGGCACAGAGGAAGATCCAGTGGGAGATGAGGGGGGATGCTAGGTCCAACCTCTCAGAGGAGGTGGGACATACACACCTCAGTGATGAGGAAGAAGAAAGACCATCACTCCACATAGTTACCAGGGCCATGCCCAAAGCTGGTTGGGGGAGGATAGTCCTTTCAGAAGGAGAGAACCTGTCCCTCAGGGAGAGAGTGCTCTCCCTCAGGGAGAGAGAACTGGAAACCCAGTTGGCCTATATAGCCTTGGAGGCAGAAAAATTGGCGTAGAAAAGAAAAAGTGGTCAAGAGAAGAACAAATAGACGGTGGCAACGAAGAAGACAATGAGATGTCCAGGAGTTGTGGGTTTTGTCCCAGGTTACCCAAGGGGATGGTTCCTGTATACCAAGAGGGGGGTGAAATAGATAAATGGCTGGCAGTCTTTGAAAGGACTCTCACAATGAGTAGAGTTAAGCCTCATCACAGGGGTTCACTCCTATGGGAGTTGATATCAGTATCTGGGAGGGATAGGCTCCTGACCTTAGGTGAAGAGGAGACAGACTCCTGTCTCAACCTGAAAAAGTGTCTCATACAGAAGTTTGGTCTGACCCCAGAGCAATATAGAATGAAGTTCAGGAACACCCAAAAGGTCACTACCCGATCCTGGGTTGACTTTGTGGACATCTCATAGAAGGCACTAGAGGGCTGGATACAGGATAACAAGGTAAATACCTATGAGGGTGACAAGACCATGGGCCAGATGTAGCAAATTTAAAATTTGCGAGGTGCAAAGTGCGAGTCCATGTGACTCGCACTTTGCACCTCGCAAATTGGTATGCAGTACGGTGTCTCAGACACCGACTGCAACTCGCTATGGGGTCGCAATGACCCACCTCATGAATACTCATGAGGTGGGTCGCAAATTGCGGCCCCATAGCGAGTATAGGCACTTGCAAACATGGAGGCCTGCTGTCGTCAGCAGACCTCCATGTTCGTGACTGCTTTTAAATAAAAGGACCACTCCCTGCCCTGAAAAAATATTTGTGGGTCCAGTCACAAACTGGAAGGGGTCCCATGGGGACCCCTTCCAATTTGCGAGTGGGTTACCATCCACTTGAAGTGGATGGTAACTGCGATGCCATTTGCGACCGCGTATGCGGTCGCAAATGGTATTGCATACCACTCAGACTCGCAAATAGGAAGGGAACACCCCTTCCTATTTGCGAGTCGGAAATGCATATTGCGAGTCGGTACCGACTCGCAATATGCATTTCTGCATAGCAAAGAGGCATTTGCACCTCGCAAACAGCGATTTTCGCCGTTTGCGACGTGCAAATACTTTGCTACATCTGGCCCCATGTCCACTCACCTGAATTCCAGGTTCTGTGGGAGCAAAGAGAATAAAACCCTCACCCCTAAACACTATTCTCTCAGATCTGAAATGAACGGGGAACAAGTGAATAGCCTCCGGGGGGAAAGGGATGGGGAACAGGGATTTGGGAAGGGAAGAGAAACAAAACACTGGTTCACGAAGGAGCAGCATTGTTGTTTTAAGAAAGTTGCCTCAGGGCTTGGTGCAGGAATTCTAAGACAAGAAACAAATCAGAAACAAAAGAACTACAAATATCAGAGTCTTTCAGCCAAATACCAATATTATTATCATTCAATTGGGCAATCACCGAGTCTTTCAGCAAAGTCACAATAATTAGTAGCACTCAATTGCTCAACTATTAAGCAGGCTTTTGTAACTCACAACAAAATCGTTATGAAATGAAACTTATTAATTTGTCATTTGTTATTCATTTTCACACACTAGACTAGCACCAAAACAATCAGAATAAACGTTTAAGTTTGCATAGATAACGAGCAATGCTTTCAGTAGTTCACAACACTTAACTTCAATGCTGCTTTTAAAAATACTTCTCAAGCTGTCTTTGGAAAATAGTCTTGTATCACAGGTTTCTTAGCATCGACAAATGTCTTTCATTATGCACCAAAAGGTCTCTAACCTCAAGAAGGCTGAATGAGAGGGGAATTACTCACGAACCGACTTCTCCTGGAAGGTTTTGATTATTTGAGGAAGATAGAATAGAGGGAAGCTCCGATACAACCTCGCACTGAAAAGACGACTCCTGAAAGATCATTTTCCTCACATATTACAGGGAAGTGCTGTGCTGTAAACACATTCATGACATGTTTCATCTTTTTTCATACATGCTGATTTATTTTGTGAGGGAGAAGCAAGAAGCGTCTGTGTGTGAGTGTGAGTCCTAACAGAGGGGCTATATAATTTGATAATAAAGGAGCACCTTCTAACTAAGTATGTGCAAGTGAGGTTCTGCCAGTATCTGGTTGACTCTAAGTTAACCGAACCCAGGGACCTGGGGGAGGCAGCAGATGAGTGGTTAAGAACCAGAGTAACCCGGGGGGGGGGGGGAGTCGCTTGGCCGTCCTGCAACATGGCCACCACTTCATGAGACTTTGCAGGGCAGGAGCCTAAACACATCTTTTATCCTGAAGGATCGGCTGCCTGGAGTGGCCTGGTGTGGTTCCCCTGGTCCAGGGGGGCTTCTGGGTGACGCAAGATATGACGGTGGAGCTGGCCTGGCGGTGGGGGCTGAGGGCTGCCTCACGGCGGGCAGGGACGGTGCCAGGCCTGGGGCCTGCCTCGCTGGACTCGTGCCGGAGTGAGCCTGGCTGCGGTGCTCCCGCAGATAGTGGTGGTTGGTGGGTGCCTCCCCACCCACCTGACGACTGGAGGGTCTGTGGCTGATCCTTCCATGCCGCACGGGGCTGAAGGAGCACGTCGGCGCTGGTTAGAGGCTACAGGTGGGCGTGAGTAGTTACCTGTGGGCGCACCTGGGTGCTGGTAAATCCTCCACTCCTTCCTTCGGTTCGGGCGGCTGGCCGAGACAGAGTGTTGTTTGCCGTGCATTTGAGAGCTGAGGTGTGCCCTTGCTGTGATGGGGAAGACGGATCAGAAGCAACCCACACTTATGTTTGAGGGCAAAAAGAAAGGCAGCCAGACTGGCAGGTAGTCAAAAGATTTCCCCCAGGAGGAGGACGTGCAATCGCCCTCCATGAAGGCTATGTTTATGGACCTTAGGCACAGTCTGGCTAGCATTGATGGCAAGTTAGATCATTTGACTGAGCAAATGGATCACTTGAAGGAGGGAGTGGAAAGTCATGACACCCGTCTCGAGCATGTGGAATCTCGCACCTCGGATTTAGAGGATGGCCGCCATGGCGATGGAGAGAAACTATCACAGATGGAATGCCTGCTAGAACTAATCCAAAATAAGAACAAGGATCTCGAAGCCCGCTCCTGCCACACGCCCAATCATTGTGCGCTTATTGAATTACCGGGACAGGGACACAATACTTCGCCTGGACAGGGAACGCCACCCCATGATATATAATAACAGCAAGCTCAGTATCTTTCCAGACTACAACCCCTGGGGGGCACTTTGAGTCAGATGTATGCCAAGTATTCTCTCAAATTCCAAGTGCTACAAAAGAGCAAGTTGCACTTTTTTACAGACCCAACACAGGCAACCAAATATGCTAAGACTATTCCCAAAAAGGCGCCTCCGGACTGAGCACAGGTGGGCGGGACGAGTGGTGATACCTCCACGCTTCATGTGTGGTGGTTGGGGGCGCTATGCGCTTTGATAGACTGCTGGGATGGTGTAGACAAATGTGACTATTGTCTCACTTGGAATGTCAGGGGGCTGAATGATGGGCGCAAGATGAGATTGCTGTCGGCTTATATGCAGCGCCATGTGATTGACACCAGTATGCTGCAAGAAACTCATATGGTTGAGGCTACGGGATCTAGGGTGATCGCTGGCTGGATTGGTGTGAGCCATTTGGTGGTGTACTCGAGCTATGCATGGGGAGTGGCAATCCTGATAAGGAAGGGACTACAGTGGCTTACAGAGAAAGTGCTTGCAGACCCTCGGGGTCGGTATGTCATGCTGCAAGGTATATTACAAGATAGGCTGTTTCATCTGGTGTCAATATATGGCCCCAATGTTGACGACCCAGAATTATTTAAGGAAGTATGGCGACTGATTGGCTCCTTGGGCTCCAGGTTGTTACTAAGGGGCGGTGATTTCATTGTGGTATTGAACCCAGAAACAGACCGTGAGAGCAGGGCCAGGCCACAGCACGCGGCAGCTGCGAGGGCATTGTCCCATATTATGGCTGAGGGTGCTCTGGTGGACCTGTTGTAGGAGGCTGAACTGGCTTATAGTGGGTTCCTGATGGTACTTGCACCTTGTGCCAGGTCCAGTTATCCCTTATTAGTAGATTAGTAGTGTTCTAGCAGCTTAGGCTGATAGAGGTAGCTATAGCAGAGCAGCTTAGGCTGAACTAGGAGACATGCAAAGCTCCTACTATACCACTTATATCATATAGGTACTATATCATAAGAAACACAATACTCAGGGTTACTAAAGATAAAAAAAAAAGATAAAGGTACTTTATTTTTGTGACAGTATGCCAAAAATATCTCAGAGGATATACTCCCTTAGGAGATAAGTAAAATACGCAAAATATACCCACAAACCAAAATCAGGTAAGGCCTAGGGGTAACACACACTATGCTAAGAAAGTGGAATGCGAACCACGAATGGACCCCTAGGCTCGTGTAGTATGTAGAGGGTCACTGGGAGTGTAAGAAAACACTAAGGGTTTCCAAGATACCCCACCCCAAGACCTTGGAAAGGAGGAGAAAAGTGCTACTATTTCCCCAGAAACACACTAAACTTGTGATAGAGGATTTTGCCAAGACCACAATAGACTGCAAAGCACTGAAGATGGATTCACGGACCTGAGGATCTGCAAAGGAAGGGGACCAAGTCCAAGAGTCGTGAAAGTGTCCAGGGGGGGCAGGTGCCCACTAAACCCCTGCTGAAGGTGCAAAATAGCTGCCTCCAGATGGAAGAAGCTGAAGATCCTGCAACAAAGAAAGGTGCTAGGAACTTCTCCTTCATGCAGAAGATATCCCACGGAGGGCTGGAGGATGCAGAGTTGGTACCTTGGCAAAAGACAGCAAAAAATCCTTGCTAGTTGCAAGAGTTGCAGATGAATAAAAAGGGTGCTACCTGGGCCCAGGAAGGACCAGGATGTCGCCACTTGGGAGAGGAGACAGAGGGGTCCCTCAGCAACGTGGAGAACTTATGCACAAGAAGGTAGCACCCACAGAAGCACTTGAACATGGGTTCAAGAAGTCTGAACACAGTGGTCATCTCAACACTGCAAAAGAGGGTCCCACAAAGCTGGAGATCAACATATGGAGCTGAGCATTTCAGGACAGAGTGCTGGGGACCTGGGCTCAGCTGTGCACAAAGGATTTCTTGGAAATGTGCACAGAAACCCGAGCAGCTGCAGTTCATGTGGTGCACAGGATTAATGTCTGGAGAAGGAAGACAAGGACTTACCTCCTCCAAAGTTGGACAGCTGGACCACTGGACAGTCTGGGTCACTTGGGTCCATCACCTATGCTTCAGGTGCCAGGCTCGCCAGGATGCAAGGGATCTCAGAATAATGGTGACGCTGAAGTTTGGTTCCTGATGGAGCAGGGTGAAGCTTCTGTCAACCCAAGGGAGATTTCTTCATGGCTTCCAGTGCAGGATGAAGGCAGGCAGCCCCCAAAGCATGCACCACCAGGAAACAGTTGAGAAAGCCAGCAGGATTAGGCGCTACAATGTCGCTGGTAGTCTTCTTGCTACTCTGTTGCAGTTTTGCAGGCGTCCTGGAGCAGTCAGCGATCGATCCTTGGCAGAAGTCGAAGAGAGAGGTGCAGAACCCTGTCTGTGGGGTGGCAGCAGCTGTAGCTGCAGAGAAAACCCCTGGTTTGGCAGTACCCGGGGTCCATAGTGGAGCCCCTGGGATGCATGGGATTGTCACCCCCATACCAGATTTGGCATCGGGGGACAATTCCATGATCTTAGACATGTTACATGGCCATATTCGGACTTACCATTGTGAAACTACATATAGGTATTGACCTATATGTACTGTACGCGTGTAATGGTGTCCCTGCACTCACAAAGTCCGGGGAAATGGCCCTGAACTATATGGGGGCAGCTTTGCTAGTGCAAGGGTGCCCTCACACTTAGGGCCAGATGTAGAATGCTTTTTGCACAGTGCAAACTGCGAAAATCGCAGTTTGCGCCATGCAAAAAGCCTTTTGCGATGCACATTCACAATTGCTATTTGCGACATGCATCGCTATGCTAAATTGCTTTGTGACCGCGAATGCGTTCGCAAAGCAATTCGCAGTTACCACCAGTGTCACACTGGTGGTAACCCATTTGCAAAAGGGAAGGGGTCCCCATGGGACCCCTTCCCCTTTGTGAATGTTGCCAATAAGGGTTTTTCAGAGCAGGCAGTGGTCCAATGGACCACTGCCTACTCTGAAAAACCGAAACCAAAAGGTTTTGTTATTTTGCAACTCGTTTTCGTTTAAGGAAAAGAGGGCTGCAAAATAAAATTAAAAAACTATTTTTTTTAAAAAGCAGTCACAGACATTGAGGTCTGCTGACTTCAGCAGGCCACCATCCCTGTGAGTGCAGGGACTCGCTATGGGGTCGTAAAATGCGACCCACCTCATTAATATTAATGAGGTGGGTCCTTGCGACCCCATAGCGACGCGCAGTTAGTGTCTGAGACACCGTACTGCATCCGATTTTGCGAATCGGAAATTACGAGTTGCACCGACTTGCAATTTCCGATTTGCAAAATCGGAAATTGCTACATCTGGCCCTTAGTAACTTTGCACCTAACCTTCAGCAAGTGAAAGTTAGATATATAGGTGACTTATAAGTTACTTAAGTGCAGTGAAAATGGCTGTGAAATAATGTGTGCGTTACTTCACTCAGGCTGCAGTGGAAGTCCTGTGTGAGATTTGTCTGAGCTCCCTATGTGTGGCAAAAGAAATGCTGCAGCCCATAGGGATCTCCTGGAACCCCAATACCCTGGGAACCTAGGTCCCATATACTAGGGACTTATAAAGGAGGTCCTATGTGGCAATTAGAATTGGTAATTGTAGTCACTAGCCTATAGTGACAAATTTAGAGGCAGAGAGAGCATGAGCACTGAGGTTCTGATTAGCAGAGCCTCGGTGACACAGTTAGGCACTACACAGCCATACACATTTAGGCCACAAACTATGAGCACTGCGGTCCTGGTTAGCAGATGTTACTTTCCTACAGTGATATACAGCCTATTTAGTTTATCACTAAGGATGGTGCTGCCTCTCTCACAGGACTGTATTGGTAATGCCCTAACACATGTCTAAGTGGCATTGTCAGATCTATGAGGGGAAGCGTAAGCATATATGGTATGGTTATAATGGTAGTGAGAAATGCTGCTTACTGGTGTGGGTGGAATTTTTATTTCAATTATAGAAATGCCACTTTTAGAAAGTGGGCTTTTCTCTGTGCTTATGACTCTGGTATTTTGCAGCTTGACTTCAATCCACGTCAGGGACAGAGTGACAGCTGGGCTCTGGGCATAATTTTCAGACAGCCTGTACACAGGGAGGGTGGAGGTGTCACAGGAGTGCACCTGCAGACTGAATGGTCTTCGTGAGCTGGGAGAGGCAGAGGTGGGGCATACCGACATTTATAAAGGCTATGCCCTGGACTCATACACAATGCTTCTTTACCCCCTGCTGATGTCTGAGGCCAGTGCAGGAGGAGAAAGGAGACATTCTTGGAACTGGTTTGTGATGGTTGTAACCCATTCTCACCCTTTGGGAAGCTGTAAAACATTAGTATAAGTACAGGGGTTTTTCCCCCACAATTTGAGACACTAATGGACTACTGAAGTGTACACTGGATGCTGCTGGAAGGACTTGCCAGGAACCACCTTGGGACTGTTGCTGTTGTGCTGACCTGTGACCTGCTAGGTCACTGAGAGGAACTGCCACTGCCTTCTTAACCCTTGTGCTGGCTTGTTTGCTGGGACCCTGCAGCCCTTTGCCCCATAGTTGTCTCCTGGAGCTGGGTCATGTAACCCATGTTTTCCTGCATTTCTGCTTCGCTTGGGGTGCTCTCTGAGGGGCACGAGTGGAGTGCCTCTTTGGCCCCTTGGGGAACGTGAGGAGAGCACTCCCACCCCTTTTAACCTCAGCATGTGAAGAGCGCTCTGCTTATGGACTACGGCAGACACAGGGAGTGCCCCCGTTTCACAGTGGTTGTGGCCCCCTCCCAACACCAGGAAAGAGGAGAAGATCTCTCTCATTGAATGTGGATGGAGCACTCTCTTTCAAGTACCCCTGGGGTACCAGCAGGCATCTGCTAGTGGTGTAGTAACTGCCGTGGCCCAGGACGGTTATCCTGTTGAGCTCGTGCACCAGGTCAGGACGGGCATACTGGCCAGCTGAGAGTGGTTACACAGATGCGTTTTCCTGACAGCAGGGAGGACCGAAGACAGTGTCCTCTCAGAAACTGGCGTCGGCCCAAAAGGTACCTTTCATTGTTTCCTCACATTGGCAGATCTGGAAGAGAGACTCAGTGGAGGTCTCCGGTCAGGCCAGCAGGGATCTTCTCTCCACTATCTTTACAGTAGAAGAGGCATGGGAGACCGGCGTTTGACAGGTAGGTCTTGCCCGCACCCCATAATTCCAGCTAGGAGCTTCGGTATCCATCACCATGGATTAGGCATAATTAATACATCCTGTCAAATAAGTGCAGGAGCGCTGGGAGCCCCCTACAAAAGAGGTTGTTGGGAATTCTGGCCATAATTTCCGTTGCCCCACGGCAATTCTCCTCCCATTATGCCTGTTGCATTCTTCAGGACCTGACTCCTAGGATAGGTCGTGCTTGTCATGGTGAGAGTAACCAGCCTAGTTTTAGGGCGTGTGTAATCTGCAGTGGGAGGGGAATGTGGTTATATGAAAAATGCCATAAGGAAATGTTCTCATGCAATGATCATTTATGTTGGTGATAATGATGACTTGCCACTTGGGGAATGTTTCCTTCTATGTGCATTTTGGGGCCTGGCATCTGCCTAATGGGAATGCTTCATTTTTTCTGCACCCATAATGATGTCTAGGCATTCATGATAGTATTTTGATTCTGACGTGCATTTCTGGTAGTAATGACAACCTGACTACTGCTTGTGTTGCAGGCTACCAGTAAGCTCTGTTTATTTGACTACTGCTGCCTTTTGCAGAGTACTAGTAACCTGTGTAATGTTCTGACAATCGCTTGTATAGCAGGATATTACGGATACATGTTGTGTTTGTTCTAATAATGTTTTATGCAATACAGTTTATTTTCATATAACTTGTGGTGGTGTTTCCTTTGTGTTGTACTCATTGTGTCACGTGTGTTGTGTTTGTTGTGGAAACGCTTTACACATTGCCTCTGGGATAAGCCTGACTGTTTGTGCCAAGCTACTAAGGGGATGAGCAGGGCTTACTAGAGTGGTGGGGTCTGCATGGCTTAGGTGCATACCATAGCCAACAAGAAACCCCATTTCTAACAAAGACACTTTCCATACCTACCATGCCAGCCCCTTGATTGTTACACACGTGTAATGTTGAAGTTTGTATTCTGGCAGTGGCCTGTAGGGACTGTATACAATTAATCAATCTCACAGAGTGTGAATGTGTTGGTCCGTTTGTTCCTTAGGAGGTAACACTACAGAAGCCACAGAGGTGTGTAGTGTTTCATTGTGGCTTACATCACAGTACAGGTTGCTACAGCATGGGCTACCTGATGTCAGTAAGTTTGCTTAGCCATTGTAGGCCCTGAGCAGGGTAGAGCGTTAGTCTGCAGATGCTAATACATATGTCTGTAGTGAGATCCCTGTACTTATTGGCTTGTGTGTTTCACACTCGGGGGAGTGAAAACAAATAGAAAAGTTCTAGCCTGGTGTTTCTGACATGTATGTGTTGTGGTTGTAATCTCTTGATTTGTCTTTTTCATCCAAACAGGCTAACACCCATCAGCAAAAGGAACTCTGGAGAGCCATCTCCAAGAAGATGCAAACCCTGGGGGTCCACAGCCAATGGAGCGCCCAATATCGGAAGAGGTGGTTGGACCTACGACGCTGGGCTCTCAAGATCGCACAGGCTCTGCTGGGGATGTCTTCCCAACGTGGGGGGTGCCTATTGAGCCTTGACCCCCCCCAATGACCCGCATTCTGGTGGTGGCCTGCCCAGACCTTGATGGGCATATGAGGACAGTACAGCAGTGAGAAGGGGGTGAGTACAGGGCACATTCTTGCCAGTCACGTTGCCAAGTGAATGTGTTAGGTTCTGGCAGCTCTGCTGACGATTAGGGATGAGCCATGTATAACACAGTAGAAGAGTAATTGTTTCTGTAGACATGTGATGTGTTGTATACTGATGTGTCTTGCCTATTGGCCCAGGGACCTAAGACACAACTGGGTACAATCCACAAACAATGTGCTCTCCAGGGATAACATATGGCTGTGTACAGTGATCAATCAACTACTGTTTGTTGTTGAAGTGGGTGTAAATTCTATGCAACAGACCACTACTCCTCAGTGTTATAGGCCAAAGGTAAGGAAGTGATGGATCACTGTCCTCAGCCTTGCGTCAGGGTAAATGAGTATTTTGGATTCTGCCACCCAGAGGCTAGTTGTTTTCAGTGTGTGACGGGTGCTGGGGCTTCACTACTGTCTGTAATGTGAAGATGGCCATCATACTTGTGACAGAGACTATATTGTTCTTTGGGTGCAGCTACAGATCAATATTTTCCATTGGTAAGTGGGGAATGTCCATTGACAGGATTTATGTGCCATCACTGTTGCAAACACTCCTTGTGGCTACATGGCAGCATGTGTCTCTTTCTCTTTAGCAAAACATTTGTGAGCTGCTGTTTCATGCATGGTCTTCCTGTGTTGATGGGATGATGTCTGTATTCCCACACATATCTGTGTATGGTAATCTATTTGTGGAATAAGACATTTACAACGGTGGTACATTTCATGTTGTGCCACAAGCAGGAGTGTGTCACCATTGAGTATTGGCTGACACATACCCTCGAGGGCCATAGTATGTCATTTGGCAACTTTGGTGAGTGCGCAGTATGGTGTTCGTGCTCTAAATCTTTGCAATGCTCTATTTGTCCAGACTTCTTCAATATGGGAGACTGGTTGTTAGTTACCATGGATTTACACGTTCACATGTGTTACCATTGTATACATTCTTGAAGGTATGTGCCACCCTAACCCCACTCCGCCAACCCAGATGTCACGTGTAATGATGGGTACGTTCCAAACCTAACTTGGAATGCCTCTTCTACCCCCTGAATCACTGGGTCTTTAATGGCTGTCCCCGCCGCAATGCAGTTCAACTGATTGAGGATACTGCAGTTCAGCATGATTGTGTGCTATTCACCCTAAGGGTCTAGCTCAACCCTACTTCATGCTATATTTTGTTAGCTGCTTCCATGATATTGTTCAGAAAAAGTTTGCCATTTGATTAACTAGCAACAGGTAAGCCTTTCGGTTCTCCTCTTGATGACAACATACTGGAGCCTTCTCGTTTTTTACATGGCTTACTTTTTCTTATTTTTTCCACACTAGGATCGAACAGCGGGACTACTATGCAAAATATTGCAAGCTGATTTTGATTTGTACTTATGGGTTAAGCCTTATACTCCATCTGTGTGGTCTGCATTGGGTTTACGTGGGCCCCTAATTAACCTGGGACTATCCTTTTTCTGCTTTCTTGTTCAGTCCTACGTGACCCTTGTTGGTATATTTTTTTGATGATCAAACGGTGGTGTTATGCACAGGTTGTATCTTGAGAACTGGTAAGTGTTCTCTTCACTTTTTTCTTTCTTCCCTTGTGAGTGTTTCACTTTTTTTCATGAACATATTTTTATATGTTTCTGTCTTTTTTAGGTGCCCCCTTCTATCTATTCTGTCCTGATGGAACCCTATATCATGTAAAGGGTCGAAACGTCATCAGCTGTACTGAGAATTAACCTAAGACGTGGCTCTTTGAGACTAATTGGTTCAACAATATGGATGTGAATTAGTTTAGGTCTGCCTGAGTGAGATTGGCAACCTTTTGTTAGTGTGTCAATGTGTATGTTTTTTATTATGCTCCAGCGTTTCCTTTATTAAAAGTTTTTTTTATAACCAGTTTAATTGATTTTCTTTGACATATACATTGTCACATCAGAACATACCTGATACAACTGTACATATAACTGTGCCCCTGGCAAAATCAGTACCTCAAGACATACAGTACAGGTAAGATTCTCATTTATATCAATGCAGCAAATGTTTCCTAAATGTACGGGTCCCCTTCAGTTTCAGTTCCCAGACCTCCTATCCATTTTGACCAGATTTTATTATATTTCTACGGGCATCCTCTTGCCTCACAGACGCACCTCTGTATCTGGGGAAACCAGTCCACTCCCCTCCTCCATTGAGAAAGCGTTGGGGGACGCTAGCCATCCAGTGTCATGCAATGTGCCATTTTGCAATCATGAGGGCCATCCCCACCAATTGTCTATCTGCTCGGGAACCTCCCATCCCCTCGATTATCACCAAAAAGACCATTTTGGACATTTCCAGGGTCACCCCCACACCGTGAATGTTTCTGATAATACCTGTTCCCAGTAGTGTTTTATAATTGGGCAGGACCATGACATGTGAAAGAAGTCCACTGGGGAGCCATCACACCATCCACAGTAGGGTATGGACCGGAGCCCAGTATGATGCAAACAGATCTGGGTTAGGTATGCAAGTAGTATGTTTGCACCAGTCTCAGTTTGGCTGAAATGATGATTACTTGCGGTTCCATCAGAGCATCTCGCCAATCATCTTTGTCCATTGGCCCCACCCATGTGTCCCATCTACATCTCAGAGAGCAGAGCAGCTCATAAGCATTTAATATAATTGAATGATGTATTTGGGCGATTCCTCTTTTGCCCAATGCCCCCATCAGCACCTTTGCCTCCATTGGACTAAACTCAAGAATTGTGGTAGCCGCAGGTGTGTGGTATTTTAGTGCATGTTGCAGTTGTAAATATTTATGAAACTGGGTGTGTGACATTGTGTATTGCTGTTGCAGTTCCTGGAAGGAAAGCATGTGGTCCCCGGTCCACATGTCACCCAGCAAAGTTATGCCTATTGCGTCCCATTTTGAAAAGCCTTCTAACACAGTTGCCTCTCCGAAACAGGTTCCCCCCATAACAGAGTCTTATGTGTTAACTTCTTCCACCACCCTGTGTGCCGCTGTGCCTCCCTCCATTCTATGAACACCATTCTGGTCACCTCTGGGAGATTCTGTGACACTGGTCCATCATACATCAAATCCACAATGCGGGAAAACCCCTGACTTGCGAGCGCCAACCTGTAGGCCGGGACTACCCACCCCCGGTAAGCCAGTCATGGAACACAAGAACCTGAAAAACTGGGTAGTAGTAGTATATATTGGACATCCCCACCCACCTTCGTAAATGCTTCACTGACATGTTGTCTTGCCAAGATGCCGTCTCTTATACTGCCAAAGGAAGGCAGTGGCCAGGGCTTCCATTTCTCTGAACCACTGAGGCAATAGCTTCAATGGGACATTTTGGAGAAGGTAAAGAAAGAGAAGCAACACCAGCATTTTCAATGAGACAATGTGCCCTAAAATATAGAGGTGTAATGTTTAACGCCCACGAAAGGGGTGGTTCAAGTGCCATTTTGATTCCCATGTATGTGAAGCTGAGTCTCTTTAGGGGCAACTCCGATTGCCAAGCAATTGCCTCTCAGGACCCTGTCAACAGAACCAGAAGAGATTTCTTTGAATTAATCACCTGTCCAGACGCTTCTGCAAACAGATGCAAAAGACATCTGGGTCCACTCCCCTTTGGATTGGACCGATATAGCAGCACATCTTCTGCTATAACGCTATACGGTCTTCCTCCCCCTGGGACCTGCACCAGCCTGTCACCAGTGGGTCCCCCCGGAGCATGTAGGCTAATAGTTCAATAGCCAAGGCAAAGAGAATAGTGGACAACGGGAATCCCTGCTGTGTCCCTCTGCAGATAGGAAACATCTGACACTGTCCCTTTGACCAGTACCCTGGCCGTGGGGGAGCGATATAGTACATCTACCATGCGTTTGAATCTATCGCCAAAACCGGACTTGACCAAGACCTGCCGTAGGTATCCCCAGTCAACAGTATTGAACACTTTCTCAAAGTCTATTAGCATCAATGCCAGGGGTCCCCGGAGGGCATGCCCGTTTGCCAATGTAACGTTGTCTTATACAGTGCCTAGTGCTGTGGGTTGGCATGTATTGCACTGGTCTGGGTGAATCAGAGTCCGTTGAACCCTCCATAGATGGTTCGCCAATATTGTTGCATATATCTTCAGCTTCCCGTTGATCAGCAATATTGGTCTGTAATTTGCACATGACAGGGATGGCAGCTTAGCCATTGAAAGGACCATCATGGTGGTCTGGTCCAGGCCGTCTGGGAAGACGCCCAACTCCAACGCCTCCTAACATAGGGCAAGCAGTCAGGGTCCCAAGCGGTCTTTGAACCTGGAATAGAATTCCGTGGGATACCATTCTGGGCCTGGCATTTTCAAAGCTTTTAGTGCCAAGATAGCAGTGTCTATCTTTTCCAGCATGATGGGGTGATCCAATGTCCTCCATTCCTGCCTCGGGATGCCTGGCAGGGGCAACTTGTGTAATGATGGTTCCTCCAGCTCCGTCCACGGCCTGGGTGCCGCAGCGTATAGCACAGCTTAGTATCACGCAAAAGCTGCCTCTATCCCTGTAAGAGTGGTGTGGGACACTCCTGCTTTATCAATCACTTCAGGTATCACTCGATCCTCCATGGGCTTTGTGGCCAGCGATATAATAATTTACTGTTTTTGTTGCCCCACACATAGACCCTTGCCTGTGATATGTGTGACAACTGCCTCCAGAGATTGCCGCCTTATTTCCTCTTGCAACAAATTCAGGGTATGCTCGCTGGATTCCTGTCCTCTCTGGGCTGTGCACCTCTCTAGTCAAAGCGTCTAGGCCTCTAATATGGCAATATTTGCTCATTGCGCCCTCTCCTGCACTTAGAGGAGGGCTCTGGCTTTACCCCTTATTGTGGTTTTCCCAGTCTTCCACAGCAGCACATTTGTGTGCACGTCCCCTCGTTTAGCTCGAAATAGCTGACAATCTTTACCCTCAATTTCGCAACATATTCCTTGTCATGGAGGAGACAGGCATTGAGGCGCCACATAGGACGTTTGGTCGGGACAATTGAACCAATGTTCAAGAGAACTGGAGCATGATATAATATAGCCTGAGCCAGCATCATGGACCTGTCTAACCCTAGGCTGATCGACTCCAGAATAAAGACCATGTCAATACGTGCATGCATGTGGAGCACTGCAGACGTGTGGGTATACTGCTTAGAGCGTGGGTTCCAAGTCCTCCATACCTCTCATAAGTCCAAATTGGACACCCATTGCCTCAGGGATGCTGCACGCCAACATCTAGCCTCCGAAGCTATACCGGTAGTGTCCAGCAATGGGTCCAGAACTGTGTGTATGTCACCCCCACAACAGTACATCCAGGAGGCATCTGTGCCACCCCTAATGTTAATTCCACTAAAAAGCAGCCAAGAGCAAAGGGAATCAAATAGAGGCACATCAAATTTAAGGGGTGCCCCCCTCCATTCCCGCCAGAGCTATGATACTACCCTGCAGGACCTGTCATGTATGATGTACCTTCATCGGAAATCCCCTGTGCAGCAGTATCGCAACACCCTAGGAGCCGCACATGAATCCAGCATGGTATACTCAGTCAAATCCAGATCGGGCCAGAAAGGGACAAGACGCACCCAACAGGTGTGTCTCCTGTAGGAATAGAATGGATGGATGGAGCCCTTGCGTATGGCGGGATACCGCCGTCCGCTTAATTTTATCTAGCAACCCATTAACATTCCAGGAGACTACTCTAACCGTAGCCATGAGAGGAGTCTGCCTGATTTACTAACTGGGCCCATGGCCCATCCCTAACCCAAGTGAGGTATCCTGGCATACATCTATTTATCAACTGGATTGCCTGGGACTTTGTAGGATACATTCATACAGCCTTGCCTATATGACAGTGCAAACAACAAAACATCGTCCATACTGCAACATACACGTAGCTAAAACACTCCCCAACCGCCCCAACTCCCCCCACCCTGCACTTCCCCCCCAACCAGAAGAAGCATCTGTTGCCCCATGTATCTCCCCACCCAGCAACTAAGTTATCTCATTGTGGAGTGCCATGGGTGTTCTATAAGGTGTGTTGGTGAGGATGTGTTGGGTAATGTGTTGGGGTGTGTGATGTGGAGTTCCTGAGTGGTGTATAGGTGTGAGTAGTGTGTGGCTCTAGTTGTGTCAGTGGTCTTGGCGTCTCTCTGTTGGCAATGGTTTGTAGTCGTAAAGGGTTGTGGGTACTGCGGGTGTGTGTTTTATAGTGGTGTGGGTGTGGTGTGTGTATGGGTGTCAGGTGTGTGTTATTTGAATTGGCCAATGTGGTGTTCTTTTGTCTGTGGGTGTCCATTTTGAGCGTGGCAGTATGTACTGCCAATGGTTTCCTGCAATTGAATGTCCGCTATGGTGATTAGTGGGTCATAATGTGGTGGGCGTAGTTCTGTTGGCGTAACGGTGTGGGTTTTGATACCGCCAGTTTATCAGTGACCTTTGGTCTGGCGGATTTGTGTGTGTGGCTGAATTCTGTCAGATTGGTGTATGTCTGTCATAATATGGTGAATGGATTTCCACCGCCACAGCTGTAAGTTGGCAGCAATCAGCGTGGCAGTAAGTGGGATTTACCGCCAATTTCATAATGAGGGTCACAGTCTGCAGATCTGTGCCGATGGTGGGGACAATGGGGAGTTAGTCCAGTCCCGAGAGTCCCCCAACGCACATAGGGTGGGGCACTGAACGGCAACGCTAGCCGCCGACCCCACATTTAAAATTGACTATGTTGCTGAATTATCATCAATCCAGACTCCATCATGGAGTGTTGCGAGCGTGGAGAGAAACACATTCAAAACTACCCCCATTCGCCTTTCCCTGCCTGTCGATACATGTGTCTGTGACAGTTAAACGCTCCGTACAAATATTCACAAATTCATCCAGTTCACCGAAAAATGAAGAAGCGGCACACCAAAATTGTAACACTCTTGTTTATTGATGCGAAGAAAAGAAGATGCATTTGGGCTAATGGGTAGCTTTGTCAAATGATATGTGTGAGCCCTATGGGCGTCAAAATAGCAATAGAGGTTCATGAACAGTGAAATCACACTATGAGCCTCATTTACAAAAAGTGGTGCACCACTTCAACAGCTCAGACGTGCGTCAAAATATTTAACACCTTGTAACAACAGATCCTATTATATATTTACAAATCAGCTCACAATGGCCTCAGAATCAGGGCAGCATAAAAAAATGGCAGCAGCCTGTGCGCCACATCGAAAAAAATGAGGTTAGTGCTGCAAAAGTGGCACTAGCCTGATTTGCGGTACGTAATCTGATGCTAGCCATTGGAGCATTACTTTTGAGCCTAAAAAATGTCTGAAAAACTGTTGCAAAATGCTGCTTCTCAACAAAAAACAAACCGGAGACGCTGCAGAAGCAAAAATGGAGAAGCCAGGAGACCAGAGACCCCAGGACAACCCCAACAACTGCATTACCAGCCAGGATGTCCATACAGACTTCCAGGAGAAGTGAAAGAGAAAGAGGAAGTGCAGGTTCAGTGAGGAAGAGAACAACATCTTGGTCACTGAGGTGACAGTGCATCAACAGCAGCTCTTTGTCATCTCCAAATTGCCGCTAGGGAAGAAAGAGGCAATATGGCAGTCTATAGTGAACAAAGCCAACAGTCTGACAGAGGTGAAGAGGACAGTCATTGACTGTAAGAAGAGCTGGCACTATTGCTGGCACAATTGCAAGCGCAGAATAAAGGAGGTTGGCCAGCAACCACAAGGCAGCATTTCCAGACCGGCGGTGGAAGTTGAGCACCCCAGGATGAGCTGGATGCCTTGGAGGAAATGATGGCAGCTGTCATCCCTGAGGAGCTGGTGACAGGAGTACCAGGACATGACAGTGCAGCTTATGATGAACTACAACATCCACAGGGTAAGTCGCAGTGAGGGGCAATGTGACAAATAAGCAATGACAAAAGGGGGAGGCAGCCGTGTCCCAGCACTAAAATGCACTGTCTGCAGGCTAGAGGGTGGTATGCTGGCACACATGATTAAACAGGAAAGATATGTAATGCTCACTGACCTCCCATAATTGGCAAATCCCAAGCCAGAACCATCACCTCACTTTCTTAATTTTGTGAAGTGTGGCATCTTGCCAAGCTATCTGACTTAGGGGCTTATTTACAAGACCCTTGCGGTGCAGGTGCGTAACGTTTTATATGGGAAAAAGTCACACAAGGGGCTTGTAAATAAACCTCTTTGTTCCTCATGTATGAGGAAATAACGCAGTGCAGCACAGTCAGCCAGCTTGCTGAGCTACTCTGTGTTGTGTAGAAAGTGCATGGATGCTTCATATTAACTGAGATTCAATGCATCCCTATACTTTACTCAGCGATGGCGCACAAACTGCTGCCTAGCTCCAATGTAGTCATACTTGCACCATGTAGCTACTTTGTCTTATTTGGGCCTATGCACACCAATCTAGGATGTGTCACAGACCATTCAACTCATCTGAGGGGGGGCAGGTGTAGGCAATGGGAGGCATACACACAGGGGCATGACAAGATTCATGTCTATTACACCCTACATGAAACTAAATTGCACCCAGCTGTCATGGCAGGCAGGGAAGTGCACACAGGTGTCAGCTACCATGTGAGGTACCATAGGAAATCATCATCAATAATCAATTGGCGGGCGGGTGATCTATGGAATGCACAACACTGGGCCATCTGTGTACAAGCTAATGGGTATGTGTGGGCATGGTTTGACACTGCTACTGCTCTACATGGTAGGTGCTGACTCCTCATGGCAAAATTACATTTGGTTTGAACAGGGAGTCTGTGCATACTGGGGAGGTAGGAATGGACAGGTGTACTGTATGGTACCTACACAAATACACATGCACCACTGGTCTGATTGTGCAATGCTTGTGGCACTCCTGGGAAGGGATGGCAGAGAAAAACCCAATAGGGGACCACAACCTACATGTCATGTGTAACAGGGGAAGCATGTGACACATGCCAAGAAGGAGTTTGATGCAACATTGTCTTACTGTGCCACGTGTACAATTTGGAGGATGTCAAAAAGGGATTTGACAAAGGGATACAAAGAAACACCTAGCCACCACAAATCATAGGACCCATGGAGGAACTGAGGCTGAAGTGGATGGGCCTACAGATGTGGGATTCAGATGTAGGGACTTGCCACCAATCACACCACGAGTGAGGCCCCACCAATTGCTGTCTATATCAAACAGCATGTGGTCCCACTGGATATGGACATGCATGAGTGACTTGTCGTAGGAACACTATGTGCCACTTACTTGCGTACCAGGACCTAAAAGTGGGTAATCTAAGGAAGCCTGTACACAAGGCACTCTGCAGATAGACAACTCCCATCAGGATGTTATGGGGGAATGTAAGTGAGCTAACCTACCCAGAAGGACAAGACCCGTCCCCTCAGCAGGTGCAGAGTGCCTGTGAGAACAATCCATTTGTAATGTAAGTCTTGGGAAACTGTGGATCAATACCCATGCCCAACATATGTACTACAAATCACTGTTCACTTCAGGGCCACATGTATAAGGAAATTATGTAACGTGATGCTGCAAGCCAGCTTGCTGTGCTGCGCTGCATCATTTTAAAAGTGCTGGGATGCATTGTATTTACCAAAATGCAATGCATACTTGTACTTTCCTCAGTGATGGTGCATGAACTGATTCTTAGCACCAACGCTGACACCCTTGCACCATGGTGTAGGGTTTCCTGTTCTGCAGGGATGATAGCCCATGTGCTGAAAGCAATGCTTTCCTGAATGATGTCCCCATAGCACACTTTTAAATAGGAAAGATGGGGACTTACATTTCAATTCTCTCTGTTGCACCACTTCAATGCCACCACTGAGGTTGGGTAGGAATCTGTTGCATTTCCAGATATCTAAATCTTGGAATGTGCCACAATCCTTTGGATTCCATGGGTGTTGCGGGGGAACACCCACAGCAACACCATGGAACTCTTCTTTTATGCAGTGCAATGTGTGAAAGGGGTAGACATTTACAGGGCCATGACAAGTTACACAAGTTGACGTGTTGTGGCCTCCAAAATTAGGGGCCTGCACACTATGCTACCAGAGCACCAAATACAATGACACTCCAGTTGTGCAGTGTGCTTATAGGGACATGAGGCCTTGAAAGTGTTCCTTTGAAACCTTGATTGTAAATCTGAATACTCCTGTCAAAATCTAGCAAAGCTCAACATTAACTTACCCTCGTTTCTTTGCCGAGGATGTCACTATTGCTCCAGGTCAGCTGCCTGTCTTGGACTTCTCAGATGATGCAGATGACCAGCTGCCAACCATACATCTGGACACCCTCCAGCTAATCCTGGATGCCATCTAGACACCATCTCCAGTCATAAGGAGGCTAGATAGCGTTGATGAGGTTTCCAGATGATCCACCCAACATCCAACATACACCACGTGCCAGCTCAACTAAAGCCCCGGACTCCGAGGACCCAGGACTTACATTCCAAAAAGCTGAATTAGAAGTCCAGCGGGAGCTGGCAGATACTGGTGCAAGTGGGGAAGGAGACTGTGGTGGGTACTCTAGAGGCAGTCCAAAGGTGCTTCAGTTTGAGTAAGGACAACTCGGCTTCGATCCAAGGTACCTACTCTCCACTTGATGGCCTTCAACAGTCCTTGGCTGACATCGCTGGTGCCATGAGGCAGAAGCACAAGCAAATGCCCAGCTAAAGTGGCACGAGCGAGTTGGCCAACAGGCTGGGGGTAATACAAAATGTCCTGCAGTCCATGGAGCTGAAGCAGGACTACCTTATTACCACCTTGGGTGTCCTTCACTGTGACATTGCTGCAGTGTTGTAGACCCTGCAGCTCCTCCTTGCCCCTGTACTGCCTCATGTGTTCCCACAGATGAGGCAGCACATTCCCTAATGGCATTGTTGTTCTCTTCCTCCTTAAAGCACTCCTCTCCTACACATGTCCCATGACGTGTTCACCCCTTGGACTCTGTCTGGACATCCAATGGCTAATCTGTTGGGGTTGTACTTACCTGGAATGTACATCAGTACTACACATACATTAATGCTGGTAAATACAATCACTAACTACAACCTTAGTGTTATATGTGTGTCTGAAGCAGGAACAACATCAACATGTTGCACTGTGTGAAGCAAATACACTGACTACTTACCAAAGACGATATGTGTAGATTGCAGTCCAAAACAAAGCCACACAGACTGAGTGAACATACTTGCTGAATTTGATATGTACATTGATAAATAAACAGTTTAGGTTTTGAGGCTCCCAAGCATGTCATGCAACAGGTATCATGCAGTCATTGTGACAGCTGATGTAGCCCACACACAAGTGTCTGGTCTACGCAAGGATAGTAGCAACAGTCCTACATTGATGTGATGCCCAAATGATGAAATTTAAGTATGTGAGGGGCAGGCATAAGTGTGTGAGTATCAAATCCATGATTTAGGGTGAGTGCAACAACAATATTCTACCAATGCATGTCCCATGACTTAGCAACAAAGAGCAAATGCACATAAATACCTGGTATGTGATGTGAATCCATTCACATCCAGATTGTCACTTACATTGCTCAATGATATTTGTAGATGGCTGAAGGGATGACATTGCCAACCTGACACGCACTTGCCCATATGGAATACACCTTTTCACGCATTTACAAATACTGCTTGCAAAGCCTAATGCATGTACCTAACATAGCCAGTGCAGATATGCTAAATCCTAGATGGTAAATGATCATGGAAACCAAAATCCATGAAACAACAAAGTTTAAAAAAACTGTGAATCTTTCAATAAAAACTACCTAAACAACCTAACCTAACTATCCTAACCTATTCTCCACAACCTTAAACTAATGTATATCTACAGCTAACTTAACTTATCCTCTGCATTTAATGACTCAGAAACATCAACCCCCCACCTCACTTAAAACACATCTGTAGACAAGTACAACATTAACTACAGCTATACATAAACTAGCTAAACATCTAGGCCTAAGTAAAGATATTATATTTTTTTAATGTTTTAACATTTTTTAGAGTTATATTTTTTAAAGTGCACAGACCTAACACCCAATAAAAAGAAACCCCAAAAAGAGAACCCACCCCCATTAAAAACGACTATGTGCTACAACTAACCTACACTACACTAATGTACCTAACACTAACTATCTAACTACCTCTACAATGAAAAGCTATGTACAAGGAGAAGGAAGCTCAGTGTCCATTTAGAACAGAGGTCTTCAAACTGGGGGGTGAGCCCCCCTAAGGGGGCCTCAAGTGGTCCCGGGGGGGTGTCAGACTCTGGCCAAAAGAAGCATTATAGAGATAACAGGCCTTTGTTTTTTACAGAAGCATATTATTGTGTTTTTAAAAAGGTAACAGTACTTAACTGAAGTGTTTAAATAGTTCTAGACATATTTAAACATTGGCATCTTTATAAAATATTTGTGACAAATTCTGAGGGGCGGCAAATGATTTTTGTTTTTCATCTGGGGGGGGCGCGGCATTAAAAAGTTTGGAGACCACTGATTTAGACCATTCTACTCCTCGTCGTCTTATCACAACTGCCTTGATCTTCTGGAGCAGGATAATCACCTGGTCATGCTTGTGCTCTAGGCCGGACAACCTTCACTTCATGTCTGCCACTTCCTGACAAATGTCCCACTCAAAATCTACCAAAGGTACATTTGATAGGGCCTGTGATGTGGATGGGGCAGTCATTGTGGTGGTGGATGGACCTACCCCTGAAGGCTCACCCCTGTCTGTGGCCCAAGCCTTACCCTTTGCTTGGTGGGTGGAGGTGGCTGGTTCAATGGTTAGAGCCCCTTGAGAAAAGGCACCTAAGTACTAGATGCTCTATCAGGGTCATATGTTTTCCCCATTCTCTTGAAGGCCGATGCTTCTTGGATGGGGTCATGTTCCTGAGTAAAAAGAAAAAATACATGTCATACAAAGGTTCATTTGACAAATGAGCATCAGGCATTCCATGTAAATACTATCTGCAGACTTTATATGATATACTAAATAAATTATAATGACGTCTTGAAGGACATAATGTACAGAAATCTGCTCAATATCCATCATTTCCATATTGATTATGGTCAAAGTATCAAGGCCAAGCAAATGGGACATCATTGAATGACCATGGTTAGAAGAAATGCTGTCTTGTGACCATGGTATTGCACACCCATCATGTTGCATTGCTATTCAATGTCCCTTTTGCATACCCCAGTTTCCTTGGTTCCATTGGCATTTAGCAAAGTCATCTGAGCAAAGACTGTAAGTTAGATGGCATGTCTCACAACATTTAAGCCTGATTTGGCAAGGACACATATCCAGACACATTGCTACATGGAATAGACATGTGCCACTGTGACCAAAGAAATGGGTAAATCGAGAAATTAGGCTTGTGCACTCACCCACCAAGTCAGTTCACCCTACTGACACAATTTACAACAGTTACTAATGGGATCGAGGGGATTAAAATGTAAACTATGACTCAAATTTACAAAAAAATACTCCATTACAAAGGAGTATAGGAGAACATTATTTTATATGAGGTTTGAAACATCAATACAAGGAATAAGAATGATCAATTACATGACAGACACATTCATTATAATGAGAACCCGGCCAATTTGAAATATACATTCACATCAACTGATATTAAATCAAAACCTCTGAATAAATGTAGTCTAATGAAAGTTAGAATAGATTGATTTCATAATATTGTGTTGCAGTGCAATCCTTGCACTGAAGTAACCAACATGTGCTTAGCTGAATCGTTGCTTCTTCAAAGCTAAAAGATGGCAAGAGAATTGACAATCGGAACATCATTGAATAAAATAGAGTTATAATGAACACAGGTATACATATTCTAAATACTATTGATTGAACTCAGTTGTATCACATTGTAGTGAGCAACCCAAAGTGTTATCTAAATGATTGAAAGGATAAGGCGATAAAGAAGTGCCAATGAGATATAGAATCAAAAGAGTGCTAATAGTGCATGTATCAAAATCACACAATAGGAGACATATGCAGCCAGAAAAGTAAAGGGAGAATAAAGAATAAGCACCAAAGCACGTGTACAGCCGGAATGAAAGACCTACCGTAAAGCCAAAAAATTGACCATATGACATGCCAAGGTCGACAAGCACAATACACATCCTACACAAATGAAACAATCGAAAAACCAGAGTATTCAGACAATAAGATGACATAGCGTCAGTATTCAAGGCATAAAGCCAAAACCAGAAAAGACAAACACATCCAGAACAGCAAAGAAAGAAAACACACACCCAATACGTAAGACAAACACACACAGCCAATCAATAAACTTCCACACATGTCACACCGAAGAATTACCAAATGACTAACATGAGGTATTTTACCCCTCATTTGAGGAATTTATCATATTTATGTCTGTTTAAGTCAGACACACTGATAACAGAATACACAACTTAATTATGGGGATACAGAATCAATGTGATCATCAGTTTCCCTATCCATGAGTATAAATTAAAACATATAGAGGCCAGCACTGACCAAAAAGGAAAGGTTTATACTCAAACACAACTAGAGCTCTTCTCAATTTCTTATATTATAATACATGCAAGCATCATCACCATCTCATAAAATATCCAATAAAGAAATGTCTAATCCACATGGTTGTCTGTCATAAAAACGTATAGAGGCCAAGTATTAATGGACATCATCCTACCAGTAAGAAATCCTTCCACTCCTAATTGCTCCTAAACACCAAATATGAAAGCTGAAAGTTGTTAGATCTAGCAGTTCAGACTTACCAGAATAAAAAGTATAATTTGAGCGCAGGTAAATTTCTTCTGAAATTCATATATTTAAGTGCGTATGACCATCATCAATCACCAGTTTTTAAATAGGCCCAGGCACAGAGGAAGATCCAGTGGGAGATGAGGGGGGATGCTAGGTCCAACCTCTCAGAGGAGGTGGGACATACACACCTCAGTGATGAGGAAGAAGAAAGACCATCACTCCACATAGTTACCAGGGCCATGCCCAAAGCTGGTTGGGGGAGGATAGTCCTTTCAGAAGGAGAGAACCTGTCCCTCAGGGAGAGAGTGCTCTCCCTCAGGGAGAGAGAACTGGAAACCCAGTTGGCCTATATAGCCTTGGAGGCAGAAAAATTGGCGTAGAAAAGAAAAAGTGGTCAAGAGAAGAACAAATAGACGGTGGCAACGAAGAAGACAATGAGATGTCCAGGAGTTGTGGGTTTTGTCCCAGGTTACCCAAGGGGATGGTTCCTGTATACCAAGAGGGGGGTGAAATAGATAAATGGCTGGCAGTCTTTGAAAGGACTCTCACAATGAGTAGAGTTAAGCCTCATCACAGGGGTTCACTCCTATGGGAGTTGATATCAGTATCTGGGAGGGATAGGCTCCTGACCTTAGGTGAAGAGGAGACAGACTCCTGTCTCAACCTGAAAAAGTGTCTCATACAGAAGTTTGGTCTGACCCAGAGCAATATAGAATGAAGTTCAGGAACACCCAAAAGGTCACTACCCGATCCTGGGTTGACTTTGTGGACATCTCATAGAAGGCACTAGAGGGCTGGATACAGGATAACAAGGTAAATACCTATGAGGGTGACAAGACCATGTCCACTCACCTGAATTCCAGGTTCTGTGGGAGCAAAGAGAATAAAACCCTCACCCCAAAACACTATTCTCTCAGATCTGAAATGAACGGGGAACAAGTGAATAGCCTCCGGGGGGAAAGGGATAGGGAACAGGGATTTGGGAAGAGAAGAGAAACAAAACACTGGTTCACGAAGGAGCAGCATTGTTGTTTTAAGAAAGTTGCCTCAGGGCTTGGTGCAGGAATTCTAAGACAAGAAACAAATCAGAAACAAAAGATCTACAAATATCAGAGTCTTTCAGCCAAATACCAATATTATTATCATTCGATTGGGAAATCACTGAGTCTTTCAGCAAAGTCACAATAATTAGTAGCACTCGATTGCTCAACTATTAAGCAGGCTTTTGTAACTCACAACAAAATCGTTATGAAATGAAACTTATGAATTTGTCATTTGTCATTCATTTTCACACACTAGACTAGCACCAAAACAATCAGAAAAACGTTTAAGTTTGCAGAGATAGCGAGCAATGCTTTCAGTAGTTCACAACACTTAACTTCAATGCTGCTTTTAAAAATACTTCTCAAGCTGTCTTTGGAAAATAGTCTTGTATCACAGGTTTCTTAGCATCGACAAATGTCTTTCATTATGCACCAAAAGGTCACTAACCTCAAGAAGGCTGAAAACAGAGATATGAGAGGGGAATTACTCACGAACCGACTTCTCCTGGAAGGTTTTGATTATTTGAGGGAGATAGAATAGAGGGAAGCTCCGACACAGCCTCGCACTAAAAAGACGACTCCTGAAAGATCATTTTCCTTACATATTTCAGGGAAGTGCTGTGCTGTAAACACATTCATGACATGTTTCATCTTTTTTCATACATGCTGATTTATTTTGTGAGGGAGCAGCAAGAAGCGTCTGTGTGTGAGTACGAGTCCTAACAGAGGGGCTATATAATTTGATAATAAAGGAGCACCTTCTAACTAAGTATGTGCAAGTGAGATTCTGCCAGTATCTAGTTGACTCTAAGTTAACCGAATCCAGGGACCTGGGGGAGGCAGAAGATGAGTGGTTAAGAACCAGAGTTACCTGGGGGGGGAGTCGCTTGGCCGTCCTGCAACATGGCCACCACTTCATAAGACTTTGCAGGGTAGGAGCCTAAATTCATCTTTTATCCTGATGGATCGGCTGCCCGGAGTGGCCTGGTATGGTTTCCCTGGTCCAAGGGGCTTCTGGGTGACGCAAGAGATGACGGTGGAGCTGGCCTGGTGGTGAGGGCTTGAGGACAGCCTCATGGCAGGCAGGGACGGTGCCAGGCCTGGGGCCTGCCTCGCTGGAGTCGTGCCGGAGTGAGCCTGGCTGCGGTGCTCCCTCAGATAGTGGTGGTTGGTGGGTGCCTCCCCACCCACCTGACGACTGGAGGGTCTGTGGCTGATCCTTCCATGACGCACAGGGCTGAAGGAGCACGTCGGCGCTGGTTGGAGGCTACAGGTGGGCGTGAGCAGTTACCTGTGGGCGCACCTGGGTGCTGGTAAATCCTCCACTCCTTCCTTCGGTTCGGGCGGCTGGCCAAGACAGAGGTGGTCATTCTGACCTCGGCGGTAAAAGGCGCTTATCGCCGGTCAGAAGACCGCCATAACACCGCCGCGGCCGCGGGAAACCGCCACGGTCATTCTGACCCGCAACAGGCAAACTGCCATAAACCCGACATCCACAAAAGTCCGCCACACCAACGGCCAGCGAAAAACTGGCGATGACCAAACCTCCACCGTCACGCCAACAGAAATAAGCCCATTCCATTCCGACCCACGAATCCACGTGGTGGTCTTTCAACCGCGGTATTCCATTGGCGGTACACACCGCCGCGGTCAAAATACACACACAGCTCCAAAACACTGCCACATTGGACATTTAGAAATACACACACCTGATACACATACAAACACCACTCCCACACACCCAACACAATATAAAACACACACCCACATCACCCACAAACCCCTACGACCACCATTTATTGACTAAGGCCAGAGAGAGACACCACCAGCTAGTACAGAGCATTCACAGGCACATTACACCATCACTCACACAACATCCACGCACAAAACACCACACACCACCACACTCACCACACTCATCACCACAAACACCACCCCACACCTCATCCACACCACCCCATGGCACCCCAAAGACACCACATAGGGTCCCTGTCACTAGCATGGACCAAGAACAGGCTACCACCTCCGCCGGCGCTAGTGGACAGGAGGCCCTGACACAAGAACAACAGGCCACCAGAACCCCACCCCCTGCAGAAAGAGAACCACCCCGCAAGCGGGGCCTGAGATCTAGGAAGAAGACAGAGTAGGATGCCAAGACCCCCGCCAGGAAAGGATACCGCCTGATTGTCATCCCACTGTCCCACATTGTCACCCTGTCCAACCTTAAACTGCCCCTGCTCCACCTTCCACAGGCATATGGACAATGCACCTGTGAGACTGAAAATCTGGACTCTGCCATGGACATTCCTCCACCATCACCCATCACCGAATTGCAACCATTTCCCAAAATTGAGCACTTTAATAAACACACTTATTGCACAAAAATAATCTGGAGTCTGCCTGTATTTTTGAACAAATGTATTACACAGAACCGTACCAAAATGTCCAGTTACATTGTGATGACAACATACCACTGTCACACAGCTGTAGTCCATGGGGAAACAAAGCAGAAGTCACGGAGTGGGGCCCACATCTCTGAAATTGGAAGGGAAAGTCACAATTCAGTTAACATACACTGGGGGGAAACTCAGACAGTAGAGAGGCAGGAGACTTTAAGAAAATGTAAAATGCCGGTGTTGATTCTTACCTGTATGTCATTGAAAATACTGCTGTATTACTGTGTCCCTGTTGGCTGTGTCGTCCTCTTCGTCTTCCTCCTCTTCACTCTCCGCAGGCTCCACAGCTGCCACAACACCACCATCTGGACCATCCTCCTGCAGGAAAGGCACCTGGCGTCGCAAAGCCAGGTTGTGAAGCATACAGCAGGCCACGATGATATGGCACACCTTCTTTGGTGAGTACATTAGGGATCCACCTGTCATATGGAGGCACCTAAACCTGGCCTTCAGGAGGCCGAAGGTCCGCTCGATCACCCTCCTAGTATGCCCATGGGCCTCATTGTACCGTTCCTCTGCCCTTGTCCTGGGATTCCTCACTGGGGTCAGTAGCCATGACAGGTTGGGGTAACCAGAGTCACCAATTAGCCACACACGGTGTCTCTTAAGTAGTTCCATCACGTAAGGGATGCTGCTATTTCGCATGATGTATGCGTCATGCACTGACCCAGGGAACTTGGCATTACATGGGAGATGTACTGGTCAGCCAAACAGACCATCTGGACATTCATGGAATGATAACTATTTCTGTTCCTGTACACCTGTTCACTCGTGCTGGGGGGGACCAAAGCAACATGTGTCCCATCAATTGCACCAATGATGTTGGGAATATGTCCAAGCGCATAGAAATCACCCTTGACTGTAGCCAAATCGCCCACCTCAGGGAAAACAATGTAGCTCCGCATGTATTTCAGCAGGGCAGACAACACTCTGGACAACACCTTGGAAAATATAGGTTGAGACATCCCTGATGAAATGGCCACTGTTGTTTGAAATGACCCACTTGCCAAAAAACGGAGTACTGACAGAACCTGCACTAGAGGGGGGATCCCTGTGGGTTGGCGGATGGGTGACATCAGGCTCCAGCTGGGCACACAGTTCCTGTATAGTGGCTCTGTCAAGCATGTATGTCAGTATGACATGTCTTTCTTCCATTGTCGACAGGTCCACCAGCGGTCTGTACACGGGAAGATTCCTCCATCTCCTCGCAAGTCCCAGCGGACGGTGCCTAGGAAGGACAACATGGAGCACAGAGTCAATCAACCCACAGGTACGTTCCCACAGCTTGCACAGGACACGATTCTCAATGCATTGAATGGCTTGTATGAGTGTTGATGCAAGGCCTAGGCATGTGTGACGCAGTAGAAATTAAGATATGGGGGCCCTTGAAATGGCGGTTGCCTGACCTGTGAAGTGCGACAGTGGGATGTGAGGTCAATGCACTGGCGTGGCACACTGTGGCGGTAGGCGGTCGAAGACCGCGGCGCATAGCCGCATTGGTTAACATTGAACCCTATGGGTTTCAGGAGCCAATGACGATGTGCGCCGGCGGTCGCGGTACGCCCCGCCGCGGTACGCACCGCCACGGGCGTGACCGCCATTTTCTATCTGCTTAATCACTCGATACCTGATCATCCACAGGAGAGGACCTATACCGCAAGTGCTGCTGTGACTTCGGTCTGGAAGAGACAATGGCTGCTGCGACTGGGGAAAGGGCCCCTGCCTTCACTTCTGAAGAATTGGAGAAACTCGTGGATGGGGTCCTCCCACCAACAGGTAAGTACACTGGGACCATGCTTTGTGGCCAATGCCTGGGCTGAGTGGGGTGAATGAAAGATGGTGGGGAGGGGAGCGAATGAGGGATGCATCAAACGACAGATGAGAGCATGTGCCACATGGCAAGGGTGGGGATGGGGGGCCACTCACATCGAGCATGCAGAAGGTGATGATTTTTTTTTTCTCCCCCTGTACATGTCACATAGGTCAGCGCCCATCAGAAAATCGACATTTGGCGTGCCATCGCCAAGGACGTCCGGACCCTGGGGATCCACAACAGACGGGGCACCCACTGCCGAAAGAGGTGGGAGGACATCCGCTGCGGGAGCAGGAAGACCGCGGAGGCTCTGCTGGGGATGGCCTCCCAACGTAGGAGGGGTGCCAGTCATACCTTGACCCCCCTGATGTCCCGGATCCTGGCGGTGGCCTACCCCGATTTGGATGGGCGCGTGAGGACATCACAGCAGACTCAAGGGGGTGAGTACAAGCACATTCTGCTGATTTTGCGCACATTGGAGGTGTCTGGGTGGGGGAGGAGGGCTGTGGGTATCCCTAGGCCAGGGCGATTTCTGTAAGCTAGGCCCCTCCGTTAGGCATGGCCCTGTGCCCCCGCCCCCCACCTCTGTAGGTTGCCTAGTACAGCTATTCATGGCCCTGTGTCACCTATGTGTGGAGTTGTCGTCCATAGGCTTGTAGGCCATGTCCCACGGATTGAGTAGTGTACCACAAGTGCGCGGCGTAGTGCAGTGGGCTTCTGTGTCTGTCCTCTCCGCCAACGGTGTCGCCAATGCATGCACTCAACATGTCTTTGTTTCTCCCCCCCCCCTTTTTTGGTGGTCTTCCTGTTCATGTGTGCATTAGCATCATTAGGCGGAGGAGAAGTGGCATCGGAGCACGAGGGAGCTGCATCTCACATGGCCATGGAGGGCCATGCAACTGACTCTGAATTCACCAGTGAGACGGAGGGCGAGGGGAGCTCCACAGCGGGGACACGTGGTGACACCAGCGACACAGACACGTCCTCGGAAGGGAGCTCCCTTGTGGTGGCGTCAACATCCGTGCCCACCCGAACAACAGGTACAGCCGCCACCCAGCGCACCAGCTCCGCCCTCCCAGCAGCCCCTCAGCCTTCGCCCCGTGCCCGCTCACACAGGAAGGTGGGCATCTCCTTCGCCCCAGGCACCTCAGGCCCTGCCCCAGTTACCCCTGCTGCCCTCAGTAAGGAGGTCATTGACCTCCTGAGGACGCTCATTGTTGGGCAGTCTACCCTTTTGAATGCCATCCAGGGTGTATAAAGGGAGGTGCACCGGAGTAATGCATACCTGGAGGGCATTCATTCGGGTCAGGCTGCCCATCAGCGATCGTTCAACGCTCTGGCCTCAGCACTGACGGCAGCCATTGTCCCTGTCTCCTGCCTCCCTCCTCCAACTTCCTCAACCCAGTCCCACTCCCCTGTACCTCTGCCTATCCCAGACACACCTACAGACCTGCCTGCACACACCTCAACACCCAAGGGAAGCTCATCCAGACATAAGCACCGCACATCACACAAGCATTCACCCAAGCAACATCCACATGCAGACATGCCAACAGCCACTGCCACCTCTGTGTCCCCCTCCTCCTCGTCTCTCTCCTCCCTCCCTGTGACGTCTCCACTCACACTTGCATGCACCACATCTTCAGCCACTACGTCCATCACCCGCACACCCACCAGAACACTCCGCACACGTGCAGTCACCACCCCCACTACCATTTACACGTCCCCTGTGTCCTCTCCCAGTGTGTCTGTCACCCCCTCTTCCAAACCACACAAACGCAGTCAGCCACCCACCCAACAGCCATCCACCTCACGACAGCCTCCAGCACAAGCACCTGCACCCAAAGACACCAGACTTCACTCTCCTACAACCACATCCTCTTCCTCCACTCCCATACCCACTACAACTACCCGTCCCTGTCTTTCTAAATTGATTTTCCTTTCCAACCTTGACCTCTTTCCAACAACTGACCCACCCCCTCCATCTCTTAAGACTCCAATCAGCACCTCAGCCACCACAAAACCTGGACCTACAAAGACAATAGTCCAAGGATTTTGGAGTCCACCACCTTCAAGGCCAGCTACTTCTGCCAGGACTAAAGAGACGGCCAGTCCACCCCCAGAAAAAAAGCCAAGAAAGCCAGTGCCCGGCGTGACAGGCCAAAGACAGCAGGCTCCAAAAGCACTACCCTAGCACCGTCAGGGAATGGGGTGCCACCTGGCACACCGCCAAAGGGAGGAAAGGGCCACAGACGAGAAGGGAAGGGTGGCAAGGGCAGCACGCCCGACAAGTCCAGCAGCAGGCGAGCTGCCCAGGAGGGCCCCACCAGCCCCATTCCAGGTGTGCAGGAGGACACCAACGGGCCCGGGACGGCAGCACAGGAGGGCCCCGCAAGCGAGAAGACAGATGTGCACGAAGGGCCCGGCAGCCACATGTCAGGTGGCGAGTGAAATCCATGTAATGGCCGGATCTGGTGACCTGGACACACATGTCAAGAACCGCTGAACAGGGCCCTTCAAGTCAAGCACCGCTGAACAGGGCCCTTCAAGTCAAGAACCGCTGAACAGGGCCCTTCAAGTCAAGAACTGCTGAACAGGGCCCTTCAAGTCAAGCACCGCTGAACAGGGCACCGCCGTCTCAAGAACCGCTGAACAGGGCCCTTCAAGTCAAGCACCGCTGAACAGGGCACCGCCATCTCAAGAACCGCTGAACAGGACCCTTCAAGTCAAGAACCGCTGAACAGGGCACCACCGTCTCAAGAACCACTGAACAGGGCCCTTCAAGTCAAGCACCGCTGAACAGGGCCCTTCAAGTCAAGAACCGCTGAACAGGGCCCTTCAAGTCAAGTACCGCTGAACAGGGCCCTTCCAGTCAAGAACTGCTGAACAGGGCCCTTCAAGTCAAGAACCGCTGAACAGGGCACCGCCGTCTCAAGAACCGCTGAACTGGGCCCTTCAAGTCAAGCACCGCTGAACAGGGCACTTCCGTCTCAAGAACCGCTGAACAGGGCCCTTCAAGTCAAGAACCGCTGAACAGGGCCCTTCAAGTCAAGCACCGTTGAACAGGGCCCTTCAAGTCAAGAACCGCTGAACAGGGCACAGCCGTCTCAAGAACCGCTGAACAGGGCCCTTCAAGTCAAGAACCGCTGAACAGGGCCCTTCAATCAAGAACCGCTGAACAGGGCACCGCCGTCTCAAGAACCGCTGAAGAGGGCCCTTCAAGTCAAGCACCGCTGAACAGGGCACCGCCGTCTCAAGAACCGCTGAACAGGGCCCTTCAAGTCAAGCACCGCTGAACAGGGCACCGCCGTCTCAAGAACCGCTGAACAGGGCCCTTCAAGTCAAGAACCGCTGAACAGGGCCCTTCAAGTCAAGAACCGCTGAACAGGGCACCGCCGTCTCAAGAACCGCTGAACAGGGCCCTTCAAGTCAAGCACCGCTGAACAGGGCCCTTCAAGTCAAGAACCGCTGAACAGGGCACCGCCGTCTCAAGAACCGCTGAACATGGCCCTTCAAGTCAAGCACCGCTGAACAGGGCACTGCCGTCTCAAGAACCGCTGAACAGGGCCCTTCAAGTCAAGAACCGCTGAACAGGGCCCTTCAAGTCAAGCACCGCTGAACAGGGCCCTTCAAGTCAAGCACCGCTGAACAGGGCACCGCCGTCTCAAGAACCGCTGAACAGGGCCCTTCAAGTCAAGCACTGCTGAACAGGGCACCGCCGTCTCAAGAACCGCTGAACAGGGCCCTTCAAGTCAAGCACCGCTGAACAGGGCACCGCCGTCTCAAGAACCGCTGAACAGGGCCCTTCAAGTCAATAACCGCTGAACAGGGCCATTCAAGTCAAGAACCGCTGAACAGGGCACCGCCGTCTCAAGAACCGCTGAACAGGGCCCTTCAAGTCAAGCACCGCTGAACAGGGCACCGCCGTCTCAAGAACCGCTGAACAGGGCCCTTCAAGTCAAGCACCTCTGAACAGGGCACCGCCGTCTCAAGAACCGCTGAACAGGGCCCTTCAAGTCAAGCACCGCTGAACAGGGCACCGCCATCTCAAGAACCGCTGAACAGGGCCCTTCAAGTCAAGAACCGCTGAACAGGGCCCTTCAAGTCAAGAACCGCTGAACAGGGCCCTTCAAGTCAAGAACCGCTGAACAGGGCACCACCGTCTCAAGAACCGCTGAACAGGGCCCTTCAAGTCAAGCACCGCTGAACAGGGCACCACCGTCTCAAGAACCGCTGAACAGGGCCCTTCAAGTCAAGCACCGCTGAAAAGGGCCCTTCAAGTCAAGCACCGCTGAACAGGGCACCGCCGTCTCAAGAACCGCTGAACAGGGCCCTTCAAGTCAAGCCCCGCTGAACAGGGCACCGCCGTCTCAAGAACCGCTGAACAGGGCCCTTCAAGTCAAGAACCGCTGAACAGGGCACCGCCATCTCAAGAACCGCTGAACAGGGCCCTTCAAGTCAAGCACCGCTGAATAGGGCACCGCCGTCTCAAGAACCGCTGAACAGGGCCCTTCAAGTCAAGCACCGCTGAACAGGGCACTGCCGTCTCAAGAACCGCTGAACAGGGCCCTTCAAGTCAAGCACCGCTGAACATGGCACCCCCGTCTCAAGAACCGCTCCGCTAGGCCCTTCAACTCAAGCACCGCTGCTGGGCCCTTCATCTCAGGCACCCCTCCGCTGGGCCCTTCAACTCAAGCACCGCTCCGCTGGGCCCTTCAACTCAAGCACCGCTCCGCTGGGCACTTCATCTCAGGCACCGCTCCGCTGGGCCCTTCAACTCAAGCACCGCTCCGCTGGGCCCTTCATCTCAAGCACCGCTCCGCTGGGCCCTTCAACTCAAGCACCGCTCCGCTGGGCACCGCCGTCTCTGCACCGCTCCGCTGGGCCCTTCATGTCAAGCACCGCTACGCTGGGCATGGCCGTCTCTGCACCGCTCCGCTGGGCCCTTCATCTCAAGCACCGCTCCGCTGGGCCCTTCAACTCAAGCACCGCTCCGCTGGGCACCGCCTTCTCTGCACCGCTCCGCTGGGCCCTTCATCTCAAGCACCGCTCCGCTGGGCCCTTCAACTCAAGCACCGCTCCGCTGGGCACCGCCGTCTCTGCACCGCTCCGCTGGGCACCGCCGTCTCAAGCACCGCTGGCCAATTGGCAGAAGGGGCAGGCCCGCATCTGTGTGGGGCAGGGCTGCACGAAGCACTCTGGGCACCAT
The DNA here is from genome assembly GCF_031143425.1 of Pleurodeles waltl. Taxonomy (NCBI): domain Eukaryota; kingdom Metazoa; phylum Chordata; class Amphibia; order Caudata; family Salamandridae; genus Pleurodeles; species Pleurodeles waltl. The sequence goes on along the minus strand of NC_090437.1, from coordinate 722,161,475 downwards.
GCCTCCTCCAGAACCAGTGAAGTCTGTAATCCACTTGTGAGACTGTGGCTTTGCACTCCCCAAGATGGCACAGTGGGCAATCCACCCACTGTAGAGACTTGTGAGACTGTGGCTTTGCACTCCCCAGGATGGCACAGTGGGCAATCCACCCACTGTAGAGACTTGTGAGACTGTGGCTTTGCACTCCCCAGGATTGAACAGTGGCCATGGAGGCCCCTCGTGCATCTGGCGTCGTGGACTCATCTGGCTGAGGTGCCCCCCCTTCCCTTCCCCCTGAGGTGCCTGTAGTTTTGCTATCTGATGCCCCTGCAGTGTTCTCTCCATTGGAGTCGGGTATCCTGTGTGGGCTTTGCCCATGTGTTTAGGCCCATTGGCCCACGAACAATGGCTGATACCCAATTTGGACAGGACAATTTACATATGTATATATAGTTATAGATGTTTGATATATTTTTTTACTTAGCCGCACAATATACTTCAAATTTCATGATCATTTTTTTTTGTCTTTGCATTCTTCCGGGGGGTTTGGGGGTGTCACTCTGAGTTGTTGCTCTGCATTGATGTGTATGTAGTTGTGGGTGAGGGTGAGGGTGGATGTGTCGCGTATGTGTGTCCCCGTAATTTTTTGCCTCCCCCCTCCCCTGTGTCGTAGGTGCAGTACTCACCTTTGTCTTCTGCGCCAGCGTTCGTGCTCCTGGTAGAGGAGCAGGAAGAGAATAGCTGGTAGGATGTGTAGTTCGGGTTCCATGCTGTCCAGATTCCTCGTGGAGTGTGTAGAGGTGAGCGTTTTCCATTCGTAATGGCTGTTTCCGCCGTGTTTTTATTGGCGGGGCTACCGCCCTGGAAAAGGTGGCGGATTGGTGGGTTGTGATAGGGTGGGCGGTACATTGTCTCCCACCTGTCTGTTGGCGTTGACCGCTGCGCTGTTTGTTTGTCCCGCCGTGGCGGTCGGAGTGTTAATATGGCGGTCTCTGTTGGCGGTTTCCGCCAGGGTCAGAATTCCATTTTTTTTACCGCCTGCCTGTTGGCGGGTTGGCCGCCGCTTTAACACCGACCGCCAGGGTTGGAATGACCCTGAGAGTGCTGTTTGCCGTGCATTTGAGAGCTGAGGTGTGCCTTGCTGTGATGGGGAAGGCGGATCAGAAGCAACCCACACTTTTGTTTGAGGGCAAAAAGAAAGGCAGCCAGGCTGGCAGGTAGTCAGAAGATTTCCCCCAGGAGGAGGACGTGCAATCGCCCTCCATGAAGGGTATGTTTATGGACCTTAGGCACAGTCTGGCTAGCATTGATGGCAAGTTAGATCATTTGACTGAGCAAATGAATCGCTTGAAGGAGAGAGTGGAAAGTCATGACACCCGTCTCGAGCATGTGGAATCTTGCACCTCGGATTTAGAGGATGGCCGCCATGGGATGGAGAGAAACTATCACAGATGGAATGCCTGCTAGAACTAATCCAAAATAAGAACAAGGATCTCGAAGCCCGCTCCTGCCACACGCCCAATCATTGTGCGCTTATTGAAGTACCGGGACAGGGACACAATACTTCGCCTGGACAGGGAGCGTCACCCAATGATATATAATAACAACAAGCTCAGTATCTTTCCAGACTACAACCCCTGGGGGGCACTTTGAGTCAGATGTATGCCAAGTATTCTCTCAAATTCCAAGTGCTACAAAAGAGCAAGTTGCACTTTTTTACAGACCCAACACAGGCAACCAAATATGCTAAGACTATTCCCAAAAAGGTGCCTCCGGACTGAGCACAGGTGGGCGGGACGAGTGGTGATACCTCCACGCTTCATGTGTGGTGGTTGGGGGCGCTATGCACTTTGATAGACTGCTGGGATGGTGTAGACAAATGTGACTATTGTCTCACTTGGAATGTCAGGGGGCTGAATGATGGACTCAAGATGAGATTGCTGTCGGCTTATATGCAGCGCCATGTGATTGACACCAGTATGCTGCAAGAAACTCATATGGTTGAGGCTACGGGATCTAGGGTGAAGGCTGGCTGGATTGGTGAGAGCCATCTGGTGGTGTACTCGAGCTATGCATGGGGAGTGGCAATCCTGATAAGGAAGGGACTGCAGTGGCATACAGAGAAAGTGCTTGCAGACCCTCGTGGTTGGTATGTCATGCTGCAAGGTACATTACAAGATAGGCTGTTTCATCTGGTGTCAATATGTGGCCCCAATGTTGACAACCCAGAATTATTTAAGGAAGTATGGCGACTGATTGGCTCCTTGGGCTCCGGGTTGTTACTATGGGGCGGCGATTTCAATGTGGTATTGAACCCAGAAACAGACCGTGAGAGCAGGGCCAGGCCACAGCAAGCGGCAGCTGCGAGGGCATTGTCCCATATTATGGCTGAGGGTGCTCTGGTGGACCTGTTGTAGGAGGCTGGCCTGGCTTATAGTGGGTACCTGATGGTACTTACACCTTGTGTCAGGTCCAGTTATCCCTTATTAGTAGATTAGTAGTGTTCTTGCAGCTTAGGCTGATAGAGGTAGCTATAGCAGAGCAGCTTAGGCTGAACTAGGAGACATGCAAAGCTCCTACTATACCACTTATATCATATAGGTACTATATCATAAGAAACACAATACTCAGGGTTACTAAAGATAAAAAAAAAGATAAAGGTACTTTATTGTGACAATATGCCAAAAATATCTCAGAGGATATACTCCCTTAGGAGATAAGTAAAATACACAAAATATACCCACAAACCAAAATCAGGTAAGGCCTAGGGGTAACACACACTATGCTAAGAAAGTGGAATGTGAACCACGAATGGACCCCTAGGCTCGTGTAGTGTGTAGAGGGTCACTGGGAGTGTAAGAAAACGCTAAGGGTTTCCAAGATACCCCACCCCAAGACCTTGGAAAGTAGGAGTAAATTACTACTATTTCCCCAGAAACACACTAAACTTGTGATAGAGGATTTTGTCAAGACCACAACAGACTGCAAAGCACTGAAGATGGATTCATGGACCTGAGGACCTGCAAACGAAGGGGACCAAGTCCAAGAGTCGTGAAAGTGTCCAGGGGGGGCAGGAGCCCACTAAACCCCGGCTGAAGGTGCAAAATAGCCGCCTCCGGATGGAAGAAGCTGAAGATCCTGCAACAAAGAAAGGTGCTAGGAACTTCTTCGTCATGCAGAAGATATCCCACGGAGGGCTGGAGGATGCAGAGTTGGTACCTTGGCAAAAGACAGCAAAAAAGCCTTGCTAGTTGCAAGAGTTGCAGTTGAATAAAAAGGGTGCTGCCTGGGCCCAGGAAGGACCAGGATGTCGCCACTTGGGAGAGGAGACAGAGGGGTTCCTCAGCAACGTGGAGAACTTATGCACAAGAAGGTAGCACCCACAGAAGCACTTGAACATGGGTTCAAGAAGTCTGAACACAGTGGTCATCTCAACACTGCAAAAGAGGGTCCCACAAAGCTGGAGATCAACTCATGGAGCTGAGCATTTCAGGACAGAGTGCTGGGGACCTGGGCTCAGCTGTGCACAAAGGATTTCTTGGAAATGTGCACAGAAACCCGAGCAGCTGCAATTCATGTGGTGCACAGGATTACTGTCTGGAGAGGGAAGGCAAGGACTTACCTCCTCCAAAGTTGGACAGCTGGACCACTGGACAGTCTGGGTCACTTGGGTCCACCACCTATGCTTCAGGGGCCACGCTCGCCAGGATGCAAGGGGTCTCAGAATAATGGTGACGCTGAAGTTTGGTTCCTGATGGAGCAGGGTGAAGCTTCCGTCAACCCACAGGAGATTTCTTCATGGCTTCCAGTGCAGGATGAAGGCAGGCAGCCCCCAAAGCATGCACCACCAGGAAACAGTTGAGAAAGCCAGCAGGATTAGGCGCTACAATGTCGCTGGTAGTCTTCTTGCTACTCTGTTGCAGTTTTGCAGGCGTCCTGGAGCAGTCAGCGATCGATCCTTGGCAGAAGTCGAAGAGAGAGGTGCAGAACCCTGTCTGTGGGGTGGCAGCAGCTGTAGCTGCAGAGAAAACCCCTGGTTTGGCAGTACCCGGGGTCCATAGTGGAGCCCCAGGGATGCATGGGATTGTCACCCCCATACCAGATCTGGCATCGGGGACAATTCCATGATCTTAGACATGTTACATGGCCATATTCTGACTTACCATTGTGAAACTACATATTGGTATTGACCTATATGTACTGTACGCGTGTAATGGTGTCCCTGCACTCACAAAGTCCGGGGAAATGGCCCTGAACTATATGGGGGCAGCTTTGCTAGTGCAAGGGTGCCCTCACACTTAGGGCCAGATGTAGAATGCTTTTTGCATGGTGCAAACTGCGAAAATCGCAGTTTGTGCCATGCAAAAAGCCTTTTGCGATGCACATTCACAATAGCTATTTGCGACTCGCATCGCTATGCTAAATTGCTTTGTGACCGCTAATGCGTTCGCAAAGCGATTCGCAGTTACCACCAGTGTCACACTGGTGGTAACCCATTTGCAAAAGGGAAGGGGTCCCCATGGGACCCCTTCCCCTTTGTGAATGTTGCCAATAAGGGTTTTTTAGAGCAGGCAGTGGTCCAATGGACCACTGCCTACTCTGAAAAACCGAAACCAAAAGGTTTTGTTATTTTGCAACTCGTTTTCCTTTAAGGAAAAGAGGGCTGCAAAATAAAATAAAAAAACAGTTTTTAAAAAAAAGCAGTCACAGACATTGAGGTCTGCTGACTTCAGCAGGCCATCATCCCTGTGAGTGCAGGGACTCGCTATGGGGTCGCAAAATGCGACCCACCTCATTAATATTAATGAGGTGGGTCTTTGCGACCCCATAGCGATGCGCATTCGGTGTCTGAGACACCGTACTGCATCCGATTTTGCGAATCGGAAATTACGAGTCGCACCGACTTGCAATTTCCGATTTGCAAAATCGGAAATTGCTACATCTGGCCCTTAGTAACTTTGCACCTAACCTTCAGCAAGTGAAAGTTAGATATATAGATGACTTATAAGTTACTTAAGTGCAGTGAAAATGGTTGTGAAATAATGTGTGCGTTATTTCACTCAGGCTGCAGTGGAAGTCCTGTGTGAGATTTGTCTGAGCTCCCTATGGGTGGCAAAAGAAATGCTGCAGCCCATAGGGATCTCCTGGAACCCCAATACCCTGGGAACCTAGGTCCCATATACTAGGGACTTATAAAGGGGGTTCTATGTGGCAATTAGAATTGGTAATTGTAGTCATTAGCCTATAGTGACAAATTTAAAGGCAGAGAGAGCATGAGCACTGAGGTTCTGATTAGCAGAGCCTCGGTGACACAGTTAGGCACTACACAGCCATACACATTTAGGCCACAAACTATGAGCACTGCGGTCCTGGTTAGCAGATGTTACTTTCCTACAGTGATATACAGCCTATTTAGTTTATCACTAAGGATGGTGCTGCCTCTCTCATAGGACTGTATTGATAATGCCCTAACACATGTCTAAGTGGTATTGTCAGATCTATGAGGGGTAGCGTAAGCATGTATGGTATGGTTATAATGGTAGTGAGAAATGCTGCTTACTGGTGTGGGTGGATTTTTTATTTCAATTATAGAAATGCCACTTTTAGAAAGTGGGATTTTCTCTGTGCTTATGACTCTGGTATTTTGCAGCTTGACTTCAATCCACGTCAGGGACAGAGTGACAGCTGGGCTCTGTGCATAATTTTCAGACAGCCTGTACACAGGGAGGGTGGAGGTGTCACAGGAGTGCACCTGCAGACTGAATGGTCTTCCTGAGCTGGGAGAGGCAGAGGTGGGGCATACCTACATTTATAAAGGCTATGCCCTGGACTCATACAAAAGGCTTCTTTACCCCCTGCTGATGACTGAGGCCAGTGCAGGAGGAGAAAGGAGACATTCTTGGAACTGGTTTGTGATGGTTGGAACCCATTCTCCCCCTTTGGGAAGCTGTAAAAAATGAGTATAAGTACAGGGGGTTTTCCCCCACAATTTGAGACACTAATGGACTACTGAAGTGTACACTGGATGCATGCTGGAAGGACTTGCCAGGAACCGCCTTGGGACTGTTGCTGTTGTGCTGACCTGTGACCTGCTAGGTCACTGAGAGGAACTGCCACTGCCTTCTTAACCCTTGTGCTGGCTTGTTTGCTGGGACCCTGCAGCCCTGTGCCCCATAGTTGTCTCCTGGAGCTGGGTCATGTAACCCATGTTTTCCTGCATTTCTGCTTCGCTTGGGGTGCTCTCTGAGGGGCACGAGTGGAGTGCCTCTTTGGCCCCTTGGGGAACATGAGGAGAGCGCTCTCACCCCTTTTAACCTCAGCGTGTGAAGAGCGCTCTGCTTATGAACTAATTCAGACACAGGGAGTGCCCCCGTTTCACAGTGGTTGTGGCCCCCTCCCAACACCAGGAAAGAGGAGAAGATCTCTCTCATTGAACGTGGATGGATCACTCTCTTTCAAGTACCCCTGGGGTACCGGCAGGCACCTGCTAGTGGTGTAGTAACTGCCGTGGCCCAGGACGGTTATCCTGTTGAGCTCGTGCACCAGGTCAGGACGGGCATACTGGCCAGCTGAGAGTGGTTACACAGATGCGTTTTCCTGACAGCAGGGAGGACCGAAGACATTGTTCCACTGAAACTGGCGTCGGCCCAAAAGGTACCTTTCATTGTTTCCTCACATTGGCAGATCTGGAAGAGAGACTCAGTGGAGGTCTCCGGTCAGGCCAGCAGGGATCTTCTCTCCACTATCTTTACAGTAGAAGAGGCGTGGGAGACCGGCGCTTGACAGGTAGGTCTTGCCCGCACCTCATAATTCCAGCTAGGAGCTTCGGTATCCATCACCGTGGATTAGGCACAATTAATACATCCTGTAAAATAAGTGCAGTAGCGCTGGGAGCCCCCTACAAAAGAGGTTGTTGGGAATTCTGGCCATAATTTCCGTTGCCCCACGGAAATTCTCCTCCCATTATGCCTGTTGCATTCTTCAGGACCTGACTCCTAAGATAGGTTGTGCTTGTCATGGTGAGAGTAACCAGCCTAGTTTTAGGGCCTGTGTAATCTGCAGTGGGAGGGGAATGTGGTTATATGAAAAATGCCATAAGGAAATGTTCTCATGCAATGATCATTTATGTTGGTGATAATGATGACTTGCCACTTGGGGAATGTTTCCTTCTATGTGCATTTTGGGGCCTGGCATCTGCCTAATGGGAATGCTTCATTTTTTCTGCACCCATAATGATGTCTAGGCATTCATGATAGTATTTTGATTCTGACGTGCATTTCTGGTAGTAATGACAACCTGACTACTGCTTGTGTTGCAGGATAACAGTAAGCTCTGTTTCTTTGACTACTGATGCCTTTTGCAGAGTACTAGTAACCTGTGTAATGTTCTGACAATTGCTTGTATAGAAGGATATTACGGATACATGTTGTGTTTGTTCTAATAATGTTTTATGCAATATAGTTTATTTTCATATAACCTGTGGTGGTGTTTCCTTTGTGTTGTACTCATTGTGTCACGTGTGTTGTGCAAACGCTTTACACATTGCCTCTGGGATAAGCCTGACTGTTTGTGCCAAGCTACTAAGGGGATGAGCAGGGCTTACTAGAGTGGTGGGGTCTGCATGGCTGAGGTGCATACCATAGCCAACAAGAAACCCCATTTCTAACAAAGACACTTTCCATACCTACCATGCCAGCCCCTTGATTGTTACACACGTGTAATGTTGAAGTTTGTATTCTGGAAGTGAATATATATGAAAAATGCCATAAGGAAATGTTCTCATGCAATGATCATTTATGTTCAATGAATCAATCTCACAGAGTGTGAATGTGTTGGTCCATTTGTTCCTAAGGAGTTTACACTTCAAAAGTCACAGAGGTGTGTAGTGTTTCATTGTGGCCTACATCACAGTACAGGTTGCCACAGCATGGGCTACCTGATGTCAGTAAGTTTGCTTAGCCATTGTAGGCCCTGAGCAGGGTAGAGGGTTAGTCTGCAGATGCTGATACATATGTCTGTAGTGAGATCCCTGTACTTATTGGCTTGTGTGTTTCACACTCGGGGGAGTGAAAACAAATAGAAAAGTTCTAGCCTGGTGTTTCTGACATGTATGTGTTGTGGTTGTAATCTCTTGATTTGTCTTTTTCATCCATACAGGCTAACACCCATCAGCAAAAGGAACTCTGGAGAGCCATCACCAAGAAGATGCAAACCCTGGGGGTCCACAGCCAATGGAGCGCCCAATATCGGAAGAGGTGGTTGGACCTACGACGCTGGGCTCTGAAGATCGCACAGGCTCTGCTGGGGATGTCTTCCCAACGTGGGGGGTGCCTATTGAGCCTTGACCCCCCCTAATGACCCGCATTCTGGTGGTGGCCTGCCCAGACCTTGATGGGCATATGAGGACAGCACAGCAGTGAGAAGGGGGTTAGTATAGGGCACATTCTTGCCAGTCATGTTGCCTAGTGAATGTGTTAGGTTCTGACAGCTCTGCCTGACGATTAGGGATGAGCCGTGTATAACACAGTAGAAGAGTAATTGTTTCTGTAGACATGTCATGTGTTGTATACTGATGTGTCTTGCCTATTGGCCCAGGGACCGAAGACACAACTGGGTACAATCCACAAACAATGTGCTCTCCAGGGATAACATATGGCTGTGTACAGTGATCAATCAAGTACTGTTTGTTGTTGAAGTGGGTGTAAATTCTATGCAACAGACCACTACTCCTCAGTGTGATAGGCCAAATGTAAGGAAGTGATGGATCACTGTCCTCAGCCTTGCGTCAGGGTAAATGAGTATTTTGGATTCTGCCACCCAGAGGCAGTTGTTTTCAGTGTGTGACGGGTGCTGGTGCTTCACTACTGTCTGTAATGTGAAGATGGCCATCATACTTGTGACAGAGACTATATTGTTCTTTGGGTGCAGCTACAGATCAATATTTTCCATTGGTAAGTGGGGAAAGTCCATTGACAGGATGTATGTGCCATCACTGTTGCCAACACTCCTTGTGGCTACATGGCAGTATCTGTCTCTTTCTCTTTAGCAAAACATTTGTGAGCTGCTGTTTCATGCATGTTCTTCCTGTGTTGATGGGATGATGTCTGTATTCCGACACATATCTGTGTATGGTAATCTATTTGTGGAATAAGACATTTACAACGGTGGTACATTTCATGTTGTGCCACAAACAGGAGTGTGTCACCATTGAGTATTGGCTGACACATACCCTCGAGGGCCATAGTATGTCATTTGGCAACTTTGGTGAGTGCGCAGTATGGTGTTCGTGCTCTAAATCTTTGCAATGCTCTATTTGTCCAGACTTCTTCAATATGGGAGACTGGTTGTTAGTTACCATGGATTTACACATTCACATGTGTTACCATTGTATACATTCTTGAAGGTATGTGCCACCCTAACCCCACCCCGCCAACCCAGATGTCACGTGTAATGATGGGTACGTTCTAAACCTAACTTGGAATGCCTCTTCTACCCCCTGAATCACTGGGTCTTTAATGGCTGTCCCCGCCGCAATGCAGTTCAACTGATTGAGGATACTGCAGTTCAGCATGATTGTGTGCTATTCACCCTAAGGGTCTATCTCAATCCTACTTCAGCTATATTTCGTTAGCTGCTTCCATGATATTGTTCAGAAAAAGTTTGCCATTTGATTAACTAGCAACAGGTAAGCCTTTCGGTTCTCCTCTTGATGACAACATATTGGAGCCTTCTCGTTTTTTACATGGCTTATTTTTTCTTATTTTTTCCACACTAGGATCGAACAGCAGGACTACTATGCAAAATATTGCAAGCTGATTTTGATTTGTACTTATGGGTCAAGCCTTATACTCCATCTGTGTGGTCTGCATTGGGTTTACGTGGGCCCCTAATTAACCTGGAACTATCCTTTTTCTGCTTTCTTGTTCAGTCCTACGTGACCCTTGTTGGTATATTTTTTTGATGATCAAACGGTGGTGTTGTGCACATGTGGTGATTTATCTTGAGAACTGGTAAGTGTTCTCCTCACTTTTTTCTTTCTTCCCTTGTGAGTGTTTCACTTTTTTTCATGAACATATTGTTATATGTTTCTGTCTTTTTTAGGTGCCCCCTTCTATCTATTCTGTCCTGATGGAACCCTATTTCATGTAAAGGGACGAAACGTCATCAACTGTACTGAGAATTAACCTAAGACGTGGCTCTTTGAGACTAATTGGTTCAACAATATGGATGTGAATTAGTTTAGGTCTTCCTGAGTGAGATTGGAAACCTTTTGTTAGTGTGTCAATGTGTATGTTTTTTATTATGCTCCAGCGTTTCCTTTATTAAAAGTTTTTTACAACCAGTTTAATTGATTTTCTTTGACATCAACATTGTCACATCAGAACATACCTTATACAACTGTACATATAACTGTGCCCCTGGCAAAACCAGTACCTCAAGACATACAGTACAGGTAAGATTCTCATTTATATCAATGCAGCAAATGTGTCCTAAATGTACGGGTCCCCTTCAGTTTCTGTTCCCAGACCTCCTATCCATTTTGACCAGATTTTATTATATTTCTGCGGGCATCCTCTTGCCTCACAGACGCACCTCTGTATCTGGGGAAACCAGTCCACTCCCCTCCTCCATTGAGAAAGCATGGGGGGACGCTAGCCATCCAGTGTCGCGCAATGTGCCATTTTGCAATCATGAGGGCCATCCCCACCAATTGTCTATCTGCTCGGGAACCTCCCATCCCCTCGATTATCGCCAACAAGACATTTTGGGACATTTCCAGGGTCACCCCCACACCGTGAATGTTTCTGATAATACCTGTTCCCAGTAGTGTTTTATAATTGGGCAGGACCATGTCATGTGAAAGAAGTCCACTGGGGAGCCATCACACCATCCACAGTAGGGTATGGACCGGAGCCCAGTATGATGCAAACAGATCTGGGTTAGGTATGCAAGTAGTATGTTTGCACCAGTCTCAGTTTGGCTGAAATGATAATTACTTGCGGTTCCATCAGAGCATCTCGCCAATCATCTTTGTCCTTTGGCCCCACCCATGTTTCCCATCTACATCTCAGAGAGCAAAGCAGCTCATAAGCATTTAATATAATTGAATGATGTATTTGGGCGATTCCTCTTTTGCCCAATGCCCCCATCAGCACCTTTGCCTCCATTGGACTAAACTCAAGAATTGTGGTAGCCGCAGGTATGTGGTATTTTAGTGCATGTTGCAGTTGTAAATATTTATGAAACTGGGTGTGTGACATCGTGTATTGCTGTTGCAGTTCCTGGAAGGAAAGCATGTGGTCCCCGGTCCACATGTCACCCAGCAAAGTTATTCCTATTGCGTCCCATTTTGAAAAGCCTTCTAACACAGTTGCCTCTCCGAAACAGGTTCCCCCCATAACAGAGTCTTATGTGTTAACTTCTTCCACCACCCTGTGTGCCACTGTGCCTCCCTCCATTCCATGAACACCATTCTAGTCACCTCTGGGAGATTCTGTGACACTGGTCCATCATACATCAAATCCACAATGCGGAAAAACCCCTGACTTGCGAGCGCCAACCTGTAGGCCGGGACTGCCCACCCCGGTAAGCCAGTCATGGAGCACAAGAACCTGAAAAACTAGGTAGTAGTAGTATATATTGGACATCCCCAACCCACCTTCATAAATGCTTCACTGACATGTTGTCTTGCCAAGATGCCTTCTGTTATACTGCCAAAGGAAGGCAGTGGCCAGAGCTTCCATTTCTCTGAACCACTGAAGCAATAGCTTCAATGGGAAGTTTTGGAGAAGGTAAAGAAAGAGGAGCAACACCAGCATTTTCAATGAGGCAATGTGCCCTAAAATATAGAGGCATACTGTTTAACGCCCACGAAGGGGGTGGTTCAAGTGCCATTTTGATTCCCATGTACGTGAAGCTGAGTCTCTTTAGGGGCAACTCCGATTGCCAAGCAATTGCCTCTCAGGACCCTGTCAACAGAACCAGAAGAGATTTCTTTGAATTAATCACCTGTCCAGACGCTTCTGCAAACAGATGCAAAAGACATCTGGGTCCACTCCCCTTTGGATTGGACAGATATAGCAGCACATCGTCTGCTATAACGCTATACGGTCTTCCTCCCCCTGGGGCCTCCACCAGCCTGTCACCAGTGGGTCCCCCCAGAGCATGTAGGCTAATAGTTCAATAGCCAAGGCAAAGAGAATAGTGGACAACGGGCATCCCTGCTGTGTCCCTCTGCAGATAGGAAACATCTGACTCTGTCCCTTTGACCAGTACCCTGGCCGTGGGGAACGATATAGTACATCTACCATGCGTTTGAATCTGTCGCCAAAACGGACTTGACCAAGACCTGCCGTAGGTATCCCCAGTCAACAGTATTGAACACTTTCTCAAAGTCTATTAGCATCAATGCCAGGGGTCCTCGGAGGGCATGCCTGTTTGCCAATGTGACGTTGTCTTATACAGTGCCTAGTGCTGTGGATTGGCATGAATCTGCACTGGTCTGGGTGAATCAGAGTCCGTTGAACCCTCCATAGATGGTTCGCCAATATTGTTGCACATATCTTCAGCTTCCCGTTGATCAGCAATATTGGTCTGTAATTTGCACATGACAGGGATGGCAGCTTAGCCATTGAAAGGACCATCATGGTGGTCTGGTCCAGGGTGTCTGGGAAGACGCCCAACTCCAATGCCTCCTAACATAGGGCAAGCAGTCAGGGTCCCAAGCGGTCTTTGAACCTGGAATAGAATTCCGTGGGATACCCTTCTGGGCCATTTTCCAAGCTTTCAGTGCCAAGATAGCAGTGTCTATCTTTTACAGCATGATGGGGTGATCCAATGTCCTCCATTCCTGCCTCGGGATGCCTGGCAGGGACAACTCGTGTAATAATGGTTCCTCTAGCTCCGTCCATGGCCTGGGTGCTGCAGCGTATAGCACAGCTTAGTATCGCGCAAAAGCTGCCTCTATCCCTGTAGGAGTGGTGTGGGACACTCCTGCTTTATCAATCACTTCAGGTATCACTCGATCCTCCATGGGCTTTGTGGCCAGCCATATAATAATTTACTGTTTTTGTTGCCCCACACATAGACCCTTGCCTGTGATATGTGTGACAACTGCCTCCAGAGATTGCCGCCTTATTTCCTTTTGCACCAAATTCAGGGTATGCTCGCTGGATTCCTGTCCTCTCTGGGCTGTGCACCTCTCTAGTCAAAGCGTCTAGGCCTCTAATATGGCAATATTTGCTCATTGAGCCCTCTTCTGCACTTAGAGGAGGGCTCTGGCTTTACCCCTTATTGGGGCTTTGCCAGCCTTCCACAGCAGCACATTTGTGTGCACGTCCCCTCGTTTAGCTCGAAATAGCTGACAATCTTTACCCTCAATTTCGCAACATATTCCTTGTCATGGAGAAGACAGGCATTGAGGCGCCACATAGGACGTTTGGTCGGGACAATTGAACCAATGTTCAAGAGAACTGGAGCATGATATAATATAGCCTGAGCCAGCATCATGGACCTGTCTAACCCTAGGCTGATCGACCCCAGAATAAAGACCATGTCAATACGTGCCTGCATGTGGAGCGCTGCAGACGTGTGGGTATACTGCTTAGAGCGTGGGTTCCAAGTCCTCCATACCTCTCATAAGCCCAAATTGGACACCCATTGCTTCAGGGATGCTGCACGCCAACATCTAGCCTCCGAAACTATACCGGTAGTGTCCAGCAATGGGCCCAGAACTGTGTGTATGTCACCCCCCACGACAATACATCCAGGAGGCATCTGTGCCACCCCTAATGTTAATTCCACTAAAAAGCAGCCAAGAGCAAAGGGAATCACATAGAGGCACATCAAATTTAAGGCGTGCCCCCCTCCATTCCCACCAGAGCTATGATACTACCCTGCAGGACCTGTCATGTTTGATGTACCTTCATCAGAAATCCCCTGTGCAGCAGTATCGCAACACCCCAGGAGCCGCACATGAATCCAGCATGGTATACTCAGTCAAATCCAGATCGGGCCAGAAAGGGACAAGACGCACCCAACAGGTGTGTCTCCTGTAGGAATAGAATGGATGGATGGAGCCCTTGCATATGGCGGGATACCGCCGTCCGCTTAATTTTATCTAGCAACCCATTAACATTCCAAGAGACTACTCCAACCGTAGCCATGAGAGGAGTCTGCCTGATTTACTAACTGGGCCCATGGCCCATCCCTAACCCAAGTGAGGCATCCTAGCATACATCTATTTACCAACTGGATTGCCTGGGACTTTGTAGGATACCTTCATACAGCCTTGCCTATATGACAGTGCAAACAACAAAATATCGTCCATACTGCAACATACACGTAGCTAAAACACTCCCCAACCGCCCCAACTCCCCCCACCCTGCACTTCCACCCCAACCAGAAGAAGCATCTGTTGCCCCATGTGTCTCCCCACCCAGCAACTAAGTTAACTCAGTGTGGAGTGGGTGGACCCCTCCATCTGCTAGGATAAGAATATCTCCTGATCGGCCAATACAAAGACAACTGTCTCAGCGCAGATCATTTACACTAGCTGTGTTTGGCTCAGTCTCTCTGGTTGCAGTTCTGTTACATCACCATCTCCTTCTCCCAGGGCTGGTTATGTGTTCCTTTGTTGCGCTGACTGTGGTGCAGAGTCATTCATGCTTTGTGAGTGGGAGGCAGGACCCACCTCTGTCCACCGCCTTCTAGACCATGTATGGGATCTCTTCAATTGACCAGGCTTTTGGCTCTGGGATCTGTCCGAGCCTACTGCGAGCTGCTCAGGTGTTCATTCAGTTGCAGGTGTCACCCATTCCCACGCAGCTTCTGGAGTCTCAAAGAAGTGTGTTTTACCACCGTATATCACCTTGAGGCTGGAGGGAAAAAGGAGAATGTAGAAAATTTGAAGCGCCCTTAACTTTTGCTTTACCAGTTCGTAGGAGTGTCAACATGACTGCACCTCCCTAACATAGTTTGGTAGGATCAATACCTTTGTATTTTGGTGACAAAGATCAGCATGACTGCGAGCTTTTTGCAGGCTATAGTCTGTCATGGAAATTGAAGAAACAGGCTTTTATGGCTCTGGGTGAGGCTCGACAGCGAACCACAAATTTATCTAATGGCGTCCACGACTTCAGACAGGCCTCCAGGAAGTCAGCTGTCCGCGCCCCTTCTACTCCTTCGGGAAAGTCCACAAATCTCAAATTATTGCATTGGGACCAGTTTTCTGTATGCTCTGCGTGTTGTTGAAGTTCATGTGTTCTGGTGAGCAGGCGGTTAACTTTAGTCTTGAGTTCCACCACTTCATCTTCTACTACAGCGACATGGTTCTCAGTTTCTGTGAGCCGGGCGATGGCGAAGCAGAGTTATGTCAACTTGTATTTTGCCTATTTTACTTTCTACAGCCACCTGGGAGGGATGAATAGCCTGCAGGATTTTGTCCATGTCCCCGATGCCAGCCGTTAAAAGCTCCCCATTAGCATCTCCATGGGCCCCCTGGGAGTGATATATTTGTCAATGCGTGGCTGGGATCCCAGAAGCTTTGGTTGTTTATCTTTCCCCATCCCAAGCCTACTTCTTGTACCTGCTCTAGTGAGCTGACAGGTCTACTACCCGCAAAGTAGTGTTCTACCCCCCAGGATCTGGTCACAGTCCTCCCGCAAGAGTGTTGCTGCTACTCCTCATCCACTGGAGATCAGTCCGAGGCTGGTGTCTCTATTGCGGAGGAGCCCCTTCACTGCTTGCACGGTGAACCTTCCTCAGCTCAGACAATCTCGTCCCTGGTGCCGCTTGTGTCTTGGGAAGCCTGTGCATTTGAAGCGGGAGACTCCTTCAAGAGTCGCCCCGGTCAGTAGCCTGTCACCTCAGGCATCACCTTCTCAGCACGTTCCCAAAACACCTACACCCTGGGTAGCAGGGGCCCCCACAGCCTGGAAGCCCAGGCTATTCCTTTGCTGCTACTGAAACTAATTCAATCTCTCCCCGACACCTCTCTCTTGCACCCTGCCAAGTGCCATATCTTTGCCAGCAGGAGGAATCTTTTACCGCTCACATCCTTCTTCCCTGCTGTACTACTCACAGTTCCTGACGCTTGGGGGCTGCATGCCCTCCAGGGCGCAACTCCTTGCCATGCTGCTACTTTTTCCCCACTCCAAGGTAATGGTAGGGTCCCCCTGTAATGGCACCCCTGTCTCAGCTCTGCTGCGCCTGAGGCCCCAGCAGACTTATGCCCTCGTCACTCCGGGGGGTGCTCACGTCGCCAGCTGACATCTGGCGCGGTGCACAGTCCCCTCCAGGCATCATCCCCTCCACCTCTCGCTGCTTTTCCCCTCGAATGCCACCAAGCACGACCACAATGCCTCACGCCTCTGCACCGGATCTGGCCAGAGGTAACCTCATGCCCAGAGCCCCCTAGGACCTTACAGAGTGGGGGCCCAGGCAGTACAGCAGCAGCCTGTTTCACGCATCTCTTGGGAGAGACCACCTTCACGATCACTATGCAGTGTTCTGGCTAAGGGGCTCACCCGTGGGTCCAGCCGTCATTTTTGTGGAGCCCCACTCCGGGGCCCACAGTCCCTGCCTCCGGCAGGTAGTCCTGACCAAATTGCTTCCTCCTGACTCGGTGCTGCTGTCAAGGAAAGAATTGCCACTCAGGCAATGTAGTGGGGACGCCCAACAGGACTACGTATTGTGGCGGCTGACAGAGGAGTCAGGAGCACTCCCAGTGTCCGACTGCCATTTTGACGCCCCAAGACTCACCCCACTAATGTGTGAATTTACTATATAAATTCCATTATTTATTTTCCCAATTGGGTATTATGGGGGTCATTTCAACCTCAGCGGTCTTTTCACAAGACGGCTAAGGGACCGCCATGCTGAAGACCGCCAGTGGTGGCGGTTTTCCGCTCGGCGAATTATGACTAACGGCAGCCATCCTTCCTTTTCCGGATGGAGAGCCGCCAGCAGCCATATTGGCGGTCGGCTGGGAAGTGGAGTTTTCTCCACCTCCACAGCCCCGTCAACAGAACACCGCCCACCGAATCACGTTACGTGATTCTGCGTGGCGGTGTTCTGTTGACGGGATGCTGGCAGCGGAGCAGCCCCCATGGATCCCGTCCCTGCCCGGAGGATCAACTCACCAGGTAAGTTGATCGTCTGTTAGGGGAGGGGGCAGGGGTTCTGTGTGCATGCATGGGGGTGTGCGTGTGAGTATGAAGAGGGGGTGTGTGAGTGCGTGTATGCATGCGGGGTGTAGTGTGTTTGGAAATGTGTGCGTGTCTGCCTGTATATATGTCTGTATGGATGTGTGCGTGTATGTCTGAATGTGTGTGTGCGTGTATGACTGTGTGTGTGTCAGTTGGCATGTTTGTTCGTGTGTGTGTGGGTATGTGTGTTGGTGGTGTCTGCATGCGTGTCGGGTGTGTGTCTGTGTAGTGATGTCGGGGGAAGGGGTGGGGAGGGGGGTCCTGCCACCTTTGGGGGCGGCAGGGGGTGAGGGGGTGTCGGGGAAGGACACGGGGTGGGGGGTGGGGAAGACCCCTATCAGTGCCAGGGAAGGGATCCCCTGGCACTAATAGTGCTTACCGCCATGGATTTCATGGCGGTGCCCAACCCCATGAAATCCATGGCGGTCAGCCGGGTCATGATACCACCGGTGGTCTTGTGGCGGTCGTCGGGCTGGAGATCCAAGTCTCCAGCCCAGTGGTCGTCTCCGCCCTGGCGGTCGGTTCGGAGAAGTGGCGGATGACCATGGCGGTAACCGCAATGGTCATGATTCCAATTTTTTTACCGCCACTTCTTCGCCAACCGCCAGAGTCGCAATGAGGGCCTATATGTCCAGGGAAAAATGTGTCTAATACGGATTCTCTATTAAAGCATGTCAAAGGTACACTTTGCAACTTATGGTACCTTTACTTTTACCCTTTATTTTTCCAACAGTGACGCTTGACCAGAGGGTTTCGTCCAGGCATTGTGTTGTCCACCTGAGTGTTATGCTATTATAAACTGCATCTAGCGTAGCGACATCATGACGCACATATATGTCAATATGTGTGAACATACAGGCCCTCATTCTGACCCTGGCGGTTCTCTACCACCAGGGCCAACGGGGGCGGGAGCACCGCCGACAGGCCGGCGGTGCTCCCTTGGTCATTCTGACCGCGGCGCTTTGGCCGCGGTCAGAACGGGAAAACCGGCGGTCTCCCGCCGGTTTTCCACTGACCCTTAGAATCCTCCAAGGCGGCGCAGCTCGCTGCGCCGCCGAGGGGATTCTGACCCCCCCTACCGCCATCCTGTTCATGGCGGGAAAGCCGCCATGAACAGGATGGCGGTAGGGGGGGTCGCGGGGCCCCTGGGGGCCCCTGCCGTGCCCATGCCCATGGCATGGGCACGGCAGGGGCCCCCTAACAGGGCCCAACTAGGCTTTTCAGTGTCTGCGACGCAGACACTGAAAAGCGCGACGGGTGCTGCTGCACCCGTCGCACGCCTTCCACTCCGCCGGCTCGATTCCGAGCCGGCTTCCTTGTGGAAGGCGCTTTCCCGCTGGGCCGGCGGGCGATCTGAATCAGATCGCCCGCCGGCCCAGCGGGAAAGTCAGAATACCCCTCGCGGTCTATTGACCGCGGGGCGGTATTCAGGCGGATTCCGACGGGCGGGCGGCAACCGCCGCCCGCCTAGGTCGGAATGACCACCACAATGTCCTTCCCATGTCTCCTTGCAGCAAGGAGATGCTTCTTGTCTTTAAAACTGAGCTGGCAAAGCACCTGCTAACAAAGAGATGCCAATGGCTCTCCTACACTTTGCCTTTCCAACATAGACGCTAGACCATAGTGTTTCCCCCTGTAGCTCAGTCATGCATTAATGTATTGGATCTCCTGAGAGTTATGACATTATAAAGTGCACCTTGCGGAATGACATCATGATGCATCCTTGCCATGTCTCCTAGCAGCAAGGAGGTACTTCTGAACTTTCAAAGCAAGTGGGCACAGTATTTACAAACAAGGAGATGGTGGCACCTCTCCTACAGTGCGAGTCTCACTGTAGCTGCACCTTTCCCGCCTTACAAAATTTGAAGTTGAGGTGTTAATATGTATATTTATTTTATAACTGTGATGGCTACTTCGGGCATTGTAATCTGGAATCTGGGCCATTTGGGTACACTATTTGGTTGTTTTTAAATCTTTCCAAAACTTTTGTCTTTTGGTCTAGCCCACCCATTCCAGGATTCATTATTGTATTTCAATTTTTATTCATGAACTTACTTGAATGTCCCACTAGGAAATAGCATTATGCTCCATGAAATCAGTAATGTGTCTTGAGGCAGGCAGCATTTTCCAACCCTCTGCTTTCATATGGGTCAATCTAAATTATTTGGTGTTAGGGTACATAGTGATCCGTTTCATCATAGTTTCTGGTGCTGGATTTGAGAAAATAAACTGGTGCTTTCTCTGTTGAAATTGTATTAAAATGAACATTTGCATTAATTAATTTTAGCAATCAATCTTTGAGATTAGAGGTATAGGCCCTCATTATGACATTGGTGGTAAGTCCCACCTACTGCCATGCCGACTGCCGCTAACATACCGGTGCTGCGGCAGTTTACCACTGCCCATATTATGACCCACACATAGCAACCCGTCACCATACAGCCACACACAAGTCCGCCAGACCACAGGTCGGTGATAAACTGGCGGTAGCAAATCCACACGTTACTCCAACAGAACTACGCCCACAGCATTATGACCCACGAATCACGGCAGCTGACATTGAACCACTGTAAACCATTGGCGGTACATACCGCTGCGCTCAAAATACACACACACACTAACAAAACAACACTACATTGGACAATTCAAAGTACACACCTGACACACGTACACACACCACACCCACACACCCACACTCCCACACTATAAAACACACAAACACTACCCACAACCCTTTACAACTCAAATAAATTGACAACAGACAGAGAGAAAGAGACACCAAGAGCACCCACAGAACCAGAGCCACAGAACACCATCACCCATACACCATCCATGCACCTTACAGCACACACCCCAACACATCTCCACACACACCCTCACACACACACTACACCCATGGCACCTCAAAGACACCCTATGTTCTCAGAGGAGGAGCTAAGGGTCATGGTGGAGGAAATCATCCGGGTAGAGCCAAGAACAAGGGATGACATACGGAAGAGGTGGAACGACCTATGGGGGAAGGTGCATTCCATGGTTGTAAGACACCAGATAGCAGTACAGTGGACTGGCGGTGGACCCTCACCTCCTCCCCCACAACCAACAACATGGGAGGAGCAAGTCTTGGCAATACTGCATCCTGGGGGCCTGGCAGAAGTATCAGGAGGACTGGACTCTGGTAAGTCAAATCTTTATTACTATCACCCCCCCACCTGCATGCCATCACATACACCCACCCCTAACCTAACCCCCATCACCCCACCACCTCACATACACCTCACCATCACAACACACCCATCCCAATACCAAGCCCTGCTTGCAACATCAATGCATGGACATCACTCACAGCCCTGCATGGACACCCATCACTAAAGCATGCACATTAGAGAGACTCACCTAGCCCACAAAATCACTTCTCAGACAAAGCAAAGCTGACAGGGCATTCACAACCATACAGGGCAACACACCCATGCACAAGATGTCAAACGCAGAAACAATAGCACTGCATTTACATCCGAACATGTCCCCCACACAACGTCACCGGAGAGGAGGTGCCAGCAATATCCAGTCCCCCCACAGAAGAGGCCCACAGTGATGACAGCAGCTCTGGACGTCTGGATCTGGATGACCAACCTGGCCCATCAGGGATCTTCCGACAGTCGGTTAGCCAGGCACAGTCTCAGACCACCACAGATCCTCCCCCCTCAGGAAACACCACCACAGTACCCAAGCAGCGGGCCCATACCTCTGTCCTTGGGATACGTCAATCAGCAGTGTGTCCACCACTACAGGGACCCCAGGCAACCCCACAAACACAGGACCATCAGGGACCTGAGGTCAGTGGCAGTGGGCACACGGTTCACGGGACAGAGGCACAGGACAACAGGGAATCTGGGAGGACTGCTGTGCGACAGGTGGAGGACATGCCCAGGGAACCGACTCTCCAGAAGGAACTCACTAAGATCCTGGGAGCATACCACCATTTCCAAGAGACGATGGACCAGATACTGGACAAGTAGCAGGAGACACAGTGGCTGCAGGAGGGACAGTACCTTGGTATCAGGGAGGACCCGAAGGACATCCACACCACCCTGGTCTCCATTGCAGGGGTGCTGGCAGACATTGCCAACATCATTAGGGAGGTAGTGGCACACCACCGGACCCCTGACACTAGCCACACCGATGAACAGCCCTCCGCTGTCGCTGCCGCTAGTCGGCAGGAGGCCCCGCCACAGGACCAACAGGCCATCCAAACCCCTCCCCCTGCAGAAGGAGAACCACCCACCAAATGGTCCCTGCGATCCAGGCAGATGCCAGATAACATTGCCAAGCCCCCCTCCAGGAAATAAGACTCTCCTGATTGTCACCCTTGTGTCTCACTCTGTCACATTGTCCACCTTGAACTTCCATTGCACCCCTTCCTATGCCCCCTTGGACAATGCACCTGTGATACCAATTGACTGGTCTCTATATCCTGGACTTTCTTCCACAATCAACCCGGCCCATTCCACTACCCCCTCTACTTCTTAGCACTTAAATAAATACAATTTAAAAAAGACAAGTATGGTGTCCGTCAAATGTCTGAACAAAGTATTTGTTTAACAAGCTTTAAACACTGCAATACAACCGTACAGGAATATATACATAGGAATGACCTGTAGTAGGCTGCGGTCAACACACCAGGTACCATAGTGGAGCACAGATATCTGAAAACAGAGATCCAAAGGGTACAGTAAGTGGCCATAGAATTGGGAGAATCTGCCTGCCATGTACAATGTCAAAGACAAAACTGTCAATGCAAACTGAAGTTACAGTGTCTTACCTGTGTGTCACTGGAAGTACTACTGTTGTATAATAGCTGTTCTGTTGGCCTCTTCCTCATCCTCTGCCTCCTCATCTTCACTGTCCACAGGGTCTACTACTGCCACATGCCCATCTCCAGCCTTATCCTCCTGCAGAAAGGGCACCTGGCATGTCAAGGCAAGGTTATGCAACATGCAGCATGCCACGATGATCTGGCACACCTTCTTGGGTGAGTAGTACAGGGATCCACCTGTTCGATGGAGGCAACGAAACCTGGCCTTCAGGAGGCCGAATGTCCTCTCTATTATTCTTCTTGTTCACCCATGTGCCTTATTGTAATGTTCCTGTTCCCTTGTCCTGGGATTTCTCACTGGTGTCAGCAGCTATGAGAGGTTGGGGTAACCAGAGTCACCTGCAAGTATCGAGGGATACATGTTAGTCAAACACTAACCCTTATGGCCAACATCATACTCATACACCAACATATACTGGGTAGGAACCATGGGCTCACCTATTAGCCAAACCTGGTGCCTCTGGAGTTGAGCCATCATATATGGGATGCTGCTATTCCTCAGGATATAGGCATCATGCACAGACCCAGGATACTTTGCATTGACATGGGAGATGTACTGGCCCACCAGACACACTATCTGCACATTCATTGTGAAAGCTCTTTCGATTTCTGAACACATGTTCATTTCTCTGGGGGGGTGGGCAAATGCAATATGTGTACCATTAATAGCCCCAATAAAGTTGGGGATATGTCCCATTGTATAGAAGTCAGATTGTGGCCAAATCCTCCACCTGGGGGAAAACAATGTAACTGCACATGTATTTAATCAGGGAAGACAACACTCTGGTCAGCACTATTGAGAAGATTAGCTGAGACATTCCTGCTGCCAAGACCACTGTCACTTGAAAGGAGCCACTTGCCAAGAAAAGGAGCACTGATAGGACTTGCACCAGGAGGAGGATCCCAGTGGGGTGACGGATAGCAGATATCAGGTCAGGCTCCAATTGGACACACAGCTCTGTGATTGTGGCCCTGTCCAGTCTATAGGTGAGCATAATGTGTCTGTCCTCCATTGTTGCCAAGCCCACCAGGGGTCTGTATACAGGGGGACGTCTCCATCTCCTATTCATCTGCAGCATTTGTAATTGAGGGGGAAAAACAGTGAGCAGCTGGTCAGTATTCCACATTTCCAAATACTACACCACATTGCATGGTGTGACTGTAACAGTATGACATTGGATAGGCAAAAATGGTGCCTATGTGTACTGTGACGCAGTTAGGTGCCATGTCCTGCCCCCCCCCCCCGAAATGGCGTCCGCCTGTCCTGTGTGGATGGACATGTGGAAATGAGGTAATGCCGCTGACGTTTTGCACCGTTGCTGTAGGCGGTCAAGTACCGCCGTGCAACTTTTCATTGGTTGTCATTGGGCCCTATGCGTTACAGTGTCCTATGATGATGTACGCCGGCGGTGACTGCCATTTTCTATCTATTCAATCACTTGCTACCTGACCTTCAACAGGAGAGAACCAACACTGCAAGTGCTGCTGTGACCAGTGTCTGGAACCGACCATGGCTCGTGTCACTGGGGTAAGGGCCCCAGCCTTCGCCACCGCGGAGTTGGAGAAACTGGTGGATGGGGTCCTACCTCAGTACTGAATGATGTATGGGGCTTCAGACCAACGGGTGACTACACTGTGAGCACGATGCATGGGGCATGAATGCATGGAGTGCTCTGTGAGGGCCACATGTAGGGGGGGTTGGTGGAAGGGTTCTGGGAAGCTTGATGCATGTATGGTGGGCAATGTCTGTGCGTAAGGGGATGTGAGGGCTCTGGTGGGCCATGAGTGTAACAGGCCAAACGGTATGACTGATACCTTTTTCTGTGTTTCTTTTTCTGCAGGTCAGCGTCCATCAGAAAAAGGGTATATGGCGTGCCATCATCAAGGACGTGTGGACCATGGGGGTCTGTGGCAGGTGTAGCACCCACTGTCGCAAACGTTGGGATGACCTGAGACGCTGGGCAAGGAAGATGGCAGAGGCCCAGCTGGGGATGGCCTCCCAATGAGGAAGGGGTGCTTGTCAAACCCTGACCCCCCTGATGGCCCGCATACTGGCAGTGGCCTATCCGGAGCTAAATAGGCACTTGAGGGCATCACAACAGCCACAAGGGGTGAGTACAGTTTCCCAATATACTACTTGCACGTGGTGGGTGGTCACCATGTGGGGTATGTGGGCCTGTGGGTGATCCTAGGCCAGATCGGACATTGTAGGGTAGGTCCCATGTTGGGCAGGGCGTCTGATGTAAAATACCTCCAACCAAGCTAGTAGGCACCCACTACTGGGCAGGGGTCTGTGGGTCTCAGGTATGCTGTTGGCGATAGGTATTCCTGTCCATGGGCTGGTGACTAGCATTGTGACTATTAGTGCATTGCCTAGTGCGTAGGGCTGTAGGGCTGTTCCCTGTGTGTGTGTGTGTGTGTCGTGTACGCCAACGGTGGTGTTGTTGCTTTAATTGACCAAGTGAATCTTTTGTCCCTCCCCCCCTTTTTGATTTGTCACCCTCTCCTTATGTGCATTAGCATCATCTGGCAGAGGACTAGAGGCACCGATGATGGGGGGAGCTGCATCCTACAGGGCCCAGGAGGCAGAATCCACCGAAGGTGAGGGCACCAGTGGGATGGAGGGTGAGGGGAGCACCACAGCGGAGACAGGTGGGGACAGTTCGGACAGTGACACCTCCTTGGATGGAAGCTCCCTGCTGGTGGCAGACACCTCTGTGCCCACCCCAACTACAGGTACAGACACCACTCCTGTACCAGCACCACCCTCCCAGCAGCCCCTCAGCGAGTTTCTTGAGCCCGCTCACCCATGAGGGTGGGCATCTCCTTCTCCCCAGGCACCTCAGGCCCTGCCTCAGTTAGCCCTGCTGCCCTGAGTGAGGAGGCTATTGACCTCCTGCGATCCATCTCTGTTGGACAGTCTACCATAGTGAATGCCATCCAGGGGATTGGCAGGACATTTGAAACAAACAAATGCATTCCTGGAGGGCATTTACTCTGGCATGGCGACCCAACAGAGATCAATCCAGGCTCTGGCCTCCTCCGTGATGACAGCCATTCTTCCTGTCTCTAGCCTCCGCCCTCCAATTTCCTCTACTCAGTCCCATTCCCCTCATTCCCAACCTATCCCAAGCACACATCAGACCAGCATGCGCCCAAGACAACACACAGGAGTGGCTCAGGCAAACACGAGCATCACAAATCATACCACAGGCACTCCCACAAACACCATCCAAATGCAGACAGAACGACATCCACTGCCTCCACTGTGTCCCCCTCCTACTCGTCCTCCACCACCCTTCCAGTAGCTTCTCCACTCACACCTGCATGCACTACATCCTCATCCACTACCCCCATCACCATCACGCCTATCACTACACACCCCTCACTGGCAGTCACCACCCCCACAACATTGCACACGTCCCCTGTGTCCTCTCACACTATGTCTGTGCCTCCTCCTCCCAAAGTACACAACCGCAAACACTCAGACACCCAACAGCCATCCACCTCACAGCAGCATCCACCCCATGCACCTGCACCCAAACACAGCAGACAGACACCTCCTACAACCACTCGCTCTTCCTCCACTCCCAAAACGTCACCCTCTTCCCGCTCCAGTGTCTGTAAGAAGCTTTTCCTCTCTGCTGTTGACCTCTTCCCTACCCCTCCCCCCCGTCCTTCAATTCGGGCTTGAGTGGTCAGAACCCAGGCGAGCACCACAGCCACCATGGCCACAGTAGTGTCGGCAGCTACGGCAGATGAGAAAGGCTCCAGGGAACCAGCCATCAGCACTGACAGTGCGCCTGCACCAGCTGCCAAAGGGAAGGGCAAGAAGGCACCACCAGCTGTCAAGGGGAAAAACAAGGAGGCACCACCAGCTGCCAAGGGGAAGGGCAAGGATGCCCCACCAGCTGCGAAAAGTAAAGGGCAAGGGGCCTGCACCTGTAGAAAGGAAGGACAGGAGGCCTGGTGCTGGGACTGATTCTGAGCCACCAACCATGGTGGTTCAGCCGTTTGAGGCTGAAGGGGAAGGGCTGGAGATCCCCCCACCACTGCCTGTACCAGCACCACTGCCAGCAACAGCAGCCCCAGTGGGCAGCCATCCGAGGCTGCAGGGGAAGGCCTGGAGCCTCCCCCCACCACTGGCATCCCCGACACCAGCACTGCCACTGCCACTACTGAGCAGCTGTCACCGCCGGCGGGCTGTGTGTAGTCCTGCCTCCTTGGGCTGTAGTGCGTCCTGGACCCTGCAAATCCTGCAGGTGTGACACTCAGGTGAGAGACTGTGACCTTGCACTCCCCAAGGGCTGCATCACAGGGTACAAGGCCCCTCCAGAACCAGTAGAAGAAAGCATCCACTCACCCCTCCTTGCCAGGATGAAGCACACTGGGCACAAGGCCCACTCCAGAACAAGTGGGCAAACCACCCACAAGAGAGACTGTGGCTTTGCACTCCCCAGGACCAAGCAGTGGGCAAACCATCCACTTGAGAGACTGTGGCTTTGCACTCCCCAGGACCAAGCAGTGGGCAAAACCACCCACTTGAGAGACTGTGGCTTTGCACTCCCCAGGACTAAGCAGTGGGCAAACCTCCCACTTTAAGAGACTGTGGGTTTGCACTCCCCAGGATCAAGCAGTAGACAAACTACACACTTGACAGACTGTGGCCTTGCACTCCCCAGGACATCGCATAGGGCATGTAGTCACTTCCAGGATCAGTGGTGTTGTACCATCTTCCAGCTGAGGTGCCCCCCGTTCCCTGTCCCCCTGAGGTGCTTGTGTATTTTTTACCTGATGCCCCTACAGTGTTCTCTCCGTGTTGTTGCAGGAGTCAAGTGGGCCCTTGGCCTATGTGTAGTGGCCCTGTGGCCCACGGACATTGATGACTGGGCAGTGTCCCTCCATTTGTATTTATGTATATACTGTTTTGATTTTGAAGCACAAATTTCTACTATTTTATTTTATTAAACTCACTTTAATATATTCCTTTTGTCCTTGCATTATTTCTGAAGGGTACAGGGTAGATATGTGATGTTATTGCATCTGTTTGTGTGTATGGTGTTGGGGGTAGGGGTGGGTTTGTTGCATGTTGTGTGTATGTGCCACTCTCTTTTTCCTCCCCCCTCCATTGTGTGCTAGGCGCCACTACTCACTGTGTTCGTCTTCTCTGGCGATGCTGTTCCGAATGCATGAAGAGGTATACAATCATGGGGAAGATGTGCAACTCGGGATCCATGGCGTCATGGTTGTTCCCTGACTCTCCAGAGTGAGTCCTTTGCCTTCTGTGTACTGTTTCCACCGTGCTTTTGATGTCATTGGTTCTGCCCCGGAAAGGGTGGCGGATAGGCCTGGTGTAATACTGTGGGCGGTACATTTTCTTCTGCCTGGCTGTTGGCGGTTACGCTGGGATGCTTGTTGCTACCACCGTGGCGGTCGGTGTGTTAAAGTGGCTGTGTGGGCGGTTTCCGCCATGGTCATAATTCAATTTCTTTTACCGCCGGCCTGTTGGCGGTGTTACTACCGCTTTATCACCGACTGCCAGGGTTGTAATGAGGGCCATAGTGTTCTAATTGTTTGATTTTTTTGGAAAATTTCTTTGGATTTATGATAATTTACTTTTTTCTTTTTGGATGCATAGTAAATAGTGAAATCTCTAGCGGTTAACTTATAGGAAGCCCAAATTGTAAAAATATTTTTTTTTTTCTGTGAACAATCATTGAAAAAATATATAAAAGAAGAAATAAAGCAAATGTCCAATATTAATGTGATAATAAGTCGCCATCGTCTTAGGCTATTACGAGGTTCAGGTGGGAGATTGAAATTTATAGTAACAGATGCATGATCTGAAATTAAAATTGAACTAATTTTCACAAAAATCAAATTTTTAGATAAATTATGAGAAATGGAAATTTGATGTGGTCTATTTTTGATTGAGCATGATAAACCAGGAGAAAATAAGTAAATTATCTTAGAATAGTAATGCATAACTCATAAGCATAATCCAACACTGTTTGAGTCAACAATGAATGTCTGTGCTATATTAAGGATAAATTTGGATTTTGAACATTTGTCAAAAGGGTTGACAATTTGACTAGTTTCACGCCCTAACATAAGTATATATTCAGAACAGTTCATATGTTTTTGGTAATATTGAGGAAAATGAGAATCTGTATGAGCTGGGTATAAATATTGAAGATGGAATTAGAAATCTCATCAATAATGAATCAGGTAAGCAACTATCTTCCTTCAGTGTCTTCATCTTGAGGCCTCAATCACATATATAGGGATCTACTGCATAAAGTTATACCATCTTTGTACCATTTCCTAGGGAAAATAAAACTTCACCAACTCAACATAGTTTGAGTTTCAAACACTCTGGCCCTGATTACGACCCTGGTGGTTCGGTTACGGTCGAATCCCCAGCACCCCCAGTTTCCCTCCACTGAAGGGGCTGGCGGTACTGTCGGTCCTAATCTTCTTGGGCAGCGCTGCATGCAGCACCGCCCTAGGGATTCCGTCCCCCCTCTCCACCAGCTTTTACATGGCGGTTGTACCACCATGTAAAAGGTGGCAGAGACGGTGTGCAGCTGGCATGGGCATTGCAGGGGTTCCCATGGACAGCCCCGTTGTGCTTTTGTACCCTACGCACCACAACTTTGCACCCGGCTCAACTATGAGCCGGTGTCAATGTTGTGGGCTCTTACCCGCTGGGCCAGCAGGCGGAAACTCAGCTGGGAACTTGCAATGAGGCCTGCGGAAAGGCAGCCACACTGGCAGCAACCGGACTGCAGGAGTTTGGTGGGAAGGATTTCCCACTCACCAAAGTTAAAGTGACCTCCTCAGTCTGTGATATGAGACTCTTGTATATGTGCAATGTTAGTATTACTTTTGAGTAAATATGCTGTCTCTTTATGGGTGAACCCATTCCATTGACATTACAAGGTATTATTTTCAAAGGCCTATAAAAGGTAACAAAACTCAAATGAAACTGATCGTATTGTAAAGATAACAAAATAATGTATATAATTAGAAGAAAGGAAATAGCCGTAGAAATACAATAAAGAGGGGAAAACGACATAGAGAAAAGAAAGAGGAGAGAAAAAGAAAGACTATAAGAAGTAAAGAAGAGAAAGATGCAAGAAAGATAAACACCTAAAAGAGAAAGAATATACTGACATAAAAGAATAAAACATGAGCGTGTTGAAGACATATAATTAAAATGACACCAAGGGATTCTAAAGGGTGGAAGCAATCTGGAGAGACTTTCGTGAACAAGAGATGAAACAAGCAAAGGAACATATGTGGAAATTAAGACAAAGGGTCTCATTACGAGTTTGGCGGTCCGAGGACTGCTGTGGTGGCGGTCCGACCACCAACAGGCTGGCGGAGAAGACTATCAAATTATAACATTGGCGGTGGTTCACAGAGAATCCCACCAAACCAACAACCGCACCGCCAGTGAGGTCAGATCGCCGCAGTCGATTGGAGCCACTACCTCTCTGGCAGAGACCATGTTTCTGCCAGACTCATTATGAGGCTGCACACCTCCAATATTTCTGCTGAGGTCAGACCACCACGGACCCCCAGGCGGAAACAAACAGTTTAAAAGGAGACATTCACCTCCAGGAAGACATACTTGTTGGGAGCCACCTTGGAACCACAACTAGAGGTCATCTGGCTGCTCCTGCCTGCAGAAAGACAACATAATCATTGCAGACAAGGAAGACAACTGTGAGTACACACACTCAACTGTTAAATTTTTTAAATGCATAAATTTTAACCTTTACATAGTGAATCCTAGTTCGTTTTAATGGGATAGCAGGAGTTAGCTTAGCCGCTGGGTTGTAGACTCGTGCCCCCATCACCTAGTGACTTTTAACCTACTTAGCTTGCTCTGTCTTAGCCCATTTAATTATTAATTTCTTCTAAGATGGCTGCCTTGTTTATAGTTAGGCCACTTGTTATGAGTTCCATTATCAGTGTCACCGCGCCAAGGCGTCAAGATCAAGCACCAAAGACAAACAAACAGTAGGTGTTCACACTTAGGGTTTTTCCCTCTCTATACTTTCGAGGGATTGTTGATATTAATGGCCGTCCCAAGCATGCCTGTTATCTATTGTTTTGGAATACACCTACGTCAGGGGACCTTGTAGATCTGTATAAATACATCACACTTTAGACAGATAATCAGAGGGATTCCGACCAGAGGGCATCGCCACCATCGCTGATACTGATGCTGCAGTCATCTTGACGCTGACCCATTCTTCGTGTCCCTGCGGAGTCTGAGATAGAGACCTCATTCCAAGGTAACAAGGGTTGGGGGCTCCTCTCATGGACACGGTTTTGGCAGATTAGGTTTAGCAAACCCAGCTCTCCTTTAGGTAGGAGGTTAGGCCTTTTCACATTAGGGTATTAGGGCATATTCCATCTTATTTATCTCTTTCATGTATTGCAAAATGGTGGGGGTATTTCTAACAATGATTCTCTTCTTCACAATACTGTTACTTGCTATCTTCATTATCTTAATCATTGCAGTTCACGCAACTTATCGCAAATTGCAGTCATGTTAAATAAAACTATTATAACTTCACTGCATCTGTGTTATTGCCTTTGCTTGTATGAGACATAATATATCTGTGAGAAAAGGGTAATCTCCGTTTAACCACGACATTCCCTGAGATATCTTATTTTGAGTCCATGCGTAAACGACTGCCATAAATCACCTTTTTACTATAGTGTTTCTGGTGAGGTGCTGCTAGTGAGCCGGTAAGGTTGGGACAACAGTTGTGACTTGTTGTAGGAAAAGACTCAGTCGCCTACAAACAAAAGTACTGTCATCCTTAAACCAGCAGTCTTGCTCAGAGCAAGAGTCCAAACTACGACATGGCGCCACCAACGATGGTGTTTAGGTACTAATTTATGGATACCCTGACTATCACTGTCTCACAGACAACAGGTACCCTAAGTACCATTATACGGAGACGTCCCTGGTCTTTGGGAGAATCGTCCTCGGCTGAAAAGGTAACACCTAATTACGCTGTAGGTTGTTCGAGCTCGAACTTATAAAAAGGAAAATACTTCCCCCATCTGGTGTTCCGTTTCCCTAAACAACTATGGCTAATACCATAGATATTCCTGCAAATGCTAGACATGCACTTACACAACATTTATTAGCGCATGGCCTTACAGATGAGGGCGGGGATGTTACTCTGATTATAGAAGCAACTGAAGCATACCAAACAGAAACGTTTTACTGTTGGGTCACCTTTCCTGAGGTTGACCAGAGAACACACACATTTCATACATATGAAGTTGCGAACGTGCCTGTACGGTACGAATCACACCAGTGTCATGAAATTTCGCTCACATATCAAGAGCATCAGAACTGGTTTGAAGGCGCCCTACCACATGTACTACGAAGAGTGAGGTTAGGTCCCTTAAGTAATGAGGGTCCTACATGGCCTATGTTCGCCACATATACACCTCACCCAGGCATACAGACTATGCCGATAGCAGATTTACGAGTTTTATATAATGAATTAGTGGCATTATATAGACGATTGGTTCAGTTCGTAATGCGAACATTGAACACAACACCAGCGCGTCCAGCACCGCCAGTAGCTGGTGGTTATCAATTGGCTACTGGGATTAATCCACAAACAGTGTATACTATTAGGGGTAAAGTGCCCACGGAACGGGAAAAAATACCGTTCTGGATAGCCCAGAAAACTAATCAGCTGGAAGCTGTGTTTCCCCATACGGGACCACAGGAAAAACATAGACTGCTCACAATGTGCTTGCCGTTTGGGATGGTTCCCTCAGTGGATGACTGTACCACATGGGGTTCAGTCTACGCTGCCATATATACTACCACACATGGTACCCCGACACTTGCCAATTTACCGGAAGTGTTAAAATAAATACAAAATGAGCATGGGGCTGCACCAGCCCTGGATCTGTGGATGAAATTAATGCGTAACTTTGACGCTGTCCCCTCAATTATATTGAGTAATATTAAAGGGGAAGCGGTAGCACTGGCAATACACCAGCGTCTCAGAGAAACTCCACATTTGGAACACGAGAGACAGCTACCAAAAATAATTTCCGATACTTATACTAGTATAGGACGGGATAGTTTTGGAGCCAAACCTAAAAAATTTGAGTTACAAGGTACTTCCCATATGGAGGGTACGAAGCAGGCACAAGAGGGCTCTAAAAAGCGCTGGGACAAACAAAAAGATTTCAAAGAGAAGAGAAATAGGAGAGCTGATTCTCCACACCCGAAGTACTCCGAAAGGAGGTTTAATCTCAGAAATAGGGAGAACATTAGAACTCCAGACAGATATACTGATTCACGTCCCTCTCGTTCGTTTCAGGATGCACCGGATAGACGTAGCGAGAGAGGGGGCCGTCAAGATCGACATCCGGAATACGTGAAAGAAAAAAAAGACTCACCACAGTCTACCATTAAAAAAGAAGAAAAGACTCCTCAGCAAAAGCCACAGTTTAAAAAGAAGAAAGTGGCAGCACTGACAGTTAAAAATGCCAGTAGTATTGAGAACGCTGTTGAGGAACAAGACATGGGCAGTGACTCTGTTAGACAGCGTGGCAGAGGTCACGATATGTCGCCAGAGTCTGAAAGATCATCTGGACACGAAAGCAACTAGCGATTACATCGCAGTTGAAACAGCGGAAGGCCGCATTCTTTCCCCCGATAAGGTTTATGATTTAACGATTCAAATAGAGGGAGACGTGAAACGCACTATGAGTGTGATATTTTGGGATGAACTTAATAGTGATATCCTATTAGCCGAGAGAGACTGGCCACCTGATCACGTCTGCGAGCTCCCGCATGGGGAAGATGTCATTTTGCCTTCTTTCTCCGATCTTGTTCCAGAAGCAGCAAAAGAAGCCTATGCTGTTAAATGGGCTTTACCGCAATCATGTAGGTTGAGACAAGGAGTCTCCTTGTCATGTTATTCCCGTTAGGTCAACTCCCCAACCGCAGCCACAATACCCTGTTAAACATGAAGCAAAAGCTCTGGTGAAAGAGATCCTGTCACAACTTGAGTATCAGGGAGTAATAGTGCCCTGTACATCTGCGATGAATAACCCATTATTCCCCGTTTCAAAGCCTGATCATTCACATAGGATAGTAGTTGATTACAGACACTTAAATAGTCATACACGCACATATGCTATACAAAACTCACACAGCACGGCACTAATAAACAATATAGTGCATAAAAAATATAAAACTACATTGGATATATCTAATGGATTTTTCTGCCAGAATTTTGCACATGAAAGTAGGGACCTAAGTGCGTTTTCATTTGGCTCTCAGAAACGCTTTTGTCGTTTACCTCAAGGCTATAAAAATAGCCCAGGCCTGTTTTCAGCCCGTGTAACATCAATTTTGAACGAGATTGATTCCGATGCATTGTCCTATGTGGATGATATCTATCTCACTGACGACACCCTCGACATTCATCTTGCGAGGGTCGATCGGATAATTTTGGGATTTGCGGACATCGTTATAAATTTAATTTTAAGAAAAGCAAAATAGCCTTTCTTAATGTGTTTTTCCTGGGATATGAGCTATCAAATGAAGGGAAAAGCTTGGCCCGCACTTTCTAGAAAAATGTGCTCAACTACAGCCTCCCAACACACTTAAGAAATTACAGTTGTTACTGGGTTTCTTCAATTTTGGCAGAACATACATTCTGGATTATGCAGAGCGCATTAAGCCACTTTATGACTTAATTCAGCCCAATTTTTCTAGCAGGCGATTGAGCACACACACATCCTTAGAGACATGCAACGGGACATGCTAGAAGCAAAACACTTACACACACGTGGCAATAAACAAATTTGGTCATCAGAATAATTTCTGGTGCCCTTGGGTTTACTTATGTCACCTTTAATGAGGGTGACACAGTGCCAATAGCATATAAATCACATTTATACTCAAATGCTGAAAAACATTTTGCACCTACAGAAAAGATTCTGACAGCAGTTCAGATGGGCGTCATAAAGGAGAGGCCACTTGCCCAGGGCAAATGCATTATTGTTGTCTCCCAGGTGCCGGTCTTAGAGGCTGTCACTAAAGCGAGCTTTCCGAACGCTAAGGCATTACATCCACGTTGGATTCAATGGGCAACGTCTCTGACCGCCACTGATGTCGATTATGTATTCGATCCAAGACTTCAGACACAATAATTTCTCTAGTATGAACAAGAGTACCCCGCTCCTCTAAATATCTTGCCACTAGACAGTTATAATACTATCATTTATACTGACGGATCAGCACAAGTAGTAGGTACTAAACATCAATATTAGGCAACTTGTGCTGCTGTGTGTGGAGTGATGGAAGATGGAGTTTTCCACCCTCGCAATACCTACACGCAGACCTTAGGGGACTGCACAGCCCAGTTGGCTGAGCTTAAAGCTCTTCTTCTAGCGCTCGAACACACTGAGGCAGGAAGCCAGACTTTCATAATCTGTGATTCATATTACTGCATCCAGTCATACAATAAATATCTCCATCATTGGAAACTAAACGGGTTTAGAGATTCTAAAGGGAACACCATTAAACACAAAGTATTGTGGGGAAGGGTGGCTGATCTTAAGTATAAGCTACCAGGTGTCCATGTAGTTCATACATTGTAACACCAACGTGTAGGAATACACGCTGCAGGTAATACGTTGGCTGATGAAGCGGCCAAAGCATCAGTAGCTACGGCTTCTGTGGCTGCAGTGATTCGTTCTCGGACAAGATTGGATAATGAAATATTGATTGCTGTTAAAGCTTTGGCTGCCGGCAGAACCCTTCCGAAAGGATACCCTACAAACTGTACTTACCATATCAGTGCACAGAATGTTGCTTATACAACGATTCCTGGGGTTGGAGATCGAGTGATCCCTAATGAAGACCAGAGATTAGAGCTGATTACAGCCGCACATGAGGGTGTCGCTTCTGCACATGCTGGTATACAGGCCACGAAAACAATTCTACAGCAACGATACTGGTGGCCTGGTCTATGCAGACGAACTAAGCAGATTGTCCTTTGCTATGACATTTGCCAGCAGATTAAGGGCTCTAATATCAAACGCCCTCCGCAGACATCCCTCTTAGTGTCTGACAAGCCACTTCAGTGTGTTTCTACCTAGACCATTGTGGTCCCTTACAACCTGATGGTGCATACAAATACATTCTAGTGGCTGTGGATTCCTGTTCTAGATTCCTGTGGATATGGCCACAGCAGTCGGCTGACGCCCGGACTGTTATAAAAGATTTGCTGATCTTTATCAGTACATATGCGGTTGCAGCATTCCATTCGAACCAGGGCCCTGCATTTGCCTCTTAAGCATTCAGGGACACCATGGGGACGATGGGTGTTGAACTCCATTACTCCTCACCATACCATCCCGAGGGAAATTCGGTCGTGGAGAGGCGGAATCGTGATCTAAAGCAGTCCTCACCACAGCTCGAGTATTAGGTTCAGGCCGTAGTTGGTTACATCACCTGTATGGGGTCCAGAGAGCACTGAATAATCTGCCAAGACGGTCCTTGGGGGGACGCTCACCATATGAGGTTCTCTTTGGAATACCCATGTATGTCCCAGATCTTGATGCCCCTGGTATGGTGGCAGCTGAAACACCATTTGACATAAAAGAACGTCTCACTGTTTTACAGGAGCTTCAACAATTTTGTGATGATAAATCATCTGCAAGTGCCGCCACCTACAGAATAAGGGAATTGGCAAAAACTTCGACTGGCTGGATTCCTAACGTTGGGGATCTGGTTTGTGAGAAGATCGCTGTAAAGAAGGAGTTCGGTCCATCGTACAGAGCGCCTGTACCGGTTTTGGTAATAAAAGGTACCAGGACTGTCATCTTGCCACCACTGCCTGGTTCTAAATCAAACAGGTTCATCTCCATTGATGACATCAAATTACACCATGTGGCCAATCCTTCACAGTAGACCAGGAGGTCCCTTGGGTAGTTCCCGATCCCCTCTCATTGCCCAACAGGACATCCATCTACATAGTAGGATAACATCACTACTGATTATGCAACTATGTCAACTGCTGTTCCGGACACTTCCTCGACCATGGGGAGGGCGGAAAATGAACTTTTGTTGGTTCTGGTCACATCTTCAGTGACCGCCCGCTTCAAGATTTGGCTGTATTTTACACAAACACTTCCACGACTAATGACGCTGTCTATCAAGAGCCTCCGCGTGCGATGGATCAGAATGTACCGGCTCCTGTGTTTGCAGAGACTACCTCTGGCTATTTCATTGACATTGATGATTTTTCTTCGGATTCATCCTCTACAGTGGTTGACAACATTTCACAAAGTAGTAAGCTGTATCGGTGGCTTAAGAAGAACTATTTGATCTACCCATGGAACTATTTTTGGCTCTGTTTGACGTTTATTGCGTTATTTTTATGGGTTGTTTTGTGACTGTTTTCTTTTTGCCTATAAATGGTCACTATATTCCTGATCTCTCCTCAGTGGAGCCTGTTGATGAAATTTTAACACCTCATCATTCTTCACATAAGGTCCAGAGAGATTTGTCCCCTGTAAATATTACAGCAATACCAATTACTGATGGGATTGTGTGGGACAAAGTTCCATTTGATATATACGGGCCTACAGAGATTATTCAAATACCATACGTGTTCAAGATTTCAATATCTGATGTTATTACACCTAATGTTGTCTCTGATGATTGGGATGTCCAAACAGTTGATTCCATGCTAACTGAAATGAAGGACTATTCCGCTTTTGAAAGTGATGATGTATATGATTATACAATGAATTATGGGGAAATGTTTTGCTATAACAATTGGGGACATCACTACCTACACCGTACCACTAGATATAGGCCTCTCTTGAATTACACACAGTGGGAACACTGTTCTACACCACAGGTGGGGAGTCCGAAGTATTATAGGGATAAATTTACATACTTTTCTGGGCATGATCCAAGAAAAGCAGAGTCGTATTATTTTAAGATACCTCAGGCACAAATTAGGAAAATTTTGCTAACAGATACCAAATTGATTTACTCAGATCCCTTTGTTTCCCGGCTCTCGATTGAGGGTTACGAATATTGGAAGAACACTATTGACTTGAAAAGTGTATGGGGAACACAAGATTGGCAGATACAGGGTAGGGCAGCTTTGTTTCAAGCATGCCTGATTCCTGTGCAAATGATTTTCTTAAATGACACTATTGAGCAGGCATCCTGTCTGGGGTTAGCAAAGATTAAAGACCTCAACACGCCCAGTATCCCTACTCCGACAAAATTTAGAGATTGACAACGCTTCCTTAATATCACAGAGGACAGGCTAGATGCAATGGTGAAGGCCGGTACCTATAATTCTTTACTTTCCAGTCCCGGAGGGTGGTTGGTATGGCCCACAGATACTGATGAGTGTCAAAAGCGTTTCTTGAACTCTTCAGGTTTTTTTTCGATAAATACTCGCTTTCTATCAGGACAACATACAGGTATAGTTACAACATACAGTGTGGGTAAGCTGTGCCAGCAATGGATGCAAACAAACATGTTAACAGCGGTTAAGAAACACCTGAACACAAAATTTGATGAATTGACTTGTCATTCCCGATTCATCAGATTCCAAATTATGCAATTAAATAGACATTTGATGTTGCACGCTGTACTTGTCATAGTTGATATTAACATCTCTGTATGTATTTTTAGACAGATTTATTTTAACATATTTTTAACACATGCAAATGCTTTTTTGCCTTGTTTTAGCATTTAGCTTTTAGTTCAGGAGCAATTTTTTTGCTTTTTGGATTCCTGTGCCTTCATCATACCTGTTACAGCAATGGCGAGGGAGTAGTGAATCCTAATTCGTTTTAATGGGATAGCAGGAGTTAGCTTAGCCGCTGGCTTGTAGACTCGTGCCCCCGTCATCTAGTGACTTTTAACCTACTTAGCTTGCTCTGTCTTAGCCCATTTAATTATTTATTCTCCTAAGATGGCTGCCTTGTTTATAGTTAGGCCACTTGTTATGAGTTCCATTATCAGTGTCACCGCGCCAAGGCGTCAAGATCAAGCACCAAAGACAAACAAACAGTAGCTGTTCACACTTAGGGTTTTTCCCTCTCTATACTTTCGAGGGATTGTTGATATTAATTGCCGTCCCAAGCATGCCTGTTATCTATTGTTTTGGAATACACCTACGTCAGGTGACCTTGTAGATCTGTATAAATACATCACACTTTAGACAGATAATCAGAGGGATTCCGACCAGAGGGCATCGCCACCATTGCTGATACCGATGCTGCAGTCATCTTGACGTTGACCCATTCTTCGTGCCCCTTCGGAGTCTGAGATAGAGACCTCATTCCAAGGTAACGAGGGTTGGGGGCTCCTCTCATGGACACTGTTTTGGCAGATAAGGTTTAGCAAACCCAGCTCTCTTTTAGGTAGGAGGTTAGGCCTATTCACATTAGGGTATTAGGGCATATTCCATCTTATATATCTCTTTCATGTATTGCAAAATGGTGGGGGTCTTTATAACAGTGACTCTCTTCTTCACAATACTGTCACTTGCTATCTTCATTATCCTAATCATTGCAGTTCACACAACTTATGGCAAATTGCAGTCATGTTAAATAAAACTATTATAACTTCACTGCATCTGTGTTATTGCCTTTGTTTGTATGAGACATAATATATCTGTGAGAAAAGGGTAATCTCCGTTTAACCACGACATTCCCTGAGATATCTTATTTTGAGTCCATGCGTAAACGACTGCCATAAATCACCTTTTTACTATAGTGTTTCTGGTGAGGTGCTGCTAGTGAGCCGGTAGGTTGGGACAACAGTTGTGACTTGTTGTAGGAAAAGACTCAGTCGCCTACAAACAAAAGTACTGTCATCCTTAAACCAGCAGTCTTGCTCAGAGCAAGAGTCCAAACTACGACAGAGGGGTGTGAGGGCTATAGTCACACATAATAGTACAGTGGCACACATATTTGCCTACAGCAACAAATACACCCACACAAACACAGCACGCACACTGCAGCCAGCACACACACACCAGATGCAAATAACACAGAGCTACGCACGGCAACACAACAGAGGCCCAGCCCCACAAATTCACATACAACATACGAACTCGTAACAACAACACCACAACCGAACAAACATGTATAAATACATGTCAAACCCCCACAATCAACACTGGCCAAGAACGCCACACACATACAATACAATATACAACCATCTCTGATGAACCACACACAATTACACCATCATACAAATTAGCAAGCGACACACACACATCACACACAGTATACTGAACCTATCTTCCATGCAAAATACACGCAGACTCAAACAGTCCAAAAACACAAAGACACACAGCACTACAACAAACACATATCAATACTAAAATACATCACCATGACAACAAAATTTCAGCTACATACACATACCCATCACAAAAATACATACCCTATTCCTGGGAGATAAAAGCACCTCACACAACCTCACAGACTGTTCAGACAATACCGGGAGCATCAATCAGCACACATGCACAAATACTGCTACACAACCAATGCCAACCAGGTTCAACTCAAACCTAGGAAAGGAAATACGGGACAAAGATGTAACCAGAAAACCAACAACTGGTTGGTTACAGTATGTTAAACTCATTTTTGTAAAAAAGTTAATAGTCCATATATACATTTTTAGCACAAAAGGCACAAAATGGTGCCCCAACTTGACTCCTAACGGCCATATAACCTCCACAGGTAGGGGCAGGCAGGCACCTCAGGAGTCCTCAGGGGTGAGGTTTGGATTTAGGTTTGAGAGGAGGGTTCAGGCTTTCGCTTGGGAGGGGGGTCAGACATTTTTGGGAGGGATGGACTTTTTTTTGGTGGGGAGGGGCATGGATGCTGGCTGGAGGAAGTTGGGAAAAGGTAAAACCCGGAAAGGAAACATTTTTTAGACTGACAGGGATGATCATCAGAATGGGGTTTGGGTGTGGAGGGTGAGGGAGTGGATGTATGACGTTAGGAGTAGATATCTTGGTTGTGTATTTGTGAGAGGTGTGCTTATGGATGGTGTGTCTGTTGGGTGGGTGAGTGAGGGCATTTTTTTGTCTTGGGCTGATGGGGGCTGGAGGTGCTGGTGGATGCCATGGTGGGTGGCTATCTGTTGGGGTGGTGACTACAGGTTTGATGGATATGCTGCAAGTAGGTCAGTGGTTGTGGTGACTGGGGTGGATGTCTGAGGGTATGCTGGGGTGATGTCTGCAGGTAGGATAGATGTTGTGACTGTGATGCTGGGGTGGTGAGGATGTCAGGGCAGGTCATGACTGCTGCTGTGTCTGCAGGTGGATGTTGTCTGCGTGAGTGCTGGTGGTGTGTCTTGTGGTGCTTATGTTTGTTTGAGCTACCCTTGGATGTTGGGGTGTATGCATGCCTGCCTGTTAGTGTGCTTTAGCTGGGTCGAGGAAGGAGGGATTCGGACTGGGAAGAGGAAGGTGGAGAGGGGATGGTAGCCAAGGGGTTCTGGCTGCCATTATTGTGGAGACCAGAGCCTGAAATGATCTCTGTAGGCCGGCCAGTGCACCATGAATACCCTCCAGGAATGTATAGCCCTCTTGTATTTGATTTGCCAGTCCCTGGATGGCATCACAATGGTCGACTGACCCACAGAGATGGCCCTCACGATTTCACTAGCCTCCTCACTGAGGGCAGAAGGGCTAACTGGGGCTGGAACAGAGGTGCCTGAGGCAAAGGAGATGTCCATCCTCTTGGATGGGCGAGCATGACCAACTGGGTGGGGAGCTACAGGGAGGGCAGTGATAGAAAGGGGGAATAGCAGACAGAAATAGTACTGGAGTGGTTCTAGATGGTTCTGCCACCAGTAGGGAGTGGCCACTGGAGTAGGATTCCAAAGAAAACGTACTGGATCTGGTGTTACCCGTGGCACTCCCCTTGCCCTATGGGCCACTAGGTCCCTCGCTGTCAGTTTTCCCGTGACTGGAGGTCCTGCTGTTAGAAGCTTCCCCACTCAGCTGTGCCCCATCTCCTTCACCTGCTGATGCTGAAAAACAAAGTCAGGCATGGTCGTTACATTCACAAGACATCCTGTTCACCAATACCCCAGGTAGTGCCAGTAAATTCCCAACATCATGTTACAACAAAATGATGTTTGTCCCTCAATATGAACATTGTTAAACAACAGCCAAGCTTCCTAACTGACACCTACAATACCATGTATGAAGCTGACCAATCACACTGACCATACCATGACAAGGTGACTTTGTCTCATGATACATGTTCCCTATCCACAACAACCTAGACAAGCACTAATCAAGCAATAGTTTAGTAATGTGAAATTGATTCTCACTAATCAAAAACACATACAAAAATGTTACTCTAGTGTCATGTACCAGGCTATGACACATGTTGTAAAGTAAAGGCAGGCATACTTACAACCATACACAATGAACATCTGCAAGCCTTTAACAACTCAAATTGTCATACATTTCCATTTAAGGTTAACAAGTCAGAACACATGACACACACACATGCATCAATAGTGATGTATCAAGGACTGAAAATACAATGTGGACCAAGACATTGGTCTTCTGAAAACAAACTTCATCAGTCAAGTGAGGACCAAGTAAGCTCAGACCTATGTCCCACATACAACTAAAAGATGTCAAAAAGAGTGTACCCTACATATGGACTACTATATTGTGCAGAAAGATGAAAATCAAACCTATATATTCATGGAATTAGTCGATCAATGGGCCTTTGACTGAGTGGGTACATCACTACACGCACATCAGACATGGCAAGCCTCACATCTGGCTGTGGAGGATTCTCAGGGCCAAAGCACATGTGTTGCTAACATGACATGTACACCTACCATGATGAAGCCACATGCCTACATACCTACATACACTTACCATACTACTCACAAGTACATGTATGCTACCACACCTGCACCACACATGTGTAATTTCCAACATTAGGTTCCCAAACAGCTAGAACTCATGTGCCACATCCTTCATAACAACAGTAAGTAGAGATGACTGTTTCCAATGCAGATACATTACTGAACCTTTCAATTGATACATGATGTTGATGCATATCTGTCAGGATTGTAGCTGTGAATAGACTACCATTGCCTTTGTGTCATGCCTACAACAGTATGCCCAAAGAATGTTTTGTGGCCACTTTCCAATAACAGAAAATTAGCAAGGTAGTAACATTCCTAGCCTCTGATACCAGTATATGTATGCTCACAGAAATGTAGCAACATCTCAATGGTATCTAACATGCATATTGTCTACTCTGAGACTTCACAATTGTCAATGAACATTCCTCCCTTGCCAGATGACCAGGACTGCATGCTGATTGACTTTGCTACAGCTGCTTTGTGAGACTACCGGTTCCCTGGCCTACATGGATGGTGTCTCTATAGACAACAAGCTTCCTTGCTCAGGTATGGGGGATTATGTCTTTCTAGGAGGGTATCCTGAAGGACGGATAGGGGCTTATCATGCTGCACTCT
Source organism: Pleurodeles waltl (assembly GCF_031143425.1). Lineage (NCBI taxonomy): Eukaryota > Metazoa > Chordata > Amphibia > Caudata > Salamandridae > Pleurodeles > Pleurodeles waltl. The sequence continues at coordinate 722,118,841 of NC_090437.1, read as the reverse complement.
AAAATAGCTTAGGTAAGAATCGCATATGTTAAGCATGGTGACAGCATGAAGGGACTTTTCCGGTGTTTCACTTTTCTTGTCACCATTTTTCTTTTATTATGTTTCGTCATTCGAATTATTGCAATTCATGCCATTCTATCTATGATGCAGTTGTTTCAATAAATCTTATGGAACCATTTTCTGCCTTTGTTTGTCTTTGCATGTGTGAGACTCAGAGAAAAGTATGAGATCTGATACACCACGATTTCCCTAAGAAGCCATCTTGTCATACCCCCGTTTGCCACAAATCATCCCTGTTCTTGGGCGGCGATAAGGTGCTGCTAGTTGGCAGGAAACAGATTAGACTGACAGTTGTCACAAGGTGTGGGATTGGGCTCAGTTCCCTGCAATTCAGGTGATACTGCTGCCCGAATCCAGCAGCCTCATAAGGATAATGAGAGGCCATGTGACATGGCACCACTAACGTTTGGTCACGCACTGATTTTTGGATCCGCCTGAGTATTTCTCTGTCTCACTATGTGCTAAAGGCACCTAAATACTATATACGGAGACATCTGTGGTATTGAGGGTTTCCTCTTCAGCTAGGTAGATAGTACCTATCCAATGCTGTAGGTTGTTCAAGCTTGAATCTTAAAAGGATTCATCCCCATTTGGTGTCCTTATCTCTGAACAAATACCTTTACCATTACCATGGAGAACCCTCAATGGGTAGTAATTGTAGCAAACATGAGACCACCCCTCACTGCTCAATTGCTAGCAAAATTGCCTCAAAGCTTAGGGGGGTCCGGTAACATTTGTAGTTGAGACTCATCCAGCCTATAGAATGTTTCTGTTCTACTGTTAGGTCACTTTTCCAGCAGTTGATGGGAACACTAATACATTTCATCACTACACACCTGCTAACATACCTGCACAATACAGAGCTTATGCATACTTAGAAATACCACTATCTTTTCAAGACTATAATAACTGGCTTGATGGTGCCCTACCGCATACAATATTGCAAGTTAGGTTAGGTCCTCTGAGAAATGATGACCCTACCTGGCCTTTATTGGCCACATGTACACTGCATCCTGATGCAGCCACTTTGGCTGCAGCTGAGGTTCTCTGCTTATACATTGAGCTTACCGCGATATACAGACTGTTGGTACAGTTCGTTATGCACACAATAAATACTAACTCAGAACGAGCTGCCCCAGCCCAACCACATGAATTCACACACGGCATTAACCCTGCAACTGTATATTCAATAATGGGTAAAGTACCTGCCAAATGTGAGGAGATTCCGTTTTGGTTAGCTATAAAAATAAATGCACTGAAAGCAGTTTTACCCCAGTCGGGACCTCGGGGTAAACATAGAATATTCACTATGTGCTTGCCATTTGGGATGGTACCCATAGTGGATAACTGCAATACTTGGGTATTTGCCACGCTCTATACTACCACATGTGGTACACCGACACTTGCCAATCTTCCAGAAGTATTAAAACAAATTCAAGAGGAATACATGGCTGCCACATCCTTTTTTTTGGCGATGCAATTGATGGGCAATTTTGCCACTGTATCTTCAATAATATTAAGTAACCTTAAAGAGGATGTGGTTGTACAGGATCAAGAACGTGAGCTGTCAAAGATTATAGCTGAGACCAATTGAACCACATTTACAGGGTAAATCCAGTAAGGATTTTGCAAAGCAAGCACATGAGGGTTCGAAAAAATGTTGGGATAAACAAAAACAAACACATAAAAAAGAAAGGGGAGAATTTCTAAATTCAGAGACCCTTCAAAATTGCTATAATCGAAATAGAGGTAATATAAAGATTCCTGAGAGATATCAATATACTGATAAACACCAATCTCGTTCCTTTCAGGACTCACCAGATAAAAACAGTGAGAGAGGTGGGCAGTTAGAGCAGAGAACTGAGTATGTGAAACTGAGAGAGGACTCACAATGCTCGTTAGAGCTTTCTGTTAAAAAAAGAAGAGAAACTTCCACAACAAAAACCCCAATTCAAAAAGAAAAAAGTGGTGGCAATTTCTATACAACATTCCACTCATGATGAGAGATTTACTGAAAAACAGGAAGAGGGCACTGGCACTGGCACTACCAGACAGTGTGGCAGAGGTCACAATAGTTCACCAGAATGTTCAAGAACATCTGGAGGTGAAAGTAACTGATGATGTCTTATAAGTCGAGACTGGGAACAGGCGCGAATCTACACCCCATAGGGTGTATAAACTAAAAATACAATTAGAAGACATTGAGAGCACAGTAGATGCCATCTTTTGGGATTGTGTCATTACCTTTTACAACATCTTATTGGCCAAAAAAGATTGGCTACCAGAATTTGTCCGTAATCTCCCGTATGGGGAGGAGGTAATTGAACCCTTGTTCTCACCCCTTGTTTCCAGACAGCTCTGGGAGGCTTGCACCATTGATTGGTCAAAGGCGCAGGCACCTGCATTATATCACAACCATGTAGTGTGGGACAAAGATTCTCCCATCATATAATACCAATTATATTTTACCTCAACCCCAATACCCAATAAAGCATGAAGCTAGAGCACCCATGAGGGAAATCCTCACACAACTAGAGTACCAGGGCGTAATTGAACTCTGTGTCTCACCAACGAACAACCCATTGTTCCCCGTAGCCAAACCAGACCATTTATATAGAAAAGACATAGACTACAGACATTTAAATAGTCATACACACACATTTGCCATTCAAAATGCACACAGTATAGCATTTGTTAACAATATAGTGCTCAAAAAATATAAAACAACCTTGGATATTTCCAACATTTTTTTCTGCCAAAATATAGCACCTGAAAGAAGGGACTAAACAATCTTTAGCGCTTTAGGGTGCAATACAAATTTTGCCGAATCACACAAAGGTACAAAAACAGTCCAAGATTGTTTTCAGCTAATTTTACCTCAATTTTACACAATATTCCCCTGATGCATTGTCCTACTTCGACTAAATCTATATTACGGATGATGATCTCTCTCAACATGTAAAACAGGTGGGCTGGATTGACCGTGGGATTTGCCAAATTAGGCTAAAATTGTAATTAAGAAAAAACAAAAATAGCCTTACGTAGTGTGCAGTTTTTGGATGGGAATTATCAGATGAAGGCAAGAGCCTAGAGTCCCAATTCTTAGCAAAATGCACACAACTACAACCACCAAACACTATCAAAAAGCTCCAGTCATTGTTGCACTTTTTAAACTTTGGCAGAACATACATTCCAGATCATGCACATTCTCAGAGTTTTGCAACAAGACATGCTTGCAGCTAAACACTTACATACAAGAGACAACAAAAGTAATTTGGTCATCAGCGTAATTGCAGGTGCCATTGGTTTCACCTATGTAACATTCAATGAGGGTGATACCTTTCCTATTGCATACAAATCACATTTGTATTCCATAGCTGAACAACGCTTTTCTCCCACAGAAAAAATACTTACTGCTCTTCAGATGTCTGTCATTAAAGAGAGACATCTGGCCCAGGGGAAACGCATTATTGTCATATCTCCGATCCCAGCCCTTGGTGCTGTCACCAAAGCCAGTGTTTCAAACGCTAAGGCATTACATCCACGTTGGATTCAGTGGGCAACATCTCTGATGGCCACTGATGTTGAATATGTTTGTGACTCAAAATTACAAACTTAAGAATTTCTCCAGTAGGAATTTGAATACCCAGTACCAGCAAACACATTGCCTATTGAACAATATCATAGAATTATTGTTAGACCTGGCAGCTCTTGTCATGGTTTCCCTGTACTTTCTGCTTCTGACCTCCTATTTTTGGACCCTGTGCTACAATTCGTTTTGGCCGGTTTTGATGTTCTGAGCACTTTGCCACTGCTAACCAGTGCTAAAGTGCACTCTGTCTAAATTGTATTGGTGATTGGTTATCCATGATTGACATATTTGATTTACTTGTAAGTTCCTAGTAAAGTGCACTAGAGGTGCCCAGGGCCTGAAAATCAAATGCCACTAGTGGGCCTGAAGCACTGATTGTACCGCCCACGAGTAGCCCTGTAAGCATGTCTCAGATTTGCCACTGCAGTGTCTGTGTGTGCAGTTATAAACTACTAATTCACCCTGCAAGTGCACCCACTTGCCAGGCCCAAACCTTCCCTTTCACTACATGTAAGTCACCCATACGTTAGGCCCAAGGTAGTCATGGTGCAGTGTATTTAAAAGGTAGGACATGTACTGATGTGTTTGGCATGTCTTGATAGTGAAATACTGTCAAATTCAGTTTTCACTATTGCAAGGCCTATCTCTCGTATAGGTTAAAATGGGAACTGCCTTTAAATATCTTTTGTGCAGTTTCCCATTGGGAGCAGATAGAGTTTGGGGTCTCTGAACCTATAATTTAGCCCCTTCGCTAACAGGCCTTTTCCCCTCTTGTGCCAAGCACTTTTTTGGCTATTTGGGGTAGTTTGCACTTAGGCCCTCATAACATTTTGTCCACATAAGCTATCCACACAAATTTGCGTCCTTTTTTTGCAACATCCTAGGAATTCTAAAGGTACCCAGAGTTTGTGAGTTTCCCTCGGGGAGACCAAGAAATTAGCCAAAATACAGCTAAAACTTGGTTTTTTTTTTAGAAAATTGGGAGAAAAGGGCTGCAGAAGAAAGTGTGTGTTTTTTTTCCCTGAAAATGGCATCAACAAAGGATTTGCTGTGCTAAAATCACCTTCTTCCCAGCTTTCAGGAACAAGCATCCGTAAACCAAAAAAACAATTTTTTCAACACAATGTTGGCATTTAACTGGGTCATACGCCATTTTTATGGTTTTTTGGTGCTTTCAGCCTCCTTTTAGTTAGCGACAGGTGTGAAACCAATAGTGGATCCCGGACAGCTAAACATTTCTGAAAAGTCGACAAAATTCAGAATTCAGCCCTCCTTGGGGAGTGACCCTTGCCTCAGGGGTCACTCACCTTATTCATAAAAAAACAAAAACAAAAAACTCCCTGGTGTCTAGTGGGCATTCCTGCAGCATGATCGCTATGCGATTTTGCTGCAGGAATACTCAGAGAGACATGAAAGGAAAGGAAAAGCTTTTACTTTCTTTTTCATGCCTCTCTGGCCTTCCCTTCCCCCATCCCAAGGATAATCTAATCAGTTTCTCCTCAGGTCGCACTGGAAGCCATGCTTCCAGCGCAATGGGGGCAATCTCTGATGAGGTCAGTGCGCGGTCACGTGCTGATGTCATCAGATCTCACTGAGGGGATGAGGGGAGTTGAGGGTAGCATGGGAAGCGATTCCGCTGCCATCCCTGCTCGGGGGTGTGGTTTGGAGGCCCACAGGGGGAGCAGTAGCACTCCCCCAGTGGGCGGGTGCAGGATGTAATGGTTACGTCTGTGGCACATGAGAGCCATGCCACTGGACATAACCAGTAAAAATACATCTTTTAATAAAGTTGGCTTTTAGATTGTCTGTTTAAAAATGCCACTTTTAGAAAGTGTTAGAAGTAATATATGGTCACTACAAGAGGGAAGTATACCTAGACTTCCACTGTAAAGTTACTCTCTCAAGGAAGGGACTATATTAATTTTACCCAATATTCTTGGATTAATTTATATTTTTATTTCTTTTATCAACACAATTACTACAATCCACAAATCTAATCATAGACTTCCTATTATTCATAAAATCCTAAACATACAAACAAAGTGAAGGTGAATATTGTGAAAAAAGTGACGGTGTTATATACAATATATCCTCTCTTACATTAATGACAATTTTTCATCAAGACTTAGTAATCTTGTGGTGGTTTCCTCCATGTAAGGAAGCAGTGCTCAGATTTCGTATGGCATTAATTCCATGATATAGATGGAGATGTTTTCTCTGGAGAAGGGGGATTTGTTTTAAGGTCTTTTGCTGGTTGGTCTGGTTGTGAGGTGAAGAAGAGTTATTTGAAGGCTTCATCAAAGATGCAGAAGCACTTCTAGTTTTTTTTCATACATGCATGAATCAGCCATTTAGTCACTAAAAAAATTCAGAATGATTTCCTGCAGCAAGTTAGTTGAAGGTATGAGTGAAACTTGTAGTGAGTAGTATTGGGTTTATCCATTTGCCTACAAATGAGGAATAACGTGTGAGTGATGCAACATTGAAATTATTTGGGAAACCAAAAATTATTTAAATTACTTTGTGGGGTTTTTTTAAGCAATTGTGTGTGCCATTTCCAGATAGTCAGCAAAAAATAATTTAGGCAATTATCAAACAAAATATCTCCCAGCAAGATGAAACCGTGTAAGCTGAGGAAAAAGAATCATTCAAATATGTAAGTATATTATAAAAGACATACGCTATCAAATTTCAGTGGAATTTCATGTTGAAAATGTCATTTAAAAGAGAAAAAGACATTGCAGGCCCCTCAGTGCTCAAAGTGCTCAAGAAAATAGCAGTTTGTGAGGGAAAATGGTGGGCACACTTCGGAAAAATAGCACGCCTCATAGAGAGAAAGGGTTTTGCAATGACGAGATGCCCTCAGAGGTAGAATAGTGAAGTATTTGATCTGTGCATCTAGCATATTTAAGTTCTTGTGTTAACTGTGTCTTCATGAAGGAGAAGGTTGGCTTGGCTTTGTGTCTCTCACAGTCAGCATTGAAGCTTCAAACAATCTTCATTAGGTGCCAAGTCATGCCCCCAGCCTAATTATTATTAATGAGGTAGGAATAGACTTACGACTCCTAATGATGTACTGCAAATGCTGGAATGAAGATATGCATACAGAATGACACTGAAGGAACTATGCAGCAGTCCCATAGACTGAAGTATGGTGCATCCAATGCCAGATCCCACTATTGCCAAGGCTTTGAGGAGGCAATGTGGCATCAATACTTTGTGATTACTTTGCCTTCACAATGTCTTTCTCAAAAAATCTATTTTACTTTCCCATTTCTGCCTATCAGGGCCTCGGATGGCTTGCACAAGTAATTATTATCTTTTTTATTTTTTGAGGCCCACACAACTGATTTTTGGCAAGTTACATATTCAAGTACAAAGGCAACTGTGACTTGTTCTTTGAATAACCTTGGACCTCTCAGGACCTAGTTTCCGATCCCTATTCAGATTTTTCACTACCTCTAATGCTCCAGTTTTAACTGAGTATTTTACTTGGTCTCTGGATGTAACATTTGTCTATTGGCCTCTTTCTTTGCTACCTGCAGCTACTAAAACAGTAGAGAAAATTGTTAACACCCACTTATCCAATTACTTGGAGACAAATATGCTTCTCCACAGCACTTAAGATAGTTTTCGGCTGCAGCACAACACAGAATCTACTCTTCTTGAAATGACTGGAATCAAATTTGCTCTGGATGAGAACGGTGGCACTTTCATTCTGCTTGAACTTTCGGCTGCATTTGACACTGTCTCACATACAATGCTCCTGCAGAGGTTGGAGGAAAAAGCCCTTGGCAGTTCAGCATGGCTCTGGTTCAAATCGTTCCTTGAATGCAGAGTGCAAGAAAATTGGTTGGGCCTCATTCCTCCTTCAAGAAGGCGCTCACTTCTGGAGTGCTGCAGGGCTACTCCTGAGTCCTCAAAATCTATAAGGTCCCTCTAGCTATCCTGATTGAATCTCTTGGTGTGGCGACTGTATCTTATGCAGATGATACTCAACTGCCTAACTGCTTCTGACTTTTTGTTTCTCTGCCTCCCATAAAATTTCTCCTTTTGTCACCTGCCTGAATGATGTCTTGTACTGGATGTGCAAGGGTTGCCTTTAGTGCAATGCTGAAAAAACTGAGATTCTCCTGTTTACCAAGGCTAGAAGCCTTTGAGCTACATATAGTTGGCCATGAGATATTCCTCCTTTCTTTGGTAGCAAAGAATCTAGATGATAAGATATCTATGGACACCCAGATTGGTCAGTAGCTGTGACCTGTTTTCCTCCAGGAAATGAATCCTGTTTACAACTATGATCATCATGTATCATGGTTTTTATAATTGTGGCCCAAAGTACTTGATCACTAGAATTCCCCATTACATTCCTCCTAGAACTCTTTGGTGTTCCATGGCTCTCTGTTGATATCCAGAAGTATTGCCTGGTCAGATTAGGAGGGTGGTCTTTTTAAGGACTGACAGGCAAGGCCTGGAATGAACTTCTGATTTCTCTTTGTTCGATCTATCTTGAGGCCCACTCCAGGAAAAAGTAAAAAACCCATCTATTGTTGTTGGATTGATTGAGAGTAGAAAATTGACCTTGATAGTGTAGCACTGGGACATTCAATGAAGTAGCTGTGCACTCTATAAAGTGTTTCATTCATTCATTCATTGCAGGGTCCATCACTTTAAGAAGGCAGGGATGTATATCTGTTGTTCAATTTTGCCAATCATAGATGTTCCAAACACAAAAACATAGTACATCATATTTCCAATCAGCAATTTGGCTGCTAAATAATAAATAGCTCTGAAGGGGTAGCTGGGAGACAAGTTATGAGTGTAGTTCCCTTTCTCTTTAGCAATATTTTTTAGGAGAGAGTTGCAGCTGGTTGCAAAATTGGCAACATGAATGACATATAAAGGCATAGTACAGGTTTCAAATGAAACGTTGAATATTTTAGCCACATTGGTGAGCTTATGAATGTTCTATGCAAGGGATGTTTCCTTCATCCAGTAATCTGCTTCTGTTAAGTGGCACAACTTAATGAGTGGAACATTTAACTGTTACTTCTCACAATATGAATATCTTGACTTTAAAATGTTGCCTGTGTGACTAAGGGACTGATTAAGACTTTGGTGGTCGGACTGCCAGACCGCCAAGGCAGTGGTCCCAAAAAGGCTGTTGTGCGGGCGGTCTTCAGACCGCTGTATTACGATGTATGCAGGCTGAACCGCCGTGCGCCAAACCAAATGGCTAGCTGGCAGCTGCGCAGCAGCCAGCAATCATGACGGAGAGTACTCCGTGGCAGTCATGGAAGCATGGAACTACTGAGCCCATTACAATAGCAGTCTACGTGGTGGTCTTCTTGCAGCTGTCAGCTGACGATGGTCAGCTGCCAAGGTATGCATTCAGCAAAGCAACAGACAAGTGCCCATTGAATGGATTCAAAAACCACACAGTTGACGCATATTGACTCAAGGGACACACCTGCAAATCACATGAAACATACCACTTACTAGACCATGATCCTTTGCCTAGAGCCCACTGTTTTACTCATCAGTGATAGATAAGGCACCCCTTTTTTCACCATCCCATTCAACACCTTTCATCCACCTCTGTCCATTTATTCTCTATAATACTTTTTTGTTAAGTAATTCTCTGTCACCCACTTTAATTTACAGATATATCATATCCCAAAAATCCCTGCTTTTCTAAAGATGAGTTGAGAGGCATGGTGAATGAAATCATAAGAGTAGAGCCACATTTGTTTGGAGCACAAGTCCAACATACTCCTTTCAGTAGGGAAAACTGTAGGCAACACCCTGCGCACAAAGGAGGACATTAGGAAGAGGTGGAACAACCTCCAGGGGAAGGTGCATTCCTTGGCCTCCAGGCAACACATGGAGGCCCTGAAGACTGGTGGTGGTCCTCCCAGTATTTCATTACAACTCTTTCCCTGGGAGGAGAAGATTTTGGTCATCTTGCAGGTGGAGAAGTGGAGTCTGCTAAGTTAAAGTACAAACACTATCACACATCTTCAATGGCCTGTCTACTCATATCGCACCCTTTGCCACTGTGTTGTTCATCTACTTATCCAACATGTAATATCCAGAGTTGCAACAATATAATCTTGTCAATGTGCATTGTTGGACAGAACAACACATGTATCAATAACCATCACATGCCATATGTTAGAAGGGGGTCCGTAGGTGTTTCAATATCAAAAGATCATCCCAGGGTCCATGGTATTTGTCTGCATGTAAATGTTGGGCCAACATAACTGCAGTGTGGCAACAGATATGTAAGACAAAACATTTGTCATGTGTTGGGAAGTACAAAGAGTGACATGTCTACAACTACCAGGAGGCCCTCTTTCGGTAACACAAACCAACAGGCCTTCCTGCACTTGTCTAAATACACTTGTGTGTCATCTCTAAAATGATGTACTCTTCCCTGGGAGTTTGTTTAGCATTTGTGTGATGTGGGGAGTCAGCAAGTGACATGACTACAACTACCAGGAGGCCCTTATCCAGTAACACAAACAAACAGGCTTCACTATACTTGTCCATATATACCTGTATGTCATCTCTCAAATGATGTACCCTTCCCTGTAAGTGAGCAAGCTCTGTATCATGCTCAACTCAGAGACATGCCTGTCTACCTACCGAACTCTTGTCCTGGTATCACAAATTGAAACTATTGAGGACAGGAATGATACCTTAACAAGTTTGTACATCAAGTGTTCCTTAGGAATTAAGATGCTACATCAGATTGGTAGTGGCAGGTAACAAATTGACTCAGCACTGCTCATATTATGGGTACGTATACAACAAAGTTGTGTGTTTGCCTGTATCTCACACAATTAGGCCTTGGAATGGTCAAATACACGTCTCCTCTCCGCTAAGTTGACTTAATTGTTACTAACATGTCATATTCATTCCCTCCTCTAAAGTGCAATTGATCACCATATCTGTTGAGTCCAATAGTTACTGCAAGCTACACACGTAAAATCAACAACTTCCGTACCCTGGTAACATAGAACAAACAGCAAACCTACCACTTAACAGTGTCCAAGATTGCTTCTTACAGCCACATAAAACCTTTGGATATAGATTCTGCACTTCAAATAACAGTGTACTCTGTTCCTCAACAGGTCGAGCTGCCACAGCATCTGGCCAGACACTGTCCACCGACCAGACCCCCAACCCACCTCTGAATTAATCCCTCGGTTATGAAGACACTCCTGGACATGTGGATGTGGATGATGGTCCTCGCCCATCTGAGCAGCCTGGTCAGATGGCAACAGTGACTCTCACTGTGCCCACAAAACATCTCCCACCTGAGTTGCGTCAACATCACAGACAACAACGTGACTCTCCAACCTGTGTACTTAGCAAAGTGGCTACCATCCTGTGCCCCCCAGTCCTGGACCCCATGGTGCAAACCAACAATCCAGTTGGGGAGGGCAACCTGGGCAAAGGGTACAGTCTCATGGGGGTAGGGTATGTGGGATGGATGATGTGGGCCGGCAGAGTGAGGCTACTGGGGCCACTCATGACCAGGATACTATCAGCCATGTCTTGAGGGTCTATCATGAGTCCCAAGATGTGAAGGGCCAGGTGCTAACAAAAAACTCCAGGAAATCTAGCAGCTGCCAAGGGACATAAATCAACATATGGAAGCTCATAGCACCGCCATGGGCACCCTAACAAGGGGTGCTGAAGGACATCCATACAACCCTAAGCAGGACTTCTCCCCAACATCTACCCCTTCCTGTGGGCCACCTACATCAATCCCAAGTACATCTATGGCAGCCCCATGAAGGGAGGCCCTGCCAGAGGACCAACCACCCTCAGTCACCCCTGCCTCTACAGCAGCTGAACTCCCCATTCCCTCACAATTGTGGATGTTCATGTGAGAATCCAGGAGGTGCAGATGGCAAGGTCCCCAATCCTGCCGGCAAGAAACCTCATCCTTAATGTCTTCCTTTGTGTGGCACACATGTACTCTGTAGAATGATCCTGAGCTCCATTCCATTTCTGATGTGAGGAGTACTCTGGACTTTGGACTTCCAATGGTGTGGCATCTACTCCTATGATTTCATTCACCATGACTGACCCCTTCACTTTTCATTTATGTTGTTTTTTTTTGCTACAAGTTTGGTTTCAAACCAGCCCTTTAATGAATTCACCAGTCACAAACTCATTGTCTGCTGTCTGAAATTTCACATTTAGCTATGGAGATATGTAAGAACATGTGAACCATATAATGAGAAAAATAACTACTTGTGGAAGCAGAGATATGTTGCATGTGCAGTTCCCATCTCAGGATTACAACCATTCCACACAAGCACTTACATACAAGTGTCTTGTCTACTAAGGGATTTTATTACATTGTTCAGCTCAAAGGCTGTCAATATGTCTGAAACATAGCAAATCATACATGATGAAATCATATGGATAAATGATCAAAGTTACAAGTACAGACCTCCAGACCATGGAAGGAAGGGATATATCAGACATTGCCCTGTAGAGTAGTCAAACATTAAATTGGTTGATGTAATCCGCTGGAACCTATCACCTACCTCAGAGAAGGAATGCAACATCATATATTGCAAGACTCAGACAGATGGCCTTACAACAGTTTCTGATCACAGGGTCATTACAGTCCAGTGCTTCTGCATCTGGTGGTATGATACAAACAAATGCCAGTGAAGTGCCATAGGCACTTTGGCCTACAATGATGAAACATCAACAGCTATATATAATTCATCTTCATTTGGCATTTCTGGGTTCTCACCTGGTGGCACCACAGGTTCACCTTCCTCTATGATGTAAGGTATGTTCCTTCACAGGGCGATGTTATGATTCTTCCATGGGCCTCTTAGAAGCAGACATACCCTGGTGTAGTTGGATTGCTCAGTGGTGTTAACAATGAAGATTGGTTGGTGTGAGAAAACAGGGCTGATTGCAAAGGCCTCCTAACTTTTTGCCCCAATTTTTCACATTTTCCTGGTGTTTTCCTCACTCTAATGTTGCCCTGGGAACTGCTAACCAGTCCCAGGGCCTGTGCTCTGTAGAAAATAAATATGCAAATTAGGATAATTGTAATTGGCTACGTCAACCTACCTGTAAGTCCTTAGTGTGTGGTAGGGCATGTAGGTGTAGGGACCCCACATGCACTGCTGAGGTGCCCAGTGTCCTTTTAAAGGAAGGCCTGCCTTGCTGGCTGCTTTTAAATTAAAGTTATATGCAAATTCGACATTGGAATTAAAAGTGCCTCCAAAGTCTTAAACTGCCTTATTTTTACAAATAAGTCACCCCGAAACAGTACCCTATGTGCCCCTAGGGTTGGGTGCCATGTAACTATAAGCAGGGACCTTATTCAAATAGTTTTATAAACCTGGGTGAGGTAAAACAGCCAAATTTGTTTTTCCCTTATTGTAGCGAATGCCCTCCATTGGCTAAAATGGGGAGACTTTATTTTAATTTACAAAGTCCCCTTAAGTGTCAGATACCCCAAGTATGGGATCAAATTAATTGTTATAATAAATCCCACAATTTACAATTGTTGGATTTCATATCACTTGTTCAGGTAACAAGTTTTAATCTCTACCTAAAAAGTTGACAACTTCAGCCTTGTAGTGCTCTTCTCAGCTGGTCAGGCTGCTTTGATGAGGTGTTAAGTAGCCTGGGCTGAGCACAAATGAGTGTGCCTATGGGAGGAGAACTCCCCTGGAGTTAGCACCAGATGCATTCTGAGAGATGTAGTCCGCACCCTCAAGTAGCAACTCAGAGCCTCTGGAGCCTTGGGATGAGCTGTGGACACCAAAAGAAACTTAAAAGGACCGTCTGGAAGAAGATCCAGAAGTTTGGAGACATTTGGAGCAACTCCATAAATTGAAGAGGTGCGTTGTTGGAGTTGGAGTCCCAGACCCCAAGAGGCACACAGAGCCTCTTAACCCTTGGCTGGCGCCGTGGACCACTTTTCTGAATCAAGAAACACTTCTGAAAGTAAGTGTGACAGTGTTACCTCATGGGTGGCCTGAACTCTAGACTTTGTTCCTTTCCAGTGTGATCTTTTTTTTTACTCTTTGAGCGCTAGTTGCTTCTGTGTGCTAGAAAGCATTAATTCTTTAAAAATTGATATCTCCGTTTCCTCTTAGCAGATTTTAATTGTTTTGGTGTCATTCTAAAGATACAAATATAATCTAGTTTTATAAATTGGTGTTGGTTTTTTATTATATTTTCTGTTTTACTTATTTACTGTTTTGTGAATTTTAAATGCTTTACACATTTCTCTCCTAAGTTAAGCCTTGTGGCTCATTGCCAAGCTACCAGGGGTTGAGCTGGATTTAATTTATTGAGACCTAAGTGAACCTAAGTGGAGGTTAGTGGCCTATTGCTAAGTGTAGGTACTTAGCTGCCCTTACCAATAATCCATTTTCCAAAATTTTTGGTGAGCAGTGGCGGGATCCAGGATTGAAAGTGTTGAAAGTGACACTACAGTTTTAAGTGAAATATGTTAAAAATCCTCTAAATTGACCTAGAGTAAAGGTGTTTTTGATTTTTCAAATTTTGACTAATTTTTTACTTACTTCATTGTTGATTTTTCTAAATTGTTCTGATCAATTGGTGCCAACGTTTTTTTAAGTGGCGCAAAACCTAAGGGAGACAATGGAGCTTGATCTGGCTAGCCTACCCACGCTTCCTGCAGCTGAGCTTAGGGTGTTGTGTAGAAAGAGGGGATTACCTGCTGCTAACAACCTTAGGAAGGCTGTGAAGCCCAAGTCACTTGAAGCCTGGGTAGTGCAGAAAGAGACAGAGAAAGCTTCAGAGGTAGCAGGGGAGAAGGAAGATGTCCTCTACAACCTCCAGGAGAAGGAGGATAATTGCCTCAGTGTCATCACAGCAGCTAGGGTTCCATTTAGAGCTAGTGGGAGGGGAAGGTCTGTGGTGTCAGACCATGAAGAAGTAGAACTGGACCTCAGGGAAAGGGAACTTGAGGCCCAGGTAGCTCTCATTGCTTTGGAGGCAGAGAAGTTGGACCTAGAGAAGGAGAAGTGGACAAGAAATGAACAAAGAGATGGTGGCAGTGTCACAAAAGCTGAGGTGTCCATGGTTGGAGGGTTTTGTCCCAGACTACCCAAGGGGTGGTTCCTGCTTATACAGAGGGGGATGACATAGACAAGTGGTTGGAGGCCTTTGAGAGGGCACTCCAAATGAGAAGGGTTAGGACTCAATACTGGGGTTCACTTCTATGGGATTTGGTCCCCAACTCTGGGAGGGATAGGCTTCTGACCTTAAATGGGGAGGAGGCAGATTCATACCCTAGTATGAAGGAGGGCTTAACCAAGAAGTTTGGTCTGACCCCAGAACAGTATAGGATGACGTTCAGGAACATCTAGAAGGTCAATATCCAGTCTTGAGTTGACTTTGTAGACACCTCATGTAAGGCACTAGAGGGCTGGATACATGGTGACAAAGTAAATACTTATGAGGCGGTTATACAATTTGATCATGAGAGGCCACATCTTGACCAATTGTATCCAAGAAAGGTTACACCACCATCTAGTGGCCTCTAAGCTAACCAATCCCATATAGCTGGGAGAGGCAGCTGATCAGTGGTTGAGAATCAGGGTGGTTGTCAAGTCCCGGGGGAAGACTTCAAGAAGGGGGGGTCAGATCCTCAAAAGCCTAAGGAGGGAGGTGGTAAGCCCACCTCATAAACTCCCTCTGTACCCCCAGAATCCTAAGAAGGAGGGGAGTAAATCCCTCTCCCACTCTGACAAGCAGAGGCAGGGAGACCCAGGGTTGAAGAAGCTCTTGAACAGTAAGGCTTGCTTTGACTGTCAGCAGACCAGTCACTTCATGGGAAATGCAGCCTGTCCAAGGAGGCTGGTTAGCACTGGGCTGCTCAGTGCAGCCATGGAGGAGGATTCCTCAGATGATGAGGTCCTCATAGCATTGGGCTGGGAGACAGGACCAGATGGCAAGATGGTGATCCCTGAGGGTGGGAGTAGGCACTTTCAGCCCATTCAGGTGAATGGAATCCCTACCACTGGCCTGAGAGACACGTGTGCCAGTCACACCATAGTGAGTGACAGGTTGGTGACCCCAGACATGTATGTCCCAGGGGAGACGAGGAGAGTCAGGATAGCCACGGGGAGGTCACCTCTAAACCTGTAGCCATAGTGCCCCTAGAGAGGGAGTGCATCCTTGACTGGTTTAGGGTGGTAGTCAGTGCTGACCTCCCCAAGTTTGTATCCTGGGCAGTGACCTCCCAGAGGTGAGTCTGGTTCCAGATGTGGCGGTCGCCCAGGGCGCCCCAACCCAAATCCTGGGGAGCTAGTCCCTACAGTTCGGAGACAGGAGTCCCCAAGAAAAGGGAAGAAGAAAAGGAAGGGTAGGCCACTCTTAAAGAGAGTTCCATGGAGCCAAAGGCCTTCTGCCCCAGTAGGGGGGAGACCAGAGTTGGCACTGGTGAGGCCTCAACTGACCCCAAAGAAGTCCTGAGTAGTCAGGCAGCTGTCCAGATGCAGGGTGTTTCCCCTGCACTGACAGAAGGGAGAGTGGAAGGAGGGTATCTGCCACAGGAGGTGGTAGCCCCCCACTCTAGACAGCAAGGACCCCACAATTGCCCCACCTGTCAGTGGAGAGCTTAGGGTGTGGTTCTGGTTGCTGACAGCTATCAGTAGCCTCTGCTGGGTGCTGGCCTTCATGGCAGCACTGCACTTGGCCTGGGAGGCAGACCCAAGTGCCAAAAGCAAAGTATCCCCCTGACCCTGTTGGTCATGGGGGGTTGCTCAAGTGTTGGGTGACCTCTTTGGGTAAGCTAGGTGTGGCCCTAGCAAAGTTAGGGATAGGGGAGGTGGACACCTCACTACCCAAGTTGGCAGAGAGAGGAGGAAGACCCCCTTAGAGGGAAGTTTCAGTTTAAGATGGATCCTTTCACTGTTGGGTTGGGTTCACTACCCAGAGGGAGTGCCCATGATAGGAGAATGGAAGGCAGAGTGGGCCCTGCAAAGGCACAGCCAGTTTTCTTCACTATCTTCCTCGTCTGACAAGCCAGGAAGACTCTCCCAGCGTTGGGCAGAGTCTCCCGGGTGTGTGCGCTAGGGGGCTTGTGTGAAAAAACAGGGCTGATTGCAGAGGCCCCCTAACTTTTTGCCCCCATTTTTCACTTTTTCCTGGTGTTTTCCTGACTCTCAAAGTGCCCTGGGTACTGCTAACCAGTCCCAGGGCCTGTGCTCTGTATAAAATAAATATGCAAATTAGGTTCATTATAATTGACTATGTCAACCTACATAAAAGTCCCTAGTATATGGTAGAATATGTAGGTTTAGGGACCCCACTTAGATAGGGTCCCCATAGGTGCACTGTTGAGGTGCCCGGTGTCATTTTAAAGGCTGTTTTTAAAATTAACGTTATATGCAAATTCAACTTTTGAGTCAAAAGTGCTTCCAAAGTCTTAAACTTCCTTATATTTACATATATGTCACCCCTAAGCTGTGCCCTTTGTGCCCCTAGAGTTGGGTGCCATGTTACTATAAGCAGGGACCTTATACAAATAGCTTTATAAGCCCTGGTGAGGTAAAACAGCCACATTTGTTTTTCCTTCATTGTAGTGAATGGCCTCCATAGGCTAAAATGGGGAGACTTTATTTTAATTTACAAAGTCCCCTTAAGTGTCAGATGCCTCAGGTTTGGGATCAAATTAATTGTTATAATAAATCCCACAACTTACAATTGTTGGATTTAATATAACTTGTTCAAGTAAAGAGTGTTAAACTCTAACTCAAAAGTTGCCTACTTCAGCCCTGTAGTGCTCTGCTTTGATTGCCCAGCCTCTGCAACCTAGCCAGGCTGCCTTGATGAGGTGTGAAGTAGCCTGGGCTGAACACAAAGGAGTGTGCCTGTGGGAGGAGACCTCCCCTCAGCAGATGGCAAAGCAGGAAGGGGGAAGGGCTGCCAAACGGGTCTTCAAAGGCAGGGAAGGACATTTGGAGTATCCCAGCACATCCCACACATCCTGCAACCCCAGACAATTAGGTGCCCCCTTGATTAGATTAGGAGAGGGCAGGAGAAGGGTGTATTTAGGATTTTTAGCCACACCAGTAGATGGGCTCAGCCAGATGTAACCTCCAAAAATCAGTTTCAGCCCTGATGGAGTTTTGAATAATGTTGCTCCCTGGGATTGATATTTGCTACACTTCCCGGGAAGTGGTCATCAGAGGGGGAAGGACCCTGAATCTAATTGGAGAACCAGGAGCCCCCTGTTTTTCACCCAGGAGCAAGGATAAAACTGGCAGAGCTGCACCCACACCTCAGTTCCCCACCAGATCCCTATAAGGAAGCACTACAGGAGGCACTAAAGGACTAAAGGAAGCACTAAAGGACTGCCCTGCTGGACACCTGACCTGCACCTGGACAGTGCACTCTGGAGGACTGCACCAGCTGCACACTTGGGTTTCACCACAAGAAGGGCTTTGCCTGGCTTCAACTGGTTCTAAGAGGGACTCCCTGTTTGCTGCAGGTGCAAATTGCTAACCAAACTCCCCTGCACCAACTCCTGGAGAAACTGATCAGCTGACCACTGTCCAGTGGGCCATTTGAAGTTTGCGCCAGGTGCATTCTGGGAGTTGTAGTCCGCACCCTCAAGGAGCAACTCAGAGCTTCTGGAACCCTGGGGGGAGTTGTGAATACCAAAAGAACCTTAAAATGATCTCTGGAAGACGGTCCAGAAGTTTGGAGATGTTTAGAGCAACTCCATAAATTGAAGAGGTGCATTGTGGGAGTTGTAGTCCCAGACCCCAAGAAGCAAACCAGACCATCTGAACCCTTGGCTGGTGCTGGGGACCACTTTTCTGAATCAAGAAACACTTCTGAAAGTAAGTGTGACAGTGTTACCTCAAGGGTGGCTGAACTCTGGACTTTGTTCCTTTCCAGTGTGACCTTTTTTTAACCCTTTGAGTGCTAGTTGCTTCTATGCACTAGAAAGCATTAATTATTTAAAAAATGTGTATCTCGGGTTCCCCTTGTCCGATTATAATCATTTTGGTGTCATTTTAAAGGTAAAAATATACTTGATTTTATATAAATTGGTGTTGGATTTTTATTGTGTTTTCTCTTTTACTTATTTACTGTTTTTTGATTTTTAAATGCTTTACACATTTGTCACTTAAGTTAAGCATTGTCGCTCATTGCCAAGCTACCAAGGGTTGAGCTGGGTTTAATTTATTGAGGCCTAACTGGACCTAAGAGGAGGTTAATGGGCCAGTTCTAGGTGTAGGTACTTTTCTGCACATCCCAATAATCCATTTTCCAACAGTTGGGATATGCTGAGTCTCCTGTTCTGAAATGTGACATAAGTGCCACAATGAGTCACACATTCCTGATTGTAGCACCATACATTGCACACCTAAGATCACAACAGATGTAACTTACCACCAAGTCAGGCTCTCTCCAGTTGCAGTTGTGCTATCAGCTGGGGTATGATGCTGTTCTGCAGAACATAGGAATCATGGGATGAACCTGGGAACCGGGCACACATGTTTGAAATTTACATATCTGACAACCAGACAACTTGAATGCTGATCGAATAGAAGTCCTTTCTGTTTCAACAGACTTGTTTACTGGCATGCTGTGGAACCAATGCAATATGGGTGCCATCAATGACTCCTGCCACATGTGGGAGGAGACCAAATCCATAGATGTCAAACTTCACATTGCCTAATTCCTCATGTCTGGGGAAACTGACATAGCTGTCAATGTGTTTCATCCCTGCTGATAGCACGTCTTTTAAAACACTACTGAACATATGACATACTACCAGAAATAGCCACTGTATATTGAAATGCCCTTGTATCCAGGAAGTGTAATACTGTCTTGTGTCTCACAATGGGTGGTATACATGTTGGATTAGTGTTTTGAGGCATGAGATCTGGCTCCAACTGATGACATCGATCTTGGATTGTTTACCTATTCAGATGGAACTGCTTTAAACGTCACGTTCTTCCATGGTCTGAATATTTGGAAATAGACGATAGACTGGAGGTTGGCACATCTTCTCAGGGTACCTAATTGTGGAATCAAATGATTTGGAGCCCTAGTGATTGTGTCCAGACCAACATATCTGATGAGTGACATCAAAGTAATGTGACAAAACATTACTGACACAAAAAAACATTACACACATTACACATCAAAACAGTCTGCTACTCAAGGTCCAGCTATGATATCCATGGATGTCTAGACATGGGTCTACAATATATATGTGCACATAACACACCTATCTGTTCCTCTTGTGCCCCTTGATCTTGTAAAGTATGTTCCAAATGCTACAGCGCAGAGCAGTAATATGGAATCTGTCAACAGCAATGCACTACACTGATGATTGTGTGGGAAAATATACATATCAAGGGATTTTTACATATTGTGAGATGTTAGTGCACATTTATACATGTTGTGACACATTTTACAGTCCACTAAACTGTAGTTTCAACCGCCAAAATGATGGATGCCTGAACTCGTTCATTGGACATTCGGACCACCTCTCGACCGTGTAGTGGGCAGTTTCAACCATGATGGTCACAGCCATAGGTGAACGTTGTTGACTGTGACAGTCATGGGCCAATGGCTTTGGCCATCGATGGTAATGGCAGCATACGTGGAGTATATGTATGCTGCGTTTTAAAAAAATATTCCCTTGCCTCCTGACACTGCTGCCTTTAACACCTCCACCACGTCAGCTGCTGTGTGCCACCTCTGCAAGAAATCTTGCCAGGCCAAGCAGGTAAAAGGTCCCCTGCCTTCTCTCCAGAGGAGTTGGAGAGACTAGTGGGAGATTTTCTTACCCTGTAGGGCCAGCTCTATGGTTCACCAGGTGAGCAGGAAACTATAAAATTGGCATATTTGACTTTATTCAACACCACTACCCTTTCCTTCCTCACAGGCTACAATGTGCCTCCGAGTCCCAGTGAATTATTTTGGGTGCCTGTTGCCACAATCTGTGGTCCATACATAGGATGAACAGGTTGTGGAGTGTGGAGCCCTGCGCCCTTTGTATTTCAAATTACCATTGTGTTGTGTGATGTGTGATACGCCCTCCTTGTTTTGCCTTCATGTGTCTATTCAAGTGAAGTTTACAGACATACACTGGTATATATGATGTGTATGTGTATTGCTTGAGTCAGTTGAGGATGCTAGTAGCAATGTGAAAAGTTCAACAGATCACTCAGCTCAGTTCTGGCCTTGGCAAACTGTGGTATGACAGCAAAGCAAATCTCATGGAGCCCTTCGCACAACCCTGAACTCACATATAGGATGGCCACAGGATATACTGTCATGCATTGAAGTGATGGAAATCTGATGGTCATGTAGGTTCCGTATGCTCAGCCTGCAGAGGGCAAGGCCTATCAAAGCCTTTTCACAGTGTGGGGCATAGCCCAGGCTGGTGCATAGTAACTGTTGTCATGCAACTGAGGAACCAGGCCCACTCACTGGAGATCTTCAGATCCTTGGATGTGGCCAAAATGAGTCTTCATAATCAAGATTTGGCCTGAATGGTTTTACATTGACTATATTAGGAATGGGGATTGAGGGAAAAGCCTGACCTTTCCATAAGTCGGGTTTGTACAGTGCATACCTAGTGCCCAAGTGACAATCACACAGTGCAGATAGTTGGCTAATTCAGGGGAAATCATGACATGTGAATAACTGGCTTTGTATCATGCAACCAATCCCACCAAACATAACTTGGTATGCTGGATGTCATCTCTGTCAGAGTGCCACATATGGTAACAGGTGTCTCCAGTACATACCACACAAACCCACTCAGACGTGGTATGAGATTCCATTAGGTAGACAACATGTCGAGATATCCTCAGAGAAGAGGCTTTCAGTGACACCCATGCCAGCCCTTTCATTGTCACCTATGTTAGTCAACATGTTGAGACATCCACAGAAAAGAAGCTTTCATTGACACCCATGCCAGCCCTTTCATTGTCACCTATGTCACCTATGTCTTAGGTTGTAGTCGGTTACATGGTAGTAGCCTGTATGAACCTCATGCAGCAAGTCATTGTGCCTAGATGTCACGGCATCTGTACAGTCATGCACAAGTAGTTTACCCTTCAGAAGGTCTCAATGGTGTGTTGTATGGCATTGTGGCTTACACCACAGTACAGGTTGCTAGGGCCTGGGCTACATGACGTTAGTGGGCTTGCTTAGTCAGTGTAGACTATGGCCAGGGTTGTGGATAGTCAGCAGATAACTCCAAATATGTACATTGGTGTCCCTGTACATATCACCATGTGTGCTTCACATAGGTAGTGTTGACAATTACAAAATGCTTGTGCTAGATGTTTCCAAGATGTGCATTAGACAAATAGTCAACCATGAAAACAATTAGATAGCGACCAATTCATTTGTCTATTGGATTCATTTAGATCAATGCCCATCAGAAGCAAGGGATTTGGCGAGCCATTGCCTGGAACGTGTTCCAACCCTGAGTGTCCATCGCTGGCAGAGCATATAGGAAAACATGAGAGAACCTGAGACGCTGGGCCTGGAAGATCGAGGAGGTCCAACTGGGACTGTTCTCCCAACGTGGGTGTGAGCATGCTGGGCCCTGATCCCCCTGATGGCCCGCATGCTGTCAGTGGCCTACTTGATCTTCATGGGATTTTGAGGGGAGCATAGCAGCTACAAGGCAGTGAATCATGGGTGGATTCCTGCCTGTTACATTGCAAGGCCAATGTGTTGAAGGCAGCCATCTCCAGCATTAATATTGGAGATGGCCCAAGTGCGATACACAAGATGAGGTGTTGCTTGTGTAGGTACGGTGGTTAGTGCATGCTGATGTGCCTTGACTATTGTCTGAGTGACCAGGGACACAACAGAGTACAGCCCTCTTCCAATATACTCTATTGGGCAGACACATGACTGAGTACAGTAGTCAATCATCTCATTGTGTTTCATGTTGTGGGTGTCATTTGTACTCAACAGTCCCCTTGTCTTCAGTGTGTCATCCCTCACATAAAACATAAGGGAATAGATCATTGTACTCAGCCGTGTGCCTGTTCAAGTGAGCATATTGGCATCTGTACCCAAAAGGCCACTTGTTTTCAGTGTGTCAAAAGTGCTGATGCCTCACTACTGTCTCATGTGATAGTAGCCATCATGCATGTGACATGGCATGCATTGTCATGCATTGTCATTTGTGTGCAGACAGTGAGCAATACTTTCCCTTGGTAAATAGGAAATGTACAGTTACATAACTTGGGTGACATCACTGTTGGTGTTGTGTAGCCATTTTAGTTATAGCTCTATGCACGTGATTTTAACACAATAGGCCGCTGTGCACTTTAACCGAGATATATTTTATTCAGCTTTGTTTTATTATTGTTACAATAGCCATTTTTAAGGTCTTGTTTTATTTTCATCTATCTAACTGTTTTTGCCTAGGCCAGCACTCTGTTCTTAAAGACATTCTTGATCACTCTATGCTTCTTTCAAGGCTACAGCACGGTACATTGCTGGTGAACGTGGTAGAAGTTTAGTCTCCAACATTCATAGAACATATACATCCTTATATAGGGACACTTTCTCAGACTATCAGCTGTGTTATTATATAAACACTTCCTTGTCCCTTACACGTTAGAGGGAGATTCCAGCCAGGTAACAAAGACTATATGCTGATTGCCGAATGCTTTAATACAAACCCAATTAATTTAGACACGATGACCAATGTGGTCACGGAGGGAAAACTCCAGTCAGAAATAAAGTTAAAGAGTTGTATTACAAGTACAAGCCCAGTCATGTAGACTATTCACAATACCAAATTATAAAGAAACATCATCACCAAGGGTTGCCCAAGGTGATGAAATATGTTCAGATGAACTAACAGTAACAAAACTAAGCATTCAAGAAGAACAATGCATAGTGTTGAAAGAAATATCTGAAATACAGAAATGAAACATTGTTCAGGATTAGCAATCAAAAGTCAATTCAAATTCAGCAGAGTCATAATTTAGGCATGGCAGTGAAAACCCCATGCAGCCACTAAATCAGGGAAATATATGTGAGGGGCGAAACACATGCATGTAAAATGCAAAAGCATAAAAAAGCAAAAATGATTTAAAAGGATAAGCTCAGACTTCAAACTACTAAGATAGGCAAAAGATAGTTAAAAGGGAAAGTGACAGCACATCAGAAGCTCAATAAAGAGTCTTCTGAAAGGGATTAGGTAAAGATTTCTAAGTCTTAAAGGGCATCTCAAGGGGCAAAGCAGAGGAGAAGGTACCGCTCCAAGGGGTTCAGCATTCAGGGTTTCTTCATCAGCAAAGCATCAGTGGTCAGCAAGGCATCAGCAAGCATCAAGGCAGCATCTGAGAACTGCTAGGAACTGCCCAAAGTCCAGCAGGACACTGACATATCAAAAGTCATCAAACATTCTGATTTGCCAAAGGTATCAGTCCTTGTCACGTTAAAGGGGGGTTATCCAATATTTATCAATTACACTACTCCACATTGAAACACACTTCCTTTCCCAAACTATGCATGAGAACATCTTCCATCCATGAGACTCCACGCAAGTTTGAAACCATTATATACAATGTCCTATTTTCAAGGGCACTATTCTACATTCTCTCTATGCCTAAACAATAGTCTATTACCAACTTATAGTCTTCTAATGGGATAAGAGTCTGAAAAAAACTCACTTTATTAAATTGAATTATCATTTCCTGCAAGTGCATATCTCTCATTTATGGACTTATTTTTAATTAATTAAACATCACAAATCCAATATTGTTTCTATATGCATGGTTACCCTAGAGTCTAAATTACATTATGTCATCAGTTTTATCCCACTAACATGTAATTTAATTCAAATATCACCTAAGGCAAACTCTTAAATACAAGCAAGTGCACATTTAAAATGCGTGCCAGTGCAGCTTCTAGGTTTAACTGTAATCACTTTGATTATCATAAAACATAGACTGTTACATTTTGATGACTTTTGTGACTCGAGGGGCTCTGCTAAAACTTAGACTACATCACTGGTGATCTTAAGTGTGTACATCCTTAGTGAATGCATGCTTGAATTACCATTGCTCCCTGTTAGTTATCCAAAAGCATTGAGCACCACCTCATTTGTGTAATAGTAGGGTTCTGCGGGGCTACAATAACTTGTCTTTCACTATTAACACTGGTGCATTGGACTGAGGTTACTTGTGGGTGTGAAAATGAGCCTTGTACAGCTGAGCCAGAAATAAAGTTTAAGCGACAACTGCAACATTTGTAATGAGATTATTGATGAGAAAACTATGGTGGGCGAAGAAATGTTAATAAATACCATAGAAGCTGGCAGGGTAGGGAGAACCTGACCCACGTGGGCCTAAATTAAAAGGGTTCAATTTCGGGTGAGTGTCCATGGGGGGTTGACCTCCCACTTGGGGTTGCACGCAGGGCCTAGCCATCCACAAGCAGCAGGTGGCAAAAGGCTCTGCATTACTGGGTGTTGGTCTTCTGTGGGGAAAGGGTATATTATCTTACTTGACGTTTAAAAAAAAACTCAGAAATTCATTGAAAAATAAAGTTTAAAATGTTGTTATAGTTAGGGAAAAATGTCAGTGAAAACATTCCATTTTATACGCAAATAACATTGAAATTTACCATTGATAATTTACTGAGCTTACTGTCACTTGTGCCCCACCATGCTATGCTTATGACCTCATATCACTGATAGCATCTCAAAGAGTGTCACTGATGACAGCACAGAGTACATTGGGGTCGCAAGGTCTGAACACATTAATTGATTAATTCTGTGATTTTGAAAGATTGTCAGTATTTCCATTATTTTTTGGTAATTCTTTTAGTAATTCTTAATTTAGATAGAGATGTAATTACTAACTCACAAAATGTATCAATATTATCATGGGCTAATAGAGTATTGCATTTAGATGTGACTTCAAAGCCAATTTTGCTCTGTCTATCGATTTCTCAATCCCATTTGTACAGAAACCTCTCTATCTCCCACTAATCTATCCTCATTATTTTCTATGTAAACAACACAAGGACAACCACGATTCCTTGGAGAAACCAGGGTAAATATACTAGAACCACACAACTGTCCTGTGGGACTCCTTTGTCCACACCTCCCATCTGCCTCTAAGTTGTGGGAACTCAATTATCTGCTTATATATGACTCAGTATTTTGAAAAAGTTACAAGACACGCTAGTATTAAATTACATTTGTTATATAGGCACAACATACAATTCTTACATCACACAATTAGAGCAGAAGATGCAGTGCTCAGAGGCTGAAAAAGACATATAACATGAAGCAAGATATTGAACAAATCCTAGGTTTGCAAAGGAATTTTGAAAAACAAACATAAATAGAGATTATGAGGGTCATTCTGACCCTGGCGGGCGGCGGACGACACCCGTTACCGCCATCCTGTTCCTGGCGGTAACAACTGCCAGGAACAGGATGGCGGGAAGGGGGTCGGAATCTCTGCGCCGCCATGGAGGTTCTGCCCAAGCAGAGGAAATCCGGCAGGAAACCGCCGGATTCCCTTTTCTGACCGCGGCTTTAACGCCGCGGTCAGAATGGGCAATGAAGCACCGCCAGCCTGTTGGCGGTGCTTCCGTTGCCCCCAGCCCTGGCGGTCTTGTACCGCCAGGGTCAGAATGAGGCCCTATATCTGTACAAATTCAGTATCTCTCGTCGAACATGTGACAGACATAATGCTGCAGTCTTGGTGGTGGCTCAATAAAGGAGAAGGGTGGCTCTGCATTGAGCATAGGTGAAATAATGGATGGGACCGTTCAAGTGATTCAGCGGCTCTGGAGGCATGTTGTATTTTTGTGACGTTTGCTGTGAGTGAATTGATTGAATGATGACGAAACGCGATGTATATATTGCTGAGCTACTCAGAGGAGTGTCCCGGCTCTGAGGCTTGGGTGAAGGGAATTAACTTTAAGAAAAGCACCAGGCTTTGAACTTCTTTTTTGAACCGCTGTTCTGGTTCAACTAGGCAGAGCTCAAGAAGTTTGTTCCAAGCCAAGGGGCCCGGATAAGAGACAGAACGACTACCTGCAACGGATACACGGATCCAGGGTGCTATGGTACATGCCGGTTTAGAGTACTGCAGCTTCCTATTCGGGGATATATATGTAGCCTCGACGTAAGGTAACTGGGACCGGAAAGGTACAAAGCTCTATGGGCGAGTGCCAGAGTTCTAAAAAAGATGCGTTTCCTTGCTAGAAGCCAATGTTAGGAGAGGCAATAAGCTCTGCGCAGAAGCTGGAGAAGCATATGGGTAAATGCATTGTATACCACTGTAGCCTATGGGCTAAGGGCAGGGAGAGCTTGAGCTATAGTACATTTGCATAGTCCAGCCTGGACTTGATGAGAGCTTGAATGACTGGTATCCTGGCTGGGAAATGAGGTGCAGAAACATTTTTAAAGTTTGTAGCAGGCCAAAGCATGTCCCAACCACGGAATTACCTTTGTGATGAAAAGACAACTGGTTATCAAACTTTATCCCTAGGTTTTTGACCACATTAGTATCTGGGCCTTACGCGGGGGAACCATTCAGCCAGAAAGTCTACCTGTCCGCAGCAGAATCATAACAGAAGAAAAAAACCTTGGTCTTATCCATATTGCATTTTATTTGGTTAAGGCTTATTCACTGGAAGACAGCAGCTAGGCAAGATTTATTAAATGAGATGTAATAGATTAGGTTAGATTAGATTAGATTAGATTAGATTAGAATAATTAGATTAGATTAGATTATGTTTGCAAAGCATGACAAATGCACAAAGGCGTCTTGGCCATCTATGTGGAGGATATGTGGAGGATAAGAAAATAACTCAGTTTAGAAAGACATTGGGCAGGCTAAGCAGCCAGGTTTTAAGATGTTTTCTAAAGATCAGTAGGTTAGGCTGGGTTCTCAAATGCCATGGCATTTGATTCCAGAGCTGAAAGGTAGTGTGAAAGAAATTTGTGCCACCCCAGGAAGCTTTTAGGAACCATAAGCTTCTTGGCTGTGGCTGAACGAAGATTTCTATGTGGGATGTACCATGAGATTTTGATTTTAAGAGGAACTGGACCAGAGTAGAAGAAAGTTTTGTGTGCAATACAGAGAGCTTTAAAAACTACTCTGTTGCTCATAGGGAGCAAGTGTAAAGCTTCTCCTGCCTGTAAAACTGATTCAAACGTCCTAATGTTCATAAGGAGCCGGACTGCGGCATTTTTGAGTCTCTGAAGTTTTTTTAGAATGCCTAATTGTGTGCTGGCATATACGGCATTGCAATAGTCTAATGTTTTCTGCAAATCAGTGGATAGAAAAGGGAGGATTTTCTTCACTGTTCTTAAAGAGAAAAAATCGGACGACATGAGTTGATTTATCCGTTTCGTAAAAAAGAGGAGGGTTTCAAAAAGGATACCCAGAATCCACACTTTTGATGCTGGAGTAGGAGGCATACCAAGGGACTGAGGCCACCAAGAGGTATTAAAAAATGACGCACCAAAACAGAGCACCTCGTTCTTCTCACCATTAAGTTTATAACATTGGGAACTCATTCAGTTATCTATCGCTGACATAAAGTTCTTGAAACGTGATGCCACCTCTTCAACATTGTTGGTCATGGGTACCACAGGTTGGGTATCATCTGCATACGAGACTGTTGCAAATCCGAAATTCTTTGTCAATTTCAGAAGGGGGTGGTCACATAAATATTAAATCGAGTGGAGTTCAGTGATGAACCGTGTGGAACACCACAAGGTAAGGAGAAAGGCTTGGAGGTAAATCTCCCATGGGAACAGTTTGCGCGCCTCCTTAAAGGAAAGAGCATGACACATTGAAAGCAGGACCCCGAATGCCAATCTCACCCAGCCTTCTCCTCTTCTTTAAGGAGAAGACAGGAAAAAAATCGAAATCGAATCAGGGTTTATAAAGTGCAACTACTCACCCATAAGGGTCTCAAGGCGGTAAGGGTGTTTGTCCTCTGAAGAGGAGCTGTGTGTTGTCTACATAAGAAATCATTTTGGCACCACAGGATTCCACCAGAAATGCCAGTGGAGTAAGGTAGATGTTAGTGAGTGGAGCTATGGGCCAAGAGCTGAAGGATGGCAACTATTAGTTCTTTGGTGACAGTAGAGAAAGGGGGAGTCCATACCTTCTGCTTCTGGCCTCTAAGAGAGACTTCAGCCATTTCAGTGCAAGGCAATCAGTTCTGATATACTCTGTGACCTTGAGCAAGGTAGTTTAAGT
The DNA here is from genome assembly GCF_031143425.1 of Pleurodeles waltl. Lineage (NCBI taxonomy): Eukaryota > Metazoa > Chordata > Amphibia > Caudata > Salamandridae > Pleurodeles > Pleurodeles waltl. Next base: position 722,089,921 of record NC_090437.1, on the reverse strand, counting down.
GCTAAAGTTGGGCCTTAAGCCAGATTGGCTGTGGTGAGAGTTGCTCGGCGACAAATATTTCCAGCAGCTTCGCCAATGCGGCTAGCAAAGAAATGGGCATATAGTTAGCTGACAAGTTGGAATCTGTTGACAGTTTTTTTAATAAGGGGAGGACTTTAGCCTGCTTCCAATGGAACAGCCCCATAGTAAGAGAGACATTCAATAATTTGTTGAGTACAAGGTTTATTGGTTTAACTCCCAGAGCTAAATGGTTAGGAGGCCACAGATCCAAGGGTGCTCTTGACTCAAGGCTGACATAGTGTCTTCTAAAGAAGTTAGAGCAAAGGATAGTAATTAGCCTGCTACTGCTTTAGTTGCTTCAGTAGAGATGGTAAGGCTTAAGACATGCAACAGTGTTATGTTCAGGCTGGACTGAACGTCCTGAATTTTGTTATAAATGAAAGAGCTAAGTTGTTTGCACCATTCAGCTGAAGGCTCCACTCTTCTAAATCTAGCATTCGGTAAGATAACATTTTTCACTACTTAAAAAACATCTCTAGGTTTGTTGCCAGCTTCATCAAGTTTTCCTTTGTAACATCATTTTTTTGCCATTCTAACTGGGCCCTGGTAACTAAGAGCTGCCCTATAATTGGCTTTTTCCTCCTCTTTGTAACATTTGTGCAATTTCCTCTCATCAATTTCACAGCATGTTTTCTCCAGCTTTAGGCTTTCTGTAAACCAGGTTCCAGAGGGTGTATTTCTGCAGTGTTTATGAACCGAAATAGGAGTCAGCATTTCAACTGCATTTCGGATCCAAATACCGATGACAATGACATCTGCCTCAATGGATCTGGAGAGTATGGGGGAGTATTATTTTAAAGTGCTATCAAGCTTGTTCTGATTGACCTTATTGTTGGGTCTAAATGCAGGGAGGGCTTCTCTGGGCTGTTTGCTAGCCTGAGGGGTGGAAGTCCACCTAAACTATATTAGAAAATGATCTGTCTAAGGTAAAGAAAAAGGATCCATCACTTGCAACTCTTCATTAGAAAACACACGGTCAATTGTGTGACCTGCCTGGTGTGTAGGATTAGAGGTAAATTGTGGGAGATCGAAGAACATCATCGCATCTAGCAAAGCGCTCACCTCTTTTTCGAACGAACGGTGCAAATAAATGTTAAAATCTCTTAAAACTATAAAATGGGAGAACCTCAAAGCCAAATGGGAAAGGGCATCACCTAGGGAGTTCAGGAAGGGTCCTCCTGGTCCCAGCTGCCTGTATATAAAGCCCTTGCTAAAGATTGTTGAGGGTTGAATGAAGGTTGTCTGATCATATCCTGTTGTGGATCAATTCTAGAACCATTAGCTAAATATCTGGATTTCTTCTTAAAACCATTTGTGGTGCAGACAAAGGCCTATATTAGCGACACAACGGATTTGATTGGGAAATTCAAGAACCAACTTTTCGATCCCAATGAGGAGATACTAGTATTGTTTAATATTGAATTGTACACACTAATGATGCGGCACTGAATGTAATGCAAGGCATTCTTAACAAAAGAGTCACCCCACATCAAGTGCTGACAGAATTTTTGATAGAACTAGCTGTGTCTAAAAAATTATTTCTTCATTTTTGAACAGGACTTGTTTTTGCAAACAAAAGGAGCGGCAATGGGTTGTGCATTCACACCAGAGATAGCAAATATATCTACATGTCTTACTTTGAAGAGGCGTGGCTCTATGGGCCGGCAAACAGATATAAAGATCATGTGAGAATATGGCATTGATACATCAGTGACATTTTTTTCACCTGGAAAGACCCATTAGTCCTCTTGGTGGAATTTAACAAGTGGCTAAATGAAAGAACTGTTGTCCTGAATGTCACAGTTGCAAGTTGTAAAAGAAACTTAGGTGCTGATTTACAGGCCCCTTGCACCACTGTAGCATTATTTTTCTTTACACACCACGGTGGCACAAACAGTTCCCCACACAGTGCTACCATGGTGTTGTTAGGTGGGTGCAGGGTGGCACAAGCAAACTGGTGCATCATGATCGATGCAACAGTTTGTTGTAAATGAGGCCCTTAATGTTTGGACTTATGTGTAATGGCTGAGGACAACAAAATTATAGTGAATTTATTTATGAAACGAACAGATCAGAACACTTTTTTGCATTTCAGAAGCAATCATCCAAGATCTCTAAAGAAAAATCTCCCTTATAATTTGGATGAATTGTACCCGTAAGGAAGATTATTTTCAAAATGGTTAACAATTGAGTTGTAAACTTATATCGAGAGGTTGCCCGAAAAGACTGATGAAGCATGCCCTCAAGAGGGCATGGCTTACCTCTAGGAAATGTTTGTTAACCCCTAAAATCAAGTCATCATCATCATAACTTTATTTCGGCAATGTACGCCATAAAATGTTGCGCAACAATATAAAAAGACATACATGAATAAAACAGAATAGTTAACACTGCAATTCTATAGGCCATCAAAATGATCAGTCATTGAATTAATGCCATTCTAATCCAAGATTCAAGATACAAATTTGCATAGAAGAGGAATAAAAACAGGCTAGAAATTATATAACTTCTTAATAATCAACAAGCAAAGTGCAAAGTGCCAATCTAGAGTGCACCACTCCACACCATCAACCAGATGTAAAATACACAATTCTGATGTAAAAGTACGATTAATAAAGAACATCGGTAATCTTGGCATCACAATATAGACAATACCACAATCTAATCACCAAATATACTTAATTCAATTTTATAAAGTAAATTGAGACAAATACCATCAATTGTATATAATGAAGCGAGTCCCAACACAAAATTGCACAAAAGAATTGACTTGAAGGTAGCATTATGGAACAAAACCATGGAGTCAACTTCTATCTTGCAGCGCTAAATACACCCATAAGAAACGTAAATACAGAAAACAGACTTTCTCTGTTGCTAAAAGTTGTAAATGTGAAAAAAGGAGGCCCAGCCTGATAAAAATCCAGGGTTAAAAGAAGGGGTTTTATGTACTTATAATGAAGAAAAGTATGAAAAGGGCATATCAACACAATGTGCAAAGTATCACATATGGAAATCGAATCACAGGTGCATGAAGGTATATCAGGTAAGTGAACCCTTGTGCCATTAGAAGAGACTGGCTTATGAAACAGACCTAACCTGAAATAGGTAAATAAGCAATACAAGGCATTTCAAGATTAAGATATGGCTGCATCCCAGGAACAGTTTTTATTATGGAATATTTATGGAATGATGACTTTGCCAGGCCTAAGGCTGCCTTCTCCACTGCCATTATAAGGGAAAGAGTATCTCTTAACAAAGCATACTTAATGATGCACTGGGGATTTAAAAATAACTCCAGTCTGCTCAGATCTTTATGGTTCCCCTTGACTTAAACTAACCACAGAATGTTAGACATGTCTAACTGCATACAGTTTTAGATAACTAGCCTATTAAGGCTCAGTTCTGCCTTTGGCCAAACAGCACAACACAACATAGGGGTCGCAACAGAATATAATCCACAATATAGCTCATTCCTAACTCTTCATGTAAAATCTCAGTGGGGATACTTTGTCCAACCCCCAGGAAAACTCTAAAAATGTGTTCTCTGCCACCCCCACAGAATCTATCTTCACATAACCCCCGGTCTCACTGCCAAAGGTTGGAATAGGTATACATTTGGCTTGATAAATATCCAACATGGTTCACTGGGGCTTGTGACTCAAATGAGACGAAAAGTCACGCACACCAGCACAAGCCCTTTTAAGATTGCTGGTATTGTTTTTTATCACAAGTATCCAGTTAAGTCTGCAACCTATCAGGATACAAAGGTAAGTATTATTTTCTACCTTACTTAAAATCTGTCCTTGAACTGAAAAGATTGCATTTTTTTTATTTTTCATCCCCAGTACTATGTGACTTTTTGAAATTAGTGAGTAAGTCCAAAGTGGCATAAAATCTACAAAAAGGGAGGGATACAATCCGATCTCTAACCTCTTCCCATGACACTGTTATTTTAGCACCCAGGGCCGGGGAAGAGGATGAAGAAGTAAATTCCTCCCCATGATATAAAACTGAAACATTTGACTCCCAAGTATGAGAACAAAGTAGAACAGCCTGATCTGCCACCCTATCCACCTTAAAGGTGGGTGATCACTCCCCAAAACAATGCAATAGTTTTCTAACTACATGTCTGGAACAAATCCTCCACAACTCTTTTTTTAACTCCAGCTTCCTGTGTCTTAATGTAGCACCATACATAGCTCTATTCTCTCTTACCTCCCCTTTGCAGGTTATGTTTTTTTAATACAGATATAAGTGCGTTTCTAGCCTGCATACAATTATTATTAAACCATTGACAGGGAATCAAGGAACCCAACCTGGCCAGTCTAGAAAAAGCTTCATTAATATTACAACATATCTTGTCATATGCAAGCAGAAAACTCTTTTGAGAGGCCTCTGAATTCAAACAGTTCTGAAATTTCCAGGGGCAAGACACAACTAACTTGGTGACAAACCGCTCAGGGACTATTTTACACCACTTAAGTATTCGGCCCTTGTCTGATGACCTATCTTGGGATTTGAGAAGATGACAGGGTTCCAGTGATTCAAATTCCCAGCAGAAACTAGCAATAAAAGGGTTATGATCACTGAGAGTGTCCCAGTTTACTGAAAAAGAAATAATTCAAGAAAACAAAGCCAAAGAAACGTAAATATAATCAATGCAGGAACTGTTCCCATGGCCCTTAAAAGTGGGGACCATAGGTCCGGCTAGTAGATGCTCTAACCTCAAAAGATTGACCAAATTATATTCAGCAGACAGATTGTTTATCACATTCCCTTGTATAGTATGCCTAAGATAAACTCAATGTCCCGGCCGGGTCTTTTTGTGAGCCGGCAAGCGGAAACAAAGTTTCCGCCCGCCGGCCCAGAGGAATGTTTGCAATTTGGCTGGTGGGGTTCCAGGGTCTCTGGTGGTCAGTGTTTTGACCGCCAGCATGAACACGTTGGTTGTTACCGCAGTGTTCATAATCACCACCTATATGCTAAATCCAACTTAGCCAAACTCACCAGACCCCCACTGGCCCTCCCACCAGACGAGGGTAAGGCGTTAAATGCAGAGGAAGCAAATAATCCAAATTAATCCACCCCCCAGGATATAACGTCATAGTGAATGAGGGAATTCATCCAATCAGGTTCATCAGATTTCACCTGCAAGCCTACAATCTTCTAGGTCATAAGTTGAAGGACCCTGGGAGATTTTGACGCAGGAATAGACACACTAGGATTGGTATCCTGCCCTAGTTATTCTTGCCCATTCAGGACACTTAGAGATTCAAAGCAGTTGGACAAGGCAATGTTCGAGCCTGCACTTAGAACATGGGTTCTGGTGATTCTGTCAGGAGCACTGGAGGAATCTTTGGAAAGAACCGTAAAGGCTCTTCTCGGAGGGGTAGGTTTATAAAAATAACCTAATGGTAAGACTGTAAATCCACCAAGGGTTGCAGAACCAGACCCAAGTTTTCTAATCAAACAACCAGCCCTGAAGTTGTTACAAAAATCAATAAAAATTCAATCCCCTTCAATGGGGTTTGAATAACGACCAATCCAACCCAACCTACATACAATGATTAGTTCATCACATAACTTTGTTTTACTGTTGGATAATGACCTCCCTGTAAGCTAGTGGACCACCTTATTTTTAAATTGTTGGTAGTCCTCTTTTACAGGTTGCACTATGGCCGGAACGCTGGCCAGGATTAATACATACGGGGTGCAGGCAGGAGGGAGGTGCAGAAAAGTAGAGGGCGAACACGTTTGCATTGCCCGGGGAGATGGTAGATTCCTCTGTGCTAAGTTAGCTGCAGAAGAGACCGGTCTGGACCCTCCCCCTAAACTTGTACTAGCATTATTCACCACATAACAGTCCTGGACATCAGAAGGGTTGCCTGGGGTTTTCTGTATGTTGGCACAATTAGGAGTTGGAATATTCACAGTATTCACCCGACATATAATGCCAAGTACAGTGTGTTCATTCACCTGAACATTAGTGGCTGGAGAATGTGAGATGTGTGTATGTACACTCACGAGGTATTCAATCTGAACTCTCAGGAAACCAACGGATCATGCCAGAGATCCCACCTTATCTTCCAAATGATCAAGTCTTTGAGTAAGATTTTCAAACGCCAAAAGAATTTTTGATTCAATGGTACTAAGGACGCTTTGTACAGTGTGTTCAATTACATCGGCTGGCTGCTGCCTCTTAGGTTTCCTTGACTTGCTAGTGTTAGAATGCCTAGGGTGGAAAGGGACCCTCTACCACCTTTGCCTTTTGCTCTAGAATCACAAGATGTAATTTTCCCCTATGCCCCCCCTGTCTTGCTCGTTCAGTAGGACGACCCGGGTTGCACAATTCAGATAGACCCTCAAACTCCCCTTATTAAGAGAATCTTGATTAGTGGAGACCACAGTAGTTGTTTAAATATGTAGAGGAGGAGGCTCACTAACAGCCACAAAGTCCAGACCCTGCGATGAATTGGTTATTTGTATCTCAACAGACAACGTTTCATCAGCAAGAACTCCCACAGCATTACTTTAAAAAGTTAAAATAGAACTACTTTTTCTTGGATGTTTATCAATGGAGTGCTTAGCCTCAGCTTTCCTTTTCCCCATAGTGCAAGTATAAGCCAGCAGGCAGTCATTTGTACTGAAGCACGTGCGAGCAAAGATTGAGTCAACACAAGTTAACAGGCAAAAGCAATGTTTACCCCAAACAGTACGTTAGTCCAGCATGATAAAGTCTTGTGCAAATAAATAGCGACACCAAGAGGGGTAGCCCAGCTCAGTCTCTTCCGGGCTACGACAGGCCCGTCTCGGCCCGGTCTTTGTCCAGGAATGCACTCAGGCACGTCCCACGCAAGTGTCACACTGCGGGCTTCCTCAGAAGCTAAATGTCAGATCTAGCCTCATCCACTGATTGCCCTGGTAACTGGGGGACCGGGTCCCACCCCAGCCATGATGATTCGAAGGATGCAGGCAGGGAAAACACCAAAGTGCGAAATTGCGCTGTGGGCTTCCTCAGGTGCTAAATGTCAGAGCTGGCCTCATCCACTGATTGCTTTGGCTGCTGGGGGACGGAGTCCCACCCCAGCCGTGATGAATCCAAGCATGCGGGAAGGGAAACCACTGAAGTCAGAGTTCAAGTCAACAGAAACACCATTAACATTTGTATTGACATTCTCATCTACAGTAAATAAGATTTAAAATATTGTCAATTCGAATTTGCAGTGGATTAAAAAGCTAGAGATTCCCGAACATCTGTTTGCACTCAAAAATAAGCGGCAACATTTAGTGAGAGCCATTCGCAGACAAGAAAGTACATCTCTCACACTATTGCTAAGTTTGCCTTCTACAAAAGGTGCAAATTGTACTGCATGCCAATTAACTAAAAACAGAAAGGAAGTAGTGTTAAATGGACAGACTTGGGAGCAGTTGTCCTTTTCTTATTGCAGCCCAAGAAATATTGTGTACTACATCAAATGTCCATGTAACGAAGTCTATATTGAGCAGACTACACAGCCGATTTGGACTAGGATTTCGCAACACAGATCACATAATAGAAATAAGACTCAAGGGGCCCCAGTAGTACAACATTTTGGAGAATTGGGTCACACTGAGAACGATTGATAATGGTCAGTCTTACACGTGGTATCTAAGTCTGTTACCAAGACAAGTATTTAACTGTATCTGAGCAGAAACCAGACTGATTGCCCGATTCCATACAACCACAGAAGGACTAAATGAACAGGATGAAAAATTGTCACTAATTATCACCTAAGGCAGAGTTTATTCCAAGAAAATATACCTTAGGCAGGGATGTTTTAACAGTGAATGGATTGTTACTGCAATTGAGAAAAGAGATCCTTGCTAGGAATGATATCAAATATAACATAGGTATATTTAGGAGTCACCTTCCATGAAAAATGATTAAGAAAAGATATGATATAAATGTTAGCATACATTTAGTAGGAGACTTGAGCATGTCAATAAGATACATATAATATAGGTATAATCAAGAGTCATTTTTCACGAAAAATGTTTAACTAAAGGCCTGGTATATAAGCTCTTATACACTCTGCAGGAGACATAAGCATGCCAATAAGACATTTTCTTGAGAAATATGCTTGTGTACCTTATGTGCTGTTGTTTCATCTGTACACATCATATACTGGCATCCACTCTTAGGTTACACCCATTACCTATGGCTCATTTTGTGACCGTGACCTGTTGATTGTTAACTGAGATGTCCAGCCTCTTATGGGTTATCATCCGGGAGCATATGGCCAATTTATAAACATAGTGACAATCAGTGATTTTGGAGTCATACATTGTCCTGTGTGGACCCTGTACCCTCCCCTCTGATGTAATTCTAGAGGTTTTCTTGTCACGCCCAATTGACATAGAAGGAACAGGCCTTTCTGTTTCTACACCCCACCGTGCTTTATTTTAAAACAAGATAGTAACCGCATGCAAAATTGTCTTTTTTTAGGTACAGTACGTAGTGAGTGACTGCCATCTAGAGGTCGCACTACTATATATGTGGCAACATATGCAACCCTTTTTGGGTGTATGTAATAGCACACCGCATAGTTCATGGGATTTACACCAACGTCTGGGCTGACTGGCTGTGACTCTTTAGCACAGCTTTGAGAGATGTCTAAATTGAGGAGGACTAGTACCTCCAGATTTCATTAATCTAGTAGCGAAGCTTCACATTACCAGAAGAAGTCTGCTTCACAGGAGAGGTGTATTTCTATACTCCGTACTATATCACCTGACATAGAAAAGCTTATCCCAGAAACAGGGCTTGTGATAACAATATAAAGTTGCATTATGTCCACTAAAAGAAAGAATGTATGTGCATGGTCCATCTCAACATGGGTGATCACAGCAAGAACTCATACGTAATAATTTGTTGTCCCATATAGAGACTGGATATTGCACGGTGATGCTCCCAGCAAATACTGTCTATGGTCAGCAACACAAGAAGGTTATCTTTACACCCTTGACCTTTTTTTTGTGGTCAGGAGAAGCTCCCCACGCCGTGCAGCTCTACCGGACTGAGCCCGTGACCCTTTCCCCGCCTTTGCTGCTATTGTGAGTTCGAGCTCCTCCTCCACCCGCAGGCTCCCGTCTGCACCTCATCCCTGGTGGCCAGTGGTGAGCCGTAAGTATCTTGTGGCGCCCTTGTGTGTGTATTTTTCCTTTTTCTGACTTTTTCTGCCCTTTTCACAGTTTTTTCCCTGTTTTCACCTCTGTTTCGGTTTATTTGCCATTTTCACGCTCTCTCCCCTTAGTTTTCCCCACCGCTGCGTCCCCTGCGCCCCCCCCGCACGCCCAATTGGGCTCCGCTCTCACCTCCCAGCTGCTCCTCCCTCCCACTTCCCCTTCTTAATGGCGGCCACTGCGCGGTGAGGAGAGCGTCCCTTGACCTGTTTTCATGATCAGGGGAAGTTCGCCACGCTGCGCAGCTCCACCGGACTGCACCCATGACCTTTTCCCCGCCCTCGCTGCTGTTGTGAGATTGAGGCCCTCCTCCACCCACAGGCTCCAGCCTGCGCTTCATCCCTGGTGGCCAGTGGTGAGCCATAAGTATCTTGTGTCTTCCTTGTGTGTGCCTTTTTCCTTTTTATGCCTTTTTCAATATTTTTTCCCTGTTTTCGCCTCTGTTTCGGTTTATTTATATTTTTTCATGCTCTCTCCCCGTAGTTTTCCCCGCCGTTGCGTCCCCTGCGTCCCCGCCCCCCTCGCACGCCTATTCACGCTCCGCTCCCACCTCCCAGCTGCTCCTCCCTCCCACGGCCCCTCCTAATGACGGCCGCAGTGCGGGCGCGCCACTGGCATGCCGGAGGCGCACCAGAGGCAAGCCCATCTGCGCCTGGACCGCGACCAGCACTTGACCCCTCAGACCCCACGACCACCACGTCACCCGATGCTATTATGACGCCAACACTCTCCACGCCCTCAACACCGGCCGACCAACCACCTGCTTCCAGGCCTCACCAAAGCTCATCCATGGACCCTTCTCCTGCCAGAGCTGCAGCTTCACCAGCCCCCGAGCCACTGTCTCGCCCGCCCGAGCCGGACGCAACCACCTCAGATGCATCCTTCTCAACACCCGCTCAGTCCACAAGCATGCCATTGAGCTCTGGGACCTTCTCAACTCATCCTCCCCGGACATCGCCTTCCTGACAGAGACCTGGATGAACCCATCCTCAGTACCCTACATCGCCATAGCCATCCCGTACGGCTACAAGATCACCCGCAGAGACCGCACCAACAGACCCGGAGGAGGGATCGCCATCGTCCACAGTAACACCATCAGAATCTCGACAAACACTGAAGACACCCTCAGCACCGCCAAACACATGCACTTCCAAATCCACATCGATACCAAGACCACCCTCAGGGGCATCCTCATCTACATATCCCCCGGACCCTGACCACAGTTCAGCACTCAAGCCCTAGCATCTACAGACTACATCCTCCTCGGAGACCTGAACTTCTACCAAGAGAACACCAATGACAGCAAATCCACCACCCTGCTCAACAACCTCGCCAACCTCAGACTCAAACAGCTCATCACGTCACCCACCCACTCCGCCGGACACAAGCTTCGACCCCATCTTCTCTGCCAGCAGCCACGTCACCTTCAGCCACACCACCGAACTCCACTGGACCGATCACCAATGAATGCACTTCACCTTCGAGAAACCCACCACGTACAACTACCCGCAACCGATTCCACGCCGCAGCTGGAACAAGGTCACCAACGACCAGCTGATCTCCACCCTCGCTCGAGCCCCACCACCCGACACCATTGACACCAACACAGCTGCCCCATCATCAGGCAATGGATAGACGACTGCGCCAACACCCTCGCCCCGATCAAGAGACCCCCCTGCAACCGCACCGTCAGAAAGGCCACCTGGTTCACCACTGACCTCCGGACCTCCCAACAGACCTGAAGAAAACTCGAGAAGAAGAGGTGCCAAGACCAGACTCTGGCCACACACATGGCCCTCAAGAACGCCATCCGCAGGCACCACCACCTCATCTGGACCGCCAAGAGATCCTCCTTCAAGGACAGCAATGCGCACAACAACAAAGAGCTCTTCAACATCGTGAAGGAACTCTCCAGCCCCAGCTCCAGCACTAACAACATCCCACCTTTGCAAGACCTCTGCGACTCCCTTGCCACCTTCTTTCACTGCAAGATCACAGACATCCACAACAGCTTCAACTCCAAGTCCCCACCGGCAGTCGCCAACATCTCAGACTCACCGCCCCTCTGCCACACCAACCTCCTACTCTCCTGGACCCACGTCAGCGTCAATGACACCACCAAAGTCATGAACATCATTCACTTCTGCTCACCCTCCGGCCCCTGCCCCCATCAACAAAGCAAGCTCCATCATCGCCCCTCAACTCCGGATGATCATCCACAGCTCCTTCGAGACTGCCACCTTCCCGGAAAGCTGGAAGCACGCCGAGATCAACGCCTTACTCAAGAAACCCAAGGCGGACCCAATGGACCTCAAAAACTACCAGCCCATGTCCCTGCTCCCATTCCCGGCGAAGGTCATCAAGAAGATCGTCAACAGGCAACTGGCCCACCACCTTGAGGAAAACAACACTCTGGACCCGTCCCAATCCGGTTTTCACTGCAACCACAGCACCGAGACCGCCCTCATCGCCGCCACGACGACATCAGAACCCTGCTGGACAAAGACGAAACCACAGCCCTCATCCTCCTGGACCTCTCGGCCGCCTTTGACACCGTCTGACACAAAACCCTACAAACACGTCTCCACGACGCAGGGATCCAAGACAAAGCCCTGGACTGGATCTCCTACTTCCTCACCAGCAGAACCCAGAGAGTCTGCCTCCCTCCCTTCCGATCTGAAGCCACCAAGAGCATCTGTGGCGTACCCCAAAGATCTTCCCTCAGCCCGACCCTCTTCAACGTCTACATGGCACCGCTTGCCAACATCGTCTGATCTCAGAACCTCAACATCACCTTATACGCTGACGACACCCAGCTGATCCTCTCCCTCCCCAAGGACCCCACCACCACCAAAACCGACCTCCATGAAGGATTGAAGGCCGTTGCCAAATGGATGGAGAACAGTCGCCTAAAACTGAACTCGGACAAGACAGAGGTCCTCATCCTCGGACCCACCCCCTCCACTTGTGATGACTCCTAGTGGCCGACCACACTGGGAGCCGTACCGACACCCACCAACCATGTACGCAACCTGGGTTTCATCTGAGACTCATCGCTCTCCATGACCCAACAAGTCAACGCCGTCTCATCCTCTTGCTTCAACACCTTCTGCATGCTCCGCAAGATCTACAGGTGGATCCACACCAAAACCAGAAGGACGGTCACCCAGGCCCTCGTCAGAAGCAGACTGGACTACGGCAACACTCTCTAAGCGGGAACCATGGCCAATCTCCAGAAAAGACTACAACGCATACAGAACGCCTCTGCACGCCTCGTCCTTTGACATCCCCCACCGCAGCCACATTACAGCCCACCTCAGAGACCGACACTGGCTCCCCGTCAACAAGAGGATCACCTTCAAGCTCCTCACCCATGCCCACCAAGCACTCCACAACGCCGGACCAGCATACCTCAATGAACGACTCACCTTCTATACCCCGAACCAACAGCTCCGATCCGCCGACCTCATCCTCGCCACCATCCCAGGCATCCACAAGAAAACAACCGGCAGCAGATCATTCTCCTACCTCGCCGCCAAGACCTGGAACACCCTCCCCATCCACTTACCGCAGACCAAGGACCTGCTGACCTTCAGGAGATTCCTCAAGACCTGGCTGTTCGAGCAGTAGCAGCTCCCCCACCCCCACCCTCAAGCGCCTTGAGACCCTCGCGGGTGAGTAGAGCGCTGTACAAATGTACTGATTGATTGATTAATTGATTGTGCAGGTGACAAGCTTACAGGTTGTTCTACTACATATTCTCCACATGCTTTGGGAGCACGCCCACTGTTGACATGACCCCTATGAAAAGTGTAATTTGAAATTTTTCTCTAAGGGAATTCACTACCTTTAATGGTTTCATTTTTCCTTTCCTACATGTAAATGGACAGGCAAACCTTATATTGTCCTCAGGAGGCTGGGAACGATTTGGCTGAAACGCTTCATGAACTTTAGTTATATAAGGATTACTGTGTTTGCCTTCTACATGTATTTATGTGTTATGAATGTGCTATTGGTTGGATTTTGAATCTTTTTTAATTTTGGTTTCTAACCCGTGGAAGTGAAACATGATGTGTTGTCTTGGTCTTTGATTTGGTTAGACTTAAACTTGAACTCAAGATAAATATCTATTTTTTTTAATATTTGACATAATCCAATAATAAATAGGGTATTCTTTTTTAATAGAAATTATCATATTCCATCCCTCTAGAGTTTTTTTGTTTGTTAATGGGCTCCCGCCCAAGATTCATGAGGGCTATGTTGGGCAGCCCCTATATTATTCTCTTGATGGTTGAACGAGAGGATGAATCCAAACGCCTCAGGCCCTACCACGTCACTGGCATGAATTATTAAACAGCTATAGTTATGTTTGTGAACTATGGTGATACCACGACCCCTCGCCTTAGAATAGCCAAGATTATAAATTTTGAGTCCTGTAAGAATGGCCTTTTAGTTACTGGAGTGACTCATGAGCCAGGTTTCAGTAATAAACAAAACATTCGGTAGCTTGTTGCATAGGAGATCATAAATAAGAACTGTATTTCTGAATGGCATGTGCGTTAATCAAAAAGAATGTGAATGTCCCGCTTCCAATGTTGACATGCAAGGAGTGGTTCACATGAAAACCACAAGTGGGGCAGTTAAGGGAGTCCTTGTCTTTGTAAGGCCCGACAAGGAAGGAGCACTGGCTCGGGATCTTTAATATAAGGACTTCGGATGCCGAGTAAGAAATTAGAGCCTCCGAGCCTGTTTTGTTTCAGGCATAGTGGCTTGCACTGGCAGCTGTCAGGGCAATGACGGGCACAGACGCCCTTGCTTCTGGGGTTCTTCCAACATGCCAGCAGCGCGTCAGTGTCCTGTTCCTGGTTTTATGCATCTGGGGGCTGCACTATCTTGGACAACTAGAGCTTGCACTGTCAATAAATAATGTGCCTCTAGTTGCCAGGAAGGAGTAAAAATGTCAGCCCAACACAGATAGCAGAAAAAGTAACTGCGGTGCAGGCACTCTCCCGCTTTCCCAATAAAGTCAATCAGCAGTGGCTCAGTTTTACAAAGCGCAACATCAATTAGGCATACAAAGAGATTAGGTATGTAAAGAGATTACAAACACAACATTTTAATAACAAATAACTCATATTATTTGCTGAACACATGTCCTGATGAGACTAGAAATATAGTCATAGGTCAAAACGTGAACATCCCCTCTATGAGTTGCTTTTAGCATTTCAAGGATCACGACGAAATACTGTATATGTACAGATACAGTCATTACTTTTGTTTGTTTTTCAGAGTCTTGTGCAACCCTGAGATTTGTTCAATTGTATATTATTCATATACAAAAATAATAAAATATTGAGTATTAAATAAAATAGCAAAGAATTGTGTTTGCACATCTCGTAACCAGATGGGAAAAATGAGTCCCATTGGACCATTGTTTAGGTCTATCTCATTGTTTTCTAAGTCACACTATGTACTCAAATGATTAATCTTGTCAATTCATAGATTACTAAGAGTCATTTCCACACAGGAAACGAATACATTATTTCTCGCTTTGACAATACAGAATGATGTATATTAATGAATGAAGAATTTTCATGGATATACATGTTGATATATATATGTATATATATATATATATATATATATAGAGAGAGAGAGAGAGAGAAAGAGAGAGAAAGAGAGAGAAAGGGAGAGAGAGAGAGAGATCAGATGAAGATGATTGTTTTTTACATTGTTCTGAGTTTTTCTTTTATGCTCACGTTGGTGTACCTGGTTATATCTTGATTGATGGGCACACTTCACTATTTGGAATAAGGATTGGGGCAACATGCACTAACAGATATCAATAAAGAGATAAAATTGTGAGTCTTGAAGAGCCAGCGTTTTCCTTTTTTTGAGGATTCCTGTAATGAGGTATGGAGTGGGACTTGCATTAAAGAGCCTGTCAGTCAGCATTGGAGCTGTTGGTGGAAGTGACTACTCTTGCAAAGAATTTGTATGTATTTAAATTGTTATTTAACATGACATGTACAAAATGTTATTATGTGTCAATTATTTTTAATTATTTTAAATTATCATTAAAAGTTCAAAAGTCTAATTGAGGTTTTGTAAAATTGAATTTATCAATATGAAATTTTAAAATAATAAGACAATAACAATAATATATAATTTACCCTCTATATATATAAAATTACTTACTTGAACAAGTTAGATTTCTTAACCAGTGGCTTTTACTCCTAGGCAGTCATAGTTAGGATCAAGTTTCCAAAGGAAATTGATTTTTTGGTTTGCTAATAACTTTGACGCAGTTGATGAATTTTTATGATGACATTTTCCTAAAAAATAGTTTCATCTACCTCAGCTCCTTCATGGAAGGTCTTTCAAGCGATGGTTTCGAAAGAGGGGGTGTCCCAAAACAGCGATACTGCAAAAACCACTAAACAAAATTGCAACAAATCTGGCAGAAAAAAATGCTTTTTGTAATTTTGTGTATTTAGTAGTTTAAAAAAAAAGGTTAAAGCTTATGTATATATCACACCATGGAGGATCTGTGAACCCGAAAGATCTGAAGATGAGATCTGATTGGCTGCCATCACATCAACAAAGATGTAGTAGCAGCCATTTTAGGTTTCAGAGACTCAGCTCCCTGTCCCAAAAAAAGGTAAATAAAAAACTTATGAGGGGCATGGTAGGGTTACCCTGACCTACTATGTCTAGTGAGGGATCCTAGAGGCCGCTGTGGCCAAAAAAAACAGTTTTTTTAGTTTATGGAACCATGGATCTGTGGAGAATCTCCTGACCTTTACACGTTTTAATCCCCCCTGGGTGGGCCACAGGTTTAATTTTTTTATTATTTTAAGTAAGGGGCACCCTCCCCAAACCATTACGAGGACCGGGCACCCTAACCACCAGGGTGCATCATATTAGTAAAGGGGAGAGGGGCATGCAGCTCCCCTCACCAAGCCAATACAAAGTTGCAGGGCCCCCATCCACAAGGTCTTCAACAAATGTTAAGATGGCATGGCTGCCATTCCAACCTGAGACGCCCCCAGAAAATGCAGGCCTTGTGGTCATAAAGGAGCCCAAGGCCCCCCTCAGCCCTTTCGTCTGCTGGCACCCATCATCACTGCTACATTCGTTTGCTCCCAACTTGCAGGAACAACTTTTCTCTCTGCTCCTGCCAGGCAGGAGCAAAGCTGTGCTCTTGTGGGCAGGGAGTTGAAGTTGTGCCTGCCCGTGCTCTTGTGGGCAGGGAAGAGCAGTGTCCCAGGAATGGGGTTCCTGGGACACTGCTGTCATCAGGACCATGGGATGGCTCCAGGGAGGAAGCCCCCCACTTAATTCCCACAAAATTAATTAAGCCCTAGGGAATGGGGTCCCTGGGACCCTTCCGAGCATATTGGGTACTCTACAGCAGACTACTAATCTATACCCTATTTTGCCTGGCCTTTGTAAATTTATCACAAAATCACGTGCAACTCCATGCCCAACAGCAATAAATGAAAGTACTTTTTATCTTTAGGCAGCGCTCTTCACATCACATCCCACATCAATAAGGAATATTCAAGTGCAACATCTGAAACATAGCGCTAACAGGTCTCAGCTAGTGCAGACAACCACTGCCTCTGTGTGCAGGCTGTTTTCTGACTAGGTCATTAAATTAACATTGAGTTTTGAGAGGCTGCCTGGAAAGAGTCTGTAGCCAAGCCTCATTGGGAAGTTGTTTTTCTACCTGTGACAAACGTCAAGTGTTTCCTTATCTAACCCCACATAGACAGGTGACCTAATTATAAGGAAGTTTACAATAAACAACACCAAGAACCGAAGTTATTCAAACATGAGCTGGACTCAAAATTTCACTGACAGGCGAATATCTAGCTAATGAAGGGAATTCTGGAACGTTCAGTGTAGAACATTCTGAGAGAAAGGTTGGGACTGTTCTCTATCATCCAGGAGATGAACGTAAAACACTTCAAAGCATAATAATTTAAATAGTTTCACTTTTATGAATTAAACTGCAAGGGAAATGATTCCACCATAAATGGGATTATTCCCATCGGAAAAGCCGCTTTATTGTAAGGTGTAAGAAAACCTGGTGGTGACACAAATTAACCTTATAGTTTATCAGACCTACAGGTATTTTCCAAATGCTCTTTTTCAGTGACAAGTTTATTTAAATATTCATTATTGCCATGTGATTGTACTAGGTCTTATTTTTGACGCTATGACAATAGGAGAATATTTCCATATCTCATTCCCTTGTCACTGACAGGACTGATATATACAATCGGCAAACATTTCCACTGATAAATGGAACCTTATATATGTGCCACTACATTTCTTGGCATTGTTGTCCCCGGGAATTCAAATAAATTGTATTTTTTAAGTAAGTAGGGGCCAGATGTACTCAGTTTTGTGAGTTACAAATTGGATTCCAAACGCAAAATTATGACTATGGAAAGCTCGTGAGGGCCTTAATTAACTCTATTGTCCTCTCAATTTACGTAGTGATTCTAGTGATTCTAAGATAAATTCGAAGAACATCATTTTTATAAAATCATTCACATTCACAAGGTTTGCAAACATAAACAAGTATAAATATGCACAGGTTCCGAATTTGAAATATAAAAATACCTTTGTATTACGAATATGTTGTAATCACGTATTAAACTTCAAATTTAACCATATTAAATAGCAAAATAAAATCGAGTTTAACAACACTTGTTTTAATATTACTTTTTACATCCTTTGTTTCAATTTACTTTGTGTCTCAGGCCCCGTTTTTTAGCCCAGGTGACTCACCAGTGTGAATTCTAATGCATCACCCACCTCAGCCAGGGTTGCACTGCTCATACCTGAGGCGTCCCCATTCTTTTCTGCAGAGGTAATACTCACAAAGGCGTCAGATAGTAGTGCAATAATTCAAGGGCAGTTGCTACCTTGCCTAATCCCTTAGCTAAATGATTTCAGGAGTGTACCACCTCTCCCTATCTGTTTATTGTGTGTGGAGAAAGGACACTGGTGGCTTTGACCAGTCTCTGTGCAGATCTACTGTATCACTTTACACTTGACAGCATATACAAACAAGAGACTTATGGGCCACATTCTCATTGGTTAAAGCACCACAAATTGTCAGTGAGGAAGGCCATGCTTCTTGCAGCCTAGTAAGCCCACTAGCAAGAACAGAACGTAATGCATTTATCTTATTTGCCAAGGCATTCATGGATTTGATTTTTTTCATTGCACTAGTAACTAAGATTCTCCAGTATTGGATTTTTCATAGATTCAAATGCTTGAATCATTACCCATCGTCGAAGTGGGATTCCCATGGTACCATAGTAAAGCAATGTACATCATTAGAATAGACTCCAATGGCAATAAACCATTGACTTTATGCCCTATCTATGTTCTTTTAAAAAAAAAAAAAACTACTTTTTAGCCAATCAAGTGATAGCACCCTCTAGAACCCTACGAAGACAGGCTGTATCCCTCAGATTTTCTACTGCACGCCGTGTATTAGAAGACGCCTTGAACCCTCCTCAATTTAATACTTTTTCTCTCACTCCTTGAGAAGAATTCTCGGAAGAACATTACTACAAATGCTATCTGCAGATATTCTGACTGAAAGCAACATGTCTCAACAAAAAAGAAAGGATTATTCAGATCCTGTGACACGTGAAAAAAGGAGGCTCCATTCTGAGGACCCACATAAGGAATGTATATACTGCCTTCATCCAGAAAATAACGTGAGAAACTGTAAGATCTGTTGCATCTTTTCTCAGAAAACATTGAAAGACAGGGATAGTAGAGTATTAACTTGGGTCCAAAAATGTAAATCTAAGGAGTGCCCTTTGTTTGAAGACAACAGTGATAACACTTCAAAGACTGTGCCATCTCATAAAAGGGAAAGGTCTACTGATAAACTGACTTCACATTCACCTTCTAAAGCCTTGAAGAAATCTCACCATACAAAACTTGTGCATGTAGAGAAGCATGAAGTTTGTCATTCTACATCAAAAAAGGAGAAAATTGCCTCAGAAAAGGTCCAGAACATACTGCGCCTTCCCTTAAAGAAGCTTATCCAAAAAGAGCCTCGAGATCTTTACTGTGTACTATCAAATTGTTGAAATGGGTTCTTTGGTTGGCAGTCAGGTTACCCCCTGTCCAAGCAAGGACCCTTACTCTAGTCAGGGTAAGTCACACACAATCCGAATTGTCCTGTGCCCACAGTCTAGTAGCTTGGCACCAGACTGTCGTCTGGCTTAACTTAGAAGGCAATGTGTAAAGTATGTGTGCAATAAATCATGCAATAACACAGTATAGCACCACAAAAATACACCACACAGTGTTTAGAAAAATATATATATTTTTCTGATAAAATGCAGGTCAAAATGATTAAGATGCAGTAAGTATCTGTTGAGATATCACTGTAAAAGTGATAAAAAGTGTCTTTAGTTTTAAAAGCAATAAATGTATCTTTCAAATACAAAGTACCTGGTTTGCGTTCAAAATCTCCGCAAAGAACCTCAGAGGAGGAGATGCGTGGAAAACAAGGAGGTCTGCGTCGATTTCTCGGCCTGCACACAGTGATGTGTCGTTTAGTTTTCAAGCATGGACGGCTGTGCGTCAATTTCCGGTGCTGGGTCGTGGATCCTCTTAGGGTTGCAGGATTTTCGGGCACCCCGGGGACGATGTGTGGATTTCCGGCGCTGACAGAATTAAGTGCCCTAGGAGAGCACTTCAAAGCACAGGCAGAGAGCAGCAAGGCAGCAGGGCAACAACAAGGCAGCAGTCCTTCACAGAAAGCAGTCAGGTGAGTCCTTTGGGCAGCCAGGCAGTTCTTCGGTGTAGGTTGCAGATTCTGGTTCAGGGTCTCTTTTCCAGGTAGTGTCTGAGTTGGTAGAGGCAGAGGCCCTGTTTAAATACCAAAATGTGCCTTTGAAGTGGGGGAGACTTCAAAGAGTGGCTTAGAAGTGCACAAGGTCCCCTTTCAGTTCAATCCTGTCTGCCGGGGTCCCAGTAGGGGGTGTGACAGTCCTTTGTGTGAGGGCAGGCTACTGTCCTTTGACATGCAAGTGTCAGGCCCTCCACCATCCCAGCCCAGGAAGACCCATTCAGAATGCAGATGTATGCAAGTGACGCTGAGTGTCCTGTGTTTGGAGTGTGTCTGAGTGAATGCACAAGGGAGCTGTCAACTGAACCCAGCCAGACCTGGATTCTAAGGCACAGAAGGATTTAAGTGCAGAGAAATGCTCACTTTCTAAAAGTGGTATTTCTAAAATAGTAATATTAAATCCAACTTCACCAGTCAGCAGGATTTTATATCACCATTTTGCCCATACTAAAATATGACCTTCCGGCTCCTTTCGGATCAGCAGCTACTGCTCAAACAGTATATGAGGGTAGCTCCAATGTTACGTAAATAAAGATAATACACTGTTCCAGTTAAAGAAGGAGAGGATACTCAGGAGGGGGTCCTAATCTTTAGGAGCAAAAACCTCACACACCCAAAAGGGTGTCATGCTTCATCATCGGAGTTGCTCCTCGTCAGACTGGCACTGCAATGTCTGATGGGCACCACCCCAAATGGGGGGGCTCTTTGCCGGAGATCTTAATCGAAGATGATGCCACGACCCTACATAAGAGTGTGAAGGGAGGAGATCAAAAGGAAAAGGTTTAAGATTGACTCTCTAAATCTAGAAGGAAATTATCTATTTAATAGTCTGCACGAGGATCAGAGGCCAAGATTAAAAAATATATAGTCACAAGAGTGAAACAGAGGTAATGGTCAATCACTCTATAATAAAAAAGAGAACAGAGGGCGGGGAATTTCCAAGCCATCCCTCGTCAGGGTCAACATGTTTCGCGTCGCTAGTGGCCCAAATGGGTCCGGTGACGCTTCTTCCGGACCAGTTAGCTATATGTATC
Organism: Pleurodeles waltl; assembly: GCF_031143425.1. NCBI lineage: Eukaryota > Metazoa > Chordata > Amphibia > Caudata > Salamandridae > Pleurodeles > Pleurodeles waltl. The sequence goes on along the minus strand of NC_090437.1, from coordinate 722,068,711 downwards.
TCCTATTCATAAATAACGCGGATAGTTACACACAAAAATTGTCAGTACAAGCGTATCCAGTCACTTACACTAGTGTAGGGAGGAACTACTATTCCTATCTGTCGCCCTGTAATACAAAAGTTAAAACAGGTGAAATATCAATAGGTATGCTCATAGTGACGTATTCATCAACATAAGAGAAGGTAAAGGGGGTGTCAGACCAAAAGTGGGGGCACAGTGACAGTGTCAACGCGTGACTGTGCAGGTGCATGCACAAAAATTAGGGCAAGCTTACCATCCCCGTTTAAGGAACGTGCTACATGGGACAACATGGACCAGTCATCAGGTGCAAAACTTTTCTGAAGTCAGAGTGTAAAAACGGTAAAAAAGTAATACACCAATTAGTAACAAGTCTTGCAACACACGTATACAGTAACCAATATCCATATATTCTGAGAAGCAAATACTAGTGATGTCGCAGTAAACACCTAGTTAGGGTCAACATATAAATCAACAGGTGAGCAGAGATTGACACCAGGTAAAGTCAAATCATATCAATCTTACATAGGGCAAGTCACTTGAAATAGCCCTGCTGAAGCATACAGTCTGTCCAGAGTATAGCCATCACAACCAAATATCACAAAGGATTAAGTACCAGGATCCTAAAAACGGGGATCCATAAGAACCAGCACAGGGCCAGCTCGAGTCTGGGTAGCGGCGCGTGTCACTGACAACAAAAACAGAGTGGGTTGAAAGAAGCACTTACTAGTTATCGGTGCTCCTGGCTGCGAGCAACCTACCCGGGTCCGCGTCTCCCGTCAGAATGGGGAGGCGCGGGGAAGCCTGGTTAAAAAAGTCGCTTGAGCCGGAAGTCAAACTCCAGTGACTCAGGAAAGTAATCGAGTCACGTGGTGCTCCGGTGCTCATATTGAAAAGTGAGGAAGGACTAGCGAATCAGAGTCCTTAAATAGTAAACACAAAAAACGGACTCCTGAAGTAGTAAGGAGTCGGGAATAGTAATAACTAATAAGATTACACGGAAAAAGGCTAAATGCAGTCAACCTCTTCCCAGTCACGTTAAATAAGAAAATCAACAGTATCAACAGCAATTGTTAAAAAACTATCAATGAAACACAGATGGGTGGTACAAGTTGAAATAAGAAAAATATGAAACCCAAGAGTGGAACTTCAAGCTAATGGACAAAACTGGTCCAAGGGATGTCATCATTAAGACCAATGATGTGAGTGCACAATTTAAACACCTAGCGTTGCTCTAACTCGAAAAGAGAGTTGGTATTTTTGTGTGAGCTAGTTTGGAGAACAACCCACCACATGTCATCTGGTCTGTGTTTAACCTCCAGAAAATGAACACTCAATTTAGTGGAAGCGCGGCCGCACCTGATGTTACTGCGATGCTCATTGATGCAGAGTTTTACCGCACATGTGGTCATCCCCACATATTGTAACCCGCAGGGACAGGTGATCAAATATATACAATTGCGAGTATTACAATTAGTATGTTTAAGGAGATTCCAAGTGCCTATTGGTTCAAGAACCAGGGACTTAAGTCGTTTCGTCAGGCTGCATACATTACATTTATCGCACGGGAAGTGCCCGGCGACTGGAGGAATGTCCCACATGGATGTCTGTCTGGATGGACGGGAGGTAGAGAGAGGTCTCGTGTGGACCAATAGATCTCTGATATTTGTGGTACGTTTGAAAGCAAAGAGGGGTTTTGGGATCTGCAACCCTCCACTACATAGAATGGACCATCTATTATTGACCACTTTCTTGATAGAATTAGATAAGGGGGTAAAGGTGGACACACAAGTAAGTTTAGTGTCGGCCATGCGTGGAGTATTAGAGAGTAACGTATCTCAATTGCAAAATTTTGCCCGCTTATAAGCTGCCCTCACCACCGGATTGGGTTAATGGCGATTCTCAAGTTTTACAGACAGGTCGTTGGCTTGGGAAATAAACGTGTGCATGCTGCTACTATTACGCCGTAGCCTAAGGAATTGTCCATACGGTAGATTGTCTCTCAATGCTCTTGGATGGTGACTATCGTATAACAAGAGACTGTTGCGGTCAGTAGTTTTATGGTAAGTACTCGTATGTAACTGGCCGTCCTCTATCTTGATCAGTAGATCCAAAAAAGGTATCTCAGTACTGGATACTGAGGATGTACAGTTCAAAAAAGGGTCCAAGGTATTGACCCAGGCTGTAAATTGTTTAACCTCGGTAAGAGTACCTTGCCACACTATCAAGATGTCATCGATATATCTGCTAATGTTAGCCTATGAAGGGAGCAGGCCTCACAGCAGTGTTAAAAATGAATTTAGGGGCCAGATGTACAGAGCAGTTTGCACGTCGCAAACAGCGAATTTCGCTGTTTGCGGCATGCAAAAAGCACTTTGCAATTCACAAACCTCGTTTTGCGATTCTGTAACCTGGGGACCCCTTCCCCATTGTGAATAGCACTGCAAACATTTTTTCAGAGCAGGCAGTGGTCCTATGGACCACTGCCCGCTCTGAAAAATTGAAACGAAAACATTTCATTTTTCGTTATTGTAATGCATCTCGTTTTCCTTTAAGGAAAACGGGCTGCATTACAAAAAATAAAAAATCTGCTTTATTAAAAAGCAGTCACAGACATGGTGGTCTGCTGTCCCTGTGAGGGCCGCCATTCCTGTGAGGGCCGCCATTCGCAAGGGAGTAGCAAATTGTGACCCACCTCATGATTATTCATGAGGTGGGCCTTTGCGAACCCCTTGCTAGTCGCAGATGGTGTCAGGGACACCATCCAACATTCCGAATTGCGACACCCAAATTGCGAGTCGCTCTGACTCCAAATTTGCGGGTCGCAATTCGGAATGTTCCTACATCTGGCCCTAGGAGTTTTACACTACCAGGACATGTAAACTACACAGGTACATGTCCTGCCGTTTGCCTACACAGCACCCTGCTCTATGGGTTACTTAGGGCATACCTTAGAGGTGTCTTACATGTAGAAAAAGGGGAGTTTTAGGCTTGGCAAGTACTTTTCAATGCCAAGTCGAATTGGCAGTGAAACTGCACACACAGGCCTGGCAATGGCAGGCCTGAGACAAGGTTAAGTAGCTACTTACGTGGGTGGCACAATCAGTGCTGCAGGCCCACTAGTAGCATTTAGTCTATAGGCCCTGGGCACACATAGTGCACTTTGCTAGATACTTATAATCCAATTGGGTATGATCCAATGTTACCATGTTTAAAGGGAGAGAGCATATGCACTTTAGCACTGGTTAGCAGTGGTAAAGTGCGCAGAGTCTTAAAACCAGCAATAACAGTATTTAAAAAGTGGAGGGAGGCAGGCAAAAAGTTAGGGGTGACCACCCTAAGGCTGTCAAGGCTAACACAAATCAACTAAGACTTCAGGTAGCAAATCTTCGTTTCGTCAACCACAGCGCCATCTACAACCATCTCGTCGACTACAGCATCAATAGTGGATACAGTGACAGCAATGTGAACAATCACCATGGCTTCATTACCCATACTCATCACCTCATCTCTGCTGTCATTGACATCGATGGTAATAGCAAGAATCCTCAAGCAGGCACCGACAAAGCTACTGACAAAGATAAACTCACCTCTGGCTACACTTTCTAAGCGTCCATGATGGTAGAACCGATGATGAGGGAAGACTCGTTGATAAAACAACCGTCAATGAAACTACCATCGATGATGCTACTGTCGATAGGAGAACAGCTGGCAATACTACTGTCGACAAAAGAAGCGTCAACAATACAACCGTAAACAACACTACTATGGATGAGAGAACCTGATGACCAGACCCTCGACATGGGAACCATTGAGGAGGGAACCATTGATGGAAACTAAGATGTCAAGATGTCATCAAAAACAGCATATCTTCCTCTGTCATTAATCCCAGCAGGGGATAAGTCTGCCTCAGACACAATTCTGCCATCTCACACATCTCCAAGCAAAGTGTTGCCCTATCCTCTGGCACATCTATTGGATGATGATGAATGTGACGAAGAGGGCCCTTTCGGAGTGGCCCATAACCCTTCTGGACTGCATGTAAAATGCCAGGAAGAAGATGAAGTTGGTGACCAGTAATATTACCAAGAGGAATACTCACATACCCACCAAGAATAACAAGAACCATCGATCCAGATGTCTATGTCAGTAGTGAGCAATCTGCAAAATATGCTCCAAGCCTACTACTTCAGATTTCTGGAGTCTGCCACAACAGTTTCAAATCCTGACACAACTAGGCTAGTTTCATCAGCTCAAGCTTGCACACCACTTTCACGGTCATAATTACTTTTTGCTACACCTGCACTCCACTATCTATGTTAGCTGCTACACTTGCTGAACCCCCACCTGATGAGGCATTAACCACGGATTAAGAAAGAGAAGAAGGGAAACTCAGAGACACTGCATCAGTTCCTAATGAGTTTGATGACCATCTCATCTGCACTCCATCTCCTCCAGTGGCAGCATCAGTAGATTCTCTGCCGGAGGACATCAGCGACTTCCATAACCTGATGGAAAATGCTGCAAAAAGGTTTAAAATTCCACTTTTACTAAACAGATGGATTGTTTCCTTTACAATTTTAAAGAGCCCACCAAAAAATATGTTTGGGCAATTCCAATTATTGATTTTATTTGGGAAGAAGGCCTCAAAGTCATCAAAACTCCGGCTACAGCCTCAGCAGTCATCTGTAGACTGGATAAGTAGGTCTCTGATGATTCTCCACAGTGTTTGATTGGCCAATCAAAACCAAACCAGTTGTATCCCAGAAGGCCCAACACGGTTAGAAAAATCCGTGAACTCCAATATCCACTCCTCCAGACAGGAATGGTTGTAGGCTCGACACATCGGGAAGCGATTCTCTTCCAGAGCAGCAAACCCTCTTGCCATATTAGGTAATTTTGACTGCCATATGTGGTCAGATATTTCCCCATACATTGACCTATTGCCAGAAGAAGCCAAACTGGAAGCATGTGCAACTCTACAAGAAGGGGAAAGAATTTTCACAGAAACCATAGACTGTGCCATCAATGTCTCATCTATAGGGTTCAGGCAGCTTGTGGGGGCTCATTAAATACGCAAAGTGTGTCAATTATTTATGGCTTATGGAGACCTAAGAAAAGGTTTCCCAGTTTCTCAACAGACCATCTCACGATGGATTCCATCCACCATCCAGTTTTGCCACAGCCAAGTGGGAAGACCATTGCAAAGTAAAGTCAGAGCATATTCCAAAGGAGCTGTTTCAACTTCCACAGCTCTGTCTGCTGGTGTGCCCATCCAACACATCTGCCGTGAAGCGGCATGGTCTACTAGGCACACCTTTTCCACAAATCATTGTTTGGATGCAACTGACAAGGCTGATCCGGCTGTGGGACAAGCAGTGTTGCAACATCTATTCCAATAAAGTGAGCCTTTTTATATTCATTCCTACTGTGTGCTGTGTTATACCATTGGTGTTCATTACTGTTTACTGTTAACTATTCTGATTTAAGCATGTGAATCTATGAAAGATCCAATACTGGAGAAGAAAATGAGTTACTTACCTGTAACTGTAGTGTTCCAGCATTGGTATCTTTCTTAGATTCACATGCTAACCACCCTCCTCCCCTGAGAGGCACCCCTTTGTTATCTTAATATTGTTTTGGTTACACTTGTGCTCGAAACTCTGAGGGATTCAGCCTTTCTTGGGAATGTTCTACAGAGTGCTATAGTCTGATTGGCTAAACTTTGTTGTTTAGACCTTTTTCAAAAAGGACATAGATAGGTTATAAGCCAATGGGTTATTGCCATTGGGGACTATTCTAATGATGCACTTTGCTTTACTATGGTACCGTGGTACTCCCACTTGGACGAAGGGAAATGATTCAAGAATGTGAATCTATGAACGGTATCAATACAGGAGAACTACAGTTACAGGTAAGTAACTCATTTTCTTTTGTAAAGATAGAAATTGGTCTTTAGTTGGTAACACAACACCTGCCTTCTCTTTGGCAATACCCTCCTACAAAGAGAAGTCCTACTATGGAACAATTCTCCAAGTGATTGTACGTCAGCTGATGCATTAAAGAAATAAATGCATATACTCTCAAATTACTCTTCAGTTCTGATACACTGCGTATTCTAATCATTCCTCTTCTTAACCCCCACATTCATCGGACTGCAGAGGTTCGTTGTCTGTGGGTGAGAAAATGTGAGGCATTGAAACTGAGTGCGGATAAACAGAGTGCACCATATTTGAGTTACAAGTATTAATGGCTGTAATCGTGGTTTATTTAATACCATAGTCATGAGTATACTAAATGGTTTGGCTGCACGTGAATTATGCTGTCCATAGCAATAAATGTTAATAATATAGTAATATAACTCCAGGAATGCATGTCACTTTTCTTTCATAGTGATGTTATGAAATATATTACTATTTAAATGTGAAGACCAAATTATAATGTATACTAACTACTGACAGAAGCATGGATATTATGAAATACAAGAGTATACCATAGAATAGCGATAGTAAAAATTACCTGCTGGGGTTCTTGCAGATGTGTCAACACCACTCACAATAGTGACTGAGTTGTAAGGTGGATCCGTTGTCCTCTCCTCCTCCTGTGCTGTGGGTGTTGGCTGTGTTGATAGCGTTCCTCCAGTGTCTTAAGCCACGTGTCTCCTTCTCGCAAACTTTTCGTTTGTCCTGAAGTGTACATCATACCAACTTCTCCCAATGTCCTCAATATTAGAGATGGGAATTCCTATAGCACTACTCTACTTTTCATTTTTCGCCACATACATCGAGTTGTCGGCCAAGACCAGTTAGGAAAGACGCCCAAAAAATGTGTCATTAATTGCCTTACACTTCAACAGGAATTCCAAAATCCTTTTCTAAAGACTTTGTTTTATTTGCGCCATTCTGAGACCTGTACTTGCGATGCCATGAAGAAGCACCAGTATAACTGTCACTAAAAATGTGATCCCTAAATTATAAATCAAAATAGTGACTAATAGGAAATTAGTAGTAGGACATTGTCACTTAAAACAGCAAATGTAAAGACATCACAAATTATCTCCAATAATTGTAAGTACAAACAAATGGGTGATTCGATAATTGTGATTTTTTTAAATTACAAATTGTGACTCGCAAATGTATACGTTCATACTTATTTCCCTGTTATCCTAATAATCCTATTGGAATGGGTTTCCCTAACAATCCTGCCTCGTGCTCTGCAAATAAGCAAACTTATAAGTACGAAGGTTTACGTGCACGGAAGTAAGGCATCCTTGCTGAGAGCCAGTAAGCCAGAAGGGTACCTTCTGTTGCCTTGCCAGCCTCATTGATATTCATTCAGCGGTAGCGTAATGCAAAATGATGGGGCTCTCCTGCAGAATGTGAAGAGTTTCTCCTTGGGTTGTCTCCCATATCATGGACCTCGAGTGGAAGGGGGCTCCTTGAAGGATTGGGGGCCCCAGAAGGGATGCCCTCCCCCCGGCACTGTTGGCCTGCAGGGACCTTTTTTACGCCACTGTCATTCAGGTATGGGGTCCGTGATGGGGTGATTGTAATGGTGTTTGTCGTTGCATAGGGCCCCTGGAATCATTTTACAGCATGTTGTCAACACTTCGGCCCGTATTTATACTTTTTGACGCTAAACTGTGCTAACGCAGTTTAGCGTCAAAAAATTTTGCGCCGGCTAACGCCATTCTGAAGCTCCATGCGGGCGCCGTATTTATTGAATCGCGTTAGCCGGCGCAAGCAGACCGGCGCTGCCTGGTGTGCGTGGAAAAAAAACACGTACACCAGGCAGTGCCGGCGTAGGGAAAAATGGCGTTAGGGCGTCTTAAAAATTGCGCAAGTCAGGTTGACGCTAAAAAATCGTCTTAACCCGATTTGCGCCATTTTAAACGACGCCCAGACGCCATTTACATGACTCCTGTCTTAGTAAAGACAGGAGTCATGCCCCCTTGCCCAATGGCCATGCCCAGGGGACTTATGTCCCCTGGGCATGGTCATTGGGCATTGTGGCATGTAGGGGGGCACAAATCAGGCCCCCTATGCCAAAAAAATGTTATAAAAAAATGTGTTTTTATACTTACCTGAACTTACCTGAATGTCCCTGGGGTGGGTCCCTCCATCCTTGGGTGTCCTCCTGGGGTGGGCAAGGGTGGCAGGGGGGGTCCCTGGGGGCAGGGGAGGGCACCTGTGGGCTCATTTTGAGCCCACAGGCCCCTTAACGCCTACCCTGACCCAGGCGTTAAAAAGTGGCGCAAATGCAGGGTTTTTTGACCCGACCACTCCCGGGCGTGATTTTTGCCCGGGAGTATAAATACGACGCATTTGCGTCGCCGTCATTTTTTTAGACGGGAACGCCTTCCTTGCATCTCATTAACGCAAGGAAGGCGTTCACGCAAAAAAATGACGCTATTTGCCCATACTTTGGCGCTAGACGCGTCTAACGCCAAAGTATAAATATGGCGTTAGTTTTGCGCCGAATTTGCGTCGAAAAAAACGACGCTAATTCGGCGCAAACGGAGTATAAATATGCCCCTTCGTCTTTTCTAGCCTCAACCAGTTGCTTCTGAAAAGGGTAATCTGGAAACAAGAGTGTAATGGTTTCATGAACACAGGTCCTGGTGAGGACTACTTGATTGCCTTGATCATTCAAGGCAATAGTATTTACCCAGTCTGACATTAGATCATTCATTCCATTTCTAGGACAAAGGAGCTAGAGGGACACATTTACTTTTGTCTGCCCTAGTTATGATATAATGACAAAGATAGAGACATGGGGGGTTAATGCAATCTTCATCCATTTTGTATTAGCAACAACGCTAATGTCACGGTCAGGGTTTCATAGGTGGGTGCAATGTATGGTAGATATATTTTCCATGATTCACCACTTACAGTGAGGAGAGGTCCATTTTCTGTTATGCACCAAAAAGCATGATGGCGGGGCCTTGTTGGTGGGTAGATTGTATTACAGAACGGGCACAGCTACTGCAAAGCGTCTGTCACTTGTCTCGTGCATCTGATTCGGGAATGACTAGTATATTAAAACATGCACAGTGGAGTACAATTATGTCCCCAGTATCTCCCAACGTACCTTACCAAACTCGTAATACAAACGCATTTTGAAAAATTTCATAATTAGTGGCTTTTAAAATAGTTGTCAGATACGAAGGTCCTCATAACATACTTTAAGGATGGATGTAGAGGAGTGCTGTAAGAAGTTTTTGGCCTATTTAGTGTGCCCTGTGAGTAATTTGTATGAGGTTCTTTCTGAAACAAATCATAAAAGTAGAAGTAACATAAGGCATTACGTTTTAAGCAATGCACCTATTAGTGGGAATATTAGAAATAAACTATGAACATTTAAAATGTATTTTCCGATTAAAATGTGTGGCATGCGTATGCCATGTTTGTGGAATAACATGTTTGGGACATAACAATGTAACAATAAAAACTGAGATAAGAAATAATGAGGGTCTCAAAATCGGTAATTGGTGGAGAAAGATGGTAGGAAATAATGTAAATAATTTGTAATACCTTCGCCTGCCTAATTTCGAGAATTATAAGCATAGCTCCAGGTTTCATAGCACTTTATTTTACATTCCCGTCTGTATTTATCTTTAGTCATTTTACGTTTATTTTGTCTGATTTGTGAAAACTGCGAGTAGTATGATTTAACAATTATTTATCACATACATGTACACATATTGATTGTCTGGCGGGTTTTAATGTTATAACTACTCACATATGATAAAGCAGTATACCCATATATGAGCATTGATTGCACACTCATGTGCACATCTGCAGTTAAGCTTCATTCTGAAACCTTCTCCCTTTTAATATAACCCCCATACCTGCCAAAATGCATAGTTATTGGCCTCTCATTCACAATTCACAGCTCTGAGAATCATTACAAAAATCGATGTTCTGTTTCATCCACACTTAAAAATATCCACTGATAGGTAAAGACAAATAGATGGTTTTCTGCCTGTATTTATTTGCAAAAATCAGTAAAAGAGAAAAACGGAATCCTTATTTTTCAGTATCGAAAACATCGGGACCGAAACATTTCTGGTTGCTGGAGACAGATGTAACCTCAGGAGTGGGAAGAAGAGGCACCTCCCTAACCCCTTAAGTAACCACTTCTAGCCAATATATCATATTGGATAGTTGGAGGTACTCCACCCAAGGGCAGGGGAACAGATCATTTTAATGGTAGAGGAACTGATAAGCAAGAAGGACAGTGATCTATTAGAATACTTTATTCTATAACATCAGCCTATATTCTTGCTAGTGGCCCCCAACTACCAATGCCAGACTTTCCAAGACAATTATGTGATTCCAGAATGCACTGCTGGTTATCTGCAGCCCTGGCAGGCTGCTTCTGAGAATTGAGGACCAGTCCCTTTGATGAATGATGGTAAGTAAATGATCCAAACAGAGAGTGGTGTCAGTCAGAGGGTGCACCCACCGGTGGATTTACTAATCATGTGCAAAACTGTTTCTGTGAAGGATTATTTTATTTAAGCATGTCAAGTAGTGAGGGGCACAGATTAAATGACTTCTCCCATGGAGGAAGGAGAATATGACAGGAAATGGAATAAGGTCAGCAACAGGTCTAGTTACCTAAGCCACTAAAGGAACCAAGACTGTAGAAGGCCTGGAGAATTTTAACTTTCTAGCTTGTCCGATTTCACACTGAGAAAGCTGCTGAGACACTGCTCTCCTGTGGCTGTGCCTTTTGACAGGTTCTTACATTGTTGTTAATTGGTTTTGGGTATGCTGACTTGTGTGGGTGTGAGAGGAGGTGTCAATCCACCGCGGTAATTTGTGCTATAACAGCTGTCCTTGCTTGCCAGCAGTTTCTAGTTGTCTGTGTGATGTCAGTGTATTTAGAGGAGCCCCTTAATGTGTGGACTATCACCCACCATAATGAATGCAGTCTCCACTGTGCTCATTCCTACTGCTGCAGTCTCCTGGTGCCAGCTTTTCCTCTGTGACAAGGCTATATGAGTGAGTAACAATAGATTGAAGTGTGTTTGGGGAACTGGTGGTGATAGGACACCAACTGTTCTTAGTCCTAACAGAACCATTAGTTATTCTTTATGCTTGAACCTATGTCCCTTCTATGTCCCTTCTAATCATGGACCTCTATTAGACCTGACATCCATGGTGTGATATTCCTCCAAAACCTTTTTTTTCACTCCTCTTGTTTTGCCGATTGTGTTGTCATTGGGACTCTGGGACTTTACCATTGCTAACCTGTGCTAATGTACTTGTGCCCTGTCCTTCAAACAAGGTAAAATTGTCCTAAACCAATCAGGCACATTTATTTAATTTGTAAGTCTCCAATACATGTTAAAACCTGTATCCACGGTCTGTAAATTAAATCCTTGTCATTGGCCCAATCACTCACAGTGCCAGCCACTAAAATAACCTTTGAAAACACTTAGCCTATAATGCAGTTTTAAACTTCTATTTCAAGCTGGAAAAATACACCTTTTTGCTAGACATAAACATTCCTTTTTAATACATTTAAATCACCTGTAAATAGGCCCTAAAGTTCACAGGGCAGTGTGCATTGTATTTAAAAAGTAAGATGTGTACTTAAGTTTTACATGTCCTGGCAGTGAAAAACTCCTAAAGTTGTGTTTCACTATTGTAGGGCCTATCTCTCTCATTGACTAACACTCGGCTAACGTATTACATTCAATAAGTGCTAGCTTCGAATTGAGAGTAAATAGGAATATACTGTTCATATTCAAATGAACTGTAGTTTAAAATCCTCTTTAATGGTAAAGTCGGATTTTAGTCACATTTCTAAAATGGACACTTTTAGAATGCAGGCATCTTTCTCAATCTAACCATTTTTGCCTTCTGCCAGTGTCCTGGGTCACATGACAGTAAATGTCTCTACTATTTGGGTTTGTTCTTTCCTCCCAGACAGGGATATAAAGGAGCTGCGTGGGCATGATGGGCCACCCTGCCAGCACGGCTGGGGGCAGAACTGTGCACTGCTCTGCTTGCATTTCAAAGGGCTTGTCTGCAGTACACACAAAGGAACCTGACACCAGGCTATTGTCACCTAGACAGTGTGGGGTAGGACAGGAAGTCCTGCATACAAAGGCTGTCACCAGGTATAAATGGTAGACCTTCACAGTAACTCTTCAAAAATGCAAGAGCTGCACTTTGTGCCACAACAACAACACACCAACGGAGACTACCAACGTGAAAGTCCAGCAACAATCATTCATTACCACCAAATAAATTTCGCCTAACCTGCACTTTGCGATTCTGCAACAATCATCTACAACACACTCTGTGCTCCCTGTGCCTGTTCCATCATGAACTGAACTTTTGGTGACCAACTTTGAGAAGGTCACTTTTTCAGCGGCGCTAAGCTAATTCCTGTATCTGAACCACAATCTATTGTGGTTGGCCTGACTTTGTGACTTTCCTACAGTCTAGCTTGACCTGATGATTGTGCATGGTGCTTTGTGCTTTAAGGTGCTACATTTACTTAAAATTCAAAACTAAATAGCTCCGGTTCTACTGATTGGATTTTTGTCATTCTGGTATAATTTAATTTATTAAATAGTACTCTATTTCTCTAAATTGGTTTGGAATTTTTCTTGTGTTGTGGTTTCAATTTATTTCTGGCTGTGTGCTGCATAAAAACTTTACACAGTGCCTATCAGTTAAGCCTGACTGCTTTTGTGAAAATCTACCGAAGCGTTAAGTAAGTACAGAACAATTGTTAGAAATTGTATCTCTAATTGCACCCTGTCCAAGCAGGGACCACAATGCTAGTCAAGGCAAGTCAGATACACACCTTAAATTAACCTGTGCTCATCCTCTGGTAGCTTGGCACAGAGCGGATTGGCTTAACGTCAGAGGCAGTGTGTAAAGTATTGGTGCAACACACACATAGGCCTTCATTACAACATTGGCAGTAAATCCCACTTACCGCTGTGCAGAAGACCGCCAACACACCACCGCAGCGGTGGAAATCCGCTACAGCTATTACGACCCACAGCTCGGAATCCGCCATAATACAGACACCCACACAAGTCCGCCACACCAAAGGTCAGTGATAAACTGGCGATAACAAAACCAACACCGTCACGCCAACAGGAATACGCCAACACTATCACGAATCAACGTGGTGGTCTTTCAGCCGCGGTATTCCACTGGCGGTACACACTGCCGTGCTCAAAATATACACACATATACAAAACACAACCACATTGGACAATTTGAAATGCACACACCTGATACACATACACACTCCACTCCCACACACCCAATCCAATATAAAACTCACACCCACATCACCCACAAGCCCTTACTACCAAATAATCGAAAGAAGGCCAGAGAGAGACACCATCAGAAACAACACTAGCATCCACAGACACACAACATCATCACTCACACAACATCCACGCACCTCAAACAACACACAACAACACATCCCCTCACACATCACAACACACACCACCTCACACATCACCCACACCACATCGTGGCACCTCAACGACACCCCAGGTTCTCTGAGGAGGAGCTCAGGGTCATGGTGGAGGAAATCGTCCGGGTAGAGCCACAGCTATTCGGATCACAGGTGCAGCACACCTCCATTGCATGGAAGATGGAACTATGGCGCAGAATTGTCAACGGGGTAAACGCAGTGGGACAGCATCTAAGAACACGGGATGACATCAGGAAGAGGCGGAACGACCTACGGGGGAAGGTGCGTTCCGTGGTCTCCAGGCACCAGATTGCTGCACAGAGGATTGAGGAGGACCCCCACCTCCTCCCCCACAACTAACAACATGGGAGGAGCAAGTCTTGGCAATACTGCATCCTGAGGGCCTCGCTGGAGTAGCAGGAGGAATGGGCTCTGGTAAGTCAACTCTTAACTTTTACATCCCCCCACCCCACCTGCATGCCATCACATACCCCCACCCTCACCCCCATCACTCCAACACCTCATATATGTCCCACTATCACAACCCACCCATCCCAACACCAAGCCCTGCATGCAACACCAAAGCATGGACACCCATCACCAAAACATGTCCACTACAGATACCCACACAGACCCCAAACCAAATATCACACAAGGACCTAGACAACAATGCAAGCACTGGAGTACAGGGTCACTCACCCATGGCACACGATGGCAGACACAGATGCAATAATCATGCCTTCACACCCCTGCAGGACCCCTACCCAACGTCACCAGACAGGAGATTCCAGACATATCCACTCCCCCCACAGAAGAGGCCCACAGTGATGACAGCAGCTCTGCACAACTGGATCAAGATGACCAGCCCGGCCCATCTGGGACCTCAGGACAGTCGGTTCCCCTGACACTGGCACAAGCCACCACAGAGCCTCCTCCCTCAGGAAACACCACCACAGCACCCACCCAGCGGGCCCATCCCTCTGTCCCCAGGACATGTCAAGCAGCAGTGTGTCCATCACTACAGAGAACCCAGGCAAACCCACCACCCCAAGAAAATCAGGGACCTGGGGGCAGTGGCAGTGGGCACACAGTTCAGCGGACAGAGGAACAGGAAAACAGGGGAACTGGGAGGACTGCTGTGTGACAGGGGGAGGACAGGCCCAGGGAACCCACTCTCTACGAGGCCTTCTCCAACATCATGGGAGCGTACAATCATTCGCAAAAGACAATGGCAATGGTACTGGCCAACTTTCAGGAGACCCAGAGGCTGCAGGAGGCACACTATCTGGGGATCAGGGAGGAGCTGAAGTCCATTAACACCACCCTGGTCACCATTGCAGGGGTGCTGCAGGAACTTGTCAACACCAGGAGGGACAATGTGGCACAACAAGGGGCCCCTGTCCCTAGCCGGATGATGAACAGCCCTCCACCTCCGCCGGCGCTAGTGGACAGGAGGCACTGCCACAGGACCACAACACCAGCACCCCACCCCCTGCAAATGGAGAGCCACCCCGCAAACGGTCCCTGAGATCCAGGAACAAGACAGAGAATATTGCGAAGACCCCCGCCAGGAGATGAGACCCCCCCTGAATGTCACCCTTCTGTCCCACTTTGTCACCCTGTCCATCCTTCAACTGCCCGTGCTCCACTTCCTATGCCCCTCTGGACAATGCACCTGTGAAACAAATAGACTGGACTCTGCCATGGACATTCCTCCACCATCACCCCTGCCCATTTTATTACCCCCTCCAATTATTTGCACAGAAATAAACACACTTCAATCACAAAACAATCTGGAGTTATTCTGTGCTTTCAGAAATGTGTAATTGCCAGAACTATGGAATATAGCAATGTCAAGTGAATTGTCCACATACTGATGAAACATAGCTGTAGGGCTGGAGGAAATATACCAGAGGGCACAAAGTGGGACCCACATCTGTTTAATGGAAAGGCAAAGTGACAAGTCAGGGTCCATACACTGAGTGAAAATGACAGACTTATGATATGTCAAACAATAGTATAAGATGTGTGTGGCAGTGACATCTTCTTACCTGTGTCTCACTGGAAGTATTGCTGGATAACGTTGTTTCTGTTGTCGACATCCTCTTCTTCTGCCTCCTCTTCTTCACTGTCCACAGGCTCTACAGCTGCCACAAGACCTCCAGCTGGACCATCGTCCTGCAGAAAAGGCACCTGTCGTCGCAAACCCAGGTTGTGCAGCATACAGCAGGCCACAATGATCTGGCACACCTTCTTTGGTGAGTAGTAGAGAGAACCACCTGTCATATGGAGGCACCGGAACCTGGCCTTCAGGAGGCCGAAGGTCCGTTCGCTCACCCTCCTAGTTCGCCCATGTGCCTCATTGTAGCATTCCTATTCCCTTGTCCTGGGATTTCTCACTAGGTTGAGTAGCCATGACAGGTTGGGGTATACAGAGTCACCTGCAAATGTCAAAGGACAACTGTTAGACACACACTAACCCGTAGCGACAACTTCATACCTAGACAACTATTCACACTGTATAGGGTCCTTGGCCTCACCTATTAGCCACACACGGTGCCTCTGGAGTTGCCCCATCACATAAGGGATGCTGCTATTCCTCAGAATGTAAGCGTCATGCACTTAGCCAGGACATTTGGCATTGACATGGGAGATGTACTGGTCGGCCAAACACACCATATGCACATTCATCGAATGGTACCTCTTACGGTTTCTGTACACCTGTTCACTCCTGCGGGGGGGGGACCAAGGCCACATGTGTCCCATCAGTGTCACCTATGATGTTGGGGATATGTCCCCGGGCATAGAAGTCACCTTTCACTGTAGGCAAATCCTCCACCTGAGGGAAAACGATGTAGCTGCGCATGTGTTTCAGCAGGGCAGACAACACTCTGGACAGCACATTAGAGAACATTGGCTGGGACATCCCTGATGCAATGGCCACTGTTGTTTGAATAGACCCACTTGCCAGGAAATGGAGTACTGACAGGACCTGCACTAGAGGGGGTATCCCTGTGGGATGGCAGATAGCTGACATCAGGTCGGGCTCCAACTGGGCACACAGTTCATGGATTGTTGCACGATCAAGTCTGTAGGTGACTATTACGTGTCTCTTTTCCATTGTCGACAGGTCCACCAGCGGTCTGTACACTGGAGGATGCCACCATCTCATCACCTGCCCCAGCAGACGTGCCCTATGGAGGAGAACAGCGAGCACAGAGTCAGCCAACACTGAGGTATCACAAAATGTCATTTGCACACATTTATTAATCCGCAATGTGCCTATTACTGTATGTATGCACGGCCTAGATAGGTGTGACACAGTTATCATTAATGCCATGTGGCCCCCTGAAATGGCGGCTGCCTGACCTGTAAGGTGGGCCAAGGGGATAGGAGATAACTGCGCTGACGTTCTACACCGTCGCAGTATGCGGTCAAAGACCGCAGCGTAATCCTGCATTGGTTAACATTGGACCCTATGGGTCCCAGGAGCCAATGACGATGTATGCCGGCGGTGACGGTACTCACCGCCGCGGACGTGACCGCCATTTTCTGTCTGTTCACTCACTTTATACCTGACCTTCAACAGGAGAGCACCTAAACTGCAAGTGCTGCTGTGACCTCAGTCTGGAAGCGATGATGGCTCATGTGTCTGGGGAAATGGCCCCTGCCTTCACTTCGGCGGAGTTGGCGAAACTAGTGGATGGGGTCCTCCCCCAGTACACACAACTGTACGGTCCTCCAGACAAACAGGTGAGTACACTGCGAGAATGCCTGTTTGGAGTGGTGTGGATGGAAGATACATGGGGGGGAACTGAGGCCTGCATGAGCGGACAGTGAGTGTATGTGCGTCAGGGCAAGGGTGGGAACGTGGGCCAATGAGTATGACGGTCCGGACGGGTAAAGATTTTCCTTTTCCCCTGTACTATTCCTCTAGGTCAGCGCCCATCAGAAGAAGGATATTTGGCGTGCAATCGCCAAGGAAATCCAAACCCTGGGGGTCCACCATAGACGGGGCACCCACTGACGGAAAAGATGGGAGGACCTTCACCGCTGGAGCAAGAAGACGGCGGAGGCCCAGCTGGGGATGACCTCCCAAAGTGGGAGGGGTGCCCGTCGCACCATGACCCCCCTGATGTTCCGGATCCTGGTGGTGGCATATCCAGAGTTGGATGGGCGCTTGAGGGCATCACAGCAGCCACAAGGGGGTGAGTACAGTTACATTCATCACGCGCATTACGAGGTGTCTGGGTGGGGGAGGTGGTCAGTGGGTTCCCCTAAGCCAGGGCGAGCTTGGTAGGCAAGGTCCCTTGTGAGGCAGGTTCAGTGGAATCCCAACCCCACTAGTGGTTAGTGCCATCTACACCTAGTCAGGCTCCTGTGACTTCCATGTGTGCAGCAATCGGGCTTAGGCCTTGTACCCCATGGGCATGTGAATAATCTAGGAACTATAATTGCATGACATAGTGCAGAGGGCTGCTGTTTCTGTAGTGTACGCCAACGGTAGTGGTGTTGCATGCACTGAACATGTCTTTCAGAATCTGTCTTCCCCCCCCGCCCTTTTTGTGGTCTCCCTGTTCTTGTGTGCAATAGCATCATCAGGCGGAGGAGCAGTGGCACCGGAGCAGGAGGGAGCTGCATCCCACTTGGCCCTGGAGGGCGAAACAATGGAGTCTGAAGCCACCAGTGGGACAGAGGGCGAGCGGAGCTCCACGGAGCAGTGACAGTGACTCCTCCTCTGATGGGAGCCCCCTTGCGGTGGCACGCCCCTCTGTGCCCCCCGCATCAACAGGTACAGCTGCCACCCCCTCTACCAGCACCGCCCTCCCAGTAGCCCCTCAGCGTGTTTCCCGTGCCCGCTTACCCAGGAGGGTGGGCATCTCCTTCGCCCCAGGCACCTCAGGCCCTGCCCCAGTCAGCCCTGCTGCCCTCAGTGAGGAGGCTATTGACCTCCTGAGATCCCTCACTGTTGGGCAGTCTACCATTCAGAAGGCCATCCAGGAAGTTGAGAGGCATTTGCAACAAACAAATGCATACCTGGAGAGCATTCATTCTGGCCAGGCAGCCCAACAGAGAGCATTTCAGGCTCTGGCCTCAGCACTGATGGCTGCAATTGTCCCTGTGTCCAGCCTCACCCCTCCAACTTCCTCCATCCAGACCCAATCCCCTGTACCTCAGCCTATCGCAAGCACACCATCAGACCAGCATGCACACACCTCAACACACAAAAGTGGTTCAGGCAAACATAAGCACCACACATCCCACAGGCACTCACACAAGCATCATACCCATGCACACACACCAACATCCACTGCCTCCACTGTGTCCCCCTCCTCCACGTCTCCCTCCTCCCTCCCAGTCTCGTCTCCACTCACACCTGCATGCACTACATATTCAGCCACTACCTCCATCACTAGCACGCCCATCACCACACACCGCTCACGTGCACTCACCACCACCACATCCATTCACACATCCCCTGTGTCCTCTCCCAGTGTGTCAGTGAGCCCTCCTCCCAAAGTACACAAACGCAAGCACACACCCACCCAACAGCCATTCACCTCACAACAGCCTCCGGCCCACGCACCTTCACCCCAATTCAGCAGTGGTTAACAGTGCCAAGTGCTCAGAGTCCTAAAGCCAACACAAACTGGTCAGAAAAAATCCTCCACTCCCAAACCCCCTCCATCTACCCGTCCCAGTGTGTCTAAAAAACTTTTCCTGGCTAATATTGACCTCTTCCCTACACCTCCCCCCCACCGTCCGTCCCCAAGGGCCAGGCTTTCCAGGTCCCAACCCAGCATCTCAGCACCACATCCCCAGGCACAGTGATGCCAGCAACTGTGGGCTATTGGAGTGCGCCAACCATCAGGGCTGCCAGTGTGCCACGGAGAGAGGGCAAGGACATTCTGCCACATGCCAAGCTAAAAAAGTTGCCCACATCCCGGAGGGAGAAACAGAAAACACCTGCCACCAAGGGGTCAGGGAAAACGAAAGGGGATAGTGGCAAGACAGCTGCGCCAACATCAAAGGTGGGGAAGGGCCAGAAACTGAAGGACAGATCAGGCGAGGGCATGGTGGCACCGACTGAGGGACTAGTGTCACACCTTTTGTCCATGTCGACGCCAACCTGTACGGTGGAGAAGACCGCTACCTGCACCGCCACAGACCCCGCCGCCAGCACTGCCGCAACAGACCCCGCCACCAGCCCCACCGCCACAGACCCCACCACCAGCCCCGCAGCCACAGACCCCGCCAACAGCCCCGCCGCCACAGAACCCGCAACCAGCACCACTGTCACAGAGCCCGCCATAAGGACCGCTGCCACAGAGCCCGCAACCAGTACCACTGTCACAGAGCCCGCCGCAAGCACCGCTGCCACAGAGCCTGCAACCAGCACCACTGTCACAGAGCCCGCCGCAAGCACCGCTGCGACTGACACCGCTGCAAGCACCGTCGCCACAGAGCCTGCTGCAAGCACCGCCACGACTGACACCGCCGCAAGCACTGCCAGCGGCCCACGACATCCTGAGCCAGTGGCACCACTGCAGACATGGCTGCCATCCCCAGTGGTCAGTCGTCCAAGCCTGGTAGTGAGTTCCAGGAGCCTGAGCAGCTTCCATGAAGCATCACTTTCAGTGGAGAAAGGCATCCACTACTTCAGTCCTTGGCAGGATGAAGCACTCTAGGCACAAAGCCCCCTCCAGAACCAGTGGAGAAAGGCATCCATTACCTCAGTCCTTGGCAGGATGAAGCACTCTGGGCACAAAGCCCCCTCCAGAACCAGTGGAGAAAGGCATCCACTACCTTAGTCCTTGGCTGGATGAAGCACTCTGGGCACAAAGCCCACTCCAGAACCAGTGGAGAAAGGCATCCACTACCTCAGTCCTTGGCAGGATGAAGCACTCTGGGCACAAAGCCCCCTCCAGAACCAGTGGAGACTGTTATCCACTTGAGAGACTGTGGCTTTGCACTCCCCAGGATAAAGCAGTGGGCAAACCACCCACTGAATAGACTTGAGAGACTGTGGCTTTGCACTCCCCAGGATAAAGCAGTGGGCAACCCACCCACTGGAGAGACTTGAGAGACTGTGGCTTTGCACTCCCCAGGATAAAGCAGTGGGCAACCCACCCACTGGAGAGACTTGAGAGACTGTGGCATTGCACTCCCCAGGATAAAGCAGTGGGCAACCCACCCACTGGAGAGACTTGCGAGACTGTGGCATTGCACTCCCCAGGATACACCAATGGGCATGGAGCTCCCTCGTGGAGCAGTGGCGTTGTGCGTTCATCAGGCTGAGGTGCCACCCTCCCCATGAGGTGCCTGTATATTTTCTATGTTATGCCCCTCCAGTGTTCTCTCCGTTTGGAGTCAGGTATCTAATGTGGGCCTCGCTCATGCATTTAGGACCCAGTGGTCCACGGACAATGATTGGTGCACTATCCGGACTTGTGTAGTTAATTGTATATATTGGATTTTGAGTTTTGAACGTTTTTTTTATTTTTATTACAATCGTTCAAATCATTTCCTTTTGTCCTTGTGTTCTTCTAGGGGGGGTGGAGGGGGTGTATATGTGATGTTGCAGCATGTGTTTGTCTGTATCGTGTTGTGGGTGAGGGTGGGGGTAGGGGTGTTGCGTGTGTGTGTCACTCTCTTTTCCCTCCCCCTCCCCCCACCCCTGTGTTGTAGGTGCAGTACTCACCATGGTCGTCACTGAATCTGCAGTTCTGGCTCCATGGCATCCTGGTTCCTCGTGGGATATGGAGAGGTGAGTGTTTTCCCTTCTGTGTACTGTATCCACCGTGTTTTTATGTGCGTTGGTTCCACCCCGGAAAAGGTGGCGGATTGCTGTGTTGTGATATGGTGGGCGGTACCATGATGGATGATAGGCTGGCTACAGAACCTATGCAGGGTCCCCAAAGGATGTGTGGAGCAAGTTTAATACAGCACAAAGTAAAAATAGAACAGTGTAGGTTCCTTAAACTTAAATCCATCTTAAATCCAATTTCTAAACTAATATCCAACTCGATTGTTCAAATTCACAATAATATAATTAGTCCAATTGTCCCATTTACATAACAATCATCTCCAAGTTTGTTTGTGCGTCGTCAAATTCACAATATTATAATTAGTCCAATTGTCCCATTCGTATAACCAAAAAACTCCAAATTTGCTTGTACATCGTCAACACGTGTTTCATCCGGGGGAGTACCCCTGGGATTTCCTCAGGACATTCTTGTCATTATTCCCTAAAACAGTATTGTCAAGTATTATAAGACAAATACAATTTAACTATATCCATTATCACATTGATAAACGTTTGTGGCTACCAAGTAACAAAGTGAGAACCATGCTTTTTCCTCTAACTGAGTGTTGCCCCTACACGTGATCTTCAGTAACGAGTGTGTTTAGTCAATTTTAATTATGATCCCTTATGTATGTGTACTTCATGCTCATTCCTATTAAACAATCCAGTTACAGCATATAAGTGCAGCCAACTTGTGAGTCACAGTGACAAATGTTAAAGAAAGTGTATAGCTTACTTCTCATTAACTAAAAGGGAAATCTCCCTGTGCTACTAGGTAGCACAGGGAGATTTCCCTTTTAGTTAATGAGAAGTAAGCTATACACTTTCTGGCTGCACTTATATGCTGTAACTGGATTGTTTAATAGGAATGAGCATGAAGTACACATACATACACAAAGTATCACAATATTACAGGATGAAGAAAATGTACTGTGAACAGCAAAAGGCTTTAACCTCGAATCATCTTTTGTCCTAAAGAAGCAAGAAATAATCAATGAGCTGCGGAGAGCCCTGATTATTGGATGTATCCAGAGCTAGAGTTTTGAATTTACGTTTATTTGAAAATGTTGACTTTTCGTGTCAGAGAATCTACATATTTTTTTAAAAATAAAAAAACCTAAGATGGCAAATTTTATTTTCATGTAAAATTCACATACTTCTCTGATGATGTGCTAAGACGCTAATATACTGCCATTTTAATACCACTATTACATATGCATCTAAGCGTAAAAACTTACCTTATAAACAAGACTAGGGAAAGGACTTTACCTCTTGGTTTTGAGTCATTCTAAATTTGTTTCAGTCGTCCTTGTATCACTAGATGCCCTTGACCTTCCATGCTTTTCACAGGTCTTCTGAGCTCACACTTTTTTATGTCTGTACATTGTCATCTTCAGTACTAGGCATCGTCGGAATACTTGCCCACACAGTAAGCACAGGTTTTTCTTATATGTCTTTGATAACGCGTCCAGCCTTTATAAATTACCTGTACCTGGACACGTTGGAGGTCGGTGAATCTTTTAACCGAGTCGGGCTCCCCTCATCCTAAAATAGTCGAGTCACTCAGATCAATAATCAATAACTATTGTAATCGGTAATCAACACTCAATTAATGGATCAATATCACACATCAGAAATCAATAACAGTTGGTATTTCGGCGCACCATGACCTTTCAGTCATAAATAACCACACCAGTTTATTAAAAGTTAGTGAATTTATTTCTCTATATTAACAAAGCTAGCACGATGTATATATGTCTCAAAACCAATTGATATATGTATATGAACATTACTAGCTGTCCATAACGGCGGAAGAAACGCAATCTACGTAAAATCTGAATAATGATACACTCTGTTATCGCAATGCAAATCACCAATATGACTAACTGTATTTGACTAATTGCATATATTGGTCAGCATAACAAGATTTCAATTTAGCTTGTTTCATTGGATGAATACCTCGACTAACCTCTAATTAGCATCGGCATGTGGGGCTTCATGCAAAACGAATTTAGTCAACACAAATTTGGAAAACTTCTAGCTAGGACCCTTATCAAAATAGCAGTTGGTACCTAAAAGGAAAAACACAATGCATAATACATTTATCCTTTCATATTTACCAAATACAATCAGCATTCAAGAAAAAGTCTTCGTCCTTCAGGTACCGGTTGATCAGCATGGGACAAATTTCAAAGGGGCAAAGTTAAGGGCAAGCTTTCTTGCAGCGGCAAGGAAAATGGGGCAAAGTTACTGCATGGGCAAGACAGGGCAAATCAAAGTTAAAGTCTCTAGGGTGAGAATTCTTAAAGTCTCTTTCTCTCAGATAGAGAAACGGGCATCAGGGCGTCGTCCAAAATGGAGTCCGACATCAGGCTTCAAACTGGCATCGAGGAAAATGGCTGACTTCTCTTTGTCCGGTGGGTTTAAGTAAGAAACATTCCAAATTCTGCAGGGTCTTTCATTGGAGGGTTCATAGGTTGGCTTCAAATTGTCCAATCAAAATTGTCTTTTACTAGCGCTCATTTATGCATACAATGTCCTTGGAGCCTTGGAACACAAGTTGTAACATGGTTTGCCAATTATTTTACTATCTCTACCTTCATTGTCCGCACCTGCAGACTGACCTTGTATCAAAGGGGATGAAACCGGCCTAGTATGAAACCTTGGAGATAAGTGTATCAATCAGCTCTACTGGAAAAATACAACTTCAAGCAAGAATATATGTTTCATTAGTTCAAGGAAAAAAAAACACGCAGTTAGAATTTGAAACCAGGCAACTAGGCCAAAGCCTCTACTAAATTTAAGCTAAGCAAAAACAGTTTTCAAACAAGAAATCATGGCATACATTTGCAATTATGACGGATTACTACATTTTCAATACTTCATGATTAATAAAGCTTGTTTACAATGATGGCGAACTACCCCGAGGGCACAATTTCCCTCGTACATTATTTTCTTTACTAAAATCACACTTCATTATATTTTGATTACTCGATATGTATGAATATATGTCGGACCTTCTTTTTCTGCGTCATCAATCCCTCCTCTGATGACTAATTATGTCATCACATTAATCTTCCCACAAATTTTATTCCCTTAAAATTCTGTATAGTAATTTGGCACTTCAGTCAATTCCCTTTTTCTTTTAGTCCCATTTGAATTTTCCCTATATATTTCCACCATTTTGTTCTCTATTTTCTCTTCTCTCTTTCTTTTGTTCCTTGCTTTTTACATTTTGAAAGCTTTCCATGTTCCCCAAGAACCTAATAGACAGATCAATATTATTAATATTCCCTTTACTATTTTTAGTAACAATCCGTTCCAAACGTTGCTGAGCCAATTTCCCACAGAAGCAAATCCTTTTCCAACTTTCTCCCAAACTCCGGGTTCTTTCAATTCCTTTAAATCTACACTTTCTTTAGTTAAATTTGTAAGCATCATTCTAATTTTTCCACTGCTGTCTGGTATATATGTACAACAGTGACGTGTACCAAGCATTTTGCAAACGCCGCCATCCTTTGCTAAAAGAATGTCTAAGGCAAGCCGATTTTGAAGAGTCATAGCTCTTTCTGCAGCAAGTTCAGCATCCATCAGGATTATAGCTCCTGAAAACTTTGTCAGCATGTTATCCACAATAGTAGACAACTTTCGTATTTTTATTGAATTCAATATGACTCCTACTGAAGGAATCAATGCTCCAAATATATCTCCTACCACACCAGAAGCTGTCTCCCTTTTCTGAACATGATGTGATTCAGACAGCCTTGGAAATTTCTTCAAGTCGTTTAGTTGGTAAACCTTTGGGAACACTATTCCCAAATAACACCTCCCATACCATCCTTTAGGAAGAGGATAATAGGCGTTAAGTCCACAAATATAATATGCCCCTGGAATCACTGGGTCTTGTCCATTCAGCATGAACGTCCACTTAGGTTGAAACAAAAACGTATGTTTGCATTACTCGTTCCCACAAAAACTGTGTCATAGTATGATTTATGTCTATGTATACAAAATCTCCCTACATGCAATGTATCTAAAGCTATTTTACCTTGTGTCTTTATTGCAGCAAAAGCATAATTATCTACAGATGTTCTTTCGTGTAATTCCCTCTCTAATTTCTCCTTCATTTCATTCTTCCTATCATCAGTGCGGTCTAAAAATTCTATTTCTACTGGTGAAAGCAAGCATGTAAGGTTCTCTCTATGTGCGAGAGCTGTGTGAAAAGGTGACAACGGCTCAAAGAATTCTCTCATTAATTTGAAATAATAATCTCTAGCGATTTTACTCAGGTACTCAATTATGGGGACATATGCAAATGTAACATCGTAATTAGTGTAGAAATAATGAATGTCCTTTTGACCATAAAATCTGGAAGCTATTATACTACATGTAATTCCATACGTAAGAGGCATGCTGTGATACGTTACCCCTTCCACTACTGAGGTAGGTATTTGTGTACACACATAACAATCTTTCGCATCCATGGTCTCAACATACTCACTCAGCAAACGAAAGAAAACGTTAGATAAAAGTTCCTTTTTATCATGCAAGTGTCTCTCATCTTGTTCTAGTCTTTTCAGAGCTGTTAGTTCAGTAACGATAGTAGGTTTAGAAGTAGTATCATCATTCGTCTCATTCTCATTCTTCCCATGCATTCCAAGAACTATTACTACGATGATTAGTACGCATGCAGTTATTAAACCTATACACATGTATTTACAACACTTCATTTTACGCCCCTGTGTAGTGAAACTAGTCATGATCTGTATAGAATCAGAAAGTTGAAGACACCTCATCAAAGCGGTTTTGCAAGTATTTACAAAGCTGAACGAGTTCAATGTTCACACAGTTTTCTTTAGCAGCTTTTGTCTCTCATCGGTTAGCAGCGTTGTCTCAAGATTGGTTTCAAAGTCAATCAAGTTAGCAATGTCTTAGCCGGTTGAAAAGTCAATCAGGTGATCAATGTTTTCAATCAACAAAGTCCATAAAGTTTTTATTTCCAAAATGAAGTTCTGCCTCTTCGTTCTCAAGACTGAGTGATACGAATTCGTCTGACCAATCGTTATTGGCTACGTATGCCCACTCCGGACCGGAATACCTCCTGCTCGGTATCCTTTTTCTTTTCAATTTTGCATCTCTCTTTGATTCTTTCTCACTGGTACTTTCCTCTTTGGCCAAGTCCTTTTCTTCACTTGGTGTTGGTACTACGACAGACACTTCCTTTCTTTTCTCTTTCACTCTCGGCCCTTCACTGTCGTTCAACGTTTCTCTACTTCTTAATTTTACTGGCGATATGCTTGGTCTTCTATTTGCACTGGGTCCACTAGATGGACCTGCAATCTCTTCTGAAGGAGTTTGAGCAGTTTCGTTCTGTTCTGCCTTGTTCCCTCCTTCTGGGGAGTCAATCAGGTTTTCCTTTTCTTTTTCTGTATCGTCTGCTTCTGGGAAAGCCCTCCTCTGATCAGGCCCTCCTGCTTCTTCACCTGTTTCGAGCCCTTTGTCACCGTTACTTTCTTCGGGCTCTTTATCACTTTCAGCTGCGTCAGGCTCTTTGTTACCTTCAGCTGCTTCGTTGCTTTCTGAGGCTCCTCCTTGGTCTTCCCCAAGTGAATCAGTTGCTTCGTCCTCAGAGAATATTTCTCCCTCCTCTATTTCTGCCTGTTCGCTTCTAGTTCTTTTTCGCTCTGTCTCAGCGCTTGGTACTTTGTTATCAGGTACTGGCAACTTCAGCGCTTCAACTTCCTCGTCTGTGGGACACAATACCCTCTTTGTGTGACTGGCGTGAATCCAGTTGGGAACCCCCGCACACTTCACAGCAGTGGTAGTCGTCAAAATCACTTGAAAAGGTCCTTTCCAACGGGGTTCCAAACACGACTTCCTCACGTGCTTCTTTATCACGACCCAGTCACCTGCTTTCAGAGCGTGTCCTGGACCTTGGATCGGTGGCAAGGTGGTTGCCTCCACCTGGTGAGAAAAAGAGCGAACCACATCAGCTAGACCTTTGCAGTAGTCTAACACCATATCATCTGTAATATTCAAAAGCGCATTTGCAGGAACTGCTGGAAGTCTCATAGCTCTGCCCATGAGAATCTCGTTTGGGGACAGTCCAGTCTTTCTGTCAGGGGTGTTTCTCATTGACATTAGTACCAAAGGCAATGCGTCAGGCCATTTCAAGTTTGTTGATGTGCATATTTTCGCCATTCTTGATTTCAATGTGCCATTCATTTGCTCCACTCGACCTGATGCTTCAGGGCGGTAGCTACAATGCAGCTTTTGTTCAATGTTCAGTGCTGCACAAAGCAATTTTATTACTTCGTTATTGAAGTGACTTCCCCTATCTGATTCTAAAGAGATCGGGAATCCAAAACGTGGTATTAACTCTCTCAAGAGTAGTTTTGCAACTGTGAGACTGTCATTTCTGCGTGTAGGGTATGCTTCAATCCAGTGACTAAAAATGCACACAACCACCAACACATACTTCAAGCCTCCATGCACAGGTATCTCAATGAAGTCCATTTGCATCCTGCTGAATGGACCCCCTGCTCTTCCAATGTGGCTCAAATTTACTACGGTTCCCTTCCCTGCGTTCATCTGTTGGCAAATGACGCAACGGTGGCAAACTGCATCAGCAACTTGACGGAATTTGGGGTTAAACCAATCAGTTTTAAACAACCTAATCATGGCATCCCTCCCAAGATGAGCTTGTCCATGGTAAAATCTGGCTATCTGTGCCAAAAGGCTGTTTGGAAGAACGAATTTCCCTTCACTTGAAACCCATAATTCATCTAGTCTCTTTACACATTGTGATTTGGTCCACGAGAGTTTCTCATCCTCACTGACATCGTTCTGTAAGGATTTCAATTCGTCCATCGTATCTACTACTTTTAGAGCAAATATCTCACTTGGTTCGAGTTCTGGTTCACTTATCAAATTCCATTCATCCCTTAGCAATATACAGTTCAATGCGCAAAACCTTGCGACTTGATCCGCATATCCATTTACCAGAGAAACATAGGGGGTCATTTTGACCCCGGCGGGCGGCGGGCGCCGCCCGCCTGGAGGGAACCGCCATATGGCCGCTCCGCGGTCGAAAGACTGCGGAGGCCATTCTGGCTTTCCCGCTGGGCTGGCGGGCGACTGCCAGAAGGCCGCCAGCCAGCCCAGCGGGAAACCCCTCCCCACGAGGAAGCCGGCTCCGAATGGAGCCGGCGGAGTGGGCATGTGCGACGGGTGCAGTTTGCACCCGTCGCGTATTTCAGTGTCTGCTAGGCAGACACTGAAATACCCAGTGGGGTCCTCTTACGGGGGCCCCTGCCGTGCCCATGCCATTGGCATGGGCACGGCAGGGGCCCCCAGGGGCCCCGCGGCACCCCCTACCGCCAGGAACAGGATGGCGGTAGGGGGTGTCAGAATCCCCCATGGCGGCGCAGCAAGCTGCGCCGCCATGGGGGATTCCCAGGGCAGCGGAAAACCGGCGGGAGACCGCCGGTTTTCCCTTTCTGACCGCGGCCAAACCGCCACGGTCAGAATGCCCTGCGGGGCACCGCAAGCCTGTTGGCGGTGCTCCCGCCGACCCTGGCCCCGGCGGTACTGAACCGCCGGGGTCAGAATCACCCCCATAGTCTTGTCCCTTCGAGTGTGCACTGCATTTTACCACTGCTACTTCTCCTGGTAATTGGATGGCATGTAACAATTCCCTTATTCTTTCACCATTTTTCACTGGTGATCCTGAAGAGGTCATGAAGCCTCTCTGTGACCACAATTGTCCAAAATCATGCACTATTCCAAACCCGTACTGGCTGTCAGTGTAAATGGTAACTTTCATTAATGCAGAGAGTTGGCAAGCTCTGGTAAGGGCTACCAATTCTGCTACATGTGCAGAGTAAACTCCTTGAAGCCAAGATGGTTCCAAAACACCTGTTACTGTGCATACAGCATATCCTGCTTTCAATATACCCAGTGTATCTCTTAAACATGAACCATCAACAAAAATAATTTGATCATTTTCTTCCAATCGGGTATCTTTGATATCAGGTCTTGGTTTGGTGCAAAATTCAGTCACCTGAAGACAGTCGTGCTCGATGTCTTCAGCGTTCTTAATTTCGGCATTTTCACTGGGAAACAAGGTTGCTGGATTCAACGTAGTGCACCTTTTCAGCTGCACGTTACGTGATCCCAGAATTATTGTTTCGTACCTTGTGAGTCTAGCACCAGTCATGTGCTGTGTTCGGGAACGTTTCAAAAGTATCTCGACTGAGTGAGGGACCATGACTGTTAAAGGGTGCCCCATCACTATTCCTTCACTCTGAGTGAGGCTGATACCAACTGCGGCTACGGCGCGCAAACACCCTGGCAGTGCTGCTGCGACCGGATCCAAAGTAGCTGAAAAATATGCTACTGGTCTGTTTACGCCACCATGGGCTTGGGTCAAAACAGACAAGGAACATGCATCACGTTCATGACAAAACAATGTGAAAGGCTTTGTGTAATCAGGCATACCTAAAGCTGGAGCCCTGCACATGCATTCTTTCAATTCAATAAAAGCATCCATCTCATCTCCTTTCAGTTCAATTTCATCCAATGCATCATTCTGGGTCAGTTTCAGTAAAGGTTTTGCTAGAGTTGAGAAGTTGGGAATCCATTGGCGACAGTAGCTCACCATTCCCAAAAACTTCCTCACCTCCCTCCTCGTCTTTGGGGGTCTCATTTGGAGTACACTCGTTATCCTTTCCTTCATAATTCTTTGTGACCCTTTCTCTATTTGGTGACCCAAATATTTCACTTTCTTCTGGCAGAATTGTAATTTCGAAGGAGACGCCTTGTGTCCATTCCTTCCCAAATGGTTCAATAGGGCGATGGTGTCGGCTGTGCAGTCACTTTCTGCCTTGGATGCAATCAGTAAGTCGTCAATGTACTGTACTAGCGTTGACTCGAATGGCAATTCCAACGCTTCCAAATCTTTCTTTAGAATCTGATTGAAAATTGACGGTGACTCCGAAAACCCTTGAGGAATTCGACACCAACTGTAAACTCTGTCTAAGAATTTGAAACAAAAGAGAAATTGGCTGTCCTCATGAAGAGGCACCGAAAAGAATGCTTGTGACAAGTCGATGACTGAGAACCACTCAGCATCACAAGGGACTTGAAACATTATCACAGCTGGATTTGGTACTACGGGACAACATTTTATTATTATGTCATTTATTTTCCTCAAATCCTGAACAATTCGGACCTTCCCACTCGGTTTTATTAGTCCCATAATTGGTGAATTACATGGACTGCTTAACACCTCTTTCAGTACTCCCTGTTTTACAAACTCATCAATGAGTTGGGCGACTTTCATGAGGGTGTCTTGTGCCATATGGTACTGTGGGGTCTGGGGAAAGGTTACATTTGGTTTTACAGTCACTTTCACTGGTTCCACTCCTTTCACCAACCCCACCTCTTTCCCTGTCATATCCCACACTTCTTTTCCGACTGTTTCCTGTAACTCAGCAGGAATATCTGCTTCAGTGATCATCGGATAAAGGGTAATCAGGGGATACTCTTCATCGACAGTCTCCATCTCATCCCCTCCTACACTGTCCTCTTCTTCCCCATCACTGCTCGTCTGAATTCTAATTCCATTGTTCGAACACATAATTGAACATCCCAATTTGCACAATAGGTCTCTCCCTAACAGTAATATCGGGCTTGAGTCACATACCACAAAATTATGTGTCCCTTGATAGTTACCAATTCTGACTTGTACTGGATCTGTGATTGGGTTCGTCAGGTACCTGTTTGCTACTCCCACTACTTGAACTGTTCTCCCTGAAAGTGGCAAATTCGGTACCTCAATGCTCCTGACAGTGGAACGTGTAGCTCCTGTATCAACCAAGAATGAAACGCGATGACCCATAACTCTTCCCTCCACATACGGACCCTTTTGATCAACTTCCAAAGATGCTGCAAGCACACAATTTCCCTCCTCATCTGAACCTTCACTCTCCCATACATCGTTTATTCCATTCTCGCTGTGTAGTGGGAATTGGTGTACTGTGTCATTTTGACTCAATCCCTGACCCGTGACCTGTTAAGGAAGCATTGCTTGCTGCTGATTCATTGGTGCTAAGGGTATTTGCATTTGCTGATTAGGTACCATAGGAAACTGCTGTTGCAATGGCTGCAATTGTGTCATTTGCACACAGGGCATTTGCACCTGTTGCGGTTGCATGGGTTGTAAACCCTGCAGCTGGTTTATATTGTTTTGAAAATTTGGGTTCGGACCTCTCAATTTTTGACCTCTCATAGTCTGGAATGCATTGACATCATTGTTTTGCTGACCTACACCTTCCTGCACCATCATTGGGCACTCCCGTTTCCAATGCCCGACGAATCCGCACGTGTGACATGGCATCACCTTCTTCATTGCCTGTACACCATTTGGAATCACAACGGTATTCAAATCAGGACCATTATTCACAAAACCTCCTCGGCCTCTGCCTCTCATCTGCGGCTGAAACATAGCATTTCCCTGCTGCTGCTGCTGCGGCATCTGTTGTTGAAAACCTTGCAAACCTTGTAAACCTGTCTGAGCTGCTCTGAGCTGCTTCACCATCACCTTTTCTTTCAATCTTTTCTGTTTGGTCTCAATCTCATCACTGCAGTATTTCGCATAATTCAACACTTCATCAATCGACTTTGACTGCCAACAAATCAAGTGTGACTTGATCATCTGGCTAATTTCGGGTCTCAGCCCTTCCACAAACCTGAATACAAAATGGAGCATGTCCTTTGGTTCAATCGTTTCCGTGCCACTGTAATTTTTAATCGCTTTCAACAACCTCTCATAATACGCGTGTATAGATTCTTTAACCTCTTGGGCGGTCCTGTCAATCCTTTGCCAATCCACATTTTTCGACGCAACCTTGGTTTTCAAGTGCTCGATCACCTTGTGGTACAAACTCATTACCGTAGGTGATGGCGCACCTGTGTCCCTATCTCTCTCTGGTTCACTCGTCGGCCAACCTACAGCCCTTTTACAATCTTCCCACAAATCTGCCGGAACCACAATTTCAAATAAAGTATTCAGGTCTTCCCAGAAACACGAGTTTCACAAATCTATCTGTTTGTCGATACCACTCAATCGGCTTCTCTCTCAATTTGGGAAAGTCATCCGTAAAGGATTGAATATCGCACCTGTGCCATGGTACATGTACAAGTTTTCCCCCTGCTGTCTCTCTCATTGGTAACATAGTTATCAGATCGTCATTCTGTTGTTTTTTCTCATTATGCTCTAGAGTATTTTCTTTCTTTTTGTTCTTTTTCTTAACCCACCTGCTTTCCCACTTGTCTAAACATCTCCAGACCTGTGCACTCTGCAGTATCTCTTTAAGGTGTGTTTTCATCCCTGCGGATCTCATGTGTTCAAAATCTTTTGTCTCAAAGTCTAACCTGTAACTTCTGCTCAGGTGTTTAGTCTTACTTATATCGATCTCGTTTCTGTCTGCAATTTCTTGTAACTTCTTATGTATGCTGCTTACTTCTCTTGTAATCCTAGGGCACATGTATCTTAGTTCTTCCTCTGTGTATGATTCTAATCTGTTCAAACCCATTGTTCCCTCAACCAGTTCATCTGCCTCCATACCCAACCTTATTTTATTCAGGTATTCTTCTCCCTTCCCGCTGGATGTACTCTGTGGGGAGTTCAGGCTTTTGAACCATTGTGTTAACTGTTGCGCGTTCAGTCCCATCAGTGTAGCAGTTACATCAACTGCCACTGACGGATTCTGTAATGTTTCAGTCTGTGAGGTTAACGGTACTAATAGTGGTAAATGTGACCTTACCACGGTTGACGGAGCACAAATTGGAATTGGACTAAATTCCGACAAGGACCCAGATCCATTTGGCAGTGTCGCTATCGGAGTTGTCTCTGGAGTGGTTTCTATGCATCTTCTCCCTGTCCCATTCTGTATCATTAACCCTTGGTCGCTTTTGCTTGAATTTGCCTGTATGTACAGTGGTACTGGTGGACCTACAGTGATAGGTAGAGATATTGCGTCTGGATTCTGTCTGTTCCCCGAATTCTGTGGCATGTTAATCCCCACATTGTGGTTCATCAGTGCTGGCATACCTAACTGGCTTTCTGTCACTCGCACTTCTTGTGTCTGCTTTTGGGGCATCGAGAACTGTGATGATTCAGCTTGAATCAATGTCGGTCTCTGATAGTTTTGTCCTCCCTGCGCCATTGAATCAGAAGTCATTCCCATGTTATGCTCATCACAACAGTGCCTTTGAACCTGTGGATGACAGTTATCAGCAGGTTTCAATGTAGGCACGTCTGGGTATACTCTCTGAATCTGTGGTATTTATGGTTGGAAAGGCATGTCGGTGTTGCTCGGCCTCTGAGATTTTCTCAAATTTGGTGTTACATTACCCTGTACTGGTTCTGGAGGGGCAGTACTAATGCTTGAGCCTTTTTCGCTTTCCACATACGGTGGCGGGCGATCATTCAGCAAATGTATAATGAACTCCTCATCATCTGACTCGTCTCCCCTTTTCGAGTTTCTATTGCTCTCTCTCTCTCTGGACTGACTCCTGTTTGTCTTATAGGTGGCTTTCCTTCCTTCCGTCTCCACTTCATCAGTTATCGCTGGAAACAATTTAATCCCCTGCAATACGTCTGATCTCCAAACCTTTTGTGTGCTGTCCCATCTAGCATCCGCTAGTGTCTTTTCTACTTTTCTTATTCTTGTCTCAAATTTCTTTTGTTGTTGGTTTCTAGCTATTAGCTCCCAAATTGCTAGTGCCTCAAACTGTGCTGGTCTTGGAGGTACTTTCATGTCGTATAGCGCAAATCTCAGATTTTCTAAAACTCTTAGATTAAACGACCCGTGGATAGGGAACGCTACACTTCCATGTTTCTCTGTTAATTTGCACCATTGTTTTAACCAAAGACATGGCGCTACACCCTTTTCTTCAATGACAATGTAAGCTGGTGTACCCTCAGGCGGTGTTTCTTCTCCTACATTTGCTTTAATATAAACATCTCCCCTCATGGCACTCTTAAATGCTTTGAAAAATTTCATCTTTCTGTCTTTTGTTTTCTAAAATATGTAATCAATAAGTGACTTTAATTCCCGGAATACTCTTCGCTTGCCTTTCCCCTTCCAATTGTGCTTCACGGACTGCGTCCAATCCGTGCGCGACCCTTCTCACCAACCGACCTATCCCAGCGCGGCTCCTAGTGACGTCACTCTCACACACTGCGGCTGACAAAGTCCCGCGGCTTGTCCTCTTTTCATTCGGCTTCACTCATAAACTAATTTCTGCAATATAACGCGAGCACTTAACCAAAAGAATAAAACAGATCTGTCGGTTTACTACAGGAAAGGTAATGCAATCGCTTCAGAAACCTTAGGGATTTTTCACTAGCCTCAGCAGTTATTCCATCTTTCTCGGTTTCCCACTTTCGCAAGCAAAATTTGACCCGCAAACTTTACTCTCAACTGATCATTGAACTATTCCAGTGCACTTTAGAATTCGTCAAATCTCAAAGTCGAAGTTTTCTTTCACTCCGCAACGTTCATACCGACTTGTTGACCACGCCCGATCAACCTATTAAACCTGACCAGATCACAACATCAAACAAGTGTCACATACACTTTTCAACATACTCCGGAGTCTCTTGACCTCTCAGGGCCCGTCTCAACATCAACATCCACGTGGACAATTTTTCTGCTCAAAGCGCTACACACACGTGAAGTTCGACGACTTCCCTACTCTCACACCTTTGGAGTAACACTCCTATAATATCTTTTAACCCCCCTAAAATCCTCACAAACTTCTCAATTAATCTGCGGCGATAAGCTGTGCAAGCGCAAAACCCTAACTTCCCTCATACCGTCACTAGAAACGCTGAGACCATTCTCATACCTCCATGTTCCTCATTCGCAAGCTCCGAGATTCCGGGAAAGTCATTGGGGACTTAGGGCATCATCATCTCTCCAACTTGTTTTATCACAGAAAATTCTAACTTGACTCTGTATATTGTTCGGATGGGGTCCCAAAGGGCTAAACCATCAATCTCTGCTACCATCTACTGATAACGTGTCCAGCCTTTATAAATTACCTGTACCTGGACACGTTGGAGGTCGGTGAATCTTTTAACCGAGTCGGGCTCCCCTCATCCTAAAATAGTCGAGTCACTCAGATCAATAATCAATAACTATTGTAATCGGTATTCAACACTCAATTAATGGATCAATATAACACATCAGAAATCAATAACAGTTGGTATTTCGGCGCACCATGACCTTTCAGTCATAAATAACCACACCAGTTTATTAAAAGTTAGTGAATTTATTTCTCTATATTAACAAAGCTAGCACGATGTATATATGCCTCAAAACCAATTGATATATGTATATGAACATTACTAGCTGTCTATAACGGCGGAATAAACGCAATCTACGTAAAATCTGAATAATGATACACTCTGTTATCGCAATGCAAATCACCAATATGACTAACTGTATTTGACTAATTGCATACATTGGTCAGCATAACATGATTTCAATTTAGCTTGTTACATTGGATGAATACCTCGACTAACCTCTAATTAGCATCGGCATGTGGGGCTTCATGCAAAACGAATTTAGTCAACACAAATTTGGAAAACTTCTAGTTAGGACCCTTATCAAAATAGCAGTTGGTACCTAAAAGGAAAAACACAATGCATAATACATTTATCCTTTCATATTTACCAAATACAATCAGCATTCAAGAAAAAGTCTTCGTCCTTCAGGTACCGGTTGATCAGCATGGGACAAATTTCAAAGAGGCAAAGTTAAGGGCAAGCTTCCTTGCAGCGGCAAGGAAAATGGGGCAAAGTTACTGCATGGGCAAGACGGGGCAAATCAAAGTTAAAGTCTCTAGGGTGAGAATTCTTAAAGTCTCTTTCTCTCAGATAGAGAAAAGGGCATCAGGGCGTCGTCCAAAATGGAGTCCGACATCAGGCTTCAAACTGGCATCGAGGAAAATGGCTGACTTTTCTTTGTCCGGTGGGTTTAAGTAAGAAACATTCCAAATTCTGCAGGGTCTTTCATTGAAGGGTTCATAGGTTGTCTTCAAATTGTCCAATCAAAATTGTATTTTACTAGCGCTCATTTATGCATACACTGTCCTTGGAGCCTTGGAACACAAGTGTAACATGGTTTGCCAATTATTTTACTATCTCTACCTTCATTGTCCGCACCTGCAGACTGACCTTGTATCAAAGGGGATGAAACCGGCCTAGTATGAAACCTTGGAGATAAGTGTATCAATCAGCTCTACTGGAAAAATACAACTTAAAGCAAGAATATATGTTTCATTAGTTCAAGGAAAAAAAAAACACGCAGTTAGAATTTGAAACCAGGCAACTAGGCCAAAGCCTCTACTAAATTTAAGCTAAGCAAAAAACAAGAAATCATGGCATACATTTGCAATTATGACGGATTACTACATTTTCAATACTTCATGATTAATAAAGCTCGTTTACAATGATGGCGAACTACCCCGAGGGCACAATTTCCCTTGTACATTATTTTTATTTAAAATCACACTTCATTATATTTTGATTACTCGATATGTATGAATATATGTCGGACCTTCTTTTTCTGCGTCATCATCTTTTTTGCCTTTCAATCATTATTTTACTTATTTTGCACATTATATTTAGCTGTGTTCTCTCTCTGCCTCTCTTATCTCTTTGTGGGAGCTTCAATGGGGCAGGTCCAGAAGTAATGCTCTTGAGTACAATATTGAGGTGAGAATACATTTGCTTCCGATTTTGGTTAAGTTGAGAATCTGGATCAAATTCCCATTAGCCCTTCCCGTGAATATTATGTTAAGGAATTTTAGATAGTATAACAGAACCTTGTCTCATCCAAACGTCTGGGTTACGAAAGTTAACATATAATTCCTCGCTTAACAACTAAGAGCTTATTCCAATGTGCTTCTTTGAGTTCTCTAGCTGAAATCTTTGGGTCTTTGACGACCACACACTTTCTATTGTGCTTAATTACAGTTTGAAGCTCCGTGTACCGAATTTCTGGCAAATTTGACCCACTGACATAAATGTATCCTCTTTTCCTTCCTCCCCTTACTCAAGTCTACCCTCTGCCATCTTTTAGATGGAATTACAAGGAACACTTTTGCCTCCAGAAGCATCCGTAGGGAAGTCATTGGTGCACCTGAAGAAGTTCTCCTTTTATCTCTTTTTCCTATGCTTACAGATTTCAAGTCTCTATATTATTCTTTACTAAGTAAAAGAAGGTAGTGTGGTGAAAATAGATAATATGTCAATCAGTTCTGGTTTGAACTAATTTTACCAGCAGTTCTATTGTCTAATTCCCATTTTAGGTAACATGGCCAAGAGCCCATGTTTGTTGACCAATGCTCCTTCGGATCAAGGAATTTGCCTAAGCAGTCTGTTATTGCCCCTAACCAGTACCTTAAATAGGCCAGTACTGTCCGGTACTGAGTACCAGCACTTTTTTATTTTGAGAGGGAGAGTACTGGCACATCTCAAGAAAAACGTAATACTTTTAATTGGAGAGTGCTCCTTACCCTGGCCAATTCATACAATCAGGCCACAGCTGCAATTCCACAAACTGCCACCTCGTCAGACTCTTTTCACTGTGTCTCTAGGGAAATGTTAGTGTTTGTGATTCGTCTGGCAATTACTATGATTTGAGGTCTTAGTGCTTACACCCCATTTCTCATCACTCTTTTTCTCTGTCATTCTATATGGGTAAACCTCTGGTACATTCACCAGCTGCTCAATGGAATATAAAACACAGACATCCAGCTCCTCAATGATCTGTATCTTGGGAACCTCATCTGTCCCATCACTTAGGGTATGGATGCTTCTTAGTTATGATGCCAACTTCAGACATGAAAGCTTAACCTGGACATGTCCGTGCAATTAAGTGCTGATAGAGATTCATCGCCCTTTTTCCCCTGTTTTTTTCCCCTTCTCTCTCAACAGTCAACATCCTCCTTCTTGTTTGATTCTTGGGTATTATAGACTGTATGACTAGCATTCAAGCTTGATCATGGGAGTGGGTCCATAAGACGTTGCGTCCAAGGGACGTACCCTCGTCCAGCAGAAACACACCTTATTTCATTGATAATGTTGTACTTTCCTTTAAACCATCATGCAATACTCTTTGATGTAAAGTGGCAATTGAGGTAGTTTTATTATCAGAGTGACCAGAGTAAGTGGGTTTATTGCAATGTACAGAAGTGAGAAAAAGAAATACTCAGAAGGTAATTAATCTTCCTGTATGCATGTAAATTGAAACTAGAGGTAAAAATGCAGGGTCTGCCCAGAAGCAGTGTACATTGATGACTATTGCAAGGTGCAAACCAGGGAGGCATCAAATTTGATGCTTTACCCTTATTTAATGTGTGAATGTTAGCTACTATTTATAATATACATTTGTGAGCCCATAAAATGCAAGAGACAGTTTAACCCCTTCGCTGCCAGGCCTTTTCCCCCTCCTGTGCAGAGCCTTTTTTTGGCTATTTGGAGCAGTTCACGCTTAGGCCCTAATAACTTTTTGTTCACATAAGGTACCCACGCCAAATTTGCGTCCTTTTTTCCAACATCCTAGGGATTCTAGAGGTACCCAGACTTTGTGGGTTCTCCAGAAGTAGGCCAAGAAATTAGCCAAAATACATTGAAAATTTCGGTTTTAAAAAAAAAATGGGAAAAAGGGGCTGCAGAAGAAGGCTTGTGGTTTTTCCCCTGAAAAGGGCATCAACAAAGGGTTTGCGGTGCTAAAATCACCAGCTTCCCAGCTTTCAGGAACAGGCAGACTTGAATCAGAAAATTTTTCAACACAATTTTGGCATTTTACTTGGACATACCCCATTTTTAAGATTTTTTGTGCTTTCAGCCTCCTTCCAGTCAGTGACAGAAATGGGCATGAAACCAACGCTGGATCCCAGAAACCGCAACTTTTCTGAAAGTAGACAAAATTCTGAATTCAGCAAGGGGTAATTTGTGTAGATCCTACAAGGGTTTCCTACAGAAAATAACAACTGAAAAAGAAACATATTGAAATTGAGGTGAAAAAAACATAGATTTTTCTCTACGTTTTACTCTGTAACTTTTTCCTGCAATGTCAGATTTTCGAAAGCAATATACCATTACGTCTGCTGGACTGTTCTGGTTGTGGGGATATATAGGGCTTGTAGGTTCATCAAGAACTCTAGGTACCCAGAGCCAATAAATGACCTGCACCCTGCAGTGGGTTTTCATTCTATGCCGGGTATACAGCAGTTCATTTGCTGAAATATAAAGAGTAAAAAATAGCTATCAAGAAAACCTTTGTATTTCTGAAATGGGCACAAGATAAGGTGTTGAGAAGCAGTGGTTATTTGCACATCTCTGAATTCCGGGGTGCCCATACTAGCATGTGAATTACAGGGCATTTCTCAAATAGACGTCTTTTTTACACACTGTCTTACATTTGGAAGGGAAAAATGTAGAGAAAGACAAGGGGCAATAACACTTGTTTTGCTATTCTATGTTCCCCCAAGTCTCCCGATAAAAATGATACCTCACTTGTGTGGGTAGGCCTAGGGCCCGCGACAGGATATGCCCCAAAACTCAACGTGGACACATCACAGAAAACAGAGCTGTTTTTAGCAAAGTGCCTACCTGTAGATTTTGGCCTGTAGCTCAGCCGGCACCTAGGGAAACCTACCAAACCTGTGCATTTCTGAAAACTAGAGACCTAGGGGAATCTAAGATAGGGTGACTTGTGTGTCTCGGACCAGGTTCTGTTACCCAGAATGCTTTGCAAACCTCAAAATTTGGCTAAAAAAACACATGTTCCTCATATTTCTGTGGCAGAAAGTTCTGGAATCTGAGAGGAGACACAAATTTCCTTCCACCCAGCGTTCCCCCACGTCTCCCGATAAAAATTATACCTCACTTGTGTGGGTAGGCCTAGCGCCTGCGACAGGAAACACCCCAAAGCGCAACGTGGACACATCCACATTTTTGAAAGAAAACAGAGGTGTTTTTTGCAAAGTGCCTACCTGTAGATTTTGGCCTGTAGCTCAGCCGCCACCTAGGGAAACCTACCAAACCTGTGCATTTCTGAAAACTAGAGACCTAGGGGAATCCAAGATGGGGTGACTTGTGTTGCTCGGACCAGGTTCTGTTACCCAGAATCCTTTGCAAACCTCAAAATTTGGCAAAAAAAACACATGTTCCTCATATTTCTGTGGCAGAAAGTTCTG
Source organism: Pleurodeles waltl (assembly GCF_031143425.1). Classification (NCBI taxonomy): domain Eukaryota; kingdom Metazoa; phylum Chordata; class Amphibia; order Caudata; family Salamandridae; genus Pleurodeles; species Pleurodeles waltl. The sequence continues at coordinate 722,028,144 of NC_090437.1, read as the reverse complement.
GAATCTGAGAGGAGCCACAAATTTCCTTCCACCCAGCGTTCCCCCACGTCTCCCGATAAAAATGATACCTCACTTGTGTGGGTAGGCCTAGCGCCCGCGACAGGAAACGCCCCAAAGCGCAACGTGGACACATCGAAATTTTTGAAAGAAAACAGAGGTGTTTTTTGCAAAGTGCCTACCTGTAGATTTTGGCCTGTAGCTCAGCCGCCACCTAGGGAAACCTACCAGACATGTGCATTTCTGAAAACTAGAGACCTAGGGGAATCTAAGATGGGGTGACTTGTGTGGCTCGGACCAGGTTCTGTTACCCAGAATCCTTTGCAAACCTCAAAATTTGGCTAAAACAACACATGTTCCTCACATTTCTGTGGCAGAAAGTTCTGGAATCTGAGAGGAGCCACAAATTTCCTTCCACCCAGCGTTCCCCCACGTCTCCCGATAAAAATGATACCTCACTTGTGTGGGTAGGCCTAGCGCCCGTGACAGGAAACGCCCCAAAGCGCAACGTGGACACATCGAAATTTTTGAAAGAAAACAGAGGTGTTTTTTGCAAAGTGCCTACCTGTAGATTATGGCCTGTAGCTCAGCCGCCACCTAGGGAAACCTACCAGACATGTGCATTTCTGAAAACTAGAGACCTAGGGGAATCTAAGATGGGGTGACTTGTGTGGCTCGGACCAGGTTCTGTTACCCAGAATCCTTTGCAAACCTCAAAATTTGGTTAAAACAACACATGTTCCTCACATTTCTGTGGCAGAAAGTTCTGGAATCTGAGAGGAGCCACAAATTTCCTTCCACCCAGCGTTCCCCCACGTCTCCCGATAGAAATGATACCTCACTTGTGTGGGTAGGCCTAGCACCCGCGACAGGAAACGCCCCAAAGCGCAACGTGGACACATCGAAATTTTTGAAAGAAAACAGAGGTGTTTTTTGCAAAGTGCCTACCTGTAGATTTTGGCCTGTAGCTCAGCCGCCACCTATGGAAACCTACCAAACCTGTGCATTTTTGAAAACTAAAGACCTAGGGGAATCCAAGATGGGGTGACTTGCGGGGCTCTGACCAGGTTCTGTTACCCAGAATCCTTTGCAAACCTCAAAATTTGGCAAAAGAAAACACATGTTCCTCATATTTCTGTGGCAGAAAGTTCTGGAATCTGAGAGGAGCCACAAATTTCCTTCCACCCAGCGTTCCCCCACGTCTCCCGATAAAAATGATACCTCACTTGTGTGGGTAGGCCTAGCGCCCGCGACAGGAAACGCCCTAAAGCGCAACGTGGACACATCAAAATTTTTGAAAGAAAACAGAGGTGTTTTTTGCAAAGTGCCTACCTGTAGATTTTGGCCTGTAGCTCAGCCGCCACCTAGGGAAACCTACCAAACCTGTGCATTTCTGAAAACTAGAGACCTTGGGGAATCCAAGATGGGGTGACTTGTGTGGCTCGGACCAGGTTCTGTTACCCAGAATCCTTTGCAAACCTCAAAGTTTTGCTAAAAAAACACATGTTCCTCATATTTCTGTGGCAGAAAGTTCTGGAATCTGAGAGGAGCCACAAATTTCCTTCCACCCAGCGTTCCCCCACGTCTCCCAATAAAAATGATACCTCACTTGTGTGGGTAGGCCTAGCGCCCGCGACAGGAAACGCCCCAAAGCGCAACGTGGACACATCGAAATTTTTGAAAGAAAACAGAGGTGTTTTTTGCAAAGTGCCTACCTGTAGATTTTGGCCTGTAGCTCAGCCGCCACCTAGGGAAACCTACCAAACCTGTGCATTTCTGAAAACTAGAGACCTAGGGGAATCCAAGATCCCGACTTGTGTGGCTCGGACCAGGTTCTGTTACCCAGAATCCTTTGCAAACCTCAAAATTTGGCAAAAAAAACACATGTTCCTCACATTTCTGTGGCAGAAAGTTCTGGAATCTGAGAGGAGCCACAAATTTCCTTCCACCCAGCGTTCCCCCACGTCTGCCGATAGAAATGATACCTCATTTGTGTGGGTAGGCCTAGCGCCCGCGACAGGAAACGCCCCAAAGCGCAACGTGGACACATCGAAATTTTTGAAAGAAAACAGAGGTGTTTTTTGCAAAGTGCCTAGCTGTAGGTTTTGGCCTGTAGCTCAGCCGCCACCTAGGGAAACCTACCAAACCTGTGCATTTCTGAAAACTAGAGACCTAGGGGAATCCAAGATGGGGTGACTTGTGTGGCTCGGACCAGGTTCTGTTACCCAGAATCCTTTGCAAACCTCAAAATTTGGCTAAAAAAACACATGTTCCTCCCATTTCTGTGGCAGAAAGTTCTGGAATCTGAGAGGAGTCACAAATTTCCTTCCACCCAGCGTTCCCCCACGTCTCCCGATAAAAATGATACCTCACTTGTGTGGGTAGGCCTAGCGCCCGCGACAGGAAACGCCCCAAAGCGCAACGTGGACACATCGAAATTTTTGAAAGAAAACAGAGGTGTTTTTTGCAAAGTGCCTACCTGTAGATTTTGGCCTGTAGCTCAGCCGCCACCTAGGGAAACCTACCAAACCTGTGCATTTCTGAAAACTAGAGACCTAGGGGAATCCAAGATGGGGTGACTTGTGTGGCTCGGACCAGGTTCTGTTACCCAGAATCCTTTGCAAACCTCAAAATTTGGATAAAAAAATACATGTTCCTCACATTTCTGTAGCAGAAAGTTCTGGAATCTAAGAGGAGCCACAAATTTCCTTCCACCCAGCGTTCCCCCATGTCTCCCGATAAAAATGATACTTCACTTGTGTGGGTAGGCCTAGCGCCCGCAACAGGAAACGCCACAAAGCGCAACGTGGACACATCGAAATTTTTGAAAGAAAACAGAGGTGTTTTTTGCAAAGTGCCTACCTGTAGATTTTGGCCTGTAGCTCAGCCGCCACCTAGGGAAACCTACCAAACCTGTGCATTTTTGAAAACTAAAGACCTAGGGGAATCCAAGATGGGGTGACTTGCAGGGCTCTGACCAGGTTCTGTTACCCAGAATCCTTTGCAAACCTCAAAATTTGGCAAAAGAAAACACATGTTCCTCATATTTCTGTTGCAGAAAGTTCTGGAATCTGAGAGGAGCCACAAATTTCCTTCCACCCAGGGTTCCCCCACGTCTCCCGATAAAAATGATACCTCACTTGTGTTGGTAGGCCTAGCGCCCACGACAGGAAACGCCCAAAGCGCAACGTGGACACATCTACATTTTTTAAAGAAAACAGAGGTGTTTTTTGCAATGTGCCTACCTGTAGATTTTGGCCTGTAGCTCAGCCGCCACCTAGGGAAACCTACCAGACCTGTGCATTTCTGAAAACTATAGACCTAGGGGAATCCAAGATGGGGTGACTTGTGTGGCTCGGACCAAGTTCTGTTACCCAGAATCCTTTGCAAACCTCAAAATTTGGCTAAAAAAACACATGTTCCTCAGATTTCTGTGGCAGAAAGTTCTGGAATCTGAGAGGAGCCACAAATTTTCTTCCACCCAGCGTTCCCCCACGTCTCCCGATAAAAATGATACCTCACTTGTGTGGGTAGGCCTAGAGCCCGCGACAGGAAATGCCCCAAAGCGCAACGTGGACACATCGAAATTTTTGAAAGAAAACAGAGGTGTTTTTTGCAAAGTGCCTACCTGTAGATTTTGGCCTGTAGCTCAGCCGACACCTAGGGAAACCCACCAAACCTGTGCATTTCTAAGAACTAGAGACCTAGGGGAATCCAAGATGGGGTGACTTGTGTGGCTCGGACCAGGTTATGTTACCCAGAATCCTTTGCAAACCTCAAAATGTGGCTAAAAAATCACATGTTCCTCACATTTCTGTGGCAGAAAGTTCTGGAATCTGAGAGGAGCCACAAATTTCCTTCCACCCAGCGTTCCCCCACGTCTCCCGATAAAAATGATACCTCACTTGTGTGGGTGGCCTAGCGCCCGAGACAGGAAACGCCCCAAAGCGCAACGTGGACACATCCAATTTTTTTAAAGAAAACAGAGCTGTTTTTAGCAAAGTGCCTACCTGTAGATTTTGGCCTGTAGCTCAGCCGACACCTAGGGAAACCTACCAAACCTGTGCATTTCTGAAAACTAGAGACCTAGGGGAATCCAAGATGGGGTGACTTGTGTGGCTCGGACCAGGTTCTGTTACCCAGAATCATTTGCAAACCTCACAATTTGGCTAAAAAAACACATGTTCCTCACATTTCTGTGGCAGAAAGTTCTGGAATCTGAGAGGAGCCACAAATTTCCTTCCACCCAGCGTTCCCCCACGTCTCCCGATAAAAATGATACCTCACTTGTGTGGGTAGGCCTAGCGCCCGCGACAGGAAACGCCCTAAAGCGCAACGTGGACACATCGAAATTTTTTAAAGAAAACAGAGGTGTTTTTTGCAAAGTGCCTACCTGTAGATTTTGGCCTGTAGCTCAGCCGCCACCTAGGGAAACCTACCAAACCTGTGCATTTCTGAAAACTAGAGACCTAGGGGAATCCAAGATGGGGTGACTTGTGTGGCTCGGACCAGGTTATGTTACCCAGAATCCTTTGCAAACCTCAAAATGTGGCTAAAAAAACACATGTTCCTCACATTTCTGTGGCAGAAAGTTCTGGAATCTGAGAGGAGCCACAAATTTCCTTCCACCCAGTGTTCCCCCACGTCTCCCGATAAAAATGATACCTCACTTGTGTGGGTAGGCCTAGCGCCCGCGACAGGAAACACCCTAAAGCGCAACGTGGACACATCGAAATTTTTGAAAGAAAACAGAGGTGTTTTTTGCAAAGTGCCTACCTGTAGATTTTGGCCTGTAGCTCAGCCGCCACCTAGGGAAACCTACCAAACCTGTGCATTTCTGAAAACTAGAGACCTAGGGGAATCCAAGATGGGGTGACTTGTGTGGCTCGGACCAGGTTCTGTTACCCAGAATCCTTTGCAAACCTCAAAATTTGGCTAAAAAAACACATGTTCCTCACATTTCTGTGGCAGAAAGTTCTGGAATCTGAGAGGAGCCACAAATTTCCTTCCACCCAGTGTTCCCCCACGTCTCCCGATAAAAATGATACCTCACTTGTGTGGGTAGGCCTAGCGCCCGCGACAGGAAACGCCCCAAAGCGCAACGTGGACAAATCGAAATTTTTGAAAGAAAACAGAGGTGTTTTTTGCAAAGTGCCTACCTGTAGATTTTGGCCTGTAGCTCAGCCGCCACCTAGGGAAACCTACCAAACCTGTGCATTTCTGAAAACTAGAGACCTAGGGGAATCCAAGATGGGGTGACTTGTGTGGCTCGGACCAGGTTCTGTTACCCAGAATCCTTTGCAAACCTCAAAATTTGGCTAAAAAAACACATGTTCCTCACATTTCTGTAGCAGAAAGTTCTGGAATCTAAGAGGAGCCACAAATTTCCTTCCACTCAGTGTTCCCCCATGTCTCCCGATAAAAATGATACTTCACTTGTGTGGGTAGGCCTAGCGCCCGCGACAGGAAACGCCACAAAGCGCAACGTGGACACATCGAAATTTTTGAAAGAAAACAGAGGTGTTTTTTGCAAAGTGCCTACCTGTAGATTTTGGCCTGTAGCTCAGCCGCCACCTAGGGAAACCTACCAAACCTGTGCATTTTTTAAAACTAAAGACCTAGGGGAATCCAAGATGGGGTGACTTGCAGGGCTCTGACCAGGTTCTGTTACCCAGAATCCTTTGCAAACCTCAAAATTTGGCAAAAGAAAACACATGTTCCTCATATTTCTGTTGCAGAAAGTTCTGGAATCTGAGAGGAGCCACAAATTTCCTTCCACCCAGCGTTCCCCCACGTCTCCCGATAAAAATGATACCTCACTTGTGTTGGTAGGCCTAGCGCCCACGACAGGAAACGCCCCAAAGCGCAACGTGGACACATCAACATTTTTGAAAAAAAACAGAGGTGTTTTTTGCAATGTGCCTACCTGTAGATTTTGGCCTGTAGCTCAGCCGCCACCTATGGAAACCTACCAGACCTGTGCATTTCTGAAAACTATAGACCTAGGGGAATCCAAGATGGGGTGACTTGTGTGGCTTGGACCAGGTTCTGTTACCCAGAATCCTTTGCAAACCTCAAAATTTGGCTAAAAAAACACATGTTCCTCAGATTTCTGTGGCAGAAAGTTCTGGAATCTGAGAGGAGCCACAAATTTTCTTCCACCCAGCGTTCCCCCACGTCTCCCGATAAAAATGATACCTCACTTGTGTGGGTAGGCCTAGCGCCCGAGACAGGAAACGCCCCAAAGTGCAACGTGGACACATCCAATTTTTTGAAAGAAAACAGAGCTGTTTTTAGCAAAGTGCCTACCTGTAGATTTTGGCCTGTAGCTCAGCCGACACCTAGGGAAACCTACCAAACCTGTGCATTTCTGAAAACTAGAGACCTAGGGGAATCCAAGATGGGGTGACTTGTGTGGCTCGGACCAGGTTCTGTTACCCAGAATCCTTTGCAAACCTCACAATTTGGCTAAAAAAACACATGTTCCTCACATTTCTGTGGCAGAAAGTTCTGGAATCTGAGAGGAGCCACAAATTTCCTTCTACCCAGCGTTCCCCCACGTCTCCCGATAAAAATGATACCTCACTTGTGTGGGTAGGCCTAGCGCCCGCGACAGGAAACGCCCTAAAGCGCAACGTGGTCACATCGAAATTTTTGAAAGAAAACAGAGGTGTTTTTTGCAAAGTGCCTACCTGTAGATTTTGGCCTGTAGCTCAGCCGCCACCTAGGGAAACCTACCAAACCTGTGCATTTCTGAAAACTAGAGACCTAGGGGAATCCAAGATGGGGTGACTTCTGTGGCTCGGACCAGGTTCTGTTACCCAGAATCCTTTGCAAACCTCAAAATTTGGCTAAAAAAACACATGTTCCTCACATTTCTGTAGCAGAAAGTTCTGGAATCTAAGAGGAGCCACAAATTTCCTTCCACCCAGCGTTCCCCCACGTCTCCCAATAAAAATGATACCTCACTTGTGTGGGTAGGCCTAGCGCCCGCGACAGGAAACGCCCCAAAGCGCAACGTGGACACATCGAAATTTTTGAAAGAAAACAGAGGTGTTTTTTGCAAAGTGCCTACCTGTAGATTTTGGCCTGTAGCTCAGCCGCCACCTAGGGAAACCTACCAAACCTGTGCATTTCTGAAAACTAGAGACCTAGGGGAATCCAAGATCCCGACTTGTGTGGCTCGGACCAGGTTCTGTTACCCAGAATCCTTTGCAAACCTCAAAATTTGGCAAAAAAAACACATGTTCCTCACATTTCTGTGGCAGAAAGTTCTGGAATCTGAGAGGAGCCACAAATTTCCTTCCACCCAGCGTTCCCCCACGTCTGCCGATAGAAATGATACCTCATTTGTGTGGGTAGGCCTAGCGCCCGCGACAGGAAACGCCCCAAAGCGCAACGTGGACACATCGAAATTTTTGAAAGAAAACAGAGGTGTTTTTTGCAAAGTGCCTAGCTGTAGGTTTTGGCCTGTAGCTCAGCCGCCACCTAGGGAAACCTACCAAACCTGTGCATTTCTGAAAACTAGAGACCTAGGGGAATCCAAGATGGGGTGACTTGTGTGGCTCGGACCAGGTTCTGTTACCCAGAATCCTTTGCAAACCTCAAAATTTGGCTAAAAAAACACATGTTCCTCCCATTTCTGTGGCAGAAAGTTCTGGAATCTGAGAGGAGTCACAAATTTCCTTCCACCCAGCGTTCCCCCACGTCTCCCGATAAAAATGATACCTCACTTGTGTGGGTAGGCCTAGCGCCCGCGACAGGAAACGCCCCAAAGCGCAACGTGGACACATCGAAATTTTTGAAAGAAAACAGAGGTGTTTTTTGCAAAGTGCCTACCTGTAGATTTTGGCCTGTAGCTCAGCCGCCACCTAGGGAAACCTACCAAACCTGTGCATTTCTGAAAACTAGAGACCTAGGGGAATCCAAGATGGGGTGACTTGTGTGGCTCGGACCAGGTTCTGTTACCCAGAATCCTTTGCAAACCTCAAAATTTGGATAAAAAAATACATGTTCCTCACATTTCTGTAGCAGAAAGTTCTGGAATCTAAGAGGAGCCACAAATTTCCTTCCACCCAGCGTTCCCCCATGTCTCCCGATAAAAATGATACTTCACTTGTGTGGGTAGGCCTAGCGCCCGCAACAGGAAACGCCACAAAGCGCAACGTGGACACATCGAAATTTTTGAAAGAAAACAGAGGTGTTTTTTGCAAAGTGCCTACCTGTAGATTTTGGCCTGTAGCTCAGCCGCCACCTAGGGAAACCTACCAAACCTGTGCATTTTTGAAAACTAAAGACCTAGGGGAATCCAAGATGGGGTGACTTGCAGGGCTCTGACCAGGTTCTGTTACCCAGAATCCTTTGCAAACCTCAAAATTTGGCAAAAGAAAACACATGTTCCTCATATTTCTGTTGCAGAAAGTTCTGGAATCTGAGAGGAGCCACAAATTTCCTTCCACCCAGGGTTCCCCCACGTCTCCCGATAAAAATGATACCTCACTTGTGTTGGTAGGCCTAGCGCCCACGACAGGAAACGCCCAAAGCGCAACGTGGACACATCTAAATTTTTTAAAGAAAACAGAGGTGTTTTTTGCAATGTGCCTACCTGTAGATTTTGGCCTGTAGCTCAGCCGCCACCTAGGGAAACCTACCAGACCTGTGCATTTCTGAAAACTATAGACCTAGGGGAATCCAAGATGGGGTGACTTGTGTGGCTCGGACCAAGTTCTGTTACCCAGAATCCTTTGCAAACCTCAAAATTTGGCTAAAAAAACACATGTTCCTCAGATTTCTGTGGCAGAAAGTTCTGGAATCTGAGAGGAGCCACAAATTTTCTTCCACCCAGCGTTCCCCCACGTCTCCCGATAAAAATGATACCTCACTTGTGTGGGTAGGCCTAGAGCCCGCGACAGGAAATGCCCCAAAGCGCAACGTGGACACATCGAAATTTTTGAAAGAAAACAGAGGTGTTTTTTGCAAAGTGCCTACCTGTAGATTTTGGCCTGTAGCTCAGCCGACACCTAGGGAAACCCACCAAACCTGTGCATTTCTAAGAACTAGAGACCTAGGGGAATCCAAGAAGGGGTGACTTGTGTGGCTCGGACCAGGTTATGTTACCCAGAATCCTTTGCAAACCTCAAAATGTGGCTAAAAAATCACATGTTCCTCACATTTCTGTGGCAGAAAGTTCTGGAATCTGAGAGGAGCCACAAATTCCTTCCACCCAGCGTTCCCCCACGTCTCCCGATAAAAATGATACCTCACTTGTGTGGGTGGCCTAGCGCCCGAGACAGGAAACGCCCCAAAGCGCAACGTGGACACATCCAATTTTTTTAAAGAAAACAGAGCTGTTTTTAGCAAAGTGCCTACCTGTAGATTTTGGCCTGTAGCTCAGCCGACACCTAGGGAAACCTACCAAACCTGTGCATTTCTGAAAACTAGAGACCTAGGGGAATCCAAGATGGGGTGACTTGTGTGGCTCGGACCAGGTTCTGTTACCCAGAATCATTTGCAAACCTCACAATTTGGCTAAAAAAACACATGTTCCTCACATTTCTGTGGCAGAAAGTTCTGGAATCTGAGAGGAGCCACAAATTTCCTTCCACCCAGCGTTCCCCCACGTCTCCCGATAAAAATGATACCTCACTTGTGTGGGTAGGCCTAGCGCCCGCGACAGGAAACGCCCTAAAGCGCAACGTGGACACATCGAAATTTTTTAAAGAAAACAGAGGTGTTTTTTGCAAAGTGCCTACCTGTAGATTTTGGCCTGTAGCTCAGCCGCCACCTAGGGAAACCTACCAAACCTGTGCATTTCTGAAAACTAGAGACCTAGGGGAATCCAAGATGGGGTGACTTGTGTGGCTCGGACCAGGTTATGTTACCCAGAATCCTTTGCAAACCTCAAAATGTGGCTAAAAAAACACATGTTCCTCACATTTCTGTGGCAGAAAGTTCTGGAATCTGAGAGGAGCCACAAATTTCCTTCCACCCAGTGTTCCCCCACGTCTCCCGATAAAAATGATACCTCACTTGTGTGGGTAGGCCTAGCGCCCGCGACAGGAAACACCCTAAAGCGCAACGTGGACACATCGAAATTTTTGAAAGAAAACAGAGGTGTTTTTTGCAAAGTGCCTACCTGTAGATTTTGGCCTGTAGCTCAGCCGCCACCTAGGGAAACCTACCAAACCTGTGCATTTCTGAAAACTAGAGACCTAGGGGAATCCAAGATGGGGTGACTTGTGTGGCTCGGACCAGGTTCTGTTACCCAGAATCCTTTGCAAACCTCAAAATTTGGCTAAAAAAACACATGTTCCTCACATTTCTGTGGCAGAAAGTTCTGGAATCTGAGAGGAGCCACAAATTTCCTTCCACCCAGTGTTCCCCCACGTCTCCCGATAAAAATGATACCTCACTTGTGTGGGTAGGCCTAGCGCCCGCGACAGGAAACGCCCCAAAGCGCAACGTGGACAAATCGAAATTTTTGAAAGAAAACAGAGGTGTTTTTTGCAAAGTGCCTACCTGTAGATTTTGGCCTGTAGCTCAGCCGCCACCTAGGGAAACCTACCAAACCTGTGCATTTCTGAAAACTAGAGACCTAGGGGAATCCAAGATGGGGTGACTTGTGTGGCTCGGACCAGGTTCTGTTACCCAGAATCCTTTGCAAACCTCAAAATTTGGCTAAAAAAACACATGTTCCTCACATTTCTGTAGCAGAAAGTTCTGGAATCTAAGAGGAGCCACAAATTTCCTTCCACTCAGTGTTCCCCCATGTCTCCCGATAAAAATGATACTTCACTTGTGTGGGTAGGCCTAGCGCCCGCGACAGGAAACGCCACAAAGCGCAACGTGGACACATCGAAATTTTTGAAAGAAAACAGAGGTGTTTTTTGCAAAGTGCCTACCTGTAGATTTTGGCCTGTAGCTCAGCCGCCACCTAGGGAAACCTACCAAACCTGTGCATTTTTTAAAACTAAAGACCTAGGGGAATCCAAGATGGGGTGACTTGCAGGGCTCTGACCAGGTTCTGTTACCCAGAATCCTTTGCAAACCTCAAAATTTGGCTAAAAAAACACATGTTCCTCAGATTTCTGTGGCAGAAAGTTCTGGAATCTGAGAGGAGCCACAAATTTTCTTCCACCCAGCGTTCCCCCACGTCTCCCGATAAAAATGATACCTCACTTGTGTGGGTAGGCCTAGAGCCCGCGACAGGAAATGCCCCAAAGCGCAACGTGGACACATCGAAATTTTTGAAAGAAAACAGAGATGTTTTTTGCAAAGTGCCTACCTGTAGATTTTGGCCTGTAGCTCAGCCGACACCTAGGGAAACCCACCAAACCTGTGCATTTCTGAAAACTAGAGACCTAGGGGAATCCAAGATGGGGTGACTTGTGTGGCTCGGACCAGGTTCTGTTACCCAGAATCATTTGCAAACCTCACAATTTGGCTAAAAAAACACATGTTCCTCACATTTCTGTGGCAGAAAGTTCTGGAATCTGAGAGGAGCCACAAATTTCCTTCCACCCAGCGTTCCCCCACGTCTCCCGATAAAAATGATACCTCACTTGTGTGGGTAGGCCTAGCGCCCGCGACAGGAAACGCCCTAAAGCGCAACGTGGACACATCGAAATTTTTTAAAGAAAACAGAGGTGTTTTTTGCAAAGTGCCTACCTGTAGATTTTGGCCTGTAGCTCAGCCGCCACCTAGGGAAACCTACCAAACCTGTGCATTTCTGAAAACTAGAGACCTAGGGGAATCCAAGATGGGGTGACTTGTGTGGCTCGGACCAGGTTATGTTACCCAGAATCCTTTGCAAACCTCAAAATGTGGCTAAAAAAACACATGTTCCTCACATTTCTGTGGCAGAAAGTTCTGGAATCTGAGAGGAGCCACAAATTTCCTTCCACCCAGTGTTCCCCCACGTCTCCCGATAAAAATGATACCTCACTTGTGTGGGTAGGCCTAGCGCCCGCGACAGGAAACACCCTAAAGCGCAACGTGGACACATCGAAATTTTTGAAAGAAAACAGAGGTGTTTTTTGCAAAGTGCCTACCTGTAGATTTTGGCCTGTAGCTCAGCCGCCACCTAGGGAAACCTACCAAACCTGTGCATTTCTGAAAACTAGAGACCTAGGGGAATCCAAGATGGGGTGACTTGTGTGGCTCGGACCAGGTTCTGTTACCCAGAATCCTTTGCAAACCTCAAAATTTGGCTAAAAAAACACATGTTCCTCACATTTCTGTAGCAGAAAGTTCTGGAATCTAAGAGGAGCCACAAATTTCCTTCCACTCAGTGTTCCCCCATGTCTCCCGATAAAAATGATACTTCACTTGTGTGGGTAGGCCTAGCGCCCGCGACAGGAAACGCCACAAAGCGCAACGTGGACACATCGAAATTTTTGAAAGAAAACAGAGGTGTTTTTTGCAAAGTGCCTACCTGTAGATTTTGGCCTGTAGCTCAGCCGCCACCTAGGGAAACCTACCAAACCTGTGCATTTTTTAAAACTAAAGACCTAGGGGAATCCAAGATGGGGTGACTTGCAGGGCTCTGACCAGGTTCTGTTACCCAGAATCCTTTGCAAACCTCAAAATTTGGCAAAAGAAAACACATGTTCCTCATATTTCTGTTGCAGAAAGTTCTGGAATCTGAGAGGAGCCACAAATTTCCTTCCACCCAGCGTTCCCCCACGTCTCCCGATAAAAATGATACCTCACTTGTGTTGGTAGGCCTAGCGCCCACGACAGGAAACGCCCCAAAGCGCAACGTGGACACATCAACATTTTTGAAAAAAAACAGAGGTGTTTTTTGCAATGTGCCTACCTGTAGATTTTGGCCTGTAGCTCAGCCGCCACCTAGGGAAACCTACCAGACCTGTGCATTTCTGAAAACTATAGACCTAGGGGAATCCAAGATGGGGTGACTTGTGTGGCTTGGACCAGGTTCTGTTACCCAGAATCCTTTGCAAACCTCAAAATTTGGCTAAAAAAACACATGTTCCTCAGATTTCTGTGGCAGAAAGTTCTGGAATCTGAGAGGAGCCACAAATTTTCTTCCACCCAGCGTTCCCCCACGTCTCCCGATAAAAATGATACCTCACTTGTGTGGGTAGGCCTAGCGCCCGAGACAGGAAACGCCCCAAAGTGCAACGTGGACACATCCAATTTTTTGAAAGAAAACAGAGCTGTTTTTAGCAAAGTGCCTACCTGTAGATTTTGGCCTGTAGCTCAGCCGACACCTAGGGAAACCTACCAAACCTGTGCATTTCTGAAAACTAGAGACCTAGGGGAATCCAAGATGGGGTGACTTGTGTGGCTCGGACCAGGTTCTGTTACCCAGAATCCTTTGCAAACCTCACAATTTGGCTAAAAAAACACATGTTCCTCACATTTCTGTGGCAGAAAGTTCTGGAATCTGAGAGGAGCCACAAATTTCCTTCTACCCAGCGTTCCCCCACGTCTCCCGATAAAAATGATACCTCACTTGTGTGGGTAGGCCTAGCGCCCGCGACAGGAAACGCCCTAAAGCGCAACGTGGTCACATCGAAATTTTTGAAAGAAAACAGAGGTGTTTTTTGCAAAGTGCCTACCTGTAGATTTTGGCCTGTAGCTCAGCCGCCACCTAGGGAAACCTACCAAACCTGTGCATTTCTGAAAACTAGAGACCTAGGGGAATCCAAGATGGGGTGACTTCTGTGGCTCGGACCAGGTTCTGTTACCCAGAATCCTTTGCAAACCTCAAAATTTGGCTAAAAAAACACATGTTCCTCACATTTCTGTAGCAGAAAGTTCTGGAATCTAAGAGGAGCCACAAATTTCCTTCCACCCAGTGTTCCCCCATGTCTCCCGATAAAAATGATACTTCACTTGTGTGGGTAGGCCTAGCGCCCGCGACAGGAAACGCCACAAAGCGCAACGTGGACACATCGAAATTTTTGAAAGAAAACAGAGGTGTTTTTTGCAAAGTGCCTACCTGTAGATTTTGGCCTGTAGCTCAGCCGCCACCTATGGAAACCTACCAAACCTGTGCATTTTTTAAAACTAAAGACCTAGGGGAATCCAAGATGGGGTGACTTGCAGGGCTCTGACCAGGTTCTGTTACCCAGAATCCTTTGCAAACCTCAAAATTTGGCAAAAGAAAACACATGTTCCTCATATTTCTGTTGCAGAAAGTTCTGGAATCTGAGAGGAGCCACAAATTTCCTTCCACCCAGCGTTCCCCCACGTCTCCCGATAAAAATGATACCTCACTTGTGTTGGTAGGCCTAGCGCCCACGACAGGAAACGCCCCAAAGCGCAACGTGGACACATCAAAATTTTTGAAAAAAAACAGAGGTGTTTTTTGCAATGTGCCTACCTGTAGATTTTGGCCTGTAGCTCAGCCGCCACCTAGGGAAACCTACCAGACCTGTGCATTTCTGAAAACTATAGACCTAGGGGAATCCAAGATGGGGTGACTTGTGTGGCTTGGACCAGGTTCTGTTACCCAGAATCCTTTGCAAACCTCAAAATTTGGCTAAAAAAACACATGTTCCTCAGATTTCTGTGGCAGAAAGTTCTGGAATCTGAGAGGAGCCACAAATTTTCTTCCACCCAGCGTTCCCCCACGTCTCCCGATAAAAATGATACCTCACTTGTGTGGGTAGGCCTAGAGCCCGCGACAGGAAACGCCCCAAAGCGCAACGTGGACACATCGAAATTTTTGAAAGAAAACAGAGATGTTTTTTGCAAAGTGCCTACCTGTAGATTTTGGCCTGTAGCTCAGCCGACACCTAGGGAAACCCACCAAACCTGTGCATTTCTGAAAACTAGAGACCTAGGGGAATCCAAGATGGGGTGACTTGTGTGGCTCGGACCAGGTTATGTTACCCAGAATCCTTTGCAAACCTCAAAATGTGGCTAAAAAAACACATGTTCCTCACATTTCTGTGGCAGAAAGTTCTGGAATCTGAGAGGAGCCACAAATTTCCTTCCACCCAGCGTTCCCCCACGTCTCCCGATAAAAATGATACCTCACTTGTGTGGGTAGGCCTAGCGCCCGAGACAGGAAACGCCCCAAAGCGCAACGTGGACACATCCAATTTTTTGAAAGAAAACAGAGCTGTTTTTAGCAAAGTGCCTACCTGTAGATTTTGGCCTGTAGCTCAGCCGACACCTAGGGAAACCTACCAAACCTGTGCATTTCTGAAAACTAGAGACCTAGGGGAATCCAAGATGGGGTGACTTGTGTGGCTCGGACCAGGTTCTGTTACCCAGAATCCTTTGCAAACCTCACAATTTGGCTAAAAAAACACATGTTCCTCACATTTCTGTGGCAGAAAGTTCTGGAATCTGAGAGGAGCCACAAATTTCCTTCCACCCAGCGTTCCCCCACGTCTCCCGATAAAAATGATACCTCACTTGTGTGGGTAGGCCTAGCGCCCGCGACAGGAAACGCCCTAAAGCGCAACGTGGACACATCGAAATTTTTGAAAGAAAACAGAGGTGTTTTTTGCAAAGTGCCTACCTGTAGATTTTGGCCTGTAGCTCAGCCGCCACCTAGGGAAACCTACCAAACCTGTGCATTTCTGAAAACTAGAGACCTAGGGGAATCCAAGAAGGGGTGACTTGTGTGGCTCGGACCAGGTTCTGTTACCCAGAATCCTTTGCAAACCTCAAAATTTGTCTAAAAAAACACATGTTCCTCACATTTCTGTGGCAGAAAGTTCTGGAATCTGAGAGGAGCCACAAATTTCCTTCCACCCAGTGTTCCCCCACGTCTCCCGATAAAAATGATACCTCACTTGTGTGGGTAGGCCTAGCGCCCGCGACAGGAAACGCCCCAAAGCGCAACGTGGACACATCGAAATTTTTGAAAGAAAACAGAGGTGTTTTTTGCAAAGTGCCTTCCTGTAGATTTTGGCCTGTAGCTCAGCCGCCACCTAGTGAAACCTACCAAACCTGTGCATTTTTGAAAACTAAAGACCTAGGAGAATCCATGATGGGGTAACTTGCGGGGCTCTGACCAGGTTCTGTTACCCAGAATCCTTTGCAAACCTCAAATTTTGGCTAAAGAAATGCATTTTCCACACATTTTGGTGACAGAAAGTTCTGGAATCTGAGTGGAGCCACAAATTTCCTTCCACCCAGCGTTCCCCCAAGTCTGCTGATAAAAATGATACCTCACTTGTGTGGGTGGGCCAGGTGCCTGCAACAGAATAAGGCCCAAAACTTTTAGAGATAGAGGGGACAGCACAGCGAGTTTATAAGGACATATTCTTTTATACATCTTTAGACTGACTCTGCTTTGGGGACCCACATAAGTGAGGTGTCATTTTACTTGGGAGACTGAGGGGAACACTGGGAGCAGGAATTTTGTGCTGGAGTGGTGATCCTACGAAGAAAAGTCAGGAAAATATGCTTTTTTAAGCAAATTTTGAGGTTTACAGAGGAGTCTGGGTAAGAAAATGTTGGGGGATCCACGGAAGCCACAACTCCCTGGACTCCTTGGGGTGTCTAGTTTTAAAAAATGTCTGGGTTTGGTAGGTTTCCCTAGATGAAGGCCGCACACAGGACCAAAAACATAGATGCCCTCTCCCCCCCAAACACAGGTAGTTTTGTAATATATCGTTTTGATGTGTCCACATACGTCCGTGATGTGCCAAACACAAATTTTTTGAAAAGAAACACACTTAGGTTATGTGAAAAAGACCCCTCACCCACCAACCAAGTTGGTGGCATGCTTCATCATCGGGGTCCCACCTGAGGCACCTAGCGTGTCACAGGTGTGCTGCAACGCCTGATTACAGCGGAGCAGGTTTTGTCATTTTTACCACACATACTGGTTGGATTTGGCACGAGGGTGAGTGATGGTTCAGTGGATCAAATTTTACTAACAAGAGCTTTCACAAAAATGAAATGCACTGTTAATAACTGAAAGGCAAAAAACTGAACCAATGACTCACAGCTCGTGAGCTGTAAAGCCGCGACAAGGCACCAACCGCTTTACAGTCCATTCACACAACTTTCATACATGACACACACAAGGCCATTCACACCGCCAGCCGCGGGCCCAGCACATTACAACACTCACATCGACAGACAGCGCCACTCAAGGGCCCATCACTTACATATGCCCACATGCCTGATACAACAATCACACCAGCTGATGGGAGTGTGTGGACTGGTGTTTGGCTGGCAGTGTGTTTCAGTAGCCAACAGCAAGTCAATATGTACACTCTCAGCAAAGCCCCACTCCACACACAATGGCATCATTTTTTTTTTTTTTTAAACAGAGGAACCCCTAACTAAGTAGAAAGAATTACAACACTACAAACACAAAAGCTCTAACTAAGAACATGACAGAAATGCTAACCATGAAACTAAACACATGAAAATACAAAACAGACATGAGTTTACGCTCATGGTTGTTCCCAGAAATTCTTCTGGGTGTGGTAATTCTTAAAACAACCACCGACACACAGCCCAGGCTTTGAAGGACAATCTGAGCAGTACATTCGAGTCTCCCTCCGGATACCTCTTCGAAAACACACTACATTTCTTAGCTGGAAAGTCTTTTTTGGGTGTGGGAGGAATGTGCTCAGCAAAGTGGCGATCTTTCAATCTAATAGTGAATGTGTACACTGTTCCAAGAAAGAGAGGGCGAAAGAGAAAGACTGAAAAATCAATGTTGTAGGAGTGCCCTCAAGCATCACAATAGGATGCAGAGCATCATCATCGGGCTAACTCCTCGCCAGACCGGCGCTGCAATATCTGACGGGCCACCACACAAAGGTCGTGGCTCTGCAACCGGAAGGTGGTTAAACAGATCAGCTCAAATCCGTAGGATATGCTGACAGAGGAGAAAAGGAGAGGAACATAAAATTGGCTATGAACACCCGAAAATTTAATTTAATGTTTATAATAAGGGTCAGGCCAAGATTAAAAACTCATAGGAGTAAACAGGGAATTATGTCACCTATACTCCTATAGGAAGGGAAGGAAGGAAGAATCTCACTGCTACTGCTGGGTCAACATGTTTCGCGCCTGTTCGGTCAAGGATTGATCCATTGGCGCTTCATCAGGACCATTTACTAGAAACTTCTCCTTCATATATCACAAAAAGGGGCAAAATAAACCAAAAGATAATAGTAAATAAAGACCATAAATGCTAGGAGGTCACTTACAGTCTATGGACCATTCGTCACAGTCAGTCTAATAGAGAGTCACCCTGTGTAAAAAATAAAACACATATGTAAAGCAAAGTGCAATCAATAGACATACATTGTTGTCAAGATAGTGTGAGTGTGATAGGTATCAGGTCCCAAAGGAGAGACAAGTGGAGACAATTATGAAAGTAACATTGACGGCTTACCATCCCATATAAGGACAAGGCATCATAGGGACACGTAAACCCTGTCAACACGGTGAGTTCACTAAATAAACATAATAAAAATATATGGATGGTTGAAGTAATGTCAGTACACAATTTCACACGTTCAAAAGAATCAAAGTTAGAGAATTCCATGTCTGGGGTATTAATAACTCACCAACTAAATAATAATACATGGTCTCATAGTATACTCTTCAACCACACCGTTAGGTCTAGCAATATCATACCCAATCGATTCTCTATCCCTAGTAAAAATAGAGAACACATCCTAGTGCAAAAAACATATGGGTATAAAACCCATCATCCATATACCCAAGTGGGTGCTGATGGCAATTCATCAATAATAAAACTTGGTATCACTCGTAACAGCTAAAAAAGTCAGCTAAAAATGTCAGAGACAAGCATCGTTGAAAACGTCTCTACGAGCGCTAACCACTTATAAAATCACCAACTTAACACTAACGCGAGCTGCACACACGTATGCGGCGCGTCCGCAAGTCACTTACTTGACCCTTCGTGTTATACGGCTGTTCGCCTACCCCGGGACGCGTCCCTGAATGACAGGGAACGAGTGCTCCGGACACGTTTAAATATGGTGCAGTTAACTCGGACAATTAGCCCTAAATCGCGTCATGTTCGATGTCGGAGAAACCGACAAAGGACTAACGCGAAGGCTAGTAGTGGCGGCGGCCATCTTGGAATGGAACATATTCATTGTGAATATAGAAAAACATGTTCACAATCATGTGTGGGTTAGTCTGCACAGTCAAGTGTATCTTGTAAAGGAAAAAAACCTGCTACTAAGTGTGATGACTTCTACAAAACTCAAAAACCTAAATATAATCAGACAGTCGCCCTGATGTCATAAAGGATGGTGTGTCAGTCCACCATAACATCTACGGTCATGGACATAATAATTATCTCCATAAGACAGTCAACGAAAGGAGGGTCAAGGAGATAGCGTCCACCAAGGAATATCGTCATTGAGACCCTCCCCAGCTGTTTTTAGACGGAAAATCCACCGTTGTTCAATCCTGAACAAATACTTGGGGTCACTCTCATTGTATCTGGGTACTTGTAGAACAGTCCAGCACAGATCATTGGGGCCATGTCTAGCTTCTAAGAAATGTGAACTCAATTTGGTCGTAATCCGAGCGCATCTGATATTGCTACGGTGTTCGTTTATTCTTAACTTGACCGGTCTCGTTGTCATTCCTACATATTGTAAATCACACGGGCATGTGATCAAGTATATGCAGTGCCGTGTGTTACAGTTGGTGTGTTTAGTCAAACGCCAGTCTCCAAAGTGTTTCAACTGAAGACTGTTTATTCGCTTAGTTAATGGGCACACATTGCAAGAGCCGCATGGGAAATGGCCAGAGACTGGTGGGAGATTCCATAGTGTGGATTGCTCTGGAGAAACCTCTTGTCTTTGCGGTCGTGTGTGAATAATTAAGTCCCTAATATTCGGAGATCTCTTAAATGCAAAGAGGGGCCTTTCAACCTGTGATCCCCCGCTCAATAGAATATGCCACCTTTTATTGATAAGACTCTTGACGGTATTAGAAAGGGGAGTGTATGTAGATACACAAGTAAGTCGTGTTTGCACATCTCGTCTGGATGGTTCTAAGAGAGCATCTCTGTGGTTATTTCTAGCTCTTTTATAGGATGTATTGATAATCTTGGTGGGATAACATCGATGTAGGAGTTTGGCTTTCAACTCACAAGCCTGAGTTTCAAATGACTGTACAGAGGAGCAATTCCTACGAAGTCTCAAGAATTGGCCAAAGGGAAGGTTGTCGCGTAGAGCCTTCGGATGATGGCTGTCATATCTAAGAAGACTGTTTCTATCAGTGATCTTATGAAAAGTATCGGTCACTAGTTTACCATCCACGTTTTGAATCAAGAGATCCAAAAAAGATACTTGTGTGGTGGAAACATGTGCTGTGAATTTCAGAAAGGGATCCAAAGTGTTGATCCAGCTGGTAAACAGATCAATCTTGGAAACTGAGCCTTGCCATATGATAAGAATATCATCTATGTAACGACGCCATAATTTAATGTTGTTGAAAAAGGGGTTCGTTACTGGTAGAATGAAATTCTTTTCAAACTGGTACATATATAGACAGGCCAGACTAGGGGCAAAAGTACTGCCCATCGAGGTCCCTCTAATTTGGTGGTACAAAGTGTCCTCAAATTGAAAGTAATTTTGTGTCATTGCCAGAGATGCACAGTGCATTACAAATTCTATGGGTGTCGAAGAGGCCCAAGGTTGTATGCGAAGGGCGGACTCTACGGCTTCTAAAGTGGCAGTCTGTGGTATGTTGGTATAAAGAGATTCTACATCCAGTGTAATCAAGACCTCAACCTGGATGGTAGAGTTGATTGATTTTATAAGGTTCAAGACATCCTTGGTGTCTTTGAGGTAGGTACATGAACTCTTGACTAAAGGTTGAAAAAAGAAGTCACAAAAAGTGGACAATGGTTCCAAGACCGAACCAATGCCAGAGACTATTGGACGGCCAGGGGGTGGACAAGTGCCTTTATGGATTTTGGGGAGGCAATAAAAATAGGGAACACGTGGATGCGTGTTCTCCAGAAAATCAGCCTCTCTCGGAGTAATCCAGGAATTGCCTATGGCCTCGTTAAGCATGCTCCTTATTTGTGATTGTAAGGAGTGGGTAGGGTCATGGTTTAATGGAGTGTAGTAGGTCCTATCACTTAGAAGGCGGAGGCACTCCTGTCTATAATCAACAGAGTCCATAATCACTATAGCCCCTCCTTTGTCTGCTGGTTTAATGACTATGGCGGGGTCTTGTGATAAAGTCTTGAGTGCTTCTCGCTCAATGGTGGGAATATTGACAAAAGGACGCTTAGGAGTGATCTGTTCGAGATCATGTAAAACTGCTTTTTCAAAAGCTAATACTTCACACGGAAGAGAACTCGTTGGAGGCATGAAAGTGGATGGTTTCTTCAAGCCAGTGTCATGAATGGCAGGGGGTTCTGGACGATCTTTAAAGAAAAAATGAAGCCGAACCTTTCTAAAAAACTGAGCCAACTCACAATGGAGACGAAAAGGATCCTCGGAAGGAGTAGGAACAAAGCCTAATCCTCTGTTCAGGACTTTCATTTCGTTAGGAGACAAATGTCTATGGGACAAATTGACCACTAGGTCCTCTGTGGAGCTATCTTGTTCTGGCTCCTGGTTATCATCTGGGGTTCCTCTTGACCCCAGTGTACTCTTCTGCCTCTTCCTCTCCTTCTGCCTCGCCCTCTGCCCGGGCCGCGGCCTAAAAAAGGCCCGTAAGGTGGAATAGGGCGTGGCTGGAAGAAGGGGTAAGGGGGTTGCCAGAAGAAAGGTTGATTGTTAGTGTATTGAGGAAAATTATAGTAGGGCTGAGGTGTACTCTCGTCAGTGCTCCAACCGTCAGAGGAGGAGCTACTACTATAAGTCCGGGTTTTCCTGTTCATTGTCGTCGATTCGTCTGAGGATTGTGATTGGGTGTCGATCTCGAAGTCTTCCTTGATATAAGGATAAACTTTCTCTCTCTCGAATCTATTGATGTCTTTTTGTAATTTGGAGATTTTTTGTTGTGTTAGGAACTCTTTAGTTTCATTGAGTTCCGTGTTAATCTCCAGGAGACGACTCTTAAATGCTGCTATTGTCACTGTAGCTTTTATGGACGCCTCTACACAGTTGATCTGAATGACTATGGACTCGGCTAACCGTTTTGAAGTATTAATAATCAGCACAAGCCAGTCACGGGTGCATTTCCATGCAATCTGTGCCCAGTCTTTCCTAAAGGCTAAATCTTGTAGGAAGATCCTGGGCACATTAGAGACTAAAAGGCCGTTAGGAGCAATATTGGCTCTCAAGTATTCGGTCATGATTGTCCCATGCATGACTGTCTTAATCAATTCTCTTTTCAGAGAGGATAGTTTGTCCCACTCTTCTTTGAGGCTCCCAGAGGGAGCTGAACCATCACTGGAGAGAATAGAGGGTGTCTGTAAGATAGCTGAGACAACGTCATCGTCAAAGCTGAGGCCTTGGAAATTATCCATGGTCAGGGAAAAGTCCTGCAGCGGACCGCTGCTCAATATACTAACTAAATGAGGAGGACTGGGAGATTAGACTGGTCCAGTGTACTTTCTCCCTATTCGTGAACTAATAGTAAATGTGTACACTGTTCCAAGAAAGAGAGGGCGAAAGAGAAAGACTGAAAAATCAATGTTGTAGGAGTGCCCTCAAGCATCACAATAGGATGCAGAGCATCATCATCGGGCTAACTCCTCGCCAGACCGGCGCTGCAATATCTGACGGGCCACCACACAAAGGTCGTGGCTCTGCAACCAGAAGGTGGTTAAACAGATCAGCTCAAATCCGTAGGATATGCTGACAGAGGAGAAAAGGAGAGGAACATAAAATTGGCTATGAACACCCGAAAATTAAATTTAATGTTTATAATAAGGGTCAGGCCAAGATTAAAAACTCATAGGAGTAAACAGGGAATTATGTCACCTACACTCCTATAGGAAGGGAAGGAAGGAAGAATCTCACTCCTACCGCTGGGTCAACATGTTTTGCGCCTGTTCGGTCAAGGATTGATCCATTGGCGCTTCATCAGGACCATTTGTGATTGTAAGGAGTGGGTAGGGTCATGGTTTAATGGAGTGTAGTAGGTCCTATCACTTAGAAGGCGGAGGCACTCCTGTCTATAATCAACAGAGTCCATAATCACTATAGCCCCTCCTTTGTCTGCTGGTTTAATGACTATGGTGGGGTCTTGTGATAAAGTCTTGAGTAGGCCTAGCGCCCGCGACAGGAAACGCCCTAAAGCGCAACGTGGACACATCGAAATTTTTGAAAGAAAACAGAGGTGTTTTTTGCAAAGTGCCTACCTGTAGATTTTGGCCTGTAGCTCAGCCGCCACCTAGGGAAACCTACCAAACCTGTGCATTTCTGAAAACTAGAGACCTAGGGGAATCCAAGAAGGGGTGACTTGTGTGGCTCGGACCAGGTTCTGTTACCCAGAATCCTTTGCAAACCTCAAAATTTGGCTAAAAAAACACATGTTCCTCACATTTCTGTGGCAGAAAGTTCTGGAATCTGAGAGGAGCCACAAATTTCCTTCCACCCAGTGTTCCCCCACGTCTCCCGATAAAAATGATACCTCACTTGTGTGGGTAGGCCTAGCGCCCGCGACAGGAAACGCCCCAAAGCGCAACGTGGACACATCGAAATTTTTGAAAGAAAACAGAGGTGTTTTTTGCAAAGTGCCTTCCTGTAGATTTTGGCCTGTAGCTCAGCCGCCACCTAGTGAAACCTACCAAACCTGTGCATTTTTGAAAACTAAAGACCTAGGGGAATCCATGATGGGGTAACTTGCGGGGCTCTGACCAGGTTCTGTTACCCAGAATCCTTTGCAAACCTCAAATTTTGGCTAAAGAAATGCATTTTCCACACATTTTGGTGACAGAAAGTTCTGGAATCTGAGTGGAGCCACAAATTTCCTTCCACCCAGCGTTCCCCCAAGTCTGCTGATAAAAATGATACCTCACTTGTGTGGGTGGGCCAGGTGCCTGCAACAGAATAAGGCCCAAAACTTTTAGAGATAGAGGGGACAGCACAGCGAGTTTATAAGGACATATTCTTTTATACATCTTTAGACTGACTCTACTTTGGGGACCCACATAAGTGAGGTGTCATTTTACTTGGGAGACTGAGGGGAACACTGGGAGCAGGAATTTTGTGCTGGAGTGGTGATCCTACGAAGAAAAGTCAGGAAAATATGCTTTTTTAAGCAAATTTTGAGGTTTACAGAGGAGTCTGGGTAAGAAAATGTTGGGGGATCCACGCAAGCCACAACTCCCTGGACTCCTTGGGGTGTCTAGTTTTAAAAAATGTCTGGGTTTGGTAGGTTTCCCTAGATGAAGGCCGCACACAGGACCAAAAACATAGATGCCCTCTCCCCCCCAAACACAGGTAGTTTTGTAATATATCGTTTTGATGTGTCCACATACGTCCGTGATGTGCCAAACACAAATTTTTTGAAAAGAAACACACTTAGGTTATGTGAAAAAGACCCCTCACCCACCAACCAAGTTGGTGGCATGCTTCATCATCGGGGTCCCACCTGAGGCACCTAGCGTGTCACAGGTGTGCTGCAACGCCTGATTACAGCGGAGCAGGTTTTGTCATTTTTACCACACATACTGGTTGGATTTGGCACGAGGGTGAGTGATGGTTCAGTGGATCAAATTTTACTAACAAGAGCTTTCACAAAAATGAAATGCACTGTTAATAACTGAAAGGCAAAAAACTGAACCAATGACTCACAGCTCGTGAGCTGTAAAGCCGCGACAAGGCACCAACCGCTTTACAGTCCATTCACACAACTTTCATACATGACACACACAAGGCCATTCACACCGCCAGCCGCGGGCCCAGCACATTACAACACTCACATCGACAGACAGCACCACTCAAGGGCCCATCACTTACATATGCCCACATGCCTGATACAACAATCACACCAGCTGATGGGAGTGTGTGGACTGGTGTTTGGCTGGCAGTGTGTTTCAGTAGCCAACAGCAAGTCAATATGTACACTCTCAGCAAAGCCCCACTCCACACACAATGGCATCATTTTTTTTTTTTTTAAACAGAGGAACCCCTAACTAAGTAGAAAGAATTACAACACTACAAACACAAAAGCTCTAACTAAGAACATGACAGAAATGCTAACCATGAAACTAAACACATGAAAATACAAAACAGACATGAGTTTACGCTCATGGTTGTTCCCAGAAATTCTTCTGGGTGTGGTAATTCTTAAAACAACCACCGACACACAGCCCAGGCTTTGAAGGACAATCTGGGCAGTACATTCGAGTCTCCCTCCGGATACCTCTTCGAAAACACACTCTACATTTCTTAGCTGGAAAGTCTTTTTTGGGTGTGGGAGGAATGTGCTCAGCAAAGTGGCGATCTTTCAATCTAATAGTAAATGTGTACACTGTTCCAAGAAAGAGAGGGCGAAAGAGAAAGACTGAAAAATCAATGTTGTAGGAGTGCCCTCAAGCATCACAATAGGATGCAGAGCATCATCATCGGGCTAACTCCTCGCCAGACCGGCGCTGCAATATCTGACGGGCCACCACACAAAGGTCGTGGCTCTGCAACCGGAAGGTGGTTAAACAGATCAGCTCAAATCCGTAGGATATGCTGACAGAGGAGAAAAGGAGAGGAACATAAAATTGCTATGAACACCCGAAAATTAAATTTAATGTTTATAATAAGGGTCAGGCCAAGATTAAAAACTCATAGGAGTAAACAGGGAATTATGTCACCTATACTCCTATAGGAAGGGAAGGAAGGAAGAATCTCACTGCTACTGCTGGGTCAACATGTTTCGCGCCTGTTCGGTCAAGGATTGATCCATTGGCGCTTCATCAGGACCATTTGTGATTGTAAGGAGTGGGTAGGGTCATGGTTTAATGGAGTGTAGTAGGTCCTATCACTTAGAAGGCGGAGGCACTCCTGTCTATAATCAACAGAGTCCATAATCACTATAGCCCCTCCTTTGTCTGCTGGTTTAATGACTATGGTGGGGTCTTGTGATAAAGTCTTGAGTGCTTCTCGCTCAATGGTGGGAATATTGACAAAAGGACGCTTGGGAGTGATCTGTTCGAGATCATGTAAAACTGCTTTTTCAAAAGCTAATACTTCACACGGAAGAGAACTCGTTGGAGGCATGAAAGTGGATGGTTTCTTCAAGCCAGTGTCATGAATGGCAGGGGGTTCTGGACGATCTTTAAAGAAAAAATGAAGCCGAACCTTTCTAAAAAACTGAGCCAACTCACAATGGAGACGAAAAGGATCCTCGGAAGGAGTAGGAACAAAGCCTAATCCTCTGTTCAGGACTTTCATTTCGTTAGGAGACAAATTTCTATGGGACAAATTGACCACTAGGTCCTCTGTGGAGCTATCTTGTTCTGGCTCCTGGTTATCATCTGGGGTTCCTCTCGACCCCAGTGAACTCTTCTGCCTCTTCCTCTCCTTCTGCCTCGCCCTCTGCCCGGGCCGCGGCCTAAAAAAGGCCCGTAAGGTGGAATAGGGCGTGGCTGGAAGAAGGGGTAAGGGGGTTGCCAGAAGAAAGGTTGATTGTTAGTGTATTGAGGAAAATTATAGTAGGGCTGAGGTGTACTCTCGTCAGTGCTCCAACCGTCAGAGGAGGAGCTACTACTATAAGTCCGGGTTTTCCTGTTCATTGTCGTCGATTCGTCTGAGGATCGTGATTGGGTGTCGATCTCGAAGTCTTCCTTGATATAAGGATAAACTTTCTCTCTCTCAAATCTATTGATGTCTTTTTGTAATTTGGAGATTTTTTGTTGTGTTAGGAACTCTTTAGTTTCATTGAGTTCCGTGTTAATCTCCAGGAGACGACTCTTAAATGCTGCTATTGTCACTGTAGCTTTTATGGACGCCTCTACACAGTTGATCTGAATGACAAAGCTGAGGTCTTGGAAATTATCCATGGTCAGGGAAAAGTCCTGCAGCGGACCGCTGCTCAATATACTACCTAAACGAGGAGGACTGGGAGATTAGACTGGTCCAGTGTACTTTCTCCCTATACGTGAACTAATAGTAAATGTGTACACTGTTCCAAGAAAGAGAGGGCGAAAGAGAAAGACTGAAAAATCAATGTTGTAGGAGTGCCCTCAAGCATCACAATAGGATGCAGAGCATCATCATCGGGCTAACTCCTCGCCAGACCGGCGCTGCAATATCTGACGGGCCACCACACAAAGGTCGTGGCTCTGCAACCGGAAGGTGGTTAAATAGATCAGCTCAAATCCGTAGGATATGCTGACAGAGGAGAAAAGGAGAGGAACATAAAATTGGCTATGAACACCCGAAAATTAAATTTAATGTTTATAATAAGGGTCAGGCCAAGATTAAAAACTCATAGGAGTAAACAGGGAATTATGTCACCTATACTCCTATAGGAAGGGAAGGAAGGAAGAATCTCACTCCTACCGCTGGGTCAACATGTTTCGCGCCTGTTCGGTCAAGGATTGATCCATTGGCGCTTCATCAGGACATGCAGGAGCATGCTTAACGAGGCCATAGGCAATTCCTGGATTACTCCGAGAGAGGCTGATTTTCTGGAGAACACGCATCCACGTGTTCCCTATTTTTATTGCCTCCCCAAAATCCATAAAGGCACTTGTCTACCCCCTGGCTGTCCAATAGTCTCTGGCATTGGTTCGGTCTTGGAACCATTGTCCACTTTTTGTGAATTCTTTTTTCAACCTTTAGTCAAGAGTTCATGTACCTACCTCAAAGACACCAAGGATGTCTTGAACCTTATAGAATCAATCAACTCTACCATCCAGGTTGAGGTCTTGATTACACTGGATGTAGAATCTCTTTATACCAACATACCACAGACTGCCACTTTAGAAGCCGTAGAGTCTGCCCTTCGCATACAACCTTGGGCCTCTTCGACTCCCATAGAATTTGTAATGCACTGTGCATCTCTGGCAATGACACAAAATTACTTTCAATTTGAGGACACTTTGTACCACCAAATTAGAGGGACCTCGATGGGCAGTACTTTTGCCCCTAGTCTGGCCTGTCTATATATGTACCAGTTTGAAAAGAATTTCATTCTACCAGTAACGAACCCCTTTTTCAACAACATTAAATTATGGCGTTGTTACATAGATGATATTCTTATCATATGGCAAGGCTCAGTTTCCAAGATTGATCTGTTTACCAGCTGGATCAACACTTTGGATCCCTTTCTGAAATTCACAGCACATGTTTCCACCACACAAGTATCTTTTTTGGATCTCTTGATTCAAAACGTGGATGGTAAACTAGTGACCGATACTTTTCATAAGATCACTGATAGAAACAGTCTTCTTAGATATGACAGCCATCATCCGAAGGCTCTACGCGACAACCTTCCCTTTGGCCAATTCTTGAGACTTCGTAGGAATTGCTCCTCTGTAAAGTCATTTGAAACTCAGGCTTGTGAGTTGAAAGCCAAACTCCTACATCGATGTTATCCCACCAAGATTATCAATACATCCTATAAAAGAGCTAGAAATAACCACAGAGATGCTCTCTTAGAACCATCCAGACGAGATGTGCAAACACGACTTACTTGTGTATCTACATCCACTCCCCTTTCTAATACCGTCAAGAGTCTTATCAATAAAAGGTGGCATATTCTATTGAGCGAGGGATCACAGGTTGAAAGGCCCCTCTTTGCATTTAAGAGATCTCCGAATATTAGGGACTTAATTATTCACACACGACCGCAAAGACAAGAGGTTTCTCCAGAGCAATCCACACTATGGAATCTCCCACCAGTCTCTGGCCATTTCCCATGCGGCTCTTGCAATGTGTGCCCATTAACTAAGCGAATAAACAGTCTTCAGTTGAAACACTTTGGAGACTGGCGTTTGACTAAACACACCAACTGTAACACACGGCACTGCATATACTTGATCACATGCCCGTGTGATTTACAATATGTAGGAATGACAACGAGACCGGTCAAGTTAAGAATAAACGAACACCGTAGCAATATCAGATGCGCTCGGATTACGACCAAATTGAGTTCACATTTCTTAGAAGCTAGACATGGCCCCAATGATCTGTGCTGGACTGTTCTACAAGTACCCAGATACAATGAGAATGACCCCAAGTATTTGTTCAGGATTGAACAACGGTGGATTTTCCGTCTAAAAACAGCTGGGGAGGGTCTCAATGACGATATTCCTTGGTGGACGCTATCTCCTTGACCCTCCTTTCGTTGACTGTCTTATGGAGATAATTATTATGTCCATGACCTTAGATGTTATGGTGGACTGACACACCATCCTTTATGACATCAGGGCGACTGTCTGATTACATTTAGGTTTTTGAGTTTTGTAGAAGTCATCACACTTAGTAGCAGGTTTTTTTCCTTTACAAGATACACTTGACTGTGCAGACTAACCCACACATGATTGTGAACATGTTTTTCTATATTCACAATGAATATGTTCCATTCCAAGATGGCCGCCGCCACTACTAGCCTTCGCGTTAGTCCTTTGTCGGTTTCTCCGACATCGAACATGACGCGATTTAGGGCTAATTGTCCGAGTTAACTGCACCATATTTAAACGTGTCCGGAGCACTCGTTCCCTGTCATTCAGGGACGCGTCCCGGGGTAGGCGAACAGCCGTATAACACGAAGGGTCAAGTAAGTGACTTGCGGACGCGCCGCATACGTGTGTGCAGCTCGCGTTAGTGTTAAGTTGATGATTTTATAAGTGGTTAGCGCTCGTAGAGACGTTTTCAACGATGCTTGTCTCTGACATTTTTAGCTGACTTTTTTAGCTGTTACGAGTGATACCAAGTTTTATTATTGATGAATTGTCATCAGCACCCACTTGGGTATATGGATGATGGGTTTTATACCCATATGTTTTTTGCACTAGGATGTGTTCTCTATTTTTACTAGGGATAGAGAATCGATTGGGTATGATATTGCTAGACCTAACGGTGTGGTGGAAGAGTATACTATGAGACCATGTATTATTATTTAGTTGGTGAGTTATTAATACCCCAGACATGGAATTCTCTAACTTTGATTCTTTTGAACGTGTGAAATTGTGTACTGACATTACTTCAACCATCCATATATTTTTATTATGTTTATTTAGTGAACTCACCGTGTTGACGGGGTTTACGCGTCCCTATGATGCCTTGTCCTTATATGGGATGGTAAGCCTTCAATGTTACTTTCATAATTGTCTCCACTTGTCTCTCCTTTGGGACCTGATACCTATCACACTCACACTATCTTGACACCAATGTATGTCTATTGATTGCACCTTGCTTTACATATGTGTTTTATTTTTTACACAGGGCGACTCTCTATTAGACTGACTGTGACGAATGGTCCATAGACTGTAAGTGACCTCCTAGCATTTATGGTCTTTATTTACTATTATCTTTTGGTTTATTTTGCCCCTTTTTGTGATATATGAAGGAGAAGTTTCTAGTAAATGGTCCTGATGAAGCGCCAATGGATCAACCCTTGACCGAACAGGCGCGAAACATGTTGACCCAGCGGTAGGAGTGAGATTCTTCCTTCCTTCCCTTCCTATAGGAGTGTAGGTGACATAATTCCCTGTTTACTCCTATGAGTTTTTAATCTTGGCCTGACCCTTATTATAAACATTGAATTTAATTTTCGGGTGTTCATAGCCAATTTTATGTTCCTCTCCTTTTCTCCTCTGTCAGCA
Source organism: Pleurodeles waltl (assembly GCF_031143425.1). Classification (NCBI taxonomy): domain Eukaryota; kingdom Metazoa; phylum Chordata; class Amphibia; order Caudata; family Salamandridae; genus Pleurodeles; species Pleurodeles waltl. The sequence goes on along the minus strand of NC_090437.1, from coordinate 721,997,474 downwards.
TATCCTACGGATTTGAGCTGATCTGTTTAACCACCTTCCGGTTGCAGAGCCACGACCTTTGTGTGGTGGCCCGTCAGATATTGCAGCGCCGGTCTGGCGAGGAGTTAGCCCGATGATGATGCTCTGCATCCTATTGTGATGCTTGAGGGCACTCCTACAACATTGATTTTTCAGTCTTTCTCTTTCGCCCTCTCTTTCTTGGAACAGGGTACACATTTACTATTAGTTCACGTATAGGGAGAAAGTACACTGGACCAGTCTAATCTCCCAGTCCTCCTCGTTTAGTTAGGATCTTTCAATCTAGCCACATCCTCCACCACTGCTTCTCTAGGAACTCTGGCCTGTTCCACCACAATAAGGCTCTCTATCACTGACTCCTGAAATTTCACAAATGTCATCTTTGACTCTGGAGACCTATCCCTAAACACAATAAAAGCATTGAAGGTTGCTAAGTGGAAGAGGTGAAGTGCTAACTTCTTATACCAAACGTAAGACTTACGAATAGCAGTATAAGGTTCCAACCTCTGGTCAACTCTATCTACACCTCTCATGTGCTTATTATAATCTAAAATGCACACAGGTTTGCGCACTTCAGCAACCTGGCCCCAAACAGTCACAGGGGAAGTACTCTCATCCTGGATGGTACTTAGCATGTAGACATCCCTCTTGTCTGAAAATTTCAAAGCTAGCAGCTCCTCGTTCCGCAAGGCACAGCACTGTCCCCTCTCAAGTTTTTTACAGACTATCTCCCTTGGATAGCCTTTCCGGTTAGAACGGATTGTGCCACAAGCAACTGTGTCCACTCTAAACAATTCCTTGAACAACTGCACACCAGTGTAGAAGTTATCTACATACAAATGGTGACCTTTGTTGAACAGTCGTCTACCAAGAACCCACACTATTTTCTCAGTAACTCCAAAAGTGGGAGGACAACCAGGGGGGTCAATATTGGAATCCCTACCAGTGTACACACGGAAACTATACACATATCCTGTCCTACTTTCAGACAGCATATACAATTTAATTCCATATCGTGCCCTTTTGCTAGGAATGTACTGCCTAAAAACCAAACGACCCTTGAAGAGGGACCAAAGACTCGTCCACACTTAACTCTTTGCCTGGAACATAGACTTCCGAAAACCGATCTACAAAATGATCAAGGACAGGCCTAATCTTAAAAAGACGGTCAGAATCTGGGTGAACTCGTGGCAAGGCTAATGCATTGTCAACAAAATGCAGCATCCTAAGAAGAAGCAAATACCGATTACGACTCATGGTCGCTGGAAATATAGCTGTTGCCATCAAGGGACTAGTAGACCAATAAGAAGCCAGTGACGGCTTCCTTATCAACCCCATCAAAAAAGTCAAACCCAAAAACTTTTTTATCTCCTCCAAATTTGTGGGAATCCACTGGGCAGCTCTAGAGTGTGGCCTAAGTCTAGCAGCGTTGTCCCTCAAATGCTGCTCCGCATACAAATTAGTCTGCTCAACAATCTCTTCCAAAAACATATCATCCATGAATAACTCAAAGAAATTGATAGGCAAAAAGTTCTCTGTATTGGTGTTACACCCCGGGAGACCAGTAAAGGCAGGCAACTCTGGCTGCTCCATGTTTGGGGCAACCCAGACATCAGGTCTTATAACGGGAAACCTTTCAGCCCCAGGTTGCTGCACTATTGGCACATCAATGTCCTCCTCTAAAACAGGCCCTTCATCTGCACTGAGTGTGGCTTCATCATCAGAAGATTCCCCTCCAACAGAAACATCACTGCCAGAATCTCTGACTTCCTCCTCTGCCTCAGATGCAGAGTCCGTCTCATAGTCATGATCAGACTGTGACTCAAAAAGCATACCAACCACCTGCTGAGCGGTCATCCTGCGGCTAGCCATGATCTCTCCTGCTAAAATTAACTGGACAAATTCACCACCAACAACCAGCACTGTGTAAGACAAGTAACAAAGGGGCATATTTATACTCTGTTTGCGCCGGAATTGCGTCGTTTTTTTTTACGCAAATCCGACGCAAAACTAACTCCATATTTATACTTTGGCGTTAGACCCGTCTAGCGCCAAAGATCTTGGTGTTTGCGTCATTTTTTAGCGTGGACACCTACCTTGCGTTAATGATATGCAAGGTAGGCGTTCCCGTCTAAAAAATGACTCCGAGGCATGTGCGCCGTATTTACACTCCTGGGCAAAAATGACGCCCGGGAGTGGGCGGGTCAAAAAAAATGACGTCCAGCCGTTTTAGCGTAATTTTTTAACGCCTGGTCAGGGCAGGCGTTAAGGGACCTGTGGGCTCGGAAGGAGCCCAGAGGTGCCCTCCCATGCCCCCAGGGACACCCCCTGCCACCCTTGCCCACCCCAGGAGGACACCCAAGGATGGAGGGACCCATCCCAGGAAACTTAAGGTAAGTTCAGGTAAGTATTTTTTTTTAATTTTTTTTGTGGCATAGGGGGGCCTGATTTGTGCCCCCCTACATGCCACTATGCCCAATGACTCTGTCCCCTGGGCAAAATTTTCGCCTCAACCCGATTAGCGCCATTTTTTTTTACTCCCAACCCCCATTGAAATGACTCCTGTCTTAGCAAAGACAGGAGTCATGCCCCCTTGCCCAATGGCCATGCCCAGGGGACTTCGGCCATTGGGCAAGGGGGCATGACTCCTGTCTTTGCTAAGACAGGAGTCATTTCAATGGGGGTTGGGAGTAAAAAAAAATGGCGCTAATCGGGTTGAGGCGAAAATTTTGCCTCAGCCTGACTTGCCCCATTTTTTGGCGCCCAAGCTCCATTTTCCCCTACGCCGGCGCTGCCTGGTGTAAGTCATTTTTTTGACGCACACCAGGCAGCTCCGCCGGCTAACGTCATTCCATAAATACGGCGCCCGCATGGCGCTTTGGAATGGCGTTAGCCGGCGTTAAATGTTTTGACGCACAACTGCGTTGGCGCAGTTGTGCGCCAAAAAGTATAAATACGGCCCAAAGTGTAGCTTTGTTAGTAAGAGTTATAAACTCAAAAACTATACCGCTCACTTGCCTGAAAAAGCTTGATTCACCAGCAACTACACAGCAATCACCAATGATATCCCACTAAAAATAAAGAAAGAAAGGCAAATTAGAAATAAGACAAAACAAATATTGTTGTGCACAAACCTAAGGACAATTTCACACACAATCCTGCATTTAGTACACCCCCTACAAACATGTCATTCATGCATGGCAACAATACTCCTTTGGAGTAAATTGTTTTTACTTACCTAAAACATGCAACTGTGCAAACTACAGGTCAACCACCGCCAAAACCGCAAGGAGCCACAGCAAATAAAGCAAGAGCTTTGAACTAGAACAAATAGGAGGATTTTTTTTTTTTTTAGCACAAATGCAAAGACTTCTTCAGTTGACAAACACCCCACCATCAAACATTTAGAAATTGGTGCCTAAGTGGATTCTGCCATAGGGGCAGATGGGCCTACTAAAAAAATAGGCCTGTCTGCCCCAAGGAAGCCAGAAAATACCTTTAGTAGTGTGTCCCCATGGAGAACAACCCTTGCCAAAGGGGACAGCCCTCAAACAAAAAACAAAAAAAACAACACACAACACTATCCCTGGTGCCTAGGTGGCTTCTTCCCCCCTTGGGGGCAGGTGGGCCTAAGAAAATAGGCCCATCTGCCCCCAGGGGGTGCAGAAATGGCCAACAGGTCAATGTGTGACCAAGGGACGCCCCCCACAAAAATAAATACATTTAAAAAAACCCTGGCGTTCTAGTGGTTTCTGCCCCCCTTGGGGGCAGATCAGCCTAAAAATAATAGGCTGATCTGTCTTCAAGGGGTGCAGAAATGGCCTGGGTACATGTGCCCCCAAAGTGGGGGGCGATCCTTGCCCAAGGCCCCCCCCCATCCACTAACATACACACACTATCCCTGGTGTCTAAGTGGCTTCTGCCCCCTTTGGGGGGCAGGTGGGCCAAAAAAAATAGGCCCATCTGCCCCCAAGGGGTGCAGAAATGGCCAACAGGTCAATGCCCCCCTTGGGGGGATGCCCCGTGACCAAGGGGACGCCCCCCACAAAAATAAACAAATAAAAAAAATCCCTGGAGTTCTAGTGGTTTCTGCCCACCTTGGGGGCAGATCAGCCTAAAAATAATAGGCTGATCTGTCTTCAAGGGGTGCAGAAATGGCCTGGGTACATGTGCCCCCAAAGTGGGGGGCGACCCTTGCCCAAGGCCCCCCCCATCCACTAACACACACACACACACACACACACACACACACACACTATCCCTGATGTCTAAGTGGCTTCTGCCCCCCTTGGGGGCAGGTGGGCCTAAACAAATAGGCCCATCTACCCCCAGGGGGTGCAGAAATGGCCAACAGGTCAATGCCCCCTTGGGAGGGCGCCCCGTGACCAAGGGGACGCCCCCCCCCACAAAAATAAACAAATAAAAAAAATCCCTGGCGTTCTAGTGGTTTCTGCCCCCCTTGGGGGCAGATCAGCCTAAAAATAATAGGCTGATCTGTCTCCAAGGGGTGCAGAAATGGCCTGGGTACATGTGCCCCCAAAGTGGGGGGCGACCCTTGCCCAAGCCCTCCCCCCATCCACTAACACACACACACACACACACTATCCCTGGTGTCTAAGTGGCTTCTGCCCCCCTTGGGGGCAGGTGGGCCTAAAAAAATAGGCCCATCTGCCCCCAGGGGGTGCAGAAATGGCCAATAGGTCAATGCCCCCCTTGGGGGGGTGCCCCGTGACCAAGGGGACGCCCCCCCCCCACAAAAATAAACAAATAAAAAAATCCCTGGCGTTCTAGTGGTTTCTGCCCCCCTTGGGGGCAGATCAGCCTAAAAATAATAAGCTGATCTGTCTCCAAGGGGTGCAGAAATGGCCTGGGTACATGTGCCCCCAAAGTGGGGGGCGACCCTTTCCCAAGGTCCCCCCCATCCACTAACACACACACACACACACACACTATCCCTGGTGTCTAAGTGGCTTCTGCCCCCCTTGGGGGGAGGTGGGCCTAAAAAAATAGGCCCATCTGCCCCCAGGGGGTGCAGAAATGGCCAACAGGTCAATGCCCCCCTTGGGGGGGCGCCCCGTGACCAAGGGGACGCCCCCCCACAAAAATAAACAAATAAAAAAAATCCCTGGAGTTCTAGTGGTTTCTGTCCCAGGGACCACTCCCTGCCCTGAAAAAATACCGAAACTAAAGGTTTCGTTTCTTTTTTTAAGTGCAGCTCGTTTTCCTTTAAGGAAAACGGGCTACACTTAAAAAAACTGCTTTATTAAAAGCAGTCACGAACATGGAGGTCTGCTGACGACAGCAGGCCTCCATGTTTGCGAGTGCCTATACTCGCTATGGGGCCGCAATTTGCGACCCACCTCATGAATATTCATGAGGTGGGTCATTGCGACCCCATAGCGAGTTGCAGTCGGTCTCTGAGACACCGTACTGCATACCAATTTGCGAGGTGCAAAGTGCGAGTCGCATGGACTCGCACTTTGCACCTCGCAAATTATAAAAGTTGCTACATCTGGCCCATAGAGTATGGGCATGGGAAGTGTGGAGGATATGGGGAGTTATTCACCCAGATTTTGGAGTGCGGGTGCCACAGGGGACATTGGTGTGGGGACAAGGGGACAAAAGAATTTTCTCTCCCACCTGATTCACAAAGCCATTAGTGAGGGAAACTGCTCCTTATACCAGCCCTGCACTTGACCCGCTGACCTCCCACCAGGTATCGGGGACCAATCTAATGATCAATGAATGAAGGTGATGCAGCTGCTCTCTGCCCCTTTCTTTGTACTGTAACCCTCCAGCAGTTATCTAACCTCCCCAATAAACAGTCCTGTCTACAGCTGCCTGCAGTCTGCACCTGTCAGGACACAGGGAGAGGGGCGTACCTTTGTGAATTGCTGTCTGTATTCTGCCCCTCTTCAGCCTTACCGTACCCGTGACCTAGAAAAATCTGAAAGAGAGGGAACAGAGTCCCCCAAAGCCACTCAACTGCAAAATATGATAAAATGGAGGCTTGTTGAAGTTCAGTATGTGCTTAAGATCACACTGTTAGGTGAAACAGGGAAGCCAAGATTGATACCAGATTTTACAGCTTCACTGAGAGCAATTCACCCACTGGAAGGGTGTCTCTTTCTGAGATTTACTGTTATTGATTTAGCTTCTAATAATTGAAGGATTACATTGGAACATTTTATTTAGAGTAGTTTTACCTAGCATGGACCTTGCCCCCCAACATAATAACTCTTGGTAGCACACACAGACTATATGACCCAGAATCAATTTTGCTTGCCCCAATACTATGTATGCTGTACTTATTCTGTGTTTAATGGAAGATTGCACTAATTGTGAGTGTGATGCCCTTGATCTGTCTTTAAAGGGCGCTTGCATCGATGCTGCACTCATTCGGTGCAAAATGCAGCCTGGCACAGAGTCGTCCATACTTTATTATCTCTATTTGTGAGGGAGTCTTGTACGGATGAGCCTGTGCAGTAACTCTTCTCTGTGTGATGAAGACTCAAACTGTTGTGGTCTTCGTTTAATTTCGTGGCAACTACATGAACACCTTTGTTTTCTAGATATCTCATCCTCACCCATCTGGTTTATTGTTCAACCTCTCAAAATTCACACTCAGAAAAGAGGAGACATAAAGCTGCCACAGGTATTGAGGCATTGAAAGGTTTAGAAATGTTTAGGAAATGAACTTTCATTATATCTTCCTCAGCTCTGGTCCATCATTTGGCTCCAGTTTTAATGCTGGCATCGACATCGCTTGTCCCTTCTGGTCCATGCCAGGCAGCCGTTTTCTGTTTATATTCAAAAATGCAGTACAGGTGCATTGTCTCACCCATCTGAGCCACACGTAGCCAGAATTTGGCAAAAGTGAGATAATTGCATTATGGTCCATTATAGGTATTTCTCAACATTTTCCACGCTTCCCTTTCAAAAAATGTTTGATACTGCAAAACTGGTTAAAAGGCAAACACAAATGTCTTTCTTTATGCTGTCGGATCTCCATCTTCTCACTCCCCAAAGGTTGCATGTTTACATACCTGTGATATTTACATATAAATCCTCTTTAAGTCCCTATGTGGCGGTATGACTTCCAAGAGGCTGGCGGTACATACCGCCACATTATGAGAATGGCTGGTTGGCTGCAGTCAACCTGTCACTTCTCCACTCATTCCACCATGGCGGTATGAGCCGCCAGGCCAGAGATGTCTATCTCGAGCCCGGTGGCCGGCATAGTACTGCCCATGGCATTATGATCCGGCCTACCACCATGGTTTTTGTGGCATTAGCAATGGCACAAAAACCATGGTGGTAGGCCCTACCGGTGACAGGGAATTTCTTCCCTGTCACTAGTAGGTGAGTCCCCCACCCTCCCAATACTCACCTGATGCCCCCAACCCCCTTCCATCCATACTCACCCCCCACTCACCTGATACACAAACTAACCCCCACCCCCTCCGATCCACTCACTAACCCCCATACACGCACACACCACACAACTGACCCCACCTCCAACAACCACACACACACACATCACCCACCTCACTCACCCCCAATACAGACACAGGGCCCCACACCCCCTCCCCGCATACATGCACACAGACACTCACACGCACCAGGCATACACCCATTTGCTTCCACTGAAGCCTTCATTCACACACTGACATACAGGCATTCATTCACACACTGACATACACACATTCATTCATGCATACTTTCAGACATGCTCACAAACATTCTTACACACAATCACACTGACATGCAGACAAGCACTCACTTCATCATTCTTACACGCATTCACTCACACGCATACACCTACGCAAACAACACACACGCTCAGACATTTATGCACACATTCAAACACACACACACAAAAACACCCACCCTCCCACCCCATTCCCCTGTCGGAAGCCCGACTTACCTTGGACGAGGAGGTCTTCCAGCAGGGAAGAGGCACTGCTACCGCCAGCAGCGCCCCACCAGCAGAGCACCACCAGGCTTTATTACTACTCATAACACAGCTGGTGGCGTTCTACTGGTGTGGTGGTGCTGGTGGTAGCAGCGCCAGCTTACCACTGTCCACCACCATGAGCACTGCTGGTTTCCTTCCCTTATTGTGGAAGAAGTCAGGCAGTGCTCATAATATGGTGGACAGATGGTCGCCGCGGTGGTGGTATGTTGGCGGCCGTCACCGCGGCTGTAGGCGGTATGTACCGCTGATGTTAAAATGAGGGCCATAGTCACTGCCACTGGAATGATGCAATTCTACAGTGTTTTCTGCATAATTATAGATTAGCAGCATTTGCCACATAATCCATCACCTGCAGCATAATCTGCAGATTTAAAAAAAAGAAACATTTTTGATCTAGCTTAAACAGGTCAAAAGTTACTAAAAACACAACAACCTGTGTTGCAATGCAACAGAGGCCTCATGCAAAGGCTGACCAGTCTTTTTTTACTTGCTTACTACTGCATTCGGGTGTTCAGCTGGTTTGAATGAGGCAAAACCTTTTCCCAGACAGTGTCAACATGTGAAAAAATTGCAAAATTATGAAGAAATACCATCACAAAATATGTTGCATTAGGTTGTATAATTTGCCTTTACTTGGCACATAATTTAATCAAGTCTGATGCATAATTCCAGTGACCCTGCTCAAATCATCAGCCAAAGTGCAGTATGCACAATGCCACAAAAAAGTGTTAAAATTCATGAAGCCGTTAAACACCACAGACAAGAAGGCATTTGGTTGTATCTGTAATGCACTATTCTGTAAAATGTGGAAAACAGTGTTTCACAAGAGCATAGCGAATCATTAACCCCTTCACGTCTCAATGTCTTCCCTGCATTTATATAAATAGCATCTTTAGTCAAGTTTCTGCAAGTAATAAAAATACATATCTGTAAATTCTGTGTACTTTGGGAAAATAGTGCCCTCAAAGAGGCCGGGGCACTAATAACCCCCACCTTCCATCCTAATATTGTCCATGTTATCACAGATAGAGTGTATTTTTCTCTGAGCTTCTGAACATAAATCCAAACATACGCTTTGGAAAACTGATTGTCAGTATGAGCTCTGCCAAGCCAGGTCACCCCTTTTCTTCGTAGTAACAACTATGTACCACAGATGGCTTGGCCATTTAAATGAAACTCACCAAATCACACTTGCAAATAAATCTGCATGATGGTCTTGAACTAGTCCCCCAATGCCTTCATTTATAATTTCAAATGAATGTTCAATATTTTAGCTTCAATCTTCCTGGCAACAAGCATATTTGCCATTTTTATTACAAGATTTTCTCTTAAATTCTGCATATGTTTAAAGTGGCCGCGGTTGAAATGTGTTCCAAGACCCCTTCCTCGAACTTAAAAAGGCAGCTTTCTAATGCAGTCTCCTGTGTATGGGGGAATAAAAGACAAACGTCCACACCTCTTAGCTGGAGAGGCAAGCACGTGGCTCCTTGGCTGCAACGTGTATAAAGCTTTGCCATTGGGGTAGAAGGTCACCCTGAAATGGACTTGCATTCTCAAAAGCTGTTTATTGTTTTACAACTGGCAACTTCACACACCTGGGCGAGCTAAACAAACTGCATCCCTTCCTAGTGAACACACGAAAAAAAGCAAAACTTCCACTTAACCAAACATACAGTGTGGTCCAAAATATGACTTTGAATTTCTTGTACACTGGCTTAATCACCGCAAACAATGGGAGACAGTGTACGCCTGCCCCCTCTGCAAAGCAGTGGTCACCCCCTCTTGATAAGCAATATACAGCCAGTGCAGCAGCATGCAGGCTAGATGGGCTTTACCTGTGTCCAGCATCCATATGCACTTTAAAAGACGTTATATATTTTTTGACACGTTCTGAGAAAGTTTGGGATGCAGAATTGCAATGTACTTTCTACTGATATTAATAGTTTAAGCTTTCTTCTACACAAAGGAAACTGAAAGTGATGCAATAAACATAATCTGGTCCTTATAATGAACGTTTAACGGAATCCCTATAAAATAATATTTTATTTTAATCAATCCACCCTACCTTCTTGAATTGGGTATCATTTCTTAAAAAGCTGGGTCACTCCTGAGGGAGATAATGTGACCAAAAGCTGGCAGCCTTGTGCAAGCTCTTTTGAAGGGGTCTGAGTACAGTTGGTAAGTGTTTCCTACTGAGGAGCTCAAATGTGTGAGAGTCTTGAAACATAAATGTAAAGGCCAAGAAAACCTTCAGAGGGTGATTTAAATACAGGGTAGTTTCCTCCCTTTTGATGTAGCGCCTGAAAGGCGTGAATGTGTGATTTCAGCATAGTGAGGACACTAATCCTCCCATGACACAAGAGACTGCCCAATCAGAAAGTTCTAGCTGTTTCAGTACGTGCTATTTTTACATTATCTCTCAAACATACAACACTAGTAAAGCAATATGACTTGTAATGCATTGATCTTATCACATTGTGCAACCCTGTCACATCCATCAGCATATATTTCCCATTTGGAAATGCAAATTTAGAGCTGGAGGTCTGCTGTCCTCTGCAGGCCCTATCCCTTCATTCACAGCCTATCACAGACGATCCCCAAGTGTGCCCTTCTTTATTAATATTCATTAGGCAGATCATTTAGTGATCCCCTGTGAATGGATTATTTGTCATGTGACCCATTAATATATATGTCACATCTCAAATAGCAGACCCATTCTAAAACCAGTCAGCATGCAACTTGCACATCCGGCAAATCCGAGGTTCATCAACATGTTTCTTTTCACAATTACCTAATTTCTTTGTAAATGTAAATAACAGTAAAGCATATTTAAAAACTGTGACTACATTTCTGCCTTTCTCATGGTTTGACTTCAGAACTATGCAATTGTATATGTTTATGGAATCCTGTAATTCTCAGTCAATGAGTGATTTGTATAGGGTCAATGGAAGGTTCCCAAGGCTGTCCTTGAACCCTCCCACAGAAATGTTGTGCCTCCTACACCCCTGACAGAGAGAATATTGACACCGGTGTGATGGTGCCTCCAAGGTTTGTGGAGACTTTCACTGATTAGGATGCTTCTAAGATTCCTAAAAATGTTCTAAGAGATGTGAGCCTTGATTACAAATGTCTCTTAAACTACAAGTTTTTGTTATTTACACAGAAGAACTGAAGTCGTCACCAAAGAAAGAGTGATTCCTACATGTTATTCCTTCAATTCTTCCAAAATGTTTAATTTCTGTAATTTCGCCAACCCAGAGTATGAGGATCACAAAATGGTAATTCGGGAGTAGGAAAATAACTGAAATTTTGACCGGGCACATTAATCGAGGCAATTTTTTTTTGTTTTTGTTTTTTACCAAGGATGGTTTTTTTACGTTTTCTGGTGGAGTGCTTGATATAGAAGGAGATGAAAGCATGTTTGGACCCACCTAAATGTTTTGACAGCAGTGAGTGATTGTCTTGCAATTAGTGATGAGGAGGTGAAGTGCACTTCCGTTGGAATGAGGAGATGTTGCACAATGGTATATGAGATCTAACATTGGATTTGGGTTGAAAGGTCTAGATTTGTCATTGTGGAAGTTAGGTTCCGAGGGCAAAGCTCAAGGCATAAATCTAGGAATACCTTCCTTCATGGCTTTTGTTTGACTGACTTCCTGAACACATGAAATGTCCTAGAAGCTATTATTTCTGAGGATTGTTCATTAAAGTGTCTGTTATATGGAAAGGAGTGTTAAAGGAAAATAATAGTGATGAAATGGACAGCAGAAAGCGAGCATTGAAGAGCATGAGAAATAATGTCTGGGATTGTGTATTTAACAAGGTAGGGTTGTCTGCGTGAATGAGATTTGTATGACTAAGGAGGCGTTTTATTTGTTTACAGGGAATTTTTGTTAAGAAAGCAGGTATGGATGTTATAAATGGGAATGGAAAGCAGCAGAAAGAGGACCCAGACAATCTTCTTGAGTCACCCTTGTCATTTCCATTCCATGAACTATTGCCAGAGCTTAAACTCGAAATTTGCTGAATATTATCTATACACTGGATTCTCCACAAGAGTCCTGATCTTATAGATGATTCTTCCATTAGGAACATTCAAAGTTGCTTAAAAATATACACTAATGTTCTGTAAATGCAACTGCCGATCAGACCCTTATCATTTTACATTTTTATTTGATTTGATTTTGTATTCCAATTTGCAGATTTTATCAAACTATGTTGCTACTTTTACCCATAAAACACATTTTCATATTACAAGAGTGGTTTCTACAAATTTGACAGGCAAACTTTCTATTGCATCCATTTATTACCTTAACAACTTTGAGGAATTGTTTGACAATACCCTTCTTCATGCTATTTTATTAGCTCACAGAGGGGTGAACCTTTGATTGGATTTTTTTCATGTGAAGGTTCATCAATCCTAATTTTGTTGACAGGTAAAGAAGATTAAAGAAATTAAAGAACATTGAATGTATTTTGTTTTCTCCTGAATTGGTGAAAAGGTGTTTTTGAATATTATCTTACAATTGTACTAGAAACGCCTGCTTTAGTATTGAACCAATACAATGATTTTGTCTGTTCCCTGGCTTTATTAAGGACTGATATCAAAGGCTAAAGTGTTAACGAGGGAACACCTGCGTGGTGCAATTGCCTGAGTCTCATCACTTCCACACAGTTGTGATTATCATTTTCTATTACCTGATACCCAGCATGGAAAAGGCCAATATAACAGACCATAGACCTTGTGTAAAATTTGCTTGATTTCTCTCTTCTCACAGATAGAATTTATGAAAGTGTGACTTTTTCCAGGGCAGAAGTGTTAGAAATGGGGTCTCTAGTTGGCAGTTCGTTTAAACCCTTTTCAAGTAGGGACCCACATTCTAGTCAAGGTAAGGGAGATACACAGCTCAGATAACCCCTGCTCACCACTTGGTAGCGTGGAGCAAGCAGTCAAGCTTATCTCAGAAGCAATGTGTAAAGTATTTGTACAACCACACACAGTAATACAGTGAAAACACCACAAAAGGGCACCACACCAGTTTAGAAAAGTATTTATAGCAATTAAACAAGATCAAATTTACAAAAATCCAACATACACAAAAAGAGATATCAATTTTTAAAGTAAAAAGAGTCTTGATCCAAAGAGATCAATGGAAGCATGGTTTTAGCACAAATTACCTGATATGCATAAAAAATAAAGCTGCAGGGAGGAGCGTGCATCAGAAAAGCAAGTGATGTGTCAATTTCTTACTAATTGACCCAGGTCAATTCTTTCTCCGCCGGATAAGCAATGAGTCGATTCTTTCCTCACAGGGAAGGGATACGTAGATTTCTGGACAAGTAGTCTTCGGTCCGTGTGGTGATGTTGAAGATTTTGATGGCCAGGTATGATGCGTGGAAAATCTGGATGCATGGCAGCGATGAATCTGCACTGAACTGTCGATGCATCGATTTCACCATTGCTGCATCAATTGTTCAGCCACTATGGATGCACTACATTGATTTCTGTGCTCCTGAGCTCTGGTGTTTGGATTTTCACCTTAGGTTCACTAGCTTCACCTCTCAAGGGCCCAGGGACTGGATATGGTGCCACTTGATGGTTTAGGGGTCTCAGCAAGTAAGCCCCGGTGCAGACAGATGAAGCATTTGAAGGTTCTCAGTCTTCAGAACAGGGGGCAAGCTCAGTCCAAGCCCTTGGAGAAACTTCATAAGCAGGATTTCAGAAAGCAAAGTCCAGTCCTTTCCCTCTTAAGGCAGAAGCAGCAGGCCAGCACAGCAAAGCAACAGGTAGAATAGCAGGTCCTCCTCAAGCATCTAGGCCTTCTCCTTGACAAAGGTTCCTCTTGATCCAGAAGTAATCTAAAGTTCTCAGCAGTCCAATATTTATCCTCATTTCTGCCTTTGAAAGAGGCAAACTTCAGAGGAAAGTATTTAGTTTAAGGTCTGATAAGGAAGAATGGTCTCTAGAGTGTGGGAAGGACACTGTTCGTAAGATGGTTTCTGATTATGTGATGGAAGGTTGACCCTGTCTAAATGGTTGTTCAGATAGTACTAGGGCATTTTGGAATGTCAAGGATGAATTTGTACAGGTGTGATAGACTGGTTCCACCAGCAGGATTGTATGGAAAGTTAATCAACTTGGCTCATGAGGGGCATCTGGGTAGAAATTTGACTAAGGCAAGTGTCAGAGAATGCTACTGGTGGCCTGGTTTAGACAGACAGGTGGAAGCACTTGTCAAAGATTGCATACAATGTGCAAGTAATGATCAGTCCAAAATTGTAAGGACTGCTCCTTTATCTCCTGTCTCTATTCTGGATGTACCTTGGCACAAATTGGGACTGGATCTGATTGGACCGTTTGAAGCCTTACCTCCTAATGAAAGATTTGTCATTGTTTTGGTTGATTATACTTCTAAGTGGGTCACTGACAGCTGCGTAAGTTCAATCATCACCAAGATTGTTATAGAGTTCTTGACTGATGTTTTTGCATGTGAGGGTATTCTTAAGGTGATATTTACTGATAATGGTGTACAGTTCACTTCTTTAGAGATGAAGAACTTCCTTAACAATTTGGCCATTTCTCATTTCCGCACTGCACTATTTTCTCCTCAGGCAAATGGTTTGGTTGAAAAGATGAATCAATTAGTGTGAGCTAGCGTGCAGACTGCTCTTGATAACAGGTTACCACTGAAAACTGTTCTAAGAGAAAAATTGTGGGCTCACAGAAATGCTCCAAATGCTGTGACTGGTATGTGTCCTTTTAGAGTCGTAAGAGGTAGAATGGTAGGTTCTAAGCTAAATCCATTATGGTTGTGTCCTCGAGGAAGAAGTGAGAAGTCATCAGAAGGTGTGGGGCCCATCCGTTATAAAGTGATTGCAAACCAAGCCAAGTATAAAAAGATGTTTGATAACAGACATCGTGCAAGTTTGGCAAGAGGGTGATTTGGTTAACATAAAAAAAACTTTGTGGACTCAAAAAGATGAATCCAAATTTGTGGGACCGAAACAAATTGTACATTAAAATGTAGTGGTCCTAGAAGGAGGTGATGTGTAGAGTATGTCACACTTAGCCAAATGTGTAAAAGGAGAATCAACTCTGGAGAGCATGCGCAAAGAGAGAAATGATGGTGAGCCTGATGGTAGTGGGGAGATTAGGAGGAGCATAAGAAAGAACAAATGTCCTAAACATTTGGAAGACTTTGTACATTAACGAATATGAGGTGTTAATCTATTTGCATAAATCATACAATGTATAATAGTGTATTTCCCTACTAACTGTTTTAATAATCTCTAGAATTGTTTTAATTAAATTTGTATATAATATGTGTTATCTTTTGTTGTTATTACATTTTATTTCGTTAAGTTTTTTTTTTTCTTCATTTTTTTTCCTGTTCTCAAAACTTCATTTGTAGTAGAAGTTATGTTAAAGTGAATTTTTTTGTTGTTTGAAGGGGGAAAGATGTGTTGTGGTTGAGTTATGACGTCATGTAATGAAATATGGGGGAGCACGGAGATTCTGGAGAGGGCGGTTGGTGAAGGAGCGGAGAAGAAGGAGCTAGTGACTCATCCTTTGTTGGATGCTACTTACCAATAAAGATTTTCATTGAATTTAAAGGAACTGGACTCACCTTGTCAGAAAGTCCTTGTAGTGCACAAGACCCTGCCTCTTCCGTGCCCTGTCCCAACCACATTCCAGGGGGTTGGAGACTGTATTGAGTGAGGCCAGGCATAACCCTTTCAATTGTAGGTGTCAGCTCTTCCCTCCCACTCTAGCCCAGGAAGACTCATCAGGATATGCAGGACACACCTCAGCTTCCTTTGAGTCACTGTCTAGAATGAATTCACAAACAGCTCAACTGTCAGTCTGACCCAGACTTGGGTTCAGCAGCCAAGCAGGGGCACAGAATGGTTAAGCAAGGAAATTACCACTTTCTAAAAGTGGCATTTTCAAACTGACAATCTAAAAACTAACTTCACTAAAAGATGCATTTTTATATTGTGAAGATCCAGATCTCTATCTGTTCCCAATGGGAAACTGGAACTAAAAGATATTTAAAGGCAATACCCATGTAAACCTATGGAAGAGATAGGCCTTGCGATAGTAAAGACCACATTTGGCAGTATTTCAATATCAGACCATGTAAAGCACAGCAGTACATGTCCTACCTTTAAAATACACTGCACTCTGCCCATGGGGCTACCTTGGGATTACCTTACAGGTGACCTACAGGTAGTAAAAGACAAGGTTTAGGCCTGACAAGTGGGCACACTTGCCAGGTCGAATTTGCAGTTAAACACTGCACCCACAGACACTGCAGTGGCAGGTCTGAGACATGTTTACAGGGCCACGCATGTGGGTGGCACAATCAGAGCTGCATGCCCACTAGTAGCATTTGATTTACAGGCCCCGGGCACCTCTAGGGCACTTCACTAGGAACTTACTAGTAAATCAAATATACCAATAATGGAAAAGCCAATTACCAATACAATTTGGACAGAGAGCACTTGCACTTTAGCACTGGTTAGCAGTGACCAAGAGCACCAGAGTGTCAAAATCTGCAAAAACAAATTACACCACAGGATCCTAAAACAGGAGGTCGGAAGAAAAATGGAAAGGGAGACCACACCAAGAGCTGTCAGGTCTAACAAGATTGAAAAAAGTACACATCTAGAACCCTACCCCATTCAAAATGCTATACTTTATGGCTTCACAATAATACATTTGTCAGATGAGGACAGTTGCGTATCATGAATTAATTTTAAATATTTTACATGATCTGCCTTTCCCTGAATACCATACTAACAAACATGATCAGTACATGATCAGTCCCCAAAAATATCTCTCTGGTGATAGTGTTCCTAGGCATGCAAAATATTGATATAGGACATCTGCACTATGCATTTGCCCCATTTAAGACACAGATTTACTAACGCTTTTCACCATTGCAAAGTGATGAAAAAGTCACGCAATGCAATGCAAAGCAATCCATTGGTATTTACTTCCCAGTGGTACTCTCTGTTCAGTGTAAATACCTTTTTGTATTGCTTTGCCTCTAGGGGGCATTACTGGGTTGTTACTTGGGCAGATCAGCACAAACACACATAGGTATTGACAGAAAGCCTGGTCTACTAACATAGCCAGACTAGGATTTGCATCAAAACAGGTGCCTCTTAGAAGCACATGCTAACAAAGAGAAATGCTATTTTTCCCTTGGACATACAGAGGGTGGGTTTACCAGTCACAACATGCAGCCAGTGTGTGCAATGCTTTATTTAGACCTCAAAACTTGAACAGGAAGGGCATGCTTCTAGTTTAGATCCTGTGCTAGATAGTGCACACTCACGTCTCTGAAGCTACACATCTTGCAAGACAGACCAGAGCCCATGCAGGGCAAGACAGAAGCAGCAGGCTAATTTTAATTTATATGGATCTGTACTGTTTTATCTACTTGTGTAAAGCAGCACAGCAAATTTGGTTGCTGAGGTTTGTAGCATGAAATATTAGCCATTTGCAAATCATTCATGACCCTGCTCCAATGGGAACAGTCCAGCCTGAACTGGCAAGCCAGGTCCTCCAGGAATCCAAATACAAGCAACCTAGGATCAGTTTTACCTTGATAAGGGCTTATCAGCCGGGTGTGGCTTGATTTCGGTAGCATAATGAGCATGGGACTGATGTCTGTCCATACCTGTCGCATCTAGAGTGTCAACTGCAACAACAGGGTGATGGATGGAATTCCCAGTCACTTGGGATGCATCTCAATCCATTGTTTTCACCTACCATGCCTCCTCATTTTCGACCCAGCCATATGCAAATCATTCTTAACCCTGCTCCAGTGGGAAAAGTGTATGAGGTGGCATGTTGGGTGAAAAATGATGGATTGAGATATGGCCTAGAGTAATTTCCAGTGGCTGAGATTAACTCAAGCATTCAATCAATCACCTTGTTGCTTCAATAGATTTGCATGTATTCAACTCTGAGATCATAGTTTTACTGAAGTTTTACTAATTGTGTGCAGGTCTTCAGCCTGGCTGCAGTTCATGTAATCTGTGTTCACAACAGAGGTTAATAGTACCCACAAGGAATATACCGACATGGGAAACACAAGAAATGTAGACCTAGTAGTTCCAACAGACCAGAGTTGAGAAAGTGTAAATGTCACTGTTCACAATTGAGATAGAATGCAGGTGTGGATAAGAATCTATTTCCATATTCATCTGCAGCACTGCAGAGAGCCAGGTACGTTTCTGACCAGCAACTCTGCTGAATGAAACATGCACACAATAAATATATATATATACACCGTGATCAAGGCGACTGCCAAAACGCGTTGGTAAAGATTTTGAAATAAAACTTGTGAGAACTATCTGAATCCATGGAGTCTGTGCTTTGAGCAGGTAGGTCGCTTCCTTCGCTCCTCGCTACTGCCAGCTGGCTCCATTTTCTGCTGTTAGATTCCCGGTATTTTTCTTGTTTTCTCTCTCCTCTTCCCGTAGCTGCTTCGTCCCCGTGGCCCCACACCCCTCCCTCCTTGAATCCTTGCCTTCCCGCCCTAGCACCTCTGCTGGCCCGCCCTGCCATTGGTTCCTGCCACCCCTCCTCCCAGCTGACACACCCTCCCTCCTCCCCTCTTATGCCGGCCGCAGCACGGCGATGACAGCGACCACCGACCCTGCTTTGAGAAGGTAGGTCGCTTCCTTCGCTCCTCGCTGCTGCCAGCTGCCTCCATTTCCTGCTGTTAGATTCCCGGTATTTTTCTTGTTTTCTCTCTCCTCCTCCCGTACCCCCTCCCTCCTCGAATCCTTGCCTTCCCGCCCTAGCTCCTCTGCTGGCCTGTCCCCCCGCCGTGCCATTGGATCCCGCCACCCCTCCTTCCAGCTGACACACCCTCCCTCCTCCCCTCTTATGCCGGCCGTAGTGCGGACACGCAGCGGGCGCACCAAAGGCAAACCCGTCCGTGCCAAGACCGTGCCTAGTGCCAGACCCCCTGGCCAACACGCCCGCACTACCTTTCAACATTACACCGCCGACTAACTCAATACCTTAAGCCCAGGTCATTCCTCCAGAGGACCCTTCCCTTGCAATGCCTGCAACTTCACCTGCAAGCCAACCCCCGAACACCATACCAAAACAACAGACTGCCACCTAAAATGCATCCTGCTGAACACCCGCTCCGTCTACAAACACGCAATTGAACTCTAGGACTTACTGATCACTCACTCGCCGGACATCGCATTCCTCACCGAAACATGGATGAACCCTGCCTCGGAACCAGACATAGCAATAGCTATACCAGATAATTACAAAATCACCAGAAGAGACCGCAACAACAAACCAGGAGGAGGAATCGCCATAGTCCATAAAAACACCATAAGAATCTCCACCAACTCCAACGACATCATCAAGTCCGCCGAGCACCTCCACTTCACAATCTACGTAAACGCCAACAACACACTCAGAGGAACACTGGTCTACAGACCCCCCCGCCCGAGACCACAGTTCTCTGATGATATCGCATATACCATCAGCTCCCAAGCCCTCGCCTCAACGGACTACATCCCCTAGGTGACCTGAACTTCCACCTGGAAAATAACAACAATACCAACACCACCAACCTAATCGACAACCTTGCCATTCTTGGCCTCCAGCAACTTGTCACCTCACCGACCCACTCCGCAGGTCACACACTCAATCTCATCTTCTCAACCAGCAACCACGTCGCCTTCAGCCACACCACCGAACTCTACTGGACAGACCACCGATGCATCCATTTCTCCTTCCAGAAACCAGTCACTCACCACCACCGCACACAACCGCCCGACGCAACTCAAGCAAAATATCCACGGACCAACTGATCTCTACCTTTGCCCAGACCCCCCCCGGGACCTCAGACCCCAACACAGCCGCCACCAACCTGCACCACTGGATGGAAGACTGCGCCAACACCTCACACTGCTCCAAAAACACCCAAAACCCCGCACAGAATCAAGGACAGCTGGTTCACCTCAGATTTACAGGAATCCAAATGACGATGCCGCAGAATGGAAAGAAACTGGTGCCGTGACCCCACCACCTCCAATCGCTTCGCCTTCAAGGAGGCCCTACGCAGACATCACCAATTGATACGCACCACCAAAAGGACCCATTTCAAAAACCGCATCGACACCAACGCTCACAACATCAAAGAACTCTTCGGCATCATCCAAGAGCTATCCGCCCCGAAAGCATGCTCCAACAAACCCCCGCCATCACAGGAGCTCTGCAACTCACTTGCATCCTACTTCCGTCAAAAGATAGAAGAAATCCACAACAGCTTCAACTCCAAGTCCCACCAGCTAACTACAAACACCCTTGACCCCTACGCTCCAAGAAACACCCACCTCCTCCACACCTGGACCCCAGTCAACACAGAAAACACCTCAAACACAATGGCCACCATCCACTCCAGATCTCCATCGGACCCCTGTCCACACC
Organism: Pleurodeles waltl; assembly: GCF_031143425.1. Lineage (NCBI taxonomy): Eukaryota > Metazoa > Chordata > Amphibia > Caudata > Salamandridae > Pleurodeles > Pleurodeles waltl. Next base: position 721,977,003 of record NC_090437.1, on the reverse strand, counting down.
ACATCTTCAACAAAGCCAACAACATCATCGCCCCCATCTCTGCCACACCATCAACAGTTCCTTCGAATCAGCCACCTTCCCAGAGAGACGGAAGCATGCAGAAATCAACGCCTTGCTAAAGAAACCTAAGGCAGACCCTGACGACTCCAAGAACTACCGACCGATCTCCCTCCTCCCCTTCCCAGCCAAGGTCATCGAAAAAATTGTGAACAATCAACTATCCCGGTTCCTGGAAGACAACAAGGCACTCGACACCTCCCAATCCGGATTCCGCAAAAACCACAGCACCGAGACCGCACTCGTTGTTGCAACAGACGACATCAGGACCATGCTAGACAAAGGAGAAACAGCAGCACTCATCCTCCTGGACCTCTCCGCAGCCTTCGACATGGTATGCCATCACACTCCCCGCACACACCTCCACAATGCTGGAATCCGCGACAAAGCCCTGGACTGGATCTCGTCATTTCTCACGGACAGAACCCAAAGAGTCCGTCTCTTGCCGTTCCTATCAGAAGCCTCTAATATCACCTGTGGCATCCCTCAAGGATCTTCACTCAGCCCTACACTTTTCAATGTGTACATGGCCCCCCTCGGCAACATCGCACAAACACACCACATCAACATAGTCTCCTACGCCGACGACACTCAGCTCATCATCTCCCACTACTGCAAAGGACAACCTCCACAACGGACTCCACGCCATAGCAAGCTCGATGGAATCAAGCCACCTCAGGCTAAACACAGACAAGACAGAATTACTCATCTTCAGCACCAACCCCTCAGCCTGGAACGACTCCTGGTGGCCCACCTTCCTAGGATCCGCACCCTCACCCACCACCCACGCACGCACGCAACTTGGGCTTCATCTTGGATTCCACACTCAGCATGACTCAGCAGGTCAATGCCATCTCCTCTTCCTGCTACAACACCCTCCGCCTGCTCCGCAGAGTCTTCAAATGGATTCCCATCGAAACCAGGAAAACCATCACCCACACCTTGGTCAGTAGCCGATTGGATTACGGAAATGCCCTATATGCAGGAATAACAAACAAACTCCAAACAAAACTGCAAAGAATCCAGAACGCATCCGCCAGCCTCATTCTGGACTTCCCACGCTGCGACCACATCTCACACCATCTCAGAGACCTACACTGGCTATCAGTATCAAAGAGGATCACCTTAAAAATCCTCATCCACGCACACAATGCCCTCCACAACACAGGTCGCACCTACCTAAACGACAGTCTCACCTTTCACACCCCCACCTGCAACCTTTGCTACGCCAACCACGCCCTCGTGTACGTTCCTCGCATCCGCCGCACGACCGCCGGAGGAAGATCATTCTACCACCTTGCCGCAAAGACCTGGAACTCCCTGCCATTCCACCTCCGCCTGACCAATTACCTTCTATCTTTCAGGAAACACCTCAAGAGTAGTGCGCTTTACAAATCCCTGATTGATTGATTGATTGTGCTCCTTCTTCCGAAGCAAGGATTTTTTTGTTATACATATATACATATTATTAATATATACATATATATCTATAGCTATATACATACATTGAAACTGATGAGTCAGGAAACACAAAGTATCACAGTGGGTGTACAAAAAGACATGTCAATACATATTCCTGACTTTTGGATTTCTTAATTTTAGACTACTCATCTATCTCCCATTAGTTTTAAACATAAATTAGAAAACGCCTAGTTGGAGACTTTCCAGGATAAAAACACATACCTCAGCAGACTTTTCTGTAGATTTCAGCTAACATGAGCTGTCCCCTCCTATAAAGGAAGCAAGATTTGAGCTATTACAAGACAGAACAAATAATACTATTCAGCTGTTCCTAAGTGGCAGGAGTATTTGGTAGTTAGTGATATGTGAACAGATAAGTATTTCTCAGAAATATAACAACATATAGATGGATCAACTAGTAAACAAGAATAAATGAAACTTGGTGGGCACAGAGTAAATGCAAAATACATGAAACATAGACATTGAACTTTCTTGAGCCTTCCTTTTGAAATAATATTTAATCATTTGTTCAACATTAATCTATTTCTATTTTCATCATATCATATATTTCATCATAATTATTAACTTGATGCCTTGCCATCATCACCTTATTAATTTGAGGACAACAAGTAACTATTAAGGCTGACAAAGAGCTCAGCAGCAAATTCATTAAGAGACAACCCGGACTACTAGGCCAAGTAATATTAGTGCCCATCATGACCCCCATGAACCAAACAACTGTCCTATTTTATCCCAGATTGTGGTTGCTGTTTGGGCATGTCCTTCTTGCCCTATTTGATGCAAATTTTCTAAAACCTTATAGAAATTAGGGGAATTATCAGGAGTAAAAGTCCAGCATTCAGTGCCCACAGTCTTGCAGACACCACCCTTTTCTACCACTATAATTTCTAAAACAATCCTATTTTGTCGAGTTATTAAATGTACTGCAGTCAATTCTACTGTTAGATTAGCTATTCCTACTGATATTTCATTTATTGTTGCCTCCAGAAATCTGCCCATTCTCCTGAATTCCATAGAATTGAGAGATATCCCTACCCAAGGTACAAAGACACCCTTTGCAAGATCAGAAACTCTTTCTCATGCTGATTTATTTATCATGGTGATGATCATGGACACCTTGTAATACAGGAGATGATGTATGTTGGACCTGGCCCCTTTTTGCAGGGTCATCCCCAAATTTTTTCCCACCTTCCTCCTATTTTTTTCTGGCCTCTTGTTGTTGGGTCTAGGACTCTGATCACTTTATTGTTGATGATCAGTGCTAAAGTGCAGGTGTTCTCCCTTCTAAAGTTGGTATGTTTGGCTTACACCAAATTTGCATACCTAATTTACCTATGAGTCCCTTTTAAAGTGGTATCCCTATACCCAGGGCCTGTAAATTAAATGCTACTGGTGGGCCTGCAGCGCTGCTTGCGCCACCCACTAAAGTAGCCTTTCAAACCTATCTCAGGCCTGCTAGCGCAGGGCCTGTGTGCGCAGTTGTTTCTGCCACAGGGACCTGGCATCTAAAGTTACTTGTCAGGCCCACAACTCCCCTTTTACTACATGTACGTCACCCCTAAGGTATGCCCCAGCTAGCCCTAAGGGCAGGGTGCCATGTATGTAGAAGGCAGGACATGTGCCAGGTTGTGTGGCCTGTCCTGGTAGTGACAAACAGCCTAACTTTGTGTCTCACTGCTGTGAGGGCTGCATTCTCATAGGATTGCATTAGAAATGCCCTGCCTTATGTGTAAGGGGTATTATGTGATTTATGAGGGGAAGCATAGGCATGTTTGGTATGATTGTAATAGTGATAAGAAATGCTACTTACTGGTGTAGGTGTATTCTTTTATTACTATTACAGAAATTCCACTTCTAGAAAGTGAGCATTTCTCTGTGCTTATGACTCTGGTGTTTTTCAGCTTGACTCCAATCCACATCTGGGCAGACTGACAGTTGGGGCTTTGTGCATACTGTTCAGACAGCCTGTACACAGAGAGGGTGGAGGTGTCACAGAGGTGCATCTACATATTGTATGGTCTTCCTGGGCTGAGAGAAGGGAGAGGCCGGGCACACCTGCATTTATAAAGGGTGTGCCCTGGCCTCGCACAATAGGGTCATTTAACCCCCTACTGCTGTTTGGAGCAAGTGCTGATGGTTGGAACCCCACCCTCCACATTGTAAGCGACACTACAAAGTACTGGAGAACTTTCCCCACAATTTAGACACTCTTGAGGACTGAAGAACACTCTTTAAACTGGAGACTGGACGCCTCTGAGAGGACTCACCAGGACCCACATTGGACTGCTGCTGTTGTACTGATCTGTGACCTGCCTGGTCACTAGTAGGAACTGCCACTGCTTGCATCCACTTTTGTGCTGACCTGTAGCTGGGTTAATCAGCCCTGTGCTCCCTCTTCTTCTCCTGTCTCCAGGGGCAGGGTGCTGTGACCTCTGACCCCTGTTCTAAAAGCCAAAGGAGTGCTTTGAAAAGCGCTCCTGTGCCGTGACCCGGAGACCGCCTGCCTTCAGTACGAGTGTTGCACTGCCCTTGGGACCCCCAGGGCACCTCTCAGCCAAGCAAAAGAGCGAGTGTGCTCCAATTGTGCCCCCGGGGGAAGCGCGCTTTGAGGAGCACCCCGGGGATACACTTCAGCACCTGCTGCCTTTCTCGCAGATGAGGGAAGGCAGCAGAGCGGCTCACACACCCTGTCGGGTGCAGGCGCGTGTGTTAACAGAGGGGAAGCCTCACCGGAGAGTCTACCCTCATAGCCCCCCAAGCCCTTGGAAGGTGCTGAAAGGCACCCGCTCGCGGACTGGGGAAGAAAAAACTCATTGGAGATCCCCCAGGCGCCGAGCCCCACTTTCTGGTTGCCCGACCTGTGCTTGGACAAACGGAGAAGGGAGGCCTCACCGGAGGCCCCTTCCTTTAGCCCCCATTACTTTGTTGGGCTACCTTGCCCCCCCCCCTTTTGGTGGTAGGTCCAGTGGAGGCACAGAGATCACGGGCCCGTTATGTACATCAGAGAGGGTGCTGACTGCCCCTTTCCCCTAGGAACTATGGTGGTCATTACAACCCTGGCGGTCGGTGTTAAAGCGTTGGTAAGACCGCCAACAGGCCGGTGGAAAAAAAAATTGATTACGACCGTGGCGGAAACCGCCAACATAGACAGCCACTTTAACACTCCGACCGCCACGGCGGTACAAACAAACAGCATGGCGATCACCGTCAACAGACAGGTGGAGGACAATGTACCGCCCACAGTATCACAACCTACCAATCTGCCACCTTTTCCGGGGCAGATTCACCGCGAACAAAAACACAGCGGAAACAGGACTTTGAAGGGAAAAAGCTCACCTCTACACACCCCACGAGGACCAGGACGCCATGAAACCGGAACTCCAGATCCTGCCAGCCCTTATCTTCTTGCTCCTCTACCAGGAGCACGAACGCCGGCGGCCAAGACCACAGTGAGTACTGCACCTACGACACAGGGGAGGGGGGAGGGAAAAAACAGGGACACACACATGCAACACCCCCACCCTCACCCTCACTCAATACAACACACACACTAATACAGCACGATACATTACAGTTACACCCCCCAAACCTCCCAGAAGAATGCAAAGACAATAGGAAATGAGTGTAACCATTGTAATCTATTAAAATCCAGTACGCAAAAAATATATATTCACCATAAACAAGTATATACACAAAGAATAGTAGTCCAGGTAGTGCTCCATTGAAGTCCGTTGAACACTGGGCTCACACGGCATGGGCGAGGCCCACACTCAATCCCCGAACATGACGGAGAGAACACTGCAGGGGCATCAGATAGCAATAAAACAGGCACCTTAAAGGGAATAGAAAGGGGGGGCACCTCAGCCAGTTGAGTGCACGACGCCAAATCCACGAGGGGGCCACATGCCCACTGTCCAATCCTGGGGAGTGTAAAGCCACAGTCTCTCAAAGTCTCTACAGTGGGTGGGTTGCCCACTGTTCCATCCTGGGGCGTGCAAAGCCACAGTCTCTCAAGTCTCCACAGTGGGTGGATTGCCCACTGTTCCATCCTGGGGAGTGCAAAGCCACAGTCTCTCAAGTGGATAATAGTCTCCACTGGTTCTGGAGGGGGCCTTGTGCCCAGAGTGCTTCATCCTGCCAAGGACTGAGGTAGTGGATGTCTTTCTCCACTGGTTCTGGAGGGGGCCTTGTGCCCAGAGTGCTTCATCCTGCCAAGGACTGAGGTAGTGGATGTCTTTCTCCACTGGTTCTGGAGGGGGCCTTGTGCCCAGAGTGCTTCATCCTGCCAAGGACTGAGGTAGTGGATGTATCTGTCCACTGGTTCTGGAGGTGGCCTTGTGCCCAGAGTGCTTCATCCTGCCAAGGACTGAGGTAGTGGATGTCTTTCTCCACTGGTTCTGGAGGGGGCCTTGTGCCCAGAGTGCTTCATCCTGCTTGTGACGGACTCAGTAGCGTCAGTGCCCTTGGCGCTCATGGGCCAGCGGTGCTTGTTGCTGCGGTGTCCTTGGCAGTGGTGCTTGTGGTAGTAGTGTCCTTGGCAGCGGTGCTTGTGGCGGTAGTGTCCTGTTCAGCGGTGCTTGTTGCGGCGGTGTCCTTGGCAGCAGTGCTTGTGGTGGCAGTGTCCTTGGCAGTGACTCAGCTGCTGGCGGTCCTGTCTGGCCCAGCGTGTTGTAGTTTAGCAGCGATTAGATTAAGCATTTGCAGAAGACATTTTGTATTTAGTAACTATTGTGAACATTTCGCGGAATCCATTTTGTATTCATGGCAGCCATTTTCTCTGCCACATGCTGCCATGTGCTCACCATGTGCTCTGTCCTACCTTTCTGTTAGCTACTCTTGAAATCTGCCTAGTGACAAGTTATATTTAGCATCTCCCACTTTCGCACATGCTCAGTAAGGTCTGCAGCTGTTAGTCGTTGAAAACTGTTAGCTCCTCCTACCTGTCGACTGTGCATTTTCCACATGACCTTACATGTATACAAGCCTTGCTTCTATAATTGTACCACCTCCTTTTAGCCCCTGCGTGGGTATAAAAGGACCATGCTCTCTCAGTTCAGTGTGCTACTTCAGACATTACCTAAGGGTGCTGTTTGAACTGTAGTACCACCTTATGAGGTTAATAAACTTTGTCTTTTATTTCAGTTCCTGTGCCAACTTCTTCCTACATGTCTGAGGACTTTGTGCAGAGAAAGGTGAACCCCTTGCACTAGTAGGCCTTGCTGAGGCTTACTTCAACAAATTGGTGCCCAACGTGGGGCTCATCGGTGACTCGGACGCCCAACGGATTGGTCACGACGAAGGATTGGGATCTCGCTGCGGACGATCAATGCCTGAGGAGACCCGAGTCTTGGCAACCACGGCGTTTTTCCCTTCTTTCTGATTTGACCATCCAGGTGGCTCCGGTCCTCGACTGGGATCCTTTTTGTTCATTCGTCATGCAGTGACCATTTGGTCGATTTTAGAACTTGGCAGTTGGAACCTGGACACCCTGTGATTGGTAAGAGCCGTTTTACGGCACTTGCTGTGGGTTTTAATGCCTTTGTTTGGTAATGTAGTTTAGCACTACTTACTGTGGCTCTCGTGTTTTGGGTGACTAGTCAATTTGTATCCTTTGAATTGATATATAAATTGCAATTTATATAGGCAGGTAATGAGGAGAATTTTGTCCAATGTAATTTTGATTTGAACGGCACCTTAAGTGCTACTTTGATTATAATATTGCATATTTTGCACTATTTTTGGAATGCCTGTTTTTAGCGCACTTCGTAGGATGTGTTGCTTTTGTAATGGTACCAATTTGAGACTGGAAGAATCGCAACCGGCACCCCCAGAGGGGACGCCAAATAGAGATATGTATGTTAAACATGGTCTTTCTTCTATAATGTACAGCACATTATGGAATAAATACACTTGTACGGATCCTGAGTTACGTTGGCCTATGCATGGGTCATTTCATTTGCGAAAGATTGAGTATGTGGAACAATGTATGTGTAAGCGAAAGTCTAGGCAAGATATGTTTGACTGTGTACGAATGTGGGAGAAAGAAGTGCGTGGACGAGTGAAGCGTGAGCAAGCCTTGCTTGATGAAAGAGCAGCGGAAGAATGTATATGTGAAAGTATTGGAAATGAGAAAGAAATAAATAAATGACTTAAAGGAGCTAGAAGAGAAAGAACGTAAATTACAGGTAACTGGCCAATACACCGTTAGGAAACCTCTCTATCCTATCCTTAATAAACCACATGATGATTTATTGTTACTAGATCGCCCTCCACCTCCGTATGTCGTCCCTTCTGCCCCTCATGAGTTAGCTAAGGTCTCCAGCTCGGAGCAACAGAAGATGCGAGACAGTCACTCTATGTTGCCTGCTGACCGTGCGTCTGAGCTTAGATCTATTGCTCGTAAAACAATTCGTAGCGTTGTCTCTGCTTCTGAACTTTTAGACAACATGAAAGGGTGGACGGAAAAGGAGCAGCTATATTTTACTGAGGCATTTGGCTCAGAAGTCATTGAACTATATCGGAAATATTCTGATGAGTTAGAGCCCGATGATGTAGCAGCTGATCATAATCAAATGCGTAATGGTCTTTTTGTTTTCTCCCAGGTGGCTGATGCAATCAGCGTTTGGTGAAATTATGTGTTACGGCAGTCCGCTTGCAAGAGGAGAAAAGGGCTGTGGATGTAGTTGCACGGACATCTCAGACCGGTGGGGTGCAAGCTTCCATCTTCGGACCAGATAAGACTATGATAGTTCACACGAAACCTATGCGGGAGGCGGCGCCTTTGTATGTTCCTCCTAAAGGAATGGGTACAAGTGATGATAAAACTTCTGTTGATGCTAAGGGTTATTTTATTTATAATTGGGTGTATACTCCTTGGAATAGGGCAGATGTAATGGCACTTAAAACAGTATTACCTGACCCGCGGAAAAATACAGCCGCCTTTTATGAGGAAGTTGAGGGAGCAATTAGTTCTTGTACTATGACTTTGGCTGACATTGATTTATTTTTCGGATTCATATTACCGCCAGATATGTGGAGAACTGTTCGTAAAATTGATGATCGTGCAGTTTTTGGGGCGTCATGGAAAGAATTAGAACAGATGGACGGGGATAGGGAACATGCAAAAAAGCCATATCAGTTGATTCTAGATCTTCCTGCAGCCATATTAGTTAATTTAAAAACGATTATTCCCCCTAAAAAGATAGATTGGACTGTTTTAGCGTCTTGTAAGCAAAAGGCAGATGAATTGGTCTCTGATTTCTTTACACGCTTTGAAGAAGCATTTCATGATTTTAGCGGTCAGTTATTGTCAGATGATGCGGGCAGACATTTATTTGTCAATAAATATGTCGCAAATCTGTTACCAGGAATAGCTAGTCGTCTAAAAGCTAGTGAAAGTTCATGGACTACCTCTACTCCGGTTTCTGTTTTGACTATGGCTCAGTATTATGAACGTCAGGAATTAGAAGCAAAAGGTAGCGAGGATAAAAAGATTAAAGAATTAAAGACGAAGGTTATGTTGGCTCAAGCTTATGGTCCGCCTTTTAGAGGTAGTGATAGAGGTGGACGTGGATCTTATGGTTCTTCTTACACTTGTTCGAATTTGTCTGTTGATCAGTGTGCGTATTGTAAGAAATTTGGGCATTGGGCTGCCGATTGTCCAGCACTACGTGTTCAGCAGTGTTCACGTGGTCGGGGACAAATGAGAAATCGCTCAGGATATTGAGGACCTGGAAGAAGCACGAATGATCATGCTAGGGTTGATGCTAATGTACGAGGGCAGGATGGGTTTAACACTTTTGATAGACGGAACCAATACCAGATGTCTAACCATGTGCAGCCTGATTTCCAAGATTCTGCTTATGCATAGGATTGCCTAGGATGGGGTAAGGAATCAGTTGAAGTTCCAGTAGATCAGAGGGGTCCCTATGTTACAGCACATGTTTTGGGTTCTACTGATCAGTTTCTGGTTGATACAGGAGCTATTCGTAGCGCCTTGTCTAAACAATTGATTCCAAGGGCTCCTCTGTCTGGCTTAACCATTACATCGATAGGTTTCGATGGAACACCTTCCCCTAGCCCATTGTCACAACCACTTGCATTCCATGTTGATGAATTTACTGCTCCATGTCCATTTTTGCTTTCTCCAAATACACCAGACAATATTGTGGGTCTTGATATGCTCAAGTATTTCAAGGCTACAATACGATGCTCTCCTGAAGGGGTGCGTGTTATTTTAAATGATAATCATCCTGTGATGGAAAGAGTTTGTCTTGGTAAAGAGGATATTGCATTAGCTTCACTCCCTAGTACTTTGTGGGCTACTTCAGATACTGATGTGGGACAAATGATTATTCCACCGGTACATATTAGTGTCAAGGAGGGAGCTGTATTGCCACGTTTGCCTCAATACAAAATTTCACAGGAGGGCGAAGAAGCACTCACACGAATTGTGCATGATCTTATTGCAGTTGGAGTTGTTGAGGAAGTTCTGTATAATGTTTGTAACAGTCCGATTCTTCCTATTCTGAAAAAGGATACTGATACTAGGATTTACCGATTCATTATTGATTTAGGAGAAGTCAATAAGATTGTGATACCACAATATCCTGTGGTATCTGACATCACGACACTCCTCACTTTGGTTCCCCCGACAGCAACTACGTTCTCTTTGATAGACTTGAAGAATGCTTTCTTTTCGATCCCTATTCATCCTGACAGCCGATATTTGTTTGGTTTTACTTTGAATAAACGATCATGTAGATTTTGCAGAGTTCCTCAAGGCTATACGGAGAGTCCAAGTGTTTATAGTCAAGCGTTAAAACGACAACTTGATTCTTTTGTTTTGCCTGAAGGTGTGGCTCTCATTCAATATGTCGATGATATTTTGTTGGCGGCTGATACCCCTGAGCAATGTGAAAAGTGCACTTTGTCCTTACTTTCTTTTCTTGCTTCACACCATCATAAAGTGTCACGAAAGAAATTGCAATATTGTAGACCAAAGGTAACCTATTTAGGTCACCTTTTGTCTAAGGAGGGCCGTGCACTTACATCAGATCGTATTCAAGCAATTTTAGACACACCAGTACCCTCTTCTCAGAAAGACGTTCGGGCTTTCCTTGGTCTTACTTCTTTTTGTAGGCAATGGATATTAGGGTTTTCACACATTGTCAAACCTTTGCTAGCACTCTTGACTAAAGATACTTCAATGCCCCTCTCATGGACAGATGAATGTGAGACTGCTTTCAGACAGCTGCAACAAGCCCTTTGTTCCGCACCAGTGTTAGGTACTCCAGATTACATGAAGCCTTTTGCACTTTACGTACATGAGAAAGATGGATGTGCATTGTCAGTTTTAGTACAGACACATGGCGATAAGCAGCGTCCCTGTGCATATTGTTCAGCAGTACTTGATCCTGTCGCTCGAGCGTTGCCTGGGTGTTTTTGTTCAGTTGCCGCAACAGCTGTGTCAATACGTCAGAGTGAAGAGATAGTTTTGTCACATAAGATGTTGGTGTTAGTACCCCATGCGGTTGATGCTCTTTTAAATCAAACAAAGACACAACATTTAACTAGCGCCCGTATAACAGGATATGAGTTGACATTGCGGGCTCCTCACATTACACTGAAGAGATGTGCAACACTAAATCCAGCCACTTTGTTGCCATATCCGGTGACTCAGCCTCAGTCACAAGAAACACATGATTGTATATTCATTACCGAAGAACAGACAAAGGCTCGTATTGATTTACAAGATACGCCCCTTCAAGATATAAACGGGGAATTGTGGGTTGATGGGTCTTGTTTGAAGTTGCCAGATGGTATGACCTCAGCTGCATATGCAATCACCACAATACACATGGTAGTGGAGACAGCTCGTATACCACAGAAGTCAGCTCAAGCAGCTGAACTAATAGCTTTGACACGAGCATGTGAGCTTAGTACTGACTTATGTGTGAACATTTATACAGAGGCAGCCGCTATGCTTTTGGAGTGGCTCATGATTTTGGTTTGCTTTGGAAGGAGAGAGGCTTTCTCACATCCCACGGGATGCAGATAATGCACGGAGAATTAGTGCATAACCTCTTGACTGCATTGACATATCCAAAGAAACTAGCTATTGTGAAATGTAGTGCACATAAGAAAGTGACCGATAAGATAGGGCAAGGTAATGCTCTTGCAGACCGCGTAGCAAGTACTACTTCTATGTATGTAGTGAAGTCACAAGCTGAGCGTTGGCATAATGCTAGACAAGACGTATTAGATATACAGAAGTCTGCTTCTGTGAAAGAACGTGAGCAATGGTCTGAAGATGGAGAATTGGATGATGAGGGCTGTTGGCGGAATAAGCAGATGGATAAATGGAAATTGCCTATAGCTTTTGTACAACCTATGGTTCAGATGGCACATGGGCTGGCACATGTTGGAGCTTCAACAATAACGAAGTTGCTTACGCAAGTTTGGGAGCATCCAGATATTTCCAGTACATCTAAGAGAGTAGTACAGTCTTGTTTGATCTGTTTACAATACAATCCTGGAAAAGGGACACATACTCCTGCGGGAGGGTTTGCTACACCAACTACACCTTTTGAAGTTCTACAAATGGATTATATTCAGCTTGAACGCTGCAACAATTTAAAGTATGTCTTGGTGGTGGTTTGTGCCTTCAGTAAATGGATAGAGGCGTACCCCACAAAGGATAATACTGCCATTACCACTGCGAAGGTGCTTTTGAAATAATTTTTCCCTAGGTTTGGTGTTTGCAGACTTTTATGGAGTGATAACGGACCTCATTTTGTTGGGGAAGTTATTAAGTATGTCCTGAAAGGATTAGGGATCAAACAGAAGTTCCATGCGGTTTTCCACCCACAATCAGCAGGGTTGGTGGAAAGGTATAGTGCTACTTTGAAGCTGAAGTTAGCGAAGATACAGGCTTCCACATCCTTAACTTGGCCGGATGCATTACCATTGGCATTATTGTCCATTAGGTCAGTGCCACACTCTCGAACAGGCTTGACCCCCTATGAAATAATATTCGGAAGGCCAATGAATATTTGGGGAGTTCCTAAGCCAAAATCTGTATATGATGTACCTTGTGTCCTGATGAATAATTATTTGGCACAGTTAACCGACAATTTGGTTTCTATTCATCAACAGGTTCGAGAAGCACTTCCTGTCAGATCTACAGGTGAAGGCCATGAACTCCGACCTGGTGATCAGGTGATGATTAAGTCCTTTGAAAGATCAAGCAGCTTGGAACCAAGGTGTCGAGGCCCAGAACAGGTGCTCCTTGCGACAAGGACAGCAGTTCGAGTGACGAACCGAAAGAATTGGGTCCACAGTACTCACTGCAAGAGAGTGCTACCTACCTTGGTGGAACCTGCTGTGCTGACCGATCATCGAGAGATTTTGACTACGGAGAAAGGCCGTGCTATATCACCTGATGAATCTGCAGAGGTCTTCCCGGACCATTCGACTTCTGGAGTGTCGCGATATAATTTGAGACCGAGGAAATAATCTGAAAATGTTTCGAAAAAAACTGGTTGAGCTACCGCCCTGGGTTAATGAAACGGAGAGCCAATGTGGCAAAGGGGGGGGATCAGCCATACATTAGAGTAGTGACACAAGTCTTGGCCCGTGGTGAAGAAATCAGCGGCTGCCCAGGGATAAGAGCTCCAACTATTGTTTTTAATCTATTTCTGAAAGGGTCGATTATCGCTGTTGCTAAAATAAATAACAAACTGATCATTAGTACTAAGGGGTTTGTTGTTGTTTTGGTGGTTACAGCAACAGTTGAAAAGAAGGCTCCTGCGCATGAGTTTTTTGTTGCCACTACTCCAGTACCAGAGGATCACTATTACTTTACGCTTCCCTATCAGGAGCAGAAGCACCGTCAATCGTACTTCAATAATACTTTCATTCAGATGTTGCATCATACTCATAATGCTACAAATACTACTAACTGTTGGGTATGTGGAATAATACCTGCACATCAAAAGAAAGGAGGAACACCTTTCATTCCTCTTCCTTTTTCACACAATGGCTCTTGTCAAGCTTGGTACACACTTTTGTTTGCATCTGGAAAACCTACAGATGGCGGACTTCTTTTTCGCCTTAATAAAGTATGCTACCAAGACAAAGATGGGTATCCCCAAGCCAAAGGAACTAAATGGGAATGGGAAGAGTATCAACCGGACAATGTTTCAATACCATATGTCTTCACAAATATAAGAGACTCTGACAAGAAAGAACAATTTGTGATTTCTGTTACAAAAACTAAAGCAGATGTATGTATACGTAGCATTGGGCGAATTCCAGCAGGGATAAGCGATTGTACCTTGATTTTAACTATTGAGGGTGTAAATAATAGTAGTTTTACAGCCTCACATAATACATATTTTGTTTGTGGTAGCTATGGATATTACCAACTACCTGTTGGGTGGTCAGGTGTGTGTTATGTATCTTTTCTATTACCCCCTGTGTTTTTGGCCCCTGCATCATATCACCGAGATTTAAAACTGTTAAATTACATCATTAACAATAGATATAAAAGGGAAATAAGTACAAATGAGGTAGACCAAACGGATACTAGCCTGCAACAATATGTTGATTTTAATTTAGGGTTGTTCCCCTTTGTGGGTGCTGCATTAAACAGTAGGAAAGTGAGACGATTGACTAGGGTTGTGGAAGCTGTTACCAATCAGACAGCTCTGGCACTTGGTAATAGTACTGAGGAGCTCCAAATTGCAATGATTGTAGTGCTTCAAAATCGTATGGTACTAGATGTAATATTAGCTGACAGAGGTGGTGCATGTCGCATCATCGGTAGTAGTTGCTGGGTTTTCATTCCTGATCACTCACCTTCAGTATATGATGCAATATCTAAATTGCATAAAATTGCTGCAGAAATCCACACAGAGACTGGTACTTGGACTTTTTCTGGATGGTTTGTGGGCTCTTGTTTCCGCCTGGGGCTGGAAACTACTGACTATCCTGTGTGTAATGATTGCAATATTTTTCACATGCTGTATCTGTATTCAGTGTGGTCCAATGTTCTGCTCCATGTGTATTACTGCTTGTATGCCTACCAAAAGAAATATTACAGAAATGAAAGCACAACATATGTTAGATAAAGAAATAGCTGAAATGATGAGCATAAATATACAAGATGAATATTTAGATTATCCCAGAAAGACGAATGTCTTCAACTAATGCTGAAAGGGTCGTCTGTTGTAGTTTAGCAGCGATTAGATTAAGCATTAGCAGAAGACATCTTGTATTTAGTAACTATTGTGAACATTTCGTGAAATCCATTTTGTATTCATGGCAGCCATTTTCTCTGCCACATGCTGCCATGTGCTCACCATGTGCTCTGTCCTACCTTTCTGTTAACTACTCTTGAAATCTGCCTAGTGACAAGTTATATTTAGCATCTCCCACTTTCGCACATGCTCAGTAAGGTCTGCAGCTGTTAGTCCTTGAAAACTGTTAGCTCCTCCTACCTGTTGACTGTGCATTTTCCACATGACCTTACATGTATACAAGTCTTGCTTCTATAATTGTACCACTTCCTTTTAGCCCCTGTGTGGGTATAAAAGGACCATGCTCTCTCAGTTCAGTGTGCTACTTCAGACATTACCTAAGGGTGCTGTTTGAACTGTAGTACCACCTCATGAGGTTAATAAACTTTGTCTTTTATTTCAGTTCCTGTGCCAACTTCTTCCTACATGGTCTGAGGACTTTGTGCAGAGAAAGGTGAACCCCTTGCACTAGTAGGCCTTTCTGAGGCTTACTTCAACAAGCGGGCTGGTGCTTGCGGTCCTTTATGGCCCAGCGAGGCTGGTGCTGGCGGTCCTGTCCTGGGCAGCTGCGCTGGTGCTGGCAGTCCTGTCCTGGGGAGCTGGGCTGGTGCTGGCGGTTCTGTCCTGGGCAGCTGGGCTGGTGCTGGCAGTCCTGTCCAGGCAGCTGGGCTGGTGCTGGCGGTGGCCTCCTGGGCAGTGGGGATGATGGCGGTGGCCTCCTGGGCAGCGGGGATGATGGTGGTCTTCTCCGCCGTGCTGCTCTTCCCAGACTTGCTGAGTTTCTTGTGCCCCTTCCCAACCTTGGAAGATGTCGCAGCTGACTCCACACTCCCACCTGTACCCCTGGGAGCGGCTTTGGTGGCTGGAGTCTTCCCCCTCTCCTGCAGGGCACTGGCCAACTTTTGATGCTTGACAGGTGGGGCACTGTCCGTGCTGTGGCTCTGTGCCACACTGGCTGCCCTGCTGCCCGGTGCACTCCAGATTCCGGTGACTACAGGCACCACTGGTCCCGGAGATTTGTGGCTGAGGTACTAGGTTGGGACCCTAGAGAGTCGGGCCCTAGGAGACTGACAGGGTGGGGGAGATGAGGGAAAGAGGTCAAGGGTGGACAGGAAACGTTTCTTGGGAACACTGGGACAGGTAGCTGGAGGGGGTTTGGGAGTGGAGAAAGAGGTTGTTGTTGTAGGAGGTGTTTGGTGACTTTGGGTGAAGGTGCGTGCGCTGTAGGCTGTCGTGAGGTGGATGGCTGTTCGGTGGGTGTGTAGCTGCGTTTGTGTATCTTGGGAGGTGGCGTCACAGACACACTGGGAGAGGACACCGGGGACGTGTGAATGGTAGTGGGGGTGGTAACTTCACTTGAGCGGGGTGTGGTGGTGGGTGTGCTCGTGATGTAAGTAGTGGCTGTAGATGTAGTGCATGCAGGTGTGAGTGTAGACAAGACTGGAAGGGAGGAGGGAGATGAGGAGGAGGGGGAAACAGTGGAGGTAGTGGATGTTGGTGTGTCTGCATGTGTGTGATGCTTGTGTGAGTGCCTGTGGGATGTGTGGTGCCTATGTTTGCCAGAGCTTCCCTTGTGTGTTGACATGTGTGCATGCTGGTCTGAAGGTGTGCTTGGGATAGGCTGAGGTACAGGGGATTGGGTCTGGGTGGAGGAAGTTGGAGGGGGGGAGGCTAGAGACAGGGACAATAGCTGCCATCAGTGCTGAGGCCAGAGTCTGTAAGGCTCGCTGAAGGGCAGCCTGACCAGAATGAATGCCCTCCAGGAATGCATTTGTTTGTTGCAACTGCCTTGCTTTGTTTGTTACACCCTGGATGGCATTCAAAATGGTAGACTGCCCAACAGTGAGGGACCTGAGGCGGTCAATGGCCTCCTCGCTGTACCTGTAGATTCGGGGGGCACAGATGTGGCCGCCACCACAAGGGAGCTCCCATCAGGGGACGAGTCCGTATCACTGGTCTCAGCTCCTGTCCCCGCCGTGGAGCTCCCCTCGCCCTCCGTCCCACTGGTGAAATCGGAGTCCGTAGTCTCGCCCTCCAGGGCCATATGGGATGCAGCTCCCTCCTGCTCCGGTTCCACTGCTCCTCCGCCTGATGATGCTAATGCACACAAAAACAGGGAGACCACAAAAAGGAGGGAAAGAAAGAAGAAAGACATGTTGAGTGCATGCATTACCACTACCGTTGGCGGACAGGACAGACACAGAAGCCCCCTGCACTACGCCGCGCACTTGGGGTCCACTGTTCAATCCATGGGACATGGCCTACAAGGCTATGGCTGACATCTGCACACATGGATGTCACAGGAGCCTGACTAGGTGTACTTGGCACTGTACACAGGTGGAGTGGGGTGCCACTGGGTCTGCCAGAACAAGGGGACCTAACTAGCACACTCGCCCTGGCCTAGGGAAACCCACAGCCCACCTCCCCCACCCAGACACCTCCACTGCGCGCAAAATCAGCAGAATGAGAGTGTACTCACTCCCTTGTGGCTGCTGTGACGCCCTCAAGCGCCCATCCAACTCCGGGTACGCCACCGCCAGGATCCTGAACATCAGGGGGGTCATGGTGCGATGGGCACCCCTCCCACGTTGGGAGGCCATCCCCAGCTGGGCCTCCGCCGTCTTCTTGCTCCAACTGCGAATGTCCTCCCATCTTTTACAACAGTGGGTGCTCCGTCTGTGGTAGACCCCCAGGGTCTGGACTTCCTTGGCGATGGCACGCCAAATATCCTTCTTCTGGTGGGTGCTGACCTACAGGAATAGTACAGGGGAAAAGGAGAAGATATAACCGTCTGCACCGTCGCAGTCATTGGCCCCCTTCCCTACCCTTGTCATGTGGCACATGCACTCACCGTCGTTTCATGCACACCTCAATCTCTCCCCCCATCTTTCATCCACCCCACTCCACACAGGCATACCCCATACATCATGCTCCCACTGTACTTACCTCTTTGTCTGGAGGACCGTAGAGTAGCGTGTACTGGGGGAGGACCCCATCCACGAGTTTCTCCAACTCCTCCGATGTGAAGGCAGGGGCCCTTTCTCCAGATGCACAAGCCATTGTCTCTTCCAGACTGAGGTCACAGCAGCACTTGCAGTGTAGGTCCTCTCCTGTAGAAGATCAGGTATCGAGTGATTGAACAGATAGAAAATGGCGGTCACGTCCGCGGCGGTGCGTACCGTCACCACCGGCGTACATCGTCATTGGCTCCTGGGACCCACAGGGTCCAATGTTAACCAATGCAGAATTGCACCACGGTCTTCAACCGCCTACCGCGACTGTGTACAAAGCCAGCGCAGTTACCTCACATCCCACTGTCCCACTTTATAGGTCAGGCATCCGCCATTTCAGGGGCCCACATGGCTTAATCATTAACAGCATCACACATACCTAGGCCTTGCCTCAACACTCATACAGGCCAAATTTCGGATTATGATTCGTGTTCTGTGTAAGCTGTGGGTTGCTTGACTCTGTGCTTGCTGTTGTCCTTCATAGGCACGGTTCGCTGGGACATGTGAGGAGATGGCGACATCCTCCGGTTTACAGACCGGTGGTGGACCTGTCGACAATGGAGGAAAGACATGTGATCATCACCTACAGGCTTGATCGTGCCACAATCCTGGAACTGTGTGCCCAGCTGGAGCCAGACCTGATGTCAGCTTTCCGCCATCCCACAAGAATCCCCCCTGTAGTGCAGGTGCTATCAGTACTCCATTTACTTGCAAGTGGGTCATTTCAAACAACAGTGGCCATAGCATCAGGAATGTCCCAGCCTATGTTTTCCAACGTGTTGTCCAGAGTGTTGTCTGCCCTGCTGAAACACATGCGGAGCTACATCATTTTCCCTCAGGTGGAGGATTTGCCTACAGTGAAAAGTTACTTCTATGCCCTGGGACATATCCCCAACATCATAGGTCCCATTGATGGGACACATGTGGCTTTGGTACCCCCCCGCAGGAGTGAACAGGTGTACAGAAACTGGAAGAGTTATCATTCCATGAATGTGCAGATGGTGTGTTTGCCAGACCAGTACATCACCCATATGAATGCCAAATTTCCTGGCTCACTGCATGACGCTTACATCCTGCGGAATAGCAGCATACCTTATGTGATGGGTCAACTCCAGAGGCACCGTGTGTGGCTATTAGGTGAGCACCTGGAAGCAAGTCAGTGGGAATGGTTTTTCTGGGTCTGGGGATATCCCTACAGGTTAGTGTGTGTCTAACAGTTGTCCATCGCCATTTGCAGGTGACTCTGGTTACCCCAACCTGTCATGGCTACTGACCCCAGTGAGGAATCCCAGGACAAGGGCAGAGGAGCGCTACAATGAGGCACATGGGTGAACTCTGCGGATTATAGAGCGGACCTTCGGCCTCCTGAAGGCCAGGTTCAGGTGCCTCCATATGACAGGTGGATCGCTATTCTACTCACCAAATAAGGTGTGCCAGATCATCGTGGCCTGCTGTAGCCTTCACAACCTAGCTTTGCGACGAGAGGTGCCTTTTCTGCAGGAGGATGGTCCAGATGGCAGTGTTGTGGCAGCTGTGGAGCCTGTGGACAGTGAAGACGAGGAAGCAGAAAAAGAGGACATAGACAACAGGAACTCTGTTATCCTGCAATACTTCCAGTGAGACACAGGTAAGAATACAAACCTGCCTACTACATATACTTTAACACTACTACCTCTCTACTGTCTGTCGTTTCCACCAAGTGTATGGTCACTGAGTTGTCACTTTCCCTTACGATTTCACAGATGTGGGTCCCACTGTGTGACATCTGCTTTGTTTCCTCATGGACTAGAGCTGTGTGACATAGGTATGTTGACATTACATTTGAAAGAGCATTTTGTCACTGTAATTACTAATAAACTATTTTGTAATCACAGACAGACTCCAGATTGTTTTGTGCTTTAAGGGTGCTTATTTAAGTGCTCAAGATTGGGGGGTTTGTAAAATGGTGGGGGGTCATGGTGGAGGAATGTCCATGGCAGAGTCCAGTCTATTGGTCTCACAGGTGCATTGCCCAAATGGCCATAGGAAGTGGAGCTGGTGCAGTTTGAGGATGGACAGGGTGACAAAGTGGGACAGAAGGATGACATTCAGGATGGTCTCAATTCTAGGCGGGGGTCTTGGCATCGTTCTCTGTCTTTGTCCTGGATTTCAGGGACTGTTTGCGGGGTGGTTCTCCCTCTGCAGGGGGTGGGGTGCTGGTGTGGTAGTCCTGTGGCAGTGCCTCCTGTCCACTAGCGCCGGCGGAGGTGGTGGGCAGTTCATCGTCCAGGCTAGTGTCAGGGGGCCCTTGTTGTGCCACAGTGTCCCTCCTGGTGTTGAGGACTTCCTTCAGCACCCCTACGATGGTGCCCTGGGTGGAACTGATGGATCTGAGTACCTCCCTGAAGCCCAAATACTGTTCCTCCTGCAGGCACTGGGTCTCCTGAAACTTGGCCAGTACAGTTGCCATCGTCTCCTGGGAATGGTGGTAGGCTCCCATGATGTTGGAGAGGGCCTCGTGGAGAGTGGGTTCCCTTGGCCTGTCCTCCCCCTGTCGCAGAGCAGCCCTCCCAGTTCCCCTGTGTTCCTGGGCCTCTGTCCCCTGAACTGTGTGCCCAATGCCACTGCCCCCAGGTCCCTGTTGTTGTTGGGGTGGTGGGTTAGCCTGGGTTCCCTGTAGTGGTGGACACACTGCTGATTGACGTGTCCTGGGGACAGAGGTATGAGCCCGCTGGGTGGGTGCCGTGCTGGTGTTTTCAGAGGGGGGAAGCTCTGTGGTGGCCTGTGACTGTGTGAGGGGAACTGACTGTCCAGAGGTCCCCGATGGGCCGGGCTGGTCATCTAGATGCAGTTCGACAGAACTGCTGTCATCACTATGGGCCTCTTCTGTTGGTGGTATGGACATGTGTGGACCCTCCTGTCCGGTGACGTTGGGTAGGGGTCCTTCAGGGGTATAAAAGGATCTTTATTACATCTGTGTGTGCCGTGTTGTGCAATGGGTGGGTGACCGTGTACCCCAGTGCTTGCATTCCTGTGTGGGTCCCTGTGTGATGGTGGTTTAAGGGGGGTGTATGGGTATGTGCAGTGGCCATGCTTTGGTGATGGGTGTCCATGCTTTGTTGTTGCATGCAGGGCTTGGTGTTAGGATGTGTGGTTTGTGATGTCGGGACATTTGTGAGGAGTTGGAGTGATGGGGTGAGGGTGAGGGTGGGGGTATGTGATAGCATGCAAGTAGGGTGGGTGATGTAATAGTTAAGAATTGACTTACCAGATTCCATTCCTCCATCTACTCCTGCGAGGCCCTCAGGATGCAGAATCATCAAGACTTGCTCCTCCCATGTTGTTAGTTGTGGGGGAGGAGGTGGGGGTCCGCCGCCAGTCCACTGAACCGCCAGGTGGTGTCTTGAGACCACGGAACGCACCTTCCCCCGTAGGTCGTTCCACCTCTTCCTGATGTCATCCCTATTTCTTGGGTGCTGTCCCACTGCATTGACCATGTCCACTATTCTTCGTCATAGCTCCATCATAGCTCCATCTTCCTAGCTATGGAGGTGTGCTGCATCAGTGATCCGAATAGCTGTGGCTCTAACCGGACGATTTCCTCTACCATGACCCTGAACTCCTCCTCAGAGAACCTGTGGTGTCTTTGCCGTGCCATGGGGTGGTGTGGGTGATGTTTGGGGTGGTGTATGTAGTGATAAGTGGGGTGATATTTTGTGGTGTTTTGTGTGAGGTGCGTGGAAGTTCTGTGGGTGATGGTATTGTGTGCCTGTGGATGCTTGGTAGCTGTTTGTAGTGTCTCTCTCTGGCCTTCTCTCTGTAATTTGGTCATAGGGGTTTGTGGGTGATGCAAGTGTGGGTTTTATATTGTAATGGGTGTGTGGGAGTGGTGTGTGTATGTGTATCAGGTGTGTGTATTTGGAATTCTCCAATGTGGTAGTGTTTTGTATATGTGTGTGTATGTTGAGACCGGTGGTGTGTACCGCCAATGGAATACAACGGTTGAAAGACCGCCGCGTGGATTCGTGGGTGTGATAGTGTGGGCGTATTTCTGTTGGTGTGACGGTGGAGGTTTTGTTTTCGCCAGTTTATCACTGACCTTTGGTGTAGCGGACTTGTGTGGGTGTCTGAATTTTGGCGGATTCCGAGCAGTGGGTCATAATGACTGTGGCGGAATTCCGCTGCTGCAGCGGTGTGTTGGCGGTCTTCTGCACGGCAGTAAGCAGCTTTTACCGCCAAGGTTGTAATGACCCCCTATGTGTGGCCCCCGTTGAGCGCATAGGAGCACCGAGGGCTCCCACCATGATCTTCCAGGTACTAGGAGTGCCTTACTCTATGAAAAAAGGTACTCTTGGGGACACTGGGAGGGTGGTATGCTCCAGCATTATTTTTCTAATGATATATATTGGCTATATGTTCCTGTTATGGGCATGCTAGGCTGATGTATGTTTATTTTCTTTTGACTTGCCATATGTTCTCTAATGTTCCTATTATGGATATTTATGATGTGTTTATGACAAGTACATGTATTTCTTTATTGTGATTCCCGACTACTGCTTAAGTTGCAGAATCCTGAGTACTTACATGTTCCATTGTGACAACTGCTTATTCTTACAGAGTGTTAATAACTTGTCTAACATTCTGACAACTGCTAAGGTAGCAGGGTATTACTGATGAGTAATGTTTGCTCTAATTATGTTTTGTGCAATACAGTTTATTTTTACATAGCTCAGTGTTGTGTTTACTTTGTGATGTACATCTTGCGTCATGTGTGTTGTGTGTGTTATGCAAATGCTTTACACATTGCCTCCGGGTTAGGCCTGACTGCTCATGCCAAACTACCAAGGGGGTGAGCATGTGTAACTCCCTTGCCCTGACTAGAGTGGGTGGGTTCTGACTGGCTTAGGTGCATACCCTAGCCAACCAGACACCCCATTTCTAACACTCACCTTTTACTACATGTAAGTCACCCCTAAGGTTGGCCCTAGCTAGCCCTATGGGCAGGGTGCTGTGTATGTAGAAGGCAGGACATGTACCATTGCGTGGCCTATCCTGGTAGTGACAAACAACCTTTTGATTTATCACTGCTGAGAGGGCTGTCTTGCACATAGGATTGCATTGGAAATGCCCTGCCTTATGTCTAGGGGGTATTGTCTGATCTATGAGGGGCAGTGTAGGCATGTTTGGTATGGTTGTAATGGTAGTGAGAAATGCTGCTTATTGGTATGTGTGGATTTTGTATTACCATTATAGAAATGCCACTTCTAGAAGGTGAGCCTTTCTCTGTGATTATGACTCTGGTGTTTTGCAGTTGATTCCAATACATGTCCGGGGCAGTGTGACAGCTGGGCTTTGTGCATGCTTTTCAGACCTGAAACAAAAATCCAAGGCACACGTTCAAAATAAATTGAAGTCAGTATCATCCTTTGTATATTCTCCAGTTCCATCTTGCTTTATTTCATGCTTGCAGCGCTCTCTTCTGACATTTCTGTTCATATATTCACAGTTCCCATTATTCACAATTCCAACAACGGTTCCAGAAAACACATGTTTCATCAAGTGAAAATAATCACTGAGACTTCATCAGGGCTGAAAAGTAACATACATAACTACCATTGTGATCCATGTATACAGTCTGAATGACATATATTCCATGCCTCAATTCTATGTCAAAATCATTAAAAAAATTATTTAAAAAACATCGGCACGTGGAAACCTGAACACCTTTCCAGCCAGTGTTCATCACATCAAAATGCTCGTTAAATCCCATAAAAGAACATTTATTGCTAATCTCTAGAAAGAAAGATTAATAATGCAAGAGTGCAAATTTTTGCAAGCAAAAATATGTCTTGAGAGGAAAGAGACCCAATTGTGGTGGATCTGTACAAGTTAAGTGACTACAAACTAATTATCAACCTCCAGTGCATGCAAGCACCATCCCTATTGTGAATTCCACAAAACGTGACTTGCCTACTCAAATATTTTCAAGATTGTTAGTCATAATTCATTGGAGACTAAATACACTGTGTCAATTGTTCCTGTACCGCAGCCATAGAGGGAAAAAAGGGGGGAAAAAATCAAATTATAAGAACCGTGGCAACCAAGGATAAAACTACAATGTTCAAATAATTGCAAGCGTGTACGTTTGTAAATCATGTGTATTGGCACCATTATTAGTTAGGTTTAAAAACTGCCAGCATGAAAAGTAAATCTAACTCAAATCTGCAATTCGCTTATCTAAATCCTCATCGTCGCGTAATTCGGTCAAGGTAAAACTACAGTGTTCAAGTAATTATGAGTGTGTACGCTTCTAAATTGTATATATCAACGCCATTATTGGTTTGATTTTAAAAATTGCCAAAATGAAAAGTATATATGACTCAAACCTACAATCCATTTATCGAAATCCACAAAGTTGCATGGTTCTCTCAAGGTCTCTTACTTATATGTTCAGATAATTATGAGCGTGTACACTTATAAATTATATATGTCAACATCACTATTGACTCAATTTTGAAAACTGTCAGCATTCTACTACCCATGTCTCCTCAACTCTGGCGGATGAGCCATTTTATGTTGATAGTGATATCCTTAATTGTAGCAATCACTTTAGCCCTTTAAACAATATTTTAGATCCACATGATGATCCTGTTATAGGTACCATGGCAGGTGTGGTACTAGATGCAAACATAAACCCTATTATGTCTGAAGCCCAGTACACTTCCCACATACAAGATCTAAAGTGTGAGGTGGGGCTGAGGTTAAGTCTATGGTAAATATCTTAACATCTATGGTAAACAGTTATTGACAAAACTTGTTGAACTGCCTGTGTCCCCTTTAGACCTACCATCTCGGGCCCCCCCTTTATATGACATGATTGGCTCTGGTATTGGTGTTCCCCCCTATCTGTGACTTTGTGTCTACCTACTCCTTTTCTCCTGATAGATCTTATCAGTCAACTCAGTATCATCTAGCCAATCGTGCTAACATTACATCTATTTCCAGGGTATCTTCTCAAAGTGCCGGGGTGCGATATACTTCCTGGAATGTGGCAGGTTTAAGATCTGTTGTCTCCCTTCCAGCCTTTATTTCTTTCATTGAAGACCATGCCCTCTGTCTTTTTCAGGAAACCTGGGCAGTTGATCTATTATTCCGGTCTGGCTATTTAAACCTTTACACTCCAGCACTTTCTAGTAATTGGGGCAGACCGTCTAGTGGCCTAATCACATGGGACAGAACATCATTAAACTGCCATATATCTCAGCTATCCATTGACTCCCCTGACATATTAGGCATCTGGTTACTGTCTGGGGCAAACGTGGACATGATTATTCTTAACATCTATGCAGGAGAGATTAGGGGAGGTTTGGCTTCTGATACCTTCTACGTTTTGGAGACATTCCTAAGGCTATGTCCCTGGCCCTTCAAAATAATTGTTGCAGGTGTCTTTAATGTCATTTTTTAACCTCTTGATTGGGATGATCTTGGGTTTAATTATGAGGAGGATAGGGCTTGGTTCGTCCCTTCCTTGGACGTTCCACCCATTAAAAGCTGGTCACAAGTTGCCATCCAACTAAAAAGCTTGACTATTGAATTTGGGCTTGAAGTACTCAATGGCAGGACACAATCCGACTCAAAGGTCTGTTATACTTACAATAAGGTGAACCACACAAGTAGAATAGACTATTGTTTAGTTGATATAAGATTGTGGCCTTTAGTTATTGATATGCTAGTCATTGAGAGAATCGAGAGTGATCCTAATCAGCTCTCAGTCCAAATGTTTGCCCTGTGTAATCAAATGTCTATGATCAATATCCCCACTATATTATCATTAGGTATAAGTATGACTAATGATAAGCGCCACTTAAAGTGGAGTAAGGTATCAGCACGGCCTGACATTATAAGCTCTGCGAAAGCTGCTTTGAGATCTTCATTGGTACATTTAGAGGTGGCCTTGCAATTAATGATGAGCAAATAATTAGATCTCATGGCCAATATTTTGAGTATATTGCGGCCCACTTCATAGCAGGTATTGACCCTGGTGGTGGACGGTCTAAGGGAAACATCATTGGTTCAACAAGGAATGTCAAACTTCAAATAAACTTTTGATCCAGGCAATCAAATCCAAGGATGCAGTTGGTATCTGTATAGCTAGGAAGTCTTATATGTCTGCTATTTGTAAAGCCAAAAGTGAGCAATATGATAAGTGGTGGGCTGCACTAAATGATGCTTTGTGTAAGAAGAACTGAACTAAATTCTGGTCTTTGGCTGCCCGTGGCCCATATAATAGTGTATTAAATGTTACAGCAAACATAGCTGCAGCAGAATAGGTAGACCAGTTTATTCTAATGTATTTGGATGATCATCTCAGTACACTATGTGAATCTGATAAGGTCTCGAGTACCACTACTGACCAAATTCCAAGCTCTTTACCGCTAAAATTGTTTACTCTTTCGGACATATTGTACTTACTAGGTACCTCAAAGCGCGGCAGGGTGTATGGCCCAGATGGCGTTCCAGCAGATTTGTTCCTAACAAATATTGAAATCTGGTCCAGATAAATTACTATCATATCCAGTGAAATAGCAGCAGGGCACCAATTCCTGAGTCGTGGAAGGGTGCAGTTGTAGTTCCCATTTTCAAAAAGGGTGATAGAGCCCTACCCTGCAACTATAGACCAATTAGCCTACCTGTCTGTGTGCAGAAGGTTTTCTGTCACTGCCTTCTGGGGAAGATTCAGGACTGGATGTCGGAGCATGATACCCTTAGCCTATTGAAGCTGGCTTTACCAAGAAAATTTCTACCATTGATCAGACCTTTAGGTTTTTGCTTCTATTTTGGAAGATGTTTTTTATTGGTGAGGGGAATCTGTATGTTGCTTTTGTTGATTTAAATTCTGCATTTGACTTAGTGCCTCGCCAAATGATGTGTGAAGTTCTTTCCGGGATGGCAATCCCCACCCACATTCTTTCCTTACTAGTACGGCTCCATGAGGGCAACTATGCACCAGTTAGGTGAGGCGACTTGGAACAGCTTACTGATAAAATTTCAGTGTCAAAGGAAGTACACAAAGTGTGTGTCCTTGCTCCAACTCTGTTCCCTTTATATATTAATGACATTGTTTCTTCCCTACTCAAGGTGTAAGTAGATGCACCATTTTAGGTACACATAAAGTTACGGTCATACTATTTGCAGATGACACCCTTTTGATATCTAAGACTCCGAGTGGTCTATGGAAACTCCTTATGTGTTTTGAGGAATTCTGTTCCGCTCGGAGATTTGAAATCAACACCTCCAAAACCAAAATTATAGCATTCAATCTCCATAGATCTTTTAAAGGTAAGGTTACACTTGAAGGTACTCCACTTGAGAAGGTGAAATCATTTATCTACCTTGGTCTAATGCTATTGGATAACATGTCTTGGAAACCACACATCACTAAGCAGGTGTTAAAGCAAAAGCAAATTACGGGGGTTTTAATTAAGGATTTTGACCTTTCTCATACTAAGCTGCTTCGTCCAGTACTCCAGATCTATGAAGCCAAGGCTGTGAGCTCGCTCTTTACGGTGCAGAAGTATAGGGCCATGCCAAAGCCCAAGAAATATCAAGTGTTGAGAATACCTTCCGAAGAATGCTCATCTCTCTTCCTTTGAGCACTCAATTGCTCCCTTTTTTCAAGGTCCTGGGCATTAAGAGCATAGGTCATAAGGACCTCTTACACCCTCTTTTGTACTGGAGGCAGCTCCGGACTACACCAGAGCTTGCCCCCTTCACTGAAGCCCTGCAGGCCATAATGGAAGCTGATTGCTCCCTTAGCTTTTCTTGGTTCAGATACATTAAACAGTCACTATACATGCTTGGGTTTAGTGAGCTTTGGGATTCTCCAAGTATTGCTCGCTTTCCATTGAAACTTGACCTTAAAAAACAGTACTTGAGGGCAGTAGACTCTGAAGAGCTAGGGGCAGCACTTCATTCCAAATTATCACATATTTTACTGATCAGAAAGATATGTGTAAATATGAGGCTTTTTGGGATGCAATTCTGGTTCCCAAAGACAGGAAATTGTACTTTCAGTTTTGTGTAAGAACCTTACCATTAAGATCATTTACCAGTCATTGGTCATCTGAGGGGGGTGACCTCTTGTCCAGCTTGTAATGTTCCTACTGAAAATTCGCCTCATGTTTTATTTGTGTGCCCTGCTTATGCAACCCCTCGCAGGAAATGGCTTGCTCCAGCCTGAACATTGTTGGGAGTTTGTAGGTCCCTTGTTGCTCTATGAATCCTTAGATCAGATACTCAATTGGCATTAGCTACTGTCATTGCCAAGTTTCTTGGAGCGATGTGGATTCTTATAGCAAAAATGTATCTACACTAACATGATTCATCGGTTTAAATAATTATGTACTGAAGAATGCTTATGACGAGTATTCAGGTTTTTAGGTTTTTGCTCTTTTTATAAAATGAATTTTATTGATTTTATTCTTATATATTTTATTTATTTATTTTTTCTATTTCCTATGCACTTTTATGGCCTGTTTGGCTGAAATAAAGTCTTTTGAGGATGATGATGATGTATCTACCCTGGGTGTTTTCATTATTTTATCATGGGCTTTTTTGATAACATGTTGTTCATACCCATGTTGTAAAAAACATGTTTCCATGTCTTTGATGCAGTGCTGGAAATCCAGATCTTTACAATTGTATCATTTCCCCAGATGGTATTGCGCTAATCTGATGTTTTGGATGCACACTAGTAGCATGCAATATATAGTTACACTAGGTACTCTTGGAATGCAATCTACTATGCATCTTGTGATCCTCTATAAACTGTTCCACATCTAAAAAAACATTTTTGTTTGAATCTGTTTGACTTTTCTGGCATGTAAACCTAATGTTGGCTGGTTGGAATTCAAGTACTCGCAAAACATTTATAATTCTGGAATAGTGCCAGTCCAAATTATAAGGCAATCATCAATGTATCTTCCCCAATATAATATGGAAGCATTACAGTGTGCCCCTCCATGACCCCAAATGAGTTCCTCTTCCAAGTGTCTTCCAAGTGCAAATAAATT
This sequence comes from Pleurodeles waltl, assembly GCF_031143425.1. Classification (NCBI taxonomy): domain Eukaryota; kingdom Metazoa; phylum Chordata; class Amphibia; order Caudata; family Salamandridae; genus Pleurodeles; species Pleurodeles waltl. The sequence goes on along the minus strand of NC_090437.1, from coordinate 721,948,101 downwards.
AGCATATTTTGTTTCTATTTGTACCAATCCATTTTAAATAGAAAATAATTGTTATGTAGTATTAGGTTTGTCATTGTCAACAGCATTTGCTATGTGTTCCCATGGGCTTGCCGACCTTTTATTTAACAAGTACCTGAGTGCAGAGATACCAAGATCATGTTTGATACTAGTGTAAAGTGAAATTACATCTAATGTGAATAAGACCATCCCTGGTTCCCATTGAATATCTGCTAGAATACTCAAAATGTTTTGTGTCCTTGATGTAGGATGGAAGATTCCGTGCATATGGTTGTAGAGAAACGTGTACAAATTCTGAATTTTTTTCTGTGGGACCTCCTATACCTGAAACAATTGGCCTTGCAGGTGGAAAGGGAAGATTCTTATGTATCTTGGGAAGAGTACATAAACATAGCGATATAGGTCGCATCACTCACATATACACATATTCATCTTCATCCAATAAACCATCATCAAACCATCCCTTTAATGATCTATAGATATTACTTGTGAGATCAAGTATGGGGTTAGAAGGTATTTTTTCATAGCAAGCAGAGTCCCCTAATTTTGTGTAAATTTCCCGTTCATAGTCTGATCTGTCAATTGTTACAATGTTGCCCCGTTTGTCTGCCTCCCTTATTATCATGTCACCATTTTTTTTGCAAGTTTTTGAGGGCGATATATTCACCAGGACTAAGATTTTTTCTTTTTCCCCTACTCTGTTTAATAATGCTGTTTTCCATTTTATCGAGGTCCCTACATACCAACTTATGAAAAGTGTCAGTAGTGTTGCCACATATAGGTGGTCATAACAACCATGGCGGACGGTGTTAAAGTGGCGGTAAGACCGCCAACAGGCCGGCGGTAAAAAAATTGCAATTACGACCGTGGCGGAAACCGCCAGCAAAGACAGCCACTTTAACACTCTGACCGCCACGGCGGTACAAACAAACAGCTCGGCGGTCACCGCCAACAGGCAGGCGGAGGACAATGTACCGACCACACTATTATGACAGGCCAATCCGCCATCTTTTCCGGGGCGGATTCACCGCGGATAAAAACACAGCGGAAACAGGAATTTCGAAGGAAAAACACTCACCTCTACACACTCCACGAGGAAGGAGGACACCATGGACCCGGAACTCCAAATTCTCCCTGCAAGAGTCTTCGTGCTCCTGTACCAGGAGCACCAACACCGGCGGCGAAGACCACGGTGAGTACTGCACCTACGACACAGGGGAGGGGGGAGGCAAAAAACAGGGACACACACACGCAGCACGCAACACCCCCACCCGACCCTCACCCACTACAACACACACGCTAATGCATATCTATACCTTATAGTTACACCCCCAACCCCACTGAAAGAATGCAAAGACAAAAGGAAATGAGTGTGACCATATATCAAAATTCAGTAAGCAAAAATATACATATATACACTATTAACAAAATATACACCAAGATTAGTAGTCCAGGTATTGCACCATTCATAGTCCGTGGACCACTGGGCCCAAAATGCATGGGCAAGGCCCACAAACGATACCAGATCAAAACAGAGAGAACACTGCAGGGGCATCAGATAGAAATACAACAGGCACCTCAGGGGGAAGGGAAAGAGGGGCACCTTAGCCGGATGAGTGCACGACGCCAGATCCAAGAGGGGCCTCCATGCCCATTGATGTATCCTGGGGAGTGCAAAGCCACAGTCTCTCAAGTCTCTACAGTGGGTGGTTTGCCCACTGCTGCATCCTGGGGAGTGCAAAGCCACAGTCTCTCAAGTCTCTACATTGGGTGGTTTGCCCACTGCTGCATCCTGGGTAGTGCAAAGCCACAGTCTCTCAAGTCTCTACAGTGGGTGGGTTGCCCACTGCTGCATCCTGGGGAGTGCAAAGCCACAGTCTCTCAAGTCTCTACAGTGGGTGGTTTGCCCACTGCTGCATCCTGGGGAGTGCAAAGCCACAGTCTCTCAAGTCTCACAAGTGGGTGGGTTGCCCACTGCTGCATCCTGTGGAGCGCAAAGCCACAGTCTCTCAAGTGGATAACATTCTCCACTGGTTTCTGGAGGGGGCTTTGTGCCCATAGTGCTTCATCCTGCCAAGGACAGACGTAGTGGATGTGTTTCTCCACTGGTTCTGGAGGGGGACTGGTGCCCAGAGTGCTTCATCCTGCCAAGGACAGACGTAGTGGATGTGTTTCTCCACTGGTTCTGGAGGGGGACTGGTGCCAAGAGTGCTTCATCCTGCCAAGGACTGAGGTGGTGGATGTGTTTCTCCACTGTTTCTGGAGGGGGACTGGTGCCCAGAGTGCTTCATCCTGCCAAGGACAGACGTAGTGGATGTGTTTCTCCACTGGTTCTGGAGGGGGACTGGTGCCCAGAGTGCTTCATCCTGCCAAGGACAGACGTAGTGGATGTGTTTCTCCACTGGTTCTGGAGGGGGACTGGTGCCCAGAGTGCATCACTCACCCCGTGACGGTCCCTGTTGCATCAGTGCCCCTGCCGCTAATGGGCTAGCGGTGCTTGAGTTGGCGGTCCTTGCCCTGTTCAGCGGTGCTTGCCCTGTTCAGTGGTGCTTGAGTTGGCGGTTCTTGCCCTGTTCAGCGGTGCTTGAGTTGGCGGTGCTTGCCCTGTTCAGTGGTGCTTGAGTTGGCGGTTCTTGCCCTGTTCAGCGGTGCTTGAGTTGGCGGTCCTTGCCCTGGTCAGCGGTGCTTGCCCTGTTCAGCGGTCCTTGAGTTGGCAGTCCTTGTCCTGTTCAGCGGTGCTTGCCCTGTTCAGCGGTGCTTGAGTTGGTGGTTCTTGCCCTGTTCTGCGGTGCTTGAGTTGGCGGTCCTTGACCTGTTCAGCGATGCTTGCCCTGTTCAGCGGTGCTTGAGTTAGCGGTCCTTGCCCTGTTCAGCTGTGCTTGCCATATTCAGCGGTGCTTGCCCTGTTCAGCGGTGCTTGAGTTGGCGGTCCTTCATTGCCCAGCTGGGCTGGGCCTGGCGATCCTTCATTAGTCAGCTGGGCTGTGGCTGGCGGGGCCCTCCTGGGCAGCTGGGTTGTGGCTGGCGGGGCCCTCCTGGGCAGCTGGGCTGTGGCTGGCGGGGCCCTCCTGGGCAGCTGGACTGTGGCTGGCGGTGGCCTCCTGGGCAGCGACGATGGGGCTGGCGGTGGCCTCCTGGGCAGCGACGATGGGGCTGGCGGTGGCCTCCTGGTCAACGACGATGGGGCTGGCGGGGGCATCCTGGGCAGCGACGATGAGGCTGGCGGGGGCCTCCTGGGAAGCGACGATGGGGCTGGCGGGGCCCTCCTGGCCAGCGGGGATGATGGCGGTCTTCTCCACCATGCTGCTCCTCCCAGGCTTGCCGGGTTTCTTCTGGGCCCTTCCCCACCTTGGGAGGAGTGACAGCTGAGTACACACTCCCAACGGGACCCCTGGGAGCGGCTTGGGTGGCTGGAGTCTTCCCCCTCTCCCGCCGGGCACTGGCCAACTTCTGGTGCTTCACCAGGGGGGGACTGGCTGTGCTGTGGCTCCGTGCCACACTGGGTGTCCTGGTGGCCGGTGCACTCCACATACCTGTGACAACAGGCACCACTGGTCCCGGAGATGTTGTGGCTGAGGTGCTAGTTCGGGACCTATTAGTTGGACGGGGGTGGTGGGAAATAGGCTAAGGGTGGACAGGAAAAGTTGTTTGGAGACACTGGGACGGGTAGCTGGAGGGGGTTTGGGAGTGGAGGAAGAGGTGGTGGTTGTAGGAGGTGTACGCTTTGTGGCTTTGGGTGCAGGTGCATGCGCAGGAGGCTGTTGTGAGGTGAATGTATGTTGGGTGGGTGTGTGCCTGCGTTTGCGTATCTTCGGAGGGGGCGCCACAGACACACTGGGAGAGGACACAGGGGACATGTGAATGGTAGTGGGGGTGGTGACTGCACGTGAGCAGGGTGTGGTGGTAGGTGCGCTGGTGCGGGACTTAGTGGCTGTAGAGGTAGTGCATGCAGGTGTGAGTGTAGACGAGACTGGGAGGGAGGAGGGAGACGACGAGGAGGGGGACACAGTGGAGGCAGTGCATGTTGGTGTGTCTGTAAGTGTGTGATGCTTACGTGAGTGCCTATGGGATGTGTGGTGCTTATGTTTGCCTGAGCTTCCCTTGTGTGGTGAGGTGTGTGCAGGCTAGTCTGATGGTGTGCATGGGATAGGTAGAGGTACAGGGGATTGGGTCTGGGTGGAGGAAGTTGGAGGGGGGAGGCTAGACACAGGGACAATGGCTGCCATCAGCGCTGAGGCCAGAGTTTGAAAGGATCGGTGAAGGGCCGCCTGACCAGAATGAATGCCCTCCAGGAATACATTGGTTTGTTGCAACTGCCTTTCTACACCCTGGATGGCATTCAAATGGTAGACTGCCCAACAGTGAGGGACCTGAGGAGGTCAATGGCCTCCTCACTGAGGGCAGCAGGGGTGACTGGGGCAGGGGCTGAGGTGCCTGGGGCGAAGGTGATGCCCACCCTCCTGGGTGAGTGGGCACGGGGCGAAGGCTGAGGGGCTGCTGGGAGGGCGGTGCTGGTAGGGGGGGTGGCGGCTGTACCTGTAGAAGTGGGGGGCACAGATGTTGCTGCCACCACAAAGGAGCTTCCATCGGAGGACGACACAGTCGCTGGTTTCAGCTCCTGTCCCCGCCGTGGTGCTCCCCTCACCCTCCGTCCCACTGGTGTATTCTGAGTCCGTAGTGTGGCCCTCCATGGCCATGTGGGATGCAGCTGCCTTGTGCTCCGGTGCCACTGCTCCTTCACCTGATGATGCTATTGCACACAAGAACGAGGCAAATATGTCCAAAACAGAGGGACATCATATACTAAAAAACCAGGAGGGGTAGGAGAGGAGCAGGTGGTCAAGGCAAAAGATCAAGATGGAGTCAAAACGAGATCTCGGGAAAAGAAAATATAGGGTTGGATGGATCATCATCCATTAATGTGATTAATCTTTCTAAGGTTGAATTGACATCAGGGATCAAGAGTCTTCTGGCTAAAGGTCTTAATTTTTGTCCTAAAACTTTTGGTGATCCCTGTAGATCTAAAATTGATTTATTTAGGTTTGTTTGTAAACTTAAATTAAAAAAACATTTTCAATTGAATCCATTTGACAGCTCAATTCCGGATGATGCTGCATCTTCTTTGAGCACATTATCTATTGAAGAAGTGTATGATACAGCACTTTTATTATCTATAGCTGAAGGAGACGAAGATCCTGGTATTCTTTCAAGGGTACTAGATGATTTGGATGTAGTGTCCAGTAGAAGTATCTCTAGTGGCTTAAAAAGAAAATCGTGTTGGACTCCGAGATCTTTAGGCATCAATTATTTTGATAAGTTCTTTGACCTGGTTTGTCAAGATTACGACAATTATCTAGCTAAGAACAAATATAGACAATTCTCAAAAAACATGAGTTCAGAGGAATTAGCTGCACTGGAAATACTCAGACATGACAAAGACATTATTCTTAGGCAAGCGGATAAAGGTGGGAATGTTGTTCTCATGAATAAGATAGACTATGACAACGAGATTTTGTCGCAATTGAATGATAGGACATGCTATGAGAAGATCATTGGTAATCCCATTCCCAACCTCATGCACATGATCAACAAGAGGTTATTTGCTTGGCAACAACAGGGGCTACTTAGCAAGGACGAATATCTTTATCTGAAGGTGGACCATCCTAGATATCCTTGTCTCTATACACTACCTAAAGTACACAAGAGATTGCCTTTCCCACCGGGTAGACCAATTGTTTCTGGCATACTAGGCCCCACTGAGAGACTGTCGGAATTTGTGGATTGTTTTTTGCAACCTATGGTTCACAATCTCCCATCTTTTATCAAAGACACTACACATATTTTCAGTATTTTGAATGATGTGGAGGGGGAGAGTAATATCTTATTAGTCACATTGGACGTGATATCTTTATATACCTGCATCAACCATGAATTATGACAGGAAGCTATTCGATATTTTCTAAATAAAAGATCAGCAAGTCTTTGGGAACACACCGCAATGGTAATTGAGATGATTAATTTCATTCTTACTAATAATTTTTTTCTGTTTAATAATAATTGAATTAGACAAAAACGGGGTGTCGCGATGGGCTTCAAATTCTCTCCCTCCTATGCGAATCTTTTCATGGGGTGGTTTGAACACAAATGGGTTTGGGGTCCTGAATCTACCCAATGGCAAACCCATATATTATTTTGGGGTCGCTACATAGACGATTGTTTTCTGATTTGGACAGGTGGTGAGCAGAAATTGGTGGAATTTTGTAGCTTTTTAAACTCGAATTCCATGAATGTTAAATTCACTTATCAATTTAGTTCGGTTAGTATTGAATTCCTGGATGTAGAACTTTTTATTGCGGATGGTAAAATTCAAAGTAGACTCTTCCGTAAAGCCACAGCATGCAACTCTATTCTTCATGCTGAGAGTGCACACCCCAGACATCAAGTTGTTTCAATTCCCTTTGGAGAACTTGTGAGGGCACGACGTAACTGTAGTTTGGATGATGAGTTTTTAGACCATGTTGTTGATATGGGTAGAAGATTTAGAGCACGAGGTTACTCGAACAAGGTAGTTAAGAGGGCACAATTTAGAGCCAAACAATTGGATAGAAGTGATACCTTGAGAACTAAAGATCGAAACAATGTGGGGGAGAAATCCAATAAGGTTCGATTTATAACAGATTATAATGATGCCTCTCTGATTTTAAAAAGATTTATGATTAAACAGTGGAATATATTACTCCAAGATGAATCATTAAAAAATCTAATATCAGAAAGAGTACCTACATCGTATCGGAAAGGTAGAACTTTGAAGAATATTTTGGGTCCCAGTTTTACTACTACTTCTCCCAGTAAAACTTGGCAATCTACATGAGGAACAGGTTTTTTCAAATGTGGCTGCTATGGAGTATGTCGTTGGGCATGCCACAATACCAAAGAATTTTCTATTGGTGGGAGAGTTTTTACAATTTGTTCAACAATTGACTGTAACACTACTCATGTTATATACATAATACATTGCAAGTGTACTCGAATTTATGTGGGGAGCACTATACGCCCACTTAAGGTTAGAATTGGAGAACATGTCCGAGTGCTCAAAAATTGTGACGTAAGATATCCAATAGTGGCACACATTGTAGCATGTGATGCACAATCAGCTCATAAAAGTTTAGAATTTTTTGGACTTGAACATGTTCCTCAGGATCCGAGGGGTGGCAATAGGGAACTATTTTTACGAAAGAAAGAGGCATTGTGGATTATGAGATTGAGGGCCGTAGAATCGGGTCAAAACTCTGATAGAGAATTGGAGTTCTTTTTGGGAGATTGAAATTTTGATTATATTTGGGTACAAGTTGTATTTTCATATGTTAGACTTATTTTAATTTATATTGATGTGATGCTGTTTACTTGATGCAATGTTACTATTCTGCTAATTTGGAGACCTCTGTAATTACTGGAGTTAATAATCAAAATTCTCAAACACTAAATTAATGCAATTTCGATAATAAGGGTCCATATTTTCTTTGGGTTTAAATTTGAATCGGTTAATTTGGCCATCTGCCTGACTTTTTGATTTGGCGTTTTTGTAGTAATTTGTGATTGGAAACATGGATTTAAGAAAATGGATAACCCCTGTAGAAATATTTGAATTTTAGATTGACACATTGGGCTGAGGATTTTAATGAGTTACGGTTATTGCTAGAAGGTGTGGTTTTTGTTCTGACCAATGGGGGTCGCTATATAGATATTTACCGATTGCATGTAGGGTTTCCCACTCTCTCCTGAACAATGGGGGTCGCTATTTGGATATTTATGATTATAAATTTGACCGTTTGAATTAAATTGGTTTCATCACTTTTTACACGGGAAAAAAAGAAAAAGGATTACTCGAACCGGACCGATTACTTTTAAGGCTTCCTATACTTTGCATAGAACCTTGGGTCCTACTTTCATGTCAGCGGACATTTGTCCGTTTTCGCTGTTTGCAGCATTAATCCGTACTGTGACCCCTGAAGTCTTTTTATAAGCTTCTGGGGTCATGAGTGCGAGTAGCGTACTCGCAGTTTCGGCGTTCTAACACGAAGACGCCGTTTTTCCGATTGATGAGCCTGAAATTTGGTGAGTGCCTGGGGGTGACGGGCTTCCCTTAACGTTTTGTCTTACGTTCTGTAAAGAAAAAGTTATGAATTAGAAATCCTGGTGAACAGGGAAGTATTGTATTCAATATTTGTCTCTTTTTTGTACATTACGGACGGAAGTTATATGAACTTTGCATTACCATTTTGTTACTACTGGGCCATGAATTTAAGGTATCTTATATGATGTCAGTTCAGGAGACACATGTTGGGATGTGGACATATTATATTTGTGTTGCATATGTCTTTAGCAATCTATTCATATGTTCATTTGGTTTCCTTTTTGATTAGACTTGGACAACTTTGATTAGTTTGTTATATTATTTGCAACGGTTATAGACGGACAGGATTACCCGTTTGCATTGGATTTCGGTTTGACAATAAGTTACTGCTATGAGCTATGTGGAGTTTGTTAGACACAATTATGGGATCAGCACTATTAATCCACTGATACTGTGCACATATAATTTGTATACAACATTATTTCTCATCGGATATCAATTTGCATCTTAATACTAAACCAATTAGTGTGACACAAAGGGTGTGTGTTTAGATATAAATGGTGATGATTTGACACTACACAATCATGTGAACTTATGAAAATTAGGGCTTCTTTTTGGTGACTGGTTAGCTTTTCATTATGGTTCATTTTCTTCCGAGTGAAGATTAGAATATTTATTCTTAAATACAACAGTATTTTTTCCTCTCACGCGTTTTTGGGTTTTAGACTTTTGGTTAATTTGGGGTATTTTACACAACACTTAACGGTGGAGTTTGAGCATTTTGGTTTCTAACTCAAATAATGTGCTTAGAATTTCCCATGACGAAACACGTGTTGGCTTGAAATGTTTTTCTATGGATGAGTTGCTGAGTGATTTGAAGATTTGACTCAATAAATCATTGGATTGGACCGGACGTTGTGGAATTCTGTTAAATTTGAATGATTTGTTTTCTTTAACAGTACTCAATTGAGTCAACATATAATTTTGATTGTTGGGATTGTAAACATTTTGGGGGGCCTCATATTGTTTTTTACGGAACTCGTCCTGGCCTAGGGAAACCCACAGCCCTCCTCCCCCACCCAGACCCCTCCACTGCGCGCAAAGTAAGCTGAACGAGAGTGTACTCACCCCCTTGTGTCTGCTGTGATGCCCTCAAGCGCCCATCCAATTCCGGGTAGGCCACCGCCAGGATCCTGAACATCGGGAGGTCATGTTTCGACGGGCACCCCTCCCACGTTGGGAGGCCATCCCCAGCTGAGCCTCCGCCGTCTTCTTGCTCCAACGGCGAATGTCCTCCCATCTTTTCCGGCAGTGGGTGCTCCGTCTGTGGTGGACCCCCAGGGTCCGGACGTCCTTGGCGATGGCACGCCAAATATCCTTCTTCTGTTGGGCGCTGACCTACATGAAATGTACAGGGGAAGAAGAGAAGTCATTACCAACTGCGCCATCAAAGTGAGTGGCCCCCATCTCTACCCTTGTCATGTGGCACATGCACCCACCGTATTTCATGCACGCAGTACTCTGCCCCCTTCCTTCTTACAACCAGCCCTCTCCACACAGGCATAGACCATACAACATGCTCCCTGTGTACTTACCTGTTGGTCTGGAGGACCGTAGAGTAGCGTGTACTGGGGGAGGACCCCATCGACGAGCTTCTCCAACTCCTCCGATGTGAAGGCAGGGGCCCTTTCCCCAGACGCACGAGCCATTGTCTCTTCCAGACCGAGGTCACAGCAGCACTTGCAGTGTAGGTCCTACCCTGTCGAAGATCAGGTATCGAGTGATTCAACAGATAGAAAATGGTGGTCACGTCCGCGGCAGTGCGTACCATCACCGCCGGCGTACATCGTCATTGGCTCCTGGGACCCATAGGGTCCAATGTTAACCAATGCAGCATTGCGCCGCGATCTTCGACCGCCTACCGCAACAGTGTACAACGCCAGCGCAGTTACCTCACATCCCATTGTCCCACTTTACAGGTCAGGCAGCCGCCATTTCAGGGGCCCACATGGCCTAATTACCAACTGCGTCACACATACCTAGGCCTAGTCTCAACACACATACAGGCCAGATTATGTGTATGAATGGTGTTCTGTGTAGACTGTGGGTACATACCTCTGAGTTGTTTGTTTGCTCGCTATTGTCCTTCATAGGCACTGTCCGCGGGGACATGTTAGGAGATGGCGGAATCCTCCGGTGTACTAACCGCTGGTGGACTTGTCGACAATGGAGGAAAGAAATTTGATTATCACCTACAGGTTTGACCATGCCACAATCCAGGAACTGTGTACACAGTTGGAGCCAGACCTGATGTCAGCAATCCGCCATCCCACAGGAATCCCCCCTCAAGTGCAGGTGCTATCAGTGCTCCATTTCCTTGCTAGTGGGACTTTTCAAACAACTGTGGCCATGGCATCAGGGATGTCCCAGCCTATGTTTTCAAACGTATTGTCCAGAGTGTTGTCTGCCCTGCTGAAACACATGCGGAGCTACATCGTTTTCCCTCAGGTGGAGGATTTGCCTACAGTGAAAGGTGACTTCTATGCCCTTGGACACATCCCCAACATCATAGGTGCCACTGATGGGACCCATGTGGCTTTGGTCCCCCCCCACAGGAGTGAACAGGTGTACAGGAACCGGAAGAGTTATCATTCGATGAATGTACAGATGGTATGTTTGTCAGACCAGTACATCTCCCATGTGAATGCCATGTTCCCTGGCTCAGTGCATGACGCCTACATCCTGCGAAATAGCAGCATCCCTTTTGTGATGGGTCAACTCCAGAGGCACCGTGTGTGGCTATTAGGTGACTCTGGTTACCCCAACCTGTCATGGCTACTGACCCCAGTGAGGAATCCCAGGACAAGGGTAGAGGAACGCTACAATGAGGCCCATGGTCGAACTAGGAGGGTGATCAAGCGGACCTTCGGCCTCCTGAAGGCCAGGTTCAGGTGCCTCCATATGACAGGTGGATCCCTATTCTACTCACCAAAGAAGGTGTGCCAGATCATCGTGGCCTGCTGTATGCTTCACAACTTGGCTTTGCGACGACAGGTGCCTTTTCTGCAGGAGGATGGTCCAGATGGCGGTGTTGTGGCAGCTGTGGAGCCTGGGGACAGTGATGAGGAGGAAGCAGAGGAAGAAGACATGCAGAACAGGGACTCAGTCATCCAGCAATATTTCCAGTGAAACACAGGTGAGAATACATTCCTGCCTACTACATGTACTTTTACACTTCTACCTCTATCCTGTCTGTCGATTTCACCCAGTGTATGGTCACTGAGTTGTCACTTTCCCTTACGGTTTCACAGGTGTGGGTCCCAACGTGTGTCATCTGCTTAGATTCCTCAGGGACTAGAGCTGTGTGACATAGGTATGTTGACATTACTATTTCATGAACATTTTGTCACTGTAATTGCAAATACACTATTTCGAAATCACAGACAGACTCCAGATCTTTTGGTACTTTAGGTGTGTTTCTTTAACTACAAAATATTGGAGGGGGAAGTTAAATGGTGAGGGGTGATGGCGGAGGAGTGTCCATGGCAGAGTCCAGTCTATTAGTCTCACAGGTGCATTGCCCATATGGGCATAGGAAGTGGAGCTGGGGCAGTTTCAATATGGACAGGGTGACAAAGTGGGACAGCGGGATGACAATCAGGGTGGTCTCATTTCTTGGCAGGGGTCTTGGCATCGTGCTCTGTCTTGTTCCTGGATCTCAGGGACTGTTTGCGGGGTGGTTCTCTGTCTTCAGGTGGTGGGGTGCTGGTGTGGTGGTCCTGTGTCGGTGCCTCCTGTCCACTAGCGCCGGCAGAGGTGGTGGGCAGTTCATTGTCCATGCTAGTGTCAGGGGACGCTTGTAGTGCCACAGTGTCCCTCCTGGTGTTGAGTACTTCCTTCAGCACCACTACGATGGTGCCCAGGGCGGAGCTGATGGTTCTGAGTTCCTCCCTGAACCCCAAATACTATTCCTCCTGCAGGCGCTGGGTCTCCTGAAACTTGGCCAGTACCGTTGCCATCGTCTCCTGGGAGTGGTGGTATGCTCCCATGATGAAGGAGAGGGCCTCGTGGAGAGTGGGTTCCCTTGGCCTGTCCGCCCCCTGTCGCACAGCAGCCCTCCCAGTTCCCCTGTGTTCCTGGGCCTCCGTCCCCTGGACCGTGTGCCCACTGCCACTGCCCCCAGGCCCCTGTTGTTGTTGGGGTGGTGAGTTATCCTGGGTTCCCTGTAGTGGTGGACACACAGCTGATTGATGTGTCCTGGGGACGGAGGTATGGACCTGCTGAGTGGGTGCTGTGCTGGTGTTTCCAGAGGGGGAAAGATCTGTGGTGGCCTGTGCCTGTGTGAGGGATACCGACTGTCTCGAGGCCCCCGATGGTCCGGGCTGGTCATCTAGATCCAGGTGGACAGAGGTGCTGTCATCACTGTGGGCCTCTTCTGTGGTGGAGTGGACATATCTGGACCCTCCTGTCTGGTGACATTGGGTAGTGGTCCTGCTGGGGTGTAAAGGCATGATTATTGCATCTGTGTGTGTCATGGTGTGCAATGGGTGGGTGACCGTGTACCCCAGTGCTGGCATTCCTGTGTGTGAGCTTGTGTGATGATGGTTTAGGGAGGTGTATGGGTATGTGCAGTGGTCATGCTTTAGTGATGGGTGTCCATGCGTTGTTGTTGCATGCTGGGCTTGGTGTTGGGATGTGTGGTTTGTGATATTGGTACATTTATGAGGAGTTGGAGTGATAGGGGTGGGGGCGAGGGTGGGGGTATGTGATAGCATGCAGGTAGGGTGGGGGATGTAATAGTTAAGATTTGACTTACCAGAGTCCATTCCTCCACCGACTCCTGCGAGGCCCTCAGGATGCAGAATCGCCAAGACCTGCTCCTCCCATGTTGTTAGTTGTGGGGGAGGAGGTGGGGGTCCGCCGCCAGTCTGCTGAACCTCCTGGTGGTGTCTTGAGACCACGGAACGCACCTTCCCCCGTAGGTCGTTCCATCTCTTCCTGATGTCCTCCCGATTTCTTGGGTGTTGTCCCACTGCGTTGACCCTGTTGACTATTCTTCGCCATAGCTCCATCTTCCTTGCAATTGAGGTGTGCTGCACCTGTGATCCAAATAGCTGTGGCTCTACCCGGACAATTTCCTCCACCATGACCCTGAGCTCCTCCTCCCAGAAACTGGGGTGTCTTTGCCGTGCCATGGGATGGTGTAGGTGATGTGTGGGGTGGTGTGTGTGGTGATACGTGTGGTGCTATGTAGTGGTGTGTGGTGTTTTGTGCGTGGAAGTAGTGTGGGTGATGGTGTTGTGTGCCTGTGGATGCTAGTTTGTTGATGGTGGTGTCTCTCTCTGGCCTTCTCTCTGTAATTGTGGTCGTAGGGGTTTGTGGGTGATGTGGGTGTGTGTTTTATATTGTATTGGGTGTGTGAGAGTGGTGTGTGTATGTGTATCAGATGTGTGTATTTGGAATTGTCCAATGTGGTGGTGTTTTGTAGATGTGTGTGTATTTTGAGCGCGGCGGTGTGTACAGGCAATGGAATACCGCGGTTGAATGACCGCCGCGTGGATTCATGTGTCATGATAGTGTGGGCATATTTCTGTTGGCGTGACGGTGTCGGTTTTGTTTTTGCCTGTTTATCACTGACCTTTGGTGTGGCGGACTTGTGTGGGTGTCTGAATTTTGTCGGATTCCGAGATGTGTGTCATAATAGCTGTGGCGGAATCCCGCGGCCGCGGCGGTGTGCTGGCGGTCTTCTGCACGGCGGTAAGCGGCTTTTACCGCCAATGTTGTAATGACCGCCATAATGCTTGGTGTCCACCTCAAATTGTTTTGTAAGCTACTAGTGACCGTATCCGATTGAATATCAAACTCTGAGAATACTTTGGGAATTGTGATTGGATCCTCCTCATAGTCCATAATGGACATTAAAGTGACTGTGTCATGTATGCCTTGTATGGTATAGGGACTGTATTCCATTCTAATATTGCTAGAGCTCGTGTCCCTCCTTGTTGTAGCATTGATTTCAAAATACTTTTTAACTATAAGATGAATGATAAATTCAAATAAATAAATCTTGGATCTATTTATTTCATCCACTTTTTCTGGGCAGAATCCTAAACCTTTATTTAGCTGGGAGATAAGCCCAGATTTATACTTTTTGACTCAAAACTGCACTAATGCAGTTTTGCGTCAAAATGTTTAGTGCTGACTAGCTGCATTTTTTTATGCCACTGGGGTGTCAAATTTTTACTATGACGCTGGGTGGCACTAAAAATAGTTTAAAGTCAATTTTTTTTGCGTTAGGCATTGTGCCTTGTCGTAAGGCAAAATGATGTTAATGCCTGAAAAATGACTCTAACCCATTTTACGTCACGTAAACATGTCGCAAAACGGAAATGCACCATCTTTAACCACATTAGCGTCAACTTTAGACGCTAATGGAGAAAACAGTGCAAAGGAGAGTCAAAATGGAGCCAAGAAGCCAGGAGAGAACCTAGGGTGACCCCAATCAACCAGGAACCAGCCAGGAGAACACAGACTAGACCCAGGGGAGGGAGAAGAAAAAGAGAAAGTGTTGTTTCAGTGCGGAGGAGCACGAAATACTGGTGAGAGAGGTGATGGAGAATCAACATCAACTCTTCATCACCTCAAAGTTGCCAATTGGAAGGAGAGAGGCAATCTGGCAGCAGATAGTAGACAAGATTAACAGCGTGGCAAAGGTGAGGAGAACCGTAACTGAGCGCAAGAAACACTGGCATGACTAAAAGCGAAGGGCAAAGGAAAAATGGCAAGAAACAGGAAGGCAGCACTGCAAACTGGAGGTGGTAATCCGGCACCACAAGAGGACATGGGCGAGATGAAGGAGATGGTTGCAGCGGTCATCCCGGAGGAACGCGTCACTGGAATCGCAAGACAGGACAGCACAGACTACCAGGTAACACCACAAATGCAGGATGAGTCGCATGGGGGAAATTAATGCTAAATTAATAAGTGCAAGAAGGGGGAGGCACATAGGACGCACTCAATGCATGTTAAAGGAGCGCAGAGGGACACATTGCACATGAAGCAAGTAGCACCATGTTGATGTAAGCTACACATGTACCTACTCCTTGGAAGTGCCATGCACCACAACACATACACAACCTGGACATAAGTCAATCACCAGTTCTAAATACCTACATGTACATATGCAGCACATGGGATCGATGGCATGTCTAATGACTGTGCCACTGGTTGTATCATCACAACATCCCTCGCATATAGTCATGGTGGTGTCCCTTGCAGTAACACCTTGCAACTGCCTTGCCTCATTACCCAAACATGTGTGCTGCATCCCTCAGCACACAATTCATTGATACCATCCCAACAGTACCCAGACATGTGCCGCTAGCATCACCACCCTGCGCATTAACAACACATCCACATAAGGCAGCCACCACTCCATCATGCAGTGAGGATGTCCCCTGGTTGCAGGGAAAAATAATCAGAGCAGGCACTGGGGGAATAGCAGGGTGGGCTGTATCACAGGAAACATGCCATTACCCAGAGCAACTAAACTAGTGTAGTGTGGAACCACACATCTTGATGCTGATCAGAAATGTACCACTAGAGAATATATGTACCACAGATAGCAAACTGTAGGTCACACCAGATACAGGCTGAGCCCACAACTACTCCGACACAGCCATGTGAGACACATAGGAATGGGGAAATAGACACACGTATACAACACATGGTGTACGACAGTGAACATAATGGTGTATAATATCACATTGACGGGTGGGGGGTGGTGAATGGGCAAGTCTGTTGTTGGTAAGACCGCCAGTGCAGTGTATCTTTTGTGGTTGGCGGTATGAGTCACAATTTGGGATGGCAGGGGAATCTGTCTACTCATGGTAGCTCTGTAGGGCACTTAGCACACATTGTTGATGGATCAAATGGAGTCAGTGCCAGTCTTGGGGTGCATTGTGTGTGATAGGACACGCTGCTCTTAACCCTGCAAACCAGGCAGTGGAAAGGGCAAAGGGGCAGGGCATGGGAGCCCCTGAACTGGCCATGCCAGGTTTATGGGAACCCCCAGGGGCACCCCATACCACATCACCTTCAACCTTTATATGGAGGTTTCACCGCTATGAAAAGGCTGGTTAAAAAGCGGGAACATACCTGGAGGGTAGCGCTGATTGTAATACTGGTCTGGTGTCACAAGACAGGTGACATTGCCAGTCTGTAAGCTGCTGGAAACCTCCCAGTGCCAGGCTATTGGCCCATGGAGCATTCCCCATTGACAACAGTTGCCATTACCACCTGCGCTGTTGGGGGTGGTCATATACACAATGGCAGTCAGGTGGTCATAGGACTGCTGCACTTGTTATGAGGGACCAATATGACTACCTGCAGAATCACCATCAAACTAGCTTGAGGCCCTCACCTAAGTTTAACTCCAGATAACTTGCTATGTCCATAAACTCACTTTTCATCAGGCACTGTCACATACATAATGATGTACACAGCAACCAATGATACCCATGCTGGCCATCCCTGGGTCTTCCCCTGTGTCAAATTAGCTGCACTGACACCATGCTGCATCTCTTGTAACATAGTGCAAGGAGCTGCATTGAGCGGGTGATCATGAGACATGTTTGGGACAGGGGCATATTTCCATGTGTTGTGATGTGGCTTGACCACTGCAACACCCATTGCAAGTCCCTACCATGCAAATGGATGCAGAGGGAGGGTTGACAATGACAGGATGGTGTCAAGTCACTAAAAGGATATACATCAAACCTAGTAAATATAACGCAGCCAATTGCGTCACCTGAGCCTCCCCTCATGTGACACTCAGGTGGGACAAAGAGCTGATAGACTGCAACCATGATGTACAGGAACAATGTTTGGGAACTAAGATAACAATGAGCCTCCAATAGCAAATCAGTGATGTGACATATCAAGTGCCACAACACAGAAAGATTGATTTTACACCATCTCATTGCAGATGATGATGGCTCTCCTGCTGATCTGCTGTCTTGGAGTACCCCCATGACCTGGATGACCAGCTGAAAACCGTCAGCCAAGAGACCCTCCAAGAAGTCCTCGTATCACTCCAGACACCACCTCCAGTTTCTAGGAGGAGTAATAATGTAGCAGTCATCCCAGATGCCCCACCCAATACCCCAATAGTACACCCTGCCAGCACTGATACAGCTGAGGATTCCGAGGACCCAGGGACCAGCTTTGAGAGGACAGTGGTAGGAGTCCAGCAGGAGCTGGCCAAGGAGGTGTGGGTGGGGATGCAAACAATGGCAGCCAGCCTAGAGGGTATGCGCATGTGCCTCGTTACGGCCAAAGAATGGACTGCAGCTAAACAAGGCACACAGGGGGTCATTCCGACCCTGGCGGTCCATGACCCCCAGGGCGGAAGGCAGCGGAAGCACCGCCAACAGGCTGGCGGTGCTTCCTGGGCTATTCTGACCGCGGCGGTAAAGCCGCGGTCAGAAAAGGGGAACCGGCGGTTTCCCGCCGGTTTTCCCCTGGCCCAGGGAATCCTCCATGGCGGCGCTGCTTGCAGTGCTGCCACAGGGATTCCGACCCCCTTCCCGCCAGCCTGTTTCTGGCGGTCTTCACCGCCAGAACCAGGATGGCGGGAACTGGTGTTGTGGGGCCCCTGGGGGCCCCTGCACTGCCCATGCCACTTGCATGGGCAGTGCAGGGGCCCCCTCACAGGGCCCCATACAGATTTTCACTGTCTGCTTAGCAGACAGTGAAAATCGCGACGGGTGCCACTGCACCCGTCGCACCCCTGCAACTCCGCCGGCTCCATTCGGAGCCGGCTTCCTCGTTGCAGGTGCTTTCCCGCTGGGCCGGCGGGCGGCCTTTTGGCGGTCGCCCGCCGGGCCAGCGGGAAAGTTGGAATGACCGCCGCGGTTTTTTGACTGCGGGGCGGTCATTCGGCGGTAACCGCATGGCGGGCGGCGACCGCCGCCCGCCGCTGTCAGAATGACCGCCACAGTCCCCAGTGCATGGAGTCCAGCAGTGTCTGAAGGACATAGTTGCTGCTATGAGGGAGAAGCCACAACAACTGCCCTCCCAAACTGGCAACAGCGTGATTGAGAACAAGCTGGACTCCATGCACTGGGAAGTGGCCACCCTCAGGGCAGAAATAGCTGCCTACCACAGGGATGTTGCTACTATCCTCAAGAATCAGCAGCTCCTCCTTGCTGCAGTGATGTCCTATGCTGTTCCACAGATGGCAGCTGCCAGGAATTGGGAGTCTACATCTCTAACCACTGAATTGTGTGTGGCCCCCACATCGGAGGATGAAGATAATTTTCACCCGTAAGAGTTCCTGGTAGCACAGCCCATGCCACATGGCCAGTGTTTTCCTTTGTTCTGTGCTTGAAGTCATGCCAGTGTTAGCACAGTTGGATTTGTGCACTCTTCAAAGACACATTGTTGAACTGTCTGCTATGGACTGTCAGTGACTCTCACCTACAAATGAGCTAATCATGATCCTCCGCACTTAACAACACTTCACCCAAGCAATGTCACATGACATGTCCCTCAACCCTGGACTTGTGTTGTGTCACAATTGTATGGATTTCACTAATGGGGTCACAGATCTGGACCTTGTAAATATTGCACTTCAACACTTGTAAATAAACACCTCCTACACAACCAGCATGTCTTTGTGTATTGTGACACATCTACTATGCTTAGGAATTGTGATGTGTGTAACCATGTCTTTAGTCACAGAGGGGGTTATTCTAACTTTGGAGGAGTTTTAATCCGTCCCAAAAGTGACGGTAAAGTGACGGATATACCACCAGCCGTATTACGAGTTCCATAGGATATAATGGACTCGTAATACGGCTGGTGGTAAATCCGTCACTTTTCCGTCACTTTTGGGACGGATTAACACCTCCTCCAAAGTTAGAATAACCCCCAGAGTGTCAGTATAAGAGTGCAGGAATATGGGGGCACATATATACGCACAAGGTTCCTACATGATAAACAACAATGCTGGTCTCGTTCTCCTATAAGTAATTCACTTAGTATGTCAAACATTTAGAACACATGTATGCTTCACCCACTACATAAGGCAGGAATGGCTGTGAAACAGTTGTCAGGCAATATCGTCAGCTGGGAGTACCAGTAGAACACAATGGTGTGAAACAGAGGTATTTTACCTCCTCTGTAATTGCCACTGGTCAGTTTTACAGGATAGATTTTAAAGGTAGGCTGTTGTCAGATGTGACACAGTGCCCAACAGTCCCATACAGGACCCTAACACTGACAGCTGAATTACCACACCTACCTGTCCAATACAAAGTAAACATAGTCACCTTGAGTAGTGGATACACTGGATGGCAGAAGCATAAACAGGTAGATGTGTTGTTGCGTCCAATGTGACAGCTCAGTTGTAAACAGGTGATGAACATGTCAAGAGAGGGATTTGGAGGCAAGACAGAATCCCAAGGCCAACACAGTTTTCACTGTGCACTCATTGGAAGACCCTGACAAACAAACATATGACACAAAAAGTAAAGGGGTACCCAAAATTGTTTATTTAAAATGAAACTAAATTAAAACATTCAAGAAAACCTAGTCTAACCTAAACTAACGTATTCTAACTATACTTAACCAACAACTAAATCTAACTACCCTATGCTAAACTTACCTAACACATTTAACAACACACTCTAAACATTGGCCCCCTGCCCTCCTGCCCCCCTTATGTTACGAGACACACAGGACAACATATACTAAACTACACATAGACTAACTCTAGCTAAAGAAGTATATATTTTTTTGTATTTTTTTTTAAAAGAATACATATGTACCCCACCATGACCCCCAAACAAAAGTAACATGTAAAAAGTAGAAAACCGATACCCCAAACCCACTAATCCTAACTAAGCTATATACCTACTCTAACACTAACCCCGTAAACCCACTATAAAACATGAATACAAATGAGGAAGGAGGGGACAGAACTGGGAGGTGTGAGTTCCAAAGACAATCATAGCGTTGCCTTCTTGAGAGTTTTCTTTATGTACTTAAGTCTCTTAGTATTGGCTGCCACCTCCTTCTCCAAACGGTCCAACCTTTTCAATACTAGTGTGACGTCCCCCTGCAGATCCTGCAGCATTTTCGGGTCCATGGCAGCAGGTGGTGTGGGCTGATGCACCAAGGTCGAAGCTGTTGCAGTTAGGGCTGTTGTTGTGATAGCAGCTGTGCCCCCCTGCACTGCTGTGGAGCTGGGTCCCCTCTCTGTGGACACTGCTAGTGTGGGGCCCCATTGTGTGAATGCCCACTATTCCGCGGTTGATCTCTAAGCACAATAGTGGCGAGCCTTTCTCCGGAACCCAGATTCCACTGCCATGATATGTCGGTAGCGGACTGCCCTTTTATGGAATGCACGCAGTTCCTCATTGCTCATGTTGGCAGCTGTTAAAAAATTGAGACAGGCAACCATCAGTGTCAGCATTGTGTGGAGTATGGACAGATTATTGGCTTACACTCTACATCTAATTACACATGCACCCCAAATCACATTCCAGAAAAGACAATGGTCCTGATAAATGCAATGAAAATGTTGCCTTAGCGTCTTTTCTTTGACACCAAAGCAAAGCACAACAAGATTATGAACCAAACCAAATGAGGTGTGCATTGCTTTTGTGCAATATGTAATGATGCAAAGGCAGTGTAAACTTCACATAGATCAGGCCCAAACTTCCTCATCATCTTTGAATTTTCAACCATACATCACCAGGACAATTGCCAGCCCAGTCCTCCATATTCATGACAATACAGGGATGCACCAAATTGTGTTCAAAATGGTGCATCTCTGTGTTATGAGAATGACAGAGTTCCCCACTGCGAATATTCTCACAGCGTTGCACTTCTTAGTCACATATGGCTCTACATGTGGCTTGTCATCATCTTGTTTACACGATGATGCCCATTGAGCACCACCCGCCTCACAAGATATGACCCTCTGGTGGTGCATGGGGAACCTTTCAATGGGACACAATGTCACAATCCAGCCTACTTTGATATCTGATCATTTTACAGCTTATCACATCTAGCATTGTGTGCAACACACATGACTCACTCACACCAAACTCTGGATTACTTCACCGGACACACATTATCACACTTACTGGATACATCTGGGTCCTCAAACCTGCCCACTTCGCCATTTGTACAGGGGGCATGTCCACCTGTAAGAACTTAATGGAAAACCATCCTTAGTGTCATATCACTGTCACTACTAGTGGACATCAAATTTCAGTGTGTACTACTTTAGAGGAGTGAGCTAGTTATCCTAGTGTAAAACAGTGCAACAAACACACCACTACAAACACACGATGACACAGACACTCAGGTGATTGAGAGCCACACATCTGTACACTTACTCATGTAGTGCTACACCCTGCAACAACCATATGTGGGCAATCTATAGAAGATGGAACTCCATGATATAAGGGGGAGTTGTGTAACAAATACATGACACTACCCTGGTGCTTTGCAAAACAATTGACTCAGGTACTTAAGCTTGTTCTGCAAGGCACCCAGAGGCACTTTGTAATGGACATGCAGCTCAATTGTAAGTCTGCAATGATCATGCATTGAATAATCCATGACTGATGTGGCAAAGTTGTCTGATGGTATCAAATGCCACATTCACATTGCCCCCTAAGGTGAGTAAGCCCCCTTTGATGACATAATGCCAGGGATCATGAGCATGAAACTATGACAAAGTAGTGCTATGCATTCATTGCCCAACTTTGTTGACACAATCCAGGTAAATATGGTAGGATGGCAGTGTCTTGGCGTATCACACATGTCACTATGCCAGGGCACAGGTGTCGCCACGGCCCCTGAAATGTGTGACTTAGTGATGTTAGTGCATGACTCACCAGACATCTGACCTGTGTTGGTATAATGGTAGGACATGTGAACTCCATGTCTAGACTGTCAAAGTCACCTTTCATTCTGGTTGCATGCAACCTGTCCAGAAGCATTGCATGCAGCACTCCAACACATCTGCTACTGTCTTTCAAGAGTGGTGAACAGTAAATAGTATGCCAATGAGAGACTCACCAACAGGGCAACTGATCTTGACACCAAATTGATCGAGCAGATTCTGCTTCCTGGCCACCAGATCTGCCCAGTGATGCTTGAGCTGGTACTTATTCCTGGTGCTCCTATAGACCCTCTTCCGGTGGTGGAACACCTTGCCCCACCGCAGCCACCTCGCCTTGGTCCGGTAGCTCTGTATGACCCACCCTCCCATCTCCAACATCATCAGCAGGTAGTGGTCTACCAGCCACAAAGCCACCGTACTCTTCCTCTCCCATCCTGTTCATCTTCCCCCTACTAGACATATTATAACTGGAAAGGTTGACCACAAATACTTAGTAAAAAAAAAAAAAGAAAATAATGGAAACTTAAGCCCAATAACTAATCACAACTATCCCAACTCAACAACTAGCCCAGACAGACACTGAATGTCCTCTCCACGATGTCTTATGATCTCCGTCATTGTATGCACGCTCTGCTGCTGTGCTTGGGTTTGCAAATTAGGTCATAATCCATGGCTGTATGCCATAACCCTGATCTGCTGCAAAGGATAATAGGAGTAAGTTGCTGTTAAGGCTTGCAACAGGTTTGTAATGTATCATGGCAGTTGTAATTCAGAGATGGTTGTGACTCATATGTGTTTGTGGTATGGTGTGAGGTCCTGGCCTTCGGCAAAGTTTTCTTAGCACTGTGTTGTTGGACATGACTATCTTGACTATTCGCTCAAGGACCTGGGACATATGATTTGGTATCCTAACTGATGGTCAGTAAGTATGTACCATGCGTTGTGTTGTGCACCTTTGTATCAGTGTACTATCACTAGAAGGGACATGACACTGTGGTCAGATGTGGTGGCAACATGGTAGCACTACAGTGCCTGGACATCCCAGCCATTTTGACATGCGTCATTACAGATGAAGTGCAACACTTAGGCCCATTTAAATGAGTGACACTGCACAACACAGCTTCAACATTGGCAGCTGCGGTATTTTGACTATGCAGGAATGCACCATGTGTGACATGTGAATAGGCAACTCTTTGTTGTCCCCTGAGCCAGTGGCTTATATGCAGCTGTGCACCAACACTACCAATCTTGCACCAGGGTGCTTGGCTAGCTGTCCTGTGGAGGTGGATGTGTCTGTGCAGGAAGGGACACTTCCCTATACATATGCTGTTTTGATGGACAATTGGCTTTTACAGTGTGTGCAGCAGTATGCAGCATGTATTGGTTGGCACATTCATATGAGTTCAAATCACAGTATATTTCCTTATTGCAACCCGCAAATGGAAACCCTGGGGTGGTGTTTGATGTTGGCACTACCTCAGGTTTTTGGGGTCACGTACTTCTGAGTCAGCATCATCATGCTATGTATCTTGTGGTGACAGACCTGCAGCAACACACATTGCATGCCCCTTCCACGCGAAGTGCTGTGTAGGAGGGTGGCTGATTTCCAATGTGACTTCAAGTCACATAAGAGGGGTCATCTGCAAACTTGTACATACAGTGCAGGCTATGACAATGGCACTGGGGACTCTTACATGAGTCCCTTAGTGATCCTGAGTGGCAGCTGATGTTTGTGCCAGCCATCACGTGCCCGAGGGTGTGTATCCCAGTATTTCAGGATGATCAACATTACTATCAGTGTCTCTCCTATCTTACAAAACATGATTCAGCATTTATACTGTCAACACATGCACACTGCAGGCTATGGGATGGTGCTCAGCCACTTACCAAATGTGTTTATTAGCACAGTGCATGCAAGGTCAGTGATGTCCTCTATACTCCAGGGTCCCACTATGGCATCCAGGATCTGCACTGTCTAATAGTAGTTCTGCCCCATGGTGGGCCATTTATTGTTTATGGTACAGACATTATGGTGTTGTAGGTCAGTAAGTCGTGCATGTGAGGTGGCACCCCAGTAGGTGTGGTGCCAGTTCTCACAAATCTGGCACATGGTATGTGATGGGCATTAATTTTGTATTCCTATGTGTGTGAGCCAATGCGTCTTGCAGAAGTACATGCACACTATAGGTAAGTCAGGTATGTGTTGATGAGATGTAGTTGGTATTGGCAGAAGTTGTCTGGCATTTGATGTTTGTTCTGGCTGTGATTTGCACATCAATGATTTGAGGGATCTGTGCCTATGTGAAACAGGTAACATGTAACATGAGCATGGTGTATGCCATTGACATTGCTCCGCTATTCTTTGTTTGGTGTACTGTGTGTGAAGAGTACATAGTAGGCAACCTGTGGGCACTGGTAGTGGTTTGTGTATTTCTACTGTTGACATATCTGCACCTATCCTTCATGTGGTGTGCCTGTCAAGTTCTGAAATATTTGCACGTGTTTAAAAAGTTTACAATGCCATGGATGCATCATCTTTACAATACGGCGCTCCATGGCGTAGGGTTCCCGTGATGTGTCAGAAAAACTGATGCATCTGAGTGAAGGATGCCCCAAGTCATCCACCCAAAAACTGATCAATTGTTGAAGTTGGCATCAGAACTGACGCAACTTCAGCAATGTGTCATGAATCTGAGGCAATGCGTCAGTTTAGATTGATGCAAGGAGCCTAATGTGTGAAGACTAATGTAAAAGACTACAAAATGGTTGAATATCATCTTATACACTTTTACATTGATCCTGTATGCAAGAGGTAATGTAGAAAGTATGGCTATGTGTCCCAATACAGTGGGCATTGACTACTTATGTGTATTCAGATACCTCAGTATGTGTGGCATAGGGAGTGACAGTGTAATGTAAGTGAATTTGAATATTATTGGAATGTGAAGTGGAAATACTTGTGTTACCTACCGTATATGTTTATTTGCCTGTTGTCCTTCTGAGTACCCCAACTTGGTCTTGGGGACCCATTTCTCCTTAAAAAAGTGACAATCCTGGCCTGTCCATTGCAAAAAATACACTACATTACATTGCCTTGCTGCAGATGGATGATGGAATTATAGGAGCTATGGTCCCAGGTTGTTCAAGGAGTCCTACAACATGATTGACACATCTGGACCTACTACAAACCAGGGTGTGAAGTGTATTCAAATGGCCAGATTCCTGTTTAAAAGCCAACGCATAAGTCCCTACACCTGGGGTTTGGTGGCATAGGAATTCTGATGCATTGAAGGCTATGCGTGATGCATCTTGAAGTAGCACCAAATATGGAAAATCCTGTAAATACCACTGCTGCAGTTGTAAGTGATTTCCCCATTGGAATGCCCACTCTGTATACATTACATTTTACGTCACGCAGCTGGTTCCCATGCAGGTTTTTTTTACGCAGTTCCAGGAAAGTTGATGCATTTGGGCAAATGCGTCACTTTGTATATATGGAGCTAGCACAGCGCCACTTCTGTGTTAAGCTCATTGTAAATGAGGCCCCAAGTTCATTACTTTGTTCAAAAGAATTTGGCCATTATCGGACGATAATATCCAACCATTGTAAATCTTTCCTTCAGCAAGTTGTTTGCAACATTTATGACTTCATTTGACTAAGTGGGGTAGGCTTCTATCAAGCCGGAACAAATACAGACAACCACTAGTACCTACTGATATTTGTCTGTTGGAGGCAGCTCAATATAGTCAATTGGCACCTGTTCCAAAGTTGCCTCAGAGGATGTAAAATCCCCTCTTTCTGTAGATATTCCCTTTCCAGTATTACGCAGTCCACAAGTCATGCATGTTTGATATACAGCTTCAGCATGTTTGTGAAAACTATTTTTGTACCAAAACTGTGAGAAACACCTGCACATTGTGTCCCACTTCAAATGGTTGAGTCTGTGGATAATTAGTGCCTTATTTCAAACCATTGCATTAGGCTATCTCTTTCTTCCCCCAGGTCCCACCCAAACTTCCTTCATAATGAATGACATTCTTGATTCTCCTGGGGGGTTGCTAACTTCTACAATTCTTGGGGACTTAAGTTTACGCAGTCAATTGTCAATACATTAACACAATGAGATATATCCATTAATACATTCTCATTCTGAGCAGTTTGTTTTGCTGTGTAGTCTCAAAAGCATTACCTTTAGCAACATTATCAATGATCTTTCTTAAGAGCACTACATTTTATAATTGCCATTTTCCTTGTTAGAGACAAAGCATTCAACAGTTCAACAATGAGTAAGCCATACTTTATCTTCTCTCCTGTAGACGTGAGAAACCCTCTTTCTTGTCACAGTTATGCAAAGCTATGGGCTACTCCAAATGCATAATGACTACTGGTGTATACATTTACTATTAACCCCTTGCTTAATTCACATGCTCTAGTCAATGTGATGATCGTTGCTGCTAGTGCAGACAAGTGTGTAATTTCACAAGTTTCAACAACAGTTTTTACTGTGGTAACAGCATTAACAGCAGTACTGTCCCCATTTGGCAATTTAAAACAGGACTCATCTACCCATAGATCGATTCCCATCTGTTTCCTGAAAGGGACCATCTGTTAGATCAATTCAGCCTTTAGTCTGTCCTTCGGTTATGAGGACACAATAGTGAGGTATAGCCTTTGTCACCTCAAGTAGAGGCATAAGGGTGGCTGGGTTCAAGGTGGTGCATCAATGACATAACATTCGGAGCATACAATTGTAATTCAGAATTTGACAATCGAGCATTAGTTAAATGCTATGACTTTGTTTTATTCAAAATCAGATCAACAGCATGTGGAACATATACATGACATGACATGTATTTCTTAATGTCAAAGTTTCAGCCTTTTGTAATAATACTGCAGTAGCCGCTGTGGCTCTCAAACAGTTTGGAAGGCCTCTAGCTACGGGATCTAATACCACAGAAAAATATGCACATGGTCTTTTGCGATCCCCATGTTGCTGATGTACATCCTTTTTGTTGTACATATAAATCAAATTATTTTTAGAATCTGGAATAACCAAGGCCTTTGTATTACATAGTGCTTTCTAATGTGGTCAAATGCAATCTGATGTTCTTGTAACCATGGTACAGGATCAATAACATCTTTCCATGTCAACTCTTGAAGGGGTCTAGAAATGAGGGAAACATTTGGAATCCATTGTCTGCAATAACCAGCCATGCCCAAGAGGGGTCTGACCTGTTGTTGTATGTTGAGAATTCGGTGTTCTAATATAGTCTAAATTCTGTTGTGTGCTGTCTTCCTCTCCCCTCGACAAACAGTGACCCAAATAAGAAGCCCCTTTTTGAGAAAATTGTAATTTGGTAGGAGAGAATTTGGGTGTCATTACGAGTTTGGCGGTTCCAAGACCGCCATGTTGGCGGTGGTGGTCTCACTGGCAACAAGCTGACAGAGAAGACCACCAAATTATGACCATGGTGGTCCAGAGTACAGAATACAGCCAATTCACCACCAGCACCGCTAGTGCGGTCAGGTCCCCATGGACAGTGGGAGGCGCCTTCAGGCCGGCAGAAACCATGTTTCTGCTGAAAAGACTATGAAGTTGCACACCGCCAAGGTTTCGGCCTCAGTCGCACCACCATGGAAAACCTGGCGGAAACCAACAGTATAAAAGGAGATACTCACCTTCAAGAAGTCATACCTGTCTGGGGCGGCCATGAAACCTGAACTGGATGTCTTCCCGCTGCTCCTTCTCACCTAATGACTCCAGAACCAGTGATTACGTTGACAGCAGCTACCGTGAGTACACACATTTACCTGTCACTGTTGCATAAAGCCAAGGTTGTGACACACACACAACATACACATCAGGTATGGGTGGTGATGGCAACACATACACGTAACACTACACTGATACACAGCCACATACATACACGCACAGACTCAGTACACACACCAGGGCCAACACACACTACCAAAACACACACAGAGCCGCACACACAGCACCCACACTGTCAAACACAACAACACACAACAACAGCAACACCTCACACACACATCAATGCTCCACAATACACACCCTCACCTCACAATACATACAAACACAATGTAACAACACCATTGTACCAATACACAGAATCACACAGCTATACAACAAGCCATACATCACACCAAGCAAACACATCACACAGAGCGTCGGATATACCAGTCACCACACACATACATGCACACAGTACAACTCCACAAGGGCACATCACAAACCAAATAACAAATGCCAACACTAACAAAACACACAATATCAACACAAATGTATGTCCCAAACACAGACATGCCCAACACAGCATATTCAACCATCATAGCAGGACAAATGCTAAGGACACACCCACACAAGCAGGACAGACACAACTGGTAGCACAACCACAACCTACAAAACACACTCACACACAAAGGAAAGCAGGCAAGCCAATGACAGCCATGAGGAATGAAAGGCAAGACAAAGATGTAGCTTTGTGACCAAATGCTGGGTGCCCCAGATGTATGTATATTAAAAAATATATATAAATAAATAACTATGTACATTCAAATATTGCACTTAGGCCAGTCCAAACATGAATGTGCACAGATGGCATATTATAATGCCCCTACTTGACTTCTGACTGCTAATTAACCTCCACATGTGTGGCATCAAAGGGGCGGGAAGGCACCTCAGGGATTTTGGGGGGGGAAGGGGGTTTGGGAGGTGTGTCTTTTTGTTTAGGCTTGGGAGGCTTTGGACTTGGCTTAGGGGAGGGCTGGGAACACTTTGGAAGGGTTGACTTCTTTACAGGCGGAGGGGCATGGGTAGTAGCAGGGGGCAGGGGAGGACTTGGTGGCGGAAGGGTTGGACTTGGGGAGGGAAACTGATCGTTTGCGGGTCACACGGGGTGGGAGAGAATTAGGGCAATATTGGACTCAGAGAGGAAAAGCTTCTTAGACACACAGGGATGGTCATGGAAAAAGGATTTGGGAGTGGACGGAGAGGGAGTGCTGGTAGGAGGTGTTGTTGTGAATATTTTGGGTGAATGTGTGTGCAAGGAATGCTTGAGTGTGCTGGGTGTCTGTTTCTTGGGTGAGTGTTGGTGTTTTTGTGTCTTGGGAGGAGGGAGGTGGGGGAGAAAGGTGATGCTGTGCTGGATGGGTGACTGTCTGTTGGGGTGGTGACTGCAGGTATGGTGGATGTGCTGCATGTGTGTGTGTCTGTGGTTGTGGTGTCTGCAGATGTGGTGACTGGGATGGATGTCTGCGGGTCTGCTATAGTGCTGACTGTGGGTTGGATAGGTGTCGTGACTGTATCAGTGAATATGGGTGTGGTGTCTGCAGGTATGTCAGGTGTAGTGTATGTGAAGGATGGGGTGGTGGGGGAATTTGTGTAGATAGATACTGTTGGTGTGTCTACAGGTGGGTGTTGTCTGTGTGCATGCTGGTGGTGGGTCTTTTGATGCTTGTGTTTCTCTGCAGAACTCTTGGATGTTGAGGTGGATGCATGCTTGTCTGTGTGTTTTGGCTGGGATGGGGAAAAGGGAAGAGGGAATGGGAAGAGGAAGATGAAGGAGGGATGGAAGACAAAGGGTGACTGGAGTCCATCAGTGCGGAGGCCAGAGCCTGGAAGGATCTCTGTAGGCCAGCCAGTGCACCGTGAATGCCCTCCAGGAACGCATTGCTCTGTTGTATCTGAGTTGCCAGTCCCTAGATGGCACCTACTATGGTCTACTGACCCACAGAGATTGACCTCAGGAGGTCAATAGCCTGCTCACTGAGGGCAGCAGGGCTGACTGGGCCTGGGGCACAGGTATCTGTGGCGAAGGAGCCACCCACCATCCTGGGTGAGTGGGCATGAGCAACTGGGTGGGGAGCTACAGGGAGGGCTGTGAAAGTAAAGGGGTGGTACTGAGTGGGTTCCAGATAGGTTTGCCACTGCCAGGGAGAGTCCACTGGAGGAGGATTCCACAGTTGATGACGCAGAAGATCCATTCTTCCCTGTGGTACTCCCCTTGCCCTCTGGGCCACTGGGTCCCTCACTGTTGGTGGTTGCAGCACTTTGGGTCCCATGGCCAGCAGCATCCCCACTCACCTGTGCCCCATCTCCTTTGCCTGCCAATGCTG
Organism: Pleurodeles waltl; assembly: GCF_031143425.1. Lineage (NCBI taxonomy): Eukaryota > Metazoa > Chordata > Amphibia > Caudata > Salamandridae > Pleurodeles > Pleurodeles waltl. The sequence goes on along the minus strand of NC_090437.1, from coordinate 721,917,891 downwards.
ATACACACAATTATAGAAAGAGGGAGCGACAGAGAGAGAGAGAAAGGGTTATCATACTCATAACATACACACATCTATACATATACAACTGTAGGTATACATCTCCAGGCTAGGCTATCCCCGTTGGCTTTACACATATCCTACATCATGTCACAACATGTTACAACTATCCACCCCTTAATGTCAACCCTCACACCCACATCCGATTCCAAGTAAGTTTGCACAACTGGAGTAATCCTATTGAAAACCTGTAAAACCATGTCAGCATGCTACTCATGCCCTACCACAGGCAAGCAGATTACAGAACATATCTCTCATTACACCTATCACCTACTGGAAGAGCAGGTGACTGATCACAACACATCATGCATGTCCTGAGATAACACCTGACCAGCCTTTCTCAATTAGCAATGTACCTTGATAGTCTAGACTACCCTATTCACAGACCACATTGCATCTGTCATACATATCACATTGCTGGCTGACCCCCTATACATATATGACAACATGCGTGTTAGACCTGACAGCCTTAGCGTGGACACCCTTAACTTTTTGCCTGCCTCCCTCCACTTTCTGGACACAGTTTTTTCTGGTTTTAGGACCCTACGCACTTCACCACTGCTAACCAGTGCTAAAGTGCATATGCTCTCTCCCTTAAAACATTGTGACATTGGTTCGTACCAAATTGGCTTACTTAATTTACTTGTAAGACCACAGTAAAGTACACTACATGTGCCCAGGGCCTGTAGATTAAATGCTCCTAGTGGGCCTGCACCCCTGATTCTGCCACCCACATATGTAGCCTCTTAACCATGCCTCAGGCCTGCCATTGCAAGGCCTGTGTGTGCAGTTTCACTGCCACTTCGACTTGGCATTTAAAAGTACTTGCCAAGCCTTAAACCCCTCTTTTTCTACATATATGTCACCCCTACAGTAGGCCCTAGGTAACCCATAGGGCAGGGTGCTATGTAGATAGAAGGCAGGACATGCACCTGTGCAGTTTATATGTCCTGGTAGTGTAAAACTCCTAAATTAATTTTTACACTGATGTAAGGCCAGCTCCTTCCATAGACTAACATTAGGGCTACCCTCATATACTGTTTGAGTGGTAGATTCTGATCTGAAAGGAGTAACAAGGTCATATTTAGTATGGCCAGAATGGTAATACAAAATCCTGCTGACTGGTGAAGTTGGATTTAATATTACTATTTTAGAAATGTCACTTTTAGAAAGTGAGCATTTCTCTGCACTTAAATCCTTCTGTGCCTTACAATCCATGTCTGGCTAGGTTACTTGACAGCTCCCTTGTGCATTTCACTCAGACAACCCCAAACACAGAATGCTCAGCCACACCTGCACACATCTGCATACTGAATGGGTCTTCCTGGGCTGGGAGGGTGGAGGGCCTGACACGTACATTTGAATGGGCAGTGGTCTGCCCTCACACAATGGACTGCCAAACCCCCTACTGGGACCCTGGCAGACAGGATGGAACTGAAAGGGGACCTTGTGCACTTTCAAGACACTCTTTGAAGTCCCCCCCCCATTTCAAAGGCACATTTGGGTATTTGGGTATTTAAACAGGGTCTCTGACCCTACCAACTCACTGGTGAAGAAACTCTGAACCAGACCCTGCAACCTGCCAAGATGAACTGCCTGGCTGCCCAAATGACTCACCTTCTGGAAAGGACTGCTGCCCTGCTGCCTGGCTGCCCTCTGGCTCTGCTGAGAAGTGCTTTTCAAGGGCTTGGATAGTGCTTGCTTACTGTTCTTTGAAGTTTCAGGACCAAAAAGAGAGCATAGAACTCCTTGTGTGGTGAAAATGTAATGCACAGCCTGCCAGAAACGATGCACAGCCTGCACTGCAGTGTGAAAATCACTACACGCCGAACCAGAACGATGCAGCCCGGCTCCCCGAGAGGAGATCGACGCAGCACCAGTGTTACGATCAGAACTTCGACACACGGCCCACTGGGTTGATGCATAGCCAAGCCAGAATGACGCAGCCTGACTTCCTGCAAGAAGAATCGACGCAGCACCTTCCATGCAACAGAATTTTCCCCCGCAATCGCCCACCAGATTGACCCAGCTCCTGTGACTTCGTCCTGCACGCCCAGGATTTCTCTGCATCGTCCCCGGTGCGTCCGAAAACCCCGCACCCCAAAGAGGATCCAAGTCAGCGCGTCTGAAATTGACGCAAAGCCTCTGCATGAAAACTTATCAACGCATTGCCCGTATGCGCTGGAGAAATCGGCGCACACCTCCCCTTTTTCCACGCATCTCCTCCTCTGCGGCCCCTTGCAGAGGTTTTGATCACAATCCAGGTACTTTGTGTTGCAAGAGACATGTGTTGCTTTTTAAAGACTAAAGATTATTTTTATCATTCTCTGAAGTAATATTTCAACGTGCACTTATTGAATCTTGATTGTTTTGACCTGCGTTGAACCAGATAAATATCATATTTTTTTCTAAACACTGTGTGGTGTATTTTTGTGGTGCTATACTGTGTTATTGCATGATTTATTGCACAAATACTTTACACATTGCCTTCTAGGTTAAGCCTGACTGCTCAGTCCCAAGCTACCAGAGGGTGGGCACAGGATAATTTGGATTGTGTGTGGCTTACCCTGACTAGAGTGAGGGTCCTTGCTTGCACAGGGGGTAACCTGACTGCCAACCAAAGATCCCATTTTCTAACAATGCATACATGAACTGATGAAGCTAAAACGATGATGTATATACAGGTGACAAATGATGTGTAGAAGTCTGGAGTACAGGCATGGCATGACATTCACACATTCACAGAGGGACATCTACTGACACAAAACAGAGATACACCACATCACTGCATAAATGCATGTGCAGGTGCAATGACCTACAAAGCACACATGATACATCCATAGGCAATTATTGAGTGCTGTTTCACAACAACTACACTTCAGACAGCCACAATTGACATCATAGGCCAACTACCATTCCACCTAACACGCAGCAACAGGTCCAGGACTTCACAACATGAGTAAACCAATATCAATCACACTATACCTGATTAGTGAGTCCATGTACCTAACTCTAGACTACATATATTGCACACTGAAATGACATGCACACATGATGTACACATGGACCTACACGACTGCCAGTGAATATACATTTCCCATTACAACAAATACCTGCACAAGAAATAGTGTTTCAAATATACCATTGCATCATGTTCAGATAAGTAATGCTAAACATAATCCTCACCAGACTGGACACATCAGCTAGGTCAAGGCTATCTGAAGGTGCCCTCCTCTACTTGCCCCAAAAGGCTTGCCAAATCATTATAGCCTGCTCCATACTTCACAGCCTAACCCTGAGGTGTTGGATACCATTGCTAGCTGATGATAGTGAGGCAGCTATATGTGTGGCTGTACATGGTGATATGGACAGTGATGAAGAGCCAGTGGAAGAACGAACAACTGGCTGTAGGACAGAGCTCATCAATCAGTACTTCAAGGGACATACAGGTATGTAGGGGGGGCCTTTTCACGTTTTGTCTGTGCACTATTAGAAGTGAAATGCTGACATTACACCTCCTGACCTTTGACATATGTGATGGTGTAATGATGTCCAGTGCCCATGTGTGAATAGTGAAAGCAGACAGATTGAATGTAAGGTTTACAGTATTAGTGGTTCACCTTGAACATGTATTGTAGCTAGTGATTCCAAAATTCTCTTCTCAAATGGACTGACCATTTTAGACCTAGATTACCTGCATTCTCCTATTCCCATCTTCTCCCACCCACTGGATGTGGAGTTCATCTGTGGATCTGCTACGTAATGCTTGAGGTATACATTTCAGTAGACAATGGTCATTGTGTACAGTTCTGAGAGGGGTACATAACAGATAGAGTGTTAAATGGATTATGTGAAGGGCCAGGGCGTGGTGCTGTATAGGACCAATCTGCGTGTTCATGAAAAGAAGTTATACTACAAAAGTGATGCAGTACCAGTACATGTGTCATCTTGCCTTCCATCCTCATGGTACTCTCTGTCTTACTCTCATTGCAGATGACACAACAGACTTTTGGCTGGTGTTCCTGTGTATTTCAATCTCACCATCTGACATCTGGTAATGTACATTACTGTTGTCATTTGTGTCCTGCTGAGGGAAACTCCACCCAAAGGCCATTACACTGCTGGTACAAATCAAGGGGGCATTACCAGGCCACATATGTGTAGAAGGACAAATGTTGTTGAACCATTAAACACACATTCACTGTTGTTGGCTTCAAAAGTAATTTATTGTGCAATTCAGTTTTGTGACGTGAAATTGATGTGAAGAACATTGCAAACTGGTGATGAGTGGACTCATGGTAGATGGATGGATCAGAGTAGCTACTAAAACATTGGGTCACACAGGTCCAGTGTCCTTATACCAAGTGAAAATGGAGTTCTGTCTCAGTCCAGACAACAGGGTGTCTCAGTGCCACACAAGGGTGACAATTCAGGAGAGGTTCACTTCCTGGCAGCGGGTTTTATCTTGGCATCTGCTCCATTCGGATGTCTGGATGTCTGGGGCACACAATAGATTGAACAGTCCTTGGGACACAGGTTTGGGGGTATTTGCTGGGCAGTGATGTCAGAGCAACAGGGGTGGGGGAGTGATGTAGGCAGGGTGAGGCTGGGATTCATTGACTGACCAGGTCTTTCGGGTGGGCCAGGTAGGTCGTTACTGTCCAGACGTCCAGGTGTGTTGTCCTCACTGGGGCCTTCATCCTGAGGAGGACCGGCAGTGCCTAATATCCTCTCCATGGTGGCAATGGCAGGGTTACCTGTGGATGGAGTGAGACACAGAGTACAGTTGAGAAAGTGTGTTTGGTTCCCTCTTTGTGAGATGCAGACAGTAGCTTACCATGATTCCCTGCATTGACAATGACAGATGCTGCACAGCAAAGCTTGGTAGTACATACAAGTCTGTGACAGGAGTACCATACTCCATCTTGGGTGCTGTCATCAATGATCGTTACATATGGCACTGCTAATGGGTTCTATTACTATCTGATACTTGACATGACTATTCAACTCTGGCACCTAGTGAGTGTTCAGGCTTGGTAGTTGTCACACAATTTGGCTGCAAATTGCACCATGATGTCCCATTGGAAACACAGTGTGTGGGCATGCAGGGTAATATTTCTGTCTATGGAAGTTTTGCACGGAGTCTGGCATTTTACTTTCCAACCCAGGGTCAGTCCATAACAGGCTTGGGGATATGGATCAGTGTACATTTGCAATTGTGACTGTGCTGTATCTGTGTTTAGCCTTGGTTGCCATTGTGGTGTGCCATTGCATTTCTGTCGTTGCCATGTACTTGTCCCCAGTCGTCCATTCTAGTTGGTGTAGGTAGTACAATGGTGATAATGATGTGATGTGCACAGTGCAGGTTTTCGCATAAATGGTGGGTGTATTGTGGGAGTCATAGTGACAGGTTTCGCCTGTGGTATCTGTGCCGTTACCAAGGGCTGTGTCGGCAGTAGGGCTGTGTGGAGTGATGGCATGCAGGAGAGGGGCATTTGGTGATTGACAGTTAGGTGAAGGGGAGCAATCAGTGAAGTAGGGAGTATTTGGGTGGTAAGGAGGCATGCAGGACAAGACAATTGTATGACATTGATGTTGTGAGTACTTATCAGACTCCAGTTCCCAAGGGATTCCAGTCAGCTCCTCTGGATGCAGTATCTCCGAGACCTTCTCCTCCCAAGATGTGAAGTGTGGAGGAGGTGGGGGTCCACCACCAGTCTTATGCACTGCTATCTGGTGTCTCGATGCCATGGAACGCACCTTCCCCGTAGGTCATTTTACCTCTTTCTGATGTCGTCCCTTGTGCATGGATGGCTGCCCACTGAGTTGACCCTGTTGACTATTCTTTGCCATAACTCAATTTTCCTGGTCATTGATGTTAGCTGGACCTTTGCTCCAAACAGTTATGGCTCAACCATGACAATTTCATCCACCATGACCCTCAACTCATCAACAGTGAATCATGGGTGCTTTTGTGGGGATATGGTTGTGACTGTGTTGACAGTGTGGAGGGTTGTTGTGTATGGAAGTGTGCAGTGTTGGGTGATTAATGGGATGTGGGTTGTGTGTTGTGAGGGATGTGCTGTGTTGTGAAATGTGTGTGCTCATTATGGGGGTTATTCTAACTTTGGAGGAGTGTTAATCCGTCCCAAAAGTGACGGTAAAGTGACGGATATACCACCAGCCGTATTACGAGTTCCATAGGATATAATGGACTCGTAATACGGCTGGTGGTAAATCTGTCACTTTTCCGTCACTTTTGGGACGGATTAACACCTCCTCCAAAGTTAGAATACCCCCCTATGTGTATATTGGGTTCAGTTAGCTGTTGTGTGATGAGTGTGATGTGGGTGTGTACCTATAGTGTTAGGGAGCTCTCTCTGTGATTGTGTCTGTTCTGTGTTTCTCTGTATTGAGTTTTTATTGCAAAATGATTCTGTATTTTGTGGGGGGTGTTATATAGGGGGTTATTACAACTTTGGAGGAGGTGTTAATCCGTCCCAAAAGTGACGGTAAAGTGACGGATATACCACCAGCCATATTACGAGTTCCATAGGATATAATGGACTCGTAATACGGCTGGTGGTATATCCATCACTTTACCGTCACTTTTGGGACGGATTAACACCTCCTCCAAAGTTGTAATAACCCCCATAGTGTTGCATGTAGGTGTGTTGAGTGTGCTGATGTGAGTCAGGTGTGGGGTATTCAAACTGTCCAATGTAGTGTTCTGTTCTGTCAGTGACAGTTTCTGACCGTAGCGGCTCGGACCTCCAATGTTTTCCCACCATGAAAGAACTGCTGTGGTGATGTGTGGGTCATAATATGGTGGGCAGATTTTTGTTGGGCTGGCGGTGCTGTTGGTGGAACCGCCTCTTTCCTGTCCACCAGTGTTCTAGCAGTTTCAGATTTTTGGTGGTTTTCATGGTGTGGATCGTAATACGGCGGTTGGATGACAGCCAACATGGTGGTCTTTTGGGACCGCCACAGCAGCGGTCTTCACAGAAGACCACCAAATTCGTAAAGAGGCCCTTTATGTCCATTGGTAGGTAAGAACTGCAATAATTCAATAGTGCCCTCAATACAATCATTTTCAGTGTTGCAACATAGTAACAAATCATCAATATGGTATTAAAACAGTTTGTGGTCATAATGTTAACATATTCAATTCCTTCTTAAGTACTCGAGCATACATTGAGGGGGATTATGTAAATCCTTGTGGGATTCATACCCATGTGTATGAGCAAACTTGAAAACTGAACGAAAATAGGTATTGAGAATCAGGTTGCAAAAGAATGGAAATGAAAGCAGTCTTTAAGTCAATAACAGGAAAATATGTTGCCGTGGGAGAAGTACTGGCAAGATTTGTTGTTGGATTTGGTACATCTTGGAGTATGGGATGTAAAATCTTATTAATTTCATGCCAGACAACCACTAGACACCATTGATCACATTTAGTTGGTTCATAATTTTTCTGTAAGACAGGTAAAATGGGGCAGCTGCTAGAACTTCAATTTCTACAGGTAGTCTATTTTCTAATATATCAGAAATAACTCGCAGTAATCCTAATTAACCTTCTCATGATATTTTGTATTGTGGTACTGTGTCGAATCTGACATTAGGTTATAGTGCAATGTGAACAGGGTTAATAAACATAGGCCCATATTTATACTCTGTTTGTGCTGGATTTGCATATTTTGAGGGAAGCGGCCTTAACCACAACTCCGTAACAAAGACATCGTGGACAACGAAAGCGGAACAACGCTTTTGTTAACCACAACTTCGTTGTTTGGTGCCTTACCCACGCATGTGCTGAACCACGCACATGCGTGGTTAAGGCACAGAAGATGGGAGTTGGCTGTGGAGGACGACGCGATCAGTCAGGTAAGTGGGGCTGTTGTAGGGGCTGGAGGGTCAGGACATTTTTAGTTTTAGGGGTGGGGGTTTGGGGTATTTTTAGTTTTGGGTGGTCAGGGTGGTTTAGGAGAGGGGGTTGGGTTATTTTTATGTTTTAGGGGCGGTTTAGGGGAAGGGGTTGGGGTATTTTTAGTTTTAGGTGTTGGGTAGAGGTATTTTTAGTATAGGGGAGAGGGCGTTGGGTGGTTTAGGTTAATGGGAGGGAGAGAGAGGAGAGGGGTATTTTTAGTTTTAGGGGCGGGGTCGAGGTATTTTTAGTTTTAGGGGTGGGGGTCGGGGTGGTTTAGGTTTAGGGGCGGGGAGGGGGGTCGGGCATTTTTAGTTTTAGGGGTGGGGTGGGTGGTCGTGTATTTTTAGTATTTGGGTGTGGGGGGTCGGGGTGGTTAAGGTTTTAGGGGTGGGGTGGGGGATTGGGGTGGTTTAGGTTTTAGGGGTGGGGTGATTTTAGGTTTTAGGGGCGGGGTGAGGGGTTGCGGTAACTTTAGGGGTGGGGTTGGGGTGGTTTTAGGTTTCAGGGGTGAGTTGGGGGGTCGGGTAATTTTAGGGGCGGGGTGGGGGGTTTTAGTTTTTAGGGGCAGGGTCGGGGCTCGGGGAAGTTTTAGGGGTGGGGGTGTTGGGGTGGTTTTAGGTTTTAGGGGTGGGGGTTGGGGTAGTTTAGGTTTTATGGATGGGGTTGGGGTTGTTTTAGGGTGGGGGTTGTGGTGGTTTTAGGTTTTAGGGGTGGGTTGGGATGGTTTTACGTTTTAGGGGCGGGGTGGGGGGCTCAGGGTAGTTTTAGGGGTGGGGTGTTGGGGTGGTTTTAGGTTTTAGGGGTGGGGTTTGGGGTAGTTTAGGTTTTAGGGATGCTGTGGGGGTTGGGTTGTTTGAGGGGTGGGGGTTGGGGTGGTTTTAGGTTTTAGGGGTGGGTTGGGGGGTCGTTTAATTTTTGGGGCGGGGTGGGGGGTTGAGAGGGTTTTAGGTTTAGAGGTGGGTTTAGACCCGTCTAGCATCAAAAATATGGAGTCTGCGTCATTTTATGGATGCGTGAAACCGCCTTGCATCAATGAGATGCAAGGTAGGCGTTCCCGTCCAATAATGACTCAAACACCTTAGCGCCATATTTATCCAACAGGGCAAAAATGACACACCACTACTTAAGGAAAACACACACAAGTAACATCATAGCCCAACCAGACAACATGGAGGTGCTACTGATGCAGCTTGCTAGACGACGCAGAGCACAGGAACAACAGCAGCAGCTACCAACACCCCAATGCGGCCCCCAAAGGCAAAGCAGAAGGCAGGTGAGGGTCTTCAGGAACAGGACAGCCCTCCATGGCCTCAGTGAACAGGACATCAACCGGAGGTATAGACTCAACTGGGAAGCCATACAGCAGCTGCTGCGCCAAATTGACCCACAACCACCAGCCAGCCTGCAGACACCACACAATATACCACTGGTGACCAAGCTGCTAGCTGTCCTGTATATGTTGCTCCTTCCAATCAATGGGTGCCCTGGTCGCTGAAGTATCACAGCCCTCATTCTCCGCCTTCCTGCCCAAGGTCTTAGATGCCATCATCTCCATCACACTCCACCACATCAGCTTCCCCAACACCCAGCAGAAGCAGCAAGAGAACAAACAGGGGTTTTATCAAATACATGGCTTCCGTATGTGCTTGGTGCAATTGACTGCACCCATATCCGGATCGTACCACCTGCAGCAACAGAGCATCTATTCCAGAATGGAAAGCACACCCACTCCACAAATGTGCAGGCCATAGTTGACCACCAGGGATTGTGTACCAACATCTTGGCCAAGTATCCTGGGAGTGTTCATGATTCCTTCATATTTCACCACTCCACATTTCCAGGATGGACAATATAGGAATGGCCTTCTTGTTGATAAGTCCATAAACCTAGCAATATACACACAGCACAGCAACCCTGTAGGACACACAATACATTCACCACTACATTGACACTGAGGTGTGACACAGGTAGTTATGTTGTACACCCTGACACAATAGGATACACACATATGGACAAATGACGGCTGGCACAAACATTAGCTGCCACTCTAGAGCTACAAGGTACCAATGTCAAAGCACACAATGACAATGACTTGGCCTGCAGTGGAAGTACAACTTGGAAGATGAACCATTACAATTACATTAGGCCACATAGTCAATCCAATACCCTCCCACGCAATATGTAGCGTGGAAGGGGTGTGCAATGTGTGTTGCTGCAGGTCTAACACCATGAGACGCATAGCATGATGATGCAGACTCAAATGTAGGTGACACAGAAATACTGAGGCAGTCCCAACATCATACATCACTCCTGGGGTGCAGTTGCTAGGTAGCAATAAGGAAGTGGACTGTGCTATGAACACATATTGATGTGCCACTAATGCAAACCACACACAGCTGCACACACTGAAAGAGCCAGTTGTCCATCCAGTTAACATATGTACAGAGAGATGGCCCTTCCTGAACAGATACCTCCACCTCCACAAGGCAGTTAGCCAGGTTACCTGGAGCAAGTTTGGTAGTGTAGGTGCACGGTTGCACATGAGCCACTGGCAGTGGGAACAAAAAAAGTTTGCCTAGAACCAAATCACAAGTGGACAATTGTGCATTGTCATTACTCAACACCTCAGTGCTGCCAATTTATGGAAATGTGTTGTGCATTGTCACCAAGCCAAATCAAAGGGCCTCACTGTTCTGCAATGCCATATGTCTAATTGGATGGGATGTCCAGGCCATGTAGTGTAACCATGTTACCACCACATCGAAGTATATAGAGTGTGTTGAAGTATCATGTCCCCTCCAGTGAAAGCACACTAAAACATGTTGGTCACTACACAACGCATTGTACATACATACTGACCAGCAGTTTGGAAACAAAATCATAGACCCCAGGTCAATGAGCCAAACACAAGCTGTCAAATCAAACAACCCACTGCAGAATCTTTTTTTTTACAGAAGCCCAGGATCTCACACAATACCACAAACACATATGAGTCACAGACGACACAAGATATCAACTGCCATGCTACATGACATTCCTGTTGCAAGCACTAACAAAATACTCACTCCTATTATCTTTTTCAGCGGATCAGGGTTACGGGATCCATCCATGAATCATGACCCCATTCCCTAACCCCAGCACAGCAGCAGAACGTGCCTATAATGAGGCACATCGGAAGACAAGCACCATTGTAGAAGGGACCTTTGGCATCCTGAAGTCCAGATTCAGGTGTCTGGACATCACAGGAGGCAGCCTCCTATATGCCCCACACATTGTTTTCAAAATCATACTTGCATTTGTGTGAGGAAGAACATCTCCCTATATGAGCCTGACCAAGAACTGCCTGAGAGGGAGGAGGATGGTGCCATGGAAAATGAGGGGGACATCAAAACACAGCTGCAGGAATGCACCACAGAGTCCAGGTTATTCAAAAAAATGTTAACCAATAGTCACTCTACACACCTTGTTAGAATACATAATTAAACACCTTACTTGATCACACAATTCTGCTCTGGGTTCTTCTTTCTCCATCCCATTTTCTTTAGGAATATGAGCATGTTACAAAGACAAATCTGACTACTTCTGATGCAACATCATATGTGATGCATATGATTGTACAGCAAACATCACACACATATAAAAATATTCATCTTTTGAATTTCATATATGAAGGACAAAATCAATGGACCACAGCATATGACACACATCCACGTTGCCAACATTGTCTACTGTAGCACATGACACACAACTATGACATCTCCAATCATAAGGTAAATAAGCGCACCATACATGAGGCAGTGGATGTGAACTATCAGTGGAAACTGGAATGTATGAACAGACCCCTGACATTAGTAAGTGTGACATTTGCAATCTCTGCAAGGAGCTTGTGTGACAAGAGGGGCATAATTTCTGAAAATAGGTAGCATGAGTGTCCCAGGTATGACAAGCAATGTTCACAACACTTGCCCTGCGCAGTCCATCCATGGAAATCAGTCCTGCCACTGCCATGTGTTAAGCCTCTGCCCTCCCATCTCTAGGGGGTGCTGTAAATGGACTATCTGTAACCTGGGAATCATCAACACTCGCCCAGAGTCCTTTTCTGACTCCTGTTTGCTTCCCTTTTCCATAGGGCATGATATAGAAGAACTACATTAGCCTGCATGGATTTCAGGTCCCATAATGCACTGCCTGGTAGTCGGTAAGACCTGTAATCTTCTGTCCATTGCTTCCTATGGGAAAAGTTTGGTTGTCCCTTAATACTGGGCTCTCTCTTCTAGGAATTATGAGGGACTGAAGCTGCACACTCCTGCGACCTCTCTTGTGCAGCCCAGCCATGTTACTTTGCCCTGGCCTTGCTGCTGCCTGGAACTGCTTAGAAGCTGCCATTCCCTGAAGCTTCTAGTCGTGCATTTGAGTACGATTCATTTGTGTTCCAGACCCCTTGTTGGATTGTGTTACAGTCCTGATTACACCTGAACCTGCTCCCTGTTTAACCAGTCCTGTTCCTGCTTGTTGCAGTCAGAGTCTGCACCCTGTTTCTCAGCCTTGTTCATGTTTGTTTCTGCCAGAGCCTACTTTCTGTTACCCAGACCTGTTCCAGTCTTTGCATCAACCTGAGTCTGTTCCCTGTGCCTAGCTTTCCCTCCCAGTTGGTGCCCTCGCTTTTCTGTTTCTTCTTGGGTTATCGTGTCTGGTAAGTGTCCTATCAGTCCTCACCTGTGTAGAAGTGTTTTCCTATGTACTTGGTGTGGCACCTGGTTTCCAGGAGGCAAGTCCTCCCCCCATCCTTTGTCTATTGTTGCATGTATTCATTAGTGCCTAACAGTGACAGTGTGCTATGGCTGTATTCCAGGAATTGCCACTGTGTCTCCAGCCGGACCAACAAGGGCTAGTCTTGTGTATGTAAGTACAATCCTTGTTTGTGCCCTAGGGGTCCAGACACAGATTCACTTCTGCTGCCTCCTTTCTAAGGGGCTTGCTTGGTGACTAGCTGTAAGATTAATCTGCACAGTGGTGCTGACATTCCCTGTTGCTGTGGGAAGTTCTGAGCACTACCCTGTGAACAATGTTAGTGATAAGCCCTGCATGTTTGTCCATTACTGACCCGTTCCATATTTGTTGACACTAAAGTTGCTCTGCCTTCACTTTTCTGTTTTTTCTGCCTTACCATAGCTGGCCTTTAGCTGCTCTTCTGCTTTGGTACACTACTTCCTTGCGAGATACTCTGCGAACTCAAGGGTTGCCCCTAACAGACTCCTGACTAGACCCACACGAAACTGTAACACCATGGAGCCTAGTCCTGACACAGGGTACAAATGCCCACACACTTGAACTGGAAACGTCTGTAGAATACACATCTGAAAATACATGAACACATGCAGCCAGGGCAGCAGGTCCACCACAGCAACATCAGTAAGATAGGTAATTCTTATGATTCAAACTGACGTGTACATAACATTATTATGGGTGGAATTAAGGCACAGTGTCTCAAACACTGTACATACCAAACATGTACACATGGCCGACATATGGATAGTTCACACACAAGTCACCATGAAGTCGTAGCCAACAATTAATGACATATGAGGGGTGACATATCCGACCTAGCACTCATCAGCCATTCTCGATCATCCCTGAGTTTTGTTTCTCATGTGAAATGTAATGTCCCCAAAGTCAAACAACTACACGCTTCAAATGAGTCAACACATATTACAAACACATAACATGACTGTTGTACATCACTGATTTAACCAAAACAGAAAGGGGGACTGGGAGATTGACTAGTCCAGTGTACACTCTTCCTAATGGTTATATTGAAAAAATAAAGTGCACTGTTCCTGGAACAGTGTGCTTTATTTTTTCAATACATCATTGATTGCCATCTCATGTAGCTACCCATTTGTAACACATACATACAAGAGCTTTACGTCCAATGTATTGCATGCCATTCCTTCAAAAGCACACATACTGTTATTACAGATCATTCACACACAAAACACACAGTTGCATGCTCTACCACATGTGGCCAACCACTATACCACACACTGCAGGCCATACCATCCTATCTCCATCTTGATACAGGGTGCATGCATGTTAAATCATTAAAAATCACGCAAACACAGTTTGGGTCAAAACATTTTACGCAAATGCGTGCCTTTAGCTGCTCTTCTGCTTTGGTACACCAATACGCTAACTAAACATTCATGGGCCCTTCACGTTAATTCCACCAGGGCACCACATGCATCCATTGAAATAGAATTTTACCAGTAATGCGTGGTATTTTGCCGCACATGTAGGTTATGCGTTGAAAATATTCATGCAAACATTGTATGCGTCAAAAAAATACACGCAAGACGGAAAATGGGCCGCAAAGGGGACAGGAAGAGATGTAATAGAAAATCCTGTTTACAGGCATGGTACAGTGGGTGTACTTTCACTTTCACTTTACAGTCTGTGCTTTTTCTTGACTGTGTGGCTGTGTCTCGGTGTTACTGGTGTCTAGATTGCGGTTCTTGTATCTTGTGGTGTCTCTCTTGTGTCTTTTGTGTATTCTATTTGTACATTGTATCTGTTTGTGTGCTTTTGTGTATTTTAGTGTCATTTGGATTGTATTTGTACTGTCAGGTGTCTGTTTGGGGGTTACGTTAGTTGGGTTAGTTTGTGTTCCTAGTTTGGGCTGTAAGTTTCCTTTTTGTACATTTATTTTCTTTCCTTTTTACACTTTTTCTGTTTTGCATTGTTGTGCAAGGACATGTCGGGAAGGGCGAGGCTGACCCGCATGGGGGAGGAGGAGCTTGGGGGCTTTGTGTGGCTGGTGTGCCACTTTCTGCCATTGATGCTGGAAATGGGTAGGTGTGTGATACAGGGATATCACACAGAGGCAAGGCGGCTGTGGTGGGGCAAGGTGCTCTACCACCTCAAACGGGTATTCCACACAGGCAGGAATGAGCACCAGCTGAAGCATCACTGGGCTGACCTGGTAGCCGGAGAACAGGATCTGCTGGACCACCTCGGTGTGGTGATCGGTGGCCCTGTTGGTGAGTATCACATTGACAAATGTGTACAGTAGAATGCTCCTGAGTGACAGTAGCAGATGTCTTGAAGGGCTGCATGCAATGTTTTTGGCCATGTTGAATGCAAGCAGAACAAACTGTTAGTGTCCCAGTACTGAGATGTAGTCCACATGTCCATACATGTTAACAATGCAGTCCTGAGGCCACATGTACCAAGCTATTTTTAACTGTCACAAACTGCCTAATTTTCAGAATTTGTGTGTTTACATCAGGAAAAAATGTTTATTTCAATGCACATCCCCAATTTTGCCATTCTGTTATCACATTGCCCAATCACAAAACAGGGTTTCTAGTGGCATTTAGGAAGGGGTGTTCTTTTCCTGTTAGAGAGTCGCAGTCCACTGATTGATTGTTTGGTGACCAAAAATGCTGGCACTAAACAATTGCAGTTACCAGCCGTTTCAAGTTGGTGCTAACCCATTTGCAAAAAGGGGAGGGGTCCCCATGGGATCCCTCCCCCTTTGTGAATGTCTGCCCAAAAATTGTTTCAGAGCAGGAAATGATCCCATGGACCACTGACTGCTTCAACAAAATTATTACAGTCATAATATTGTTTTTTTAAAATGCTTTCTGTTTACTCTTGATGAAATAAGGCTGTATTAAACAAAATATATATACATTTCTATTTGAAAGCAGTCACAGACATGGTGGTCTGCTGAGCCCAGCAGGGCAGCATCCCTGTGAGTGCCACCATTCCCAAGGGGTTTGCAAAATAAGACCTGCCTCATTAAAATTCATGAGGTAGGTCATTTGCTACCCCAGTTGTGATTTGCAAACAGTGTCATTGACAGTGTTGTACCTCAGATCATCCTACTTGCAAATTGTGAGTTGCTAAGTCTCGCAATATGTAACTCACAAAAGCTTATCTTAGTACATGTGGCCCTTAGTAACACATTTCAGGTGCAATAACAACACCAGTGCCCATGCATTTTGGCAATGATGATCAGGTAAGACAGTGTGTAGTTAGTGGAGAAGTGTGGCACAATGGTTAGAGTGTTAGACCTCTGATGCAGAAATCTGGCCTGGGACCAGGGTTCGATTTCTGCCTCGGCGGGTCTTGGGCTCAGTTCCCTTGGACTAGATAATTCGTTCCTTGGTGCCTCATCTAATTACTGGGTCCCACTCTATAACTCGGGGCAATACCTTGCTTAATATCCGCAGCGCCCCTGACAGCACTTGGATGCCTGGTTTCACCCTGGGGGTTGCCCAAGAGTGGGTGCCTCACAGGGAAAAGTCAGGAGGGGCTCCACAGTGGTATGCATACAGTGCCATGAGACCCTAACGGGTGAGTAGTGCACTATACAAGTGTGAAGTTTACATTTTTACTGTCAGCATACCCCATTTCACTGTATTGAGACAGCAAAGTGGGCAATACATATTTAGCTCTACATTGCCATCATTACACACCCAGATCCCTACCATTAGGCTTAGGGGACACTGTCAATGAGGAATTTGGTACCTGCATACAACTGAGCCACATCTGTTATGGACCAGTGAATGCATGATAATTGCAGACTGAAAATGTAGCCACATGTCCATCACACAGTAACTCAGTGTCCCTTGATGCACAAGCCACAATACTTGAGTCACTTGTATTGCAGTGCACCATGGAAGTGCCATTGAAATTGGCACCCAAATACAAATCATGACATGGAGTACCATCTGAAATGGATTAGCCACAAATGTCTGTAGTCAGGTTTAGCACCACATGATTGTTAGGCCCAGTGCATGTGTGCAGATGTGTGTCTATCACTCACTGAAGTGTCAGTGTCAGTGTCAATGTGAGTTTGCAATGATATGTCTGTTGAAGTGTCTACATGCAGGATCAGCAGCTCACTCATACAAAATGATACACACTGTGATATGTTGTCCATACGTTTGTACAGTGATCTGACATTGAGCATATATTTCCTTTCCCTGTCTTACAAGTGGACCAGCCCCCTATACCATTGGGGAAGTGGTTCAATTTCAGGACCCAGACGTATCCAGTAAGTGTGATAATGTCTGTCCTGTGTGGCGATTGCAGCTGTTGTGTGAGTGACTCTTGTGTGTTGCACTCATTTCAAGATGTGATGAGCTGGCACTTGATATGATATATTACTTGCCTGGATGTTGACATAGTGTTTCGTGCAAGGGTTAGACATTCACAGGCAGAGAGTCATATCTTGGGAGTCTTGTGCTGCGCAATAGGCAGCAGCATGTGAACAAGGTGATTAGTAGCCACATGTAGGCCCACATATGACTTCGAAAAGCTCCACTGTCAGAATATTGTCACTAAGTCATACCCTCATTCTCACAAGACAGTGATGCATCAGTTTTCCGCACAAAATTGTGCATCCCTGTATTGTAATGTACATGTCGGACTGTATGGGTAACTGTCCCCAGCATCTAGTCCCATAAGTTGTACTCCATTTACGTGACATGTTTGTGGTATGTAGTAGGCGTGCATGCAGGTCTAGGCCAGACATGTGCTGTCATCAATTTGGGTGTTTTGTGAATTGTGTTAGCAGACCAGGTGTTGATGGTTGTCCACAGCTGGACACATGAATGTAGATGTGAATGACCTATGGATACCTCATTCCTAGGTGTCAGCCCTCCTCACATGTGTTCCACTCACTAACTCCATGTACAAGTGGGCATGGCTTTGTAGTTGTCATCGACAGTTGTGATGATGTATTGCATGCCCAACACCCCTGAGGCACAGGGGTAGGTGAACAACATAAATGTAGGTAGATATGATGGTCACAGTGTAGATAACAGTCATCTCATTCAAACATGTCCCAAACAACACTGACCCCTTATAATTAGCATCTGCATACCATCCTGCTAATTACATCTACAAATCACTGGTCTTGGGTGCCTTGAAGTTGACTCAGATGATAAAGATGAGTCGGCCTGGCCCATGTTAAGTAGTTGCTGCCTTTGCATTGTGACACATTGCACTACATCAATGCACAGATCACTTTATTTGGTCCACCTCTTGTTGTGCTTTGCGGTGGTGTTAAATACTTGATGGGTAGGCAGCGTTGCCATTTCATTCGTCAGGGACATTATATCATCTGGACTGTGATTTGGACTGCATGTGCAAATTGAGGCAGAGTGTTAGATTATCATCTCTACATGCATCACACAATGATGATACTGATGGTTGCCTGTCTAATTTTTACAGCTGCCAACATGGATGTAGTGGAGATCAGGACTTTCCAGAAGCGGGCACTGAGATACAGACACATATTGGATGTCAAGTCTGGGTACCGAAAGATGGCAAGACGCTATCAGAGAAAGCGAGCCACAGGAGAATGGCATGCTTTCAGCCAAGGGGGACTGGCATTGGCCACAAAGGTTGGAGCCACCATCACAACTGCAGCTACTACCACAGCAGCCATCACATCAGCCCCACCTGCTGCACCATCAACATCGGCACCACCAACCACCATACCTGCAGCACCTTCAACATCAGCACCACGACCACCACACATGCTGGACCCACAACCTCTGCAACACAGACCACAACATCTGCTGCATTGGACATGGCCGCAATTTCCGTACTCCAGAGGGACATGAGGAAAGTGTTGAGAAAGCTTGAAACTATACAGAGGAACGTGGACAAAAATACCCGAAGGCTCAAAGCTATTAAGAAGACACTGAGGGGGGCATACCTGTGAACTCTTGCCTCCCCTCACCCCTAATTCAGTCCCCTCCCTCCTCATTCCTCATCATGTTTTTTAGTGGGTTTGGGGGGTTTAGTGATAGGTTAGAGTAGGGTAGTAGTTTCAATACGATAAGTATGTTGGGGGCGTTTCATATTATTACATGTTAGTTTGTGGGTGGGTAGCGGTTAATGTTGGGGATTTTGTGTATTTAAAAATAACATAATAAAACAAATAAAACAATAAAACAAATTTAAAAAATACAAAAATATATATTTGTTTAGTATTAGTTAGTTTATGTTTAGGTTAGTATATGTTGTCCTACATGTGTCTCGTCATATAAGGGGGGTGGGGGGCAAATGTTTAGAATGTGTTGTTAAATGTGGTAAGTAAGCTTAGAATAGGGTAGTTAGGGCCAGTTCTGGGTAATGTATAGTTAGGATAGATTAGGTTATTATAGGTGTGTTACATAGTTTTAAGTTCTGTTTTGTACATAGTTATTAAAGATTTAGGTACTCCCTTACTGCATGTGTCGTATGCTTGGGGCTCAGGGTCTTTGCATGAGTGTACAGTGCCAATTGTCTGTTGGCCTGTGTATTCCATACTGCATCCACATCCCTCTCTTGACCTGTTAATTCCCACTTGCAACTGACCTGTCACATTGGCAGCTACAACAAATCTAAATCTCAATGAATCTTCCATCCATTGTACCCCCACTCAACGTGACTATGGTTCCCATATATTGGACAGGTAGGTGTGGTTTTCAAGCTGTCATTGTTTGGGTTCTGTGTCGGAATGTTGGGCACTGTGGGACGTCTGCATGCAGCCTGAAGTTCATGTCAACACTGCTAAACTGAATAGTGTCAATTTCAGATGAGGTCGAGTAATACAAATTTCACGCCTATGTGTTTTACTTGTACCTCCAGCTCACGTTATTGGCCAAACACTCTTACACAGCCATTCCTGCTGTATGTTGTGGATGATGCATGTATGTTTTAAAGCAAATGTCACATACACAATGCCTTGCTTGTAGGGGATGTGGCCAGCCTTGACTTTCATCTTGTAGATACCTTGGCCCTCAATTATACTATTATTGCACTGCATTTTCCTAATTTTTTTACACAAAAGAGGCGCGATCTTAAAATATCCAATTATATTTTGTAAATTTGCACTGCTTTTGCTAAAACAATGATGCAAATGCAGTGCAGAAAAAGTAAAAATCAGGGCCCTTGTGTGTAGATATCTGCCCACAATATTTCTGCACCCTGGTATTGACACTCTGTGACCATAGACATGTTAAATGCATCACAAATCTCCAGCAAAGTAGATGTGTCACATTACACAGAGACAAAGTGGGTGTGTAGGTGCTGTATATTTTAAAGTGCTGTAGTTCAATATTTACATAGTCTAGGTCTGTGACCCATTAGTGTAAAGCATTCTATTGTGACGCAACACAAGGTTGAGGGACATCTCATTTGACATGCTGAGATGAAGTGTTGTTCATTGCAGAGGAACATGAATTGCCAGTACAGTAGTGAGAGACAATTGCAGTCCATAGTGGTAAGGTTAACAATGTGTCAGTGAGGACTGCATATCACCAACTGTAGCAATACTGGCATGTTGTCAAGCACAGGACAAAGGAAAATCAGTGCCCATGTGGCATGGGCTACTGCTGCTACCAGGTACCCCTACAGGTGAAGATGATCTGTTCCACATCTTCACCTTCTGATGTGTGTGTCTTCTCCTCTGCCCTTGATGGTGGTGTTGGTGGGTTTGAGGGGGCAACACACACTTCAGTGGTTGGAGAAGTGGACACCAAATTCCCGGCAGCTGCCGTCTATGGAACTACATATGGCATCATTGAAGCAAGGAGGAGCTGCTGATTATTGAGTATGGCAGCAACATCCCTGTGGTAGGCAGCCATGTCTGCCCTGAGGGAGGCCAGTTCCAAGTGAATGGTGTCCAGCTTGTTGTCATGCATGCAGCTGCAAGACTGGGAGGGCAGGTGTTGTGGCAACTTCTCACAACAGTGGTGAGGTCCCTCACACACTGTTGGACTCCTTGCCATAGGGATTGTGCGAGGTGTATGGCTGCTGACTATTCTGCAGAAGGCATCATGCACATGCGCATCACGTCAAGGCTGACTACCATAGTTTGGATGCTCACCCGCACCTCCTTGTCCAGCTCCCGCTGTACTCCCACTACTGTCCTCTCAAAGGTGGTTCCTGTGTCATCAGAGTCCTCAGCTATGTTTGAGCTGGCAGGTCGTACTATTGGGGTGGTGGGTGGGTCCTCTGGGATGGCTGCTACATGTATGCTCCTCCTTGTAACTGGAGATTGTGTCTGGAGGGTTCCCAGGACATCCTGGAGGGCTTCCTGGCTGATGGTTGTCAGCTGGTCATCAAGGTCATCAGGGTAATCCAGGATAGACAGATCCACAGGAGAGCCATTGTCCTCTGCAATGAGATATTGTACAATTAGTGTGTCTGTGTTGTGCCAGTTGTAACGTGATGTCACTGAATTTATATTGGTGGTACATTGTTATCTTGGTTCCCATGCATTGTTCCTGTCATTAATGTTTGCAGGCTTTCAGCCCTGTGCCCCACCTGCATGTCACATGTAGTGTGGGCAGTTTGGGCAATTGTCTGCATCACATCTTCTAGGTATGGGTTCTGTCCAAATTGTGGCTTGCCACCTTCTTGTCCCCATCAACCCTCCCTCTGCTTCCATTAGCATGGTGAGGCCTTGCAATAATTGTTGGTGTGCTGATGCCACAGTACCACGCATAACAATATGGCCCTGTTGCAGTCTATCATTTTTCACATACACCTATGCGGTGTTGAGACCTAGCCCCATACCATATATTGCATTTCCATGAAACGATACAGGTGGCACCACTGGCAGTTTCTCATGTTGATGTTTGCGTATGTGTGCTACATTGCTTTACACTGATAGGCCTGGCAGAGTTCCATTTCCTCGTGTGACTGTGCGGGTGTGTTTGCCTACCTACACACATATGTCCTCTCCCTCAATGCAGTTGTCTTAGTACTATGACACCTAAGATGTTGCATGGTGGCATTGCAGCTATTATGACACAACCACAGGGGTAAAGCCAGGAATGGGCAGCATGGGTATGAGATTACTGCTGTGTACATCATTATGGATGTGACAGTGACTGATGGTTATTGAGTCTATGGACATGAGCATTTGACAGGAGTTGCACTTGGCTAGGGATTGATGGGGATTAATCACGTAGTCATATTGAACCCTAGTTTTGAGTGTGTTTGTGCCATGGGCACCTAACTGGCATTTCCTATTTGACCAGCACACACAGCACAGATAGTAGTGTCAACTGTTGTCAATGGTAAATGTCGCTTGAACCAATGGCCTGAGACTGGGCATTGTCCTCTAGTTTACATTCTGACAATACCAGCTGTCCTGTGACACCAGACCAGTTTCACATTCTACCCTGCCCTCCTGGTCTGCTTCAGCATTTCCAGCAGCCTTGGCATGACGGTGTACCGCCATGCAAAGGTTGTTGGTGTTGTGTTGTGCTCTGCCCCCGGATGTCCCTGCACAGCCCATGCACTTGGCATGGGCAGTGCAGAGAGTTCAGTGCCGTGCCCCTTTGCTTTTTCCACTATGTAGTAGGTATGTGCTGCTACCTTCTTGCACTTGGCATTTAGGCATTTTGGTCCCCCTTGCAACTTACCCTGTATATGTGCTGTTTCCTGGTCGTCTGCGCTGTCCTGTCCTGTAATACTAGTGATGATTTCCTCTGGGATGATGGCTGCAACCATCTCATCCAGGTCCTCTTGCAGTGCTGGACTCCCAGCTCTGGTCTGCAGTGCTGCATTCCTGTTCTTTGCCAATTTCTCCTTTGTCCTGCACTTGTAGTCATGCCAACATTTTTGCAGTCAGTGACAGTTCTCTTGACCTCTGCCACACTGTTAATCTTGGCCACAATCTGTTGCCAAATTGCCTCTTTACTCCCAATTGGCAATTTAGAGGTGATGAAGAGGTGATGCTGGTGCTCCGTCACCTCTCTCACCAGAATTTCATGCTCCTCTGCGCTGAAGCGACACTTCCTCTTCTTCTTGTCTCTCCCCTGGGTCTTGTCTGTGTCCTCCTGGCTGGTTCCTGGTTGTGTGGGGTCTTCCTGGGGTCTCTCCTGGCTTCTGGGATCCATTTTGGGGCTCCTTAGCACTATTTGCTCAGTTTTTTGTCTCTTTTTGACACTATTGTGTTGAAAAATGACACATATCAGTTTTGTGAAGTTTTTCTATGTCACAAACTGGATTAGAGTCATTTTTCCTGCATTAACATAATTTTGCCGTACCACAAGGCGCAATGGTTAGCATCAGGAAAAATTACTCTAACCTATTCTTAGTGTCACCCAGCATCAAAGTATAAATTTGACACACAGGTGGCGTTAAGACCTGATGCTAGCCAGTACTAAAATATTTGACGCAAAACTGCGTTAGAACAGTTTTGCGTCAAAAAGTATAAATCTGGTCCTTAGTACCTACATCGTTTTTTCCTATAGCCCATACTCTGGTGGGAACCCCTTCCTGCCAATTTTTTTGGTAACCCTTTTTAATACCTCCGACGATACGGCATGTGACTCATATACAATTGATAACAGGCAAGGGTAATGTTCATGACATTCAAAATATACCCCTTCAGCTGTACATCTCATTATAGCATTTAATCTTTCCTGAAGGTCTATTCCAAACAGATTTAATGCACTTTTATCAGTAAATACAAAACAATGTCTATCTGTAAGTGGCAAAAAATATATGACAAAGGTGCAAGATTGAAAATTGCAATTTTAGAATGTCCCACAGAGATATTCATTTAACCTGAGAGGTGTACAGGTGGAAGGGATTGTTTTGAAATGGAGGAACTAGTGGGCATAGATTCAATCAGAACCTGGCATACTTCCCTCGTATTTTGGCATTTATAAAAGGACCTCGCTGATCTACAGGTAGTGAGATCAGGATAGTAGTGAGATCAGCATACACCCCCCGCATTTTGCATGTGATAAATCATAATATTCATCTTCAGAAAAGAATACCATCTGATGCTGGGCTACCCTGTGTTGGACTTTTTTTCTTTTGCAATCCAATCTATTTGCCTTCTGCCTCCTATTTTTTCTGACCTGTTTGTGTTGTCTTTTGAACTCTGAACACTTTACCACTGCTAACCAGTGCTAAAGTGCATATGCTCTCTGTATAAATTGTATTGTTGATTGGTTCATCCATGATTAGAATATTTGATTTACTGGTAGGTCCCTAGTACAGTGCACTAGAGGTGCCCAGGGCCTGTACATCAAAAGCTACTAGTGGGCCTGCAACACTGGTTGTGCCACCCACCTCAGTAGCCCTGCCACTACAGTGTCTGTGTGTGCAGTTTTAAACTGCCAATTCGACTTGGCAAGTGTACCCACTTGCCAGGCCTAAACCTTCCTCTTTCTTACATGTAAGACAGCCCTAAGGTAGGCCCTAGGTAGCCCCATGGGCAGGGTGCAGAGTATGTTTAAGGTAGGACATATACTAATGTGTTTTATATGTCCTGACAGTGAAGTACTGCCAAATTCTGTTTTCACTGTTGCAAGGCCTATCTCTCTCATAGGTTAACATGGGGGCTGCCTTTAAAAATGATTAAAGCGTAGATTCCCTTTGGGTGCAGATAGACATGTGGAGTTTTAGGTCTCTGAGCTCACAACTTAAAAATACATCTTTTAGTAAAGTTGGTATTAAGATAGTGTGTTTGGAAATGCCACTTTTAGAAAGTGGGCATTTTCTTGCTTAACCCATTCTGTGACTCTGCCTGTTTGTGGATTCCCTGTCTGGGTCAGTTTGACAGGTGGACTGCTTGCACCTCTCTCTAAGACAGTGACACAAAGGGATCTGGGGTGTAGCCTGCATATTCTGATGCGCTATCTGTGCTAGGAGGGAGGGAAGGATTGGTCACTTACACCTGAAAGGGCTGTGCCTGCCCTCACACAATGCAGTCTCCAACCCCCTGGTGTGTGTCGGGGCCTGGCCTGGGCAAGGCAGGATTTCACAAACAAGAGAGACTTTCCTTTGAAGTAGGCCTACTTCAAAGGCCAAAATGGGAACAAGAAGTGCACCCAAAACCACAGACTTTAGATCACTTCTGGACATCAAGGGGAACCTCTTCCTGGAGAAGAGCTGAAGAATTGAGGAGAAGTGCTGCCCTGCCT
Organism: Pleurodeles waltl; assembly: GCF_031143425.1. NCBI lineage: Eukaryota > Metazoa > Chordata > Amphibia > Caudata > Salamandridae > Pleurodeles > Pleurodeles waltl. The sequence goes on along the minus strand of NC_090437.1, from coordinate 721,892,952 downwards.
GTGACTGTGCTTTGTGGAGCTATCCTGCAGTTGCTGCTTCTGCCTGTGCAAGGAGACAAAGACTGGACTTTGTTGGCGTTCCTGCTTGTGAAGAAATTTCTAAGGGCTTGAAATTGTGCTTGCCTCCTGTTGTTGAAGTCTCAGGGCCATCAAAGGTTTCTCCTGCCAGCATATGGACTCTCTGCTGAGACTCCAGCCCTGCCAAGTGGTGCCCTATCCAGTTCCTGGGGCCTTGGAAGGTGAAGCTGGCAGACCAAGACTGAAAATCCACGTACAGACCGCCGTGCAGGGAAAATATCGATGCACCTTCCGAGATGCGGCTGAAAAAGGATGCACCACAAGCTTGTGGCAGAAATAGACACTCCACTGGCATTGCGGCTGGAAGATCGATGCACATAACTGGAGAAAGGATGTGCAACACCCACTGACGGAGGCTGATAACATCGCAACCCACAAAGCGCACTTTTGCTGATACCGTATGGCAGGATTTTCAACACAAACCTTGCTGGGCGCGGAAAAACGACGCAAAGCCGGCCCAGACCCAAGTGCTTGCCCGGATTGACACATCGCTCTCGACACATCGCTAACCTTTTCCAATGCACACTCACCTGTGGGTGTTATTTTGATGCTACCCAGGTACTTCTCAACACTAACAGTGTTTTTACTGTTTACAAAAGGTTTTAAGTCCTTTTTGCTTTTAAAATTAATAACATGACTTGTATATGTTGGATTTTTGTCGTTTTGGTCTTGCTTTGTTTAGACAAGTATTTCCTATTTTTCTAAACCTTTGTTGTGTCATTTTGTAGTGTTTCACGGAGTTTCTTTGTGTGTTGGTACAAATACATACACCTAGACTCTGGTTAAGCCTGCCTGCTTGTGCCATGCTACCAAGGGGGTGAGCGGGGCTTAACTGAGGGTGATTTTCCTTTACCCCACCTAGAGTGAGGGTCCTTTCTTGGACAGGGGGTAACCTGACCGCCAACCAAAGACCCCATTTCTAACACCCTGTTATCAATATAATTCTGAGCAGCGGGTTGAGTATAACTGTTTGGAGATTCAGAGGTGGCCTGTGGGGGGAACCTCGTCCTGACCCTGAAAGTGGACAGGCATTCTCTTTGATTCTGGGGACATTCTCTTACACAGTGGCCAGCTGCCTCTCAGTTGTGACTTAGCCCGGCATTATGCTATGTTTGAGGTGGTGCAGAGTACCTTAATCCTCTGACACTTCCTCTCCTGTACCCTCCTTGTTGCATTCTTTACCCCTATTGTTACTCTGTTTGCAATTGTTACAATACAGTTTGTCCCTTCAAATCCTTCCTGCATTTTTCCTTTTGAGTTTCATCATTGCCATGCTTGTCAGAATAATACTGTGCTATGGCCAGCATTTCTTTCAATGGTTTTGCAGTCCAACAAGGTATTGAATCATTAATAGTTTTCCTTATATGAATTTATAAACCCTGAACAAAACAACCAACCAATGCACTTGCCGCTCCTTCCTACCTGAGACTTATGTACTCGGGCATAATAGGCATGGGCTGTTTTGTTCTTAGTCTGCTTAGCTTTTGTTTATTTATTTCACTCTACTTCCTTTCTTGGTATAATCGTTTGTAAAAATGTGAAAATTAATGTTGTATTTCATCATGGATGGTCCTTCCTCTTCTTTTTTTAATGTTGCATTATGCCACTTCACTACCTGTTGGTCCTTTTTACACTTTTTCCATATCTCTGCTAGCAAGATGATGGAAAACATCTGATCTAAGTCACTTATTGTTAGCTGTCTTCTCTTTAGTATCCTTCCTGTGTGAGTATACCATTCATCTGCATTTTCCCTTATGTTTGGATAGTCTTTAGCAAAAGCTAATAGCACTGCCTTAGTCTGAGGTGTGTGTACATAAAACACAGGCTGTGTGGCATTATTCTTGCATTGGAAATTGGCCATCAATATGTAATAGTTTTATCTTCTCCTGTAGATAAACTGCATCAATAGACGTGGTTCCTCTTCTTCACTAACGTGAAGTTTGCAAGCCCGGTAATCAATATCTTGCAGCTCTGTACCCCATCCACATTTTAATTCCACTTTCTTGCCATGTGCCCTGACCCCATGTTCTTTAAAATCTTGACATATAGGTTTGCATATGTGTTTCTAAAACATGTTTTTTCATGATATGGGTAAATTCTCCAGGGAATTCTACTTTTTTAACATCACCCCCTGTTCCCCTGTGTGGGCAAGGTGGGGGTGCATGTACATGCCCTCCCCTGAAGGGGGGGTGACGCTAACCAACGTGTGTGGGCCCCACCATGGCAGAGCCAGGTTGTGCACAGAGGCCATGGGGCCTTCAAAGGTCTTGAGTCTGACATACAAGGCCAGTGGGTGCAAACTTACACCATAGGGGATTTCATGTATGTTGCACCTGACACAGTTTACCAATAGATGACACCTTGTAGAGGGGTGCCTAATCATAAAATGAGCCAGGTCCGGGGGCTCTCCATCCTCAGGTAGATGTGGAAGTTCATCTGTATGGGGAGCTTGGCATAGCTGGCCTCTAGGCGCCTACTTGCACCATGGTGTCATGGGCTTGAATGAGACCGACACAACTTCCCAGTGTGTATACTTGCACACAGATGTTGCCATGTGTATGTGGAGACTGGTAGCACTCACCCGTGTGTGGATATGTTCACCCAGGTGGTTTTACTATATAGGCATGGGAGCGGGCATCACTTGCCAGGGTGTGTACAAAGGCTCATGGGTATTCTAATATAGGAACTGAGTCTGATAGAGTAGGCCAGTATTGACGCACTTGCACCTTTGTGGTGGCTTTAACATAAGTGTCCCACATGCCCTGGCAGGCATGGGTGTGTGCCAGGGCAAATGTGCCCCAGGGAGTGCTGAATACCCATGCATGTTTGCACTACCTATGAGAGCTGCTGTACCCATAAGGTAACATGGGAGAATGAGTCTTATTAGGTCTGGCTGCGGTAATGGATTGCAGGGGGCAGCCTCATGCTGTTTAGTATCATTGGATTCAGAGTGACAAACCACGTCTGATGATAAAGGTGAGCTTGCCATCAATGCCCTAGAAATGCCACTTTTAGAAAGTGGGCATTTGCCGGTTTTAAAATGGTTCTGGTATCTTGTAAATAAGGCTTCATTCCACAGGACACAGGGGAAGAGCAGATCTGTGCATTCCCCAGGTGACCATTATAAAACTTGGCCACCCAGAATGACAGATCCCTGCCATTTGGGGCCTGGATAGATAGGTTGGGAAGAGATGTTTTTGTCACCTGGCCTCTTGGAGCCAGAGCATGGCCCCACTAAATATAAAGATCTGCATTCCAGAGCCTCAGGGCACACAGGGAGGAGATTTAGGGGAGACATCTATGGTTCAAAGGAAGACTCATTAAACTACCCACAACTTGAAATAAACCATATAATATAAATTGGGGTAACTCAATGTCTTTCCGTTGACATGGGACAGGTGCTGCTAGACAGGATGGGCTCACTCTCAGATGAATCTGTTGTGCCCAGGAAGATACCTGTCCAATATGTGATGGACTTCACCTGGCAGCAGTGGCATTAGTGTGGCCTAAGTATTGTGTCCGGAGACTGGAATTGCCTAGTCTGGAGCTTGCCAAGGACTCCCTGCACTTCAGGTGAGTGGCCCATCATTGTGTAGACCACTACATACCAAAACATCTTGTTGGTCTGAACAGGATCAAATGGTGCTGGACCCCTCAGGGCCCGTTATTGTCAAGTGTCTAGCATTTCTCTCCTGTGACCTTCGGCTGCACCCTTATTGTGTAGAGTGCCCTGTTCATTGGTTGTGACCTTCGGAGGTGGGGGTGCATCCTAAGCTGTGCTGTACTTGGTCCTGTATGGCGTAACTGAACTTGCTTTGAAGTGTGTGACTGGGGAGTCTGGTACGACTAAAGTCATTGGGTACTAGACAGTGTGCCTTATTCCAGAGAGGTTCAAAAACCAAGTTCTGAGTGTGACTGGATGGTCTAGTGTAACTCAAGTCATCGCGTGCTAGCTGTTGTGCCTTCCAGAGGTGTGCAGAATTTACATCCTTCGTGGGGGAGGCTGTCAGAGTCACCAGATCCTCGGGGTCTGCGCACGTTCCCAACATGTCCACCACAAGACAGCTCCAATACTCTGATTAGAATGTCACAGAGTCTAAGAGAGTCCAAGTGGGGAAAAGGGGATTAGGTAGGGACCAGCTGGGAAGGAGACCTGTAGGAAGCAAAAAGTTCAACAACACAACATCAGAATAAAATCACATTTAGTTTCATAAAAACTCTCTGTTGAATCTAGGGTTCAATGAAACTCAGAACATGAAATAGCACTCTGTTGAGTCTAGAGTTCAATGATACTCGGAACATGAAGTAAAACTCTGTTGAATCTAGAGTTCAATGGTACTCGGAACATGAAGTAATACTTAGACTGAAGCAACATGAATGGCCTAGAACTAGACTCTAATTAGGCCTCAAGAAATCTAGGTACCTGGAAAAGAATCAAGAATGGTTAGCACAATGTTTCATATGGACTTTTCGTGAATTGTTACATACTGTCTAGGAATACAAGAACCTTCTAGAACAATGGGGATCATTCCGACCCTGGCGGTCATGGACCGCCTGGGCCAGGGTTGGAGGATGCACCGCCAACAGGCTAGCGGTGCATCAAGGGCAATTCTGACCGCGGCGGTAAAGCCGCGGTCAGAAAAGGGAAACCGGCGGTTTCCCGCCGGTTTTCCCCTGCCCCTGTGAATCCTCCATGGCGGCGCTGGATTCCGACCCCCTTCCCGCCAGCCTGGTTCTGGCGGTTTTCACCGCCAGAACCAGGCTGGCGGGAACAGGTGTCGTGGGGCCCCTGGGGGCCCCTGCAGTGCCCATGCCAATGGCATGGGCACTGCAGGGGCCCCCTAACAGGGCCCCACATTGATTTTCAGTGTCTACCTAGCAGACACTGAAAATCGTGACGGGTACAACTGCACCCGTCGCACACCAGCAACTCCGCCGGCTCCATTCGGAGCCGGCTTCCTCGTTGCTGGTGCTTTCCCGCTGGGCGGGCGGCTTTTTGGCGGTCGCCCGCCCGACCAGCGGGAAAGTCAGAATTACCGTGGCGGTCATTTGACCGCACTGCGGTATTCTGGCGGGGGAACTTTGGCTGGCGGCCTCCGCCGCCCGCCGAAGTTAGAATGACCCCCAATGTCTCAGAACAAACACTGCCTCATTACATGAGGACAAAAGGCAATCCAAACATTCCCTGGAAAACAACAGGAATTGTACTAAGGACTTAACATGCACATAAAATGTAACATCTTGAATTTAACACCTGTGCAGAAAATTCAAAGGTCCTGGATAATTGTGTGCACTTCAGGAAACACTACACATCAAAGTTTTGATTGCCATGAAATGATCGTGCACACTGTAAGTGATCTGAACATCAAGATTTAAATGCAGGAAATGAATCGTACACACTGTACATGCAAATGCCATGAAATGATCGCGCACACTGCAAGCGATCTGAAACATCAAGATTTAAATGCGGGAAAAGAATTGCGCACACTGCTGATTCTAACAAGTACATGCAAATGCCATGAAATGATCGCACACACTGCAAGCGATCTGAAACATCAAGTTTTAATTGCAGGAATGAATCGCGCGTCTTGGCGATTCGAATGTCACCTTGTAAATGCCAAGAAATGGTTGCGCACAATGAGTATCAAGAGTTAAACACAAGGAATGAATCGCGCGTCTTGCCGATTCAAATGTCACCATGTAAATGCCAAGAAATGGTTGCACACAATGAGTATCAAGGGTTAAACACAAGGAATGAATCGCCCGTCTTGCTGATTCGAATGCCACCATGTAACTGCCAAGAAATGGTAGCGCACAATGAATATCAACAGTTAAACATGAGGAATGAATCGGCATCTTGCCGATTTGAATGTCACCATGTAAATGGCAGAAAAACCAAGAGCACATTCACACGCACAAGGTAAAATCTCTCAACATGAAATTTAGGCCCAAGAACTCGAATGTCTTCGAAAACGGGATCGGGGGCCCAGCCCGACCTCCGTCTTACCACCCTGATCAAGGATCACCAATACAATGAAGGGCAAGGCCTGGAAGATCAAAGTAGGCCTCTGGAACAGGAGCTCAGGAAATTGCTGCTGCTCTGCACCTCTGAATAGTGAGCACGTGGATCTGGGTTGGCTCCCTTATATAGAGTCTGGCCCAGCCCACAAACCACACCCAGTCATGCTGCAGAGAAAGCTTCTAGAAGGCCCTGGAAAGGGACCACACCCTGACACACTCTGAAAGCCTGCAGCAATACAATGCAAATTATTTACAAGCACCTTGAATATAAGTCTTCAGAATTAAACCTGCAATGCAAAAGGTTAAACAACAGCATAGCAACATGATGCATGAATTACGTTATTTCATAAGTGTTGGGTTTTTGCATTCCAGTCGCCCGTAGAGCGCACACCGCCCTGATGTTGACAGAGTCCGGGACTGTCTGGTGTGGTTCAAGTCATCACGCACCAGACTGGAGCCTCTGTCTGTGGAGGTACCACCTTGGGAATTGGCTTATGAATGAGCGTACAGTCAGGGCAACTCAGATCATCAGACCACTGATGTTGTGCCTCCTTTTTGTGGAGGTACGGCACTGAGTACTTTTCATGTGGAAATTAACCGTCTGGTATCCATAGAGCCTTTGTGCCCCAGATGTGGTATTACTTGGCACAGGAGGAGCAGGCCTATTAGCTTGTTCTGTGCAACTGGAAGTGTTGAGGTTGCAAACCCTGATGGCGCATCTCCATTCTGGAGGTACTGAAATTTTTAACTATTTTATAATATTGAACTGTCTGGCTGGACTGGGCTCCTCAGTGTCTAACGGCTCCCCCAGTGACCCTCCAGTTGTGTTTTGCAGACCTCTGGGTGAACCTCCCATGGGGAACCCAAACAGCTCCTTATTAATTGTTTACCGGCTGTTCTGTTGCTTTTCCCCCACCTTGACCCCAGAACCCTGAGAAGTGTGACTTAGGTACAAGTGGCCTAGTAACCAGGGAAAGGTTGATTTAATCTTTGGTTCATTGGAGGAGCAGCATAGCCGAAGCGGGTTGGTGGGTGGAAAGCAGTTTAGAATACAGGGGACTTAAAAACACGGTTTCATCCACTATCCAGATATCAGGGCACCACATTAGGGTACCAGGAGTGAGTGCGTACAAGTGAGTGTGTGCACACGTCGATTGATTTCCGTGGCACCACACAACGGTGCAGAGTGGATGTGCGTGAGTGAATGCAAAAGCAGTACTGTGGTGCTACTGGTTAAGTTTATTCTGCCAGGAAGTTCTTACAATTAGCATTACATCTTACTAGTGTAAGTGTAGGCTTTGGCTGCAGTGCACCCTTAATTTATGTGTTACACTGGTTGTGTGGAATTCTGAGGTGGGTCTTGTGCTGACCACTTTTGGCACCTTATGTATGTGTGGGGAGGGAATGTACTGTTTTAATCATGTATACATACAGGATCTAGTGTTTAACAGAGTTGGGCCTCATTTTGTGACACTCTATTACTAATTGGGGTATGGGCCCAGAGTTACAACTTAATCATGCTGTGTTGACAATATTTGTGTTAAATACAATCTTTTTAGACATACACTGTGTGTGAAGCCTCATTTGTGCCATACAGCTTGGTTGTGGCAGGAAAGTGCTGTATTTTTGCTTTGCACATTGCCTCTGTGATAAGCCTGACTGCTCTGTGCCAAGCTACCTAAGGGTGAGCACAGGTTATACAGTGAGTGCAATCACTCACCCTTGACAGGAGTGGTGGGTACTGCCTGGCTAGGGTCTTGACTCAGCCTACCAGAATGTGCTGCCTCCAACAATTCCTAACAAAGAAAGAAAAACAGAAGCATTCCATGTCTCAACCTTACTGAGCATAAAGAGCAAGGATAGTGAGGTGTAAAACCCAAGCAGCACCTCTGTTATGAAGAACATTGGACCTCGCTGTAACAGTGGAGACACCAACCATCAGCTACTTCATCTTAGCCAGTCACTATCCAAGAAAACAGAAACATCAAACCCAACAAAGGAAACTAACCCTTAAAAGCAGAAAAGGAAGGAAATAACACAACTGGCAGAAAAGAGAAGGCACTAGAAACTGAATCACCTTGCTGAGGATGGTGGACAGAAGGTCATGACTACATGTAGGCAGAGTCTATAAAACCTGTTCAACTCAACCAGCTATTGTAAACAGTTACAGGAAAGGTTTTGCCAAGTCCCAACCAAAGGGTGTAGAAATAAAACAATAACACTGTTGGACAGTAAAAGATGGAGGTGAATGTCTGTAAGACGAGCAAAGAAAATATAAATATGTGAGAGTCAAGGTAGACATAGTGCATCAGGAGTCTGATTTCGAAACATAAGCTGACATGCAATTACCAAAGGGGCAATCTAGTATTACCAATCCCAGTCAACTAGCTGCAAATACTTTCAATGATGTATCATCAAAACAATAAAAATGTCTAAATGTGTCCATGATCATATCCATCATAGCTGTTTAGGATTTGCCACTCGAACGACTACTCTGCATTATTGTAGATACCTCACCCATTTCCAATACAGGGTTAGGCCTCTTTGACTTTGAGTCCTCTTGTTTGCTAGAAATAGATAGGCAATGGAAGTTGCACCTTCTCCTGTATATTGTTGACGAGATTTTCCGACATATGGGCTTATTTACAAGCCCCTGGCGCCGCCTGTGCGTCACTTTTTCCCATATAAAAAGTGACACCTCAGCAGCACAAGGGCACTTGTAAATAAGCTCCTTCATTTCGTCCAAAATGAGACAGGTCGATTGAACAAGAAAATCAAAAGATGTTTGGCTTAGTATAGGCTAGGTAAACGGAGAGGTTTCTAAAATGCAATTCACAAAACTCCAATGAAGTGACACTAATCATTCATCCTGAATACAATGATCATCCAAGCATGAAATGCCAAGCCTAACTAGGCCAAGAACCTAACACACATCACATGAATCATTATTTGGTGTTCATAGATGTACAGTACTTGTTCCAAGGTGCAGTGCCCATCTAACTCTATGTGCATATTTTTACCAACCAAAGCATCATTAATAAGCTGTGCAATTCTTTGCATCTTCGTTTACAAGCAGCAAAATGCAAGGCAGAGCATGCAAGGCAGGCATCTTTTGCTTTCCGGAAATGGTTTGGAGCCGTTGATTCCAAACTTAGATACCATTTACTACAAATTCTACAGTGACCCTAAGGTTGAACCGTTAAGACGCCAGGCCAAAATGGCTGAATCCTCGTTGTTTATTTGTACTGCCACTGCTCCATTCTATGTTTATTTACATTAGCCGCACACCAAGTATAAAATAAAACTGATGTATGTTTTTTTTATTCTTGTTATTATTTTACACAGACATTGTTGTTGTGTTATTGTTTCTATTTGTATAGCCATAAACTAGAGCTCATCTTCAAATTCAGGGAGTGTGATTACTCACCCCACATGATGTTTCAGAAATTTCCCTCATCCATTCTTGTGCCTTGTGGAGTTGTATAATTTGAAATGTAAAATTTTCGTTGCTTTTAATCATCATTAATGTTTCTGCATTTTGAGAAGAGAGTCCGGCCTTTTTGACCATGATAATTGCCTCAGAATCACAAAAAACACCTTTTGTGAAGATGCACTGGCTACAGGACCTTTATTGCCAGCCTACTGAATGTGCCACTATTCTCTGCTATGGCCCTCCACTTCTGCTATGTCCTCTTAGATTTGCAATCTTTCATCTTTGTGGTCACTCACTTTACTCACGATCCATATGTTTTAAATGGAAAAATCCCTTGATGAATGATGAAAAAGAAATGAAAATGAGCAGCCGTTTTTTTTTTGTACTATAGATCCAGTATAGTGGTGCAGATGTACTCTTCAAAAGACACAGGTGGTCATTACAACCCTGGCGGACGGTGTTAAATCTGCGTAAATACCGCAAACAGGCCGGTGGACAAAAAAGGGAAATATGACCCTGGCGGTAACCGCCAACAAAGACAGCCACTTTAACACACCGCCCGCCACGGCGGTACAGACAAGCAGCGCGGCGGTTACTGCCAACAGACAGGCGGGAGACAATGTACCGCCCACACTATTACAACCCGCCAATCCGCCACCTTTTCCGGGGCGGATTCACTGTGGATAAAAACACGGCGGAAACAGCTTTTGCTATGGGAAAACGCTCACCTGAACACATCCCACGAGGAAGGAGGCCACCATGGAGCCGGAATTACAAATACTCCCTGCCCTTGTCTTTCTGCTCCTCTATGACCAACAGCTACATAGGCGCCGAAGACACCGGTGAGTACTGCACCTACGACACGGGGGAGGGGGGAGGCAAAAGTTAGGGGGACACCCACCAAACACCCCCACCCTCGCATATTACAACATACACACCAATGCATTCACAAAATATCACAGTAACAACCCACAATCCCCCCGGAAGAATGAATAGACAATGCGAAATTCGGTCAAACATTATAATGTGCCAATATACATGTCATACAAAAATATACAGATATATATCTCAAAATCACTCCTAATTATATATACAATACGAGAAGTAGTGCAGATATGTACACAACAATGTCCGTGCACCAACAGTCCAAAAATGCATGGGCGAGGCCCACAAACGATACCTGACCACTATCGGAGAGAACACTGCCGGGGCATCAGATCGAAATACTACAGGCACCTCAGGGGGAAGGGAAGGGGGGGCACCTCAGCCAGATGAATGCGAAGCCAGATCCACGACGGGGCTCCATGCTCATTGATGTATCCTGGGGAGTGCAAAGCCACAGTCTCACAAGTCTCTACAGTGGGTGGGTTGCCCACTGTGCCATCCAGGGGAGTGCAAAGCCAAAGTCTCATAAGTCTCTACAGTGGGTGGGTTGCCCACTGTGCCATCCTGGGGAGTGCAAAGCCACAGTCTCACAAGTCTCTACAGTGGGTGGGTTGCCCACTGTGCCATCCTGGGGAGTGCAAAGCCACAGTCTCACAAGTCTCTACAGTGGGTGGGTTGCCCACTGGACCATCCTGGGGAGTGCAAAGCCACAGTCTCACAAGTCTCTACAGTGGGTGGGTTGCCCACTGGACCATCCTGGGGAGTGCAAAGCCACAGTCTCTCAAGTAGATGCAGTTCTCTACTGGTACTGGTGCCCAGACTGGATGAGTCTCCCCGTGAAAGTTCATGTCCTGTCACTGTCCCAGCTGCACATGGGATAAGGATGCCTGATGTGGCGGCCTTTTCATTCCTACACGGTGCTTGCCCTGTTCAGCGGTCTTCACCATGGCGGTCTTTGCCCTGTTCAGTGGTCTTCACCATGGCGGTCTTTGCCCTGTTCAGTGGTCTTCACCATGGCGATCTTTGCCCTGTTCAGCGCTGCTTTGCCATGGCGGTTCAGGACTGTTCAGCGGTCTTCACCATGGCGGCCTTTGCCCTGTTCAGCGCTGCTTTGCCATGGCAGTTCAGGACTGTTCAGCGGTCTTCACCATGGCGGTCTTTGCCATGTTCAGCGGTCTTTGCCCTGTTCAGCGGTGCTTTGCCATGGCGGTCTTTGCCCTGTTCAGCGGTCTTCACCATGGCGGTCTTTGCCCTGTTCAGCGCTGCTTTGCCATGGCGGTTCAGGACTGTTCAGCGGTCTTCACCATGGCGGTCTTTGCCATGTTCAGCGCTGCTTTGCCATGGCGGTCTTTGCCCTGTTCAGCAGTCTTTGCCCTGTTCAGCTGTGCTTTGCCATGGCGGTCTTTGCCCTGTTCAGCGGTCTTTGCCCTGTTCAGTGGTGCTTTGCCATGGAGGTCTTTGCCCGGTTCAGCGGTGCTTTGTCCTGTTCAGCGGTGCATTGCCATGGCGGTTCTGATATGGACATTGGTGTGTGGCATGACGATCTCTACACTGGGCATTGGTGTGTGGCATGACGTTCTCTACACTGGGCATTGGTGTGTGGCATGACGTTCTCTACACTGGGCATTGGTGTGTGGCATGACGTTCCATCATTGCCCAGCGGGGCTGTGGCAGCCGGGGCCCTCCTGGGCTGTGACTCTGGCGGTGGTCTCTGGACCAGTGACAATACTTGTGCCCTCCTGGGCTGTGACTCCGGCGGTGGTCTCCTGACCAGAGACGATACTTGGGCCCTCCTGGGCTGTGACTCCGGCGGTGGTCTCCTGACCAGTGACGATACTTGGGCCCTCCTGGGCTGTGACTCCGGCGGTGGTCTCCTGACCAGTGACGATACTTGGGCCCTCCTGGGCTGTGACTCCGGCGGTGGTCTCCGGACCAGTGATGATACTTGGGCCCTCCTGGGCTGTGACTCCGGCGGTGGTCTCCTGACCAGTGACGATACTTGGGCCCTCCTGGGCTGTGACTCCGGCGGTGGTCTCCTGACCAGTGACGATACTTGGGCCCTCCTGGGCTGTGACTCCGGCGGTGGTCTCAGGACCAGTGACGATACTTGTGCCCTCCTGGGCTGTGACTCCGGCGGTGGTCTCCTGACCAGTGACGATACTTGGGCCCTCCTGGGCTGTGACTCCGGCGGTGGTCTCCTGACCAGTGACGATACTTGGGCCCTCCTGGGCTGTGACTCTGGCGGTGGTCTCTGGACCAGTGACGATACTTGTGCCCTCCTGGGCTGTGACTCCGGCGGTGGTCTCCTGACCAGTGATGATACTTGGGCCCTCCTGGGCTGTGACTCTGGCGGTGGTCTCCTGACCAGTGACGATACTTGTGCCCTTCTGGGCTGTGACTCTGGCGGTGGTCTCCTGACCAGTGTCGACGGTGCTGGCGGTTGTGTCTGGACCGCCGGAAATGATGGCGCACTTCTCCGCCGTGACACTCACAAGAGGCTGGGCAGACTTCCTCTGGTCCTTCCCCACCTTTGTTGGAGTCACAGCTGACTCACCAATCCCCTTCCAACCCATGTCAGTTGCTGTCCCACCAGGAGTCTTAACACGGTCCCGTTGTCCACTCTCCAATTTTAGAGCCTTTACAGGGGGTGGGCTGCCAGTGCCTTGGCTCCGGGTCCTACTGCCTGCCCTAGTGGCCGGTGCACTCCACAAGCCTTGAACAGCCACCACTGGTATTGGAGGCTTTTTGGGTGAGGCGCTACGACGGGACTGATGAATTGGAGGGGGGGTGGGGGCAAAAAGGTAAATTTTACAGAGGGACAGTTTCTGACGAACACTGGGATGGGTAGCTGGAGGGGGTCTGGGAGTGGAGGAAGAGGAGGTGGTTGTAGGAGGTGTCACTTTAGTTGTTTTGGGTGCAGGTACTGGAGGCTGTCGTGAGGTGGATGGATGTTGGGTGAGTGATTGCCGGCGTTTGTGTACTTTGGGAGGGGGCGTCACAGACACACTGGGAGAGGACACAGGGGACGTGTAAATGGCAGTGGAGGTGGTGAGTGCAGGTGAGCGGCATGGGGTGCTGGGTCTCCTTGTGCGACTCATGGTGCCTGTATATGTGGTGCATGCAGGTGTGTGTGTAGACGAGACTGGGAGGGAGGAGGGAGAAGAGGAAGAGGGGGACACAGTGGAGACTGTGGATGTTGCTGTGTCTGTATGGGTGTGATGCTTGTGTGAGTGCCTGTGGGATGTGTGGTGCCTATGTTTGCTTGAGCTACTTTTGTGTGTTGACTTGTGTGCATGCTGGTCTGTAGGTGTGCTTGGGATGGGCTGGGGTACAGGGGATTGGGTCTGGGTGGAGGAAGTTGGAGGGGGGAGGCTAGACACAGGGACAATGGCTGCCATCAGTGCTGAGGCCAGAGATTGCAAGGTTCGCTGAAGGACAGCCTGACCAGAATTAATGCCCTCCAGGAATGCATTACCGTGTTGCAACTCTCGTTCTACACCCTGGATGGCATTCACAATGGTAGACTGCCCAACAGTGAGTGACCCGAGGAGGTCAATGGCCTCCCCACTGAGGGCAGCAGGGGTGACTGGGGCAGGGCCTGAGGTGCCTGGGGCGAAGGTGATGCCCACCCTCCTGGGTGAGCGGGCACGGGGCGAAGGCTGAGGGGCTGCTGGGAAGGCGGTGCTGGTAGGGGAGGTGGCGGCTGTACCTGTTGAATTGGGGGGCACAGATGGTGCCGCCACCACAGGGGAGCTCCCATCGGCGGACGAGTCCGTGTCGCTGGTTGGTGATCCGGTGGCCGACGTGAAGCTCCCCTCGCCCTCCGTCCCACTGGTGCATTCAGAGTCCGTGGTGTGGCCCTCCATGGCCATGTGGGATGCAGCTCCCTCGTGCTCCGGTGCCACTGTACCTCCGCCTGTTGATGCTGATGTACAAAAGGACAGGGAGAGCAGGAAAAGGGGGGGAGACAGAAGAAAGAGAGTTTTAGTGCATGGCATTCCTCTACCGTTGGCGGACAAGACAGACGCGGCAGCCCCCTGCATAACGCCGTGCTCCTGCACTCTGCACATGCAATTTCTGGGTTATGGCCTACATGGCAATGGTGGACATCTGCGCACATGGATGCCACAGGGACAACTATACCTCGACTTGGCACTCTGCTGAGGTGGGGTTGAGTGCCACATGGCCTACATTATGGAGGGGCCTTGCCTACCTAACTCGCCCTGGCCTAGGGACACCCACAGCCCACCTCCCCCACCCAGACACCTCCACTGCACGCAAAGTCCGCAGAATGAGGTTGTACTCACCCCCTTGTGTCTGCTGTGATGTCCTCAAGCGCCCATCCAACTCCGGGTAGGCCACCGGCAGGATCCGGAACATCAGGGGGGTCATGGTGCGATGGGCACCTCTCCCACGTTGGGAGGCCATCCCCAGCTGAGCCTCCGCCGTCTTCTTGCTGCAGCGGCGAATGTCCTCCCATCTCTTCCGGCAGTGGGTGCCCCGTCTCTGGTGGGCCCCCAGGGTCCGGACCTCCTTGGCGATGGCACGCCAAATGTCCCTCTTCTGGTGGGCGCTGACCTTCATGACAAGCACAAGGGAAGAGGAACAGTCATTACCAACTGCACCGTCAGTGTGAGTGGCCCCCTCTCTACTCTGGCCATGTGGCCCATTCATTCCCGTGCATTAATGTTCTATGAACTCTGCCCCCTTCCCTCTTCCACCCAGCCCTCTCCACCCAGGCCTAGCCCATCCAACGTGCTCCCTGTGTACTAACCTGTTTGTCTGGAGGACCGTAGAGTAGCGTGTACTGGGGGAGGACCCCATCCACAAGTTTCTCCAACTCCTGTGCAGTGAAGGCAGGGGCCCTTTCCCCAAACGCAGCAGCCATCGTCGCTTCCAGACCGAGGTCACAGCAGCACTAGCAGTGTAGGTCCTCTCCTGACGAAAGTCAGGTATCTAGTGATTGAACAGATAGAAAATGGCAGTGACGTCTGCGGCGGTGACGTCCGCGGCGGTGCGCATTATCACCGCCGGCGCACCTGTTCATTGGCTCCTGGGACCCATAGGGTCCAATGTTAACCAATGCAGCATTGCGCCGCGGTCTAGGACCGCCTACCGCGACGGTGTGCAACGCCAGCGCAGTTACCCCACAATCCCATTGTCCCAGTTTAGAGGTCAGGCAGCCGCCATTTCAGGGGCCCACATGGCTTAATTCACGACTGCGTCACACATAGCTAGGCCTACACTCAACACACATACAGGAAGGGTTTTGTGTCTGGTGTAGTCTTGTGTGTAACTGTGGGTACATACCTGGAGGAATAGTGACTGGTTCTTCGCTGTTGTCCTTCGTAGGCACCGTCAGCTTGGACATATGAGAAGATGGCGGAATCCTCTGGTGTACCGACCGCTGGTGGACCTGTTGACAATGGAAGAAAGACATGTCATCGTCACTTACCGGTTTGACCGTGCCACTATCCAGGAACTATGAACCCAGTTGGAGCCAGACCTGATGTCACCAATCCGCCATCCGACTGGAATCCCCCCTGACGTGCAGGTGCTGTCAGTGCTCCATTTCCTTGCAAGTGGGTCATTTCAGACTACCGTGGCCATGGCATCAGGGTTGTCCCAGCCTATGTTTTCCAACGTCTTGTCCAGAGTGTTGTCTGCCCTGCTGAAACACGTAAGGAGATACATCATTTTCCCTGAGGTGGATGATTTGCCTACAGTGAAAGGTGACTGTTATGCCCTTGGACATATCCCCAACGTGATAGGTGCCGTTGATGGGACCCATGTAGCTCTGGTCCCCCCCCCACAGGAGTGAACAGGTGTACAGGAACAGAAGGAGTTATCATTCCCTGAATGTCCAGATGGTCTGTTTGGCAGACCAGTACATCTCGCAGGTAAATGCTATGTTCCCTGGCTCTGTGCATGACGCCTACATCCTGCGGAATAGCAGAATCCCTGATATGATGGGTCAACTCCAGAGGCACCGTGTATGGCTATTGGGGGACTCTGGTTACCCCAACCTTTCCGGGCTCTTGACCCCAGTGAGGAATACCAAGACCAGGGCAGAGGAACGCTACAATGAGGCCCATGGGCGGACTAGGAGGGTGATAGAACGCATCTTCGGCCTCCTGAAGGCCAGGTTCAGGTGCCTCCATATGACGGTGGATCCCTATTCTACTCACCGAAGAAGGTGTGCGACATCATCATCACCTGCTCCAAGCTCCATAATTTGGCATTGCGACGCCAGGTGCCTTTTCTGCAGGATGATGATCCAGATGACGGTGTTGTAGCAGCTGTGGAGCCTGTGGAGCCTGTGGACAGTGATGAGGATGAAGCTGAAGAAGAAGAAAACGACAACAGGGAGTCAGTCATACAGCAATATTTCTAGTGACACACAGGTGAGAACATTTTCTGGTTTAACATTACATTAACTTTCACACGTCTACCTCTATCCTGTTCCTCCATTTCAATCACTATTTGTTAACTGAGTTGTACCCTTCCATTTCAGTTTCACAGGTGTGGTAACCTACGTGTCAACTGTTTGCATCCTTCATGGGCTTGTGATGTGTGACATAGGTATGTTAGCCTCACAATGGTACAGCCATTATGACACTGTCATTGATAATACAAAGTACCAAATCATAGACTGACTCCAGATTGTTTTGTGTTTCAAGGGTGTTTATTTAAGTGCTCAAAAAATGAAGGGGGGTTGTAAAATGGCGATGGGGGATGGTGGAGGAGTGTCCATGGCAGAGTCCAGTCTACTAGTCTCACAGGTGCACTGCCCATCTGGGCATAGGAAGTGGAGCTGGGGCTGTTCGAATATGGACAGGGTAACAAAGTGGGACAGTGGGAGGACAATCAGGGTGGTCTTATTTCCTGGCGGGGTCTTGCCATCTTGCTCTGTCCTGTTCCTGGATCTCAGGGACCGCTTGCGTGGTGGTTGTCCGTCTGCAAGGGATGGGGTGCTGGTGTGTTGGTCCTGTCCACTAGCGCCGGCGGAGGTGGTGGGCAGTTCATCGTCGTGGCTAGTGTCAGGGGCCCCTTGGAGTGCCACAGTGTCCCTCAAGGTCTGCTGTATGTCCTTCCGCACCCCTACGATGGTGCCCAGGGCAGAGCCGATGGTCCTGAGCTCCTCCCTGAACCCCAAATACTGCTCCTCCTGCAGGTGCAGGGTCTCCTGCAACTTGTCCAGGACCATCACCATCGTCTCCTGGGAGTGGTGGTATGCTCCCATGATGGAGGAGAGGACCTCGTGGAGAGTTGGTTCCCTTGGCCTGTCCTCCCTCTGTCGCACAGCAGCCCTCCCAGTTCCCCTATGTTCCTGTGCCTCCGTCCCCTGGACCGTATGCCCACTACCACTGCCCCCAGGTCCCCGTTGTTGTTGGGGTGGTGGGTTACCCTGGGTGCCCTGTAGTGGTGGACACACCGCTGATTGACCTGTCCTGGGTAGGGAGGTTTGGGCCCGCTGGGTGGGTGCTGTGCTGGTGTTACCAGTGGGTGGAAGGTCGGTGTTGGGCTGTGCCTGTGCAAGGGGAACCGACTGTCCTGAGGCCCACGATGGTCAGGCCTGGTCATCAAAATCCAGTAGGGCAGAGCTGCTCTCGTCACTGTGGGCCTCTTCTGTGGGTGGAGTGGTGTTGTCTGGACCCTCTGGTGTGGTAACGGTCCTTCGGGTTCCTGCAGGGGCATAAGAGCATGATTATTGCATGTGTGTGTGTAATGGTGTGCAATGGGTGGGTGTGCGTGTACCCCAGTGCACGCATTCCTGTGTGGGGGCTTGTGTGATGATGGTTGGGGGGGTGTTCTGGGTATGTGCAGTGAGCATGCTTCAGTGAGGGGTTACCATGCTTAGTTGTGTCATGCAGGGCTTGTTGTTGGGATGGATGGTTTGTGTTATGGGTACATTAGTGAGGAGTTGGAGTGATAGGGGAGGGTGTGAGGGTGGGGGTGTGTGAGAGCATGCAGGTAGGGTGGGGGATATGATAGTTAAGATTTGACTTACCAGTGTCCCATCCTCCACCGACTCCTCCGAGGCCCTCAGGATGCAAGATGGTCAAGACTTGTTCCTCCCATGTTGTTAGTTGTGGGGGAGGTAGTGGGGGTCCGCCGCCAGTCAGCTGCACCACGATGTTGTGCCTGGAGACCGTGGAACGCACCTTCCCCCGTAGGTCGTTCCACCTCTTCCTGATGTCCTCCCTATTTCTTGGGTGCTGTCCCACGGCGTTGACCCTGTCCACTATTCTGCACCATAACTCCATCTTCCTGGCTATTGATGTGTGCTGTACCTGTGAGCCAAATAGCTGTGGCTCTACCCGGACGATTTCCTCCACCATGACCCTGAGCTCCTCCTCGGAGAAGCAGGGGTGTCTTTGGCGTGCCATGGGGTGGTGTGGGTGAGGTGTGGGGTGGTGTATGTGGTGACGGTTGTGGTGAGTGTAGTGGTGTGTAGTGTTTTGTGCGTGGATGTTGTGTGGGTGATGGTGTTGTGTGCCTCTGTGTGATGGGGTTGTCAATTGCTGTGCTGTCTCTCTGGCCTTCTTTCAGAATTTCTGGTCGTAGGGGTTTGTGGGTGATGTGGGTGTGTGTTTTATATTGTATTGGGTGTGTGGGAGTGTTGTTTATATGTGTATCAGGTGTGTGTATTTGTAATTGTCCAATGTGGTGGTGTTTTGGAGATGTGTGTGTATTTTGAGCATGGCGGTGTGTACCGCCAATGGAATACCGCGGTTGAAAGACCGCCGCGTGGATTCGTGGGTCGTAATAGCATGGGCGTGTTTCTGTTGGCGTGGAGGTGGAGGATTTCTTTCCGCATGTTTATCACTGACCTTTGGTGCGGCGGTGTTGTGTGGGTGTCTGAATTTCGGCGGATTCCGAGATGTGTGTCATAATAGCTGTGGTGGTCTACCGCGGCCGCGGCGGTGTATTGGCGGTCTTCTGCGCGGCGGTAAGCACCTTTTACCGCCAATGTTGTAATGACCCCCACAATCTCTTTTGGCAGATTGTTATTTGTGCTTGCATAAAAGCTTGAGGTGATGTGAATCAGCTGCTTCTTCAGTTACATTTGGCAATGTTTGTTCCACCTTTTTCAAACGGCCCTGCAACATTTGCATCATTTGAATGATTTGGGTCATTGTTCTATGCTCCTGGCCAACTTCCTGTGTCAAAATCTCAACCAGCAGTAGCATTTTGGCCAGTCACTCCACTAGCCCCTTCCCCCCATTGTCAATCTCCATTGTCATGGGTTTGGCAGTTGTATCCCTTCTCTTTTGTAGTATAGTATCCCTGATATAACCTGAAGTGCTAAAACAGGCGTTATTGCATGTAAAATGTGGAGATCCAATGGGTTGGGACCTCTTGTATGAGGTGTTTGACAGGACCGTCTGGGTTTTGCAAGAATTACTGAAAATTAGGGTAAATCCTGCAATATGTAACCAGTATGTTTTTGACAGAGCTCTGCATAAATAGGTTGAAACAATGGGTCTAACATAGGACTCTGAATTATTGTCCATCAGCCATGGCTTTGACCATATCTCTTCCATTGTCTGTGACAACAGCTCTAAGGCTGGGACCTCTGAGTTGCAGCCATTTGTCAACTTTGGAATTAAGGGGCATATTTATACTTTTTGATGCAAAACTGCACTAACACAGTTTTGCATCAAAAAGATTAGCACCGGCTTGCGCCATTCCTGAGCACCACCTGGGCACCATATTTATGGAATGGTGCAAGCCGGTGCAAAGGGTGGGCTAGCGTAAGGAAAAAAATTACGTTAGCCGGGTGGGGGTGGAGGTATGGGAGAAGGGGGTTTTGCACCAAAAAATGACCTTAGGCTGGATAGAGGCAAAAGAAATGCTTATAACCAGCCTAGCGTCATTTTCTGACTCAAAATCATCCATACCACATGAATCATGCCCACCACACCAATGGCCAGCACAGGGGATCAGTGTCACGTGGGCATGGCTATTGCACCCTTAGCCATGTAGGGGGCCCCAAGTTGGGCCCCAGATGGCACTTTAATTTAAAAAAATATATGCATACCTATGCTTACCCTACTTACCTGGGATGGAGTCTCCCATCCTCTGGTGTCCCTCTGGTGGGGGTGGGGGTGTTCCTAGTGCTTGGGGAGGGCACCTGTGGACCCATTCCATGGTGTTTAACATGGCGATGGGTCTACAGGTCCCCTAAAGCCTGGTCTGACCCAGGTGTTAAATATTGGTGCAAAGTTATTTAGCCCCTCTTCCCACCGATGCATCATTTTAGCATGGGGAGATAAATATGGTGCTATGGGGTTAGCTCCATTATTTAGATGGGAACGCCTACCTTGCATCTCATTGACGCAAGGTAGGTTCACGCATCTAAAAGATAGTGCAAACTCCAATATTTTGAAGTTAGACTTGTCTAACATCAAAATATAAATATGGAGTTAGTTTTGCGCTGAATTTGCGTAAAACAAATGATGACATTCAGCGCAAATGAAGTATAAATATGCCCATAAATTCTTCCAAGATGTTGGCAAGAGTATATGACTTCTCCCTGGAAAACATTTAACTTTTGCATGTAGCTGAATGTCTTGAAAAATGTTAGCAATGGCGAGACCAGTGGCTAGCCTTTGATTAACCCCCTTGAATGTGTGAGGTGATGAACCAGTAGTCCGTAGCTTTGCAGCTGGTTTACATGTTTGTCGTGAAGTGGATGGACTGAACAGTACTCTCATTCATTGTTTCACTAGCCAATTCCAGTCCTGAATGGTGTAGCACTGGCACAACACAACAGTATTTGAACAAAAGGTTCAGCTTGGAACCTTTCTTTTTGTTCAGAGGTTCTGTTGAAGGCTGGTTATTAATAGAGACAAGTGCACATCTACCACTAGCAATAATGCCCCAAAGACAATGTTAGTTCCAGTCAGGTCTCAAAACCTTAGTCCCTGGCTTAAACCCTGGTCGCTTGGCAATGAGCAGGCAGGCTTAACTTAGGAGATAGGTATGTGAAGCATTTAAATACACCATTATAGTAAATAAGTAAGACAGAACACACAATAAAAAACTCACACCAATCTATAAAAATAGTAAATATTTTTATCTTTAAAATAACCAAAAGAGGGAACCATAGTATTTTTAAGATAATATAAAAAATTTGCTTTCTAGTGCTTAGAGATCAATAGCACCAACCGGGGACATCTGGTTGCGCTTGATGGGGACAAAGTCATAGTTTGAGGCTGACTGCGATGGAGCTCGGATACACTGAGCGGGAGGACTCGATCAAAATTTTACCTTCCCACTTAGAAACTTTTCAGGTGCTTTTCTCTCATAGTCGTGCAGTCCTCCTCAGCAAGCTGAATTTGATGCAACTTCGTCTGACTACTTTTCCACTAGGCCCCAGTCAAATTCTGGAAGTCTGGAGCTTTCAGCAGGACACACCTGAAATCCTGGCTCGGTCAAGGGTATTCAGCTTGAATCACAATGCCAAGTCAGTCAACTAATGGAGCTTTTTCCAAAGGTTGCTCAAAAAAGCACCAAACTTCTAGAACTTCTTCCTGAAGTTACTTTTGAGGGTTCCAAGTGCCCAAAACACAAACCCAAGGGTCAAGAAGCTCTGAGATAGTCTAGGAAGCTTAGGACTACAGTTCCCACACTGCACCTAGCCAAATCCTTAAAACTCCACTGGACGCATTCCAAGCTGGGGACTTGATAGATGGTGCAGGCAAGCTCTGTTAACCTGTTGCTTTCAGGAAGTCCACTCTTGAGTCCTTTTTCAAGCAAGGCAAAGTCCTTAGGACTGTTGTGTGCAACAGGAGCAGTACTTCAGAGTGCAGTGCTCTGGGCTGCAGACCATGGTTCCAGTAGGACAGTCCTTCTCTTGGTGGTTTCAGGCAGCAGATCTAAGTTGCAATGCAACTCAGCCACATTTATTCAATCATCATGGGGGACAAGCAGGGTGTCACCCCTGTCCAATGAGCTGCAGGGTGCCACCCAAAAGCTTGCCACCCAAAAGCATGACAACTTCCTCCAAAGTGTGGCATTTTCTTGTCCCATAAAGCACTGCACTTTAAAATCCAAGATGGGCGATTTCTTTCCAGAGGAGCAAGACCTGGTTAAACCAACCTACTAGTGTGGCTCATTTCCATTCACACTCCCCCTCTAGACACCTGCAAATTCCTTTTTCCTTTTTCTGGGCCTCCTCTCTATCTGTGGGGTACAGGGTGAAAGGGTAGGCCTGCCTAACAGTCCTTTCTATCCTGCTTTCTTTGAAGCCCAGTTTGATTTACCCAGCCCTCCTCCTGGCCTGGCCTCTGCAGCTGCAGACCTTCACCCATCAGATAGCCTCTGCTCAATGCAGGTAGGACACTTATCACCTCATCAAAGCAGCTTGGCTTATCCTGTTTAGGCTGATGAAACAGGAGAGGCCACTAGCAGCCTGGAGTTTGGCTTACAGACAAGAAAGCCTTTGAACCTATTTTCTGTATTAGTTATGATAAATTCAAATAGCTAGTTTATCATTACCAATCTTTTGAGTCCTTCCATGACACATTTGGCTCCTTCCTAGCAATACTTATGCTTATGTGAAGTATTCCCATGTTATCCTAGAGAGCTAAGTATCTACAATGAGGAAAAATGAAAGGGACAGTTTTTCCCCCACCAGGGCATATAAAACATATTTTAAAATGTCCCTGCTATTTTTGCATGGCACCCCACTGCTGGGGCATCCAGAAAATACCGTAGGGGTGCCTTCTATGTAAGGAATAAGGAAGGTTGTCACTTTGGAAGTGACTTTAATTCCAAAGTCGAATTTGCACATATTTTACGTTTTAAACACAGCCTTTAAATATGACAGCAGACAACACAGCAGTGCACACTCAATTGCAGGAAATCAACTAGGCCTCTAAACTTCCCAGCCCTATTATATGCTAGGGACTAATTGTTACTTTAAATCTCACTTGCCCTATTTTCTACTAGGGACTTACAGGAGTCTGTCATTGTAATTGTAATTGTACCATTTTACCATATATCTTTTATTCAGAGCACTGGCCCTGGACCTGGTTAGCAGAGCCCAGGGCACGGTCAGGGTCAGTTACCACTAGTATTAGTCAGAAAAAGTAGGGTAAACATGCTAAAAAGATGACTCCTTCACAGGATCTTCCCACATTCCAAGAATCCCTCCCGTTCCACCAAAGAAAAAGGAGGAGGTTAAACACTGGCACGGTAGCCAGCTTCCCAGAGTGTAAATGGACTAGCTCATGTGTTCTGTGATTAGTGACTCCTTGCTGAAAATACACTTGATAGTGGGTTGCTGTGTTTGTTGAATTATTTGTGTGGATTCCAGCTTAAGTGACCTATGGGGAGCAGGTAGGCTACTTAGACGCGTTGGGTTGATTTTATCCATCTTTTACTTGTGCTGTTTCCTTGCGCTATTTGCTGCAGGGGATCACTTCACACTAAGAGTGACAGACCTTCTTCATATGCCAGTGACATTTTCTTTTTCCTCCTCATACCCACCTCCTGTTATCCCTTCAATGACTTCTTCTCTCTTTGCAGCAGCTATTCTTTTCAGGGATTTTTCCCATACAATTGCATGTTGGTTTTTCAGATAGTGACTTGGTCCCCATTACCATAATGTCTCTCTGACTTTCCATGATGTGATGGTTTTCAGCAATCTATGCAGTCTGCAACATGAACCTCATGCAGCCGTAGTGTAAAGAAGTCCAAAACTGGGGTGGAGAGCTTTGTTATTGAGCAAAAGCTCGAAGAACTTAAGGTGGAGGAGCTAGACCTTTGTATTTCCCTTTCTCTAGGGTGGGCTGAGATTGTGGTAAGGATAAAGGTTGGTTAAATTTTATGGGTTCTAGCCCCAAAAATCCAGGGTCCAATCAATTTCATGATCATCTGATGAGGAACTTGTGGAAAATGGGGGTGTGCTCTTTCTTTTCCTCCGATGAGATAGTGAAGACAGTATGTCCAATGGAAAAGCAGTCACCTCCTACTCTGCAGCAAGCTCAACTTCCTGCTCTTCTTCTACCTCCTGCAGAACAGGTGTAGCAGACTCTACTTGTATTGAATTTCTTGTGCAGATTCCGTATGCAGCTGGTACATTTTAATTTTCTGTCTGCTGCTCTCAGCCTTGGCTGCAGTTCCTGCTGTGCAGAAAGCTTCAGTTTTGGTGGGGTGGAGGTATGCTGCCTTGCCAAAAAAAGGAAGACAGACATCTTCTTCTCACTGGCCACTTTCTTGGCAGGAGCTTTGTTGGGGCCATCTTCTTTACTTCTTTTATTGTTGGTCAGAAGCACAAACAGGGAGATCTATGGACTCTGGTGTCAGCTGATACACAGAATTCTCTCCATCTCAGTATCATCTTGTGCACCTACAAGAAATAAAACATAAGAGGGTGAGACTTGGCAAATCTTGTCAATACAATACAAGTCATCATTATTATTATTATAACAATATTATATAAATCAATTAAATTAATCAATAAATAGTTGATGTCTCTTAGATCCCAAGAAGCTTACATGGAGCCAAGGAAAGGGAAAATTCTAAGTATTAAATAATACCTGATGTCCCTCAAGAAACATAGGCCCGTATTGTTGGGATTGCCCGAAAACAGGCTTGAGGACGTGTGGTTCCTTTTCTAAAGGGTGGAGTGTGTAGCCTTTAAGACTATGTGCTACACCACCGGAAGCCACTCATTGTCAGGGATGTCCTGTTTGGCAGCTTGTATGCACTTACCTGCTTTCTGGGATCATTCCTTCGGCCTGCAGACTCCCTGGCATTTTGTGGATTCCTTTGTGTCCAGCATCGGGTTGCATCAGGCTTTATATCTGCGTCTTCTTCAAGGGATTCTTCTGTGCCCTATAAGAAAAAACAAAACAGAGACAGATTAAAAGCCTGCATTGTTCTTCTTGGGATAGCGTGCTGTGTGTGAAGTACTTATCTATGTTGATACTTATCTGATTGTGGCATTCTTTTTGTTTTGGTCTTAAATGATGTATGAACTGACAACCTGAAATACAAAGGAAATGTTTGTGTGATAAGTTTTGTTACTCAGTCCCGAAGGGGATTTATTTGGCAAATATTGGTTCAATGAACTGAAGGTACAAATACTAGGTTAATGCATATTTTTGAGCCTGAATGTTTTGGAGCAGCTTAAGTTATTGATCATGTTGATTGAATGCACAGTGGATGTATTTTTGTTATGGTCATGTGGGTGGATATCTGCAAGTTCCTTAGAACATTTCAGGAAACAGCACGCTCAACAGTGTAGGTATGCAGCTGCTAATATATTGCAAATGTCCTCATAAGAATATACAGGTACCCCATGTATTACTAATAGTCTTTCTTATGTTTATAGATAGAGTGACTACCTTTTTGAACTTTACTATACAGATCACTACTATCTGGTAGACAGAGGAGGGTATACCCGGTATATACATTAATTTCCTATTCCACATATGCTTCTGACATATCTATAGCAATATTAACCTGTGCCAATAGCTGTTATCTAATTTCAGGAGGAGAGAGTGTGAGAATTCCAGAGGACCCAGAGGTAGTATCTTCTGTGGTGATACCCTTTCTCCTTTCATCCCCCTCTTCCCGGCAAGTTAAGTTAAGCTCTGACTTTTGCTGGGACTTCTTGTCCTGTAGGGAAGTTGGGAAAATTCTTTATTTTTCATTTCACTTCTGTGAAAAGACTACAGGTGAGAGCCTTGCACTTACGGATATGTAAAAATTCTTCAAATTAATTAAAACATCTGTACATTACATACTACTGCAATCAGACACTAGTACCAATAAATACAGCTTGAAAGAAGTATTACGTAAAACAAAAAATGAGCACAAATAATAACGGCTTATGAAGGGCCATCACAATCAATGTCCTAGCAAAAAGCTTTTAAAAGTGGAATAAAATGATTATTCATCAGAAACACACACTGATTCCATAAAATGGTGGACACCCACATGGCCAGCAGAGATGCAGGTATAGAAAACAAAAACAAAAACATGGCTGCACTACACTGGATGGAGACCCAAATACATGCTGCATTAAAGGAAAGGATTGCACAAAGATATAACCAAAATGTATTGGGCTCATCCATGGTCCTAAAACACCAGTAGTAAAGAAGCAACAACAATGTAAAAAAACAACTAAAATAAAGCTCTCAAACACAAACAGCTTTAGGCAACAATTACCCCAGCTGTAAAAATGTATAAAAGTTGCAAAAAAGCAAATGAATCATTTATCTTAAACAAAGACAAACACATAAAATTGCAGAAAAGCATGTGAGGAAGAAGCCAGTTGAGAGCAATGGAAAATGTCTGGCATCATTGGCCTGGACTACTGGAGCCAACACGAGCCACAATTAGACACATGCAGATAAAAGATATCCTACATTTTGCATGAATATTAGGCCACTCACAAGCTCCTAAAACCAAAATAAGAAATCTCGAGCACAGCAGCAGGTAGAATGTGGAAAATGCATTAAAAATATAGTCCCAAACAGTAGCACAACACAATATTACCTGCTGGTGGTCGGCAGTAGGTAGCTATAGTTAAGACCTAGTTTCTTGTTTTGCTCTTAACTTTGGTGCCTTTTGCCGAATCTTCATGAAATTTTCAAACCTAGTTTGCCACTCACTTCAGCTGCTGTCTTGAAGGTTTTGAGTTGATTTGTTAAGCAGGGGTGAGAAAAAGGGGTGGTCCAAATTGAATTTTCTCCATGCAGTTCCCCACACTGATTCTGAACACAACTACAGCCTGAACAGCTGAGCTGAATTATGCCAAATTTGGCAGAAAGTTGCTCTTCGTCCAGATCCACTGATCCTGGCTTGCTTTTCTTTGCCCCCTCGATGGACCAGGTCCTGGGGGGAAATACATTTTATATTAAGGGGAGGGGTGCACATGGCCCACTTCCCCAGGCTTATTTTGGCCTCGGGCTCCTTTCCACCAGGGCCTTGCTGATTTTATAAACCAAAAAGGGGACAGTACAGTCCACCTCCCAGGCCGATTACGTCCCCAGGAACCCCATTCCCATTTTTTAAAACATGGATGTGGCCACACAGCCAACTTCCTGGGCCTTGTTCGGTACCATCACCCTGGCCATTGAAAAGGGAGGGTGGCCAAACTGCCCCCTTCCTGGAGCCATAAATGGCCCTGGGGACCCCATCTCTCAAGGCCAGGCTCCTGCTATGTCCGGGGTGCCATCCCCAGATCCTAGTGTGTTTGCTCTTGCTTGGCGGGAACACTTTTTAAAGCTCCCACCAAGCAAGAGCAAATGCATGTAAAAATGTAAAATGCCTGCTGGAAGCGGACTTTTTTTTATGTTTACCTGCCTCTCTACTTCACTTCTCTGATGTCTAGGTGCCGTACCTACAGCTTCAGAAATGTCAGAGATGCACGTTCAATGTCTGCAAAAACAGTTTCACCTACATATATATAAACCTATATATATATATATATATATATATATATATATATATATATATATATGTGTGTGTATATATATATATATTTTTTGTCTTTTGCTCTCCACCTTTGCACTCCTAATCACGAAGTGTGCAGCTCATCATTGAGTCTGCTCATCTGCCCTCAACACATAGCAATTCCTTCCCACCTCGAACAGAAGGGAGCAGCACCACTAGGATATATATTCACCACATATTCACTGCTACCGCTTGACACATTTTGGCACACACCGGCCTTCTTCACAACAATAGGTGCCATTTTTTCCACAACTTTTAAAGAGTACACGTGCTCAAAACCATAGTAAACATGAAAAACATACTTATTTCATAGAGTTGCATTTTCCTGATAGTCATTTTGTGGTTGCTGAGTCTTCTGTATAAATATAAACCATTTACTCTTTGACCAACAAATGAGTTTGCAAACAACACTATATTTACATTATATATTCAAAAGTAGTCGAAACTGTGCACCTGTTAAGACTCATGCTTTAGGATACACTTCCTGCCCCCTGGTGCCTCCCAAGCCCCTTCCAACACCCATACATAAGGTGCATCAAATGTATACTGTCCATTTATAAATATCATAAAGATAAAATGGATAAATAATTAGAAAATATGGACAAACAAATTATGATATTAAAAAATATGAAGTTGAAAATCTATTCTAATATGTATTGCCCCAGTAGGCTAATGCACATTTTTACACACATAGAAGCTTTTCACATTCTCCAAAAGCAAACAAGTAAAGCGCATACAGTGCTAGTGCATTTGTTTCATCGCAATATCCACAAATCTGTTCTAAGTGGGCTGTCTTCCAGGAGTTTAATTCCTTTGTAGTTTAAACTGATACAGTTTTAAAAAACATTATCCATTACAATTTTCACACTACATAAAAAATGCATTTCAATGTTTCCTAAGAAGTTCCAGTAAAAATACTACATCTCCAAAGTGCACATTTTAAATGCATAGTTTGAGAAAACAGGGCTGTTTGCAGAGGCCCCCTAACTTTTAGCCCCCATTTTCCACTTTTGCTGGTGTTTTCCTGACTCTGATGGTGCCCTGGGTACTGCTAACAAGTCCCAGGTCCTGTGCTCTGTGTAAAATCAGTATGCAAATTAGGCTAATTATAATTGGCTAAGTCAACCTACCTATAAGGCCCTAGTATATGGTAGGGCATGTAGGTTTAGGGACCCCAGCATAGGTAGTGCACCCATAGGTGCACTGCTGAGGTGCCCAGTGTCATTTTAAAGGCAGGCCTGCCATGCAGGCTGCTTTTAAAATTAAAGTCACATGCAAATTCGACTTTTGAATTAAAAGTAGTTCCAAAGTCTTAAACTACCTTATTTTTACACATACGTCACCCCTAAGGTGTGCCCTATGTGCCACTAGGGCTGGGTGCCATGTAACTATAAGTAGGGACCTTATAAAAATAGTTTTATAAGCCCTGGTGAGGTAGAAACAGCCACATTTGTTTTTCCCTCATTGTAGTGAATGGCCTCCATAGTCTAGAATAGGGAGTCTTTATTTTAATTTTAAAAGTCCCCTTAAGTAACAGATACCAGAAGTTTTGTACCAAATTAATTGTTATAATAAATCCCACAACGTCCAGTTGTTGGATTCAATATACCTTATTCAGGCAAAGAGTTTTAAACTTTACCTGAAAAGTTGCCAACTTCAGCCCTGCAGTGTTTTTGATGCTGTGCTCTGATTGCCCAGCCTCTGGCAGCCTGGCCAGGCTGCATTGATGAGGTGTGAAGTGGCCTGACTTCACACAAAGAGATGTGCCTGTGGGAGGAGATCTCCCCTCAGCAGATGGTGAGGCAGGAAGTGGGGGGGCTGCCAAACTGGTCTTCAAAGGCAGAGAAGGACATTTGGAGCAATCCAGCAACACCCTCACATCCTGCAACCCAGACAATTAGGTGCCCCTTTGATTAGATTAGGAGAGGGCAGGAGAGGGGTGTGTTTAAGATTTTTAGCCACACCAGTGGGTGGGCTCAGCCAGATGTAACCTCCAAAAATCACTTTTAGTCATGATGGATTTTTGAGGAATGTTGCTCCCTGGGATTGATTTTTGCCACACTTCCCAGGAAGTGGTCATCACAGGGGGAAGGACCCTGCCCCTGATTGGAGAACCATGACCCCCCTGTTTTTCACCCAGTGGCAAGGATAAAACTGGCAGACCTGCACCCACACCTCAGATCCCTATCAGATTCCTACAAGGAAGAAGTACAGGAGAAGAAGGACTGCCCTGCTGGATCCCTGACCTGCACCTGGACACTGCACTCTGGAGGACTGCACCAGCTGCACACTTGGGCTTCACCACTAGAAGGACTTTACCTGTCTTCTACTGCTTCAAGAAGGGACTCCCTGTTTGCTACAGGTACAAAGGAGCTGCCCAGAGTCCCCTGCATCAAGTCCTGCAAGCAGAGCCCAGCTGACCAGTGTCCAGTGGCCATTTGAGGATTCTGACCAGGTGCATTCTGGGAATTGTGGTCCCAACTCCCAAGGAGCAACTCAGAGCTTCTGGAACCTTGGATCAAGTCCTGGACTCTTCAAAGACACAAAAAGGACCTCTGGGAGAAGATCCAGAAGTTTGGAGACGTTTGGAGCTAATCCATAAATTGAAGAGGTGCATTGTGGGAGTTGTAGTCCCAGACCCCAAGAGGCACACCAGAGCCTCTGCACCCTAGGCTGGTGCTGTGGACCACTTTCCTGAATCAAACACTTCTGAAAGTAAGTGTGACAGTGTTACCTCGTGGGTGGCCTGAACTCTGGACTTTGTTCCATTCCAGTGTGACCTTTTTTAACCCTGTGAGTGCTAGTTGCTTCTATGTGCTAGAAAGCATTGATTCTTTAAAAATTCATATCTCTGGTTCCCCTTATCCGATTTTATTTGTTTTTGTGTCATTGTAAAGATAAAAATATAATCTATTGTTATAAATTGATTTTGGATTTTTAAACAGTTTCCTGTGTTTTATTTAATTACTGTTTTGTGATATTTGAATGCTTTACACTCTGACTCCTAAGTTAAGCCTTGTCGCTCGTTGCCAAGCTACCAAGGGTTGAGCTGGGTTTAATTTACTGAGACCTAACTGACCTAAGTGGAGGTTAGTGGCCTATTGCTAAGTGTAGGTAGTTACCTGCCCTTGCCAATAACCATTTTCCAACACATAGGGTTCTTTTAACCACAGTTTAAATATACCATTCGGTATGCACCCATTCTCTGTTCGTTTCTAGGAAGGAATCTTGCAGCAAAATAATTACAAATGTGTGTGCAAGTCTTCCTCTCCATCAAGTCCAATCGTGCCTTTGTTTTAAGTTCTATAATGTAGCTCAACTCAATGCACCTAAGAGCTTTCTCCCTGTCTCCACCGCTTTTAGTTCTTGGAATCGCATCAATTACAAAATATGCTAGCTTACTGATGTCACTCACATGATAGTCCTCAAAATTTCGTGGTACTTGGTAGTTCTTATCCTTGTTCCTAATTGCTCTGATATGTTGCAGTATACATTTATGCACCTGCAAAGTTGTACTTCCAACATAGTGTAGGTTGCATAGGCATGTGAGTATGTATACTGCAAAGTCTGTTTTGCAAGTAAACCTCCCTCTGATGCTCTCCACCCTTTTTGTATAGATACCTCATACTCCTTGGTGTTTTTAACCTGGAGGCATGCCTTGCACTTACTACAATTTTTAAACCCTTGATCTTAGTCTAGCTAGGATGCAGATTAGCGTGTAGCAAGGGAACATTACACCAGTGGGTCAGTAGGCTTCCATTACCTTGACATAGAGAAAAAGGTCTGATCACAACCACTTGCTTACAAAACATGATACACCTCCACCACTATGGTAAACTCCTAACTGATGGTAGTTCACAGTCCAGCAAATGAGAGCAGGCTTTCTCTGCTCCTCCAAGTCCAGAACAGATTCCTGGACTAACTCAGAACAGACCCAGGCCTTTGTGCACATGCTAGATTAATGGAGGGCTTGGTCGAAACCAAAATCCGGATACCTATATTAGAAGATGGGCGCTCAGGGAAGGGAATAACGTAAACGAAAATAGTAGCAGCAAATATTCCTTAGTTAGCCATGTGTACCACGTAATTAACAATGATCATGAACATTGTATTGAAGTATTTTGGGTCAACTTTAAAATAGGCAGGCGTTTTATGATAGAACACTAGTTTAAAAGACAATAAAGATGTAATTATGATAAAATGGCTTCTAATAAAGGTATGGAATTCTAACGGCAGCCACAGTTGCAGGGCTGTTTTTCATTTCTCGCTTGAGGTCACTGTTAATCTATCTCGTATTAGACTTTGATCTCCTCCGAGTATTGCGCAACATATTAGCAGTAACGCCTCAGCGACCGAGCATTTCGAGCTGCTGCTTCTCCATATGACACATTCACCTCTTCGGTACTCTTCACTCTGCCTTGACAGCAGCAGATGCATTTGTGTGCCCTGAATGTGAATTGATTTCTGCTGTAGGACGCGCGCTCTGGAATGCAGCATGTTGAAGCTGTCGAGACTGTGCAATCCCCTGCAGCAGAAATCGATTCATTGACTAACAGAGTGTAGAATATGCTGACCTAAAACTCGGGTACGGCATCTGCTGTGAAAGCGATTGCCTTTCTGAACACACAGTGCAACTGGTGACACAAACGGGTGGTTTCTCATTAGAGTAACAGGTGGCTCACAGACAGTGAATCAGTGAAACAGAAAGGAGGAGGAGGCCTGATTTTTAAGCAGTTCGCTTAACTACATTATAATTTTGAGACTAAATCCTCATCCTGATGCAGAGAATCCGGATTTATGAACTGTACTCCTTTCAGCTGTTTCTGTGATGCATTTAGCAAAATATTGTTTGAATCCAGCATTTCCAGGTTTCGCTTTCACACTCTCTCAGGCAGAAAACGGACACGAGGAGTCTGTAAAAATCAGGCAATGGGTACAAGATTGCTGGCCATAATATACCTCCGCAGATACTACATGAGGAAATGGATAGGCCAGCGCCTCAAACAGCACAATTTCTAATAGGATAAACTCAAAGTCCAGTTCTAGTTGGCTAAAAGGAAGCCAATCAGAGCAGCTGACACAACTGTCTCGTTCAGCAGTTTTGAATATCTGACATTCAGGACATCAGGATAGGCCCCTGTGTTTACACTTTTCTGAACGTTTGCTAATAAATATTGCGGTCCAGGGAGGGATGAGCACATCAATTGTTATTTTCTGTGGTTGGCTACAGATTTTATTACAAAAACAGAGACTCCTATTTTGTATTCTTATCTTGCTACTTTGATTATGGCATCCATGAATTCGAAAATACACATTTCCCAGATTTACCGTGGGTCACAAACTACAGTTTCAGAGGAAAACCAGTCATGTGGTTAGTCTGTATATAGCAGTCATGGAATTGTGCAGATCGAGGTCGGATTTTTGGGTGCACGTCATAAACAGTAAAACTGAAATTTACAGTTTAGACGACGGTGACATTCTGATTTCTGAACCTTGGATTTCTGTATATTTCTTTGCGAATACTGTTGCAGTTGATTTTCATGTTAATTTGGGATTATGATGATAACGATATAATTATGAAGGTCCTGGTATTTTTCGTAGGATTCTGAATTTGAGTGTGACACATGCTAAAACATAACCTATGTTCTTGTCTCAGTAATTCTGTTTGAAAGTTCATGATTTGAGAACCTGGGGCCAGATGTAGGAAGCCTTTTGCATGCCGCAAACTGCGAAAAACGCAGTTTGCGGCATGCAAAAGGCCGATCGTAATGCACAACCTTAAATTGTGAGTCGGTACCGACTCGCAATTTGAGGATGCGACTCGCAAATAGGAAGGGGTGTTCCCTTCCTATTTGCGACCGCATCGCCATGCTGAGTTGCTTTGTGACCGCGAATGCGGTTGCAAACCAACTCGCAGTTACCACCCACTTGAAGTGGGTGGTAACACATTCGCAAGAGGGAACGGGTCCCATGGGACTGCCGAAAAAAAAAAAAAATTCAGAGCAGGCAATGGTCCTATGGACCACTGCCTACTCTGAAAAAAACCAAACCAAATGGTTTCAGAAGTTTTTCTTTTTGCAACTCGTTTTCCTTTAAGGAAAACGGGCTGCAAAAAGAAAAAAAAAACTGCTTTATTAAAAAAACAGTCACAGACATGGAGGTCTGCTGTCTTCAGCTGGGCCACCATCCCTGTGAGTGTATGGACTCGCTATGGGGTCGCAAAATGCGACCCACCTCATTAATATTCATGAGGTGGGTCTTTGCGACCCCATAGCGAGTCGCAGAAGGTGTCTGAGACACCTTTCTGCATGCACTTTTGCGAGTTGCAAATTGCGAGTCGCAATTCAATTTGCAACTCGCAAATTTTTCTGTACCTACATCTGGCCCTTTGTTCCAGAGTCTATGCAATTACCGAAAACCGTATGCTTATCTGCTGGTAGTAGCAGGCGACTGAGGACATGCCATTCTGAATGTGCACACTCTTCTGTTTCTGTAGCTAGAGATATTCAGATTTCAAATAAAAGGAAATTCTCCTTAAATCCTAAACAAGTGCATTCTCATAAGGTCCGGTAGCCTTTTATACAATGGTTTTCTGACTAATAATATTGCGATTAGCACTTCTTAACTGCCTAATTATTGATGCTCATTCAATCCTCTGACCCTTATGTCTGGAGGCGTAAGACAAAGAAATGACCTAATGTGAAGGAGAAAGCGCAAAATAATGACAATGATAATTATAATACCATTGCTTAACATAATGATAACTGACTTGAATCCAGTGCTTTTGATGTAGTGTTTAGTGGTTCTCAACTGCCCAAAGATAACCACAATTATTCAGTAATTTCACACTCATTTCCAGAGGTTAAATACAAGACAAATAAATAACCTAATGCTGTTTTAGAGAATTCACAAAAGTATTATTATGATAATTAAAATACAACTAATTCAAAAAAGATAATGGAACGATTCTAGTGCTTTCTGCTTCGATCCTTATCTATCAAAAATACAAAATGTATCCATTGCCTGTGTCCCTAAAGAAAGGACTAGTATCAGTTAGTCTAGATGCTAATGCTAGCCTTATGTTTGAACTAACACTTAGCACACCCAAATCAACAGTTAACTCCTGCATTGGATCCTCACATTGTTACAATTTTCAGAAAAAGTGAGTGAGTCACTTGTGACCTAAAGGTTGAGCGTTCAAATCCTGGCATCTCCATGTTCATGTGTCAAAGAGATTAAAAGTTCAGTGAAGCAAGTAAATGATCATTTGATTCTGTGATCATAACAATGGCATTGAGGGGTCTGGATCTGGTGCCAGGACACGTTTTTAGATGTGGAATGGAAAACAATGGAACAAAAAAGAACAGTCACTTCTAAACGGAGATCACTGTTCAGTTCATGGATGAAGCTAGAATCTAGGGACTCTTACCTCTCCGTTTCAGTTTGTCTGGAATACAAGAGGATTCTTCAATTTCATTGGCACACCATTGTTTACCAAGTTAAGTCTCACTCCTTTGATTCAGAATTGTGCCCTGTGTTTCACCAAGTTTCTCTGTAGAATCCAAATAGGAACTTTTACAACTTAGTCTTCAAGATGTAAAATAAATAAGGATGTCATCCTCTCACCTATCTCTCATTCTATGAGACAGAATGCATAATCCATGATCCCTTCACTTGTTATGCACGCTAGTGTTTAAAGAACAGACATTTATGGAAGAGTCGCTCAGGAAATGCTTATTACCCAAAGATAAATATACTCTAGAGATGACATGCTAGCAAGAATATTTAGAGCCAGATGTATACTTTTGTTGCAAAACTGTGCAAACGCAGTTTTGTGGTAAAAATTATAGCGCCAGCTTGCGCCATTCCACAGTGCCAGCAGGGGGTCATATTAAAGTAATGGTGAAGGCCGGCGCTAAACTTGGGCTAGCGTCTTTAAAAAATAAGCAAGCTGGCGGTAGGGAAGGAGGGGGTTGTGCGTCAAAAAATTATGCTAGCCTGGTTAGAGGCAAAAATATTGCCTCTAACTAGACTAGCGCCATTTCCTGGCACACAACCACCAAAAACATGACTTCTGTCTTAGGAAAGACAGGAGTCATGCCCACCACCCCAATGTGTAGCACAGGGGACAAGTGTCCCCTGGCCATGGCCATTGAACCCTGTGCCATGCAGGAGGCCCCAAGTTAGGACCCCCGATGACAAAAATGAATGCCTACTTTGCATCTCATTGACACAAGGTAGGTTCATACATGCAAAAAATTGTGCACACTCCAATATTTTGACGCTAGACATCTCTAGCATCAAAATATGAAAATAAAGTTAAGTTTGCACCGAAGTTGCGTATAAAAATGATGCAAATTTGGTTCAAACAGAGTATAAATAAGCCCCTTAGTTGCTTGGAATAGTCATACCACTTTTGGCAGATTTACAGAGCTAGTCTTAGTCACATGCCCATTTGTGGAGATGAGGTCCCGCAAAGTTTAGTACTCCACTGATCTGTAAAGAAATTATCTAATTATGACAATTGCTTAGACGCTTTTCAGGCTCCATTGCCATTCATTTTCATGTAAGAATAAGGAACAGTTCACAGTACTTTTGCAGATGATCAACATTTTTTCTGTTTTATACATAAACCATCTGGCAGGTGACAAGTGTAAACCTATAGTATAGTTGACAAAAGCAATTTGAGATTTCTAGCCTCAAAGTTTTAGGGCAGAATTTCTTCCTGACATTGACATGGTGCCTTGTTGGCACACCTGGTACCTTCATGACAGGAGGCTTCATTCAGTGATATTCAAAACATTGAATCATTATTGGGCCTTTTGCCAATAGATATTTGTTTCATGTTTAAATTCACATTAGCACCACTTTGACCATACATTCTTGTCATAGGCATGTTCTTGCAATATTGGTGACATTTACATTTTCCCCTCTTTTGTCATAATTCCCAGATGCCTCATTCAGATTCTTAGACAGGATGTCTTGATGTTACTCATTGCCCCACTCTGGTGGTTCAGTCCTGGTTCTAATCTCTCCTCAAAATGACCATAAATATTCGTGTGTTGCTTCTATTTCCCCCCTCTCCTCCTTTAAGATCTTCACAGCAAGAGTCACAATCTGATCATATCTGCTAATTTATAGCTTAAGAAGTAGAAACTTTCTGGCATTGTTAGTTGCTGACAGGACCTTTACTTTCAGCTGCTAGCCTCATAAAATCTGCACAGAAACCAGCAAGACTTACAAGAAAGCTTGGCAAGTTTAGAGTTGCTTGTATGGGTAAAGGAACCACTATCTCATTTTAGCAAATGTCCCTTCAGTTCTGAATGTCCTTGCCTGATTGGCATCTCAGGCAAGGAACATCATCAGGTCTGTAAATTGCTGATGGATGAGATATTCTGCTCTGTTACTCCCTTATTCATCAACATGGGATGTTTAACTAATTCAGCAATTGTTCCAAACATGGCCTGGCTATGACTTACTATTATTGCAAAACTAGCACCACTAATCAGCTTGATTTTCTTTTGAAAGACCCTCAAATGTTAGGGTTCCATGTGTTTCTACAAGATTTTCTCCTTCGAGGGTTTTCTTTTCTGGTATCAGATATTTCTACACTAGTTTTGAGTAGTCTTATTTTAGTTTCCATTCAAAGTTGTGTGTTTAGTGTGGCCTTAAGTAATTGAATTAAAGAATTAAGGATGTCCTCCTATGATTTGTTACTCTTTCTAAAAATGTGCCATTCTATTTTCTTGCGCTTGCCAAATGGATCAGGGCTTAGACTGTGTCTGAAATTTAAAAAAAACCTTAGGTGCTCATTACACTAAAATGGCAGAAACAAAGTTTCAGGATATTCTATGATCTGCTGATTGACCCGAGTATCATTATGTAGGTCCTACATTGTAGGGTGTCTTTTTTCCAACCAATGGCTCATGCTTATTTGGTATTGGATTAGTGAATGGGCCTTACACAAGCACATTTTTACCTCTGCTCTTGTGGTAACATGTAGATTTTTCTAGCTTGAATAGGGGAGGAAAGTCCTGATTTTATAAAAGAAAAGTAGATGAATATTATGCTTTCTTAATTTGCGACGTTTCATATTTTATTATTATTTATTGCACAGGAAATTAGGTGGAATTTCTAAATGCCAGTCTTAAACCTTTACCTGTTCAAGGGTAATACTATGGTTGAGAAGTAATTGACACCTATTATTAAGCAGCAAGACAAATTAATCTCTGTATTTTGATGTGAGCCTGGTAGTATAATTATTAACCTAGATTTACAATGTATTACAATAAATACAGTATATCATGTATTTATCTCTTGTTGTTCTACAAGCACCTTGATGACTTTCATGCCGGAAATAGATCACCTTCATAAAGATCTTGAGAATAAAATATCCATTTCATATTTTTTTCTCGTAGTGGATTTGCAAATTGAGGCAGACTTCATTGTGTGATTGGCTTGCCAGTTTCCACTGCTACTCCTGCAGCTCTGACAGCTCACATATGTACCCATCCAGAATACGTACCTAGTACAATAAACTGCCATTGAGTGACATTTCAAGAAGTATGGCATGGCTCTGAAGTGTAAGGATACTTATTTCCATAGATAGAAAGAGACTTTAAACAGAAATGAAGAATAGTGCCGGCTAGCCATTGTTGTGTTTTTAGAATGTCGTAATAAAATACAGATAAAGGACATCTATAAATATATGGGAGTATACACAGACAAATAATGTTGCACCTGAAAAGTGGTATTAGCTGTTTATGCATCGTTTATGATGTTTGCCTTAATGCCTTTGAGCTGGGCCCTGAATATACAACAAGAATTAGGGATGGCAAAGAACATAGCGTGTTTCAGTCGACCTTTATAAAAGGTAGGCATATGTACATTTATTTGGTACCAGAGCTAAAGAAAAATGTTAAATTACAAGCACAGACAGTACCTTCCTCACGCAAGTCTGCTTTTGTCTCTAAATTAGTACCTAGTTTAAAATCAGCAGTACTCTGCGAAATATTTTGATTTCTTAGCAAATAATTCGCTAGAAGTGTAATGCGTGTATTACCTCTTATTCCCCATTCCTCACCACTCTACTTAGTAACTGCTTTCGTGAGGCCCCGCCCGACTCCGTGCACCGCTTACAGGCACTTCCCTTTTCTTAAAACAAGCACCACCTCCTTCAAGTATTAAAGGGTAATGGTCCCTTCACAACATCCTGTTTCTCCTTAATGAGTCCACTTTCTTTACTTTGGGGCAGGGCCTGTGTTACTAATTTATGGTGCACTGGCACATTTCTATTTTTTAATGTCTTTTTTTTCATTCACATGGTGCTGGAGGCCTGTGACCTTGGTATTCAGCCTGCTTTTGTTTTATTCTAGTGTTGGACGGAATTTGAGGATTTGATTCCACTAAATTCCATGGAGTTACAAAAAACAATTCAAGATTCTGTGAAGTTTAGCAGCAGGCAGAAATAGGCACAGTACGCTGTTCATGCTGTGATTTAGTGCCTGGAGTTCTTTAGGTGTGAATCATCAGCGTGAACGGCAACACTGATTTTGCTGCCAATCAAGTAGATTTTCTACTCGAGCTGCTGCCTTCTGACTGCGATAGTTTGCGATCCCTGGCATTGGAAACATCTTGCCGGATGTCCTCCTAGTGACTGAAAATGCCCTAGGGGACACCAAATCTCACTCGCACTCATCAACTTACACTTTTGGTGCACCCATGAGAAGAAAAATCACCATGCGGAAATTAGAGGAATTAGGCCGGAACTCTGTGTTACATGAATAATCCAAACTTGCCAAAATTCTGCCAATTCCACCGGTAGAAGGGAATATTTCACTCATCCCTATTTTATACTTGTCTGTGCAGTGGCCTCTGATTTGAGATATAGCAATGGAGCTTCAACCAGTATTTTATGAAAGCACAGGCAGGCCTGCATTTTTCAGATTGGATATGCAAGGCACTGCGGGATCATACTTACATAATTGGACGACGGAGAACATGCCCTGTTTAAGGGGATTAGCAGTGCTTCTGCCTGCATTTTGTAGAAGTAAATGAAGGCCTACCTTTTTCAAATCAGATGTACAAGGCACTGCATGCTAACACATCACAATTGCAATGTGGGGAGCCTGCAATAATTTAGAGTTTGGGCATTATTCTAATATGCAAGCGGTTTTTAATGGTTATTAAGGAAGGTGGAATTTGAGATGGTACAAACATTAGGGTTACCAGGCAGAATCTTTAAGGTAAGCTGCAAAACATTGATGGTTCTTAACTGTCTTTCCATGACAAACCAGTCAGGTGATTGCGAGCAAATGTTTTAAAAAATGGGTCATGATTGAGAAAAGTGAAAAAAGGAGGGCTGCCAGATTTTTCTGGACATATATTTGTGTTATGAAAACATGATTTAATGTCTAGCCATTCTATGTATATAATTAAATATCTCATCATTGAAATAGACAATACAGTATATATATTATTTTCCTTCCAGTATATGAACTGGTCAACCAAATGGACATTCTTGGATCTTTGCTGTTGATACATTAGGGAGCTCTTGTTCCTGGTTCTGAGTAGAAAAGCTTGGGGAAGGGGTTTTATATATTGAAGCATGTGCCATTCAAAATGAAGATCCCTTTATATTGCTCATAATGTGGTAGTGATTCCTTTGTAAATGATAATTACATCAATGTCTGTGGCATTCCAGAAGAATCAACAAACTGAATGAGGTTGCAGTTGCCCTCCCAGTACTTGGCTCTTCTTAGATGTATTGTACATCTCCTTCTTCCGTGTCTTCCTCATGGTCATCTCCAGGTTATAATACTGATGAGTTTGAAGCAAATGCTCATAGAGAAAAACATATTAAAAAGGAGGAATTTAATAGTCTGATTTTATATATTTCCTTTAAGGATGCCTCAGGGTGATTATCAGCCCTCTACCACAAACGATTGTTTTGCGGGGCTGGACATGGCAAGCTGTGCAAGATGGCAGCCACAACTTAACCGAGTTCCACTCAGCAACCACAGCAATTTGTGAAGATCTCCTGCTACGGGGCCCCCCAGGAGTCATTATTCAGAGGCAGAGTCATGGGTGAGTGTAGGGCTTGCAATCCAGCCCTGGACTCATCCAGCTGATTCCTGGGATGTAGTGCAAGTGGGTTGAACCTGGGGCCACATGGTATGGGCTGCATCTCATGCTTGCTGGGCGTGCTGCATCTGCTACAGTAGCAGGCAACTGCCACTCTAGTCGATCCTCTTCTGCACAACTTTCATGCAATGACAGAGACCCATCTGGGACCAGCCACGGCTCTCCTGACTCCAAGCTATGGCCACCCAGTGGCACTTTCGTCCTACCAGTGGCACACAGGGAACAATGTGCACCATAATTAGGGCATGAGACGCAGTGAACATGGCATTGGTGGGCCAGGATTACATTGTGGTATGGAGGTGGAGATCCATGTCTGCCAGGCGAAGGGCATTGGTCACCTTAGCATACCCTCTGGTGGCTTCTAGGACCCTAACTGAGGGTTGGACTGATGCAGAGGTTCCCCTTCTGAAGGCCAGCAGAATCATCTTCTGTGTGCTGTTCCTGAGCAGTGGGCCTAGCTCTCTTATGGGAGACCCACAGGCCACCAAATGGAGGCCGTATATTCTGAAAACACAACTTCGATGGCCTAGCAGGAGATGACAGGCCATACGAGCCAGCAGGGCCTCTCTGAAGAAGTAAAACTAGATCAAAGGAGACTTGGGAACTCATGCAGAATGCCGCGGCCAGACTCCTTTTGGACCTCCCTCACTGAGAACACATCTCCCAACACCTGAGGACCCTCCACTGGCTTACGGTCGAGAAGCGAATCACCTTCAAGCTTTTTACCCACACGTACAAGGCCATACACAACACAGGACCAGCCTACCTGAACCACCACGTCTCCTTCCACACCCCCGCCAGATCCCTCCACCCCACCCAGATGGCCCTGGCCACCATCCCTCACATCCGCAAAACCACCACCGGAGAATATTTTTCACCTACACTGCAGCAAAGAGCTGGAACAACCTCCCCCTGCACCTCAGGCAAAGCCCGTCGCTCACCATCTTCAGGAAGAACCTTAAGATGTGGCTCTTTGGATGAGGCCCCTCACCTCCTCCCAGCACCTTGAGACCCTCATGGGTGAGTAGCCGTGCTTTACAAATACTGATTGATTGATTGATTGATTGAAGGGTTCTGCTTGTCTGGGAGGACGTTTGCACCAGGACTCATCATGTGAAGAGACCAGGTAATCTGCACAATGGGGGAAACAGTGTCACTGTTCTAATGGGGTTCCACATGGTAGCACAGAAACATATATAGGGGGTCATTCTGACCCTGGCGGTCACCGACCGCCAGGGCCAACGACCGCGGAAGCACCGCCAACAGGCTGGCGGTGCTTCCTGGGCCATTCTGACCGCGGCGGTAAAGCTGCGGTCAGAAAAGGGGAACCGCCGGTTTTCCCCTGGCCCAGGGAATCCTCCATGGCGGCGCTGCTTGCAGCGCCGCCATGGGGATTCCGACCCCCTTCCCGCCATCCCGTTCCTGGCGGTTTTTACCGCCAGGAACAGGATGGCGGGAACGGGTGTCGTGGGGCCCCTCGGGGCCCCTGCACTGCCCATGCCACTGGCATGGGCAGTGCAGGGGCCCCCTAACAGGGCCCCATAATGATTTTCAGTGTCTGCTTTGCAGACACTGAAAATCGCGACGGGTGCCACTGCACCCGTCGCACCCCAGCAACTCCGCCGGCTCCATTCGGAGCCGGCTTCATCGTTGCTGGGTCTTTCCCGCTGGGTGGGCGGGTGGCCTTTTGGCGGTCGCCCGCCCGCCCAGCGGGAAAGTCAGAATGACCGCCGCGGTCATTTGACCGCGGTGCGGTCTTTTGGCGGTCTCCGCCCGGCGGGCGGCACCCGCCGCCCGCCGGGGTCGGAATGACCCCCATAGTACACATGGGTACCATGGGCAAACTGCACTGCACCTCAAATCCTGGCACCTTTATTACACACAGTTGACATCTACTGACTGCCCAAGTACATTACATTTCTTCTGAGGGTCTCAAGGCACCCCTGGTTGTCTGCTTGCACTGCCCACAATGGTTTGCATTTGGAATGTTTGGTGAGAGGCCTAACTCATGAATGGCATTGGACATTGTTGTAAACCTACCTACATTCAGTCCCATCTTAGCCAAACTCCTGAACTTCAAATACTACAACGCTCTTCTACAGGCAGCCAGGAGAGCTGAACATTTCATGATTGACAATACCAAGGTCCTGATTTTTCCAGACTACAATCTAGCGGTAAAGCACAAGCTTAGAAATATGAGTTTCAAATATGTTCTGCTTTTCACTTTTCGCAGGAGTCGGCGGAGGAATGGATACTGGTAAGTTGAAGCTTCACTACTGCTTCCCCCCCACCTGCATGCCAAATCATACCCCAACCCTCACCCCCATCCTCGAACCCCACCCTCACCCCCACCCCCATCCTCACCCCCATCCTCACCCCCACCCTCGCCCCCACCACCATCCTCACCCCCACCACCATCCTCACCCCCACCCCCAGCACACCTATTCCCTGCCAATGTCTCACCATCACAACCCACACATCCCAAAACCTAGGCCTGCATGCGTCCACTAAGCATGGACACCCATCACCAAAGCATGCCCAATGCATATACACATCCCCCCCACAAGCCACCCTCACCAAAGCCCCCACACACGAATGCCAGCACTTGGGGACACGGGAACCCACAGATACACCCATATGCCACAGAT
This sequence comes from Pleurodeles waltl, assembly GCF_031143425.1. Taxonomy (NCBI): domain Eukaryota; kingdom Metazoa; phylum Chordata; class Amphibia; order Caudata; family Salamandridae; genus Pleurodeles; species Pleurodeles waltl. The sequence continues at coordinate 721,849,266 of NC_090437.1, read as the reverse complement.
TGAAACTATAACCATACCTCTATACCCCTGCAGGACCCGACCGTCAACACACCGCCACGGAGGGCCCAGAATTCTCCACACCCCCCACCCAAGAGGCCGTCAGCGATGACAGCAGCTCTGTCGACCTGGACACTGATGACCAGCCCGGACCATCGGGGACCTCTGGACAGTCGGTTCCCCTCACACAGGCACAGGCCACTACAGACCCAAACCCCTTTGGGAACACCAGCACAGCTCCCACCCAGCGGGCCCATGCCTCTGTCTCCAGGGCGCGTCAATCTGCGGTGTGTCTACCACTACAGGGCACCCAGGATAACCCACCACCCCAACAACAACAGGGACCTGGGGGCAGTGGTAGTGGGCACACCGGCCAGGGGGCAGAGGCCCAGGGAAACAGGGCAACTCGGAGGGCAGCTGTGCGACAGGGGGGGGACGGGCCCAGGGAACCCACTCTCCACGAGGCCCTCACCATCATCATGGGAGCATACAACCGCTCCCAGGAGACGATGGCGACGGTACTGGCCCGGTTCCAGGAGATCCAGGTACTGCAGGAGGAACACTATCGGGGGTACAGGGAGGACATCAGAGCCCTCACCTCCACCCTGGTTACCATGGTAGGGCTGCTGCAGGACCTCATCAACACCAGGACGGACACTCAACAACAACAAAGGGCCCCTGCCACTAGCCTGGACCAAGAACAGCCAACCACCTCTGCCGGCGCTAGTGGACAGGAGGCCCCCGCACAACAGCAGCCCACCAGACCCCCACCTCCTGCAGGAGAAGAACCACCCCGCAAGAGGGCCCTGAGATCTCGCAAGAAGACAGAGTAGGATGTCAAGACCCCCGCCAGCAAAGGATACCACCTGATGTCAGCCCACTGTCCCACATTGTCACCCTGTCCATCCTTGAACTGCCCATGCTCCATCTCTCCACAGGCCTCTGGACAATGCACCTGTGTGACTGTTACTCTGGACTCTGCCATGGTCATTCCTTCACCATAGCCCCCACCCACTTGAAACCACCCATCCCATTTTGAGCACTGAAATAAACACCCATTTTGCACAAAACTATCTGGAGTCTGGCTGTGATTTCAAAATATTGTAATTGACATGACAGTGCAAATATGTCCTTGTACATAGTGAAGTCAACAAACAGCTGCCACAAAGCTGTACTCCATGGGGAAACGAAGCACAGGACTCGTAGTGGGGACCCCAGATCTGAAATAGGGAGGGAAAAGCCACAACTCAGTCATCATACACTGGGGCAAATAGACAGGCAGCAGAGATGCAGGAGAGTAGTTCACATTTACTAAATTATGTTTGAATTGTTACCTGTGTCCTATTGGAAGTACTGTTCAATGATTCTGTCCCTGTTGTCTGTTTCAGCCCCATCGTCTTCCTCCTCGTCACTCTCCACAGGTTCCACAGCTGCCACTACACCACCGTCTCGACCATCCTCCTGCAGGAAAGGCACCTGGCGGCGCAAAGCCAGGTTGTGAAGCATGCAGCAGGCCACGATGATGTGACACACCTTCTTAGGTGAGTACATTAGGGATCCACCTGTCATATGCAGGCACCGAAACCTGGCCTTTAGGAGGCCAAAGGTGCGTTCGATCACCCTCCTAGTACGCCCATGGGCCTCATTGTACCGTTCCTCTGCCCTGGTCCGGGGATTCCTTACTGGGGTCAGTAGCCACGACAGGTTGGGGTACCCAGAGTCCCCCAATAGCCATACACGGTGTCTCTCTAGCTGTTCCATCACGTAAGGGATGCTGCTATTCCTCAGGATGTAGGCGTCATGCACTGACCCAGGGAACTTGGCATTTACATGCGAGATGTACTGGTCAGCAAAACACACCACCTGGATGTTCATGGAATGGTAACTTTTTCTGTTCCTGTACACCTGCTCCCTGTCTCTTGGGGGAACCAAAGCCACATGGGTCCCATCAATGGCACCAATGACGTTGGGAATATGTCCAACGGCGTAGAAATCACCCTTCACTGTAGCCAATTCGCCCACCTCAGGGAAAATGATGTAGCTCCTCACGTATTTCATCAGGGCAGACAACACTCTGGATAACACCTTCGAAAACATGGGCTGAGACATCCCAGAAGCAATTCCCACTGTTGTCTGAAATGACCCACTTGCCAAGAAATGGAGTACTGACAGGACCTGCACCAGAGGGGGAATCCCTGTGGGTTGGCGGATGGGGGACATCAGGTCGGGCTCCAGCTGGGCACACAGTTCATGTATAGTGGCACGGTCAAGCCGGTAGGTCAGGATAATGTGGCGTTCTTCCATTGTCGACAGGTCCACCAGCGGTCGGTACACGCGAGGATTCATCCGTCTCCTCGCCAAACCCAGCAGACGGTGCCTAGGAAGGACAACATGGAGCACACAGTCAAGCAACCCACAGGTACGTACTCACAGCTTGCACAGTAAACGATTCTCTATGCAGTGAATGGCGTGTCTGAGTGGCTATGCAAGGCCTAGGCCTGTGTGACGCAGTTGAAATTGAGCCATGTGGACCCTCGAAATGGCGGCTGCCTGACCTGTGAAGTGTGACAATGGGATGTGAGGTCAATGCGCTGGCGTGTCACACCGCGGCGGTCGGCGGTCGAAGACCGCGGCGCGAAGCCGCATTGGTTAACATTGAAGCCTATGGGTTTCAGGAGCCAATGGCGAAGGGCGTCGGCGGTGGCGGTACGCACCGCCGCGGTACGCACCGCCGCAGGCGTGACCGCCATTTTCTATCTACTTATCCACTTGCGACTTGAACTTTCACAGGAGAGGACCTATACTGCAAGTGTTGCTGTGACCTCGGTCTGGAAGGGACAATGGCTGCTGCGACTGGGGAAAGGGCCCCTGCCTTCACTGGAGAGGAGTTGGAGAAACTTGTGGATGGGGTCCTCCCCCAGTATGCGCTACTCTACGGTCCTCCAGACCAACAAGTGAGTTTAATTCAATATGGATTTGGGGCCACTGGCTGGCTTGGGGGCATGGCGGGGGGCCTGGCGGGGATGGGGGGCATGTTGGGCCTGGCGGGGGGCATGGCGGGGGCCTGGCGGGGATGGGGGGCATGTTGGGCCTGGCGGGGGGCATGGCGGGGGGCCTGGCGGGGATGGGGGGGCATGTTGGGCCTGGCGGGGGGCATGGCGGGGGGCCTGGTGGGGATGGGGGGCATGTTGGGCCTGGCGGGGGGCATGGCGGGGGGCCTGGCGGGGATGGGGGGCATGTTGGGCCTGGCGGGGGGCCTGGCGGGGGGCCTGGCGGGGATGGGGGCATGTTGGGCCTGGCGGGGGCATGGCGGGGGGCCTGGCGGGGATGGGGGGCATGTTGGGCCTGGCGGGGGCCTGGCGGGGGGCCTGGCGGGGATGGGGGGCATGTTGGGCCTGGCGGGGGGCATGGCGGGGGGCCTGGCGGGGATGGTGGGCGTTGGGCCACTGGCAACGAAAATGCAGACAAACTTGAACGTGGTATTTCTCCCTCCCTGTACGTGTCACATAGGTCCGCGCCCATGAGAAGATCGGGATTTGGCGTGCCATCGCCAAGGAAGTCCGGACCCTGGGGGTCCACCATCGACGGGGCACCCACTGCCGCAAGAGGTGGGAGGACATCCGCCGCGGGACCAAGAAGACCGCCGAGTCTCTGCTGGGGATGGCCTCCCAACGTAGGCGGGGTGCCTGCCGTCAACTGACCCCCCTGATGTTCCGGATCCTGGTGGTGGCCTACCCTGATTTGGATGGGCGCGTGAGGGCAGCACAGCAGACACAAGGGGGTGAGTACAAGCATTATCTACTCTGTTGTCGCGCAGTGGAGGTGTCTGGGTGGGGGAGGAGGGCTGTGGGTCCCCCTAGGCCAGGGCGAGATCTGTAGGCTGGGCACCCCCGTAAGCCCCTGTGTCCCCAGCCACCACCCTCAGTAGTGTGTCAGTACAGCCATCCCTGGGCCGTGTCATCCATGGGTGCAGTTGTCAACTCTAGGCGTGTAGGGCATGTTCCACGGAATGCGTAGCGGACCCCAAGTGCGCAACTTAGTGCAGGGGGCATCTGTGTCTGTCATGTCCGCTAACTGTACCGGTGATCCATGTACTCAAAATCTCTTTATTTCTCTCTCCCCCCCCCTTTTTGTTTGTCTTTCTGTGCTTGTGTGCATCAGCATCATCAGGCGGAGGAGAAGTGGCATCGGGGCAGGACGGAGCTGCATCTCACATGGCCCAGGAGGGCCATGCCACAGAGTCTGACTGGACCAGTGAGACGGAGGGCGAGGGGAGCTCCACAACGGGGACGACTGGAGCATGCAGCGACACAGACACGTCCTCGGAAGGGAGCTCCCTTGCGGGGGTGGCACCATCCGTGCCCCCCGCCATTACAGGTACAGCCGCCACCCAGCGCACCATCTCCGCCCTCCCAGCAGCCCCTCAGCGTTCGCCCCGTGCCCGCTCTGCCAGGAAGCCGGGCATCTCCTTCGCCCCAGGCACCTCAGGCCCTGCCCCTGTTACCCCCGCTGCCCTCAGTGAGGAGGTCATTGACCTCCTCCGAACGCTCATTGTTGGGCAGACTACCCTTTTGAATGCCATCCAGGGGGTGGAGAGGGAGGTTCATCGCAGCAATGCGTACCTGGAGGGCATTCATTCGGGTCAGGCTGCCCATCAGCGATCGTTCCAGGCTCTGGCCTCAGCACTGACGGCAGCCATTGTCCCTGTCTCCTGCCTCCCTCTACTAACTCCCTCCTCCCAGTCTCCTGTTCCTCTGCCTGTCCCACCCACACCATCAGACCAGCCTGCACACACCTCAACACCCAAGAGCAGCTCATCCAAACACAAGCACCACAGATCACGCAGACATTCACGCAAGCAACATTCCGATGCAGACATGCCAACAGTCACTTCCACCTCTGTGACCCCCACCTCCTCGTCTCCCTCCTCCCTCCCTGTGACGTCTACACTCACACCTTCATTCACCTCACCATCAGCCAGTGTTTCCATCACCAGCACACCCTCCAGTACAGTCCGCACACGTGCAGTCACCACCCCCACTGCCATTTACACGTCCCCTGTGTCCTCTCCCACTGTGTCTGTCACCCCCTCTTCCACACCACACAAACGCAGCCACCCACCCACCCAACAGCCATCCACCTCACGACAGCCTCCCGCTCCTGCACCTGCACCCAAAGACAGCAAACTTGTCTCGCCTACAACCACATCCTCTCCCTCCACTCCCATACCCACTGTACCTACCACTATCCATTGTCCCAAGAAAATCTATCTCTCTACTGCTACCTTCTTTCCTGACCCTGAGCCCCCCCCTCCTTCTCGTCGGGGTAAAAAGAGCACCTCAGCCACCACCAGCCCTGCAGCCCCCTTGACAAGGGTGCAGGGGTATTGGAGCCCACCAGCCCGCAGGTCTGGATCTTCGCCCAGCAGCAAGGGGACAGCCAGCCCACCCCCTGGGAAGAGGAGCAGAAGGCGGAAGGGCTGCCGCCGGAGCCCGGATTCGATATCCCCCCAGGACACTAGCCAGCCACCGTCAACAGCCACAGCTCCAAAGGGAGGAAAAGGCCACAGACTCCCGACTAAGGAGGGCAAGGGCAGCAAGGCGGAGAAGTCAGGCAGCAGGCCTGCTGCCCATGGAGGACCCGTCACAGCTGCCCCGGGAGAGCCCACCACCCCCATAGCTGCTGCCCCGAGAGGAACCGGCACAGCTGCCCCGGGAGAGCCCACCACCCCCATAGCCGCTGCCCAGGGAGGACCCAGCCCAGCTGGCCAGGAGGGCCCCACCACCCACAGCCCATGTGGGCATTGAAGGAGCACCATCCCCGCTGCCCAGGAGGGCACCACCAGGCAATGAGCAGTTGGCCATAGAATGGCCGCCGTCTCCAGCACCGCTCCGCTGGGGACCGCCGTCTCAAGAACCGCTGAACTGGGCCCTTCAAGGCAAGGACCGCTGAACTGGGCCCCGCCGTCTCCAGCACCGCTCCGCTGGGGACCGCCGTCTCAAGAACCGCTGAACTGGGCCCTTCAAGGCAAGAACCGCTGAACTGGGCCCTTCAAGGCAAGAACCGCTTAACTGGGCCCCGCCGTCTCCAGCACCGCTCCGCTGGGGACCGCCGTCTCAAGAACCGCTGAACTGGGCCCTTCAAGGCAAGAACCGCTGAATTGGGCCCTTCAAGGCAAGGACCGCTGAACTGGGCCCCGCCGTCTCCAGCACCGCTCCGCTGGGGACCGCCGTCTCAAGAACCGCTGAACTGGGCCCTTCAAGGCAAGAACCGCTGAACTGGGCCCCGCCGTCTCCAGCACCGCTCCGCTGGGGACCCCCGTCTCAAGAACCGCTGAACTGGGCCCTTCAAGGCAAGAACCGCTGAACTGGGCCCCGCCGTCTCCAGCACCGCTCCGCTGGGGACCGCCGTCTCAAGAACCGCTGAACTGGGCCCTTCAAGGCAAGAACCGCTGAACTGGGCCCTTCAAGGCAAGAACCGCTGAACTGGGCCCCGCCGTCTCCAGCACCGCTCCGCTGGGGACCGCCGTCTCAAGAACCGCTGAACTGGGCCCTTCAAGGCAAGAACCGCTGAACTGGGCCCTTCAAGGCAAGGACCGCTGAACTGGTCCCTTCCAGGCAGGAACCGCTGGCCCTTTGGCAGACGTGGCAGGGCAGGATCTGTCTCGGGCAGGGCTGCAGGATGTCCTCTGGCCAACATGCCTCCTCCAGTGGCAGTGGAGTCTGTTATGGACTGTATGGACTGTGGCTTTGCTCTCCCCAGGATGGCCCAGTGGGCAGGCCACCCACTGTATGGACTGTATGGACTGTGGCTTTGCTCTCCCCAGGATGGCCCAGTGGGCAGGCCACCCACTGTATGGACTGTATGGACTGTGGCTTTGCTCTCCCCAGGATGGCCCTGTGGTCATGGAGTCCCCTCGTGGATCTGGCGTCGTGTACTCAAGTGGCTGAGGTGCCCCCCCTTCCCTTCCCCCTGAGGTGCCTGTCCTTTTTTCTTTCTGATGCCCCTGCAGTGTTCTCTCCGTGGAGTTCTTGTCGTGGGACTGGGCCTTGCCCCTTTGCTCAGGACCCCTGTGGTCCACGGACAGTGGTTGGACTACATTTAGTAGCTGTATATATTTTGTACATAGTTTATTTATTTATTGGGATTACTGCTGTCCATATTTCAATATATCTGCCCGTTTAAGATCTCTTCTTTTGGTCTTTGCATTATTTCGGAGGGGGGGGTTTGTGGGTTGTGACAGTGATCTGTGGGAATGCATTGATGTGTGTGTTGTAGTGGGTGTGGGTGGGTGGGTGTGTGCCGGTAATCTTTTCCCTCCCCTGTGTCGTAGGTGCAGTACTCACCGATGTCTTCCGCGCCGCCGGGCGTGCTCCTGGTACAGGAGCAGGTATAGGAGTGCGGGGATGACCTGCAACTCGGGTTCCATACTGCCGGAATCTCGCGTGGAGTATGTGGAGGTGAGCGTTTTCCCGTTCGTAGTCTGTTTCCGCCGTGTTTTTATCGGCGGTGCTCCCGCCCCGGAAAAGGTGGCGGATTGGTGGGTCGTGATAGGGTGGGCGGTACATTGTCTGCCGCCTGGCTGTTGGCGCTGTTTGTTTGTTCCGCCGTGGCGGGCGGAGTGTTAATGCGGCGGGCTGTGTTGGCGGTTCCCGCCAGGGTCAGAATTGCATATTTTGGACCGCCGGCCTGTTGGCGGGTTGGCCGCCGCTTTATCACCGACCGCCAGGGTCAGAATGAGGGCCATAGTAATGTGTTTTATACAGTGAAATATTGCTAAATTCGTTTTTCACTGTTGCAAGGCCTATCCCTCTCATAGGTTAATATGGGGGCTACCTTTAAATCTGATTAAAGTGTAGATTCCCTTTGGGAGCGGATGGACATGTGGAGTTTGGGGTCTCTGAGCTCACAATTTAAAAATACATCTTTTAGTAAAGTTGATTTTAAGATTGTGCGTTTGAAAATGTCACTTTTAGAAAGTGAGCATTTTCTTGCTAATACCATTTCTGTGACTCTGCCTGTTTGTGGATTCCACATAGTACACATGGGTACCATGGGCAAACTGCACTGCACCTCAAATCCTGGCACCTTTATTACACACAGTTGACATCTACTGACTGCCCAAGTACATTACATTTCTTCTGAGGGTCTCAAGGCACCCCTGGTTGTCTGCTTGCACTGCCCACGATGGGTTGCATTTGGAATGTTTGGTGAGAGGGCTAACTCATGAATGGCATTGGACATTGTTGTAAACCTACCTACATTCAGTCCCCTCATAGCCAAACTCCTGCACTTCAAATACCACAACGCTCTTCTACAGGCAGCCAGGAGAGCTGAACATTTCATGATTGACAATACCAAGGTCCTGATTTTTCCAGACTACAATCTAGCGGTAAAGCACAAGCTTAGAAATCTGAGTTTCAAATATGTTCTGCTTTTCCCTGCTAAACTCAAAAAAGTGGCTGAGAACAAATCCTTGTTAATCACCAATCCGGAGACCACCAGGAACTGGACAGAACAGCAGGGCACCTCTTCTCAGATTGATGGCACATGTAATTGGGAATGAACTTCCTGCAAAACTGTTGTTTGTTGTTAGTAATGGTTCCTACCCCGATGGGCATTTATGTTATTTTATCACATGTCGAAAGAACCTGCACTGTGGACTCTACTGCTATGGCTGGCTCACAGCTGGATTGGAGGTCTTCAAGGTGTATATGTTGCATCTGCATTAGGACCTCTACTGGAGTGAGCACAGTACCTCAGGGTCAGCTAAGGGAACTTGAAGTAGAATTATGCCATCTTGAATGAGAGGCAGTTGAGTCCCAGCCCGGAATGCTTGATCGTGCATCCAACAGACAGCAGCATGATGACCTTAGTAATCAACTGGTGAAACATAACTACAAAGAATACATCACTTCCAGACACCTGAAAGGAGATAAATCCAGGCACCTACTAGCTGTCCTGATTCAGGATGAGAGGCACAAATGACCATTAAAGCTATCCTACTCTTTTATGAACAATCTGCACAGACAAGCAGATTTAAATGTAGTGTTTATCAATTACTACTCGCAGTTAAACCTACAGCCAGTTGCAATAGACGTTGACCACACATACATCTTATTGAAGTTTGCCCAGATGCAGAAGTTTACCCATGACATATAGTGCAAAATGAAAGGTCCTATAAAAGAACCTGAAATTGCTGCTGCGATTGATCAACTTTCAATGGGCAATGCTTCTAGTAATGATGGCCACGTTCCTAAATGTTTTAAAATTTACCATTCTGACTTGTTAAAGCACCTATGGGATGTCTATAAGGCATCCAGGGTGGGTTACTACCGTCATCTCAGGAAGCACCTTTTCCCCATCGACTTGTTTGCATCTGGGCAGGATATCAATGATTTCTGAGACTTGTGGTAGGTGAAACGTATTGTTATTCAGTTTAAAGGTCTCTTCCAGGATGTTTATCAAGAGTTATCTCCAGCTGTTGCAATTCAGGTCCCTCTGTACCTGGACAAACTTTTTATAGTCTCCCATTATCTAGAGGGTGTGCTCAAGCAAATTGCACAGGTAGTGCATACCCTAAAGGGCTGTGGGTTTCTTCTGACCCTCAAACAGTCACACTTGGTCCTATCTCAAAGCCTAGTGTACATAGAAGCTTGCTTCCATATTGGTGTATGTCTTATTTGACTCCTTTTGGAAAAAAGATTCAAGCTTGTTCACAGATTTTTTAAATCTTCAATGTACAGACCAGACTTCAGCAAAGAAGTTCCCATGAGTCCAGGGGCACATGGCAGGTGTGTCTCCCTTGAGACATGACGAGACAAGCATTTTTTGTTTTCCATCAATTGAAGACTGTTACTACTTTTCATTATTTCAGGTGGGCTGCTTGTTTGCAGTTCCATTTACCCAATGGCATCCAAGCGCTTTTTTAACCCATACTCTTTAGCACTGATCCAGCTTCAAACAACTTGAAATTCCGTATTCCATTTTCACCCAGCTTGCAACAACAACTCCAGTAGTGGCTGGTTCCTGGTAATTCATAAAAAATTGTTCACCCCTCCTCTCAGGCTTTAGTGGTGACAGCAGATACCAGCAAAAAAGGCTAGGGACAATGTTGAATTAAAAAAACGTCCAGGCACATTGGTTAAACTGCAAGAATAATCACTCCTTGTATTGGAAAGAGGGCATGGTAATATGGAAAGCTCTTCATGTGTTCCATAATGAGAAACTTAGTTAAAATGTAGTGGTACAGATGGACAATTCAGTGGCTATGTCCTACATGAATAATCAGCTGAACTTGGTTGTGGTTTCTGAATCAGCTGGTTCAGACAATAGTGGACTAGGCACACCAAACTCTTGTCTCTCGGGATGATACATATTAAAGGAAGAAATAGTGTGCCAGCAGAGACCCTGCTTCTCGCATCTAAGAATCTGAGGAATTCAGGATTTCAGGGGGGCTGTATCTGGAAATATGACCGAGGTTCAGCAAGCCAGTGATTAATCTTTTTGCAGACCATCACAATACTCATCTGTCTCTTTTCTTCATGAGGTTCCGGGATCATCTAGCAGAAGGAGTGGATGAGCTGGCATTTCAGTGGCCAAGAACACTGTTGTGTGCATTTCCTTAGATTCTATTCATACCTTGTCTGATAGTTAGAAATCAAAGGGAAAGAGCAGAGGTAATCCTGGTTTTGGCAACAGAGGGATTGATTTCCACTACTCAGGGAGATGTTAGTGGCACAAGTGTTGTGGGTTCATCTTAGCGCCTTGCTTGGGCACACTTATATTAGCTTCCGGCTTGCTGCCTGTGCCCTTTTACCCAGATGCATATTTCATTTAGTTTTATTCATTTTATTATGTTTTAACATGACTTGATTTTAGTAAGGATGTCTTTATGTTCCTATCACTTGCCTTTCTGGGCAAACAGTGTTGTCAATTCCTTGCACAACATTTCAACCTGTGCCTCTTCTCAGTGCTGTACATGACAGTTTACCTAGTATTGCCGGCCCAAGAGTACAGAGCCAAACTTCTAAACCTATACATATCAAGTCAGGCCTGTTCTTAGAACACATCACGTTTTGTTATAAAAACACTACACAGGCTGAAGCAGGTTAGAAGGGACATTCCAGCCAGCCATCTTATTCTGTGTGGCACTTCATCACAGCTCTCCTGATCTTGGCCTTGTCTCTACAGCACACTGGGAGGACTGCTAGCAGGCAACAGGCAGACCCCTGCATATTCTCCAAGTATGTGGTCGGGGGGGGTTCCCTCCATAGACTAAGCACAGGCAGAAGGGCTAACACTTCTATGCTGTCATTTTAGATGCTAGAAGTGTAGGTAGGAATTCTTGGACATATGGTTATGTCAGAATCATAGGACTGTTTATAGTTTTATACTAATGGTCACAATCATAACCTTATTATGTTTCATCTTCCTAATAATTGCAGATCATTCCTTTTTACATAGAATGCAGGAGGCTCTGTGCAATGAGAGAAAGATGTCTGACCTGTTCCACCACAACTCCTCTGAAGAGTCAGAGGTCCTCATTGCGACCCTGTTGGTGAGTGATAAAGTGGCGGTAATACCGCCAACAGGCGCCAAATTATGGCCATGGCGGTGGCAACTCCCATAGACAGCCAGTGTACCACACCAACCGCCAGGGCGTAAATAACACTCACCATGGCGGTAACCGCCAACAGCCAGGCGGGAGACAAAGTACCGCCCATCATATTATGACACTGCAAACCACCACCTTATCCAGGGCGGTACCAATGCCATCAAAACCTGACGGAAACACATCACTGAAGAGAACTGACTCACCATCGGAGATACAGGGAAGAACAATGCCGCCATGGAACCCAAATTGCAAGTTTTCCCGATGATCTTCTACGTTATGCTCCACCTGGAAAACCAATGCCGACGAAGAGGACGACGGTGAGTACAGCTGCCTAGCACACAAGGGAGGGAGGGAGGAAAACAAGAGTGACACACACACACACACACACACACGACACACACCCGACACACACACACCATACACACAACCACAAGCACACAAAAAACAATTTGCACCGATACACAGCAGAATAATGCAAGGACAAAAGGAATGCACCACAGTGAATGTATTCATACCAACAGCTAATAAATATAGAATTGTCAATTGTCAATAAAGCAGATATGTACACAAAGGAACACTGCCCAGTCCAATGTTAAAAGGGCCCACATGGCCACAGGGCACAGTCTAAGGCCCAACTCAAATTCCAACTTCATCCGGATAGAACTCTGCAGGGGCATCAGTTTGCAAGTGGGCAGGTACCTTAGTGGGAGGGGGAGGGGAAGCACCTCAGCCGGATTTGGGAACAAGCCCACTGGTTCTGGATGGGGCTACATGCCTATTGCTCTGTCCTGGGAAGTGCAAGGTCACAGTCTCTCAGGTGGGTGACTTTCCCACTGGTTCTGCATGGGGCAATATGCCCATTGCCCTGTCCTGGGGAGTGCAAGGCCACAGTCTCTCAGGTGGGTGACTTGCCCACTGGTTCTGGAGGGGTCCCCTCGTACAGCAGCCCCTGGAGGGTGGCCTACATGGCGTCCGCTGGTGGTGATGGCTGCAGTGTGGTGGTGGATGGCGGTACCTCCTGGGCAGCCTCTGCAGGTGGTGATGGCTGCAGTGTGGTGGCAGATGGGGTGCCTCCTGGGCAGCCTCTGCAGGTGGTAATGGCTGCACTTCCCCAGCTGGCGGTGGGGGCCCTGTGACTGATAGGGGTGGTGGAGGTGTCACCCTGACAGCCTCCACTGGAGTAGAGGGCTTCATCCCCTCCATGTCATGGGGCGTGGATTCCTTACCCTTCCTGGCATGGGTGGATGGCTTCTTCCCCTTCTTGGATGGAAGTGCAGGATCCTTCCTCTTCTTGGATGGAGGTGGAGGCTTCTTCCCCTTCTTGCCTGGAGGTGGAGGCTCCTTCCCCTTCTTGACTGGAGGTGCAGGCTCCTTCCCCTTCTTGCCTGGAGGTGCAGGCTCCTTCCCCTTCTTGCCTGGAGGTGTGGTATCCTTACCACCACGAGTAGGTGGTGCCAACTGGGCTGGGTCTTTGGTACCCTGTTCATATGGGCAGGACGGGGGGGAGGGGGAGAGAAGAGGTGAAGTTGGGCAAGGAAAAGCTTTTTAGGGATGGTGGGGCAGGAGGAGGGTGGAGTGATGGGAGTGGAGGTAGAGGGAGTGGTTGTAGGAGGTGTAAGTCTGCTGGATTTGGATGCAGGTGCATGGGCTGTATGCTGATGTGAGGTGGATTGCTGTTGGGTGTGTGAGTGCTTGCGTTTGTGTCCTTTAGGAGGGGGAAGACAGGGTGGGAGAAGACAGAGGGGACGCGTGCATGGCTGTTGTGGCGGTGTCTGCTAGTGAGGTGTGTGTGCTACTTGGTGTGGTGATGCTGGTGGTGGATGTTGATGTAGTGCATGCAGGTGTGAGTGTGGACATGACTGAGAGAGAGGTGGAAGAGGAGGAGGAGGTGGAGATAGTTGAGGCAGTGGATGTTGTTGTGTCTGCAACCGTATGGTGTTTGCGTGTGGTGCTTGTGTTTGCCTGTGCCACTCTTGGGTGTTGTCTTGTGTGCATGCTCATCTGTATGTATGCCTTGGATGGTTTTGGGTTGAGGAGAATGGGACTGGGAAGTGGTAGTTGGAGGGGGGAACGTTAGAAACAGGGGCAATGGCTGCCATCAGAGAGGAGGCCAAAGCCTGAATCGATCTCTGTTGGGCCGCCAATCCACCGTGAATGCCCTCCAGGAATTTATTGCATTGCTGCATCTGGGATGCCAGCCCCTGGATGGCATTCACAATGGTTGATTGCCCTACAGAGATGGATCTCAGGAGGTCAATAGCCTCCTCACTCAGGGCAGCAGGGCTCACTGGGGCAGGGCCTGAGGTGCCTGGGGTGAAGGAGATGCCCACCCTCCAGGGTGAGTGGGCAAGGGCAACTCGCTGGGGGGATACTGGGAGGGAGGTGCTGGTACAGGGGTGGCAGCTGTCCCTGGAGCTGGGGTGGTCAGAGTTGTCCGCCACCACCATGGAGCTTCCATCGGAGGAGGTATCTGAGTCTGTGTTGTCACCTCCAGTCTCTGTCTTGGTGCTCCCCTCACCCTCCGTCCCACTGGTTCCCTCGGTGTCAGTGGGCTCTGCCTTCTGGGTCCTGTGGGATGCAGCTCCTCTCTGTTGTCGGTGCCCCTGCTCCTCTGCCAGGTGATGCTAATGTACACAAGGACAGGATGACAAAATATGAAAGGGGGGACAAAGGATACATTGGGTCAATGACTGCACCAACACCACAGTTGGAATACACATCACCGTCACACACAGGGGACAGGCTTAAGCACTATGCATTGCACTACCAGTGATATGCCTAGTTACTAAGGCAAGATGAGGGCCACACCACGCCAACTGTAGCACTCCTGGGACCCATAATGCCCTGCCTGAAATGGACTGCTAACAAGCTGGGTTGCCTGTATTTGCCATACACCCATTGCTATTGAGATGACCCATGCTGCAATGTCTGGCCTGGCCTTAGGGGCACCCACTAACACACATCCACCACCCAGATACCACCCCACCTGCCAAAATATGTAATGATACCCACTGTACTCATCCCCTTGTGGCTGCTGTGATTCCCTCAGGTGCCCATCCAGCTTAGGGTAGGCCAACATCAGTATGCGGGCCATCAGGGGAGTCAGGGTCCGACGGGCACCCCTTCCTCGTTGGGAGGCCATCCCCAGCTGGGCCTGCGCTATCTTCCGTGCCCAGCGTCTCAGGTCCTCCCACCGTTTCCAACAGTGGGTGCTCCGCCTGCCTGCCGTAGACCCCCATAGACACGCCATATTCCCTTCTTTTGATGGGTGCTGACCTGCAGAGGCAATACAGGCAGGAGAACACCATTAAACAAACATTCCAGCCTGTCACATAAATGGCCCACATACACGTTTCCATTATCATTGGCAGACACATCACCCAGCGGACACCATGTACACCGCCACAAGACATTCCCCTCACCTCCCCTTACACGATGCTTGCACACACATCTCCATGCATCCTTCCCACATGCATAGTTCCGAAAGTGTACTCACCTGTTGGAGGCCCATTCAGCAGTCTGTATGGGGATAGGACCCCATCCACCAGTCGCTCCAACTCCTCTGAAGTGAAGGCGGGGCCCTTTCCCCAGTCACATGGGCCATGGTAGGTTCCAGGCACAGGTAACAGCAGCACATGCAGTGTAGGTGTTCTCCTGTTAAAGGTCAGGAAACATGTGAGGAATTAGATAGAAAATGGCGGTCATGTCCACGGCGGCGCAGATCCCCATTGGCCACTATACTCCATAGAGCCCCATGTTATCCAATGAGGAATTGCTCGGCGGTGCAAGACTGCCTTCCCCCACGACGCCCAACGTTGGCGGAATTACCTCACTTCCACCTAGTGGTCGCCATTTCGGCAGGGAACAGTAATATCGACAATAACTGTGTCACAAATTAGATTGGCACATACCTCGCCATTAACACTGCCCCATTACATAAGTGCACCATGTAGACTGCATGTAGACTGCAGTTGTGGTTCCATTGTTTCAACTGTGACAGCCTACACACTGTTGTGTCACTTAGATACCTACCGCTGCAGATGAATAGGAGGTGGATACATACCTCCGTGTACAGACCCCTGGTGGACTTAGCTACACTGGAGGACAGGCACATAATCCTCACCTGTAGACTGGACAGGGCCACAATCACAGAGCTGAGTGCCCACTTGGAGCCATACCTGATCTCATCTATCCGTCATCCAACGGGGCCCCCCCCCTTCTTGTGCAAGTGCTATCAATGCTCCATTTCTTGGCAACTGGTTCCTTCCAAGTAACAGTGGGCTTGGCAGCAGGAATGTCACAGCAATGTTCTCAATGGTGCTGGCAAGTGTGCTGTATGCCCTGGTAAAACACATGTGCAGCTACATTTCTTTCCCCCAGGTGGAAGAATTGGCCACTGTGAAGACCGGATTCTATGCAATGGGACATATCCCCAATATTATTGGGGCAATTGACGGTACACATATTGCGTTTGTCCCCCCTGCTCAAATGAACAAGTGTTCAGGAATCGTAAGAGTATCCACTCACTGAATGTGCAGATGGTGTGCCTGGCGGACCAGTACATCTCCCATGTCAATGCTAAGTATCCTGGGTTGGTGCATGATGCCTTTGTTCTGAGGAATAGCAGCATCCCAAATGTGATAGCCCAACTACAGAGGCACAGGGTGTGGCTAATATGTGAGCCTTGGTCCCCACCCACTGTATGTTAGTGCATGCCTTCTGGTGTTAACCCCATAGGATTGTGTGAGGCTAAATGTGCTCCCTTAATACTTGCAGGTGACTCTGGCTACTCAAACCTATTGTGGCCCCCTGTGAGGAATGCCAGGACAGGGCCTGAGGAACGTTATGATGAGGCACATGGGCGAACCAGACGGATCATCGAGGGGACCTTCAGCCTCCTGAAGGCCAGGTTCAGGTGCTTCCATCTGACAGGTGGATCCCTGTGCTACTCACCCGAGAAGGTCTGCCAGATAGTAGTGGCATGCTGCATGTTGCACAACCTGGCCCTTAGATGCCATGTACCTTTTCTGCGGGAGGAGGAGACTGGAGATGCCCCTGTGGCAGCAGTAGACCATGAGGACAGTGAGGATGAAGAGGCTGAGGATGAGCATGAGGACAACAGAACATTAGTTATCTGTCAGTACTTCCAATGACACACACGTGAGACAGTGCAACAGCACATTTCTATGACTATTGGTGTATTCTGTGTGGCTGTAGCATGATGGCATCAACTTCCTTTTTATCTCAACTTACTGTCACCTATGGTTTGTCATTTTACAGATATTGGTGATTTAACAACTGTGTACTGATGTGCTGACTACAGCCAGCTACAGGTCATTATTTCTATGCTCTCACAGTGTTCAGTTAATTTGCAATGGATGTGACTGTTTCCATAAATACACATTTTCAAAACATAAAATACTAGTAGTCAAGTTGTGTTCATGGGTGTTTAAGAAATTGAGGGGAAGTGCAATGGAATGGGGTGATGATGGAGGAAAGTCCAAGGTATTGTTCCAGTCTGTTTGTAGCACAGGTGCAATGTCCAAGGGGCCTTTGGAAGGGGAGCAACGGCAGTTCAAAGTGGACAAGGTACTGAGTGGGACACTAGTGGGACTATCAGGAGAGTCTCATTTCTTGGCGGGGGTCTTGGCAAGTGTCTCAGGCTTTTGTCTGGGTCGTGGGGAACGTTTGCGGGGTGGTTCACCTTCTGCTGGGGGAGGGATGCTGGTGGCCTGTGGGTCCTGTGGCTGGCCCTCCTGCCCACTAGCTGCAGCGGAAGTGGAGGGCCTGTCAATGGACTGGCTAGTGGTAAGGGCCCGCTGGTGTGCTGTTACCTCCCTCATTATGTTGGCCATGTCTGCCAGCACCCTTGCTATGGAGATCAGGGTGGTGTTAATGGCCTGCAAGTCTACCCTGATCCCCTGATACTGTCCCTCCTGCATCCGCCTGTTCTCCTGCACGTTGTCAAGTATCTGGCCCATCGTGTTGTCTTGGGAATGTTGGTAGGCTCCAAGGATCTCAGAGAGTGCCTCCTGGAAAGTTGGTTCCCTGGTCCTGTCCTCCCCCTCGCACACTGCAGTCCTCCCAGTGTCTCTGTTGGTCTGTGCCTCTGTCCCCTGAATGGTGTGCCCACTACCACTGACCCCAGGTCCCTGATTGTCTTGAGGGAAAAGTGTGGCCTGGGGAACCTGTACAGGTGGCAACACAGCTGATTGACGTGTCCTGGGGACAGAGGTGTGGGTACCCTGGGTGGGTGCTGTGGTGTTGGATACTGAAGGAGGAGGGTCTGTGGTGGTCTGTGAGTGGGCTTGGGTGACCGGCTGTCCTGTGATCCCTGATGGGCCAAGGAGGCCATCCAGATCCAGAAGTCCAGAGTTACTGTCATCACTGGTGAGGGCGACTGGATAGTTATGGCACTTCCTCTCCGCTGACATTGGCTGGGGTACCTGTGGGGATGTAAGTGATGTATTATGCTTCATGTGTGTGACGTTCTGTACATCCCAGGCTTCCTCTCTATCGATGGTGTTGCGCTTCCACCTTTTGCTTGTGTATGGTGATGTATTGTGGGATTGTTAGTTTCCCTATGCTGTGCATGCTTTGGTGAGGGGTGTCCATGCAGGGCTGTGAGGGCTGTTCATGCATTGGCATAGCATGCAGGGCTTGGCATTGGGGTTAGTCATATGTGTAGGTGCAGTATGTGGGATGGGGTGGAGTGATGGGAGTGAGGGTAAGGGTGTGAGATGGCATGCAGGTATGGGGGTGATAAGTGGTAATTTTTGACTTACCAGTTTTCAGTCCTCCAGCTACTCTTGCGAGTCCCTCAGGATGCAGTATTGCCAAGACTTGCTCCTCCCATGCTGTGAGCTGTGGGGGAGGAGGTGACACCTTGCTGCTATGGAACGTACCTTCCACCGTAGGTCGTTCCACCTCTTCCTGATGTTATCTCTTGTTCTTGGGTGCTGTCCCACAGCGTTTACCCTGTCCACAATTCTCCCTCATAGCTCCATCTTCCTTGCAATGGATATCTGCTGTACCTATGCTCCAAACAGCTGTGGCTCTACCCTGACAATTTCCTCCACCATGACCCTTAATTCCTCATCAGTGAAAAGGGGTTGCCTTTGTGGGGAGATTGGTGTTGTGTGGTGTGTGTTGGTGAGAGTGTGTTGAGTAATGTGGTGGGGTGTGTGATGTGGGGTGAGTAAGAGATGTATGGGTGTAAGTGGTGTGTGTCTAGTTGTTGTAGTGGTCTTGGAGTCAGTCTGGTGACAATGATTTGTATTCGTAAAGGGTTGTGGGTAACGTGGGTGTTTGTTTTATAGTGGTGTGGGTGTGGTGTGTGTATGAGTGTCAGGTATGTATTTTTCGTATTGGCCAATGTAGTGTTGTTTTGTATGTGGGTGTCCATTCTGAGCGCGGTGGTATGTACCGCCAATGGTTTACCACCGTTGAATGTCTGCGTGGTGATTTGTGGGTCATAATGTGATGGGCATTGTTTTGTTGGCGTATCGGTATGGGTGTTGGGACCGCCACTTTTGCACTTTGTGCTGGCGGGTGATTGTATTCTGTCGGATTGGTGTGTGTGTGTCATAATATGGCGACCAGATATTCGCCACCGTGGCAGTATGTTAGTGGCCGTCACCATGGCGGTAAGCGGCATTTACCGCCAATGTCATAAGGAGGGCCAGAGTGTCATGAGTCAAGCTGCCACAAATCACCTTTTCTTCCTAGGTTTGGGTTAGGTGCTGATAGCTACCTGAGAAGGTCAGGCCCACAGCTTCCAGTCAGTGTGGAACTGACTCAGTCACCCTCACTCAGTTGTGCTGCTGCCCAAAACCAAGCAGTCTTGGTCCACTTTGAAAATGCAGTTGGCAGCTTTTAAAGCTTTTGGGTCCCATCCCCCCTAGAACACACTAGGTACCAAAGAAATCATCCCCTTGAACACCCTAGGTGTTAAAGAAATAGTGGGTGACAAAGGACCAGCCAGGCAACCATTCTATATCAAATATATAGGCCTGGCATTCTCTAATAACATAATAGATTCTCTCAGGCATAATGAAGCATTAACCTGCAAGAATATCACAGACCTGCTAGAAGGCTGGTTTCCTAAATTCTTGACATTGTGGGGAAGGTTTGAGACATAGGAAATGATGATAACACCCATTATAAATTATTTGATCAGTATACTACCACTCACACTCTCCGAGTTCTTAAGCAAACTAGATAGACTCATCAGCAAATGTCTTTGGCACAATAAAAACCCAGGATCTCCCTAAAGAAACTGAGACTCCACTAGGTGCTAAAAGGGGTAAGTCTAGCCAGTGTCAAAACATACCAAATAGCCTATTTAAACAAGATATCCAGTGGCTAATCCAGAAGCAAGAATACCTTCCCATATGGCCATAATATGAAAATACTATTATTCCTCTAGGAAACCTTATTTCGTTTCTCTCCCTGAACAAAGTTACTCCATTACACTCAAGTACACTCAAAGTATATTCTGAACAGCACCAAAACAGCTATTAGATGATCGACCTATTCACTGGTCTGACTGGGCGTCTCAAGGAACCTTCACCATCAATCAAATGGGCACAATAAAAACCCTGTAACCTTTGCTAACCTACAACACTCAAATGCCCTGAATAATAATGACTTCTATAACTTTCTGAAACTCAAAGCCTGCATTTGTAAACTAATCTTTATTGACAAACAACCCTCACTCCCTCTTTTTGCTCAAATCCTCATCAGGTCTGGACACGAAGTCTCGAGAACCTACAAATACTTAATGCTGTCATTCTCCATCCTTTTGAAAGGAATTCACTCTTAGGATGGCATAGTGGCCAATGATACTGTGAGCTGGTTGAAATCCCTACAAACTCCCTTTTCACACAAGATCACTCATGACCTAGTACAAACGAAGGGCCACATTTACCAGGCCCTAGCGCCTCCTTGGGCTACATTAGCAGAATTGTTTTTATGCTAATGTGACTCAACAAGGTAAAAATTGCAGTGCCATATTTACAAAGTGACACAATGCATGCATTGCACCACTTTGTGACCCCTTGCGCCACAATATGCCTGTGTCAGGCATATTGAATGAAAGGGTGGGGGCGTTTTGGCATTAGGAGGCCCGCAAAAGTGGCACAATGAAATCTACAAGATTTCATTGTGCCATTTTTGGCATCATTATTAATGCCTGCTCAAAGCAGGCATTAAAAGGAACGACTCATTGAAGTCAATGAGCCTCCGTGCTGCACTAGTGCCAACATTTTAGTGCAGCAAAGCGCCACAATAGAGGAATTTTTTTTGAAGCTATTGGCCTAACGCATGCCATGGTGCGCCGTATTGTAAATACACTGTACCCATGGTGTTGTTAGGTGGCGGTGGCAGGGCGCAAAAAATCTGATGCGTCAGTAGTGATCTGGGCCTAAGTTCATGGTAATTCCTAGAGAGTTCTGGACCCAAGCTCGCCTGCACAAATTAAAGCTTAGAGGCCCTCCCCCTTGCTGGAACTGCGAACAGGAAGTTGGGGATTTATAGCACATGCTTTTTTATTACCTGTCCCTTCCAGGGTTTTGGAAAGGTGTATTTGAATTCGGCAGAATCCTATTCCAGCTTCACCCATGCGAAGAGTTCTTGTACCTCCTTATAAATCATTTGGATAGAGGCATAACAGGCGATGAAGATAAATAGTTGTTAGCGCTGTTACATACACTGGCATGTAAGCTTGTTCCTAGTAACTGGAAAAACACCACTAATCTCACGTCGGTCATATGGGGGACTTGGATCTCCTGTATCTGGGGTGCAGGCATTATATCCATACAGATCTCTTCCTGGAAATTGATATCAATATTGGTATGGTCCACACTGGATAAGTTCATGGCCAGCACTAAGTCCCCATGAACCATCCATCTGTCAAGAGTTTAGGAATATATTTTAAGATCTCATAACCCAGTGAACCATACCTCTGAGGAGAGTTTAGGAATATATTTTTTTAACATCTCATAACTTCTGCCTTTTGTCCCCAAGTGAGGCCGAGCCTTGAATCTGGTAGATCCTTACCAGTGGCATTGCTCTTACCGTTAACATTCCTTGCTCCAGAACCAGAATTATTCTTTCTCCTTCAGTTTGTGTGGTTTAGTCTATTTTTTGACTATTCATTTGATCATTTGATTACTTATTCAGGTAATTTTGAAGATAAATTCGTACTGTCTGTGTACTACAGATGATACAGGCTTCTTTAACTACATATGTCAACATACGTTACATTTTCTTCCTAATTGTACTCATGATAACTTTGATCTTCATATATTCTTTACTTGAATTGTTTTATATTTCTTTCTTGCGAAATTCAATATAAGTATTTTGAACAAATACATTCTTTGAGTCCCTAAGGGTCTTCTTTTTGAAGCTGAGAATTAGATTTTTAAGCTCCTTAAAGATTTCAGAAAGTCCCATTTGAACCTTTAGGGGAGATTCTTTTCTATTTTTTTTACCTTCATCTCAAAGCGCTTCTATCTAGTTTTGACAACAGGCACTATCTTCAGGAAGAGGAGGGCCCTTTCAAAGCTTAGTATCAATTTGTTATGGAAAATGTGGGGGGAGGCTGGCAATTAGTAGGAGGAGAAGGGTAAACCATTGCAGAAGGCAGAAGGTGTGTAGGTGGCGTCTCCTAGGCGACATCCTGAGGTCCCCACAAAAGTAGCATATCCTGTGAAGGGCAAACAGTCCATAGGGAGAGCCTTGGTAGTACAGGCATCGGAAGGTCAATAAAACTTTAAGAGGGAGTAAAAACACAGGAGCTGAAAGAAAGGATGAATGTGAGGGAAAAAGTAGTACTGTGAGATCTCCCTTAATTCTAAGTCCTGTAATAATAAATCTAGGAAGGGTGAACTAAAGGTTTTCAAAAAAGGCCCCTGTCAGGGCAGGTAAGGTGCGATCCTTGATCTAACACTCCGCTATAGCTACTGCTTAAACCCTTCTCCCAGAGGAAGATGTGACTTTCGGTTAGCAGCCCCCTAAATCGATCCAGGCTTTTAAGTGTTTTTGCAAATATTAAAAGACCAAAAAACATTTCCTCAAGAGACCTAGAACTGGTGGGCTTCAAGATTGCAGCAGGGGTGGAGCTAATATGTATACTGATTGCCTCTGAGGAGGTGAAGAATTGAGTTGAAGAGTTTAGTTGAAGCTTTGATGCCAACATTGGTAGAGAATGGCATCTGCTTGCTTTTTCTGCAAGTGTTTTGCCCAGTGATGCTGAGGAAACACCGTCTATGCCGCTACGCAGAGAGCTGGGCGCTGGAATGCTGGGACGCTGGATATCACCGGATACTGCTCTTGCGGTCCGAGCCATCCGGGCCATCGTTGGGCTTGCTGCTGGGCTGTTGGGGCCTGCCGTGCTGTTGGGCACAGCGGCCTGCCCGCTGGACCAACATCTAGTCGATGGGCCCCCGGCGGGCCCTGCACTGCTCTGCGTTGCTGACATCACCACTCCCCACATCTCCTCTCCTTGGATAGTGGAGAGCGGGCATCAGATCCCGCCCTGCAGCCAGGGGGAGGGCATTACTTGGCATCCTGGTTGTCATTCCACCAGCTGGTTGCTCCCTGAGGCCCATGGGGGACAAGAACAAGCCCCTTCAGGCAACGTAACAGGTGGAGGATCTAAAGGAGAAGCACACAGTAGCACACAGGTGCAGCATACCGAGGCAGGAGCAGCAGCACCGGTGCGAAGCCCGCAGTAAGGGCATCTACCCTGCGAGCGCGGCAGTCTTAGTCATCCGCCGTCCACACCTCGTCCCCCTACGGAAGCAGCCCAGCTAGGTCTGGGTGCAGCTCATGGGGAGGCGGGCGAGACCCGATCGCCTTGTAACCACACTACGCTAAGCATGACAAGCACGACAAGCATAATAAGTGACAGCCAGGAACACAAGTGCATTTCCAACTGTCAACTGCAATTTTACTAGAGTTCCAAGTATTAAAGAATAACAGCAAGGCTGCGAGGAGTTGATAATAAAGCTCTACATAGTACTATCCCCAGAGCAAACTACCTTAACAAACTATAAAAAAGGTAAGGAATAACTGATGAACAGCTGAGGGGCAAGTGAGTTGACCGAGGCGGTAAGATACTGCCTTTTTAGGCGCTGTCCTTTTAACCTCTCCTGTGGTCCATTAGAAGCAGATGCGTGTGTGCAAGAGTGTGGTCATGCTGGCTCCCCCCTGAGTATTTTGTGGGCTCTTCCTGGTCTCTGGATTCTCCGTGGAGTTATCAATACCCTTTTCTAAATCTAAAACTCCTCCTGGCTACGCTGATTGCTGAGAATGAGATTAGGCAAAACAGAGGCAAGGTTCCAGTTTCCAATAAGAGGAAAAGAAATGAGGAGTCAATACTAATCGAAACACATCCAAAAAGCAGAGTTAATAGTGCAGCTCAGACTACGGGACTACCCAGGGATGTCAGCACACAAAGCTTGTTTAACTGGAGTCTGCCAAGGCAAAACCTTGGGAAGGAACTGGAAAAAACAAACATAACGGGTGTTGTAACAGCCAACAGTTTCCAGAATGGGGAGAGAAGACATACTGGCCAACCTCCAGCTCCAATTAAGTGCCACAAAACAATAGATTACTGCTATGAGCAAGATAAGCGGCAAGAGGATTCTGCCTGGCCCTGAGCATCAAGCTCTCCCTCCTCCCATCCTGGCCCAGGTCTTTGGTCTCAGAGGGGGGTTGGTGGGTAAAGGAGCCTCTCCCCCACCAGTTCCATTTTCCCCCATCATCAACATCCTGGAGAGTAGAGCCATACATGTAAGGCCTGCGGTGGGGGCGTTGATCCAGCTCCCCCAGGAATTCAACGATCATGGTCCTGGAGGGACAAGAGGGGGGCTAACGCCCATACCAAATGGTCAGGGACCAGATACGCATTGGCTTGACATGTTGAAATGCTGGTCCCAACAGCAAACCATTTCTCGTTGGGCCAATTCATCTAAATCAATCAGTGAGGGGGATGGTGATCTCGTTTATGAGGAAAAAGAGGAGGCCCACGCCCCCATAAGCAGCCTGAATCCAGGCTATATTACTTTTTGGCCTAAAGACTAAGAAATATGGAGTTGGCGTGGGCACCCACAAGTATACATGAGCAAGGCAAGAGGCCATGGATTGCCCCTCAGACCAAGGAAGGTCTTCAGGAAACCCCAGGGGAAAACCAAAGGAGATAGACCAGGGAAATTGCAGTCACTTCGGTCCCCGCGATGGACATATGGGCTGCAATTCTGAACTCAATGCAGACAACAGTAACAGCTCTACAGTTCCTCTCCAACAAAATGAACATCCAGGTGGACCTGTTAAATACACTGGCTGTATTTGTGGCAGTAATTGACAGCAAGTTACAAGAACTAAATTCATTGATAACAAGGATACAAACCAACTCAATGACTTTACCATTTGCTCCTGTAAGGAGGTAGAAGATCGCCTGGTACAATTGCTGGAAACCCTGGGAGGAATCCTGAAAGAGATTCGGACTCCGCACACCAAGGAGGGCAGAGAGGCCACCCCGCCCCAGGGTCTGCCCACTATACCCCAAGTGTCAGTGATTCTAGAGGTTAATCAGTATAGACTGTCCGGAACTCCAGCCAGAAGGACAGGCAATAAAGAGGAATGTGCTACCAGACTAACACCAATAGTTAGTCAAGAAAGCGCCATGGAACCTCCTGATCAAGTATCAGACCTTAGGGAATCAGAAGGATTCCCCCACCGGCACTTGACAAAGAGAGAGCAGAAACGTGCAAAGAAGGGCAGGGAGAATACTCAGGTGGCCCTCATAGATATCATAAAGGTAATAGCTCGCACAACACAGGATGACGATGTGGGGATAAAAACCCCAGGGTCATCACAAAAGGCAAGAGGCCCTTGGAGGACTTCTCCTCCCGCCCCAGCAAATGGAGGGCCAGAACCAGGAGGTACTGCTAGGCCCACCCAGGATCGGCAAGTAAACATCCCAATTTGGGCCTCTGAAGTAAACCAGGAGGAGACCAGTGGCCTCATGGGCAGGCAAGCAGGGATGGTACCCCGGTGTCCATGGTCGAGAGGGGAAGACTCCATATCGTTGAACCACCTCTCGAGGCCAAGCCGAGCAGGCACTTCTAGGCAACAGTCAATTTTTGTAAAGAATCCAAATCTGACCAACTCAGCCCAAGTTCTACAGTTGCTCTGGATTCCAGAATTTAAATCTATAGGTCCTCAAGATGTGCTTAACTGCTATACTGTCCTCAAATTATTAAACTCTCTCCCGGGTCTGGAGCTTGTGTCCTCAGATGACATTACCACCATAAAATTCATACAAGCCTGGTGAAGTCAACAAATGGACTCCAATTTAGTGGTATTTGCGTCTCTGGACCTCTCCATGCAAATCTTTGAAAGGAAAAACCTCCTAAAAGCCTGGGAGATTGAGGTTATCTTACATCAAGGAGACAGATACAAGTATCCGCTACTACAGGATTGTATGCCGAAAAAGAATAAAGTAAATCCCTAGTCCATTCTACGAGGGGCAAACGGGAGGTCCAACACCGGAGAAGCCACTAATGAAGAGGTAGGCAAAGCTGGAAGATCCAGCCGTCATCTAAGTTTTGGGCTCTGATATATTAATGCTGCAGGAATCATGGGCACTCAAGGGTCTCTATTAAATCGGATACGTAGAATTTAATAAGCCAGCAGAGAAACACAATACTTTTGGAAGAGCAATAGGAGGTTTAGTAACTTATATCAACACTAGACTCATGAAGATCATCCATTCCTGCTGGTTCGTCTGGATGGTTGGGGAAAAATATATGTGACCCCCTGTAGGAAAGTATCATCTTGCCTGGCATGTTACCCCCATTTTTACTTGTGTGTCAGTTAGTTTTTGCTTGTGTCACTGGGATCCTGCTAGCAAGGACCCCAGTGCTCATAGTTTGTGGCCTATATGTGTTCCCTGTGTGGTGCCTAACTGTATCACTGAGGCTCTGCTAACCAGAACCTCAGTGTTTATGCTCTCTCTGCTTTTAAAATGGTCACTGCAGGCTAGTGACCATTTTCACCAATTCTGATTGGCACACTGGAACACCCTTATAATTCCCTAGTATATGGTACCTAGGTACCCAGGGTATTGGCATTCCAGGAGATCCCTATAGGGCTGCAGAATTTCTTTTGCCACCCATAGGGAGCTCAGACAATTCTTACACAGGACTGCCACTGCAGCCTGAGTGAAATAACGTCCAGGGTTTTTCACAGCCATTTTACACTGCACTTAAGTAACTTATAAGTCACCTATATGTCTAACCCTCAATTAGTGAAGGTTAGGTGTAAAGTTACTAAGTGTGAGGGCACCCTGGCACTAGCCAAGGTGCCCCCACATTGTTCAGGGCAATTTCCCCAGACTTTGTGAGTGCGGGGACACCATTACACACGTCCACTACATATACGTCAATACCTATATGTAGCTTCACAATGGTAACTCCGCATATGGCCATGTAACATGTCAAAGATCATGGAATTGTCCCCCATGCCAAATCTGGTATTGGGGTGCCAATACCATGCATCCCCGGGGCTCCAGCATGGACCCCGGGTACTGCCAAACCAGCTCTCTTGGGTTTTCTCTGCAGCTACCGCTGCTGCCAACCCTCAGACTGGTTTCTGCCCTCCTGGGGTCCGGGCAGCCCAGTCCCAGGAAGGCAGAACAAAGGATTTCCTCTGAGAGATGGTGTTACACCCTCTCCCTTTGGAAATAGGTGTTAAGGGCTGGAGAGGAGTAGCCTCCCCCAGCCTCTGGAAATGTTTTGAAGGGCACAGATGGTGCCCTCCTATCATAAGCCAGTCTACACCGGTTCAGGGATCCCCCAGCCCCTGCTCTGGCACGAAACTGGACAAAGGAAAGCGGAGTGACCACTCCCCTGTCCATCACCACCCCAGGGGTGGTGCCCAGAGCTCCTCCAGTGTGTCCCAGACCCCTGCCATCTTGAATGCAGAGGTGTGAGGGCACAGTGGAGGCCTCTGGGTGGCCAGTGACAGCAGGTGACGTCAGAGACCCCTCCTGATAGGTGCTTACCTGGTTAGGTTGCCAATCCTCCTCTGAGGGCTATTTACAGTCTCTTCTGTGGTTTTCTCTTCAGATAACGAATGCAAGAGCTCACCAGAGTTCCTCTGCATCTCTCTCTTCAACTTCTGCCAAGGATCGACTGCTGACTGCTCCAGGACGCCTGCAAAACCGCAACAAAGTAGCAAGATGACTACTAGTAACATTGTAGTGCCTAATCCTGCTGGCTTTCCCGACTGTTTCCTGGTGGTGCATGCTCTGAGGGCTGTCTGCCTTCATCCTGCACTGGAAGCCAAGAAGAAATCTCCTGTGGGTCGACGGAATCTTCCCCCTTCTTACGCAGGCACCAAACTTCTGCATCACCAGTCCTCTGGGTCCTTTCATCTTGACGAGCATGGTCCCTGGAACACAGGAGCTGAAACCAAGTGACCCCGACAGTCCAGTGGTCCTTCTGTCCAAATTTGGTGGAGGTAAGTCCTTGCCTCCCCACGCCAGACCGTAATCCTGTGTACTGCGTGATCTGCAGCTGCTAGTGCTTCTGTGCACTTTTGCAAGGATTCCTTCATGCACAGCACAGCCCACGTCCCCAGCACTCCGTCCTGCATTGCTCAACTCGCTGAGTTTAACACCGGCTTCGTGGGACCCTCTTTTGCTGTGTTGAGACGACTGCCATGCTCAGATTTCTTGCATGCCTGTTCAAGTGCTTCTGCGGGCGCTGCCTGCTTCTGTGTGGGCTCTCTCTGTTGCTGAGTGCCCCCTCTGTTTCCTCCTCCAAGAGGCGACCTCCTGGTCCTTCCTGGGCCCGGGCAGCACCCACTATCTTTCACTGTGTCTTTTGCAGCTAGCAAGGCTTGTTTGCGGTCTTGCTGCATGGAAACAACTCTGCATCCTCCAGCACACCCTGGGACATCTTCTGACCAAAGGAGAAGTACCTGGCACCTTCTGTTGTTGCAGATTCTTTGGCTTCTTCCACCCGGAGGCAGCCCTTTTACACCTTCATCCGGGGTTTAGTGAGCTCCTGCCCCACCTGGACACTTGTGTGACTCTTGGACTTGGTCCCCTTCCTTTTCAGGTCCGCAGGTCCAGGAATCCATCTTCAGTGCTTTGCAGTCAGTTGTTGCCTTTGCAGAATCCCCTATCTCAACTTTACTGTCTTTCTTGGATAGTAGGGTAACTTTACTCCTACTTATCAGGGTCTTGGGGTGGGGTATCTTGGACACCCTTAGTGTTTTCTTACACTCCCAGTGACCCTCTACACACTGCACTAGGCCTGGGGTCCATTAGTGGTTTGCATTCCACTTCTGGAGTATATGGTTTGTATTGCCCCTAGGCCTATTGTGTCCTCTTGCATCCTATTGTATTCTACAGTGTTTGCACTACTTTTCTAACTGTTTACTTACCTGATTTTGGTTTGTGTGTATATTTTGTGTATTTTACTTACCTCCTAAGGGAGTATATCCTCTGAGATACTTTTAGCATATTGTCACTAAAATAAGTACCTTTATTTTTAGTAACTCTGAGTATTGTGTTTCTTATGATATAGTGCTATATGATATAAGTGGTATAGTAGGAGCTTTGCATGTCTCCTAGTTCAGCCTAAGCTGCTCTGCTATAGCTACCTCTATCATCCTAAGCTGCTAGAACACTACTAATATACTAATAAGGGATAACTGGACCTGGCACAAGGTGTAGGTATCTTTAGGTACCCACTATGGTGGTCATTACAACCCTGGCGGACGGTGTTAAAGCGGCGGTAAGACCGCCAACAGGCTGGCGGTAAAAAAATTGCAATTACGACCGTGGCGGAAACCGCCAACAAAGACAGCCACTTTAACACTCAGACCGC
This sequence comes from Pleurodeles waltl, assembly GCF_031143425.1. Taxonomy (NCBI): domain Eukaryota; kingdom Metazoa; phylum Chordata; class Amphibia; order Caudata; family Salamandridae; genus Pleurodeles; species Pleurodeles waltl. The sequence continues at coordinate 721,819,746 of NC_090437.1, read as the reverse complement.
CACAGCAGTACAAACAAACAGCGATGCGGTCACCGGCAACAGGCAGGCGGGAGACAATGTACCGCCCACACTATTATGACAGGCCAATCCGCCACCTTTTCCGGGGCGGATACACCGTGGATAAAAACACGGCAGAAACAGGAATTTCGAAGGGTAAACGCTCACCTCTACACACTCCACGAGGAACGAGGACACCATGGAACCGGAACTCCAAATCCTACCTGCGATAGTCTTCCTGCTCCTCTACCAGGAGCACGAACACCGGCGGAGAAGACCACGGTGAGTACTGCACCTACGACACAGGGGAGGGGGGAGGGAAAAAACAGGGGCACACACACGCAAAAACCCCCACCCCCCACCCCCTCACCCACTACAACACACACACTAATGCATATCAATACATCACAGTTACACCCCCCAAACCCCCCCGGAAGAATGCAAAGACCAAAGAAAATGAGTGTAACCATCGGAATATATTACAAACAAGTAGGCAGAAATATATATATATACGCCATATACAAAATAAATATCAGGCATAGAAGTCCAGGTACTGCACGAAGAAAGTCTGTGGAACACTGGGACCACAAGTATGGGCGAGGCCCACACAAGATCCCCGACCATGACGGAGAGAACACTGCAGGGGCATCAGAGAGCAAGAAAACAGGCACCTCAGGGGGAGGGAAAGGGGGGGCACCTCAGCCGCTTGAGTGCACGACGCCAAATCCATGAGGGGGCCACATGCCCACTGTTCAATCCTGGGGAGTGCAAAGCCACAGTCTCTCAAGTCTCTACAGTGGGTGGCTTGCCCACTGTTCAATCCTGGGGAGTGCAAAGCCACAGTCTCTCAAGTCTCTACAGTGGGTGGCTTGCCCACTGTTCAATCCTTGGGAGTGCAAAGCCACAGTCTCTCAAGTCTCTACAGTGGGTGGGTTGCCCACTGTTCAATCCTGTGGAGTGCAAAGCCACAATCTCTCAAGTGGATAACAATCTCCACTGGTTCTGGAGGGGGACTGGTGCCCAGAGTGCTTCATCCTGTGAAGGACAGAGGGAGTGGATGGATGTCTCCACTGGTTCTGAAGGGGGACTGGTGCCCAGAGTGCTTCATCCTGCTAAGGACAGAGGTAGTGGATGGATGTCTCCACTGGTTCTGGAGGGGGACTGGTGCCCAGAGTGCTTCATCCTGTGAAGGACAGAGGTAGTGGATGGATGTCTCCACTGGTTCTGGAGGGGGACTGGTGCCCAGAGTGCATCACTCACCCCGTGACTGACCCAGTTGCGTCAGTGCCCCTGCCGCTCATTGGCCAGCGGTGCTTGAGTTGGCGGTGCCCTGTTCAGCGGTGCTGGAGTTGGCGGTGCCCTCTTCAGCGGTGCTTGAGTTGGCGGTGCCCTGCTCAGCGGTGCTTGAGATGGCGGTGCCCTGTTCAGCGGTGCTTGAGTTGGCGGTGCCCTGTTCAGCGGTGCTTGAGATGGCGGTGCACTGTTCAGCGGTGCTTGACTTGGCGGTGCCCTGTTCAGCGGTGCTTGACTTGGCGGTGCCCTGTTCAGCGGTGTTTGAGTTGGCGGTGCCCTGTTCAGCGGTGCTTGAGTTGGCGGTCCTTCATGGCCCAGCGGGGCTTGTGCTGGCGGTCCTTCATGGCCCAGCTGGGCTTGTGCTGGCAGTCCTTCATGGCCCAGCGGGGCTTGTGCTGGCGGTCCTTCATGGATCAGCGGGGCTTGTGCTGGCGGTGTCCTCCTGGGCAGCTGGGCTGGGGCTGGCGGTGGTCTCCTGGGCAGCTGGGCTAGGGCTGGCGGTGGCCTCCTGGACAGCTGGGCTGGAGCTGGCGGTGGCCTCCTGGGCAGCTGGGCTGGGGCTGGCGGTGGCCTCCTGGGCAGCTGGGCTGGGGCTGGCGGTGTCCTCCTGGGCAGCTGGCCTGGGGCTGGCGGTGTACTCCTGGGCAGCTGGCCTGGGCCTGGCCGTGTCCTCCTGGGCAGCTGGGCTGGGGCTGGCGGTGTCCTCCTGGGCAGCTGGGCTGGGGCTGGTGGTGTCCTCCTGGGCAGCTGGGCTGGGGCTGGCGGTGGCCTCCTGGGCAGCGGGGATGATGGCGGTCTTCTCAGCCGTGCATCCCTTCCCAGACTTGCCGGGTTTCTTGTGGCCCTTCCCCACAGCTGACTCCACATTCCCAACGGGACCCCTGGGAGCGGCTCTGGTGGCTGGAGTCTTCCCCCTCTCCCACCGGGCACTGGCCAACTTCTGATGCTTCACAGGTGGGGGACTGACTGTGCTGTGGCTCCGTGCCACACTGGCTGTCCTGTTGGCCGGTGCACTCCACATACCTGTGAGTACAGGCACCACTGGTCCCGGAGATGTTGTGGCTGAGGTGCTACTTCGGGACCCATGAGATGGACGGGGTGGGGGAGGTGTGGGAAAAAGGTCAAGGCTGGACAGGAAAATTCTTTTGGACACACTGGGATGGGTAGCTGGAGGGGGTTTGGGAGTGGAGGAAGAGGTGGTGGTAGTAGGAGGTGTACGTTTGGTGATTTGGGTGCAGGTGCATGCGCTGGAGGCTGTCGTGAGGTGGATGGCTGTTGGGTGGGTGTGTGCCTGCGTTTGTGTAACTTGGGAGGGGGCGTCACAGACACACTGGGAGAGGACACAGTGGACGTGTGAATGGTAGTGGGGGTGGTGACTGCACATGAGCGGGTTGTGCTGGTGAGGGAAGTAGTGGCTGTAGAGGTAGTGCATGCAGGTGTGAGTGTAGACGAGACTGGGAGGGAGGAGGGAGACGGCGAGGATGGGGACATAGTGGAGGCAGTGGATGTTGGTGTGTCTGCATGTGTGTGTTGCTTGCGTGAGTGCCTGTGGGATGTGTGGTGCTTATGTTTGCCTGAGTTTCCCTTGTGTGGTGAGGTGTGTGCAGGCTGGTCTGATGGTGTGCTTGGGATAGGCAGAGGTACAGGGGATTGGGTCTGGGTGGAGGAAGTTGGAGGGGCAAGGCTAGAGACGGGGACAATGGCTGCCATCAGTGCTGAGGCCAGAGTTTGAAAAGCTTGGTGAAGGGCCGCCTGACCAGAATGAATGCCCTCCAGGAATGCATTAGTTTGTTGCAACTGCCTTTCTACACCCTGGATGGTATTCAAAATGGTAGACTGCCCATCAGTAAGGGACCTGAGGAGGTCAATGGCCTCCTCACTGAGGGCAGCAGGATTGACTGGGGCAGGACCTGAGGTGCCTGGGGCGAAGGTGATGCCCACCCTCCTGGGTGAGCGGGCACGGGGCGAAGGCTGAGGGGCTGCTGGGAGGGCGGTGCTGGTGGGGGGGTGGCGGCTGTACCTGTAGATGCGGGGGGCACAGATGTTGCCGCCACCACAAGGGAGCTCCCATCAGAGGACGAGTCCGTGTCGCTGGTCTCAGCTCCTGTCCCCGCCGTGGAGCTCCCCTCACCCTCCGTCCCACTGGTGAATTCAGAGTCCGTAGTCTCGCCCTCCAGGGCCATGAGGGATGCAGCTCCCTCGTGCTCCGGTGCCACTGCTCCTCCGCCTGATGATGCTAATGCACACAAGAATGGGAAGACCACAAAATGGGGGGGGGAGACAGAAGAAAGACATGTTGAGTGCATGGATTACCGGTACAGTTGGCGGACAAGACAGACACAGAAGCCCCCTGCACTACGCCGCGCTCTTGGGCTCCACAGTTCAATTCCTGGGAAATGGCCTACAAGGCTATGGACGACATCTGCACACATAGATTACACAGGGGCATGAATAGCTGTACTTGGCACTCTACAGAGGTGGGGTGGGGTGCCACAGGGTCTGCCTTACGGAGGGGCCTAGCCTACGGAACTCGCCCTGGCCTAGGGAAACCCACAGCCCTCCCCCACCCAGACAACTCCACTACGCGCAAAGTCAGCTGAATGAGAGTGTACTCACCCCCTTGGGTCTGCTGTGATGCCCTCAAGCGCCCATCCAACTCCGGGTAGGCCACCGCCAGGATCCTGAGCATCAGGGGGGTCATAGTTCGACGGGCACCCCTCCCACGTTGGGAGGCCATCCCCAGCTGAGCCTCCGCCGTCTTCTTGCTCCAGCGGCGAATGTCCTCCCATCTTTTCAGGCAGTGGGTGCTCCGTCTGTGGAAGACCGGACGTCCTTGGCGATGGTACACCAAATATCTTTCTTCTGGTGGGTGCTGACCTACATGAAATGTACAGGGGAAGAAGAGAAGTCATTACCAACTGCACCGTCAAAGTGAGTGGCCCCCATCCCTACCCTTGCCATGTGGCACATGCATTCACCGTCTCACATGCACGCAGCACTCTGCCCCCTTCCTTCTTACATCCAGCCCTCTCCACACAGGCATAGCCCATACAACATGCTTCCTGTGTACTTACCTGTTTGTCTGGAGGACCGTAGAGTAGCGTGTACTGGGGGAGGACCCCATCAACGAGCTTCTCCAACTCCTCCGATGTGAACGCAGGGGCCCTTTCCCCAGACGCATGAGCCATTGTCTCTTCCAGACCGAGGTCACAGCAGCACTTGCAGTGTAGGTCCTCTCCTGTCGAAGATCAGGTATCGAGTGATTGAACAGATAGAAAATGGCGGTCACGTCCGCGGCGGTATGTACCGTCACCGCCGGCGTACATCGTCAGTGGCTCCTGGGACCCATAGGGTCCAATGTTAACCAATGCAGCATTGCGCTGCGGTCTTCGACCGAATACCGTGACGGTGTACAACGCCAGCGCAGTTACCTCACATCCCATTGTCTCACTTCAGAGGTCAGGCAGCCGCCATTTCAAGGGCCCACATGGCTTCATTTTCAACTGCGTCACACATTCCTAGGCCTAGACTCAACACACATACAGGCCACCTTTTGTGTATGATTAGTGTTCTGGATAAACTGTGGGGATGTACCTCTGAGTTGTTTGACTCTGTGCTAGCTGTTGTCCTTCATAGGCACCGTCCGCTGGGACATGTGATGAGATGGCGGCATCCTCCGGTGTAGCGACCGTTGGTGAACCTGTCGACAATGGAGGAGCGACATTTGATAATCACCTACAGGCTTGACCGTGCCACAATCCAGGAACTGTGTACCCGGTTGGAGTAAGACCTGATGTCAGCAATCCGCCATCCCACAGGAATCCCCCCTCTAGTGCAGGTGTTGTCAGTGCTCCATTTCCTTGCAAGTGGGTAATTTCAAACAAATGTGGCCATGGCATCAGGGATGTCCCAGCCTATGTTTTCCAAAGTATTGTCCAGAGTCTTGTCTGCCCTTCTGAAACACATGCAGAGCTACATCGAGGATTTGCCTACAGTGAAAGGTGATTTCTATGCCCAGGGACATATCCCCAACATCAGAGGTGCCATTGATGGGACCCATGTGGCTTTGGTCCCCCCCCACAGGAGTGAACATGTGTACAGAAACCGAAAGAGTTATCATTCTATGAATGTACAGATGGTATCTTTGGCAGACCAGTACATTTCCCATGTGAATGCCATGTTCCCTGGCTCAGTGCATGACACCTACATCCTGCAGAATAGCAGCATCCCTTATGTGATGGGTCAACTCCAGAGGCACTGTGTGTGGCTATTAGGTGAGCACCTGGAAGCAAGTCAGTGGGAATGGTTGTCTGAGTCTGGGGTTATCCCTCCAGGTTAGTGTGTGTCTAACAGTTGCCTCTCACCATTTGCAGGTGACTCTGGTTATCCCAACCTGTCATGGCTACTGACCCCAGTGAGGAATCCCAGGGCAGAGCAACGCTACAATGAGGCCCATGGGGGATCTAGGAGGGTGATCGAGCGGACCTTCGGCCTCCGGAAGGCCAGGTTCCGGTGCCTCCATATGACAGGTGGATCCCTATTCTACTCACCAAAGAAGGTGTGCCAGATCATCGTGGCCTGCTGTATGCTTCACAACTTGGCTTTGCGATGACAGGTGCCTTTTCTGCAGGAGGATGGTCCATATGGAGGTGTTATTGCAGCTGTGGAGCCTGTGGACAGTGATGAGGAGGAAGCACAGGAAGAAGACATGCACAACAGGGACTCAGTGATCCTGCAATATTTCCAGTGAGACAAAGGTAAGAATACAAACCTCCCTACTACATGTACTTTAACACTACTACCTCTCTACTGTCTGTCGTTTTCACCCAGTGTATGGTCACTGAGTTGTCACTTTCCCTTACGGTTTCACAGATGTGGGTCCCACTATGTGACATCTGCTTAGATTCCTCATGGACTAGAGCTGTGTGACATAGGTATGTTGACATTACTATTTTAAAAAACATTTTGTCACTGTAATTCCTAATACACTATTTCGAAATCACAGACAGACTCCAGATCATTTTGTGCTTTAGGTGTGTTTATTTAAGTGCTCAATATTGGAGGGGGTAGTGAAATGATGAGGGGTGATGGCGGAGGAGTGTCCATGGCAGAGTCCAGTCTATTAGTCTCACAGGTGCATTGCCCATATGGGCATAGGAAGTGGAGCTGGGGCAGTTTAATTATGGACAGGGTGACAAAGTGGGACAGTAGGATGACATTCAGGGTGGTCTCATTTCTTGGCGGGGGTCTTGGCATCGTGCTCTGTCTTTGTCCTGGATCTCAGGGACCGTTTGCGGGGTGGTTCTCCCTCTGCAGGGGGTGGGGTGCTGGTGTGGTGGTCCTGCGGCGGGCGTCCTGTCCACTAGCGCCGGCACAGGTGGTGGGCAGTTCATCGTCCATGCTAGTGTCAGGGGCCCCTTGTAGTGCCACAGTGTCCCTCCTGGTGTTGAGTACTTCCTTCAGCACCCCTACGATGGTGCCCAGGGTGGAGCTGATGCTTCTGAGTTCCTCCCTGAAGCCCATATACTGTTCCTCCTGCATGCGCTGGGTCTCCTGAAACTTGGCCAGTACCGTTGCCATCGTCTCCTGGGAGTGGTGGTAGGCTCCCATGATGGAGGAGAGGGCCTCGTGGAGAGTGGGTTCCCTTGGCCTGTCCGCCCCCTGTCGCACGGCAGCCCTCCCAGTTCCCCTGTGTTCCAGTGCCTCTGTCCCCTGGACCGTGTGCCCACTACCACTGCCCCCAGGTCCCTGGTGTTGTTGGGGTGGTGGGTTATCGTGGGTTCCCTGTAGTGGTGGACACACAGCTGATTGACGTGTCCTGGGGATGGAGGTATGGGCCCGCTGGGTGGGTGCTGTGCTGGTGTTTCCAGAGGGGGGAAGGTCTGTGATGGCCTGTGCCTGTGTGAGGGGAACCGACTGTCCAGAGGTCCCCGATGGTCCGGGCTGGTCATCTAGATCCAGTTGGACAGAGGTGCTGTCATCACTGTGGGCCTCTTCTGTTGGTGGTGTGGACATGTGTGGACCCTCCTGTCCGGTGACGTTGGGTAGGGGTCCTGCAGGGGTATAAAAGGATGGTTATTAAATCTGTGTGTAATGGTGTGCAATGGGTGGGTGACCGTGTACCCCAGTGCTTGCATTCCTGTGTGGGAGCTTGTGTGATGATGGTTTAGGGGGGTGTATAGGTATGTGCAGTGGGCATGCTTTGGTGATGTGTGTCCATGCTTTGTTGTTGCATGCAGGGCTTGGTGTTGGGATGGGTGTTTTGTGATGTTGGGACATTTGTGAGGAGTAGGGGTGCTGGGGGTGAAGGTGAGGGTCGGGGTATGTGATAGCATGCAGGTAGGGTGGGGAATGTAATAGTGAAGGTTTGACTTACCAGAGTCCATTCCTCTACCTACTCCTGCGAGGCCCTCAGGATGCAGAATCGCCAAGACCTGCTCCTCCCATGTTGTTAGTTGTGGGGGAGGAGATGGGGGTCCGCCGCCAGTCTGCTGAACCGCCTGGTGGTGTCTTGAGACCACGGAACGCACCTTCCCCCGTAGGTCATTCCACCTCTTCCTGATGTCCTCCCGATTTCATGGGTGTTGTCCCACTGCGTTGACCCTGTCCACTATTCTTCGCCATAGCTCCATCTTCCTTGCAATGGAGGTGACCTGCACCTGTGATCCGAATAGCTGTGGCTCTACCCGGACAATTTCCTCTACCATGACCCTGAGCTCCTCCTCCGAGAACCTGGGGTGTCTTTGCCGTGCCATGGGGTGGTGTGGGTGATGTGTGGGGTGGATTGTGTGGTGATAAGTGTGGTGATATGTAGTGGTGTGTTGTGTGAGGTGTGTGGAAGTTGTGTGGGTGATGGTGTTGTGTGCCTGTGGATGCTGCTGTTCTTGCTGGTGCTGTCTCTCTCTGGCCTTCTTTCTGAATTTTTGGTAGTAGGGGTTTGTGGGTGATGTGGGTGTGTGTTTTATATTGTAATGGGTGTGTGGGAGTGGTTTGTGTATGTGTATCAGGTGTGTGTATTTTGAATTGTCCAATGTGGCTGTGTTTTGTAAGAGTGTGTGTATTTTGAGCACGGCGGTGTGTACCGCCAATGGAATACCGCGGTTGAAAGACCGCCGCGTGGATTCGTGTGCCGTGATAGTGTGGGTGTATTTCTGTTGGCGTGGTGGTGGAGGTTTTGTTTTCGCCAGTTTATCACTGACCTTTGGTGTGGTGGACTTGTGTGGGTGTCTGAATTTTGGCGGATTCCGAGATGTGGGTCATAATAGCTGTGGCATAATTCCACGGCCGCGGCGGTGTGTTGGCGGTCTTCTGCATGGCGGTAAGCGGCTTTTACCGCCAATGTTGTAATGAGGGCTTATAAGCCAGGCCAGCCTCCTACATTGGTGGTGCAGAGGTGGGAAAAGTACTTGTAACTGCTTTACCACTTTGCCATTGGTGCTTTTCATAAGGAAAACATATACCAAATACTTCAGAATATACACAGTTAACCTAAGCAGTTTAACTTTCTTCCTTTAAACTTTCTAAAAAGTTTTAGAAAAGTTTTGAACATTTTCTAAAAGTTTTTCTCTTTTCTCTAAAAGTTTCTAAAGTTTTTTCTCTCGGTCTTAAACTCTTTCTAACAATCATGTCTGCAGTAGAACTTACTCCCACAGATATCCAGGCAACCTATGGTAGTTTAATCTTTAAAAGTTCGAGGGGTCACTGCATTGAAAGAGGTTTAAGTATTGGTAAAAATCCCACAAAAGATCTTCTCCTTAGCCTTCTCCTAGAAAGTGACCAGAACCAGTCTGGCCCATCCCAGGATCAGGAGGTAGAGGAGGGGAGTACTCAGCCAGACTCACATGAGTCCCCCGAGGATGCTGTGGAGGATTCTTCCAAGGACCTGCCAGCTAACAGGCCATCTAGTGACAGTGGTAGTGGGAGGGGGTCACACACTACTAGGGCACCTTTCACTCCTAAAGGCCAGGTTACTAGAGTCCAGCCAGTTAGGGACAGGTCACACTCTGCCAATTCCTACATTTCTTCTGTATCTTACAATTCCCAAGCCTCCCACCCTGAGGATAACCTGATGGAAAGGGAACTCAGAAAGCTGAGGTTTGGTTAGGCCAGGCTGAAGCTAAAACAGCAGCAGCTGGCCTTAGGCAGGGAATCTCTGGATGTAGAGAGGGAAAGACAGAGGTTGGGGTTAGTTACCCATGGTGGCAGCAGCAGTGTTTTTGATAGCAATCCTGTGAGTGAACAGGATTCCAGAAACCTGCATAAGATAGTCCCCCCTTACAAGGAGGGGGATGACATTAACAAGTGGTTTGCTACACTTGAGAGGGCCTGTATGGTACAGTTGGTCCCTCAAAGGCAGTGGGCTGCTATCTTGTGGCTATCTTTCACTGGTAATGGTAGGGATAGGCTCCTTACTGTCAGAGAAAGTGATGCTAATAACTACAAAGTTTTGAAAGATGCACTCTTGGATGGATTTAGCTTAACCACTGAACAATACAGGATTAAGTTCAGAGACACCATAAAAGAGTCCTCTCAAGACTGGACATGCTTTGTAGACTGTTCAGTGAAGGCCTTGGAGGGCTGGTTACATGGCAGTAAGGTGACTGACTATAAAAGCCTGTATAATCTAATGCTGAGAGAGCATATTTTGAACAATTGTGTGTCTGATTTGTTGCACCAGTACTTGGTAGACTCAGATCTGACCTCTCCCCAAGAATTGGGAAAGAAGGCAGACAAATGGGTCAGAATAAGAGTGAGCAGAAAAGTTCATACAGGGGGTGACAAGGAGAGGAGAGCAAGAAGAAGGATGGTAAGTCTTCTGACAAGGGTGGGGACAAAGATAAAAAAACATTCTGAGTCTTCATCAGGCCCACAAAAATCCTCTGGGGGTGGTGGGTCCAAATCCTCTTCTCACAATCAGAAAAAGCCATGGTGTTATTTATGTAAAGTAAAAGGCCACTTGGCAAGGGATTCCAATTGTCCAAAGAAAAACACTGAGGCTCCCACTACCAGAACCCCAACTGCAACCTCTAGTGCCCCTAGTAATAGCAGTGGTGGTGGGAAGTCTACTACAAATAGCCAATCCAACGGTGTAGCTGGGCTTACCATTGGCAGTGTAGTTGGGGTTGATTTTGTTAGTGAGATCACAGAGGCTGTTTTAGTCTCTGATAGTGGCATTGACTTTGCCACCTTGGTTGTTTGTCCCCTTAATATGGGTAAGTACAAGCAAATTCCCCTAATAAATGGTGTTGAGGTTGAGGCCTACAAGGAAACAGGAGCCAGTCTAACTATGGTTATAGAGACACTGGTTCACCCTGATCAACACCTACTTGGCTAGCAGTACCAAGTGACTGATGCTCACAATAACACACTTAGGCACCCTATGGCTGTTGTGAATCTCAACTGGGGAGGGGGGGTTACTGGTCCAAAGAAAGTTGTGGTAGCCACTGAATTACCTGTAGATCGCTTACTAGGCAATGATTTGGAGACATCAGCTTGGGCTGAAGTGGAGTTGGAAGCTCATGCAGCAATGCTGGGCATTCCTGGGCATATTTTTGCTTTGACAAGGGCTCAGGCCAAAAAGCAAAAAGGACAGGTAAACTTGGATTCTGGAACAATGGACCAAGTGCTCCCAAAAGCTAGGGGTAGTAAGGGTAAATCCTTGCCCACTATCCCTCCCTCACCAGAAGATTCCTCTTTTGAGGAAGAGAAATCCTCTCCCTGTGCAGAACCTACACCAGAGCAGCTGGCAGCAGACACTGCTGAGCTTTTGGGTGCAGGGGGGCCTGCTAGGGAAGAGCTGAGTGTGGCACAGCAGACCTGTCCCACACTAGAAGGTTTGAGACAGCAAGGTCTAAGACAGCAGAATTGGGATGTCAGTGATAGCCATAAGGTGTATTGGGAAGACAACCTCCTGTATACTGAATCAAGGGACCCTAAACCTGGAGCTGCCAGGAGATTGGTCATCCCTTTGCAATATAGGGAGTTTCTTTTAACCTTGGCACATGACATTCCTTTGGCTGGGCATTTGGGCCAGAGTAAAACTTGGGACAGGCTTGTTCCCTTGTTTCACTGGCCTCATATGTCAGAGGACACTAAAGAGTTTTGTCGCTCTTGTGTGACCTGCTGAGCCAGTGGCAAGACTGGTGGCACACCAAAGGCCCCCTTAATTCCACTTCCTGTGGTTGGGGTGCCCTTTAAAAGGGTAGGGGTTGACATAGTTGGCCCCTTGACCCTCCAACAGCTTCAGGCAATAGGTTTATCCTTGTGGTAGTGGACCATGCCACTAGGTATCCTGAAGCAATTCCCTTAAGGACCACTACAGCTCCTGCAGTGGCAAAGGCCCTCCAGGAAATATTTTCCAGAGTGGGCTTTCCTAAGGAAGTGGTGTCAGACAGAGGTAGTAACTTTATGTCTGCATACCTCAAACAATGTGGAAGGAGTGTGGTGTAACATACAAGTTCACTATTCCTTATCATCCACAAACAAATGGTCTGGTTGAGAGGTTTAATAAAACTCTCAAAGGTATGATAATGGGACTCCATGAAAACCTCAGAAGGAGATGGGATGTCCTGTTACCTTGCCTCCTTTTTGCTTACAGGGAGGTACCCCAAAAAGGAGTGGGCTTTAGCCCCTTTGAACTCCTCTTATGTCAGTTATGTCAGGAACTGCATAAAACAAGAGGTAGAGAAAATGTTTGACTTAGGAGTGATTGAGCCTTCAGAAAGCCCATGGGCTAGCATAGTGGTGCTTGTCCCAAAACCTCACAGAAAGGATGGTAAAAGAGAAATGAGGTTTTGTGTTGACTATAGAGTGCTCAACCAAGTAACCAAGACAGATGCTCACCCTATACCCAGGGCAGATGAGCTGATAGATACACTGGCTTCTGCCAAGTATCTAAGCATTTTTGATTTAACTGCAGGGTATTGGCAGATTAAATTATCAGAAGATGCAAAACCTAAAACTGCATTCTCAACCATTGGAGGGCACTATCAATTCACTGTAATGCCCTTTGGTCTGAAGAATGCACCTGCCACTTTTCAAAGGTTGGTCAGCACAATCCTGCAAGGGTTGGAAGCTTTTAGCACACCATATCTAGATGATATAGCTGTCCTTAGCTCCACCTGGGATGATCACCTGGTCCACCTGTGGAAGGTTTTGGAGGCCCTGCAAAAAGCAGGCCTCACTATCAAGGCTTCGAAGTGCCAGATAGGGCAGGGGAAAGTGGTTTATCTGGGCCACCTTGTAGGTGGGGAACAGATTGCACCACTGCATGGGAAGATCCAAACAATTATGGAATGGGCTCCCCCTACAACTCAAACCCAGGTGAGAGCCTTTTTAGGCCTCACAGGGTACTATAGGAGGTGCATTAAGAATTATGGCTCCATAGCAGCTCCTCTTAATGACCTCACTAGTAAGAAGATGCCTAAGAAGGTATTGTGGACAGCTAGCTGTCAAAAAGCTTTTGATGAGCTCAAACAGGCCATGTGCTCTGCACCTGTCCTGAAAATCCCTTGCTACTCCAAAAAGTTCATAGTCCAGACTGATGCTTCTGAATTGGGGGTTGGGACAGTTCTATCACAGCTTAATACTGAGGGCCAGGATCAACCTGTTGCTTTTATCAGCAGAAGGTTGACCCCTAGAGAAAAGCGTTGGTCTGCCATAGAGAGGGAGGTCTTTGCTGTGGTCTGGGCACTGAAAAAGTTGAGACCATACCTGTTTGGTACTCACTTTATTCTTCAGACAGACCACAAACCTCTACTTTGGCTAAAACAAATGAAAGGTGAAAACCCTAAATTGTTGAGGTGGTCCATCTCCCTACAGGGAATGGACTATACAGTGGAACATAGACCTGGGAGTACCAACTTCAATGCAGATGGACTCTCCAGATATTTCCACTTAGACAATGAAGACTCATCTGGGCAAGGTTAGCCTTATCGTTCCTCGTTTGGGGGGGTTGTGTAGGAAAGTACCATCTTGCCTGGCATGTTACCCCCATTTTTACTTGTGTGTCAGTTTGTTTTTGCTTGTGTCACTGGGATCCTGCTAGCCAGGACCCAAGTGCTCATAGTTTGTGGCCTATATGTGTTCCCTGTGTGGTGCCTAACTGTATCACTGAGGCTCTGCTAACCAGAACCTCAGTGTTTATGCTCTCTCTGCTTTTAAAATTGTCACTGCAGGCTAGTGACCATTTTCACTAATTCTGATTGGCACACTGGAACACCCTTATAATTCCCTAGTATATGGTACCTAGGTACCCAGGGTATTGGGATTCCAGGAGATCCCTATGGGCTGCAGCATTTCTTTTGCCACCCATAGGGAGCTCAGACAATTCTTACACAGGACTGCCACTGCAGCCTGAGTAAAACAATGTCCACGTTATTTCACAGCCATTTTACACTGCACTTAAGTAACTTATAAGTCACCTATATGTCTAACCCTCACTTAGTGAAGATTAGGTGCAAAGTTACTAAGTGTGAGGGCACCCTGGCACTAGCCAAGGTGCCCCCACATTGTTTAAGGCATTATCCCCGAACTTAGTGAATGCGAGGACACCATTACAGGTGTGCACTACTTATAGGTCAATACCTATATGTAGCTTCACAATGGTAACTCCGAATATGGCCATGTAACATGTCTAAGATCATGGAATTCCCCCCCCCATGCCAAATATGGTATTGGGGTGCCAATCCCATGCATCCCCGGGGCTCCAGCATGGACCCCGGGTACTGCCAAACTAGCTCTCTTGGGTTTTCTCTGCAGCTACCGCTGCTGCCAACCCTCAGACAGGTTTCTGCCTTCCTGGGGTCTGGGTCCCAGGAAGGCAGAACAAAGGATTTCTTCTCAGAAAGGGTGTTACACCCTCTCCCTTTGGAAATAGGTGTTAAGGGCTGGGGAGGAGTATCCTCCCCCAGCCTCTGGAAATGCTTTGAAGGGCACGGATGGTGCCCTCCTTGCATAAGCCAGTCTACACCGGTTCAGGGATCTCCCAGCCCCTGCTCTGGTGCGTAACTGGACAAAGGAAAGCAGAGTGACCACTTCCCTGTCCATCACCACCCCAGGGGTGGTGCCCAGAGCTCCTCCAGTGTGTTCCAGACCCCTGCCATCTTGAATGCAGAGGTGTGAGGGCACAGTGGAGGCCTCTGAGTGGCCAGTGCCAGCAGGTGACATCAGAGACCCCTCCTGATAGGTACTTACCTGGTTAGGTTGCCAATCCTCCTCTGAGGGCTATTTAGGGTTTCTCCTGTGGGGTTCTCTTCAGAAAATGAATGCAAGAGCTCACCAGAGTTCCTCTGCATCTCTCTCTTCAACTTCTGCTAAGGATCGACCGCTGACTGCTCCAGGACGTCTGGAAAACCACAACAAAATAGCAAGATGACTACCAGCAACATTGTAGCACCTAATCCTGCCGGCTTTCTCGACTGTTTCCTGGTGGTGCATGCTCTGAGGGCTGTCTGCCTTCACCCTGCACTGGAAGCCAAGAAGAAATCTCCTGTGGGTCGATGGAATCTTCCCCCTGCTAACGCAGGCACCAAACTTCTGCATTGCCGGTCCTCTGGGTCTCCTCTCATCTTGATTAGCGTGGTCCCTGGAACACAGAAGCTGGATCCAAGTGACCCCAACATTCCAGTGGTCCTTCTGTCCAAATTTGGTGGAGGTAAGTCCTTGCCTCCCCATGCCAGACAGTACTCCTGTGAACTGCGTGATCTGCAGCTGCTAGGGCTTCTGTGCACTTTCGCAAGGATTCCTTCGTGCACAGCACAGCACAGCCCAGGTCCCCAGCACTCCGTCCTGCATTGCTCAACTCGCTAAGTTGACCACCGGCTTCGTGGGACCCTCTTTTTGTTGTGTTGGGATGACTGCTGTGCTCATATTTCTTGAATGCCTGTTCAAGTGCTTCTGTGGGTGCTGCCTGCTTCTGCGTGGGCTCTTTCTATTGCTGATTGCCCCCTCTGTCTTCTCCTCCAAGGGGTGACCTCCTGGTCCTTCCTGGGCCCGGGCAGCACCCATTACCTTCGACCGCGACTCTTGCAGCTATCAAGGCTTGTTTGCGGTCTTTCTGCGTGGGAACAACTCTACATCCTCCAGCACGCCATGGGACATCTTCTGACCAAAGGAGAAGTTCCTAGCCCCTTCTGTTGTTGCAGAATCTTCGGCTTCTTCCACCCAGAGGCAGCCCTTTTGCACCTTCATCCAGGGGTTTAGTGGGCTCCTGCCCCCCCTGGACACTTGCGTGACTCTTGGACTTGGTCCCCTTCTTTTGCAGATCCTCAGGTCCAGGAATCTGTCTTCAGTGCTTTGCAGTCAGTTGTTGCCTTTGCAGAATACCCTGTCTCGACTTTGCTGTCTTTCTGGGGTAGTAGTGTAACTTTACTCCTACTTTTCAGGGTCTTGGGGTGGGGTATCTTGGACACCCTTAATGTTTTCTTACACTCCCAGTGACCCTCAACACACTACACTAGGCCTGGGGTCCATTCGTGGTTTGCATTCCACTTTTGGAGTATAAGGTTTGTTTTGCCCCTAGGCCTATTGTGTCCTATTGCATCCCAATGTATTCTACAGTGTTTGCACTACTTTTCTAACTGTTTACTTACCTGATTTTGGTTTGTGTGTATATTTTGTGTATTTTACCTACCTCCTAAGGGAGTATCTCCTCTGAGATACTTTTGGCATATTGTCACTAAAATAAAGTACCTTTATTTTTAGTAACTCTGAGTATTGTGTTTCTTATGAAATAGTGCTATATGATATAAGTGGTATAGTAGGAGCTTTGCATGTCTCCTAGTTCAGCCTAAGCTGCTCTGCTATAGCTACCTCTATCAGCCTAAGCTGCTAGAACACTACTAATCTACAAATAAGGGATAACTGAACCTGGCACAAGGTGTAAGTACCATTAGGTACCCACTATAAGCCAGGCCAGCCTCCTACACCCCCTGATTCTAATTAATGTCTCTGTCAATCCAAAAAGAAAAGCGGCTGAAGCCAATAAAGTTCTAAAACATCTGCTTCACATAAAAAACTAATCTAGCCAAGCCTATTGGCTTCTCTCAGGCGATTTCAATCTTAACTTGTTCCATTTGCCAAGGAAGGACCACGTGGAACTAGCAGTCCCGATGCCCACTCAAAACCTGCCACTTCAGAGAAAGAAAGACAAAATTGTAGAGAAGTTAATTAAGAGCTATGAGTTAGCAGGGCTATTTGCTCTGAATGGGTGGTTGCCAGCAGAGACCCCGGCTTGGACAAGAGCCTCGGTAAAAGTGGTCTCATATCTAGACTATACCCTGGTAAATGCACTATTATTTAAATTTGTGAGCGACTTTAGAATTCAAGACTGTCCAGAAAGTGATCATGACCCGCAAATAGTTACAGTACAGAGTAAAGTATGTATTCAGGAAGAAACAAGACTCCTCCAGGGAGAGCTCCGCTTTGAGAACTTAAAGCAACTGAAATGGAGCTCTCACTTGGTCAAAGCCCAAGCAGAAGAAGCGGTCACTGTACTGGAAAGCATGGCCAATGAATCTACAAATGTGGTTTCGGTATGGTAGTCATTCTCCAAAATTCTTATTAATCAAGGTTCTGTGAAAGGAAGGAATAAGGGGGCACACCTGGGGCACAGCAACAAGATACTTATGCCATGAGCAGTACAGACGAGGAAATCGGTGGTGAATAGACTTTTGAGGAAACTGCAGAAACATCCCGAAGATGAAACACTCTTAAAAACCCTTCAGAAGGAAAGGAAACATCTAAAAAGGGACATCTGGTTCTTTAAAAAATCAAAGCAGGAAATGCTATGAGCTAAACTGCACCATGCATTGATATCTGCGGACTCAAGACACTTTTGGAGATTGGTCAACAACATTGAAAAAGGCCCAAGAGCTGCCAACAATGCAAATGTAAATGAGGAGTCATGGATGGGTTACCTGAAATCCCACTTTAAAGAAACACCCCTGGCAGATGCAGGCCTGGCTCAATGAGAGAGGGGCACCTGCAGGCCCAAGGTCCAGAAGTCTATTATGTTTACTTCTCTCGAAATAACAAAGATAATTGAAAAATCACGGCCCAACAGCACACTTGGTCCTAATGGGTTACCTCAGGCCCTGTTCAAACAACTAACAACAAGATGGGCATCCTTCTTTGCTACAATGTTCAATTATATCTTGGCAACAGGTATGGTTCCAGACAGTTGGAAGGGCTCAATAATTCATCTTATTTACAAGGGGGTGGAAGGCCTCCCTACCATCTAACTATTGTCTAATTTTCCTTTTGGATGTGGACCTCAAATACTTTTCTATCGGAATTTTGCAACACTTAGAATTGTGGGCCGCAGATAATGGCAGGCTCCCCATTAACCAGACCGGCTTTTTCAAGAAGCAGGGTACTTTTCCTCATGGTAAACTATGGGCAGAATTGCAGCAATGGGGTCTGCCGCCAAACCTATTGAATGCCATTATTATGTTAAACTCTAACACATGGGTAAAAATTAAGCTTGGGGATGGATCCTATTTATCCAGGCCCGTTAAGACTACAACTGGTCTGAAGCAGGGCTGTGAACTGGCTCCACTTCTTTTCAACCTATATATAGCACACCTTTCACCAGCATTAGATAATCAGCCAGACCATCCCTCAACCCTTGGTGGTCACCATCTGTCTAACCTACTTTATGCAGATGATCTGTTGATGTTTAGCAACTCTAGAGAAGGTTTACAGAGACCTCTGAATAGTTTAGGAGGGTATGAGCAGGATACTGATCTGGACATAAAACATTTTAAAACTAAAATAATTGCCTTTAATCGCAAACCCACCTCACATCGTAAATGGCATTTGAACGGACAGTGTATTGAGGAAGTGGCAACCTACATATTAGTGGGGGTCAGGATTGACTCAAGAGGCACATTTCAGGGCATAGGGAGGTGATAAGGGAGAAGGCACAAGCTCTAAATCGTATATTTGGAAACCTAGTAAAGTCAATCCGTGGGCACTCTCTTAAGCCAATGACCATGGTAATGAGAGCCAAATTACTCCCAATACTGTCCTGTGGTATAGAAATAATGAGGTGGGCAGAGAGGGTCTTGTTAGACAAACGAATAGTCAAATCATAGAAACAAGTTTTTCGGCTACCCAGATTTACCTCTCCGGCCCAAGTCAGACTAGAATTTTCATTAGTAAAGCAATCACTGGCCAGGCCAGCACCATTTATAAAGGGATGTTATCAATTATGACTTTCCACAAAAAGGATACTAGCTAATTTAGTATGGCAGGAAATCAATCTTGATAGGGGTAATAATAGTTTCAAGGAGTATCTGGAAAAAAGCATAGCACAGCTGAATCTGGGCAACCTATGGGGGAATACATTGCCTGGCTCAGTCTTCACGGAAGCAGTAAACAAATCAGTTAAATTCTTAAGCTGGTTAGAAGATATGGAAGAGTTATCTAAATGGTCTCATGGGTGGTTGGTTTGAAATTCATATAAACTAGGTAAGGAATCACCCAATATGTCCGCTCCTCCCTCCTTGAAAACCAAACAGAGCCTCTTAAGGCTAAGACTGGGAGACATCCCAACCTTTGATTTACTACCCAAATGGGAAAATTATGCTGTGAGAGAGACCCAGGAATGCAGGCTATGGAGACGTTGACCCATGTGGTCTGTATCTGTCCAGTCCTGGCGAGCCAGAGAAGGGAACTATTGAGAAGGGAATTCAATGCTATAGGGGTCGGATCCTTCAGATCAGCCATCATCGCAGCATTTGACCCAAGCAATGAAATACTAAACATCAGGCTAGTTCAGTTTCTGAGAATTTTTGCCTCCTTAGTCGCCCCATCCCTCTCCCACTAAGGAAGGAGAAGAGGTTGTTTAAACAGATAGTTTTAACCCAATTTTTAAGGTAATGGAATAGGAGATGTTTCCCAGCCCGACTAACACTTTACTCGTTAAGGAAAGTGAGGGCAATATGATGCATTTTAAGACAAAATTAGGTAAAGTTGAGAAAGTATCCTATCTAATATCTGTCCCTAGCCGATCGGCACATTGAAGCAATAAAGCAGTGTCTACGACACATTTTATCGAAGTATTGTCCCCAGCATCGGGCATTTAAATTGTGACCGTTTTTTATTGTTTTAATATACTGGTGTTTGCTTTAAATTTTTGTACTGCACTTCATTAATCCAAGCATAATAGTCTATATATATGCAAGATATACTCTGTACAACATCAAGTTATGAGGCTGTAATGTAAAGTAAAAGGGAAAAAGACTTGTAGATCATACTTAGGTGACAAAGTGAAACGTCTTGTTCTCCTGCCTGACTTGTATATCAACTGTGTGGATTTGAAGAGGGCCATGGGTGGGCTAATGGGCGAGAATACTTTTGGTATTGTTAAATAGGTCTGTCTCCTGTTGGGCTTAGAATGCTGCATGCAGAGTTTCTGATTGTTTGTTTTGAATGATGTTCGGTGATCAGATGATTTTATGGTTTTGATTAACTATTAAAAAAAATGCTTGTACAAAGGTGCTGTGGCAGAGCTGGAGAGTGCCAGTCAGCCAGGGTAAGATGACTGCCCACAGAAAGTTACATTTTTAGCTGAACACAGTAGTTTTAAATGCAGCCAGGCAACCTTAACTAGCTCCCTGGGTGTAGGACGGAGAACAGGTGGTGAAAGCAGCTGGTGGGAAAAAGATGGATCACAAGAAATAATAGTGACCATTACATTTCAAAATGATAGAGCCCAATCCAGGGGCAACAAAGAACTACCCCACCACCCAGATGTGAATAGGCACCCCCGAAATTCATTGAGATTTGAGGGCACTAGCTGTCAGTGGTATGACTCTTGGGGAGAGGGTAGACACTTTCCCAAAGCCATATAGGCTTGTTATATTTTAGCCCGGAGTGGTAGAGGAGCTGATGAAATCGAATGGTTGAAGGAAGGACATCTACACCCAGGATGTGTACTGGTAGGGAACATTCATGGGTTCGATTATTTAATAGAAATGGGTAATTATAGTGATGTTTTGAGTAACTACCCTACATTGTTCCTCCCGGAAATCTGGCTGCTAGAGTGCCCAGGGGTTGAGGGATTTGTCCCGATAGCTCAAAATGCCAAGGCCTCAACCAGAGGAAGAGCTGCGGGCTGATTGTTAATCCTGGCATCTATTCATTGTGGGAGGAAAGTGACAAAGTTGCAAACTTATTGTGCATGGGTACTTGCTTGCTTAATTGACTTGTTTACTGTGGGGTCGAACATATAAATTCCACCTGCCTGATCATTACCTTAGTGTGAACTGTTGAACTTAGCTAATGATGTGCATAAATTGTTATTGGGCTATCCTGATGCTCTCTTTATAGCACAGAGGACTTTAATCAGAAATCAGTGTTTAAAGAATATGATGACTCCTTGAAGGAACAGTTGTTGGCATAAAATATTCCTGATAGTATTTTCCCGACAAATTTTAGTGCCCAAAGAGGCGGTGAAGGTTTTTCTTTGCTTAGTCCAGCAGAACTTGATTAATATTAAGAGATAATGTATTGATGATATTCCTACTTCCACATCTTTTAAACATGGCAACATTTGCATGCCCATTGATTATGTGGTTGTCCCAATTCACCAGTATCACTGTTTAAAAATATTTTAGAGTCCTTAATTTAGGGCCCTGTAACTACTATACACTCAGGATGAAGTTTAAAGTTTGAAGGCCAGCTGGTGTCTTGAGTAAACTTATTTGAGCCCCATGAGGTAGTTTATCATGGAAGAATCCGGGTATTGATCACAGAAGATTCACTTCAGACTTTATCCTCAATTGAATTTGACTTCCTTTGTCATGACCCCATCTTGTGCGCTACGTGCTGTGGGCTTTATTCGTCGGGCTCCTGTCACCCCCCCCCCCCCCCCAGTCCGGAGCACTCCAAGTCATCCTTCCCTTTGTGGCACCTTCCTGTCCCCTCCCAGGAACCCTGAATCATTGACCATCCTATTCTGTTGCTAAGCAAGTTTAGTCTGTTTTCACCTGCAGATTATCACATGTCTTTTAGGGTAAGTTACGTTTCCACTGTTAAGCACTGAACTGTACCGTCATGCGCTTGGGGTTTCATTATATTTGTTAATTGTTTCCAATAACCATTTGCCCATATCCGTTGTATGTAGCATGATTTTCCCCCAGTTCCTTGAAAGATTCCACGCTTCCATGTGGAACACATTCATTCTGCAACACTCTTTTCTTCTAGCATAAATATCCCCTTCTACACCTGTAGCGGTGCTTGGCCTTGTTCTAGTCCTGCACAAGCATCGCTCCTGCACTCACCTTCTGAGTTGCCTCGAACCTCTTGTGCTCTAGTCTTACTGATGATCCTGTGATCCATGGCTTCTGCAACTCTTCTTTTGTCTTCTTTCATGAACTACATTTCCACCTCCTATTCAGCTTCTTGCACCGAGTCTCCTGTCATCTTCAGATTCCGGTTAAAGTACTAAACAAGGCCAAGTACTTTGGGAAAGTAAAAGGTTAGTGTGCACTAATCCTCTTATATTAGTAAACAGGTTTGAGTATCAGCATCGTCAAGACCACAGACTTGTATCCAGTCTCTTCTTTGTAATTTTTCTCAAATGCTTCTTGCTTGTTTTTACTCCAAACCCTCCCTCCAACCTTGGTGCTTGAGCTGCTACTAAACAAGGACTAGAGACTTAATTTTGTGTTTCTCTGATGAACAGAAGTGGCAAGAAGAATGTTCTTTTAGAACGATTGACAGTGATATGAACCTTGTAAACTCCAATCTGTGTTTCTAGTGTACCTTTGAAATCTCCCTGACTCCAACCTAAGTAACAAGTGTAACCTTGGGAATTTCTCAAACTCCAACCTGTGTAGTGAGTGTAATCTTGGGAGTTCCAGTAACTCCAACCTATCTGCTGAGTATAACCTTGGGAGTGTTACTAACTCAAACCTATGTACCAAGTGTAACCTTAGGAGTGCCAGTTACTCCAACCTATTTACTGAGTGTAACCTTGGCAGTGGCAGTAACTCCAACCTAAGTTCAGAGTGGTACTTTAATAGTGCCTTTAACTCCAACCCATTTTCTGAGTGCAACCTTTGGAGTGTCCCTAACTCCAACTTATGTTCTGAGTGTAACCTTCGGAGTGCCAGTAACTCCAAACCATGTTGAGAGTGCATCCTTGTGAGTTTCCCTAACTCTAACCTATGTTCCGAGCATAATCTTGGGAGTGCCAGTAACTCCAAACTATGTTCCGAGTTTACCCTGGGAATGCCGGAGGCTCCATCAGTATTTACAGTTTGTCCTCGAGAGTATCAGAGATTCTTAACCAAGATTCTGGTGATAGTGCTTTCATTCCGTGATTTTGAAGAAATCTGTAAGTGCTTTTTTACTGAAGTTAATGCATTGTTAATATATGTAGAGGCTTACTAGTGTACTGATGGTAATTGCCTCTTCTTGAGATTGTTGTGGGATCTTCTTAGTACCTAGGCTTGACATCCTTATATTAGCTTTAGGTCCGCAGCCTGTATCTTTAAATACACACCTGTTTTATTCATTATATTCCTTTTAATATTTTTTGCCACAGTTAGCTTTTCAGCTGGTTGTTTTTACATTTTAATCTGCTGCCTTTTCTGAGAAGGCATAGTTGTTTGTGTTGTACATTTTATCAGCACTTCTCCACTCATTTCACTCTGTGCCCTGCTCAAGGCTGTCATGCTCGGTACATGATAATCTAATGATGATTGTCACTCCAGAAGACAACCCTTAAACACAGACATATTATCACGTCATGCCTGTTTGTAGAACACTGTTCTATTTGTTATATAAACGTCATGTAGGCCTAAGGATTGCAGAGGGCATTTCAGTCATGGCCGTCCAGGAACATACACCATTCCATTTATAGCTTCACTGATGCTGGCTCTGACACTACAGCTAACTGGGAGGATTGCCAGCAGATAACAGGCAGACCCTTGCCAATCTTTCAGGTATGGTTTCAGGGCTCCTTCCATAGACTGAGATAGGCAGAAGGGCTAACACCACTATGCTCTCAAGTTTTAGACATGAGGTCTTGCAGTGAGAATCATTAGTTTTGTAATCATAATAGGATGGTGGGATTGTTCTTCTTGCTCACATTATTGATAACCATAATCACTGTATTATTCTTCATTTGCCTGATTATTACAGCCTACATTTGTTATGACCAAATGCAAATGCTTCAATAAATATATTGAAATCTATCTTGCATCTTTTCTTTGCTTTGGCATGGGTTAGACTTTATGTAACTGAGAGGAAGGGTATGATTTGTTCACCACAACCTCCCTGAGGAGTCAGAGTGTTTTGTGTTTAAGCTGCCATAAATCACTTTTACTTTCTAGGTTTTGGTGAGGTGGTTCTAACTAACTGACAAAGTCTTTCCAACAGCTTCCAGATGGTGTGGGACCTACTCAGTCACCCACACTCATTGGTGCTGCCGCCCTAAACTACGCAGGGTAAGAGTCCTATGTCATGACACCACCGTTTGGTCAGAGACAAATTTAACGGATCTCCTGAGTATCCCTCTCCCTCATGCCAAATGTACCTTAATTACCTATATATGGAGATGGTATTAGGAAAGATTCTTCTCAGCTAAATAGGTAGTACCTATTTTAGTCTGTAGGTGGTTCAAGCTTGAACCTTTTAAGGAGTCCCCAAGTTGGTGTTTCTATCTCTGAATTTTACCCTTTTCAAATATGGGGGACCCACAATGGGTGGTAATTTTAGTAAATATGAGACTTCTTCTCACATAACATTTATTAACACATTAGCTTACTGATGAGGGTAGAGAAGAGAAATATTTTATTCATGGGTCACCTTTCTTGCAGCAGATGCAGACTCACACCACTTTCATAATTACACTATAGCAAATGTACCTGCACAATACAGAGCATATGCATACTTAGAAGACCCCTCTCTTATCAAGAACACCAAAATTGGTTTCAAGGCGCCCTTCTACATGATGTTCAAAACTTTGGATTAGGTCCCCTAAATAATGACTGACCTACATGGCCAGAACTGGCCACAAACACACCACATCTCAATGTACAAAATATGGCAGTATCAGATGCACTGCAGTGTTCTCTCCGTCCTGTAATAATCTAGTAGATATATATATAGATGCTTTTTACAATTCGTAATGCAAACCTTAAGTACCACCCTAGTGAGGGCTGCTCCAGTAGTACCACAATTGGCTTCACCTGGGATAAACCCGGGGACTGTGCACTCAATAATAGGTAAGGTTCCCTCCAACCATGATGAAATTCTGTTCTGGATAGCACAGAAAACAAATGCACTGGAAGCAGGATTTCTCCATACGGGGCACCAAGATAAACATAGTATTGTGAAAATGTGCTTGCCATTTGGGATAGTTCCATCGATAGATGACTGTGTCACTTGGGGCACAGTATTTGCTACAGTTTACACTACCACACATGGTATTTTATCGGAAGTGCTAAAACAAATTCAAGATGAACAAGGGGCCGCCCCTCCCCTGGATTTGGTGATGAAATGAATCGTCAAATTCACCACAGTCTCCTTAATCATATTAAGTGATCACAAATGCAAGCTGCCAAAGATTATCACAGAGACAATACTAGTATACGTCTAGATAGGTTGGGAGCCAGACCAGGTAACCACAATTTTAAGGTACATCAGAATAATACCAAGAACGCACAAGAGGGTTCTAACAAATGCCTGCGATAAACAGAAAAAAACAATAAAAATAAAGTAAAACAGAGAAGAATCTGCAGGTTCGGAGACCTCTGAAAAGAGACATTATCTTAGAAGTTGTGACACTTTAAAAACTCCTGACAAATATCAGTATACTAATACACACCCTTCGCGTTCCTTTCAGGACTTATCCAAAATGAAGTGAGAGAAAAGGGCAGTCAGAAGACCGAAATGAGTACATAAAACTGAAAAGGACTCAGAAATCACGATTAAAAAAGAAGAAAAACTTCCATAACAAAATCCCCAGTTCAAAAAGAAAAATGTTGTAGCAATTTTGGTTAAATATGCCGCACATACTGAGAACATTACTTAAGAACAGTATGTGGGCAGTGATTCTGCTAAACAGAGTGATAGAGGTCAAGATAGTTTGCCAGAATCTTTAAGAGCTTTTGGATGTGACAGCAACTAACAACTTACTTAAAATTGAAACAGCAGACAGGCGCATCTCCCCACGCGACATTGTTTACAAACTAAAAATTCAAATTGATGGAGACATTGGTGGTCATTACAGCCCTGGCCGACGGTGTTAAATCGGCGGTAAGACCGCCAACAGGCCGGCAGAAAAAAAATTGGAATTACGACCGTGGCGGAAACCGCCAACAAAGACAGCCACTTGAATACTCGGACCGCCACGGCGGCACAAACAAACAGCATGGCGGTCACCGCCAAACAGCCAGGCGGAGGACAATGTACCACCCACAGTATCACAACCTACCAATCCGCCACCTTTTCCGGGGTGGATTCACCGCGAACAAAAACACGGCGGAAACAGGACTTCGAAGGGAAAACGCTCACCTCTACACACCCCACGAGGAACCAGGACGCCTTGGAACCCGAGCTTCAGATTTTCCCTGCCCTTATCTTCTTGCTCCTCTACCAGGAGCACAAACGCTGGCGGCGAAGACCACGGTGCATACATTACAGTTACACCCCCAAACCCCCCGGAAGAATGCAAAGACAAAAGGAAATGAGTGTAACCATTGTAATATATTAAAATCCACTACGCAAACATATATATACACTATAAACAAATATATACACCAAGAATAGTAGTCCAGGTATTGCTCCATTGAAGTCCGTGGAACACTGGGCCCACACGGCTTGGGCGAGACCCACACCCAATACCCGAACAGGACGGAGAGAACACTGCAGGGGCATCAGATAGCAATAAAACAGGCACCTCAAGGGGAAGGGAAAGGGGGGGCACCTCAGCCGGTTGAATGCTCAACGCCAAATCCACGAGGGGGCCCCATGCCCACTGTTCAGTCCTGGGGAGTGCAAAGCCATAGTCTCTCAAGTCTCTACAGTGGGTGGGTTGCCCACTGCTGCATCCTGGTGAGTGCAAAGCCACAGTCTCTCAAGTCTCTACAGTGGGTGGTTTGCCCACTGTTCAATCCTGGGGAGTGCAAAGCCACAGTCTCTCAAGTCTCTACAGTGGGTGGGTTGCCCACTGTTCAATCCTGGGGAGTGCAAAGCCACAGTCTCTCAAGTCTCTACAGTGGGTGGGTTGCCCACTGCTGCATCCTGGGGAGTGCAAAGCCACAGTCTCTCAAGTCTCTACAGTGGGTGGTTTGCCCACTGTTCAATCCTGGGGAGTGCAAAGCCACAGTCTCTCAAGTCTCTACAGTGGGTGGGTTGCCCACTGTTCAATCCTGGGGAGTGCAAAGCCACAGTCTCTCAAGTGGATAACAGTCTCCACTGGTTCTGGAGGGGGCTTTGTGCCCAGAGTGCTTCATCCTGCCAAGGACTGAGGTAGTGGATGCCTTTCTCCACTGGTTCTGGAGGGGGCTTTGTGCCCAGAGCGCTTCATCCTGCCAAGGACAGAGGTAGTGGATGCCTTTCTACACTGGTTCTAGATGGGGCTTTGTGCCCAGAGTCCTTCATCGTGCCAAGGACTGAGGTAGTGGATGCCTTTCTCCACTGGTTCTGGAGGGGGTTTTGTGCCCAGAGTGCTTCATCCTGCTCGTGGCGGACACGGTAGCGTCAGTGCCCTTGGCGCTCATTGGCCAGCGGTGCTTGTGGCGGTGGTGTCCTGTTCAGCGGTGCTTGTGGCGGTGGTGCCCTGTTCAGCAGTGCTTGTGGCGGCGGTGTTCTGTTCAGCGGTGCTTGTGGTGGCGGTGCCCTTTTCAGCGGTGCTTGTGGCAGCAGTGTCCTGTTCAGTGGTGCATGTGGCGGCGGGGTCCTTGGCAGCGACTCAGCTGCTGGCGGTCCTTTCTGGCCCAGCGACTCAGCTGCTGGCGGTCCTTTCTGGCCCAGCGACTCAGCTGCTGGCGGTCCTTTCTGGCCCAGCGGGGCTGGTGCTGGTGGTCCTTTCTGGCCCAGCGGGGCTGGTGCTGGTAGTCCTCGCTGGCCCAGTGGGGCTGGTGCTGGCGGTCCTTTCTGGCCCAGCAGGGCTGGTGCTGACTGTCCCTTCTGGCCCAGCGGGGCTGGTGCTGGCAGTCTTTTCTGGCCCAGCGGGGCTGATGGCGGTGGCCTCCTGGGCAGCGGGGCTGATGGCGGTGGCCTCCTGGGCAGCGGGGCTGATGGCGGTGCCCTCCTGGGCAGCGGGGCTGATGGCGGTCTTCTCCGCTGTGCTGCTCTTCCCAGACTTGTTGGGTTTCTTGTGCCTCTTCCCCACCTTGGAAGGTGTCGCAGCTGACTCCACACTCCCACCTGTACCCCTGGGAGCAGCTTTGGTGGCTGGAGTCTTCACCCTATCCCGCCGGGCACTGGCCAACTTTTGATGCTTGACAGGTGGGGGACTGTCCGTGCTGTGGCTCCTTGCCACACTGGCTGCCCTCCTGCCTGGTGCACTCCAGAATCCGGTGACTACTGGCACCACTGGTCCCGGAGATGTTGTGGCTGAGGTGCTAGGTTGGGACCTGGAGAGTCAGGCCCTAGGAGACTGACGGGGTGGGGGAGGTGAGGGAAAGAGGTCAAGGGTGGACAGGAAAAGTTTTTTGGGAACACTGGGACGGGTAGCTGGAGGGGGTTTGGGAATGGAGGAAGAGGTTGAGGTTGTAGGAGGTGTTTGTTTGGTGACTTTGGGTGAAGGTGCGTGCGCTGGAGGCTGTCATGAGGTGGATGGCTGTTGGGTGGGTGTGTGCCTGCGTTTGTGTATCTTGGGAGGAGGCGTCACAGACACTCTGGGAGAGGACACAGGGGACGTGTGAATGGTAGTAGGGGTGGTGACTGCACGTGTGCAGGGTGTGGTGGTGTGTGTGCTGGTGATGGAAGTAGTGGCTGTAGTTGTACTGCATGCAGGTGTGAGTGGAGACTAGACTGGGAGGGAGGAGGGAGATGAGGAGGAGGGGGACACAGTGGAGGCAGTGGAAGTTGGTGTGTCTGCATGTGTGTGATGATTGCGTGAGTGCCTGTGGGATGTGTGGTGCTTATGTTTGCCAGAGCTTCCCTTGTGTGTTGACGTGTGTGCATGCTGGTCTGATGGTGTGCTTGGGGTAGGCTGAGGTACAAGGGTGTGGGTCTGGGTGGAGGCAGTTGGAGGGGGGAGGCTAGAGACAGGGACAATAGCTGCCATCAGTGCTGTGTCCAGAGTCTGAAAAGTTTGCTGAAGGGCTGCCTGACCAGAATGAATGCCCTCCAGGAATGCATTTGTTTGTTGCAACTGCCTCTCTACACCCTGGATGGCATTCAAAATGGTAGACTGCCCAACAGTGAGGGACTTGAGGAGGTCAATGGCCTCCTCACTGAGGGCAGCAGGGATGACTGGGGCAGGGCCTGAGGTGCCTGGGGCGAAGGTGATGCCCACCCTCCTGGGTGAGCGGGCACGGGCAAAGGTTGAGGGGCTGCTGGGAGGGCGGTGCTGGTAGGGGGGGTGGCGGCTGTACGTGTAGATGCAGGGGGCACAGATGTGGCCGTCACCACAAGGGAGCTCCCATCAGAGGACGAGTCCGTATCACTGGTCTCAGCTCCTGTCCCCGCCGTGGAGCTCCCCTCGCCCTCCGTCCCACTGGTGTATTCAGACTCCGTAGTGTCACCCTCCAGGGCCATGTGGGATGCAGCTCCCTCCTGCTCCGGTCCCACTGCTCCTCCGCCTGATGATGCTAATGCACACAAGAACAGGGAGACCACAAAAAGGGGGGGGGACGACAGAAGAAAGACATGTTGAGTGCATGCATTACCGCTACCGTTGGCAGACACGACAGACACAGAAGCCCCCTGCACTACGCCACGCACTTGGGGTCCACTGTTCAATCCCTGGGACATGGCCTACAAGGCTATGGCCGACATCTGCACACATGGATGTCACAGGAGCCTGACTGGGTGTAGTTGGCACTGTACACAGGTGAGGTGGTGTGGCATAGGGTCTGCCAGAAGAAGGTGACCTAACTAGCACACTCGCCCTGGCCTAGCGAAACCCACAGCCCACCTCCCCCACCCAGACATCTCCACTGCGCGCAAAATCAGCAAAATGAGAGTGTACTCACTCCCTTGTGGCTGCTGTGATGCCCTCAAGCGCCCATCCAACTCTGGGTATGCCACCGCCAGGATCCTGAACATCAGAACGTTGGGAGGCCATCCCCAGCTGGGCCTCTGCCATATTCTTGCTCCAGCGGCGAATGTCCTTCCATCTCTTATGGCAGTGGGTGCTCCGTCCGGACGTCCTTGGCGATGGCACGCCAAACATCCTTCTTCCGGTGGGCGCTGACCTACAGGAATTGTACAGGGGAAAAAGAGAAGTTATTACCAACTGCACCGTCACACTCATTGGCCCCCATCCCTACCCTTGCCATGTGGCACATGCACTCACCGTCGTTTCATGCACGCCTCATTCTCCCCCCCCATCTTTCATCCACCCCACTCCAGGCATAGCCCATACAGCATGCTCCCAGTGTACTTACCTGTTTGTCTGGAGGACCGTAGAGTAGGGTGTACTGGGGGAGTACCCCATCCACGAGTTTCTCCAACTCCTCCGATGTGAAGGCAGGGGCCCTTTCCCCAGATGCACGAGCCAGACTGAGGTCACAGCAGCACTTGCAGTGTAGGTCCTCTCCTATCGAAGATCAGGTATCGAGTGATTGAACAGATAGAAAATGGCAGTCACGTCTGCGGCGGTGCGTACCGTCACCGCCGGCGTACATCGTCATTGGCTCCTGGGACCCATAGGGTCCAATGTTAACCAATGCAGAATTGCGCTGTGGTCTTCGACCGCCTACCACGACGTTGTACAACGCCAGGGCAGTTACCTCACATCCCATTGTCCCACTTTACAGGTCAGGCAGCTGCCATTTCAGGGGCCCACATGGCTTAATTTTTAACTGCGTCACACATACCTAGGCCTTGCCTCAACACTCCTACATGCAAATTTCGGATTATGAATCGTGTTCTGCGTAAGCTGTGGGTACGTACCTCTGAGTTGGTTGACTCTGTGCTCGCTGTTGTCCTTCATAGGCACCGTCCGCTGGGACATGTGAGGAGATGGCCGCATCCTCCGGTGTACAGACCGCTGGTGGACCTGTCGACAATGGAGGAAAGACATGTGATCATCACCTACAGGCTTGATCGTGCCACAATCCTGGAACTGTGTGCCCAGTTGGAGCCAGACCTGATGTCAGCTATCCACCATCCCACAGGAATCCCCCCTCTAATGCAGGGTGCTGTCAGTACTCCATTTCCTTGCAACTGGGTCATTTCAAACAACAGTGGCCATAGCATCAGGTATGTCCCAGCCTATGTTTTCCAACGTGTTGTCCAGAGTGTTGTCTGCCCTGCGGAAACACATGCAGAGCTACATCGTTTTCCCTCAGGTGGAGGATTTGCCTACAGTCAAAGGTGATTTCTATGCCCTGGGACATATCCCCAACATCATAGGTGCCATTGATGGGACACATGTGGCTTTGGTACCCCCCGCAGGAGTGAACACGTGTATAGAAACCGGAAGAGTTATCATTCAATGAATGTGCAGATGGTGTGTTTGGCCGACCAGTACATCTCCCATGTTAATGTCAAATTCCCTGGCTCAGTGCATGACGCTTACATCCTGCGGAATAGCAGCATCCCTAATGTGATGGGGCAACTCCAGAGGCACCGTGTGTGGCTATTAGGTGAGCACCTGGAAGCTAGTCAGTGGGAATGGCTGTCTGGCTCTGGGGATATCCCTACAGGTTAGTGTGTGTCTAACAGTTGTCCCTCGCCATTTGCAGGTGACTCTTGTTACCCCAACCTGTCATGGCTACTGACCCCAGTGAGGAATCCCAGGACAAGGGCAGAGGAACGGTACAATGAGGCCCATGGGCGAACTCGGAGGATTATAGAGCGGACCTTCGGCCTCCTGAAGGCCAGGTTCAGGTGCCTCCATATGACATGTGGATCCCTATTCTACTCACCAAAGAAGGTGTGCCAGATCATCGTGGCCTGCTGTATGCTTCACAACTTAGCTTTGCGACGACAGGTGCCTTTTCTGCAGGAGGATGGTCCAGATGGAGGTGTTGTGGCAGCTGTG
Organism: Pleurodeles waltl; assembly: GCF_031143425.1. Lineage (NCBI taxonomy): Eukaryota > Metazoa > Chordata > Amphibia > Caudata > Salamandridae > Pleurodeles > Pleurodeles waltl. The sequence goes on along the minus strand of NC_090437.1, from coordinate 721,788,278 downwards.
GAGCATGTGGACAGTGAAGACGAGGAAGCAGAAGAAGAGGACATCGACAACAGGAACTCGGTGATCCTGCAATACTTCCAGTGAGACACAGGTAAGAATACAAACCTGCCTACTACATGTACTTTAACACTCCTACCTCTCTACTGTCTGTCGTTTTCACCCAGTGTATGGTCACTGAGTTGTCACTTTCCCTAACGATTTTACAGATGTGGGTCCCACTGTATGACATCTGCTTTGTTTCCTCATGGACTAGAGCTGTATGACATAGGTATGCTGACATTACAATTGTAAGAGCATTTTGACACTGTAATTGCTAATACACTATTTGGAAATCACAGACAGACTCCAGATTATTTTGTGCTTTAAGGGTGTTTATTTAAGTGCTCAATATTGGAGGGTGCTGTAAAATGGTGAGGGGTGATGGTGAAGGAATGTCCATAGCAGAGTCCAGTCTATTAGTCTCACAGGTGCATTGCCCAAATGGGCATAGGAAGTGGAGCTGGGGCAGTTTGAGGATGGACAGGGTGACAAGGTGGGACAGAAGGATGTCAATCAGGGTGGTCTCATTTCTTGGCGGGGGTCTTGGCATCATTCTCTGTCTTTGTCCTGGATCTCAGGGATCGTTAACGGGGTGGTTCTCCCTCTACAGGGGGTGGGCTGCTGGTGTGGTGGTCCTGTGGCAGTGCCTCCTGTCCACTAGCGCCGGCAGAGGTGGTAGGCAGTTCATCGTCCAGGCTAGTGTCAGGGGCCCCGTGTTGTGCCACAGTGTCCCTTCTGGTGTTGAGGACTTCCTTCAGCACCCCTACGATGGTGCCCAGGGTGGAATTGATGGATCTGAGTTTCTCCCTGAAGCCCAAATACTGTTCCTCCTGCATCCTCTGGGTCTCCTGAAACTTGGCCAGTACCGTTGCCATCGTCTCCTGGGAATGGTGGTAGGCTCCCATGATGTTGGAGAGGGCCTCGTAGAGAGTGGGTTCCTTGGGCCTGTCCTCCCCCTGTCGCACAGCAGCCCTCCCAGTTCCCCTGTGTTCCTGGGCCTCTGTCCCCTGGACTGTGTGCCACTGCCCCCAGGTCCCTGTTGTTGTTGGGGTGGTGGGTTAGCCTGGGATCCCTGTAGTGGTGGACACACTGCTGATTGACGTGTCCTGGGACAGAGGTATGGACCTGCTGGGTGGGTGCTGTGCTGGTGTTTCCAGAGGGGGGAAGCTCTGTGGTGGCCTGTGACTGTGTCAGGGGAACCGACTGTCCTGAGGTCCCAGATGGGCCAGGCTGGTCATCTAGATCCAGTTGGACAGAGCTGCTGTCATCACTGTGGTCCTCTTCTGTTGGTGGTGTGGACATGTGTGGACCCTCCTGTCCGGTGACGTTGGGTAGGGGTCCTGCAGGGGTATAAAAGGATGTTTATTGCATCTGTGTGTGCCATGGTGTGCAATGGGTGGGTGACCGTGTACCCCAGTGCTTGCATTCCTGTGTGGGACCTTGTGTGATGGTGGTTTAGGGGGGGTGTATGGGTATGTGCAGTGGCCATGCTTTGGTGATAGGTGTCCATGCTTTGTTGTTGCATGCAGGGCTTGGTGTTGGGATGTGTGGTTTGTGATATTGGGACATTTGTGAGGAGTTGGAGTAAGGGCGAGGGTGGGGGTATGTGATGGCATGCAGGTAGGGTGGGGGATGTAATAGTTAAGATTTGACTTACCAGCGTCCATTCCTCCATCTACTCCTGCGAGGCCCTCAGGATGCAGAATCACCAAGACCTGCTCCTCCCATGTTGTTAGTTGTGGGGGAGGAGGTGGGGGTCCACCGCCAGTCCGCTGACCCGCAAGGTGGTGTCTTGAGACCACGGAACGCACCTTCCCCCGTAGGTCGTTCCACCTCTTCCTGATGTCATCCCTATTTCTTGGGTGCTGTCCCACTACGTTAACCCTGTCCACTATTCTTTGCCATAGCTCCATCTTCCTAGCTATGGAGGTGTGCTGCACCTGTGATCCGAATAGCTGTGGCTCTACCCAGACGATTTCCTCCACCATGACCCTGAGCTCCTCCTCAGAGAACCTGGGGTGTCTTTGCCGTGCCATGGGGTGGTGTGGGTGATGTGTGGGGTGGTGTGTGTAGTGATAAGTGGGGTGATATTTAGTGGTGTGTTGTGTGAGGTGCCTGGAAGTTATGTGGGTGATGGTATTGTGTGCCTGTGGATGCCTGGTAGTAGTTTGTAGTGTCTCTCTCTGGCCTTCTTTCGGTATTTTGGTCGTAGGGGTTTGTGGGTCATGTGGGTGTTTGTTTTATATTGTAATGGGTGTGTGGGATTGGTGTGTGTATGTGTATCAGGTGTGTGTATTTGGATTTGTCCAATGTGGCAGTGTTTTGTAAATGTGTGTGTATTTTGAGTGCAGCGGTGTGTACCGCCAATGGAATACCGCGGTTGAAAGACTGCCGCTTGTATTCGTGGGTCGTGATAGTGTGGACGTATTTCTGTTGGCGTGACGGTGGAGGTTTTGTTTTTGCCAGTTTATCACTGACCTTTGGTGTGGCGGACTTGTGTGGGTGTCTGAATTTTGGCGGATTCCGAGCTGTGGGTCGTAATAGCTGTGGCGGAATTCCGCGGCCGCGGGGGTGTGTTGGCGGTCTTCTGCACGGCGGTAAGCGGCTTTTACCGCCAATGTTGTAATGAGGGCCATTGTGTGCACCACTAAAGTAATCCTCTGGGTAACATTAACACTCAGTTATGGTATTCTATTGGCTGAAAAAGATTATCATCCGAAATTTGTCTGCATGATCCCACAAGTGGAAGATGTAATTTTGCCTTCTTTCTCAGTCCTTGTTCCTGATACAGTAAAAGAAGGATAAGACACAGACTGGGCCTAGGCACAGGCACCAGCGCTGTACAGCAACCATCAGGGTTGGGATAGGGATTCCCCTTACCATGTCATATCTATATGGTCCAACCCTCAAATACAACCTCAATATTATATTAAACATGAAGCTAAAACCGCAGAGAGGGAAATTCTCTCACAACCTGAGTACTGAGGTAAATGAACCCTGTTCATCTCCTATATATAACCCTTTGTTTCCCTTAGCTAGGCTGGCCCATTCATATAGAAAAGTTTTAGATTACAGACACTTAAAGAGTCACACATGCACATTTGCCACCCAAAACTCACACAGTACAGCATTAATAACCGGCATAGTGTGCAAAAAATACAAAACAACCTTGGACATTTCCAACATTTCTTTCTGCCAAAATCTTTCACCTGGAAGCCAGGATCTTAGCATATTTTCCACTTTGGATTTTCAACCCAGATTTTGTCGACTCCTTTAAGTGTATAAGATCAGTCCACGACTGTTCTCTGCCCGTGTGACATCAATATTACATGATATTGATCCTGAGGCATTGTCCTATGTAGATGAAATCTATCTGACAGATGACAACGTCAACACACATTTAGCCAGGGTGGATCGCATTGTTTTGAGATTCGCCACACAAGACAACAAATTCAACTTCATGGAAACAAAAATTGCCTTTTTCAGTGGCCTATTCCTAAGATCCAAACTATCAAATTAAGGAAGAAGCCTGGCACCACAATTTCTAGAAAAATATGTGCAATTACAACCACCAAATACCATCAATAAACTGCAATCATTGATTGGTTTCTTTAACTAAGCAATATAACATGTATTCCAGACTATGCACAACGCATCAAACCACTTTATGATTTAAGTTGTCCTAATTTTTCAAGTTAACACTGGCTACCACAACACACACAGATTCTCAGATCATTACAGACTGACATGCTAGAAGTAAAATATTTGTACACACGTGAAAGCAAAGCAAAGCAAATTTAGTAATCGGGGTCATCAGATTCACATATGACAAATTCAATGAAAGTGACATTGCACCCATAGCGTACAAACCACATCTGCACTCTAATGCAGAACAGTATTTTGATCCAACAGAAAAAATAATGACTGCTGTCCAGACAGCAGCCATAAGGGAGAGACCACTAGCCCAAGGGAAACACATAATTGTTACTACCCCAATACAAGCCCTTGAGGCGGTTACAAAAGCATGCATCACGAACACATAAGTATTACATACAATTCAGATACAATGGGCTTCCTTCTTGCCTGCCACTGATGTTGATTGTGTTTTTAATCCAAAATTACAGACCCATGAATTTCCCCGCTATAAACTATACCCATTGACTACCAACATTCTGCCTCTTGACCAGTACACATGATAATCATTTACACCAATGGTTCAGCTCAACAAGCTGTAAGTATCAAACATCAGCACTCTGAGACCTGCGCAGCCGCTTGTGGGGTAATGAAGAATGGTAAATTCCTCCCTCAGCAAACCTACATGCAGACCCTAGGAGGCTGCACAGCAAAACTTGCAAAGCTCAAAGCTTTGATTTTGGCACTGGAACACACAGATTCAGAACTTTCTACACTGATCGTGTGTGATGTGTACTTTTGTGTCCAGTCCTTCAGTGAATACTTACACTACTGGTGCATTAGCAGGTTCAGAGATTCTCAAGGAAACACCATAAAACACAGGTTTCTATGTGGGAACGTGGCAGATCTTCAGACAAACTTCCACGGGCTCATATAGTACAACATCGGGTCATCAACCTTGTGAAATTCACATTTTAGGAAACTCTTTGGCTGACGAGGCTTCTGTTGCTGCAATAACTCGTTCTCGTAAGAGGGTGGATGATGAAATTGTGGCTGCCGTGAAAGCTTTGTCTGATGGCAAGCCTTTACCAAAAGCACATCCTGCAAAATATTCCTATCATTTAAGTGCTCAAAACATCACTGTCCCTACAATACCAGGGGTGGGTGATCATGTGATCTCCAACAAATACCGCAGACTAGATCTAATTAAAGCTGCACATGGGATGTTGCTTCTGCCCATACTGGTGTAACAGCTATCCCCTCCCTTTTGCAAAAACACTACTTGTGGGCAGGTCTGTATAAATAGACCAAGCAATATGTTCTTAGTTGTGACATTTGTGAACAAATTAAAGGGTACACCAATAAACACCCACCACAGACACTCCTCCTAATTTCCAACAAGCCTTTGCAGTGTGTGTACCTAGATCATTTTGGTCCCTTACAACCAGATGGGGCATACAAATATATTCTACCGAGTGTATATTTATGCTCCAGATTCCTATGGGTGTGGCCATAAAGGTTGGCTGACACTTAAACTGATATTAAAGATTTGCAAGTCTTTATCGGGCCATGAGCAGTTGCAGCATTCTACTCGGACCAGGGTCCTGCTTTTGCCACCAGGGCATTCAGAGATACTGTGGCAACAATAGGTACTGGGGTGCATTATTTTTCCCTGTAGCATCCAGAGGGAAATTTGGTAGTGGAGCAGAAGAACCAAGACTTAAAGTAATCCTTAACAGCTAGAGTAATAGGTTCAAGTCATAGTTGGTTCCTTAACCTGTATAGAATCCAGAGAGCATTAAACAATCTGCCTAGAAGGTCTTATGGAGAACGAGCCCTTTATGAAGTCCTGTTTGGGAGCTCCTTACTCCTTTCACTACCATTCAGGATATACCTCTTCAAGCACTAAATAATGCTGAAATTATTTCCCCGAGTTTGGATAGGGCGGATAATGAACTTTTGTTGATTCCTGTCACCACTACATTGACAACAAATGTCCCAAAAATACATTTGCAATTTTCCAATGCAAAACAAACATCTGGAATCAGTTATGATGAACCACCCATGTATACATCTACCAGTTCCCTTTTGTCTGCATCAGCTCCAGTTTTTGCACAGACTCCTTCCAGTTATTTTGCAGACATTGATGACTTTTTTCAAATTCTTCAGCATCAGCTTCTGCATAACATATGTAAGCTTTTTGATTGCCTTAAAAATACCTATTTAGTTTTTCCATGGTACTATCTGTGGATACTTTTGACACTGCTTGCCTTTCTTCTATGGATCGGATTTGTTATTGTTTTCTTTTTTATCCTTATCTGTTTGAAGGCTCTGCTGTTCAACTGTTGACAAGATTTAAAAACCTTAATTATCCTCACACAAAGTGTGAATAGACTTGTCTCTTGTTAACATTATGCCGGTTCCAGTTCCTTATGGGATTGTTTGGGATTTAGTACCCTTCAATATATTTGACCCTAAAGAAATTATTCAAATTGCATATATGTTTAAAGTGTCAATGAGTGATATTATTATTCCTGGGGTTGTTTCTGAGGACTGAGATGTCACAGTTGATTCCATGCTTTCTGAGCTTGAATAGTATTCTGTATTTGAAAGTGAAGACGTTTATATGAATACAGCAAATTATGGGGAAATGTTCTGTTATCATCAACATGAACACCATTCTTTACATCAAACTAATACTCCAAGGTCAATTTTTAATTATACACAATGGGAACATTATTCATCTCCACCAGTGTGGAGTTCTAAAACATGTAGAAAGGTTTACTAATTTTACTGGGCATGATGTTAAGAATTCTGAGTCCTATTATTTGAAATTACCACATCTTAAGGCAAGAAAAACATTGCTAATGGACACTAAATGAATTTATTTGGATTCCTTTGCTTCCCAGTTGGCCTTAGATGAGTATGAATACTGAAAGAGATCAACTGATTCGAAGAGTGTTTGGGGAATGAAAAATTGGCAAATACAAGGAAGGGAAGCTTTATTTAGAGCATGTTTAATTCTGTTGCAAATTACACTTTTAAACGACACCACACAGCAAACTACTTGTCTAAGGTTATCAAAAACAAAATAATTAAGCAGACCCAGTATTCCCCCACCAGCTAAATTTGAAAAATGACAGAATATTCTGAAAGTTACAGAAGAACAGCTCAATGGTTGGGTTCAGAATGGTACCTTTAATTCATTAATTCATCACTTTCAGGTCCCAATGGGTGGTTATTGTGGCCAGTGGACAGAAATGGTGGTTATGCATGTTTTATCAACTCTACACAGGGTTTTAGAGCATGGAGACTGTACCCTCATTACATCATCACACAGCACTCAGATATCGTCATCCCATACAGCGTAGGTAAACTTGCAATGGTTACAAACATCCACATTAACAGCTGTAAAAGAACACCTTTCTCTCCTTTGTTGACTTACAAGATTTCTTGTTGGGTCCCAATTTAGAGAAAGCTTTAGCCATTGTCAATAGTTGTATGAACACATTGTCTAACCACGTTTACCCATTAAACAAAATTGTGTCTTCTTTTATTTTTCAAAATGATATGTCATTTTTACACCATGGACAGAATCATCTTAGATCCATCATGCAATTGAACTGGACATTACAAGGTCTAACAATGTCTGCAAGCCTTAGAAGCACGTTAGCTCTAAAGAGTTCTTTACTGCATTTAGGCCCATATTTAAGGAAAATTAGCGTCACCTAGAGTCATTTATTTTGATGCTAATGCGGTGCTAACTTAACTCCATATTTATATTTTGACGCTAGACCTGTTTAGCGTCAAAATATAGGAGTTAGTACCATTTTTAAGAAGCGCCAACCCACCTTGCATCAATGAGATACAAGGAATGCATTCCCTTCCTAAAAATGATGCTAGCCACCCGAGCGCCACATTTAACACCTGATGCAGAAACGACGCACAACTAGGAGGCGAGCCTAAATAATGGCGCTAAGTCCAATTAGCGTAATTATTTAATGCCTGGTCAGACCAGGTAAAAACACCATGGAATTGGCACATAGATGCCCACCCCAGCCTCCAGCATCACCACCACCCACACCACAGGAACACTACAGGAGGAGGGAGCCCATCCCAGGTAGGTTACAGGTAAATGTATGTGGGTAAGTGTGGTGTGCCACTGGGGGGCCCTTACATGAGGCCCCCAGCCTGGCACTGGGTATGTTGCGCTTGCCCTGGGGTCACTGATCCCCTGTTGTGGGCATTGGGTTAGTGGTATTGACTCCTGTCTCTACATAGACAGGAGTCATTTATTGGCTGCTTGTGCATCAAAAAATGACGCTAGGCTGACTGGTGGCAGATATTTTGCCGCTAATCAGCCTACCATAATTTTTTACCCACTGGCGCTATTTCCCCTAACGCCATCCATCACCGGCTAGCATCTTTTTTTGAGGCGCTAGCCATCCTTTAGCGCCATTGTGCATCATTTTTTAAATATGGTGCATGGACAGCATTTTTCATAAATATGGGCCTTAGTCATGTACAAAGAAATCAGATAATGGCTAAGAAAGAAGTTAGTTACATCGTGCTCAATAGTGAGAAGTTAGAAAAGCTGCCTTTTACTGTAGCAGAAATATTATTGTCAGTGTGGTTAATACATAGATTGATCTCTCTGCCAATATCAACATTTCATTTCACTTCTTGTTTGAAACATTTTACTGTTGGCAGATTTGAGCAGTTAAGAGATAGCTATGTCCCTTAGGTGTGGGAGTTGCCCTTTGATTGCAATTTTCTGAACAGCAACAAAGAGGTTTTTCGTAGCAGAAGTAAATGTGAAACTTCTTTAAGCCATTCTGTGATTTGAAAGCAGATGGTTTTATATGGCACACGTAACCCATCTGTTGTAAATTTAGCTTGCTGATTGAAGGGTATTCCCGTCCGTTTGATTTGCCCAGTATTTCAGCTACTTTCGAATGGAAGTTATTTGAAGCTGAGTGATCAAGTTTGCTGTGGGATGAGAGCAGGTGTCGCTTATGTGATTTCTGCTTCTCAAGTAGTGACTTGCTGTAAAAAGTTTTGTTTCTCACTACACATGAGAAAAAATTTGCATATTTGTGGCCACAAATTGCTACTGATAATTTCAATTTCAATTTGAGCAGACTAAAATCACTGCTGTTTCAAAAACATGTGGTGCTCACATCAGTCCATGAAACCTAAGACCTACAAGTGGCAAGGTCGGCTGCAGCGATACAGTCCCTTTTAAATGTAAATTTTCTAAAACATTTTGGTGAATTGGTCAGTTGTATTTTCAATGTTTCCAACACCACTGGGATTGTACACGTTTATAAGGCTATGGGCTCCGGATTTGTTAGCATTTCCAGACTGTTTGTAGTTATACCTTCAGCCAGTCACTCATTTTTCTTGAATGTTCTTGAGGGATTCCTGAGTGTTCTGGCATTGATTGGCGGTATCCTGCTGTTTCTATTTTTGATTCACAATGGCTGCCGCATCTCAACTGAGAGAAATGATAGAGCTCCCACCAGCCCAACTTTGTCCTGAATGCTTGATGCAGTATTTTGGAGCATTGCTATTGGACAAACCTGACAGGAATTGGTCACTATCATTCAGAGCAGTTCTCAGCTGTGTGCAGCTCTTTTCTGCTGCTTATTGTGCTATTTACAATGCGCACTTGAAGTGTGTCTTGTGTTGCAACATGTACTTTCTACGAACATAAATCTGATGATGTTTAGGATGGGGGTTCATTGCCAGAGGTTTCACGTGAGATTGTGGTTGTTATGCAACACCTTCTATGAGCCACCGTTGGTAGAGCTAGTTGCTCCTGGTGCCTCAACATTTGCTTCAACATCTGGCACTGCATGGAATGCTGTCCCCTTGTTTGGGACTATGGCTGAGGCAACATATCATGTATGCTCCTTCTATCTTTTAACTGATGAGCTGGTGGTTCTATCACTTTCTAAAGTGGGGTCTATCTTGGATTCTTTCATTACTGATGTGCTTGGTGACTTCCTATGTGATTCTGATGACTTTTAAATTGCCATTCTTTCAAATTGACCTGTTTTAATTTAGCCTTGTGCTTGAGCCTGATTTGCTTGTCGACTGAGGCATTTTATAACTTTTATGTATATTTTAGAATGCTTTTAGGTTAGTTAGCCTTTGCTTGTGCTTTAGGTTGTGGGCCCTGCACTCCTGTACTGACAATGGGGAGGGTGCTGTGTGTTCTCCTTAGTACCTAGACTTGACATCCTTATTTTAGCTTTAGGCCCGTAACCTGTGTCTTTAAGTACACATACACGCTTTATTAGTTTTATTCTTTTCAATATTTTTTAGTACAGCTAGCTTTTCAGCTTGTTGTTTTTATATTTTATTCAGCTGCCTTTTTTGAGAAAGCATAGTTGTTCGTGTTGAACATTTTATCAGTACCTCTGCATGCATTTCACTCTGTGTGCTGCTCAAGACTGTCATGCTTGGCACATGATATTCTAATGCCAATTGCCACTCTAGGAGTTAGGAGACAACCCTCAAACACAGATATATTAACACGTCAGACCTGTTCACAGAACACTGTTCTATTTGTTATATAAAGAACATGTAGGTCTAAGGAGGGCACAGGGCATTCCAGTCATGGCTATCCAGGAACATACACCATTCCATGGACAGCTTTGCTGATCCTGACTCTACAGTCAACCAGGAGGATTGCCAGAAGATAACAGGCAGACCCTTGCCTGTCTTTCAGGTATGGGGTCGGGGCTCCTTCCATAGACTGGGATAGGCAGAAGGGCTAACAACACTATTCTCTCAAGTTTTAGACAATAGGGTTTTAGGTTGGAATCATTAGGTTTTGTAATCATACAGGATGGTGGGATTGTTCATCTTCTTCACTTTATTGTAACCATAATCTCTATGTTATACTTCATTTTCCTGATTATCACAGCCCATGTTTTTATAATCAAATGCAAATGCTCCAATAAATATATTGAAACCGATTTTGAGTCTCTTAATTTGCCGTCGCATTGGTGAGACTTTGGGTAACTGGGAGAAAAGGTTCAATCTGTTCACAATGACTTCCCTGAAGAGTCAGAGTGTCATGTTTTTAAGCTGCCACAAATCACATTTACTTTCTAGGTTTGTGTGAGGTGCTTCAAGCTAGCCGACAAAGTCAGGCCAACAGCTTCCAGACATTTGGAACTGACTCAGTCAGCCAGACTCAGTGGTGATGCCGCCATAAACTACACAGTTTTATCCCCAAGGTAAGAGTCCTACGACAATGTTCCCAGTGTATTGCGTCTTCACGAAACCTGAAGTTCTGGTCCTATAAACATCCACCTTCCCAAACACATAGGGTCTCAGTCGCAAGACATCCTGTTAAGCAGTTACTCAGCAGATCCAGTATCACAAGCTCCTCTTCTCTTATTTTGTCCCAGCCTCCCTTCACTTCTGGCATAGTGTGGATCTAGGAGTTGTGTCCCAGGATCTCTGTCCCTGGAACTTGCATCATCCTGAGAGGGATAGGAGGTCCAGCATTGGCTCTGGTGCCCTCTCCGTGGTTCGGACCAGGTGAGTGTGTGACATCTGTGATATGGAAGTAGGTGATAATGGTATTGGCTGGTACAGAAGATTGATGTAGTAATTATTAACCCACTTCAAATTGGTAAAGGCTGGTTTAAAGCCAGCTAGCAGTAGTAGAGTGAAGAGGAATGTTTGGTTTGATAATGATTGCCAGGAGGGAAGAAGAACGGTGAACAAGTGATGTTGACAACTTAATTCAAATCCAAACAATGCAAGTTTAGGAGAAGCCATGAAGGTTTCGAAAATTGCATATTGTAATTAATGTACCCCAAAATAAGGGAACATTATAAATCAAATTGGGGCTTAATGTTAGCAATTATTGAATGGAAGAATAGTAAGTATTTCTGGTGCCTGGTGAAGCCTGCTATGATTACTTCTTCATCCTCCTTTGAGTCTTAGATAAGTGAGGATGATTGGTTTTCTTTCATCTATTCTCTCTACAGTGGTGGGACATTTCGCTGGTGTCTCCGGCTATATCCCAACCCGATTTAGAGGTTATAGCAAACTCCCGGTCAGCAGTGGTACTGTTCGAAATCATTGGTAATATGAAGTCTTCTAGGACTTGTGGGCTAGATGGTTTCCCATCTCTTGTCTTTAAGAAGGACCGTAGGGAGTGGGACCTAATTTTGAGTGGGTTCTTTAAGTAGGTGAAATTTACCGGAATCCTTCCGAAGTCATCGGAGGAAGACATAATGAGTCATACACAAAAAAGTAAAACTAGCCAACTACTATTTGATATCCTTCCTAGATATTACTTTTAAGTTATTTGCCTAAACCTTACTGAAGAATTTAGCTGTCTGGGCTTTTGACATCGATGAATCCTTGTGGAGCAGGGAAGATTCAGGCCAGAATATTCTACAACGGGCCACAGTTTCACCCTGTGGGGTGTCACACAGCAGTCAATGGAGTTGGTAGGTGTCCTGTGCTGCTGCTTTGTTGACTTTCTGGCAGCATCCAACAGGGTTGATGGGGCACTTTAAGGCGTAGGTTCAGCCAGAGAAACATATATGAGGCCCTGTTGGATCTTCTGGTAAAATTACATAGTAATAACTGGGTACAGGTCAATCGTGAAAGAGCAGGTAGCCACTTGAGGAAAATCCTGATATGAAATGGCTTACACCAGAGTTGCCTCTTAGCTCCCTTGTTGTTCAGTTTATTTATAGCTGACCTCCTCCAGTGTTAAAAATAGCTTTTCTGGTTGGCAGAGGTATGCACTCTGTCCAAGCAGGAACCACAATCCAATTCAGGGTAAGTCAGATACACACCATAAATTAACCAGTGCTTGGCACAGAGAAATCAGGCTTAGCTTAAGATGCAGTGTGTAAAGTATTTGTGCAACACTTCAAACAGTAACACAGTGAAAACACCATAAAATACACCATAAAAAGACCCCACACCAGATTAGAATAATAGATTAGGGCCCATATTTATAGGAAAATTACAGAGCATGAAACTGCTCCAAAATTGGCAGCGCCGCGCTCCTTCATTTTCACAATGCAGGGATGCGCTGTATTTAATTGAATATGGCACACCTCCACGTTGTATCTTGCGCTGGTGCTACATTTCGCTGCCAGCACCAACGCAGGCATCCTTGCACCATTGTGCAGAATGCAGCACACACAAAAATGCCAAAGCGTCATTTTCAAATGATTGTTTATATGCAGGAAGGGACACCTTCTCGCACATAAGAAATCATGTCTGGCATTTTGTTCTTTCTATGCATGCTGCAGAATGCAGCACACATAGAAAAAGCAAAAAACAAGGAGGAATACAAGTATTCCTCCTCGTTGCAGCTTGCTTGTGCCACCCCTGTGGTGGCGTGAGATTTTGGTGCTGCCTCAAGTTTACAAACACTCGTAATTCTGAAGCAGCGTCAAAATGCAATGGGTGTTGCTGTGGGATGCCTACAGCAACACCCACTGCATGCCCCTTCGACGCAAAGGGCTGAGTGTGAAGGGGTCATATTTACAAGGTGGTGTTAACACTACCTTGTAAATAGGGCACAGGGCATAGCACCACCGGAGCATCACAAAAAGTGATGCTCCGTTGGTGCTAGGGACTCATAAATATTCCCCTAGGTTTTTATAAATCAAACAAGGCCATAACAACAAAAATCCATTTCAAGTAGTGGTTGAAAAATGATTTTTTAAATAATATAACTGAAAATTGCACTAGACACATGTTGAGATGTCTGGTTGCACTGCACTTGGACAAAATCAAAAGTTCAGGCGACCTGTGATGGAGCGTAAGCCGGCTACAGGACCCACGCAGAGCCCGCTGAGCTCAACTACCATAATATTTGTTGCAACTCTAGATGCATCGATGGTCCCCATGCAGTTGGGTTGTTGCACTGGATTTCTACAAACAACAGTAGCAATACATCGCTTCCATCGAGTGAAATGCTGATTCTGAGTGCAGTGGTTCCGAGTGTGATCCACGATGGAGGGGATGATGCGTTGATCTTCTCTTCGCAGTGGCAGCAATGCATTGGTCCCAAGGATGTGGTGCTGGAGGTGATACTGTGGTTCTGAGTGCGATGCTGTAGGAAAATGCCTCTCATGGCATGGTTACCCACAAGCTTTTTGCCTTTTTTTGATGCTCGTTGTGATTGAAAGTGTGCTGGGACCCTGCTAACCAGGCCCCAGCACCAGTGTGCTTTCCCTAAACTGTACCTTTGTCTCCACAATTGGCACAGCCCTGGCACACAGATAAGTCCCTTGTAAGTGGTACCCATGGTACCAAGGGCCCTGTAGCCAGGGAAGGTCTCTAAGGGCTGCAGCATGTATTATGCCACTCTGGGGACCCCTCACTCAGGACATGCACACTGCCTTACAGCTTGTGTGTGCTGGTGGGGAGAAAATGACTAAGTCGACATGGCACTCCCCTCAGAGTGCCATGCCCACAAGCCACTGCCTGTGGTATAGGTAAGTCACCCCTCTAGCAGGCCTTACAGCCCTAAGGCAGGGTGCACTATACCACATGTGAGGGCATAGCTGCATGAGCACTATGCCCCTATAGTGTCTAAGCCAAATCTTAGACATTGTAAGTGCAGGGTGGCCATGAAGAGTATATGGTCTGGCAGTATGTCAAACACAAACTCCACAGTTCCATAATGGCTACACTGAATACTGGGAAGTTTGGTATGAAACTTCTCAGCACAATAAATCCACACTGATGCCAGTGTGGGATGTATTGAAAAATGCACACAGAGGGCATCTTAGAGATGTCCCCTGTTTACCAGTCCAACTACTAGTGTTAGGCTGACCAGTTTCTACCAGCCTGCCACATCCAGACGGGTTTCTGGCCACATGGGGTGAGTGCCTTTGTCACTCTGTGGCCTGAAATAAAGCCTGTACTGGGTGGAGGTGCTTCTCACCTCCCCCCTGCAGGAACTGTAATACCTCAAAGGTTCAAGCCTGGTGTTACAGTGCCCCAGGGCACTCCAGCTAGTGGAGATGCCCGCCCCTCTGGACACAACCCCCACTTTTGGCAGCAAGTCCGGAGGAGATTATGAGAAAAACAAAGAGGAGTCACCCTCCAGTCAGGACAGCCCCTAAGGTGTCCTGAGCTGAGGTGACCCCTGCCTTAGGAAGTCCTCATCTTGTTTTGGAGGATTAAGGATGTGCCCTCCTCCCCAAAGGGAGGAGGCACAAAGAGGGTGTAGCCCCCCTCCAGGACAGTAGCCATTGGCTACTGCCCCCAGACCTAAACACCCCCCTAAATTTAGTATTGTGGGGTGACCCTAAACCCAGGAAATCAGATTCCTGCAACCTGAAACAAGAAGAAGGACTGCTGACCTGAAGGCCCCACAGAGACAATGGAGATGACAACTCACTTGGCCCCAGCCCTACCAGCCTGTCTCCAGACTCAGAGAACCTGCACAGCGACGCATCCACGTGACCAGCAACCTCTGAGGACTCGGAGGACTGACCTGCACCTAAAGGACCAAGAAACTCCCATGGACAGCAGCTCCGTCCAAAACTGCAACAAAGAAACAATCTTTAAAGAGACTCCAGCCTCACTCCGGAAGCGTGAGTCTCCACACTCCGCACCCGACGCCCCCGGCTCGTGTCCAGAAGAACCAAAACCTCAGAAAGGACCCCCAGGTGACTCCCACGATGTGGAAACCCTGAGACGACCTCCCTACATCCCCACAGCGATGCCTTTAAAGAGGATCCAGAGGCACATCCAGACCGCGACTGCCCGGTAACAAAGGAACCCGAAGCCTGGAAGAAGCACTACACCCGCAGCCCCCAGGACTGAGAGGAACCAACTACCAGTGCAGGAGTGACCAACAGGCAGCCCTCATCCTAGCGCATTCAGTGGCTGGCCCGAGAAGCCCCCCTGTGCCCTGCTTCCATCGTCAGAGTGACCCCAGGGTCTCTCCATTGATTCCTATCTACAACCCGACACCTACTTTGCACACTGCACCCGGCCGCCCCTGTGCCGCTGAGGGTGTATTTTGTGTGCCTGTTTGGGATCCCGCCAGTGCTCTACAAAACCCCCCTAGTCTGCTGCCCGAGGACGCAGGTACTTACCTGCTAGCAGACTGGAACCAGAGCACCCCTGTTCTCCATAGGCACCTATGCTTTTTGGGCCCTACTGCACCTTACCGGCCCTGTGTTGCTGGTGCTGGGTGTTTAGGGTTGACTTGAACCCCCAACAGTGGGCTGCCTATGCCCAGGAGACTGAACTTGTAAGTGCTTTACTTACCAGAGAAACTAACCAATACTTACCTCCCCCAGGAACTGTTGATTTTTGCAGTGTCCACTTTTAAAATAGCTTATTGCCATTTTTGCCAAAACTATGTACAATACTGTTTTAATTCAAAGTTCCATACTTACCTGTGTGAAGTACCTTACGATTTATGTACTTACCTAAATTCTGAATCTTGTGGTTCTATAATAAATTAAGAAAATATTATTTTTCTATATAAAACCCTATTGGCCTGGAGTTAAGTCTTTGTATGTGTGTTCTCATTTATTGCCTGTGTGTGTACAACAAATGCTTAACACTACCCTCTGATAAGCCTATTGCTCAACCACACTACCACAAAATAGAGCATTAGTATTATCTAATTTTGCCACTATCAACCTGTAAGGGGAACCCTTGGACTCTGTGCACACTATCTCTCACTTTGAGATAGTATATACAGAGCCAACTTCCTACATTGGTGGATCAGCGGTGGGTTCTAAGACTTTGCATTTGCTGGACTACTCAGCCAATACCTGATCACACAACAGTATGCTAGTATATGCTGAGCCAACTTCCTACAGGTGCACTTACGTCTTCCATCCAACGGCTAAGATATGCCGGTTCCAATGAAGATGCATGGGTTCTGGTAGCTGCATCACTTTATTTTCACTTATGAGGGCCCTGGACTGGGTTGGCACCATTTGGCAGAGCAAGATCTGCAGCAAGCAAAGTTCAGGTGCAGTTTGTAGACTAAAGAGAAGTCTTTGATGTCCCTGAGTCTTCAGAACAGGAGGCAAGTCAGCAAGCCATTGGAGTCACTCTGGGTTCAAGTGGGATGAATCCAGTCCTTCCACAGCAGGGAGCAGGGCACCAGGCACCAGGGCAGTACAGCACAAAAGCAATTCTTCCAGAGCAGCAGTCCGTGGTGGCTGTCCTTATAGCATCACAGCAGTCCTCCTTCCTGGCAGAGGTGTTCACAGGTCAGAGGACCAGCACTTATACCCAGTTGTGCCTTTGAACTGTGTGTGACTTCAAAGAAGGATCTTTGAAGTGCAAAAATGTCCTTTCTACCTGCCCTGGCTCCAGATTTACTACAGGGGACTATGCAGTACACAGCCTATTCAGGTGTAAGAGTTAGCTTCTCCCACCCATCCTGCACAGGATGAGCCATCAGGATGTTGATGGCCCACCAGTCACACCTGAGCTCCTTTTGTGTGTGGCTGATGGAGGAAATGCACAAAGTACAGTTGTTAGTCAGCCCAGAAGTATGCTGTAGACAGGCTGCAGGCACACAGGGCTAAGAGCAGGAAAATGCCAACTTTCAATCATTCAATCAATCAAGGATTTCTAAAGCGTGGATAATCACCCGTAGGGTCACAAGGAGCTGAATATAGGTGTGCTGCTCAGTCGAAGAGCCAGGTCTTGAGGTCCTTCCTGAATGAGTTCTGCCTGAGCTTGAGGGGAAGTGTGTTCCATTTCCGGGCTGCTAGCTAGGAGACGGATCTTCCTCCTGCTGTACTTTTCTGGATCTTGGGGACGGCTGCAAGGGTGAGCTGGGAGGAACAGAGGCATCTGTTGGGTACGTGGAAGGTGAGACGGTGGTTGAGGTATGCTGGTCCTATGTTGTGCAGTGCCTTGAAGGAGTGGATCAGGAGTTTGTAGGAGATGGCTTGTAGACTGGGAGCCAGTGTAGGTCTCTGAGGTGGGAGGAGATTCAGGCGTGTCAGGGGGTGTCCAGGATGAGTCTGGCTGCTGCATTCTGGACTCGTTATAGTCTTGATTGAAGTTTCTTGGTAATGCCGGCATAAAGTGCACTGTCGTAGTCCAGTTTACTGGTGATGAGTGCGTGGGTGTCTGTCTTCCTCTTGTGGGGGGAATCCATTTGAAAATCTTCACCAGGAGACGGAGGGTGTGAAAGCTTGATGAGGCTAACTTGACAGGTCATTTATAGAGTGGAGTCCAGGATGATGCCCAGGTTGCGTGCATGGTCATTGGGGGCAGGGGCATTACCCAGAGTGGTGGGCCTCCAGGAGCTGTTCCAGGCAGAAGGGGTGGAGCCAATTATGGGATCTCTGTCTTGTCCAAGTTGAGCTTGAGGCAGCTGGTTCCATCCAGGCGGCAACTGCTCTCATCCCGTTGTGGAAAATCCTCATGGCTTGCTCAGAGTCCTCGGACAGAGAGAGGATCAGTTGGGTGTCTTCGGCATAGGAGACTATGTTTAGCTCATATTGTTTGGTGATCTTAGCGATTGAGCTATATAGACATTGAAAAGCGTTGGGGTGAGTGAGGATCCTGGGGGCACTTCACAGCACTTTCTAAAAGTGGCTTTTTCAAATTTGTTACCATAAATATGACTTTTTCCTTTAAAGAGAATTTCTTAATACAATTCCAAAGGTACTAAACATGACATATCTATTCCTTCTCATTTAGGAATCACTAGTTTATTAAATGTAATAATGAATCCCTGATGTTAACCTAGAAGAGGGGTAGGCCTCCTAGTAGTGAAAAATGAATTTGAGAGTTTTTTTACTAAACTTGTTAAACTTAAAATTACATGCCCTGCCCTTTAAATACATTGCACCCTGCCCTACTGGCTACCTAGAGCCCACCTTAAGGGTGACTTATATGTAATGAAAGGAGAGTTTAAGGCTTGGTAAGAGGTTTTAAATGCCAAGTCAACATAGCAGTGTAAACTGCACTTACAGGCTCTAAAATGGCAGGCCTGAGACATGTTTCAGGGCTACTTGAGTGGCTTGCACAAGCAGTGTTCTAGCCCCATTAGTAGTAATTAATTTACAGGCCCTGGGCACAAGTACTGCACTTTACCAGAGATGTATAAGTAAATTAAATATGCCTATTGTGGATGTACCAATCAATGTTTAGGGGAGAGAGCGCATGGACTTTAGCACAGGTCAGCAGTGGTAACGTGCCCAGAGTCCTAAGGCCAACAAAAATAAATCAGCAAAAATGTGAGACAAACAGACAAAACGTTTGGAAGAAGATCACCCACTGGCTGTCAGGTCTAACACACAGGTATTACATGCTACTCATAGTTTTTCTTCTAAGACTGGGGGTAGGAACACCAGTTGCCTCATGTACACAATGATGTGGTGGTGATGGACCTTACACTCATTGGGCTCCAAAGCAAATTAGAGGCATTCAGTTATTATTTTCTGTAAAATAAACTCCCGATCAATATTGAGAAGACAAAAACCCTGTTTTTCAACACACAGAAAAAGTGTTTCTCTTGGTTCCCTGGCATTTCCATTAGAGCAGATCTGAGAGTAAAAATATCCTACGATGATCTTCTCAGACAACTTAAGAAGGGATTAACGTCTGGCCAGAAAGAGGCTTACACTGATGACCGAAGTGAGTAGCTTGAAATGTTTCGAACGTACATACGGAAAGTACACCTTTGAGCCACTACGTAAAGTCATACAGAGTAACATAATTCCCCAGGCTACTTATGGAGCATAGGTGCTGGCACCGGATAGACGAGTTACATGGGAGCAGATAGAAGGTAGTATCCTCAAATCAGTGATTGATCTACCAAATGCAATGATTCAAGCTAAAAGGAGAGAGATAAAACTGTAGGTTGGAGTTGGGCAGACGCAGGGGCCTTCAATTTTATTTCATGATTAGTAATGGCTTTCCCTGTGATAAACTATCTGTAATTTCCAGAAGTAATCTTGACCTTCTCTGGTAAGAACCCAGGTAAGGTCATTATCGAGTGTCCACTTGTCCCATATATGTATTTTGAGGTGGTTGATGGGGTTGAAACAAAACAAATGAGCAAAAAAAAGAGGGAGCTTAGGCGCTGTGCAGAGGAAACAAGCTGGAGTGAGGATCTACAGTACCAAAGGAATAAGAGATCAATTGTTCAACGAAATTACTGTACCTAAGGAATAAGAGATCAGTTGCTAACAAAATTCTGTGCCGAAGGTTGAGAAGTGACCTGGGGTGGAAGATGCCAGGGTTGAAAGCCCAGATTGCCAGGAATTTTGGTCAGTGTCCATGTAAGTGGGGTAAAAGGTACTCAGTGAGCCAACTATAAGTATACTGTATATTTTTTAGAGGAAAGGAAGAAGATGAGATGATACTAGACAGCTGAAGTTCAAATACATAACTGAAATATGTGTTTAGAACCAATGTTACAAGAGGGAAAAGCTGTATATTCTTTTTAAATTTAGCTATGAAATTAACATTAAATTGTGCAAAAGCCTGTAAGATAAACCAAGTTATAAAATGCAAACAAATTACACTGGGTAACTACTGACTGCCTGTCTTTAAGGGTGATCCAACAACATGAGAGAGCTCAGGATAGAAGACTTCTAGGCAATGTAACAACTCTGCAAAGAGGTGTTAATTAGACATTCAAAACTCTAAAACCTAGCACTATTTATTGTATGTTTTGTCTCCAACAGCAGTGATGGGTTCCATTGTAAACAGGGTGGCCCATCAAATGGAGTTATGGTAGTGGCCCTGTGATGGTCTGACAAGCCCAGTATTGTGCACCTTGAATTACCTCTGAATTCGCAAAATAAATAAATGTAGTAGTCAATATGGAGGTGTACACCCCATGTGTTCCTATGCGCTCAGCCACCTTAGATTAGCTAGGTAAATATTTTCATAGTCAGTATTTATGGCAACATTATATTGAATGGTTCATAAACAGGATGCCCAATCTAGCAATGGTAAAAAACAAAGTATTTGAGTGTACCTAGTTGATGTTCATCCCTAACTTACACTCTCCCTAAGTGTAAAGCTTGTGAGAGCCGAACATATTGGCCTTTACATGCATTACAAATGTGCAGAAGTTAAGTGTAATAAACATTATTTCTGCACCTCCAACACATGGTTAAAAATCATGAAAAGACCTCCAATTTGGAAACCCTATTGCATTATAAAATATCAACTTGTTCATGCGCATCATTTTATGCAAAATATGGTTTAGCACAATCATCATGAACAGGCCATTCTAGTGTTAAGCACTTTGTCGACCCGTTAACCAATAAAATTGAGTAATATATTCCATTTGAGATTATTTGCATATTTTTTGTTCATTTAAAAAAAAAAAAATGTATTTTAAAATGTCCAGTACTAATTAGAATACTGAATAAAATATGCCCACTTCGCAAAGTTATAAATATGCATCCTCTGGTTTACTAGTATGCAACAGTGCAGATTTATAACTTTCTGAATTCCATAAACCTTTGCCTGAAAGCTGTAATAGCTGCAAGGTTTCAGGTGTAACCCTTGAAAACTATTGGGAATTCCTGTTTTTACCATGAATGAGGTATTTTTACATGTGTGATATTACATTATAAAATGTAATCATGATTGTGCAAAGGATTTTTTTGTGAATTCCTTCTACTACCTCCCTGCCAGTTTTGGAGCTGCTTCCTTCCTACGTACGAAAGGGTTTATTCCTGGCCACAGCAGAAGTAAATTCCAAACCCTTACCAAGATGATAAGTGGTCAGAGAGCAGTTTGAGAATACCAACAGACTCTTCAGTTTGTGAGTGTTTCTCAGTTTTCCCAGTAACTCTGCTGCAAAACACCTAAACCCCGCCACTTGAGTCATTTACTCCAGCACAACAGAATGCCCTGTGGGGTAATAGTATACTTGAATATGAGTATTTATGAGTGTGATATCATGTATAATGAATTTCTTATGTTTGGATATTGAAAGGTTTGAAAGTGTGAGTCAAATTTAAAAGAACACATTGCTCTGTTAATTGAGCCCAATAAGATGGTTTTCTAAAAGAGGATGGAGATGAAATGTAGTAACCTTGGTAACTGTCAAAGAGTCTATACTCAGATACAATTAGACACATGAAACCATAATCTACAATTGTGCAACCAGTTAATCTGGTGAATGAATAGATTTCTGATATTGTTAATATATTGTTAATGTTCTATTTTTCCATTTAGAAATTGAAAAGGCATTGCAAACTCAGTTACATAGGACTTAACATACTTCACATATGTGGGCAGACATACAACATTATATTGTCCAAAGCCTTTGCCAGTAAAGCCTTTTGATTTCTTATGAAGTTGGGGGTGTGGCATATAAATGTACAGAAAATAACATATTCGAAACACATTTCTGAGAATCCAAATAATCAAACACCCATATATTGTAAAACAAATTATTATACATACAGATTGGTCCTAAATAATAGTAACACCCCAAAACAGTTACAGATAACTAATATTAACTAGCTAAAATGTAAACAAATCATAAATCCTAAAGCAAATCCTGATGAGGGAAAATACTTTTGCTATTTGAGTGGAAAAAATGAAAGAAAGGTAGAGGAAGGCAGGATAGGGAAAGGGGTAAGAGGAGAAATTAGTTATTGAAGGGTTACTCCAATACAACGTGCCAAAAAAGAGGCATTTGAACGACAGGTAAAATAAATTAAAATTAAAAATGGGTGAAGGAAGGGCGTTAATAAGAGCTCACCCGTCCACAAAAAAAAAAAACAGTGGGCAAAAAGGGAGTATTGGGATAGAACAAAAAAGAAACTGGGGGAAGAACAGATGCATCGGGAAGGTGTTGGTAATTCATAAGGGTAGCAATTTTTAAAAAAATTGTGAAACATCACTCACTGACTAGATTTAGTAAGAAGGGTGAAGGTAAAAGGCCATCTATGCAAACCTTCTATACAAATTGCAGTTGCGCCTTGAAGAATGCAAGTAAAAGACTAGTCTTTAAAAAAGCCAGTCAAATATTTTGTTCTTTTTTAATAAAAGATTAATGTCCTTCATTGAAATTCCAAATGAAAAGTTTAGGTGTATTGTTTTCTCTGAGCTGGACTTCTATGAAATTACTTTTCTGTGAAATCTCATACAATTCTGTTGAGCACGTGAGCACTATATGGTGGTGCCTATGTGTGTTATGTAAGAGGGAGGCATGAGTATGGTGTCCTTTGTTAATTTGACAAAAGGGGACTTCAGTTTACACCTCCACCAATGTCGGGTCCCTGCATACAAACTGTCATTGTCCAACCATGGTTTCTTGCTTTAATACCCCCTAATAATGAGTGGGTTGGAGCATTGCAAGAAAATGGCTGCTTTGATGGTGGTGCACATCACCATGGTTCCATAAAAAAAGTATAAACAAACTCTTTTAGAGCAGCATTGGATTAAATAGCTGTGGGCCTGATTCACAAAGACAAACTTACACTTTTGTGTAGGTTTATGATTTTTTGCATTCACAAAGGAATTTTACAAGTAATATCTTTATGACTGTGAGTCTCCATACATATGGCAGAGACTCTGAACATAAAATGATAGGCAGCTAAAACATACTACTCGTAAAATTGCTTCATGATTTGCAAAAAATCGTAAATTGACACAAAAGTGTAAGATACGTTTATCTTTGTGAATCATAGCCTGGGCCTTCACACCCTACTTTTAATCTTGTGTATCGTCACTGTGTCAGAATTATGTATCTGTACATGAAACCATTTATTTCTTTTTTCTACATCAACCTTTTCTAGTAGAGAAATCCTTTTCTCCCCATGCAACTTTTTCTAGTAAAGAAACCTCTTTCTTCCTACGGGATATGGTTAGCATTTAGGGAATATACATCATTTATGGAGATGATCCTGCCCTGATCTACTGCTGTAGAAAATCCACTGCTCTGGTGGATTGCCTTGGCAGTCAGAACTATCAGCAGGAGTAAATATCACCACGTTCTGTTTCTATCACACAGGTCCAGAGGTGGTATTTTTCATAATATATTTTTTATTCTTCCTATTTTGTTACTCTGGCTTTCCTCCTGCTTTTCAAAACTTAGTTTTTTTTTACTGCCTAGCCCTTAGGTTTCCACATCTTGACATATTAGTAATATATAAATAATATATGCACCTTGTTTATCAGATTAGTAAATCAAAGGCAGTATCATTAGAATTATGCAATTTTGCGGCAACAGTATTTTCTGCACAGTTGTAGATGTACGTCACTTGCTACATAAGCTGCCATTTCTTGCAAGAAGTACAGATTTCAGTAAAAATGTTCGTAGCTCAAATGTTTTCTTAAAAGGCACCACACCTGAGTGGCACAGGGTACACCCATTGAAACGGTTAATTAACTGTTGGCGATTATAGTACTACGGTGTTAAAAGCTGGTACTAAAGAGGTGAAGCTTGTTCTCAAACAGTTTTAGTACAACTATACACATGCTCTATTGGGTTCTAAAGGCCAGGTGTATGACTTTTTGTTTTGCGACTTGCAATTTACGATCCGTTTGGGAATCGCAAATTGTGAGTCGCAAAACAAAATATATAACAGTGTTAAGTATGCTGTTTGCAATTCCCAAAGGGGTCGCAAATGATCTACCTCATCAATATTCATGAGGTAGGTCGCAATTTGCGACCCCATTATGAATGGCCGCACTCACAGGGATGGTAGCCTGCTGGAGACAGCAGACCACCATGTCTGTGACTGCTTTTTAAATAACAACAACCTAACTAAATAGAAGAAGCAGGCAAACTATCTACAAAAATGTTTTCCGAAACAAAAACGATAAAATTAGATTGTGAGATGCAACAATCAATTTGCGTAAAAATAGAGAATAATTAATCTCCTATTTGAGTCATATACATTACAAAATTCAGCAATCGTGTACTTTGTATTCAATTTTGCATTTTAAGTTACTATCATATTATTTCAAAAACAGGTACAATTATTCAACACTTCTTTTTTCATAAAACACAGTTTTTGTTCATCGTCCTTTATCATATATAACTTTCAGTCTTTCGTTGTTGTGACATAACTTAACCTATCAAACCCACTTTTTTGTGACTAAAACACAGATAACAATGAGCTGTTGGCTTCTGGGGTTTATTGATTTAATGTTATATCTAGTGTTAAATGAAGAGCACTTTTTGATACTAACTTCATATGACTTCTGAGACTGCGTCAATTTTTTGTCTTCTTCCTTTCGCTGCATGGTTGTGTTTTGCCACTATGGATGGAAATTTGTTTTTCCTTTAGTGAGGTGCATCCTGACTTATTATTGGTGTTTCAGCTTGAATTTAAATGTATGTAGTCTTACACTCGAGAGTGGTGTTTTACAGCATGAGGATATACACCAGGTTTTTGTGCTTGATTAGGGTGATGTAAGGTCACAGGTTGTGTGTGAATGATTTAAACTCTATTTATTAAGTATTGTAATTCACGTGTTTTTAGGTTGTAGAATTACCTATCAGCCATAAATCCTGATGAGGCCAAAAAGTCAAGCAGGCCGAAATGTGTTGATACCAGTATTGTCTAGGAGCCCGATTCTAAAATGGACATTGTTCGAAGCTGAAGCTCTAGCAGTCAAATAATTTGAGGCACTTAAAGAAATACATATGTCTTTGTGGCGACCTGAGGAGTGGATTATAAATTGAAAATTCTAGTATATAACCTCCAGGGGGCATGTTAGTCCGAAAATTAAATGTTTGATAGGGTAAGTTATGTAATAATGAAAGACTGAAAGTTATATATGATAATGTATGATCAACAAAACTGTGCTTTATGAAAAAGGAAGAGTGTCGAATATTTGTACCTGTTTTGACAGAATATGATAGTAAAATAAATGCAAAATTGAATACAAAGTACATGATCGCTGAAATTTGTAATGTATATGACTCACATAGGTGATTAAGGCCCTCATTACAACCCTGGCGGTCAAAGACCACCAGGTCTGTTTCGGGACCGGCGGTTTTCTGCCACGTTGGTCCCGGCGGATTTAATCCTCCTGGGCAGCGCTGCTTTCAGCGCTGCCGAGGGGACTACGAGTCCCCCTCCCACCAGCCTTTTCATGGTGGTAGGAACTGGCATGAAAAGGCTGGCAGAAAGGGGAGTCGCGGGGCCCCCTGGCACAGCCCCATGAAGCTATGCAGACAGTAAAAAGCGTGACGGGTGCAACTGCACCCGTCGCACCGCCGCAACACCGCCGGCTCCATTTGGAGCTGGCTCCCATGTTGGGACCGTCATCCCCGCTGGGCCGGCGGGAGGAAACTCAGTTTACGCCCGCTGGCCCAGCGGGAATGTCGAATTGGCCACCGCGCGGCGGTTACAACTTGGCGGGCGGCGGTTGCCGCAGTTTTTGTTAGAGAAAACATTTTTGTAGATAACTTACCTGCTTCTCCCTTTTAGTTAGGTTGCAGTTTCTGCCCCAGAGAAGCGGCGGATAAAGGGGCACCCCCTATTTCTTTGTTCCTAAGTACTTTTGAAATAAAGCAGATTTTTTTTGTTTAAATGAGCCTGTTTTAAGTTTTTCAGAGTAGGTAGTGGTCCGTGGGACCACTACCTACTCTGAAAAAATATTTGCGCTTCCATTCACAAAAATGAATGGGTTTCTTGGGGATCCCTTCCCATGAAACCCACATTCATGGTTGGAAAACAATCACAAATAACATTCAGATTAGGTATTAGGAAGGGAGCCTGTGACCATGCCCCCTCCTAATATTGAATCACAAAATCCAAATTGAAACAATTTACCCAACCGCAATTTGGGCTTTCTGCATCCCAAGAAACATTTTTCTAGTCACAAACGGGCTGATTCTACCTATCGGCCCATTTGCAACTAGTAAAATGCTTGATGCATGTGTCCCTCAGTGCCCTATACTTGTGGATTTCACTCTGTGTTTTCATGTGGGCACCTTTCTAACACACCGCATGCTATAGTAAATAAATGCAATTGTGAAAATCTGTAATGTATATCAGAACATTGGCTGCAGTACAAAATCATCTATCTTATTGTCGTCCTTCATGTTTTCTGTTTTGTTTGGTTCAGTGTGCCTTCTTGCAAATTTATACTCCGCTCTCTTACCTTTTTTTGTTTAATTTTTATACACAGAAGTCTGTTTTCAAGAAGGTATGTCACAATTATCTGAATGCTCTGAATGCTCTGCACTTAGCACAAATGTGGCAAATCTTTGGAGTAAAGGAAATAATTAAACATTTATCCCACAATTGATTTTTTACCAAAATGCCATCAAAGCCCTTGAGAAACATAGCCGCCTACTATCTCTAAAACAGATGTGATTTTACAGTGAAGGGGACAAAAAAACCAATCCTGAAAATCCAGGCTGAAAGGCTTGTTGTTTTTATTAACAGTGTTGACATACATTGTTAGAACACAAAAAACATTAATGAGAAATGAAAACATTTCTCCTTTTTATGACTGATTTCACATGGCATTAACTTTTGTATATACAGTTTTGCGTGAAAAGGCATAGATGGTTGCATGGGAACGCCCATGTACCAGACATGTGACACCCCGTGGTGCTAAGTAACACAAAGCAGTGCTTTGCACTACTTTGTGTTACTTTTAGGGTAGTTTCCAGTGCAAAATAAGTTTTGTGCTGGAAAGTAAATAGGTAAAAAAAGATTTTGCCACAATTTGGGTCATTTTTGTGACCCCCCGCCCCCAGTGTCCAATTGTTACTGACACTAACAAGCTAAGAAGCTCTGAAGGTGGACATTGCATAGGAATGCTCTAATCAAATGGTGGCAGTGAGAAATTAATGTATTTCTTGATCAAAGACTGTAAATATAGAACATATGTGCAGCGTGGCTTATTAGGGATTAGAATTGTCAAGAAGCTTAAATTGTGGAATCCAATCACAATAGTGTTTCATTATGAACCATTAAATGGCAGCAATTGATGTCTCTGTCTCCAATGCCTCATTAATAACCAAGGTGCCATGATATCTTGGCCTCCGCATATTATAAAGAAAAGGTATAATAGGCACTGTGAAATGAAGATCAAGGAATTGTAAGGGCCCTATTACGATTTTGACAGTCCAACTGATGGACTGCCAAAATGGCAGTGGGGAGGCGGCCGCCATGCCAAAGGCCTGCCCATCACCTTATTTTGATATTTCCACCTAGCTGGCCTGCGAAAAACAGTGCAACGGCATTGGCCAATGTCGTCGCACAGACGCTGCCCCTATCACCCTCGGAATACACACTGTCTGCCATGGCAGGCAGTGCGCACTTCGAAGGTGCTGACAGGGTGGCCCCTTCACTGCCCTATGCATGGGCAGTGCACGGTCACCCCTGTGGCCCATCCCTGCCTTCCCGCCAGCCTGTCCATGACAGGGTACCCGCCACACAAGGCACTGCCCCATGGCTGACCACAACTTGCACTGCCGCCAACCCATTGGGATCTCTGATTGTGGCAGTGGCCACAGTGTACTGGCAGTCCAACCACCAGTATCGTAATGTGGAGGTCTGACCACCAAGGATGCAGCTGTCCTACCGCCACTGTACGTACAGCGGTCTATTCACCACCATACTAGTAATGAGGCCCTAAGTGCTAACTAAAATGTCCAGAGTGAGGTGACAATGACCAAAGATTTTATGAAAAAAGAAAATGATCTTACACAGAGCCAAAACTAATTACCTATAATCCAACAATATAAAATAAAAACAGAATTAGGAATATAAAAGATGAGTTCGAGGAAATGAGTCATATAAAAGTGATTGGTAACTTTGAGACAGTCTACCAAACCAAGATTAAAGAAAAAATTAATGTTGTTAAATGTCTGGGCTAAAAAATGAAAATCAGAATGAATAATAACATAATTCAAGTTATAAGATACCCTATAACAGAGAGGGTAGTGGAAGATTATGTCTATATTTTAAAGTTTTTTTTTAATTTTCTCAGGACCTACAAAGAGACGACTAAATTCTTCAAGCTATGAAAGAACAAACTCATTAAATAAGTTGAACTGGATATGTTTTCATCAGAAGCGTAAGCAGAGCTAGGACAGTCTTTAACAGAAGAGTGAATCAACCTGGATATAATTATTTCAACAGATGTGAAGGCTTAGGGTAAAGACAAACAATGGAGGAAATAAAAGCATGTACAAAGCAATTCGTACTATGCACCTAAAAGCAATAACTGATACAATAATCAACAGGAAAACTGATGACTTTTCTAAAGCAAGGGAAAGACTCTATGAGCTGTGGATAGTCATCTGATAAATCTCCTAAATGGTGCTTAAAGGATTCTTATGAAAATTCTAGGAACACAATTCTAGAAACGTTATTAACTAATGTCAGATATTGGCTTATTGGTTGAAAGGGGGTGAAAGCCCCACTCAGGCAACAACCAAAATCCTTGCTGGGGTGAACCATAAAGTCATTAAATTAACATGTGCTTAACCCTCTTGCAGCTTAGCACAAACACAGTCAGGCCTAAGTCACAGGCCATGATTAAGGTATTTTTGGAGCACATAAACAGTAGTAAAATAAAAATACAACACAAGAAAAATACCCCCAAAAATTAGAAAATAGAATGGAATTTACCAAATAAATTGAGATCAGAACAACACAAATCTAATCAGTAGAATGAGAAATATTTATTTCATATTTAATTTTAAAGTTTTAAGTAAATAAAGCACCTAAATTACAAAATGCCACTCGTGGTTGTTAGATCTGTCAGTCTTAGGGTGGTCTTCCACTAAACTTTTTGTCTACTTACCTCCTATTCTTGCTGGATTTTTGCTTTTGTTGGCCTTATGTCTCTGTGCACTTTATCACTGCTAGAGTGCTTGTGTTTGCTCCTATAAACATAGTTTGATTGGCATATACCTGATAGGCATATTTAATTTACTTTTAAGTCAATTCTAGGGTGGTATACCATATACCCAGAGCCTGTAAATTAAATGCTACCAGTGGACCCGGTGCACTTATTGTGCCAACCACCTAAGTACCCCTCTAACACATGCCTCAGGCCTGCCATTGGAGCCTGAATGCAGTGTCCTACTGAAATATAGACTTGGCCTTGAAACCCATTGCCAAGCCTTAAACTCCCCTTTTATTATGTATATGTCACCACCAAGGTAGGCCCTAGGTAGCCCATAGAGCAGGGTGCTGTGTAATTGAAATGCAAGGTTTAAGTTTTATGTGTCCTGGTAGTGAAAAATTACCAAATTTGTTTTTCACTACTGTGAGGCTTAGCACCCCGCTAGGATAACATTGAGGATTCCTTTTATAGTTAATAAGCTGTAATTCCTACATGAGAGGAGGTAGATATCTCATGTATGGTACCTATATGTTGGAAATAGCCCTTTTTGCAGGGTCATCCCCAGTACTTTTGCCTCCTGCCTCCTATTTTTTCTGACCTGTTGCTGTTGGCTTTTGAACTCTGAGCACTTTACCACTGCTAACCAGTGCTAAAGTGCATACGCTCTCTATGTAAATTGTATATAATTGGTTTATCCATGATTGGCATATTTGATTTATTAGTAAGTCCCTAGTACAGTGCACTAGAGGTGTCCAGGGCCTGTAAATCAAATTCTACTAGTGGGCCTGCAGCATTGGTTGTGCCACCCACATAAGTAGCTCTGTAATCATGTCTCAGACCTGCCACTGTGGTGTCTGTGTGTGCAGTTTTAACTGTAAATTCGAATTGGCAAGTGTACCCACTTGCCAGGCCTAAACCTTCCCTTTTCTTACATGTCAGACACCCCTAAGGTAGGCCCTAGGTAGCCCCAAGGGCAGGGTGCAGTGTATGGTTAAGGTAGGACATATAGTAATGTGGCTTATATGTCCTGACAGTGAAATATTGCTAAATTTGTTTTTCACTGTTGCAAGGCCTGTCCCCCTCATAGGTTAACATGGGGGCTACCTGTAAATCTAATTAAAGTGTAGATTCCCTGTGGGAGCGGATGGACATGTGGAGTTTGGGGTCTCTGAGCTCCCAATTTAAAAATACATCTTTTAGTAAAGTTGATTTTAAGATTGTGTGTTTGAAAATGCTACTTTTAGAAAGTGGGCATTTTCTTGCTTATACCATTTCTGTGACTCTGCCTGTTTGTAGATTCCCTGTCTGGATCAGTTTGACAGTTGGGTTGGTTGCACCTCACACTAGACAGTGACACAAAGGGAGCTGGGGTGTAGCCTGCATATCCTGATTAGCCATCTGTGCTAGGAGGGAGGGAAGGAGTGGTCACTTACACCTGAAAGGGCTGTGCCTGCCCTCACACAATGCAGTCTCCAACTCCTTGATGAGTGTCTGGGGCCTGGCCTGGGCAAGGCAGGATTTCACATTCAAAGGAGACTTTACTTTGAAGTAGGCCTACTTCAAAGGAGAAATTGGGTAAAAGAAGGGCACCCAAAACCACAGACTTGAATAACACTCCTGGAGCCAAGAGGAACCTCTGCCTGGAGAAGAGCTGAATAGCTGAGGAAGAAGAGCTGCTCTGCCTGTGACTGTGCTTTGTGGAGCTATCCTGCAGTTGCTGCTTCTGCCAGAGTGAGAGGGCAAAGACTGGACTTAGTGTGCCTTCCATCTTGAGAAGAGATCTCCAAGGGCTTGATCTAGAGCTTGCCTCCTGTTGTTTGAAGTCTCAGGGACAGCAAAGACTTCTCTCTGCCAGCACCTGGAGTCTCTGGAGAGACTCCTACTCTGCCCTGTGGTGCCCATCCAGTTCCTGGGACCCTGAAAGGAGAAGCTGGCAGCCTAAAGACAAGGAAATCCACGAACAGAGCACCGTGCGGGGAAAAGATTGACGCGACTTCGATCTGCGGCTGAAAAAAATGACGCGCCACCGGCTCTGCAGCTGAGAAAACGACGCTCGCAGGAAACGCGACAGAAGAATCGACGCATTGAGCAGAAGAAATGACACGCAGCTCCGCTGACAGAGGCGGGGATATCACAACCTGCGCTGCGGGGATTTCGGACTCACGTACTGCCGTGCAGAGTTATTTTTGACGCACACCCGCCTGTGCAGGGTTATTTGTGACGCGCACCAGGTACATTTTCACGCTAGCAGCCCTAGTGTGTGTTTAAAACTACTTAAAGACTTTTTGCATTTTTATTGATAACTTGACTTGTGCATTGTGGAGTTTTGTCGTTTTGGTCTTGTTTTGGTTAGATAAATATTTGGTGTTGTGTCATTTTGTAGTGTTTTCATTAAGTTACTGTGTGTGTTGGTACAAATATTTTACACCTAGCACTCTGAAGTTAAGCCTACTGCTCTGCCAAGCTACCAAGGGGGTAAGCAGGCATTAGCTGAGGGTGATTCTCTTTTACCCTGACTAGAGTGATGGTCTTTGCTTGAACAGGGGGTAACCTGACTGTCAACCAAAGACCCCATTTCTAACATTGGTGATCAGTGGTTCGGATTTGGACTTGTATTTCTACTTGACATACAGTGTTTAAGTGTACACTACTGTTTTGATCTCAGACCACTACGTGACCACATACTACTTGTTTGGTGATCTTTCATTTTTCTCTTAAGGAGTCCTTTTTGTTCTACTTCCATGATTTTGCTGATCCCTTGACTGATTCTTTTCACTTCATTGGGAACTTGTTTTCTGCCGTTGGAACTTTGCACTTGTTGCCATCATGTCTCAATCTGGAGATGCAACAGCTGGAGCTGTGTTTGAATTAGGGAAACTGAAGAGATACTCAGTTGCTCAATTGAAGCAGTTCTGTGGAGATTTTACCTTTTCCATTGAGAGCTCTGCCAGGAAGGGGGAGCTGCAAGAGGCATTGAGGGCCTTGGTGACAGCCAAGGAAGCTGGGGGGCACACAGAAGATATGGATGGGAAAGTGCAGAGTCTACACAGTGGTGTAGTTGAGGTACCTGTTACACCTGGGGGGAAGGTCTCCAGGAGTGGTAGCAGTAGGTCCTCTAAGGGTCTGACTCCTAAAGATGTGTAGGACAGACAGGCAGAAAGGGCTCGCCGGTTGGAGGCAGAAAAGTTGAGGATGCAAAGGGAGTTCGACAAGTGGAAAAGGGACTTCGAGATAGAAACTATGATTTTGGTTTATGAGCTAAAACTGGAAGA
The DNA here is from genome assembly GCF_031143425.1 of Pleurodeles waltl. Lineage (NCBI taxonomy): Eukaryota > Metazoa > Chordata > Amphibia > Caudata > Salamandridae > Pleurodeles > Pleurodeles waltl. The sequence goes on along the minus strand of NC_090437.1, from coordinate 721,755,537 downwards.
GCTGGAAGTCAGGAGAGCTGAGTCCAGCTGGAATGGTGGCAGCAACAATTTTATATCTAGTGCTGCTGAAGAAGTGCACATGCCCAGAGATGTGGCGCCCTACTTGAAGGAGGGAGTTAACACACGCCAGGAGGTTCAGGGGTATGAGGTAGCTCCAGTGATGTACAGTGTCCCTGAGGTGGATTGGGGAACTGGCATGGGGAGTCATATTCCTACTGGTGGGAGGGGCACTCTATTGACTCTAGGTGAGAGTGACAGGGAAAGGGGTTCCCCCTAGGTAGAAGTCCTGGTTATGGGGTGTGAAGACATCCCAGAAGAGTGTGGGTTGAGGGTCAGGGACAGTAAGGTATTGTCTCACCAGTTTCTGGAGGGTGATGTGGGGTGTTTTTTCAAGGCTGAGTCACTGGATGGTTGGGTGAAGGGTAATTTGGTTAATTCATGTAAGGGGCTGTGTGATGTAATTGCTGGAGAGCATATGTCTAGTCCTTATTTTCCAGAGCTACGCCAACATCAGGTGGAGTGTGAGTTCTCTGACCCCTGGGAGCTTACAATGGAGGCAGACTTCTGGGTGAGTACCAGAGGGTCTGAAGAGGCATTTGGGGGTGCTCCTGAGATGAGTGGTCTAGGTATTTCCCAACCAGGTGAGGTAGGGAAGGATTGTAGTGTCCCAGGTAGGTCTCAGTGTAGTGGGATGGGTGAGGGACCCCACGTCCAGTCTCAGAGGAGAGGGAATGGGGATGGGGTGACGCCCAAGGTGCCCAAGATCCTGTCCCACGTCCTGAAGGGTTCCATGCGGGAACACCAGGAGGGGAGCCTAGCCTGTACCATAGGGCCATCTGTTGAGGAAGACCCCACAGGGTCAGGAGAACTTGGGGGGTGGCTGTAGCCAGCGTCCCACCAGTTGTTCTGGTGTCTGGCAGTACCACTCCTAGTGAGAGGGTGCAGAAGTCCAGACAGAGGGTTGAGAGGGGGTTGCGGACCCCAGTGGAGAACCTGGAGGGTCAGGGGTCAGCTCAGAGAGCAGAGCCCCCCAGAAATGACCTTGGTGAGACGATTTCTGGGTTGGTAGAATCCAGACTCTGTCAGATGGGCAGAGGTCAGGAGACCTGCACCAGCCAGACTCTTGTGTGGCCCTTGGGGACGGTGTGTCCCTTGAGGGGGGTAAGTGTGGCCCCCTGGAAGTCCTGGTGTGCCAGGCAATGGTTCAACCGCAGGGTGGTGACTCTGGGTTGAATGATCAGGTTCAGTGGGGTAAACTCTGACCTGATGGGGGTAAGTGTGCTCCCAAGGAAGTCCTGGTTCGCCCGGCAGTGGTTCAACCGCAGGGTGGTGACTCTGGGTTGGATGACCAGGTTCAGAGGGTAAACTCTGACCTGGTGGGGGGTAGGTATGCCCCCCAGGAAGTCCTGGGTTGCCAGGCAGTGGTCCAGTCTGTGGGTACAGACCCTGGACTGGAGCGCAGGGGGTAGACCCTGACCTGAAGGGGTGGGCGGTTTACCCAATCACCCCCCCTGGTGTGATTTCAAGGGGTACTCTCCCTTGGGGGGGGGTGCAGAACCCTGAGAGTAGGGGCAGGGGAGAAAGAGCCTCACCCCTGGCCCCTGTGCAATCTAAGGGTACAGACCCTGGATTGGAAGGCTAGGTTCAGGGTGTCCCCCCTGACCTGGAGGAAGGGGCTACTGCTAACAGTGCCCCTACCATGTTGTATTCTGGGGGGGCACTCCTTGTTGGGGGGTGCAGGACCCCAGAAGGAAGGGCAGGGAGAGGGAAGCCTCACCCCTGGCCCAACCTGAAGGTACAGACCCCAGGTTGGAGGACCAGTTGCAGGTTTACATCCCTGTACTGGTGGAAGAATTGTGCAGGACTGCTTCTACAAGCACCCTGACAATTTTGGACTCTGGGGGTGCCGCTCCTGCAGGGAGGGTACAGAGCCCTAGAGGGGAGGACCAGGGTCAGGTTGTCATCCCTGACCTGGTGGAAGAGAGAGTGGTCCAAGGGTGCCAGGCACCTGGTGCTACCGCCCCCCACTCTCCGCAGTCACAGTGGTTGGAGAGGCCTGAGGTCAGGCTCTCATCCCTGACAGTTGTCTGGGGCCACTGTTGCTTGCTGTCCCTGTGGACAGAGTTGCCCCTGGGGGGGGACGACAGTCACACCCCGGGGGTGGAGTGGGCAACACCACTGTGTTGGCCCTGGTGGTGCTATCTGCCCATTGGGATACATCTGTGAGCAAAGTAAAGTTAGGTGCTGCACAGATGGTATCTGCAGATGTGGAGAAGGGTTTCCCATGGGTTAGCTTAGTGGGTGCTGAGGGTATGGACAGAGGGATCCCACTGGAGTCAGGAAGGCGTAGAACTGGAACATGCCCCATCTGTTGTGGGACTGGGTCCCTGTTCTATCGCCCCAATTAGGGAATTACATCAAGGTATTGATTGTTCTCCCCTGGCTTTAGGCTGGTGGGGGTTGTGTGGGAAATGGCCCTTTTTGCAGGGTCATCCCCAGTCTTTTTGCATCCTGCCTCCTATTTTTTCTGACCTGTTGCTGTTGGCTTTTGAACTCTGAGCACTTTACCACTGCTAACCAGTGCTAAAGTGCATATGCTATCTATGTAAATTGTATGTAATTGGTTTATCCATGATTGGCATTTTTGATTTATTAGTAAGTCCCTAGTACAGTGCACTAGAGGTGCCCAGGGCCTGTAAATCAAATGCTACTAGTGGGCCTGCAGCACTGGTTGTGCCACCCACATAAGTAGCTCTGTAATCATGTCTCAGATCTGCCACTGCAGTGTCTGCGTGTGCAGTTTTAACTGTAAATTCGATTTGGCAAGTGCACCCACTTGCCAGGCCTAAACCTTCCCTTTTCTTACATGTCAGACACCCCTAAGTTAGGCCCTAGGTAGCCCCAAGGGCAGGGTGCAGTGTATGGTTAAAGTCGGACATATAGTGATGTGGTTTATATGTCCTGACAGTGAAATGTTGCTAAATTCGTTTTTCACCATTGCAAGGCCTGTCCCTCTCATAGGTTAACATGGGGGCTACCTTTAAATCTGATTAAAGTGTAGATTCCCTTTGGGAGCAGATGGACATGTGGAGTTTGGGGTCTCTGAGCTCCCAATTTAAAAATACATCTTTTAGTAAAGTTGATTTTAAGATTGTGTGTTTGAAAATGCCACTTTTAGAAAGTGGGCATTTTCTTGCTTACACCATTTCTGTGACTCTGCCTGTTTGTGGATTCCCTGTCTGGATCAGTTTGACAGTTGGGCTGGTTGCACCTCACACTAGACAGTGACACAAAGGGAGCTGGGGTGTAGCCTGCATATCCTGATTAGCCATCTGTGCTAGGAGGGAGGGAAGGAGTGGTCACTTAAACCTGAAAGGGCTGTGCCTGCCCTCACACAATGCAGTCTCCAACTCCTTGGTGAGTGTCTGGGGCCTGGCCTGGGCAAGGCAGGATTTCACATTCAAGGGAGACTTTACTTTGAAGTAGGCCTACTTCAAAGGAGAAATTCGGTATAAGAAGGGCACCCAAAACCACAGACTTGAGAAACACTTCTGGAACCAAGAGGAACCTCTGCCGGGAGAAGAGCTGAATAGCTGAGGAAGAAGAGCTGCCCTGCCTGTGACTGTGCTTTGTGGAGCTATCCTGCCGTTGCTACTTTGGCCAGAGTGAGAGGGCAAAGACTGGACTTTGTGTGCCTTCCATCTTGCGAAGAAATCTCCAAGTGCTTGATCTAGAGCTTGCCTTCTGTTGTTTGAAGTCTCAGGGACAGCAAATACTTCTCTCTTCCAGCACCTGGAGTCTCTGGAGAGACTCCTACTCTGCCCTGTGGTTCCCATCCAGTTCCTGGGACCCTGAAAGGAGAAGCTGGCAGCCTAAAGATAAGGAAATCCATGCACAGAGCGTCATGCGGGGAAAAGATTGACGCAACTCCGATCTGCCGGCTAAAAAAAATGACGCGCAGCCGGCTCTGCAGCTGAGAAAATGATGCTTGCAGGAAACGCGACCGAAGAATCGACGCATGGAGCAGGAGAAACGACACGCAGCTTCGCTGACGGAGGCAGGGAGATCACAACCTGCGCTCGGCGATTTTGGATCATCGTGCGGCTGGATTTCTGACTCACGTACCGCTGTGCGGAGTTATTTGTGACGCACACCCGCCTGTGTGGGGTTATTTTTGACACGCACCAGGTACATTTTGTAGTGTTTTCATTAAGTTACTGTGTGTGTTGGTACAAATACTTTACACCTAGCACTCTGAAGTTAAGCCTACTGCTCTGCCAAGCTACCAAGGGGGTAAGCAGGGGTTAGCTGAGGGTGATTCTCTTTTACCCAGACTAGAGTGAGGGTCCTTGCTTGAACAGGGGGTAACCTGACTGTCAACCAAAGACCCCATTTCTAACACTATAGAATTGTAATGATAAATTATTTTTAATGGTAAAGTCAGATTTATCATCACAGGTTTGAAAATGCCCCTTAAAGAAAGATGGCGTTCTCTTGCCCTCAGCCATTTATGACTGCAGTCTGCCTTGGTTTCCATGACTGGGTGTAGCTGACAGTTAGACTTTGTGAATTCCTCCCAGACATAATAGGATTATGGGACATCTCCTGGTAAATTGGGGAAAGGGCAGAGATAAGCAAACCCCCACTTGCAAATAGGCTGTGTCCTGTCTCCTGCCAAAAGGCTTAATAGCCTTGTAGTGTCACTGCAGGCAGCTTGGAGCCAGGGCATGGGAGGCAGGGAGATCCATGCACTTCAAATAACCTTTCCAGAAGCTTCTCTCACCTTCCAGGGGAAGGGCACAAGGGTATAAAAATAGGACCTGCAGACTCACTCTTCAGTTCACTACTGGACCTGTGGAAGGACCCTCAGAGTACTGCATGCTGCTGTGACCTGCTGGACACTCTGCCAGACTGTTGTTGCACCTCGAAGGACTGTCCTGATGCTTGGAGCTGCCTTGAAGCCTCAGAGACCAGCCCTGCTGTTGAGCCCTGCATCTACACATGCACCCACAAATACCAGAAGAGACTACAAGGGCTAGTTTGTTGGTCTCCTATTTAGCACCACAAGACATAACATGCTCTGACCATCTTTAACCTTCCTGAGTGAGTCCTGAACCCCTGAGATGTCGCCATCCACCCTTGGGCCCTTGGTTGTGGTGATAAAGGTGCCCAGATAGCCATTTCCCAAAACTGAGGACTTAGACAAAATTTGGCCTAAAAGTGCTATAAGAATCAGGAGGAGACCGGGACCAACGTGCTCACGTATGTGTCTGAGGTGCATTGCCAGTCGGATTGACTTTCGGTTTTGCCAACTGTGGTCAAATCAGTTTCAGCGGCCCTTCGCGAAATATCTTCGGCTACAGCCTTCTGCTTCGACCGGTTTGAGATTTTCAGCTTCCGCTTTGAACTAACTGTGAAGGTTAAAATCTTTACTGTGGTTTCTCGACATGGCCATCTGATGATGACATTTCCTCCTCTTACACTCCTGCAGTCTTGCCCCTCTGAACTTCTATCTTCTCACACATTACTTCTCTCCCCAAAAAAATTACGTCGGAAGGTAAGCGCTGACCGGGTCCAATCCACTCGTGCTCCATCACGATCAGCCTTAAGTTTTGACTTTGACCATGTCTAGCATGACCAGATGTCTGAGGTTAGTCCTTTTATCTTTTAGACACAATTGTGAACCTTAAACTTTTTAAAGTCATAACTCTGCCTTTAATGATTGAATTTCTGTGATTTTGGCGTCAAATAATGTATAAAAATGTACATTATTTTTCTAAATTAGTTTGGGGTTTTTCTTTTGTTGTTTTTTCACTTTTTTACTGTTTGTGTGTTCCATAGATATTTTATATGTTGCCTCTAAGTTAAGCCTGACTACTTTTTGGTGTCTAATTAACCAGGGTTGAGCACAGGTAAGTTTTTTGACTTTTTGTGGTTTACCCTGCACGGGACTGTGGCTGTTGTCTGATCAGGGTTCACACCTCAGTCAAGTGTATATGCAGCAACATCACACCAAGCCCAGCATTAATATCTTTTAAGATAAGCAGGTTATTTAGAATGACCTCAGTCATCCTGTACAATTGATGGGTTTCTCTAACAGTTCTAATAGTTAGTGATGTAGACTCTGGCGCATTCAAATGGGACAGCACTAACAAATGGTCTCACCATGTTAATGAATAGGATGTTGTATAGACCAGGCTGGGCAAATTAGAGAGAATTACATCAAGAGTATTCCCTTTTATGTGTATATGCTCACTGACTCTTAGTGAAAGATTCAGATCATTCATGCTTCTCCTAGCAATGTAGCCCCTTCAATATTGACCTTGTCTATGTTGACATTAAAATCTTTATAAAATGTAAAATTAACATATTGTGTAATGAGTGGAGCTATCGCTTTAGCCAATACTTTTCCAAAATTGGTGAAATAATCTGGAGGACAATAAATTAGTACTCCAGAAAATGAAACATTTTCAGACAATTCAGGGAGGACAGCCCTTCTGCTTTTCCCTGGGTTTCCAACATTTTTGTAGAACAAATACATTTTAAGCAATAAATCACTGCAACACCTCCTTCAACCTGATGTTCCAATCTAGATGTGCGATGGAGTACCCTGCGGTTATAGCAAGCTTCTTTTGTAATATCTACAGGACCAGTAGTGTACTGAAGAGCAACTCTGGAGGTCCAATATTTACAGCTGGTGACAGCCTCTGTAGTGAGGGAATTCTCAATGCTATCCCCACATTTGGTTCTGAAATGTTCTTCCCTTCCTCTGCCAAGGCTCCAAGAATACACAAAAGCCAACAGCAGAGGCATTCATAGTCATGTGACCCAGAACACTGGCAGAAAGCACAAACGGTTAGGAAAAGAAAAGGGCAGTACAAAGTCATTGTTTCCAAAGTAAGTTTTATTCAAGTAAACAGGACGATACAGGTAACAGCCCTTCCACGCCGGCATCTCCTCCAACCGTCCCCTCCGCATTCCATACATTTCAATCCCCGACATTCTGTTGAGTCTCGTGCTTGCTCATATGACAACAAGCACAGGACTCGACAGCACATGGCCGGGGGCCTAAGACCCTACACATCTTCCCCCTTTAACATAACAATGAATACAATGTGAGGATAATAAGAATCAATAATGACATAATTATAAAATGAACATTAAAAACAACATAAGAAAACACATATGAGTGGAAACAGATTCTTCTTGAAAAAGAAACATTGAATAGAAACTCCAATGCCGCACTATGAAACAAGTTAAGTAAATAACTCATAATCTCAATATTTGTTAGGCAACTTCCTATCCCTTGAAGATGCTCTTGGTTTTAAATCTTCCACCTTGTCTCCCACAATCTTGACCTTGCTAGTACATACACATTTTTGTTGTTCTTAAGTTCCACATCACGAGTTATCAACAGCTTTTCCTTATTCCACCAATTTCCATCACTCAATCTAACTGCATTTTTTGCAAACTTTCTCAACTACTTTGTGTGCAGAAAATCTTGACTCTGCTTTCTGAATGATACGTGCACTCTTAACCTTTACATAATCTCACACCTTCACACAAATTGTCCTTCTCGGTTCCTCTTTATACTTGAGCTTGCTCTCTCCTTTCACTTACCCTCTCAATCATGCATCCATCAATGGCAAACTCACCCATCCACTGGCTTGATAATTTGGTTGCTGAAACCCTACATCTCAATAATACAAAAGGAGATACCCCTGTGTCTGTGTTGGGAGTAGTACACACTGCCCACAACAATTTCTTTAGTTCTACCTTGCAATTTAAACCACTGGCCTTAGCTAACTGCACATTCTCGTTAATGACTCTATTGAATCGTTCCACAGGACCATTACTTCTAAGATGATACAGCAACGTTTTGACATGCTAATGCCCATGTGTACCAGAAAACTGGCAAATTCAGTTGAAGTAAACTGACAGCCATTATCCGTCAATATTTCATCAGGGATTCCCTCCCTATCAAAAAAAGATCCTAGGAATTTGATGATTTGTTTTTAGAATTTGGCACCTTTACAAATTTAAGCTCTGGCCAACCTCTGTAAAAATCAATTAATACCACACCATATTCGACCACTCCACTGGACAGCCCTACAGGACCAATAATATCTATACCTATTTTGCTCCACGGTTTATTTTATTGCTTCAACAGGAGTAGGTAAAGTGACTTGAGACTTGTCACTTACTGCACACATTAAACAATCTCTCACAAAGTATTCTACACTTTTATCCATCCCTGGCCACCAAAAGTTCTCGCGAATTCTTCTCTCCATAGCCCGCATTCCTGTATGTCCTTCATGGGACAGAGTTAGAACCTTGTTCCTCATGCTCTCCGGCACAACTAGAACATCAGATCGTGTCAGAGCATCCAATTCCCCGGAGTCTACGCATTGCTGAACAAGAGACCCACCTCCCGGCAACACCAACTCAGAATGCCTTTATAGCGCTGAGTTTTGGAGGTGCCCGAAGAGGGGAAGGGAAGTAGGAAGGGAACAGCCAGGAAGGAGATCTGAAAAACAAAAGGTTTTCAACACAATAAAAACTGTAATTACAATTGTCACTCTTTAAAAATGTAACATCTTGTGTTGTTGCTAAAATAGTGATCACTGGGTATCACAGGAAAGTCTAAATACGATTTAGTCCAACAATCAGTTGCTGGAAGCATCACAAAACAGAAACCACTAAGATTTACTAGAAATTATCATTAGGCAAAATGCAGTAGGCTTCTTAGAACAAAGATTATTTTAGAATAAGTCTCACCAATAAACGTCTCACTGCAAAACCACACTGTGATCCTTAGGCGTAAACAATGAATAACATTTCTTCATAAAAGATGAAACACGGTGAATCAAAGTATCCTATTGAACTCAAGTTTTCCACCACAATTCTCTTATGGGGGACATTGCCAGCAATACTTTGGTAATTTGTTTGAGTTTATATGCACAGAAATCAAAGATCGTTTATATAACGATCCGCGCTAAAATTAAACACAACGAAAACTTACAAATTAGTGTCAAACAGACTCTCTGTATTGCGATTGTATTCCCTGAACTCTTGTTGAACTCGGGAATGTGCAACAAAGTATCTCAAATGCGAGCGTATTTAGAAAGCGATCAAAGAAGGGAAAAAAAAACACTGTAAACAAACTCACCGTTACGAGTACGGCCTACTCGTCACTCTCTTCCAACTCTTTACCTTTAAATGAATCCGCTGTAGGAATCTCACGCTCTCTGTCTCTCGCTCAATCTAGGTCCCCAGAATAGTGAGCGTCTTTGCCAGGGTGTGGCTGGCATTTATAGCCCAAAGCACCACTCCTAGGACAGACATCAGAATGATGGTTGCAGCACAACCACCAACGCCCACACCCAGTAGATAGATGAGCTTTTCCACATGGGAATGGTGGAGAGTGTGATTTGGCACAGGATGGAACAAATAGGGTTCTGCAAATGCGCGCAGCGATGGGTAAAACCCTGGATAGAGCAGGACTGAGACCGTGCAGTGTCTTATACTTGACAGATCGCATTAAAATTTGATTGACAACTGACAATTCACCAAAAACTTGTTTGTAAGCCTCACTTACTTTTCCATTGGGTTTCCACTCGGACCACCCTTGAAGAATACCTTGTTTAACTTCACTTATCTGTTCATCATTTTCACACACTTCTCTTCACTCAGCTTCATTCACAGCACCTTACAGGTGGCAATCTATGGTGCACACAAATTCATAATCCTCATCAATCCCTTCTTCATCCTCCTTATTTTTACACACACTAGGAAGACGAGAAAAACAATCTGCAAGTAAATTACTAGCTCCAGGCACATATTCAATGTGATAATCATACGTTTGTTATCTGTACTGCCATTTTGCTATTTTGGGAGTAGCATGCTGTTCACCTCTAGTAAAAAACAACAGCACCAGACGTTTATGATCCACCATGACCGTAATATGCACGTCCCACAAATAAGTTTTGAAATGCATAATTCCCCAACAACACGCAAGGTCTTCTCTTTCTATGGTCGAATAAGTAGATTCAGCACCTCTCAAACTTTGCGATGCAAAAGCAATCACCTCATCCTTACCAATTTTAAGTTGCAACAAAACAGCACCCAACCCTTTCTGGCTGGCATCAGTCATAATCACTATTTCATCCCTCGTGTCAAAAGGTTTTAACGGAACGGCATGTGAAACTTCTTTTTTTATGATTAACAACACAACTCGAATTTGACATTTTTCTTCTAAAGATTCCTTATGTTATAAGTTTTTTCTGCCCAATTAGGAATAAATCTGGCATAGAATTCAATCAATCCCATAAAAGACCTGACTTGATCCTTATTGCCAGGGAATTGGAAATCCTCAATTGCTTTAACTAAACTTGCCTTTGGTTCTACTCCTTGTTCAGATATTTTGTAACCTAGGTAGTCAATACAGGTTGTGTTAAATTTGCATGTGTTTGCCTTGAGAGTGATTCCCTTGTCTTTTAAAATTGACAGGGTTTGTCTCATCCTCTCATCATGTTGGCTTTGATTCTTCCCAAAAATTAGGATATCATCCTGGAATGCAATGATTCCCTCCAGATCTTTAAACAAATTATCCACAACCCTCTGAAATACGGCAGAAGCTGACGCCAAACCAAATGGCATGAGTTTAAATTGAAACAAACCTTCAGGTGTAATAAACGCAGTTAAATGTCTTGACTCAGGGTGTAAATTGATCGGGTGGTACGCAAACCTAAACTAAACCTACTACCATTCTTAAGGCTGGACAACATCTCGGTGATGTTAGGTAAGGGATGACGATCTATCCAAATTTGTGCATTAAGATCTCACACGTCCACACACATACACATAGACCCGTTAACTTTGTGAGCAATTACAATTGGGGCAACCCAATCAGAAGCTTTGATTCTTTCAATAACATTCTGTTCACACAACTTGTCAAGCGCTTTCCATAACTCCGCTCGTAAAGCTAAAGGTACTCTCCGAACTTTATGCACCTTAGGAATTGCATTTTCTGCTGCCTTAATTTTGTGTGTGAAACCCTTGAACATCCTAAGGGCCTCCCGGAATGCACCAGGAAACTCATCTTCCCATGCGTTACCTTTGACAGAAAGTACATGTTTGTTATTCCTGCTCAAGATTACCTGGGCAGGATTATTTGGATCAAGTAAAATTCCCAATTTCCTTTGATAGTTCCACCCCAACAAAAACGTATCATTTTTTGCAACATGCACAGTTCCTTTTGACGTACTTCCTTGAAAATTGAATTCGGCTTCATACTCACCCAACACCTCTATAGGGTTCCCTCCATAACCCACAGGTCTTATGTTAGACTCCTTAAGTTTTATATGATCAAAACACTCCTTCCATTTCCTTTCACTCAAAAGAGTATATGGCAAACCTGAATCAGCCATTACCCTTACTTCATTTCCATTTATAAACAAGTTGCCAAAAGTTCTCCTAGACCTATTAGAAGTTACACCACATATATTTTCCTCACTCAAATCAGATATTTTAGTAATAGTTAGTATTTCATCTTCCTCACTGGGGATTGCCTCAATACCACTAACATTATCATTAAGTACCTTGAGAACTTTGCCACTTTTGTTAGATGCAGATTTGTGTTTTTGCCTTGCATACTCTAGCAAAATTACCCTTTTTAAAGCACTTGGGGCCAGATGTAGCAAAAATAAAAATTGCGACTCGCATTTTGCGAGTTGATGCGACTCGCAAAATGCGAGTCGCAAATTGGAATGCCAGAAAAAAAAGCGATCCGATTTTGCGACTCGCAGCCGGACTCGCAACGCTGTGTGCGAGTCCGCAGTTTGCGAGGTCGCTGTTTGCGAGTGTTCAAAAAACGAACTCGCAATTAGCGAGTGGGTGTCGCAAATTGCGAATACCTTCAAAATTGCTTGCAGATGCAGCAGAACACTCCAGAAAGCATACCAGAACACCCTGGAAACACTTCCTGGCACATGATGATGACATCACAGCCAGGAAGTTAACAAATACACCTGGGAGGAGGGCTCAACAGTGAGCAGTGTCTCTGCCACTCACAGTAGGGTGCTGAGGAGTGGTAGGCACAGCACCATGGACGCAGCAGGGACCAGCCAGGCTGGCAGGAGGGGCAGGACAGATTAATGTGGCACATGGCGTTAATGTGCCACATGACTGGTTGGCATTTTCGTGCCCATGGACAATTTCAACTTGTATATAGTTTCTTCATGACATTAATAAAACAGTTATTTTTGTTCCACTTAACAAATGGTTAATAGGTGAGTATGGTGGGAGTTGACACGTACCGTCCAAAATATTGCGTTGCAATGTGGTCCCGTCTCAGTCTGCCTTGATTAGCTAGACTCCTATGCCCATGATGGCGATGTGGTTGTTCTTGCTCTTCATCATCAGGATCTGGGTCTGCAGGGGTGAGAGGTAGCCCACGTCGGGTGGCTATGTTGTGGAGGATGGCGCATGCGACCACAATTTTGAAAGCAGTAATGGGGGTGTATTGGAGGCATCTGAATCTTGCCTTCAGCAGTCCGAAGGTGCGCTCGATCAGGTTCCTGGTCCTCTTATGCGCACTGTTGTATTGCCTCTCTGATTCAGTTCTGGGTGTTAAAAACGGAGTCATGATCCAAGGCCTGAGAGCATATGCACTGTCACCTGTTGGGCACAAAAGTACACGGTTAGGAAGTCCAGATTGTCGTGCACAGTGACCTGTGTGTATGTCTGCAAGTGTCTGTGGCTCTACCTAGGAGGTAACCGTCTCCAAATTCCCCACGTTCCAGGCGTTGATGTATCCCACTATGCCTAAAAATGTATGAGTCATGGGTACTGCCAGGAAACTTAGCTACGATGTCCGTGATGACATAATGGGCATCACAAACAACCTGTATGTTGAGTGAGTGGGTACACTTCCTGTTGCGGAAAATGTGTTCCAGATTAGCAGGGGGGCATATTTGAATGTGTGTCCCATCTACACACCCTATGACATGAGGAAAGTGGGCAATGCGGTAAAAGTCCAGCTTGGTGCTGTTAATTTCTGCCTCATTCCTTGGTAAGTATATGAAGTGAGACATGTGCGTGACTAAGGCATCTAGGAATGCCCTGAGGAACCTTGACACTGCACTTTGGGATACCCCACCTGCCACAGCAATGACCCCCTGATAGCTCCCTGAGGCCAAGAGGTGCAGTGCGCATAGCACTTGCACATGCGTAGGGATGGCGCAGCCACGCAGAGTCTTGTGTTCTAGCTGTGGTTTCAGTAAATCTATTAATTCTAGAATGGCTGCGCTGCTAAGGCGATATTTGTCATAGATCTCCTCTTCAGTTTGCTGAAAAAGAGTCTGCCTGGTTCTATATATCTTCTCCTGTCTGTGGCCCCTCCTCCTCCTCTGCTGGCCTGCGTAGACTCTCCTCCTCACTGCTATCAGGTATATCTCCGCCATCTTGAGTAACCCAGATGCCTTCTGGGTCCCCTTTTATACTTTGGTAATGGTTACCACCTGCTCTGAGTTAGTGGTAAATGGGACATGCAAACTGGGCTTTTTGCGACTAGTCGCAATTTGCGAGTTGCTATTGCATATGGGTTGCGACTCGCAAATTGCGACTTGCAATTTGCGGGTCGCAAAATGGGGTCGCAACGGATGCGACTCGCAAACGGGTCCCATCGCCTTTTGCGAGTCGGAAATGGGCTTTTTGCATCCCATTTCCGATTTTGCACTGTCGCAAATTGCGAATCGGCCCGTTTGCGAGTCGCAAACGTTTGCTACATCTGGCCCCAGGAACATGTTTTATCCAATGCTAGACACACACTCACATTTCCTAAATGGATCATGCTACCACACCTATAGCATTCAGATTTTCTAAAATTTTCTTTTTTTGCAAAATCTCTGGCTTGTCTCTGGTGTGACTTTCCTTAGCCTTCTGTTTAACCAAGGATACACACTGTTGTGACCCTTTTTCATCTGACATTTTCATTTGTTCCATATAAGATGTTGTGTTTTCTATTCTAGTAGCAATATCCACTGCTTTTTCTAACATTAAATTCAGTGTTGATAAAAGAGTTTCTTGCACCTTCCTATTGTTCGTTTTTTCAACAAGTTGATCTTATATCATTTCATCCTCACATGCTTTATAATCGCATGATACAGCAAAAATTCTGAAGGCACCTACAAACCTTGCAACAGGTTCACCTTAAATTTGAACTCTTTTTTAAAACTTTAGTCGCTCCATAATGATGTTCTTACATGCTTTGAATCTAGAATCAAGAGACTTTATGGCTGAAGAATATTCATCAATTCCTCCATCTCCCTCTCCTTCTGCTAAAGGTACAATGTCTTGGGGAATGTGTTTCAAAATCTTACAGCCTTCTTATCCTAAACAATGTTGAAGAATGGCAATTTTTTTTATGAGTAAAAGAATCGCCGTCCAGCACATCACGATATGCTTCGAAACCCTCTCTCCATAATTCCCAGTCTGATTCTGAAGAAGCAGGGTCCGGTGTAAAAACAGGAGGTGGTATAATGGAGTGTTGCATAACGTGAAAATACTAAGTGACACCAATAATTCCAATATGACACGCCTAATATTATAGGGTGGGCGTGTCACCGTTTATATGATGGTAAAATGTCCGAGTGTCAAAATAGTACAATGTAAAACTCAACTTAAAATGATGTAGATGTAAATGGAAACTAGATACCCCTAGGAGCGTGTGTAAATGATACTCAGAGTATAACCAGTGCTAAAGTGCATATGCTATCTATGTAAATTGTATGTAATTGGTTTATCCATGATTGGCATTTTTGATTTATTAGTAAGTCCCTAGTACAGTGCACTAGAGGTGCCCAGGGCCTGTAAATCAAATGCTACTAGTGGGCCTGCAGCACTGGTTGTGCAACCCACATAAGTAGCTCTGTAATCATGTCTCAGATCTACCACTGCAGTGTCTGCGTGTGCAGTTTTATCTGTAAATTCGATTTGGCAAGTGCACCCACTTGCCAGGCCTAAACCTTCCCTTTTCTTACATGTCAGACACCCCTAAGTTAGGCCCTAGGTAGCCCCAAGGGCAGGGTGCAGTGTATGGTTAAGGTAGGACATATAGTAATGTGGCTTATATGTCCTGACAGTGAAATATTGCTAAATTCGTTTTTCACTGTTGCAAGGCCTGTCCCCCTCATAGGTTAACATGGGGGCTACCTTTAAATCTAATTAAAGTGTAGATTCCCTGTGGGAGCGGATGGACATTTGGAGTTTGGGGTCTCTGAGCTCCCAATTTAAAAATACATCTTTTAGTAAAGTTGATTTTAAGATTGTGTGTTTGAAAATGCCACTTTTAGAAAGTGGGCATTTTCTTGCTTACACCATTTCTGTGACTCTGCCTGTTTGTGGATTCCCTGTCTGGATCAGTTTGACAGTTGGGCTGGTTGCACCTCACACTAGACAGTGACACAAAGGGAGCTGGCGTGTAGCCTGCATATCCTGATTAGCCATCTGTGCTAGGAGGGAGGGAAGGAGTGGTCACTTACACCTGAAAGGGCTGTGCCTGCCCTCACACAATGCAGTCTCCAACTCCTTGGTGAGTGTCTGGGGCCTGGCCTGGGCAAGGCAGGATTTCACATTCAAGGGAGACTTTACTTTGAAGTAGGCCTACTTCAAAGGAGAAATTCGGTATAAGAAGGGCACCCAAAACCACAGACTTGAGAAACACTTCTGGAACCAAGAGGAACCTCTGCCTGGAGAAGAGCTGAATAGCTGAGGAAGAAGAGCTGCCCTGCCTGTGACTGTGCTTTGTGGAGCTATCCTGCCGTTGCTGCTTTGGCCAGAGTGAGAGGGCAAAGACTGGACTTTGTGTGCCTTCCATCTTGCGAAGAAATCTCCAAGTGCTTGATCTAGAGCTTGCCTTCTGTTGTTTGAAGTCTCAGGGACAGCAAAGACTTCTCTCTTCCAGCACCTGGAGTCTCTGGAGAGACTCCTACTCTGCCCTGTGGTTCCCATCCAGTTCCTGGGACCCTGAAAGGAGAAGCTGGCAGCCTAAAGACAAGGAAATCCATGCACAGAGCGTCGTGCGGGGAAAAGATTGACGCAACTCCGATCTGCCGGCTAAAAAAAATGACGCGCAGCCGGCTCTGCAGCTGAGAAAATGATGCTTGCAGGAAACACGACCGAAGAATCGACGCATGGAGCAGGAGAAACGACGCGCAGCTTCGCTGACGGAGGCAGGGAGATCACAACCTGCGCTGCGGTGATTTTGGATCATCGTGCGGCTGGATTTCTGACTCACGTACCGCCGTGCGGAGTTATTTGTGACGCACACCCGCCTGTGTGGGGTTATTTTTGACATGCACCAGGTACATTTTGTAGTGTTTTCATTAAGTTACTGTGTGTGTTGGTACAAATACTTTACACCTAGCACTCTGAAGTTAAGCCTACTGCTCTGCCAAGCTACCAAGGGGGTAAGCAGGGGTTAGCTGAGGGTGATTCTCTTTTACCCAGACTAGAGTGAGGGTCCTTGCTTGAACAGGGGGTAACCTGACTGTCAACCAAAGACCCCATTTCTAACACTATAGAATTATAATGATAAATTATTTTTAATGGTAAAGTCAGATTTATCATCACAGGTTTGAAAATGCCCCTTAAAGAAAGATGGCGTTCTCGTGCCCTCAGCCATTTATGCCTGCAGTCTGCTTTGGTTTCCATGACTGGGTGTAGCTGACAGTTTGACTTTGTGAATTCCTCCCAGACATAATAGGATTATGGGACATCTCCTGGTAAGTTGGGGAAAGGGCAGAGATAAGCAAACCCCCACTTGCAAATAGGCTGTGTCCTGTCTCCTGCCAAAAGACTTAATAGCCTTGTAGTGTCACTGCAGGCAGCTTGGAGCCAGGGCATGGGAGGCAGGGAGATCCATGCACTTCAAATAACCTTTCCAGAAGCTTCTCTCACCTTCCAGGGGAAGGGCACAAGGGTATAAAAATAGGACCTGCAGACTCACTCTTCAGTTCACTACTGGACCTGTGGAAGGACCCTCAGAGTACTGCATGCTGCTGTGACCTGCTGGACACTCTGCCAGACTGTTGTTGCACCTCGAAGGACTGTCCTGATGCTTGGAGCTGCCTTGAAGCCTCAGAGACCAGCCCTGCTGTTGAGCCCTGCATCTACACATGCACCCACAAATACCAAAAGAGACTACAAGGGCTAGTTTGTTGGTCTCCTATTTAGCACCACAAGACATAACATGCTCTGACAATCTTTAACCTTCCTGAGTGAGTCCTGAACCCCTGAGATGTCGCCATCCACCCTTGGGCCCTTGGTTGTGGTGATAAAGGTGCCCAGATAGCCATTTCCCAAAACTGAGGACTTAGACAAAATTTGGCCTAAAAGTGCTCTGAGAATCAGGAGGAGACCGGGACCAACGTGCTCACGTATGTGTCTGAGGTGCATTGCCAGTCGGATTGACTTTCGGTTTTGCCAACTGTGGTCAAATCAGTTTCAGCGGCCCTTCGCGAAATATCTTCGGCTACAGCCTTCTGCTTCGTCCGGCTTGAGATTTTCAGCTTCCGCTTTGAACTAACTGTGAAGGTTAAAATCTTTACTGTGGTTTCTCGACATGGCCATCTGATGATGACATTTCCTCCTCTTACACTCCTGCAGTCTTGCCCCTCTGAACTTCTATCTTCTCACACATTACTTCTCTCCCCAAAAAAATTACGTCAGAAGGTAAGCGCTGACCGGGTCCAATCCACTCGTGCTCCATCACGATCAGCCTTAAGTTTTGACTTTGACCCTGTCTAGCATGACCAGATGTCTGAGGTTAGTCCTTTTATCTTTTAGACACAATTGTGAACCTTAAACTTTTTTAATTCATAACTCTGCCTTTAATGATTGAATTTCTGTGATTTTGGCGTCAAATAATGTATAAAAATGTACATTATTTTTCTAAATTAGTTTGGGGTTTTTCTTTAGTTGTTTCTTCACTTTTTTACTGTTTGTGTGTTCCATAGATATTTTATATGTTGCCTCTAAGTTAAGCCTGACTACTTTTTGGTGTCTAATTAACCAGGGTTGAGCACAGGTAAGTTTTTTTACTTTTTGTGGTTTACCCTGCACGGGACTATGGCTGTTGTCTGATCAGGGTTCACACCTCAGTCAAGTGTATATACAGCAACATCACGCCAAGCCCAGCATTAATATCTTTTAAGATAAGCAGGTTATTTAGAATGACCTCAGTCATCCTGTACAATTGATGGGTTTCTCTAACAGTTCTAATAGTTAGTGATGTAGACTCTGGCGCATTCAAATGGGACAGCACTAACAAATGGTCTCACCATGTTAATGAATAGGGTGTTGTATAGACCAGGCTGGGCAAATTAGAGAGAATTACATCAAGAGTATTCCCTTTTATGTGTATATGCTCACTGACTCTTAGTGAAAGATTCAGATCATTCATGCTTCTCCTAGCAATGTAGCCCCTTCAATATTGACCTTGTCTATGTTGACATTAAAATCTTTATAAAATGTAAAATTAACATATTGTGTAATGAGTGGAGCTATCGCTTTAGCCAATACTTTTCCAAAATTGGTGAAATAATCTGGAGGACAATAAATTAGTACTCCAGAAAATGAAACATTTTCAGACAATTCAGGGAGGACAGCCCTTCTGCTTTTCCCTGGGTTTCCAACATTTTTGTAGAACAAATACATTTTAAGCAATAAATCACTGCAACACCTCCTTCAACCTGATGTTCCAATCTAGATGTGCGATGGAGTACCCTGCGGTTATAGCAAGCTTCTTTTGTAATATCTACAGGACCAGTAGTGTACTGAAGAGCAACTCTGGAGGTCCAATATTTACAGCTGGTGACAGCCTCTGTAGTGAGGGAATTCTCAATGCTATCCCCACATTTGGTTCTGAAATGTTCTTCCCTTCCTCTGCCAAGGCTCCAAGAATACACAAAAGCCAACAGCAGAGGCATTCATAGTCATGTGACCCAGAACACTGGCAGAAAGCACAAACGGTTAGGAAAAGAAAAGGGCAGTACAAAGTCATTGTTTCCAAAGTAAGTTTTATTCAAGTAAACAGGACGATACAGGTAACAGCCCTTCCACGCCGGCATCTCCTCCAACCGTCCCCTCCGCATTCCATACATTTCAATCCCCGACATTCTGTTGAGTCTCGTGCTTGCTCATATGACAACAAGCACAGGACTCGACAGCACATGGCCGGGGGCCTAAGACCCTACACATCTTCCCCCTTTAACATAACAATGAATACAATGTGAGGATAATAAGAATCAATAATGACATAATTATAAAATGAACATTAAAAACAACATAAGAAAACACATATGAGTGGAAACAGATTCTTCTTGAAAAAGAAACATTGAATAGAAACTCCAATGCCGCACTATGAAACAAGTTAAGTAAATAACTCATAATCTCAATATTTGTTAGGCAACTTCCTATCCCTTGAAGATGCTCTTGGTTTTAAATCTTCCACCTTGTCTCCCACAATCTTGACCTTGCTAGTACATACAAATTTTTGTTGTTCTTAAGTTCCACATCACGAGTTATCAACAGCTTTTCCTTATTCCACCAATTTCCATCACTCAATCTAACTGCATTTTTTGCAAACTTTCTCAACTACTTTGTGTGCAGAAAATCTTGACTCTGCTTTCTGAATGATACGTGCACTCTTAACCTTTACATAATCTCACACCTTCACACAAATTGTCCTTCTCGGTTCCTCTTTATACTTGAGCTTGCTCTCTCCTTTCACTTACCCTCTCAATCATGCATCCATCAATGGCAAACTCACCCATCCACTGGCTTGATAATTTGGTTGCTGAAACCCTACATCTCAATAATACAAAAGGAGATACCCCTGTGTCTGTGTTGGGAGTAGTACACACTGCCCACAACAATTTCTTTAGTTCTACCTTGCAATTTAAACCACTGGCCTTAGCTAACTGCACATTCTCGTTAATGACTCTATTGAATCGTTCCACAGGACCATTACTTCTAAGATGATACAGCAACGTTTTGACATGCTAATGCCCATGTGTACCAGAAAACTGGCAAATTCAGTTGAAGTAAACTGACAGCCATTATCCGTCAATATTTCATCAGGGATTCCCTCCCTATCAAAAAAAGATCCTAGGAATTTGATGATTTGTTTTTAGAATTTGGCACCTTTACAAATTTAAGCTCTGGCCAACCTCTGTAAAAATCAATTAATACCACACCATATTCGACCACTCCACTGGACAGCCCTACAGGACCAATAATATCTATACCTATTTTGCTCCACGGTTTATTTTATTGCTTCAACAGGAGTAGGTAAAGTGACTTGAGACTTATCACTTACTGCACACATTAAACAATCTCTCACAAAGTATTCTACACTTTTATCCATCCCTGGCCACCAAAAGTTCTCGCGAATTCTTCTCTCCATAGCCCGCATTCCTGTATGTCCTTCATGGGACAGAGTTAGAACCTTGTTCCTCATGCTCTCCGGCACAACTAGAACATCAGATCGTGTCAGAGCGTCCAATTCCCCGGAGTCTACGCATTGCTGATCAAGAGACCCACCTCCCGGCAACACCAACTCAGAATGCCTTTATAGCGCTGAGTTTTGGAGGTGCCCGAAGAGGGGAAGGGAAGTAGGAAGGGAACAGCCAGGAAGGAGATCTGAAAAACAAAAGGTTTTCAACACAATAAAAACTGTAATTACAATTGTCACTCTTTAAAAATGTAACATCTTGTGTTGTTGCTAAAATAGTGATCACTGGGTACCACAGGAAAGTCTAAATACGATTTAGTCCAACAATCAGTTGCTGGAAGCATCACAAAACAGAAACCACTAAGATTTACTAGAAATTATCATTAGGCAAAATGCAGTAGGCTTCTTAGAACAAAGTTTATTTTAGAATAAGTCTCACCAATAAACGTCTCACTGCAAAACCACACTGTGATCCTTAGGCGTAAACAATGAATAACATTTCTTCATAAAAGATGAAACATGGTGAATCAAAGTATCCTATTGAACTCAAGTTTTCCACCACAATTCTCTTATGGGGGACATTGCCAGCAATACTTTGGTAATTTGTTTGAGTTTATATGCACAGAAATCAAAGATCGTTTTTATAACGATCCGCGCTAAAATTAAACACAACGAAAACTTACAAATTAGTGTCAAACAGACTCTCTGTATTGCGATTGTATTCCCTGAACTCTTGTTGAACTCGGGAATGTGCAACAAAGTATCTCAAATGCGAGCGTATTTAGAAAGCGATCAAAGAAGGGAAAAAAAAAACACTGTAAACAAACTCACCGTTACGAGTACGGCCTACTCGTCACTCTCTTCCAACTCTTTACCTTCAAATGAATCCGCTGTAGGAATCTCACGCTCTCTGTCTCTCGCTCAATCTAGGTCCCCAGAATAGTGAGCGTCTTTGCCAGGGTGTGGCTGGCATTTATAGCCCAAAGCACCACTCCTAGGACAGACATCAGAACGATGGTTGCAGCACAACCACCAACGCCCACACCCAGTAGATAGATGAGCTTTTCCACATGGGAATGGTGGAGAGTGTGATTTGGCACAGGATGGAACAAATAGGGTTCTGCAAATGCGCGCAGCGATGGGTAAAACCCTGGATAGAGCAGGACTGAGACCGTGCAGTGTCTTATACTTGACAGATCGCATTAAAATTTGATTGACAACTGACAATTCACCAAAAACTTGTTTGTAAGCCTCACTTACTTTTCCATTGGGTTTCCACTCGGACCACCCTTGAAGAATACCTTGTTTAACTTCACTTATCTGTTCATCATTTTCACACACTTCTCTTCACTCAGCTTCATTCACAGCACCTTACAGGTGGCAATCTATGGTGCACACAAATTCATAATCCTCATCAATCCCTTCTTCATCCTCCTTATTTTTACACACACTAGGAAGACGAGAAAAACAATCTGCAAGTAAATTACTAGCTCCAGGCACATATTCAATGTGATAATCATACGTTTGTTATCTGTACTGCCATTTTGCTATTTTGGGAGTAGCATGCTGTTCACCTCTAGTAAAAAACAACAGCACCAGACGTTTATGATCCACCATGACCGTAATATGCACGTCCCACAAATAAGTTTTGAAATGCATAATTCCCCAACAACACGCAAGGTCTTCTCTTTCTATGGTCGAATAAGTAGATTCAGCACCTCTCAAACTTTGCGATGCAAAAGCAATCACCTCATCCTTACCAATTTTAAGTTGCAACAAAACAGCACCCAACCCTTTCTGGCTGGCATCAGTCATAATCACTATTTCATCCCTCGTGTCAAAAGGTTTTAACGGAACGGCATGTGAAACTTCTTTTTTTATGATTAACAACACAACTCGAATTTGACATTTTTCTTCTAAAGATTCCTTATGTTATAAGTTTTTTCTGCCCAATTAGGAATAAATCTGGCATAGAATTCAATCAATCCCATAAAAGACCTGACTTGATCCTTATTGCCAGGGAATTGGAAATCCTCAATTGCTTTAACTAAACTTGCCTTTGGTTCTACTCCTTGTTCAGATATTTTGTAACCTAGGTAGTCAATACAGGTTGTGTTAAATTTGCATGTGTTTGCCTTGAGAGTGATTCCCTTGTCTTTTAAAATTGACAGGGTTTGTCTCATCCTCTCATCATGTTGGCTTTGATTCTTCCCAAAAATTAGGATATCATCCTGGAATGCAATGATTCCCTCCAGATCTTTAAACAAATTATCCACAACCCTCTGAAATACGGCAGAAGCTGACGCCAAACCAAATGGCATGAGTTTAAATTGAAACAAACCTTCAGGTGTAATAAACGCAGTTAAATGTCTTGACTCAGGGTGTAAATTGATCGGGTGGTACGCAAACCTAAACTAAACCTACTACCATTCTTAAGGCTGGACAACATCTCGGTGATGTTAGGTAAGGGATGACGATCTATCCAAATTTGTGCATTAAGATCTCACACGTCCACACACATACACATAGACCCGTTAACTTTGTGAGCAATTACAATTGGGGCAACCCAATCAGAAGCTTTGATTCTTTCAATAACATTCTGTTCACACAACTTGTCAAGCGCTTTCCATAACTCCGCTCGTAAAGCTAAAGGTACTCTCCGAACTTTATGCACCTTAGGAATTGCATTTTCTGCTGCCTTAATTTTGTGTGTGAAACCCTTGAACATCCTAAGGGCCTCCCGGAATGCACCAGGAAACTCATCTTCCCATGCGTTACCTTTGACAGAAAGTACATGTTTGTTATTCCTGCTCAAGATTACCTGGGCAGGATTATTTGGATCAAGTAAAATTCCCAATTTCCTTTGATAGTTCCACCCCAACAAAAACGTATCATTTTTTGCAACATGCACAGTTCCTTTTGACGTACTTCCTTGAAAATTGAATTCGGCTTCATACTCACCCAACACCTCTATAGGGTTCCCTCCATAACCCACAGGTCTTATGTTAGACTCCTTAAGTTTTATATGATCAAAACACTCCTTCCATTTCCTTTCACTCAAAAGAGTATATGGCAAACCTGAATCAGCCATTACCCTTACTTCATTTCCATTTATAAACAAGTTGCCAAAAGTTCTCCTAGACCTATTAGAAGTTACACCACATATATTTTCCTCACTCAAATCAGATATTTTAGTAATAGTTAGTATTTCATCTTCCTCACTGGTGATTGCCTCAATACCACTAACATTATCATTAAGTACCTTGAGAACTTTGCCACTTTTGTTAGATGCAGATTTGTGTTTTTGCCTTGCATACTCTAGCAAAATTACCCTTTTTAAAGCACTTGGGGCCAGATGTAGCAAAAATAAAAATTGCGACTCGCATTTTGCGAGTTGATGCGACTCGCAAAATGCGAGTCGCAAATTGGAATGCCAGAAAAAAAAGCGATCCGATTTTGCGACTCGCAGCCGGACTCGCAACGCTGTGTGCGAGTCCGCAGTTTGCGAGGTCGCTGTTTGCGAGTGTTCAAAAAACGAACTCGCAATTAGCGAGTGGGTGTCGCAAATTGCGAATACCTTCAAAATTGCTTGCAGATGCAGCAGAACACTCCAGAAAGCATACCAGAACACCCTGGAAACACTTCCTGGCACATGATGATGACATCACAGCCAGGAAGTTAACAAATACACCTGGGAGGAGGGCTCAACAGTGAGCAGTGTCTCTGCCACTCACAGTAGGGTGCTGAGGAGTGGTAGGCACAGCACCATGGACGCAGCAGGGACCAGCCAGGCTGGCAGGAGGGGCAGGACAGATTAATGTGGCACATGGCGTTAATGTGCCACATGACTGGTTGGCATTTTCGTGCCCATGGACAATTTCAACTTGTATATAGTTTCTTCATGACATTAATAAAAAAGTTATTTTTGTTCCACTTAACAAATGGTTAATAGGTGAGTATGGTGGGAGTTGACACGTACCGTCCAAAATATTGCGTTGCAATGTGGTCCCGTCTCAGTCTGCCTTGATTAGCTAGACTCCTATGCCCATGATGGCGATGTGGTTGTTCTTGCTCTTCATCATCAGGATCTGGGTCTGCAGGGGTGAGAGGTAGCCCACGTCGGGTGGCTATGTTGTGGAGGATGGCGCATGCGACCACAATTTTGAAAGCAGTAATGGGGGTGTATTGGAGGCATCTGAATCTTGCCTTCAGCAGTCCGAAGGTGCGCTCGATCAGGTTCCTGGTCCTCTTATGCGCACTGTTGTATTGCCTCTCTGATTCAGTTCTGGGTGTTAAAAACGGAGTCATGATCCAAGGCCTGAGAGCATATGCACTGTCACCTGTTGGGCACAAAAGTACACGGTTAGGAAGTCCAGATTGTCGTGCACAGTGACCTGTGTGTATGTCTGCAAGTGTCTGTGGCTCTACCTAGGAGGTAACCGTCTCCAAATTCCCCACGTTCCAGGCGTTGATGTATCCCACTATGCCTAAAAATGTATGAGTCATGGGTACTGCCAGGAAACTTAGCTACGATGTCCGTGATGACATAATGGGCATCACAAACAACCTGTATGTTGAGTGAGTGGGTACACTTCCTGTTGCGGAAAATGTGTTCCAGATTAGCAGGGGGGCATATTTGAATGTGTGTCCCATCTACACACCCTATGACATGAGGAAAGTGGGCAATGCGGTAAAAGTCCAGCTTGGTGCTGTTAATTTCTGCCTCATTCCTTGGTAAGTATATGAAGTGAGACATGTGCGTGACTAAGGCATCTAGGAATGCCCTGAGGAACCTTGACACTGCACTTTGGGATACCCCACCTGCCACAGCAATGACCCCCTGATAGCTCCCTGAGGCCAAGAGGTGCAGTGCGCATAGCACTTGCACATGCGTAGGGATGGCGCAGCCACGCAGAGTCTTGTGTTCTAGCTGTGGTTTCAGTAAATCTATTAATTCTAGAATGGCTGCGCTGCTAAGGCGATATTTGTCATAGATCTCCTCTTCAGTTTGCTGAAAAAGAGTCTGCCTGGTTCTATATATCTTCTCCTGTCTGTGGCCCCTCCTCCTCCTCTGCTGGCCTGCGTAGACTCTCCTCCTCACTGCTATCAGGTATATCTCCGCCATCTTGAGTAACCCAGATGCCTTCTGGGTCCCCTTTTATACTTTGGTAATGGTTACCACCTGCTCTGAGTTAGTGGTAAATGGGACATGCAAACTGGGCTTTTTGCGACTAGTCGCAATTTGCGAGTTGCTATTGCATATGGGTTGCGACTCGCAAATTGCGACTTGCAATTTGCGGGTCGCAAAATGGGGTCGCAACGGATGCGACTCGCAAACGGGTCCCATCGCCTTTTGCGAGTCGGAAATGGGCTTTTTGCATCCCATTTCCGATTTTGCACTGTCACAAATTGCGAATCGGCCCGTTTGCGAGTCGCAAACGTTTGCTACATCTGGCCCCAGGAACATGTTTTATCCAATGCTAGACACACACTCACATTTCCTAAATGGATCATGCTACCACACCTATAGCATTCAGATTTTCTAAAATTTTCTTTTTTTGCAAAATCTCTGGCTTGTCTCTGGTGTGACTTTCCTTAGCCTTCTGTTTAACCAAGGATACACACTGTTGTGACCCTTTTTCATCTGACATTTTCATTTGTTCCATATAAGATGTTGTGTTTTCTATTCTAGTAGCAATATCCACTGCTTTTTCTAACATTAAATTCAGTGTTGATAAAAGAGTTTCTTGCACCTTCCTATTGTTCGTTTTTTCAACAAGTTGATCTTATATCATTTCATCCTCACATGCTTTATAATCGCATGATACAGCAAAAATTCTGAAGGCACCTACAAACCTTGCAACAGGTTCACCTTAAATTTGAACTCTTTTTTAAAACTTTAGTCGCTCCATAATGATGTTCTTACATGCTTTGAATCTAGAATCAAGAGACTTTATGGCTGAAGAATATTCATCAATTCCTCCATCTCCCTCTCCTTCTGCTAAAGGTACAATGTCTTGGGGAATGTGTTTCAAAATCTTACAGCCTTCTTATCCTAAACAATGTTGAAGAATGGCAATTTTTTTTATGAGTAAAAGAATCGCCGTCCAGCACATCACGATATGCTTCGAAACCCTCTCTCCATAATTCCCAGTCTGATTCTGAAGAAGCAGGGTCCGGTGTAAAAACAGGAGGTGGTATAATGGAGTGTTGCATAACGTGAAAATACTAAGTGACACCAATAATTCCAATATGACACGCCTAATATTATAGGGTGGGCGTGTCACCGTTTATATGATGGTAAAATGTCCGAGTGTCAAAATAGTACAATGTAAAACTCAACTTAAAATGATGTAGATGTAAATGGAAACTAGATACCCCTAGGAGCGTGTGTAAATGATACTCAGAGTATAACCAGTGCTAAAGTGCATATGCTATCTATGTAAATTGTATGTAATTGGTTTATCCATGATTGGCATTTTTGATTTATTAGTAAGTCCCTAGTACAGTGCACTAGAGGTGCCCAGGGCCTGTAAATCAAATGCTACTAGTGGGCCTGCAGCACTGGTTGTGCAACCCACATAAGTAGCTCTGTAATCATGTCTCAGATCTACCACTGCAGTGTCTGCGTGTGCAGTTTTAACTGTAAATTCGATTTGGCAAGTGCACCCACTTGCCAGGCCTAAACCTTCCCTTTTCTTACATGTCAGACACCCCTAAGTTAGGCCCTAGGTAGCCCCAAGGGCAGGGTGCAGTGTATGGTTAAGGTAGGACATATAGTAATGTGGCTTATATGTCCTGACAGTGAAATATTGCTAAATTCGTTTTTCACTGTTGCAAGGCCTGTCCCCCTCATAGGTTAACATGGGGGCTACCTTTAAATCTAATTAAAGTGTAGATTCCCTGTGGGAGCGGATGGACATTTGGAGTTTGGGGTCTCTGAGCTCCCAATTTAAAAATACATCTTTTAGTAAAGTTGATTTTAAGATTGTGTGTTTGAAAATGCCACTTTTAGAAAGTGGGCATTTTCTTGCTTACACCATTTCTGTGACTCTGCCTGTTTGTGGATTCCCTGTCTGGATCAGTTTGACAGTTGGGCTGGTTGCACCTCACACTAGACAGTGACACAAAGGGAGCTGGGGTGTAGCCTGCATATCCTGATTAGCCATCTGTGCTAGGAGGGAGGGAAGGAGTGGTCACTTACACCTGAAAGGGCTGTGCCTGCCCTCACACAATGCAGTCTCCAACTCCTTGGTGAGTGTCTGGGCCTGGCCTGGGCAAGGCAGGATTTCACATTCAAGGGAGACTTTACTTTGAAGTAGGCCTACTTCAAAGGAGAAATTCGGTATAAGAAGGGCACCCAAAACCACAGACTTGAGAAACACTTCTGGAACCAAGAGGAACCTCTGCCTGGAGAAGAGCTGAATAGCTGAGGAAGAAGAGCTGCCCTGCCTGTGACTGTGCTTTGTGGAGCTATCCTGCCGTTGCTGCTTTGGCCAGAGTGAGAGGGCAAAGACTGGACTTTGTGTGCCTTCCATCTTGCGAAGAAATCTCCAAGTGCTTGATCTAGAGCTTGCCTTCTGTTGTTTGAAGTCTCAGGGACAGCAAAGACTTCTCTCTTCCAGCACCTGGAGTCTCTGGAGAGACTCCTACTCTGCCCTGTGGTTCCCATCCAGTTCCTGGGACCCTGAAGGAGAAGCTGGCAGCCTAAAGTCAAGGAAATCCATGCACAGAGCGTCGTGCGGGGAAAAGATTGACGCAACTCCGATCTGCCGGCTAAAAAAAATGACGCGCAGCCGGCTCTGCAGCTGAGAAAATGATGCTTGCAGGAAACACGACCGAAGAATCGACGCATGGAGCAGGAGAAACGACGCGCAGCTTCGCTGACGGAGGCAGGGAGATCACAACCTGCGCTGCGGTGATTTTGGATCATCGTGCGGCTGGATTTCTGACTCACGTACCGCCGTGCGGAGTTATTTGTGACGCACACCCGCCTGTGTGGGGTTATTTTTGACATGCACCAGGTACATTTTGTAGTGTTTTCATTAAGTTACTGTGTGTGTTGGTACAAATACTTTACACCTAGCACTCTGAAGTTAAGCCTACTGCTCTGCCAAGCTACCAAGGGGGTAAGCAGGGGTTAGCTGAGGGTGATTCTCTTTTACCCAGACTAGAGTGAGGGTCCTTGCTTGAACAGGGGGTAACCTGACTGTCAACCAAAGACCCCATTTTCTAACACTATAGAATTATAATGATAAATTATTGTTAATGGTAAAGTCAGATTTATCATCACAGGTTTGAAAATGCCCCTTAAAGAAAGATGGCGTTCTCGTGCCCTCAGCCATTTATGCCTGCAGTCTGCTTTGGTTTCCATGACTGGGTGTAGCTGACAGTTTGACTTTGTGAATTCCTCCAGACATAATAGGATTATGGGACAATCTCCTGGTAAGTTGGGGAAAGGGCAGAGATAAGCAAACCCCCACTTGCAAATAGGCTGTGTCCTGTCTCCTGCCAAAAGACTTAATAGCCTTGTAGTGTCACTGCAGGCAGCTTGGAGCCAGGGCATGGGAGGCAGGGAGATCCATGCACTTCAAATAACCTTTCCAGAAGCTTCTCTCACCTTCCAGGGGAAGGGCACAAGGGTATAAAAATAGGACCTGCAGACTCACTCTTCAGTTCACTACTGGACCTGTGGAAGGACCCTCAGAGTACTGCATGCTGCTGTGACCTGCTGGACACTCTGCCAGACTGTTGTTGCACCTCGAAGGACTGTCCTGATGCTTGGAGCTGCCTTGAAGCCTCAGAGACCAGCCCTGCTGTTGAGCCCTGCATCTACACATGCACCCACAAATACCAAAAGAGACTACAAGGGCTAGTTTGTTGGTCTCCTATTTAGCACCACAAGACATAACATGCTCTGACAATCTTTAACCTTCCTGAGTGAGTCCTGAACCCCTGAGATGTCGCCATCCACCCTTG